>NC_090935.1:1296050705-1297275849 GCF_040938575.1 Ambystoma mexicanum | reverse complement strand
TAACTGCCTGCAAGCAGTGTATCCAAAAATTATGCCTGGATGCCATTCACCGCCCAAACTGGATCTCAGTGAAGTTCCACGGCCTTGTAGACAAAATGGCCGCCAGCCGCGTGAGTGATGCACGGCCACGGCATGAAACGAAGCGTTTGTTCGATCCGTTTCAGGAAGAAAAATTATACATAATTTCACTGCCGGGACCGGGCATAAGCCTCCACTCGTCGCCACTGTTGGGGGTGGGTACAGCACCCCCACACGATGCCCGTAAGGCCCCACCCTGTAAGGACCACACAGCACACGTCCTCACAGTTCGGGCTTCCTGGTCGCTCTGATGCGGCCGGGAATGCCCCGTTTATTTATACAGCACGCGGTGGCGTGCAACGTCACGCCGCCGCGTGCGCGTCCCGTCACGGGGCAGCGCCACACTTCCCTACTCCGGCTCAGCATTCAAAGCCCTCTCCATGCCATGCTAAGTCAAGAGGCTCTGCCAGTCTGCAAGGCAGATTGCTAGAGCCTCACTCATTTGAGTGCCTGAGTCTGTGCATATGGGGCTGGAAGGGCATTTTCCTGATCGGCCCCCCCATGCACGAATCAGACGGCTGGGTTGCAGAGCAACATAACTTGCCAATTTTGTTCTTAGCCGGGCCATTCCAGGCCTGGCCCCGTGTTGATGGAGGAGACATTGGCCCCGCCCTTTGTCCTTGCCTATCATTTTCTGGCGTGGGGTCAGGAGCTGCTGATCCCACCCAGCATATGAGGGCAATGACAGAGGGCGGGGCGAAAAATAATCCATCCGCACACCTTCTTAGCTGTCATTGCGACTCCACGAGGGAGGCAGCACAATTCTCAACATGCTGAAGGAGGCAAGAGCTGACAGGCCTAGCTATCGTCCCAGCCTGTGACCACCACTCTAGACACACTACACAGCCTGTAATGTGTTGTGTCTACAGCAGCGGCCTCTGGCTGCTGCTTCCAGCTCCAGGCAAGTCCTAAGAGACTCTTAGGGGCAAATTCATGAAATTACACGCAGAAATCGTGCAATGGGCGCGCACCAAAAAGGCCACTGCGCAAGACTGCATGAGTAAGAAAATCTGCGTGCAACGTGTATTCATGGGATTGGGTGCACAAAGTGACCATATTCATAAGTCCCAGCTGGAACGCCCCCGACACACCCACACTCAAAGCAGGAAAATTCCAGATCAGTTACCTTTGTGCGGTTCCCCAGGCACAAATACACACACCCTTCAAACAGTACGTGGGGTCCCCCGTAAGCAGGCCTGTGATTTGGAGAGCATGCGTGGGGTCCCCCGTAACTGTATTTGGCACCCGACAACATGCATATGAAAAATATCGTTACTCAGCACTAACTCGGGGAAAGTGCGTGCGAACCCACCTAAAACATTCCTGCACCCCGCGACAGAGCGTACGCACACCCCTACGTTACACTGGAACCCTGATTGAGTACACAGACTCTGAAATATGAAATGCAATATCACCTGCGTGCTGAGAATCGTATGCGCAAGTGTACTTACGCCAGCATTTGGGTGGCGGATCCTATTAAGGACTTGCATGGGAATTTGCCAGCTGAGACATTGCACGATTGTTTCCATGAATACGTCTCTCGCAGCGCAATACTGGGCATGCGAGGGACTGCCTGCAGGCATTCCCTCAGAACGCTCACTTCTTCACAAGTTATTACCCATTTCTGGTGTTCAGCCACCTTGCCAGCCAACTGCACAGGCCACGCCCACCCACTGCTCGGAGTCACGCGCAAGGCCCCCGACGGCTCGCAGAAGCATACCAGGCCAGCGTGAAATCCACACAAGTCCAGGAAAAGTCCCGCATATTCGATTCCATGAATCAACAAACAGAGTTGCGTGCGCAGATTGGGCGCAAGTGGCCTATTTTTTGTGTAAAAAATTCCATGAATTTACTTTACTTTACTTTATTGCATTTATCTTGTGCAACCATAAACCCATAGGTGTGAGGGCGCGGACAGGTACAGAAAACAGAAAGAAAGGAGACAGAGAGAACCGGGAACCGAGAGGTGGTCTAAGAGTAGTAAACTACTACTTGAAGAGGAAGGTGTTTAGATCCTTCTTGAAGTTGCTAAGTGATGCAGAGTTTCTCAGCTGACCAGGTAGGGTGTTCCAAATAGCCGGTGCTGCAATGGCAAAGGCACCGCATTGTGCTTTTTTGGTCTTGAATTTGGGTTGATGAAGAATGTTCCGATTATTGGAGCGTACATTTCTGAGATTAGATTTTATTCCTATGTACCTTTGAAGGTAGGTAGGCATGGTTCCCTTAAGACATTTAAAGGTGATGACCATGGGTCTGAAGGTAATACGCGCCTCCATTGGCAACCAGTGCAAGGCGCGCCGGGCCCCTTACTGTTAGCTTAGCTAACAGACTAGAGCTCTCTTTTTGGTGTGTGACACGTGCCACTGGCTGCTTCGCTTAATTTATGAATATATAGCAGCGGGTGTTACTTCCATATATTTATGGAAGTAACACGAGCTGACATATATATGTCGTCATACAGTATGTATGTATCCGGCGCCGACCGCCGCAATTAGCAATTCTGTATTAATGAACTCGGGTTGAGTTCTCGTTGGAACCCGAGTTTATTAATATAGAATTGCGGCGGAGTATTACTAAATACTCCGGCGCAAGTCTATCAATGAAACAACCATTCCTTTAGATGCCCCGGCAATCTTCCGTTACGTGCCCCGACAGCCCCACTGACCACTTCCTCTGTCCATTTAACAAACGCCACTCTTCTGCCACAGAGGTTCTGTGAGTTGTGGACATAAAGATGGGGATGTTTTGAAGAGTCCTGTCTCGAGACTCACTTTAAACGCAGTTCAAGGATCCTGCGATCACACCCCTGCTTTAGTTTTCCTCTTTTAGAAAAGGCAGGATTAACCCTCCAGCAAAGTGGGGAACAGCCCTTTAAAAGCACGGCATATGGTGAATACGGCTGGACTGTGTATGTGCCGGTTCCCTCCTCCTACACTTACACAGTCCAGCCGTACTCATCTTATGCCATGCCTTTAAAGTGCTGCTGTGAAATTATTCCAGAACATCGCTATAAAGAACGTCTTTTACGCACTGATAGTGGGTAGTTGCAGCCGTGCACTGTGTTCCCGCCTAAAGTTACCGCATTAAATCTTTGAAAGCATGACGGCGACACGCACGAGTGAAGGAAATATTGCCACCGGAGCAGGCAGGATATTTCAACCCCACGATGTGGGATTGCCTGTGCCAGCTATCTGGAATGCAGTGCCTCTCATGCGTCCTAATGTCACTGCTTCAAAATAGTTCACGTACAGCGCCATACGTTCACATTTTAGGTTTTGGGGAGCACTGCCAGTCAAGACAAACTCAAGTGCCATAAAGCAAAGCGTTTTCCTTCCTGGAAGACCTGGCCTTGTAGGAGATGACGTCATGCTCAGATGAGCATGGAGGCACACGCTACCTGCCTTGCATGGTTAAAGGTCACAGCTCTCAGCCTCTCACATGATGTTGTGCTACCAGTACCATACCCGCCTAACCTCTACAAGGAAGTAATTTCACCAAAATGCCAGGGGTAGCGTAAGTGACATCACACGATCCTTGACCTCTGATGACATCACAGAAAGTGAACTCATGTGACCCCACCCCAAAGTGACATCACAGCAAGCGATGGAACACAACCTTTCACCCCTTGACAAAACAGGAAGTGGCATCACATAGCATTGTTCCTAAGTACTCTACAAAAAATATGGTTACAATATCACTGCAATGTGATATACATTTGATACAAGAATGGATCACCATATGTTGCGTTAATATCAGAGTTTCTAGGCCCATATTACCAAACTACTGTGAATGCAAGCAGACATCCAAGGTCAAATGATTATGATGTGTTATTATATAGCACTTATGCTTATGCGCTTAATAGAAAAAGAATATACATACAATATCATACATGTGTTGGTACTCATTTATCAACCTCAGAAGGATGAAAGGCTGAGTTGGATTCGAACTTGCAAATCACACACAAATTGCAGCAGCGAGCGCTCAACCCACTGAGCTATCTTACCGGCTGTGGCTATCATACCGGCTATAGTAAAATGAGTTATTACATGTCTGAATACTCTCAAAGCCAGAAAGAAAATTACACTCTGTAGTGGATACCATTAAACTGGTAACTGAGATTTAACAGCAGGCCAGTTCACCTGCAGCTCTAGTGCAATGTTGGCCACATGCCAAGCCTGTGTGGATGTACTTTTCAGGATTCAGAGGTTGCATACCATTGGAAAGGTTCACTACTACTGTGTATTAAAGAATTTAGAGTAGTGCAGGGACAGCAGCACACTCACACGGCATCCTGTACTCTAGGCACTTGTTACCACATAAATGCAAACAAACTGAACAGCATACCTGGGAGCAAGAAAAATAGACACATTGCAAAAAAGCATTAATTGTGGCACAAATAAATCACGGGCCACTTTATTTGCTATGGTCCAATATTTCTACACTGTACTCCAGCTTTTGGGCACAAGGATTTTGTCAAATGACTGAGGACACAGAGATGGAATGTCATAACAGACAACGGCATAAAGAAAATGCTATAACTGCAACCTGAGAAAAGCAAAATACATAGTCCGAAATGGATGCTTATTCTACTCTAAATGCTTTTTGGAAGTGTGTCTCTGCATTGTGAATTTGAGGTATTTAAGAACAGACTAAATCAGTGACTCACCCTCTGAAGTGTGCCTGAAATAAACCTTTAAAGAGTCTAGCAATTATTGTATAGAATTCAAGAAAGACAAATTATTTGTTATTCCTATTATTTCTTATTTAGGTTCACTGCTCAACTTGTTGAACCCCCTGTTTTTTTAAGAGACCCGAACAAGAACACCAGCCACTCCAGAAACAACGAGTCACATGGTGCTGGCAACAGCCCAGGAGTGTAAATGTGTAAAAAATCAAGATAAAAAAAAAATGTGTTTTTTTCTTCTTTTTTTTAGGGGGAGCACCTGCCACCACTGGCTATTCCGAAATTATGTCCCCGAACCTCTGGGTTTAGCCTGGACATTCAGGGTTTTAATGCTCTCTTCGCGTCTCTGGGTTTTCCCCGCAGGCCCAGAGTTGCTGCGGCTTCGCCCATGCCTTCATCCGATTGACTATAAAAGACTGCTTCTGGAAGCCTATCGGGTGGAGACATGGGTGGGACCCAGTAATATTGAGCATATGTTTGTAGTGCAAGGCACAGGAAAGTAGAGCTTGGGCATGTGAGGTCCGTACCGGGCAATTAGTGGCAATTAGTGGAGTATCCAGCATTGCAAGAGTGGGTGTGAGCCACGAAAAAGTTCAGCTACTTTCCCCCCCAATTCCATACGGTCTCGTTCACGCCCCCAAACCGCCCATCCCTGCCCACCCCTTCGCCAATCTACTTTTTTGGTAACATTAGTGGCAGATGGCCTTTCAACACACAACAAAACAACTGCAGGATCAGTACAGATGCAGGAAACTCATTTATTAGAGCTCCTTCCATGCACTCTTGGGCAAAATACATGCAACCCTCCTAATTCGCATATAGATTGCACCAACAGAAGTGACTTCACAGAAAAGGACATTGCAAGGAGCATCATCAGTCTTTGATACTTGGAGGCACTGTGGAAGTGACTTTAGAATAAGTTGCCATGAGTAAGCCAAGTGGCAAACAAGGTTGTGGTGCAAAATACTTAAATTGACCTATTATTATATATGGAGGAACTCTATGGTCATTAGGCTTTTTTTAATAATAGCTCGATATATTAACCTAAGCTGTGAAGTGAATCAGAATCACGTACAGAGCTGCAGATTAGATACAGTGCGATTAAATGATTTGCCCAGGATCAATCACTTTGGTTAAATGGTGAAACCGGGATGTGGACAAATTAAGTAACTGAGCACATCTTCCCAGATTTAGTTGATATATTTAGTCAGGTTTTGCTTTGCATTTCATGTGCTTCAATAATACTTTATTTATAGCAATGCCTTGGAAGCAAACCACATTACTTAAAAAATTAGCCTTTCATAGTAAACTAACTATACACATTGTCATAGAAATGTGTTGAGCAATAAGAGTATGGCTTTAGTTTTATTCTCCCCATCCTGCATGCAAAGTCACAATAGCATCATGCAGATTAATGTGAGCCTAACAAATTCCCCTTGGGTTTTAAAGCCATAGGCATGATTACATAAAGCATGCAACATTATGCAACCTTCTCACTTTTCTAAAGGGACAAAAGTCCCTGCTAATAGTCCCCCACACCCCTGTTCTTCCCCCTCCCATCAGTGCCTAAAGGCTCACATTGTAATGCTCTGTTTACACATAGCAACATGAGAGTCCCTCTGATGCCGGGCATTCCTTGGGACATTGTCCTGGCAGCAGTTCTGAAAGGGTAAGGTGTCATGCTGCCAGGACAATGAGCGTGCTGAGCAGGATTTGCTCAGCACACATTGTCCTGCCATTGCAACATCTTTCTCGTTCGGCACCCTCATTGAGGTGCCTAATGGGAGAGGAGTCCCACTGACATATGTCACGGTCTGGCTCTCAAAAGAGCCTCTAGAAGGGTCAGCTTGCCCCGCCACCCTTTCCCCCCGGCTCGGCACACCATTGTGGGCAACACAAACCATTTCTGCAGCACAAAAGTAAAACCTATTGATTTTGTCAATCACTTGCATCAGTCACATCAGTAATTTTCTTTTTCCGTTCAAAGTTAAGGTAGACTGAAACTCTCAGAATACATTATTTTGTCATGCGAAAGCCAAGAACTGGAAAACTGGTGGCAGGTGATATCGAGTGTCCTGGTCATCCCTAATGATCACAGTCAGACTTTTTGTGGTCCAGTCTCACCGTTTTGCAGTGGCTGATCGCCAAATGTGGGCAAAGTATGCCAGGAGAACAGCAACATGAAAACCTTGCTCTTCACAGACAGCAGTCCAAAGGCAGGCTACTCCTTGCCGTGAGCCGAAATCAGCGGAAAAACAAGATGCTTTGTAGAGAGGACTATTAGGGGTGACAACACAGAGGCGAGGCACTGAGAAGAAAGAGTACGTAATTTTGGGGTTCCACGTATTCCCGCTTACCTGCAGGAAATTGACGCTTTCCCCTGGTTTGAAATTCTACCTGACACAGGGCCTGAGCCCATACTTTGAAATAATATAGAAAGCTGAGGCATTTTAACATAATTTTTCCACAAGGCCATTTGCACTGGAGAGGCTCCTGCTACTGCCTCAGGTGAGGCAACGGAGAGCGGGCAAGACTTTAATGAGGCACTTAAAGTGGTGGGAGGTAGTTTCAAACATCCTACCCATAGCGTCTGCGTCCTGTTTGATCTGAAGTTATGCCCTTCTGTTGCCACGATAGAAATCCCAGAAGCTGTGAGCCATTTCTTGTCATGTCAAGAGCTGGATGCAACTGGCTCATAAGAACGAGAGGTGCAAGGAATAATGTGTCCACTAGCCATGCTCTTATTGTTAAATTATTTTAGTGTTTGAATGATGGTTGCATATAATGTAGTTGGCTTGTTTTATTTATTTAGCACATATATTCAACATTTTCTTTTACTTTCTGCTAACGTATGGGCGGGGCATCTGGGTGGAAACTTGTGCAATTGGGTGGAATCTTGTGTGGCTATGGGCGTGGCATACATCTCAGGGTTTTTGATTTTCAAATGTAGGCAGTTATGACCAGTACTCGTGCATTGCCTGCATCTGGCAGTGTGGTGGGTTTTCTGCACAATGCATTACCGCTTTGCTGCCGGGTGTCATGCGTGTGTACTTTGAAGGTGAAGACCTTGATATTTTGCACTCCCTATGCCCTTCACACTTCTCCCTGTTCCTTTGCACTTCACTGATATTGCAAGATCTGTGGATGACCAGATTCTGTAGCCTTTCTCTCCTCACCATGGGGCGCCCAGAAGCAGGGGTGCACCCACGCAAAAATAAAAAAATTGGAGGGTGGGGTGGAGTTTGATAACCCCTTAAATGTTGGGAGAGGCGTTAACTTCAAAGACTGTGGAGGCAGGGTTACTTACTTGTATGGGGGCATCAAACGTCTTTACACATCTTAATGAGACTATTCTGATGCAGATTCAATTTTACAAGCAGTTAACACTTTCCTTCACATCTGAAACCACACACTAAAGGACTTCTGTAGGAATGAGCTATCTCCTGCCTTCCCCCGGCCTTCCAATCTCTCCCCAGACATGCAAGTACTCACTTCCCATCATCACGATTTAAATTGCCTAAAAATGTATGTATAACAATGCTTGTGCGACCAATGAAACGCTTTACATTAGTAATTGTCATGTCGTCGCAGTGCCGTTTATTTTCCGTTTCCTGTCCTGCCACTGCTCGGTGGGTCACCCAGGTCAAGTCAATATAACATTTTAGGGGTAGGGGGGATAAAGCCCGATATGCCCAATGGTTGTTGCCAGTGGAGTAACTTTGCTGAAAATGTTGGGGGGGACATGACAACTGAAGGAAAGGGATTGGGTGAAGGGAAGGCGGATGGTGGCTCTGAGGGATCTTTTCAGCCAAATTGTAAAACAAAATGTGGTAGAATGGTAGATTTGACCGAATTTCAGTCACCACCATTAGTTCGAAGCCGAAGATACCGAACATGAAGAGCAGTGGTTGCAGGGGTGGCCCCCTCAGGCCATGTTCGGTATTTTTGGCTTTGGCGGTTGCGGGGCTGACCCCAGTTCCTCAGCATTGGTGGCAGGGAGCCCAACAAAAAAAAGGGAGGCTGGAACGACAGATTCGACCCGTGTTAAAGGGATGGATCTGACGCTGAAGGTTACAGGAGAGGCAGCCGATGGAGGAAAGGTAAGTGGGGGGGTTTATGGGTTTACTGGCGGTTTGAGGGGACATGGGTTTGTTTTTTTGTACTGAGGTAAAAACGTTTTTGCAGCATAAATGACTACAGTTAATTCCGCTGTGAGTTTGTACGTCGGTCAAACAACCTAAATCCCTGAGGGATAACACTAAACTACTACACCACAAGAGTCCATTGCGGATGTTCTGTTATAACTTTCATAAGACTGGTGGCGTATCTTTAAAATTCAATTGGGCCCCCACACATCTTCAGCCGCCCTGCATTGCACCCAGTGACACAACATAACATTCACAAACTTAATTCCACTAGAACATACAAACAATGCATTTATCATTCATTCAGATACAAAAGTCAACACACATATGCTTGCACACACTCTCTCACACACAAATGCACCCAGCACCTCCACTGACATACACTGTGTGCACACAACATTTATATGTACATATACAATAACACATGGAAACAGTGGCGCAATGTCCATTGAGCAGACCAGACTATCACCCCCTGATCCCTGAAATTTTGGCCTACGTTGACTTGACCTAGCTGAACTATAAAGCCATGGCAGAAAGGACCAGATTCACTGGAATGTCAGCAATGTGCCTGATTTTTCCTTTCATTCAAAGACAGAAACCATAGGTTAATGCAGCTTAGTGGGTGACCAAGTATAATTGGTATAGCTTTTTAAATGCAATATATCTCCAAACTTGGGTTCTGCACAGCACCCTATATATCTACGTGCTAATAGATTTTTTCTACAAGATTCTGACTGATTAAAATTAAGGTATGTATTCCTGTGTTCAAATGGCTTCAAGCAGCGGAGTACCGAGAGGGAGAGTCACAAGGGGGTGGTCAAGCTGCTCTTTTAAGAGCCAGACCAGGACATTTGTCATCGGGACACCTCTCCCATATGGCACCTCACAGAGGGTGCCCAACGGCAAAAGTGTCCCGCTGGCAGAACAATGTGTGCTGAGCAATTCCTGCTCAGCACGCTCATAAGGTGTCCTGCTGCCAGGACAATGTCCCAAGGAGCTCCGGCCAGCAGAGGGTCCTCACGTTGCTCTGTATCAACAGAGTATTACGATGGAAGCCATTATGCACTGGTGGGACGGAGGGGGTTACTATTAGCAGGGACTTTTGCCCCTTTAGAAATGTGAATAGGAGGGAGTGATCAGAAGTGAGAAGGGTGCATCATGTTGCATGCTTTATGAAATAATGACTATGGGCCTCATTACGAGACAGTCGGAATGGTTTAACGGCGCCGGTAAAGGTGCCGGTGCCATTAATACCATTCCGCCCTATTACGAGGTTCCCTTGCGGGCATGGGCGTAATTATAGAGGGGACAGGGGGTTTTGTCCCGCCCAACTTCTGTGGCATGCCTTTTTGTCCCCCCCATCTTTTGGAGGGAGGGCAGGGGTGCCGCAATCATCAATTATGTATTTGCACAGCGCAAGCCCGGCTGGGGTGCCCAGCAAAGATTGCGCTATCTCATTACATAATGCAGAGACGTCTGGCAGCCGCGCTGCAACACATTCAGGGCTGGGATGCCCTGTGTGGCTCAGTCCCTCACCATGGCTGGCCTGACTCAAAGTCAGCAGCCAGGGTGCTAAACTGGGTGTTGCTTGGCCTGGCGCCTGTGCTGTCACGGTGGCAGCAGCACTTGCGTGGCCAGCGGCACTGAGCATCTCTTCCGGCTTTGTGTTCGTGCGACACACAGACATGAACTAAGAGGCTCATTCAGCTTCCTGGTTTCTATCTGGAGGTGTGTGAGTGCGAAGAGGTTAGGTTGGTGTACCATGAGACGTTGCCCGGGTGGCATTTGAAAGCAGAGCAGAGGTACTTTTTAAAAAAATTAATTGTTTTTAATTGGGTTTGTGTAAGTTTGTTGAGGAGCTCTGTCCAAGCCCTCTCGGGCAAAATACATGCAAACTTCCTAATTAGCATATGGGTAGCACCAACAGAAGTGACTTCACAGAAAAGGACATTGCAAGGTGCATCATCAGTCTTTGATACTTGGAGGCACCACGGAAGTGACTTTTGAATATGTTGCCATAAATGAGCCAAGTGAAAAATAACTTTGGACATTAATTAATTTAAAAGGTGCCTCTGCTCTGCTTTCAAATGACACCCGGGCAACATCTCATGGTACACCAACCTAACCTCTTCGCACTCACACACCTCCAGACAGAAATTAAGAAGCTGAATGAGCTTCCTTGTTCCTGTCTGTGTGTCACACGAACACAAAGCCGGAATAGATGCTCTGTGCCGCTGGCCCCCGGAAGTGCTGCTGCCAGCGTGACAGCACAGGCGCCAGGCCTTGCAACACCCAGTTCAGCACCCTGGCTGCTGAGTTTGAGTCAGGCCAGCCAGGGTGAGGGACTGAGCCACACAGGGCATCCCAGCCCTGAATGTGTTGCAGCACGGCTGCTAGACATCTCTGCATTATGTAATGAGATAGTGCAAGCTTTGCTGGGCACCCCAGCCGGGTTTGCGCTTTCCAATTACATAATTGATGATTGTTGCACCCCTGCCCTCCCTCCAAAAGATGGGGGGGACAAAAAGGCATGTCACAGAGGTTGGGGGGGGACAAAACCCTCTCCCCCCCCTATAATTACGCCCATGGTTGTTGCGCCACTGCCAAGAAGTGACTGTGCTCACAGCTCCCGTCCTACAAATCACCAATTACTAAGTACATTCATAAAATGTAACTAGTGTCTTTGCGCTGCTTGGGCCCTGTTGTCTGTGAGTGGGTTGTGCAGCGGTGTGAAGTTTTGTAGGCTAGGCCTCCCTCTTTGGTGTGTTGGTGGTTTACTGGCTGCACTGGAAATCTGCTGTGTCGCACCTTGCAGGGGCATCAGTGTGCTATATAAGTACAAGCTCAATAGCACCCTGGCCCAAACCATAGCCATGTTCCAAACAGACCTTTGTCACGATACATAGCAAGGGAATAGGGAACACCCATCCTTTAGCTCCGAAACCAGAGCTTGAGAAATAGACACATCCAATCACACTATACAATGCTCATCAGGATACATCTGGGACCACCCCGCACCATCACACACAAGCAACTACCAAACAATAGCTTTTAAGGAAGACACTCCACAACATACCGAACGACAGGAGGAAACCAAATACTGAATACATAGGCTGACCAAGACGGAAGTACTAGGATGTTACATTAACAGCACCCTCGCCCTGAAGCACTCCAAATTCCAACAGACGAATGTCACAATTGATAGCAAGGGAACAGGGAGCACCCAACCTCAGCTCCCACACCGGAGGGAGAGAAATCAGACATAACCATCACACCAAACAATGCTAATTAGAATACAGCTGGGACCGTGCCGCACCTTCACACACTACAGTCAGACGACCTATAAGGCATCAGCAACTACCTCACCCACAGTAATACAGCTCAAACTGAACAACAAGTATTAGAACCAGGATACAGACCGCACTAACCCAACTTTCAAATCTATGGATACTCAACCCACCCAAAACTCACACAACCATCTCTCACCCAGCAATCCGCACGCACTTTACCACACTGTATCAACAACACACAAACAACACATAAACAACACCCACAGCGCACAACATCTGGCCCGATCTGATGCTCGCACCAAAGCTCAGCGCACGATGTATGTGGAACTGAAGCTGCCAACAGCACACCACTTCTCCCACTCTCCTACTCCCCCTCCACACGACTAACCCACCGGCCCTCCTTCTTGCTTACAGATCCGCCAGAGCGCCTGGGGACCAATTCCGTTGATGACGATGCACTATATAAGTACCTTTAAAATAACACAACATAACATCACATCACACCCTGTTGTGGAGTCTGCCTCCTTGTGCACCAGGGTTGACTATGCAACTTTATAGACAGGAACCCCAGAGTCTTCCTGATTGGTTTCATGGTCACTACTGCCAAACATATGCCGGCAGTGACTTATTTAATAGTGTGTACACAGAGGGTGATAACAATCCATGATAACACTCCGGGCCATTTTAAGCACTTTGGGCCCCCCCTCCACCAAAGCTAATGAATAAAGGGATCCAGAGGATCTGCTTGCGCCCAACCTGGTGGCAATCACAACCCATCTAGACAGGATTATGAATGTTAGCACGTACCACACTTAAATGGAATCCTTGACTTTAGCTTGCATCACATCTAGACAGGATTGTGAATGTTAGCATGTGCCCGACTTAGATGGAATTCTCAACTTTGGCCTGCGTCGCATCTAGACAGCATCATTAATGTTAGCATGTACCACACTTAGATGGAATCCTTGACTCTAGCTTGCATTACTTCTAGATAGAAATATGAATGATAGCATGCACCACACTTAGATGAAACTGTGAATGATGACAGGTGCAACACCTGAATGGAATCATGATCACTAGCCTTCCTCACATCTAGACCGAATATTGAAATTGGCAAGCGCCACACTCCGATGGAATGGTGAATGATGGCAAGCATCACAACTAGACATAATAGCAGGGACAGCAAGGTCAACTGACCAATCCACTAACAATTTCATCCCTCTTCATACACCTCTCAAACTCTAACCAAACACAACCACAAGCCTAAAACTCAGCAATCCGCACAAACCTCACTACACTGCAACAACAAAACAAACAGCACATAGACTTGCACAACAACACACAACGACTACCGACCGTAAAACACCCCAAGCCCAGCCAACGGACCCACCGGGCTGAAGCTGCCAACAGCACATCACTGCTCTTTTGCACTTTTCCAGCTTATTCCCACTAACTCACCCCCCTCCATCTTTCAGAGCCACCAGAGCACCAGGGGACCACTCCAGTGGTGATAGTGTGCGGTACAAATATCCTTTAACATTAACATTGCTTGATATATTGCCATATATTGGCAGAACAAACATTGCAATTTTTTTTATAGTATCATTACTGGCATTATGCGCAAAGCAAACATGAGTATGTTCCTATATGGGAATGCTAGGGTATAATGGGTCAGTCAGCGTAGAAATGTATGGGCACAGCCAGTGTGAACATGTTTTATACTGGCACATATTGTGGGAAAAGGCATCATGAAAAGGTATGGGCTAAATGCTCCTCTGCACGGTTGGTGACTTGCATCTATTGCATTTTGTCATGAGTTACCCTACAAAACCAATTTAAAACTTTTTGGCTTTTTACCCAATTTTTCTAAAAGGTGCGCTCTAAAATGCTCCACTTGAATCCCTATTTTTAAATATTTCTCTGGGGAAGAACCCCCCAAACCCCTTTGATTGGTTCGTGCTCCCTCGCTATGCTCGGTTGCTTTGGCATTTCTGGGAGCTATAATTAAGCCCCTCCAGTTAAAACATTCTCCAGCCGCCACTGGTGTACGGAGACATGGTTTCACATTGGGCCAGAGATGGTAGAAACAACACGTGAGTCACCTGTCAATGTTTCGGCACACAGGCCTTAAGGTTACATTCTTATTTCCAATTTGCCCTTTGGGAATATAAAATTAGAGTGGCGCAGTCAGTGACTCAGAAGTGCAAGAAATAACCAGGTTATGTGCTGCTGTGGGATGATATGAATGAAAGGCACACTGAGACAGAGGAATACAAGCAAAGAAAATTAAACAGAAAGGGAGGAATAGATTGTTTCAAAATGCATGCTTTCCAAGAAAAAGCCTCTTCATTTTGCATTCTGATTTGTGGTTGACCTAATGCATGGTGGGCGGGGCTGCAGAGCGACAGGTATCAATCAATCGAATAGGTGGACAAAAAGTTGATTGATACTAAATCCTGGTCAATTATTTAATTTGCAGGCCTTGATCTTGCAGCATTTTGCTCTTGGGTAAAGAGGCAGCCCACACCTCCCAGGTAAGTGCTTTTTTGGCTTGTTTTAACACATCAATGCCACAGATAAGGAGTACTCTGTGTCCATTGATCAATAGATGTTCCATACACTAGCTGTAGCCTGCTTTAGAGATTTTTGTTACCCTGTTACAGGTATTGCATTATGTATGTTTTACATATAGGTCCCACGTCAAATCTGGAAAAGGACATTCCCCAAATGTGTAATCGTCGACCAGTCATGCCTCCCTTTGTGCTTTGGTTCTTATATCTAGCTGAAATGAGAGCGCCTGGAAACACAGGTGTTTGACGTATCTAAACGTCATGTGCCATCACTTCCAGTGTTGTCACTTGGGGGCGGGGTCAAATGACATCACTTGCCACCAGAGGTCAAGGGACATGTGATGTCACTTTCACTACCCCTGGAATTCTAGTAAAATAACATCCCTGCTTTACTACGCCCTTCCTCCCCATCATTGTTGTCCACGTTTCAGAACTCCAGATAAAGCTTTTACCCCTCAAGATCAGATACCCATGACAATTTACAGCTGCACATCTGGAAAAACGATAACAATACACATGTATATAGACATTCATGAATAAAACACCTACTTAACCATTATAAATAAATACTTGTCATCACACATGCACAACTACTCCTATATATTATGCATAACATATATAGGTTTGCCTACTGCATTCATCCACACCAACAGTACAAACCGTGATTTTGCTCTTTCAAAAAGGGCTCTGGCTGCCCAATACACCAAACCTTGTCCCTTTTGCTATTTTCTCAATTGTATGCACGCGTTCACTCTGCCTTTGTTCTGTAAACATTACCACCTGTGGCCCAGAGATACCTGCTTACATTATGCGCTCAATGACCCGGTAGGGTGCTGCTGTGACCACCGCTGCAGATGGAGTTATTCAATACGTGGCACCCCAAACCTACACTGCTGCCATCGTTGCCAACATGACCCATTCCAATCTTTAGGTGCTTATCCAGTCGTGGGTTTTTACTTTGCATTCTGGGGCTTGTAGTCAGAGTTTTATAATGGGAAAAGTGGAACTACAAATCCCAGAATGAAAAGAAAAAAAACAGGACTGGATAAGCACCTACAGATTGGAATGGGACATGTTGGCAAGTATGTGCTGCTAGCCCAGGCACAAGCTCCCCTTTGGTGCCCTGTAGGCAGGGGGACTCCACCCACGACAGTGCAGCGGATCCTGAATTACTTTATACAGTGCAGTGCCCTGCGCCCAGATGGGCCACCACCATTACTGTCATGACCGGGATAATGCATCTCATTTAATCTGGGAGCAAGGCGGAGGGAGAGGGAGCCACCCACTCCTATTGCTGCAACTGTGTAGCGCTTAAGGGTGGATCTCAGGGTGGGCCAGTCCCAGTCCTCATCAGCATGCCTTCCCCAGTCCTCCTCGGCACAGTGGTCTGTTCGGGTGTGCCTTGCCCAAGCACCAGCACCTCCTGCATGCACCCCAGAACTTAATTTTTTTACACCCATCCCAACTGGACCCGGGATGTGCGTTTCTCCTCACATGCCAAGTTAACCTGGTCTTGGGACACCCCAGTAACACGGGCAGGGACTGGGTGACCCTCTTCCACTCTACCTGAGCCGCTGCCTCAATGCAGCCTGAAGCTTGGATCTTCTTTGGCCAGCCCCTTCTGGCCCTGGATGCTCTGCAGGTGGTGGCTTCCTCCTAGACTGCCTCGTTCATGCAGCTTGGGTCTGCTGCCCTTCGGCCCGCTCTGTCTGGCTCATGGTTTGGCTGTTTAACTTCTCAGGGCAGGCTTCACCCGGGCCACCCTGCACATGCAGCCGAGGGCTTGTTCCCATGCCTGGCTGGTCCTTGGCCATGGATCCCGGGTAAAAAAGCTCTTAACGCTGCAGGGTCCGGCTTGAGGCTGAAGCCTTACAGGGAGCCCCTACCTGGTCCTCCTGAGCCCTCGCTCTCTCTGCCTTCTCTCCACCTTTATTTTAATATGTGTTGTCTTTAGTGTTCTCTTCTAGGCCAGTCAGCGGTACCTGGACAGGGAAGACCTGTCCATTGTTCTTGTTCTTCTTCCAACATTCCATTTACCCCCAGGAAGGGCTGGGTGGTGCAGTCCATGGTCAGATAAGCAAGAACATCATAGAGAGTAAACATATACACACTAAATACAATATTTCAACCATTCCTCCTGTCTCTGTATCCTTATTTCCAACTCTGCCCTTGGGGAGCGTGTAACCCCACCTAACCTGGCCCTAACTGGGCCAAGGGTTACATCTGCTCAGAGTCAAGCAATCAGTTATATCAGGATATTTAAGTTAGAATGAAAATATCGATCACTCCTCCTGTTCTCAAGTAGCTAATAAGGTGCCAAGTCTTTCTCTGTCTCTTCCCAGACCCCAAGAAGCCACCAGGGAAGGTATGCTTGGCTAGGGCATAAAGCACTGTATCCACTCTTCTCTAGTGTTGTGAAAACACTGTTAAATTTCCTTCAACCAACACAACAACCATGGCCCCACCATATTCTTAGCTATTAAATCATTTCCAGCACTTCTTGAAAGGGCGTCCAAGCTATGCAACTTCTTCCATTTCCATTTGAAAACCAGCATTGGCAAAGCCAACAGTTTGGGCTTTTGTGGGCATCTAATTGTAGTGCCTGCAAAATGCCTAATACTTTATACACATGGTCAATCAATGGGTGGGCAACAAACCAAACAACTACACAGTGTGTGTGCTCTCCAACATACAGTACTCACACAATCCAAAGAGATGCAACAAAATGCACCAAAACGGAAGCCCCCACAACTTCAAGTAATCCGTTCTGGGCTCTGCTTGGCTGCAAGATAAGCTAGCAACCACAAAATTGGTTGCTGCTGCGCCTGCAAGAAAAACATAGGTTTCAAATCTGCACTACTAAAAATAACAAAAATATCCCAAAACGTGATTGTCCTAATTCTGGTCAATCACAGATGGATGAAATCCTGATTCCACGAAAATGGGATTCAAACATGTGACCTGTAGATTGCATTCTGTGCTCAGTCAGCAGCATTCACCCAACCATCTATCCTAGCTAGCAAAGCTTACTTTTTTTCCCTCGCCTCTAACCTGCCTCTGTGCCTCACTTCCTCTGCCTCCACTCTAGCACTTCACCCATCATGGTCGCATCCTAATCACAGCTGGCTGTACTGCCTAACAGCACTTAAAAATGTGCAATGTTGGTTGTCCTTTATTATGTCTACTTATCGGGTGCAGCCTTGGAGCGGCAGTGAAGGTGCAGAGAAGGAGTGGGGCATTCCTGTCCTGGTGTTAAGTGGGTTGGATATGAGCCTAAAATGCTGGCAAGCCTCCAGATTGGCCTGCGATGCCTGCTGACTGGAACAAAAGCAACCCTGAATTCCTGAGTGCTCTCCTGCCAAGGAGAAAACAAGATGCATGTAGCACCTGATTTAAGAGTGTCCCTTCCAGTAAAGCACCTCAACAGAGACCACTGCTGCACAAGCAAGCCAATAAGATTGGGGAAGGGGGCATTGGGAGACACACAAGTCTCACTGCCATTTGTTAGTGAAGATAACTAGCCTAAAGCATAGCTTCATCACATAATGACCAAGTAGCCACCCAGCAAGGTCAAAATTGCCCATAACCAACAGAAATGCTTGCTTACCATTTCTCAAACAGGTGGAATGTTTAAATGACAGTTCCCAAGCGGTAAGTAGGCACTTATACAAGCAATTAATTTATTCTGGAAGCATTGACATGGATTTCCTGATAGAATTTTTTTCCCTCCAAATCCGCCCCATAATGTTTACTAACAGATAGCATTGCCACAAACAGAGACATTGCTGGGGGTGGGGGAGGGGTGACTGAGGGGGCTATAGCCCCAGGCCTTTTGGGTATAGCCCCGGATAGAAGCCCAGGAGCTACAACCAAAGGCTAGCTAGCCCCGAGTCCCGACAGTCTCAACATTAGCACAGCCCCTTACCTATTCCTGACCTAGCAACGCCCCAGGCCACAAAGTTTTGTTTTTGTGTGTCTTTATCTCTTGACTGAAAAGCTGTATAATGCATAGAAGATTCATTTAGTTTGACATCATTTTGCATTCAAATACTTGTATTCTTCCATTCCAAATAGGCAAAACAAAGTTACTGTCATACTATTTTTGGTTCGAATAAGTATTTATATATTTGTCATTTCAGTTTACAATGTGATTTGTGTACAAAAACCTGAGAACACACAGAGGACAGTGCTCAAAATCTGTGAGCACTGTCCTCTGTGTGTTTGTGGGATTTTGCTTGCAGTTTGGATTTCTAACTCCCCTTGCCTGCATTCGCCATGTTTCCAGCAGAGGGAAGCTAGAAATCTGAAGTGCGGGCAAAATCCTGTGAGCACACAGAGGACAGTGCTCATGTCAGAGAGGATCTCAGGTCTAAAGACGCTGAGATCCTCTCTGCAATGAGCACTGTGGGGTTTCATGTCTTACTGCAAGTTTCTTATTTGAACACTTTACAGTTGGTTTAAAAGCGGTGTGGAAGGAAAACAAAGGGAAAAGGAATGCATCCAAGGACAAAAATAAAGCTGGGGTGAGCCAGACAATTTATGTGTGAAGCCGAGCACAACCAGTCAGATTGCGGGACCATGCAGGGCGAGAATCTGCATGACCCTTCTGAGCTAACAGAGGCAATCATTAAGCCAGTCAGAGTTCGAGGACTACATGACATTGCCGATTTTGTTTTGTAAGACATTGATACATATTAAAACGGATTTAAAAAGGACAAGCAACAGCCCTAGCTATATTAAAAAACAAGGAAATGAAATGCAGAATGGACAGAAAAAATTACTGCTGCCGAAAGTATTGTAAAATACTTTAGCTATTTTAAAAAAGATTATAATCACATGATTCAATGTATCATTTTATTTGTAAGATGCATGGTATATTTCCTATTCAAAGATGGCAGCTAGTTTCGGCTTGTTTCCAAAGAGCTTCCTTAGAGTCAGTCATTCATGATAGGCTGCCTCCTTGCAAGAGCTCAAAGAGTTCCGGGATGGGCAGTAATGGGTGGGATTATCCATAGGGATTAGCATGGCTAGGGGCAGGAAATGGGAGGGATTCAATAACCTTACAACTGTATATCCCTCCTCAAATGTCATTTCCATTGGAAAAGCATTGCAGACCCTCATTCAAAGCCCATGTTTGAAGCTCTTATTTTAATGACAATAGTTTCGGCTTAAAGGTAGCACTTTCAGCACTACTTAATAGCCCAAACTGAAAAAGGGAAATGAAACTTTAGCATGGCTTAGAACTTCACTCATCAACCTGGCAAACAGGAATCTACTCTATGTCTAATAAAGGACAGTGATGCAGTGGCAAAGCCAGGAGGAAAGGAGGGTGACTACCACCTTGAGCCCATCCCACATATTCCAATGTGCTGGCAATAGTTGGAGTCTTTCATATGAATTAATAACAAACTTGAGCAGACAGTAAGGTAAGTGGAGCAGTGTTATAGAGGTGCCATTAAATGTGGGATACAGTTGATTGCATGGAAACCAACCAGAGATCCCTGCTCAGGCCCCACACATTCCTTCCCTGTGCAGTGCTGATGTATCTTGTTGCCCTATCCAGTCTTGAGAGAAGATAGCAAATGATGATGCATGTAATGTAAGTATAAAATAAGTGTTTGTATGTTACACACGTTTCAGCTGTTATTCAATGTGTGTGTGGGGGAAGAGTTTGAATGAATGTGTACATGTGTGAGTGAGTCTGTGTCCATGAGTGCATGTATCTGTATGTTTGTCTGAGTTTGACTGTGTAAGTGTCTGTGTGTGCAGCAGTGGGTATGTGTTTTCTGGCACGGGGGCACGGCCATAGGCTACACCAGAATCATAAATATAATTTACAGTGAAAATGCTTGCCTACATTGTGGATGCTAGTGTTATGAAAATATTGTAAAATGTGCCTCTGTGCTGTGGTGTCAGTTCTGTGGGGACCTGGAAAGTTCTGTGTGGCACAGGACAAGGACAGCAAACAATGCCCTTCATGTCTGTTGATTTACATAAGAAAATGGCTATAACACCCTGGATATGGCCAACAATGGGAACAAGAGGTACACTACCCAGAATCCCTGGTGGGCGGCCATCTTGCTTTAATTTTTTAAAAATCTGTGCCATGCTCATGCTCTGTACCGGTAATTGAGGTATCAACCCGCAGCATTGTATGGTGAGCCAGCGCTCAGAAGAGCAAGTCAGGGAATTACTTCCCAAGACTTCTGGTGGCAGTGGGAGTCAGAGCGGAGTCACAAACCCATTCTGTGAGATTAATGTTGCCACCAGCTGACAGAGAAGCCACTTTTAGATTGCGAACTAGTAAAACGTGTCAGCTGCATTTTCACTGGGACCCCACCCCGAGTCTGGGGACTAAGATAAGTGCATGATGATAATTGCAGTCATGTGTATCTGAGTTAATTATAGTAGTAGGCTTTCAGAATCAGTGTGTAAAAGCAACCTATGGCAAATAGACATAACAATTGATGGCATACCCAACCATTTGAAAAAAACAAATCAGTGGAAAAACATTTCGTTCTCTTTTACAGGTTTGATTAACGTGAATAGGAAAAAGTGCTGATACTGACAGCGCTACGAACTGTTAAAAAGAGTCAATAAAAGCAAGTTTACTAATAGTAGATGTATGATGTGACAGTTCATGACATGGAATGCACCAAAAAAATACATGTATAATCTTAGCAACTGGGAGAATGAAAGAAAAGATTAAATGAGAACTGGAAAAAAACAAAAGCACTTGCATGAGGATGAATGTACTAATGATTTTGGGAGTCCAAGCAAAGTAGTAACACATATGTTTTCCAATAAACCCCCTACCTATCCAAAGGCTTTTACCTAGCCCTCTTTCCAGTATCCCTACTATCCTGTACCTATCCAGAACCTCTTCTGAGACCTTGTTTCCATTGTCTTCCTCGTGGTGACCTGTCATACGAAACACTGGGTCTCGTGACTACCAAGGTTAGAGGGTCATGTAAATGAGTGTGCCTGTGGTTAAGACGAGGGTATAGTCTAACAACTTACCCCATTCTTGACAATTGGTGAGCAGACGTGAATTGGATTTTTTCATATGTTATTCTAGAGAAGGATTGTAAATTGTATGGCTTTTTACCCAGTTTTTTTCTCAAAATTGTCCAGTTCACCATTTTCACCCTTTATTTAAAATAAGGTTGTGGGGAACAGCACTAACCTCCTTGCATTACTTAGGGCCCCTTTGATATGATTGGTCATCACTCATGCTAATTCGGGGCTGATATTAATGTCCCTCCACCCACAACAACCCCTCATTCTGAAGACCAGTCTCTCTCCATCCCTGTCACTCACCAGGATCCTGGTCTACAAACTTATAGTCCAATACCTTGAGGGAAAATCACTTGCTGACCACCTCTAATCTGGGGTTCCAGTCCAAACACTCTAGTGACACTGCAGTCTTCCAGGTTGCCAATTCACTTACCACTGTACACCACTCTCCTTTCTCCTACAGTCTCATTCTTCTAGAACTTCCAGCTGCCTTTGACACTGTGGATTACCTCTCCCACCTTTAATCTCTTTCCCCACTTGGCTTCAAGGACTCTGTTCTCAGCTGGTTGTTGACTGATCTCTCTCTGACTATTTCTCCATCTCATAAAACTCCAGCACCTCCTACCCAACGGCCCTTGCTTTAGGTGCCTCTCAGGGATTAGTCCTGGGCCTTCTCTCTTCACCCTAAAAATCTCCTCCCTTGACAAATTAATTTACTCCTTTGGCTTTAGCTATCCTCTAATAGCTGGTGATAACCAAATATTCTTCTCCTTCCCCTCCTTCACCCCTATATTCTCTGAACACATAACACCAGCTGCCTAACTGCCATGTGCCATTGGGTGGCTCTCTGCTGCCTCGTGCTAAATGCCTGAGAAGACAGAAGTTATCTTTCTGCCTGCCTCCAGTGCCAACCCCACCCTACCCTCACCCATTACTCTGTCCCCTATTGTCATCAGCACCTCACCCATTTCTCACAATGTTTGAGATATCTTTGACAGTGACTTGAAACTCTACAAGTTCATCATGGCCACTGCCCTGCAGCAAAACTCAGCATACTAAAGGTGAGAAAAATCTGCCTACACCTCACACACCGCTCAACTAAAACCTGTACCTCTACTCTTGTGCTCAGTAAACTGATGACTGTGCAAGCCTGCTTCTTGGAATACCTCCATACTCTTTTATTCCCATCAAAAAATTCAGCAGATTTGTGACACACACCCTTTGGAACCACCATGATACTTCATAACCTCTATCTACCATCACCACTCTGGGTGGCTCTCCATTCAAGATTGCTTTTAAGTTTAAATTCCTGCTATGTGTCTATAAATTGATCCATGGTCTTGGCTCACCACCCGCCTCCTCACTGTATGCATCTCACTAAACTCTCCCTTTCAAGCTCTCTACTCATTGTGCATTCACAGCCTATCAATCACCCATGACTCCTGTGTCTCTTCCCACTTTCACTCTTTTTGTTACTTTCCCCACTCAACTGGAATGCTCTCCCTCTGGTCATCAAAGTCATCTTTTAAGTGGAACTCTTAAAAAACAAGGTTTAAACTCCACATGCGAGCAATGGAAGGAACCCCCTAATTCCTTGCACCCTCCTATCCAAACTAACCACCCCACCCACCTCTTTACTTTATTTTACTTACATTTTACAATGCCCTCCAGGTACCCGAGGGCTTGCGGGCACACACAGAACTAGACACAAACAACAACAGAGAGTGCATTATAAGGCCCTTATATGTTAGCAGGGTGGTGGCTTCGGGTAACTTCTACTAATCAGTAGAATAGATATGTTTTCAATTTCTTTTTAAATACGGCTGTAGAGTTTTCTTCTCTTATATCCAGAGGCAAGATATTCCAGGCCATAGGTGCAGATTTGCTAAAATCGCCCTTTGAGAGCTTTGCTGGTTTTGCTTTGCTGCGTTCTTAACAAGTGGGAATTACTAGTTCTCAGAGCCCTCTGTATCTGTTTCTCCACTATCTCTTGCATCAAGTATATTGGCATGTGCCCCCCACGGCATGTGTGCAGGATTAATAAAAGTCTAAACTGTGTTCTTGCTTTTAATGGCAGCCAGTGTAGATTGCGTCTTGCCTTAGGCACATGGTCTCTCCAGCTCAAGCACTTCACTACCCTTACCGTGCTATTCTGGATCACCTGTAATCGAACAATCTCTGATTGTGGGGTACCAATGAGTAGTCTACAACAGTAATCGATCTTTGCTCCTATTATGGTTCAGGCTAGTGTCTCTTCCTGGTTTTCTGATATTAGTGGTCATAGATTGGCTAGTAGTTTTAAGTAATAGGTGGAGGTAGATACCAGGCTACTTGAGGTCTCGTGGTCAAATTCTGATCCAGTGTGATACCCATGATTTTGATTTTCTTTAGGACCTTGATTTTGCCATCTGCAATATTGCAACCTCACCTGCATTTTGCCTTCAGGACTACTTTATGCAATATGTAATTTTTTTAATACTAGACTTATTCTCTCGATGTTAAAAACGTTATAATGTCCCCCAGGCACTGTCAATAATATATATTGCCAATCATACTGCTTCACCATCCGTATGCATCATTCAATACAACAATGATCTACGGAAAAGGTACCATACCCTAGGTATACCTTGCATCTCTGTTATTCCCTACTTTGTAAATCATTTCTGTTCAAATTGACACCCTATCTATATATATAAAAGTCAAAATGTGTTTGTGGCGGGATTTGTGGCGAAGTGTTGTTCCTTTTACAATTCCACATCGTTTCACCAGTCTGCACCAGATTTTGCACAGTTACCTGTTAGGACCCACTGGAAATTACTGGCTACATGACATTTGGACACCCCACTGCATTCCCCGGATTTCCGCACAGATAATAATTTGTTTGTGGGTTTATGGCTTGGTGAAGCATTGTTCCTTATACAATTCCACACCGTTTCACCAATCTGTACCAAATTTTGCATAGTTACCTGCTAGGACCCTCCGGACATTGCTATCTACATGACATTTGGACACCCCTACCCTTTCCCCAGATTTCAGCACCTTCACACATGAGACGATTGCCTGAAATCGGTGAAACATCAATGTGGTGGACACGAGGAACAAAACTCGAGGTCCAGGCCCTAGGATGCACGGTCTCCAAGAAATTTGCACTGCAATGCACCACAACAACTGCACCACACCAGGGTGAGGGGACAGGTGGGGGAGAGCACAGAAGGTCCCAGTATGCAGCAACACGCCAACTCTCGCCTCCACCCATCGTCTGCTCCTGGGTTTTCAGTGCCCATTCTCAGTGCATTTTACTTTAGGGTGTAAAGCACATCAAGCGATAAGCAAATCGGAACAGTGACCTACAGGATCAGCGTTATCATGTTTTTCTACAGAACCCGTTCATAGAACGGGTTTTTCTGCTAGTGTTCAATAAATATAAAATACAAATGTTCACCAGCTGCCACTGACCATAAACTATTTAGGGTCAAAGTGATCCCTCTGGACCACCTGCCCCCCTCAGCATGTGCCTCCATTACTGATCCGACGCTATGGTGAGCTACTACATGGCAAAGCCATATCAAGGGCAGATGCTTGCTGCAAAATATAGATTCTAATATATATATATATATATATATATATATATATATATATATATATATATATATATATATATATCTCTCTGCAGGATCAGTGTTACAACAGATGTTTTTTACTCGGTTACACGTTTTAGGGAAATATGAGTAAAGTATTTCGAGGATGGCAGTCTGTAAATACATTGCAAAACAAATAAGGCTGTGCTTAAGGACTGGAACATACATATATTAGCCCCCTGTTTGAAATAAGCAATCTCCTTCTGAAGTTCAGCTAAATTGAAGGGGTATTATATTAATTTTTAGGACGCTCGCCTTTTATTTTATCCTGTCCAGAGTCCAATAATGTTTCATACAGATGAAGGAGGTTTTCCTTGGATGAGTGCCTAAAAGAAACTGCTGCTCATCTACAGTTCAATTGTCTTTTTTTTCTTCTTAATACGGAAGGTCCCGATATTTACCAACAGAGGTCTCATTTATGTTTTTCCTCGAAAGCTGGGCTGGTTTAAGAACATCAGGCGACCTCCATTTTGTTATGCTATTTGCCCGACATTTTATGCCGCAGTGCGTTCAGATAAAAAGAAACGGATAAAGCCCCCATTCTTTTTTTGTTTAATAAAAGACATGCAGCTGATTATCAAAGTTCTGTTTTAGAGAAAGTACATTCTTATATACCCATTTTAACTTCAATTTGATATTTTCCGGTCAGAGTGTGAGAGAACGACAATAATATCAAACCTGAGGCTGGAAGAATGTTATTAGTCAAAGATGAAAGAGTAGCGGTTGCAGACCAGGAGCCTTTTTACATACCGTGTATAAGGTCTGCAACATTTAAGGTTTTGTGCTAAATAAACTGCATGATTGTGCTCAATTATAAAGGAAATTATTTCTCATGGGGGTTGTAAATAGCACTGATTCACTTTTTCCACTTGCTTTATGCTCATTTGTAGGGTGGGGGAGTGAGAGTTTTACGCTCTGCATGGCTATTGTAGGTACAAGTAGAGGGCGCGAGCTGCTCGCCCAAACATGACCTCTGCACCTTGCCGAAAGCAAAGTTCCAACAGAAGCAATTTTAACAGCCAGTAGAGCGGTCTATGTAGTGGAGAGATTTGCGAAATATGATTTTAAAATCATGTCTTGCTTGCTTGCTGCTTGGTACACTCACATGTTTTCCATTTCAGTACGCCATTGCATTTTCTTGGTGCTATTCTTTGCTGGTTTGACAGTCCTGTGTTCTTTTCTGCTCTCGAGTCTTCTATTCCTACACTTAACAGCCCATCCACTCTCTCTGCTACCTCTCTTTTTCCCTCACCAATCTCTGACAGTCTTGATTCTCTCCATCCTGCTTCCCCCTTCTCTCCATCGCCTAAGCCACCTCAACCTTGGCTTACCCCAGCTCTTCGCAGCTTATTCTGCATCTTGCCGAGCACCGATGAAGGAAGGCACAATCCTCCATGCATCTTCTTAACCTGTCCTCCCTCCTGCTTCCCCCTCTGACCGTCTCCCCTCCTCGCTCCTTCCTTACCGTGCCACTCTTTTTAATCTATCCCTTCAATCTTCTCACTTCCCTTGCTCATTCAAACTTGCTACTCTTCTTTTTATTATCAATAAACCCTCTCTTTATCCTTCTCTTTCTTCCAACCATCACACTATCACATGTCTGCCTTTCGTTTCTAAACTTCTAGAATGCACTGTCTACTCCCAGGTCTCCACTCATCTTAGTACCGCATCTCTCCTCCCTCTCTGTCTGTGACTCTCTTCTTTTGTCCACTATTCTAAGCAATCTTCCAGTGGCGGCTGGAGAATGTTTTAACTGGAAGGTCGTAAATATAGCTCCCAGATGTGCCAAAGCAACCGAGTGTAGCGATGATAAAAGAACCAATCAAGGGGATTTCATTGATGCATTTGAGAGTGCACTTTTTAGATTAATTGGGTGAAAAGCCAAAAAGTTTGCAATTGGTTTTGTATGGGAACTCATGACAAAATTCAATAGATGCAAGTCACCAACAGTGCACAGGAGCATTTATCCCACACATTTTCATGATGCCTTTGCCCACAATATGTGCCAGTATAAAACATTTTCACACGTGCTGTGCCCATACATTTCCATGCTGTCTGCCCCATTGTACCATAGCATTCCCATATAAGAACATGCTCATGCTTGCTTTGCGCATAATGCCAGTAATGATACTATTAAACAAATGTCCATGTTTCTTCTGACAATATATGGCAGCATATCAAGCTATGGGTTGTAATTGCAACCAGGATGGGCGCAATCAGATATTCTGGATCCCTCATTCATTAGGTTTGGTGGAGGGGGGCCCCAAAAATGTCCATGCACAGGGCCACAAAAGTGCTTTAGATGACCCGGAGTGTCATCATGGATTGTTAGCACTCTCTCTGTACACACTATTAAATAAGTCACTGCTGGTATATGTTTGGCAACAGTGACCATGAAACCAGTCTTGACGACCGTGGGGTTCCTGTCTGTACAGTCGCATAGTCAACCCTGGTGCACAAGGAGGCAGACTCCACAACAGGGTTTGATGGGTTGTGAGCCGAGGGAAGCCGAGCCTAAAAACTTCACACCGCTGCACAACCCACTCACAGACAACAGGGACCAAGCAACGCATAGACACCAGTTACATTTTATTTATGTACTTAGTAATTGGTGATTTTTAAGACGGGAGCTGCGAGCACAGTCACTTCTTGGCAGTGGTGCAACGACCATTGGGCATATCGGGCTTTAGCCACCCGGGCCCCTAAAATTGTATGTTGGCTTGACCTGGGTGACCTACGGAGCAGTGGCAGGATAGGACATGGACAATAAACGGTGCCGCAGCTGCATGGCAATTACTAATGTAGAGCGTTTCATTGGTCGCACAAGCATTGGTATGCATCCATTTTTAGCCTATTTATTTATTTTAATTTATTTATACAACGCACCTAACCCAAAGGTATCTGGGTGCATTCTTGCTAAAACAGTTAGTAACAGTGAGGAAGGAAAATACATTACATTGCAAATAGATTTACATTACTGAGAAATACATGGCAATGCATTTGTCATAGAGGGCAAGGAGCCAAAGTGGGTTATCGCTCCTGTACAAAAAGTCAAGTTTTCAAGTTTTTTCTAAAGGTCCAATAAGATGGCTCTGCTCTTAGTGTCAGGGACATGAAGTTCCACGGTTTTGCAGCCTATACTGGGAAGCTGTTGCCTCCTGCTTTTTGTAGTTTAAATCTAGGTATGTTTAGCAGGTGAGCCTGTGTGGACAAGATGGGTCTATTGGTGTGATGTTTTGTAAATTTGTTGGTTAGGTATTTGGGAGCTGTATTCGATAGGCACTTGTGTGTTAGAGATAATGTTTTAAGGACAATCCTGTCCTGCAAAGGGAGCCAATGTGCATTGCGTCTTATGGTTGATAAGTGGCTAGGCTTTGGTATGTTGGCGAGTCGCTTTCAGAGCATTGTTTTGCAATACCTGGAGTTTTTTCTAGATTGCGACTATTAGTCCCTATGTACAAGGCATTGCAGTAGTCAAGTATGGTTATAATGAGGGCCCTAGCCAGGGTGATACAACTGTCTGACGAGAGGAAGGGTCTACAGGCATTGATAAGTTTTGCCGTGTAGGCAGCTGCTGAGGCGGTAGCATTTACTTGTCTTGCTAGTTTGAGGGCCGAATCAGGTAGACCCCTAACGTTTTGAGTTCTTTCGAGACATTGATTGTATTGTTGTGAAGGTCAAATTATTTAAATTGATCGTCTATTTTTTTTTGTTGGTTCTGCAAGCAAATAAGGCGTAACTCAGTTTTATCGTTGGTAAGCCATAGGCCATGGATAGCCATCCACACCAGAATAGTATGATATGTTTCATTGAGTCGCTTCAAGTCAGTGTCGTAGGATCCTGTGATGGGGATGAGGATTTAGGTGTCATCTGCGTAATTAGTGTAGGTGACACCCAGGTTATCTAAGTGGTCAAACAGACGTTTCATATAGATATTATATAGGGTGGGGACACACAGGGATCTTGTGGTACTCCACAGTCGACTGGGGCAGGCTCAGCAGATGCTGAGGGGGCAAAAACCCTCATTATTCTGTTGGAGAGGAAGGATTGAATCGATTGAGAGGCTTTCTTAGAGAAGTGAGTCACTGTGATGATTGCGAAGATGATTGCGAAGAACTTTGTGGTTGACAAGGTCAAAGCCGCCGATAGATCTAATAGGAGGAGGAGGGCTAGGTCCCCTTTATCTTTGATTTCGTCCATTTGGATTTTTAGATCTAACAAGGCTGATTCGGTCTCATGCCCTGGTCTAAAGCCTGACTGACGCAGTCCTAGGAGATTGTTGGATTCTAGGTGGTTTTGTATTTGCAGATAGGCCGCTATGTCCAGAATTTTTAGTAGGAAAGGTACGGTTGTGATAGGCCGATAATTTGTTGGGATGTTAGGGTCCAGTGTAGGTTTTTTAGAAGTAGGAGGACCCAGGCATCTTTAAGGTTAGTAGGTACTGTGCTTGTTTCAAATTAGGCATTTATTAAAGAGGTGATGAAATGAGCAAGATCTTCCACTGCGTCTTTAATAACTGTGGCTGGGCAGATGACGCCTTGACATCTGGATGGTTTAAGGCTGGAAATTATTTATTTTACTTCTGTTAAAGTTACTTAAGTGAATTTGAATGGGGTGATCTGCTTTGGCGGGTCATCTATTGGTTTAGAGAATTGAATGTCCGGTGGCAAGCATATTTTTTGTTTCAATTGTAGTTTGTAGTAGCTTAATTTTGTCTAGTAAGGCTTTTTGGATGTTGAAGCATCAAGTTGCATCTTTAGTGCAAAGTTCTTGTGGTGTCACAGGAGATTCTAGCTCACAAAGGATGGCAAACAGTTCTTTATTGCCAGATTTGGCGTTCTGGATTCTTTCATTAGAAGTGGAACCTTTGGTCTGAAGGATGACTGTTTTGTAATTATTGGAGGCGATGGAGAATGTGTCTTTGTTCAGGGTCATGTTTTTTTTTTCCCATTACACTTCTGCTGCTCTTTTGCGCTTTGCAGGGTTTTAAGGTCAGATGTGTACCAAGTGTTTAGGTGTGCCAGCGGTTTAGTTTTGCGCAGTCTTAGTGGGGTTACTTTGTCTACTGCTTGTAAAAGTGTGCGTTTATAGAGCTCAACCATAGAGGATGGGTCCAGGCTATCTGAGTTGGTGTGACTCTTGATCCAGTGCAGTAGGGGCAGAAGCCTCTCTGCTGTGATGTTCCTATTGTTTCTAGTAGCTATTGAGGGTGCATGACTGGAACCAGAGTTTGGATTAAGATAATCTTGAATGGGGAAGGAGATGACATGGTGGTCCGACCAAGCACAAGGTGTATTGGAGAGAATCTTGGTGTCGCAGTTAAGATCGGCCAACCAGTCCAGAGTTCTGCTTTATTGTGAGTGGGGCTGGTGATACGGTGTGAGAAACCAAGTTCAGAGAGAGTGTTGGCTAAGGCTGAGGCATTGTCGTTATTGCTGTCATTGAAGCCTAAGTTTAAGTCGCCCAGCATCATGATTTGAGAGCCTGGTTTGGTGTTCTGCTTGAGGAGTTGTGTGATATCGTCCTCAAAAGAGGACGTAGGCCCCAGAGGTCTGTAGATAAGGTGCATCGTTAAGGTACGGGAGGCCGTTAGGGGGAATTTTACCAATAGTAGTCCTGCTGAGGGGAACAATTGGTTGGAGAGTTCTCTCAGGCCCAGCTGATGTCTTGCAATTATTAATATGAGTAGGCTAAGTTTCGCTAGATCCTTGGGTCTGAGCCTATTTTTGTGACTAGGCTTATGTTTTTTCAGTCAGGAACCAAGTCTAGTGCTTCTAATATTCACCAGGCAATGTTGGTTAGGTATCGGCCTGCTGGCATATTGTAGTATCCATTGGATAGGGGTGAGTGGGCAGTGGGTCTCAGGTATAGTCGCTATCTTGGGTGTGACTGAGGGATTATTGAGTTGTAGTGAAGGGAAGAAACTGGTGGGTGGTATAGTGTATGTATGTGGTAGTATGGGTGACACAGTGAGTTTATCCTACATGTGTTAGACAGGCGCAGGTCATCTGGAGTGCAGACCTTAGGTATTTGGCTATAGCTATCCTTCTTATGGGGAAGTCTGTCTGTCGTTTGCTAGTGACTGTTGTTATAGGTATAGTCTCTGGTACTATATGAAAATTAATAGATGGTCTGTATTTGTGTGGAAGTGGTGCAGCCATGATTAGTAGGGTGCCACATTAGAGATTAGCATTCCTAGAGTTGCTGGAGTTGTTTGCTAGTGTGTTGGGCTGGGCATGAGCAGGATGAGATGCAGGTGTTAATGTGAGTATCTTGAGGAGCATAAAGAGATGACTGAGGCCTATATTGCCGGGTACTATGCGGTTCATGAGGATGGGGTTATGTGAACCATAAAGTAGTACAAATGCAGGTATACAGCTTATGAATCTTAAAAACAGTACATGAGAATGGGGATACGTGAACCATAAAGTAGAACAAATGTAGCTATATTGCTTATCAATCTTAAAAACAGTACATGAGGATGGGGATACGTGAACCATAAAGTAGAACAAATGTAGGTATACAGCTTATCAATGTTAAGAACAGTACATGAGGGTGGGGGTACATGAACCATAAAGTGGAACAAATGCAGGTATACAGTTAACCAACATTAAATACAATCCATGTGCATATGGATGTTTGAACTGCAGGGTTGAGCAAATGCTGGTATGCAGTTTACAAGAGCTTAAGCATTCATTTTTTGATCAGTGTGCATGAACCATGGGGCTGAGTGAGTGCTCGTATGCGGCTTGCAGAGGATCAAGCAGTGCACATGGATCAACGTTTAAAAAAATCGCACAGCAGAACAAAAGGGTGTATGCGGGTATTAAATTTGTCAATCGTTCAGAATGCTGATGGCAAGGCAAAGCTTAGAGCGAGGATATGAGTATCTCAGTAGGTCAATACAAATGCGGCGGCACAGTCCCATGCTCTTATGTCATATCACTGAAGCAATCGGTAGTGCTGAATAATGTTATTCAATGGGATGTGCTAGTTTGAAGTGACAACGACTACCTGTAGACGGTAGGCATTCGGTCAAGCGTTCTTATGCCCACTTTTAGTGGAACGGTGTGGCATTAGCTGGGGGGCAATAACTTTCTCATCATAATAGGTTAGGACTTACTTGTTGTGAGGTCGAGAGGTTGGCAGTGCTGACACAGACAACTTGTGGTGTGGGGGGCCACTCTGCCGTGCTCTGACAGGCTTGGACAGGAGCCTAGCACACAGGGTCTTACAATGAGGGGTGGCTTGCGCCAACCAGTCCAGTGGTTGCTGGAAGTAGGAGAATGTAGCCAATCAGTAGACGCTACTAGTAACAGGATGCTTCCTCAATGTGTTTGACAGTGGTGGCCATGTTTGTATTTCGTTGCAGGCTTCTCGGACGGTGTTTCAGGAACAGTTGTTGCTTGGCAACGGTTCTCTGCATGTTGTTACACAGAAAAGCACATCATTCAAATGAAATGTAGCAGGGTACCCTTCCGATAGAGGATATTACACTGAAATAAGGTGAGATTATACAGCGGATCGCTCAGCACGATCCATTAAGCCCTGATGGCTTACCTTGCAGTATGGTGGGAGGTTAGGACTTGCATGTCTGGGGAGCGATTGGAAGGATGGGGGAGGCAGGAGACAGCTCATTCTTACAGCAGTCCTTAAGTGTGTGCTTTCAGGTGTGAAGGAGAGTGTTAACTGCTTGTAAGATTGACTTTGCACCAGAATAGTCTAATTAGGATGTGTAAAGAAGTTTGATGCTCCCACACAAGTAACCCTGCCTCCACAGTCTTTGAAGGTAGCACCTCTCCGAACATCTGAAGGGTTATCAAACTCCCCGCACCCTGCACAAAAAAGTTTTTGCTTGGGTGCACCTCTGCATCTTGGCGCCCCATGGTGAGCACACAAAGGCTACAGAATCTGGTCACCCACAGATCTTGCAATATTCCTGATCAGTTAAGTGCAAAGGAACGGGGAGAAGCGCAGAAGGGTGTAGAGAGTGCAAAATATCCAAAGGGCCTGAACCTTCAAGGAATGCCTGCATAACACCCTACAGCCAAGCGATAATGCGCCGTCCAAACAACCCACCACACTGCCAGATGCAGGCAATGCATGAGTACTGGTTATACCTGCCTACATTTGAAAACCAAAAACCCTAAGATCTATTCCACGCCCATAGCCAGACAAGATTCTGCCCAATTGCACAAAGCTCCACCCACATGTTAGCAGAAAGTAAAACCAAATGTTGAATGCATGTATTAATTAAATAAAACAAGCGAACAACATTATATGCAACCAGTATTCAAATACTAAAATAATTTAACAATAAGACCATGGCTAGTGGACACATTATTCCTTGCACCTCTCGTTCTTATAAGCCAGTAGCATCTATATAATGACATGGCAAGAAATGGATCACAGCTTTTGGGATTTATATCGTGGCAACAGAAGGGCATAACTTCAGATCAGACAGGACGCAGGCACAATGAGCAGTATGTTTCAAAATACCTTCTGTCACTTTAGGTGTCTCATTAAAGCCCTGCCCGCTCTCCGTTGCCTCACCTCACCTGAGGCAGCAGTAGGAGCCTCTTCAGTTCACTGCAGTACCCCTCCCACTCGCTTACAAGCACCAACAGAAACGTACATGGACACACACACCACTTACCTGCATCATACATGGCTTCTGTCAGGCATGGACATGCCTGTCAGTCCCTGTACGCACTTGTGTGCAGCAGGGGAATGACAGTTGGCTTTAGAAAGACTGCACTGAGCGGTGTTGTGGGTAATGTAGAAGACACGCAGCATGCATATATTTCAATTGTGGTAAATAATACTCAGGCAATAAATCACAGAGTCAGGAGTGATGCGTCCAACTATTTAATGATCCTAACGTTAACTGCCTCTCGGGTGGTAGCCTGGCCCTTCACATGTGGGTCATAGCCCACTGAATTGTAAGTAACAGAAAGGAAACTTGGCTCCTATACACAGACAACAAACAACAACAGAAAGAGGACGTGACATCGCCCCCTTGCTTAATATATAGTTGTGGTTTCTTAGTTCATTTCTTCTATTCATCTAGATGGTTTGCGTAACGTCCTTCGCGACGGCTTCATGTAAGTGGAGTTGCACTTATGTTGGGGTTGTCGCTGTCGTCCGCATCCCTGTCTTCTTCTCTGTATTCAGAGTCTATGTCCGAAGATTCATCTGCCATGTTCACGGTGGTGTTCACCGGTTCTTGGTCACCTTCAAGAGTTCTGAAGAACGATTAATTTTGTGTGATGGTTCCTTGTGGACTGGCAGCCGCTATCATGGACCCATGTATGAGGGTTACAGTCATTGGCTCGGGCTTGAACGCCAGGGTGTCCTTGGCATTTTGGCTTTGTCTGACCAGTACTTGGTCTCCTACTTGGATGAGGCTTGGTCTCGCCTCTCTTTGGTGGTGTGCATATTCCTTCATTTTCATTTTGCTTGCCCTGTCTTTTGCCCGTGCACTTTCAATGTCGGTAGTGGGACGGTCAGCGCGTGTGTTGTGTTGCAACGTGGTTCGTATTATTCGGTCAAACATTAAGGCTAATGGGCATTCCCCCGTTGAGCTGTGGGGTGTGTTTCTATATTCTCGCAACAGCCTGCAGATGGCTTGCATGAACAATCCATTGGTAATGGAGCAGATTTGTAGGGCACGTTTTAAGTTGCTCATGAATTTTTCTGCCCTGCCATTGGCTTGTGGCCATAGCGCGTGCTTTTCTGATGTTTGAAGCCTAAGTGTTCTGCGAACATGGCAAAGTCATGTCTGCTGAAAGGTGGTCCGTTGTCTGATTTTACAATCGATGGGATTCCATTGTCCGCAAAGGTTTTATCAAGTGCTGGTATCACTGCCCGAGCACTCGTGGAGTGGATGAGGTGTACCTCAGGGAATCGAGACATTTCATCGACAATCACTAGCACGCCTTTGCCATTCGCCAAACATGTCAATGGCCACTTCATCCCAAACTTGTAGGGGCATTGTTGATGTTTTGAGTGGCTCTGGGAAAGTGCGTGGGGCAACAGCCTGGCATGCGAGGCATTTGCCCAAGAGTGATTCAACTTTCTCATCCATGCAGGGAAACCACACTTTGATTCTGAGTTGCATCTTGGTCGACACCACCCCCGGTGTCCCGAATGAGCGATGGCTAGTACTTGTTCCTGTATACTGGATGGGATGACAAGTCGGTTTTCCTTTAACAGGAAACCATCAGGCGATGTTGATTGCGTGTGCTTGATGAATGTGTGAAAATGTTTCTCTTCATTCAACGATAATTTTTGTCCCCGACAGTGTCTCCTTTGCCATTGACGAGACGTCAAACACTCTTGAACTATCTGGAGTAAGAGGTCATTCTGTGTTGCTTCTCTGAGTTGAGCTGCAGTGATGGACTTGGGGAGTGCATTTCCTACTAAGTAGTTGATGTATTGATTTGCTTTAATTGACTGACGTTCGTAGTGAGCTGGAAGTGGGTATCTTGATAGAAAATCAGCCGGGTTGTTGTCCTTGCCCGGGTGATGCATGATTTTGAATGAACGTTCATGTAACCTCAGTCCCCATCTGGCGATGCTTGGTGGAATTTTGGCTGTGGGTTTGCCTGTAGATGGTGGTGAGGGCCTGATGGTCGGTAATGATAGTGAATGGGTGCCCATATAGAAATAGGTGGTAATGTTTGCATGCCCATATGACTGCTAAACTTTCCTTCTCTGGTTGTGACTATGCACATTCAGTTGTTGAAGGACTGTGACTCACATATGCCACTATGTGTCTCGGGGAGTTTGGTGGTGCTCCTGGCTTTGACTGTGCAGTATTGCTCCTGGCCCCACCGGGTTGGCGTCTAACTTCAGGTGAGTGTCAAATTCTGGATCGTAATAGGCCATGCACGAGGCTGACACAATGCACTTTTTGATCTCTTGGAAGGCTTCTTTGCATTCATTTGACCAATGAAATTCCTGATGCTTCCCCGTGAGTGTTCTGAGGGGTGTGCTTACTGACGCAAAGTCTTGAATGTAGCGCATACAGTAACTTGCCATTCCCAAGAACGAGCGTACTGCTGATGTTGAGGTGGGAGTACTTTCTCAGGGTCCAGTTGCAGAACGTTGTACGAGAATATGTGTCCAAAGAATTTCTGGGTTGATTTGCTGATTTCACACTTGTCCGGGTTGAGTGTCAGGTGAGCATTTTCCAGTGCCCTGCACACTCTTCTGAGGGTGTCGTTGTGCATTTCCTGAGTGGTTCCAAAGAATAAAATGCCATCACTGTAATTTAGGCAATTTGGAATGTGCTTAGTTACCTGGTGGACCTCATTTTGAAATATTTTGGCCGCTGATGAAACTCCGAAGCTAAGCCCTTTGTATCTGAATAGGCCTAGATGGGTTGAGAATGTGGTAATATATCTTGACGATGGGTGCATTTCAAGCTAATGGTAGCCTTTGTTTAGGTCCAGTTTAGAGAACACTTTGCGCCGTGGATTAAGTGCATCATGTCTTTTATTCTAGGTGCAAGATGACGTTCTCTGTCGATGGCTACGTTTGGGGCCCTCATCTCCACGCAGATGCGTATGCTGGTTTTGTTCTCCTTTTTGGGCACGGGTACGATTGGTGATACCCACGGCGTGGCTCCTGACGCCGGTTTGATAATGTCTTCTTGTAGCAGAGATTATAATTCATCCTCTACTTGTCTCTGGATGTTGAGGGGAATACCCCTGTAGTGTTGAGCTTTTGGTGGAATGTGAGGGTTTATGTTTAATTTGATCTGTTTGTCTTTTAATTTGCCCAGTCCTTTGAAGAGTGCCAGGAACATCTTTTGTATCATGTCTTTTGAGCTGGTGGTATATGCGGACATGATTTGGTACATGATATGAATGAGGCCCATTTGGATGGCCGACTTGAAGCTAAAAACTAAACTAAACTAAACCAAGTATGCTGCCCCCTGGAACTTCTACTTTTATGACGTAGATTTTTACTCTTTGACACTTTTTTTTCTCGTATTCGCAAGTGGCGGTGAACATGCTTTGACAATTGAGCGGTTGGTGTCAGCTTCTTTTAGTTCTTTCTTTGTGTCAAGAGACTTGTAGATATCATTGTTGATTACTTTTACCATTGCACCGGTGTCAATCAGGAATTCTTGACTCTGTCTGTTTAGCTGAAGCAGTAATGTTGGGCTATGTTCAACGGCTGTGTTGTTGCCAATGGCATGAACGTACCCTCTTTTGCAGTCTCCACTGGATGATGATGAGTGTGAATAATGTCTTCCCCGTGGTGACTCGTCTAAGTATCTAATTCTTTGTCTTGATTTCCTTCGTTGAGAGTCATCTCTACTCTTACGGCGGTTGCAGCTGTCTCTCCTTTCCTCTTGTCGTCTGGCAGGGTGTGGCTGTTCTTGTGATGAGCTGTGGGAGCGCTGCCTGCTGGTGTTGGAGAGGTGTCACCTGCTAGGACGTGGGCTTTCCCGCCTAGAGTTGAGGCCATCTTGTCTCCGTGACTCATTGCTTGGTTCAGCCAATTGGAAGAATTTGATGTTTCTGCAGACGGGCTGGAAGTGGTTTTCACTTCCACATTTGTCACAGCGGTGTCCCATTGTAGGGCATGGACAAACGTGAGCAAATTTAAAACCACACTTGTACCATTTCTTTTGTTCCGCTGTTTCTGCATGTGTGCGAATGGGACATACCATTGCTGTTGCGACAGACTGCATGATTTTGATGTTTCCAAATGATTCTGTCTGCAATGCTAGCGTCGAATCAGCTCTTGCCAGCTGAAGAATTTCATCAAGTGTTCTGCTTTTCTGGAGAAGTTTTTTGCGGAAATTTGGTGATCCACAGCCGGCGATGGCTTGCAATTTCAGTGCTTCTTCTCTCAAAGTCACAATATTTGGCCCTCTTCAGTAGCCTCATTACAGAATTGTCCATGTTTTCACCATTTTCCTGCATGGTTGTGCGGAAAATGTGTCTTTCGTAGTCAACGTTTCTCAATGGCGCAAAATAAGAGTTTAAAGAGTCAATTATACCTTGAAATGTTTCAGTACTGGCTTCTGGCATTTCAAATACAATATTGAGTACTACTGGACCCAGCGAGTGTAATAAAATACCTCGTAATTGGCGTTCCTCCCTCAGACAAGATGCAGCGATGTAGATGTGCAGTTCTTTGAGCCAAATGGCCCACCAGAGTGCCAAACTGCTGGTGTCTGACATGTCGAAGTGTTTGATGGCTTGAAGTTGCAGGGATTCTGTGTCACTGTCTTCCCCTGGAGTTGCATGGTGTGGAGTGGAGCTGGACTGCGGGCTCTGTAGACCGCTGTCTGCATTGCTTTCAGACATTGTGTGGTTGGAGTGTCCTGAAGTGTGACCACTCAGTAATTTAAAGCGTGATGGCTGCTGTGCTGAGCAGATTAGTTGGTCTAATGAACCAAAATGAAGTTGCTGTCAAATGTGGTTGGAGCCCCTGTGCCGGCGTGGGTGCTGACCAGTGAGCGTTGTTGGCGAATTGGCAAGTGTCTGTTGATGTGCCTCTGCTCTGTGCACTCGGCACGTGTTGTACCCGGTGAGCGTATTATGAGAAATTTGTGGGAACAGGATATGAATATCCTCCGTGGCGGCACCTTTGAAATTAGTAAATTAGTATCTTACTGTAGGGGCGCGCAGCAAGAAATGTGACGCTTGCATGAAGTTCGCGTTGAGGCCGTGTCGGATTCACGCGCCTTGGGAATTGCAGCGTCTTCCACGGACACGTCTGACTGGAATGAAGACTGTGGCAGGTTGGGCGATGGCGCAGCATCAACAGGTCCTCATCGCCATTGTTGTGGGTAATGTAGAAGACACGCAGCATGCATATATTTCAATTGCGGTAAATAATACTCAGGCAATAAATAACGGAGTCAGGATTGATGCATCCAACTCTTTAATGATCCCAATGTTAACTGCCTCTCGGGCGGTAGCCCTGCCCCTTCCTGCACACGTGGGTCGCAGCCCACTGAATTGTAAGTAACAGAAAGGAGACTTGGCTTCTTTACACAAACAACAAACAACAACAGAAAGAGGATGTGACAAGCGGTCTCAGCGCTCTCTTTCTAAAGCGATATTTTTTATAGTTGGAAATAATAAAAATACATTTTCACTCTATACCCCTCTCTTAGGACTCTTTGAAAATAGGTCAAAACTTGCCTCTTATGAATGGTTGGACTTTTCAGCCAGCTGTGTAAATGTAGTAATGCATCCCAATAAGGCCATCGTCCCTTGCTGACAATCCAACAATCTCACCTGTAACGAATATGTCACTTCCCGTCTCCCGAACATGCCTTTGAGGGCTTCATTAATAGTATTGATCTAAAGTGGACTAGATGCTGTTACAAGGGAGGTTGCTCACACTGGCACATTCCCACTAATGTGAGTAATCACATACCCCCCATGGGCCGTGTCACTAGCATACAGGAAGGGCTTACATGAGTTCACCCCACATTTTTCACAGAAAAGGCCTCCCAAAGCAGGATCCAAAATTAAAGCTTGTCTCGATACCGCCATCAGGCGTAGAGCAGTGTTTACTTGTCGAAGGGCTTGAACTGACATACTCAAGTTCTGAGCTGCCCCTAAGAGCTGGTGGAATTGGTCTATTTTGGCTACTTATTTTTTTGGAGAGGTAAATTCCTCAAAGTAGCCAACAGCGCCAAGTGCTACCTCTCCCCTTGTGATTTCTGACAGACAGTGGTCTGAGGACATGCTTGGGACACTGCAGACCCAAACCCCAGCCGGACAATGTCCTTATTGGCTATTCCTGGGGACTTATATTTGAGCGTGGCCTTTTTGCTTTTCTGCTAGGAGAACTTTAGGACATTTCCTACTACTTTATCAAGCGATATTATTATTTTGGACTCATTATGCATGTTATCCTTAATGAAATAGTCTGTAAACTGAGAACCCTGATGTGTATCTGATCTTTGATCCTTCAATCACATGGCGACCCCCCCCTAGCACTATGCACTATCCAAAACACACCATTGCAACACAAATATACTAATGTTTAAAAACAAATTGTACTCTGATTAATACAGGGCACCTTGAGAAACTGCCTGGGTTGGATTTTTGTAACAAGGGATGTATGAAAATGGACATTTTTTAGTTGACTGGGGAAGTTTCAAACATTCTACACGAAACTTCACAACATTGGAAACGTCTTGGAAAATGTAAAACTAAATGGGAATAAATGACTCCAAATATAAGTGTTCTCTTCTGCAACAATGTTAAAGCTTTGTGCAAGCATTGCAGGGTCCAGTCAGCTTACATTCGCTAGCCATTGCCTTGTGCAGACAAGACATTTTTTGTAAACTATTTTAAAAAACCATGCGCACATGAACACTTGTCATTAAATGTAATACCACATTTAGAACAGCCTACAGAATACAAAGCATGCTAAAGATCTACGTGATATGTCTCAGTTCTCACAGATGTATCTGAATGTTACTTTGGAATGAATTTCTCTTATGATTTATTGACATTCACCATGGTCATTTTCACCTTTAATTCCTTTTAATACATCCCTGCTGTGAAAGGGCCGGTTTTCAGGCCCTGTCAGGGGATGGAGGAGGCCCAACTCCCTCCACCCTCCCCTGGTGCCTTGGTGCAGACTGACCCCCTCTCAATCCCTCCTTATGTTTAGTTACAGTGCCGTGGCCTAACCAAAGCTGGAGCCCGGTGCAGGAAGCTGAGGATTGCTTTCACGACAGGGACAGTGCTGCAGCAAGGCACCGTGGAGGGTGAAATGAAACCGGCACTGGGTAGAGGAGGGCCGCGCAGTGGGCTGCGTTGAACACAGCAATGACTTGCATGGTGCTATGGGATGTGGTGAAGGGCACAGCTCCAGCGCAATGTTCAGGATTTGAACGCGGCTCCAGCAGACAGCAACTGCTGGAGTCTGCGAAGGTAGGCCATTTGCGAGCAATTTCCAACTAGCCACCAGGAATGACAATAATAAATAAAGGCCTCTATACCCACTACACCACCAGGGATTCCCCATTGAGGAAGGGGAAACCACTAATTCACCAGAGATATGTGGGATAAGGCTCGGCCTGCCAGAAGGCCTTAAACGCCAGACCCATGGGACCCCAGCAGGGCCCATGTTGGATGCACGGCCACATTACACAAGAAGGGGGCAGGGCTTACAAACCCTTATGAAACTTCCTTGTACCCTTCCCTGTCACACTGCCTGAAAGCCAGGTAAGTCATTGGACAGGGTAAGTAACCAATCATGGGAGGAAGTGGGGTATTTAAGGATCTGTGTATATTGTTTAGTGTAGGTTAGTTGGGGCAGGACAAGAGGACGTCTGCGCGTCCAGAGGAGGAGAGTACAACACGAGTGTCAAAGTTACTGGAGAGAGGAGTCTGTGGAGCGATTGAGCATGAGAGTAAGGAATGAGTGTAGTAGGAGTAGAGTGGTTGTAAAGGAGATCATAGCAATTGTATGGGAGTAGTGGGAAAAGAAGAGCGGGGGCACTGGTAATTGAAAGTTAGTGGTAGTAGGAGTAGTGGAGTAGTAGTTGGAGGGAGAGGTAGCAAGAGTAGTAGGCAGTAGCAGCTGGCTAGAGTGAAACTTGAGAGAAAGGGAAGGGGTACTAGATAAGTAGAGGTAGTAGAGTAGGGTAGTAGCAGTAGAGTGGGAGCAATAGAAGTGATAGGTAGTAGTAGTAGTGAGAGGGAGTGGTAGAAAAAGGAGTAGTGGTAAGAACAAAGAGGAGATAGTAGCAACAGGAGAATAGTAGAGACAAGGAGGTACTGTCGGAAGAAAGAAAGGGAATATGGTACCATCAGAGGTAGTAGGAGCTAGTGACAGTAGTGAGGGGAGGAATTGAGAAGTAAGAAGAGAAGTAAGATCAAAGGGTTGAGGTAGAAAGGTGGAGTGTGAGATCCAAGGGATAACAGACGATTGGGAGAAGAACATCATTGAGATGCACCATAGGAAAAGGACAGATAAGGTTGTGCTTGTGTGGCGAGTAGGTGTCACAGTGCAGAAGAAGGAACCAAACCCATAGCACCCCATGACAACTAAGTGGTGTAAGGTCAGGGACAACTGGAAGACCCCTTCAGAGATAGTTAGCCAACACCTTAGACATACAAGCCATAGCCCAAGAACAGCTGGGCAAGGGATGAGGATAAGGCTGGGAAAGTGGAGTGAGAGAGGGACGACCGTAGCGCTAAACATCCCATGAACCCGGTCGGCCATAAAGATCCCTTTTTAGGAACTGAGAACAAATTTGATTGTTGAAAACCCTACAATAAACACCCTGGTGCTGCTCTCGGGAGTCAGAGTGGGAATTTGTGGAAGGGACCACGCCACACTATCTAAAGGTAACCATTTATGTCATAGAAAGGTTGACATTAAATTATAGTATGCGCCCACTGAATAAAACATGTACACAAACAATTATTGCATCTAATATAATATCAGGTGTTTATACATTGCTTCATGTGTGATTCCTTGGCCGTCAAAGCAATGTATAAATAGCAGTTATTACCTAATTTAATGGTACTCAATGTATGGACCTCTGAGTAATGAAGGGCAGAGCCAGCCCTGTTCAGTTATTTTGGTTAATTCCACAAAGCAAGAAAAATATATACAGCCTTCCTGGGGGTGGGGATATCACCGCATGTTTGTAGGACAAGAATGAACCAACTTGTCCTACTTCTCAGTACTCACCATTGACAAAGAGTGATATGCTAGGGTCCATATCTGCACCGAAGAAGGACATTGAGAAATCAGTTAAGCAAGAAATACAAACAGCAATGATGGATCTCAATACTGAAATCAAGCAAGAGTAGGAGACAGTGTTTAAGAAAATGAAACATCAGTGCTGGACCACCAACAAGAATGCTCAAATGGACCTCAATTAAACCATGCAAATACTGGATTTGATGCTTGCGAACCTGCAGGGTTTGGCAAATCACCATTGTAATGTCGCCTTATTGGACGGTGAGGACAAGAAACTAAATAAGTGTAAACTAAATCCCATTAGTGTGGACTATTTGATGTAACACATCAAAAATCAATTTTATTAAGAAGCTTATTCTGAAAGAAATCTTCTGGGGAACGGTTCTTCAGTAACGAAAGGGATGTTTATAAAATCTATGGTGACATTTTTATAAATGTAAAAGTGTCTTGTGCCTCAGACCATGAAGGTCTTGAACATGTAGTATTAAACCCTGAGGTGCTTATAGGTGCCAACATTGTATACATTATAGGATAACATTATGCAGACCAACATGCTGCCCACTATTTGGTGTAAATCTGATATTGTGCCAATTATTGAGAAAGAGGCTCACTTAATTACAAGCCCATTGCCTTAATTAATCAGCTAGGATTTCTATTGTTCAAGAACCACATAACTTGATTGACCAAAGACAAATACTACCAATTACTCAGACGGGCTTCAGGAGATGAAAGGACATGTCTCTTAATAGCTTTCTGCTTTAGACTTTCAAATTCATATCCTGGGCCCGGTCTAACTCGAACCTACCACTATATGTAGCCTTATCAATCTATTTAAAATGGTGGGTAGGAATTCTTCAGCTAAATACTTCATTGATGTGCTATTCTTAAGGATCAATAAACATGTATGATATAATGACTCACTAACCATGTAGTGAAAATTAGACTAAGTAATGATGGTATCTACACACAGATAATATTGATACATATGTGGGTTTAAACCAGGAGTGCTTTCTTGACCTCTGCCTATTTGAAACCTATGGGGCAGAGACAGAGAATGTAGACAGTGAAGTGAAGAATCTATAAATATAAAATGCTTAGGTATGTTTCTGGGTGCAGCTGATGCAATTTATCAGTGTTAGGTTGCCCTCTGCTGTCCAAACGCCAAGTAGACCTCTGTGTGCCCTTTCACTTCAACAACAGCTATCATTTTAACAAACAGAATGAGCACGGCTCTATGCGGTCACTTTTGCCTTACACTATCGCAAACATTCAGAATAATTTGAAGTTACTTCTTTCCACCCCCACCTCTCTTCACGCAGGGCACGGTGGTACCAGTGTCAATGAACAGTTAATTAGTGGCTCAACGTTTCAGTCTCTAAAGAGCAAAATGCTGTAGGATGAATGCCTCCTCACGAGTTAAAATTGAAAGTAGGTGCTGCAATTATGGTACTGCACAATCTTATGCCATCAAAGGGGCTCTGCAATAGAACAAGGACACATCATAGAGGCTTGTTTAATCGATGGAACTTAGATACTGTTCTTATACCGCGCATACCTCTCATTCCATCTTTCAAATTCAAAAGACAGTAACCTATACGTTTAGCCTTTTCAATGACCATTAAGAAGTCACAGGGACCTAGGCCCCCTTCCTGGAAGCGATCAGTGGTAATTCCGATATTTAAGAAGGGCGAGAGAAATGACCCAATGAATTGCGGACCAATACCTTTAAGATATGCTAGAACGACATATGTTATGCTGGGAACAGCTAGTAGTCCTAGATTTGGGAACGTAAAAATGAGCTGCCTGGTTTTAGATGGCTTGCTGGTCCCTGACTTTTTGCTGAATGGCTTATAAAGAAGTCGAAAGGGAATTGGAAACAATGCATTGGCCAATCACTTAGTAATACATGTTAGAAAATCAAACTTTATGAAATGCATTAGGGCACACTTTAAATACAAAAAATATACCTGCTATTTGACCCATGTTCTACTTGAAGAAACATCTCACTGAACCTATTTTGGGGTTTTGTGTTACCAACTTGGTTGCTAAACAAAGACAGTAAGAAAGATTAAAGATTAATATTTTGCCTCTGTTAGCAAAAAGCAAACATTTTAACAACAGCTATGCAGGCTTTGCATTGACACCGCTCATAACTCTTTATAGACAGAAGATAACTCCTATAATCCTTTATGGTATTTAGACATAATCAAGGGTAGGCCATATTTGTTGGGATCGGTTGGAAGGCTGGATATTGAAATACTAATTCGACCTTCCTTCTAGCCTCCCTACTCAGGCTATAAGAAATGCCTTCATTTGACTTCACACTAAACAACAGCCATGATGAAAAGTTGCATATTTTAATTTAAGATTGTATCTACTGCGGTCAATACAATCTTTCCAAAAATGAAAAAGTGTTCTTTAGTCACAATATTAATGTTTATTGTACCTTTATATCGGATGGTGAATTATTTATAAATTGTATACATTTTGATGTCAATGAACTGTCTTACATTGAGTATTGTTTATGGGCTGAACAAAACTAAGAAAGACATTATTTTTTGTGATTAGAGATGGAATTATACACACTTATCAGGTAAACGGTTGCTGTTTGAGAAGTTTTCCCCTGAATATAGAACTTGTCAAGCATAACTGCAAACATTTTTTTCTTACATAGGCAACTTTGTTGCCTATGTAAGAAAATCAATTGCACTGAGACACTTAAACACCTTTATATGAAATGCTCACAGGTATTTTTTAGCATGAAGTTGTTTAATTGCATTGTGCATAACAAAATCATGTTATTAACTGACGCTTTTTTGGGAACGCCCCATACACGGCAGGCAGATAACTTTCATAATTGCTGGTTTATTCTCATTATAATCAGAAAGGAGCACATTTTAGATAGGTTAAGTTAATCTTTTTTAATTCTTGTATGTATTGCTTGTATGCTTGTGTAAAGTTTTGATATAAACCAATACACAAAACATAAGTAATTATTCTCTGCAGAGACCTAGTTCTATGGGAGGAAATGTACCGCGCGTTAGCAGATTTATTCTTAGGATAAAACTGTTTGCTCGGCAAAAAAGAAAACAGCTACACCGTTTTTCCCTCTAATGTGAAATATGCGTACATAAACAACTACACATCTTGATTATGTGGATGATGTGTTCCAAGCAAATAACCTATCAACTTTGTGACCTTTGCACATTGTTGTCCTTCATTTTGTGATGTGTGCAAAAGCAAAGTCACACAATTTAGCACACCACTATGACAGCGAAAACAGCCAAACTCCATAAACCCATCAACCCAAACTCCCATTGATTGAGCACTGGGGTTTGGTCCTGGGGGCTGGCATGGTGGGAGAGGAGCAGCCTCACTTAGAAAAGGAGGCAAGGTGGCGGCACTGCAGAGGGAAGGACGATATGAGGAGGTGGAGAGCTCCCGAGTGGTGACAGAGGGCCTCATTACAAGTCCAGCGGTAACCATGCCGGTAAAACAAGCAGGGTGCCACCAGACTTGCAAATATTTCCAGTGCCTGACTTGCCAGAAACACCGGGGCATTACAGTCCCAGCGGTCCGTGAAGTCAGGCGCCGGAAAATGTAATTCCCCATTGCCATTTCAGTCCCATAATAACGGTGCCGTTGCACTGACTCGTAGTGTTCCAGTCCTCTAACAACAGTGTCGGTAGTCTTACTGGCACCTTTTTTACCAGACCGGCACACTCGTAATCAGGCCCATAGTCTTTCAAAGACCCTACTAGGTGGATACAAGGTGAGTGATGAGAGGCCTGGAGTGTGATTATGTCCATATGGGATTTATAAAACCCTATTTGGGAGGAAATTACATACTGTATGTGTAAGAGAAACACCCAGGAGACTACAAATAAGGGCACCGTGGCATCAGAGGGGCTTTGATGGATAGGGGAGCAGGGAGTGGAGGCGCTTCAGAGGAAGAGACTTGGGGTTAGTGAAGGGATCAGTGATTGTCAAGGTTATCGTTGCATAGTTGGGCCTTCAAGTCCATTCTGAAGTTTATGATGGAGAGAGCTTGTCAATTGTTCCAGTGTTAGGGTGCATAACAGGACAATGCCTTGTTTCTGTTTTTCGTCTTGCAGTTCTTGATTTCCAGCCTGTGAAAGATGTGGCTTCTGGTGGAGCATTGCCCTCAGGAGATGTTGTGCTTCTCAGCCAGGTAGAGTGGTGTTTCGGTTGTAACTGCTTGGGCTGTCTAGAACATGATGCATGTTTAAAAGGGCAGTCCCTTGAACATGCGGGTAAAATGGTCGAATTTCCTTAGTCCTGTGACGAGGCCTGCTGCAGCATTCTGGACACATTTTAAAGGAGCCAAGGAGGCCTCTGGAACTTCTCTGAGCAGGGCGTTACCACCGACCATGCGGGTGATGACCAGGGTTTGGACAATGGTTTCCACACTCGGAGCAGAGATACTTTCCTTTGTGGAGGAGTGCAAGCTGGTACCATAATGTTTGGGTCTTCTTGTTGGTGGGTTTTGAATTGGAGTGATACAAGTAATCCTCGTGCGTTTGCCTGGTGACCCCTCTTTTGTCCAGTGCTTTTATACAGGTTTTTTTCATTTTGGTATGATAGCGTTGTCTGGGGTTCCACTTGCTACGGGTCATTTTTTATGCAGATTTTCTTTTTCTTTGATGCATTGTGTTACTATAATTGATACCAAAAAAAAGGATCACTTTGAGTTTCATAGTAGAAGTCACAATCCCAATAATAATTAATAATAATAATTTGTGCATTTACATAGCGCTACGAACCCTCAGGCATCTGAGCGCTGCTTGTTATCATTAACCACTGTGTGTGGTGCTCATTTATCGACCTCGGAAGGATGAAAGGCTGAGTTTGGCCCTGCTGGGATTCGAACCTCGATGTCAAAGCGAGCACTCTACACGCTGTGCTATCTGCTTGAGATGCCGAGGGTAGGAATTGAGAAGATGGGTACTCTTTTAATGTTTCTCAATTTGTCAAGTATAGTTTGATATCTTCTCAATAATAGCTAGTTATTCGATCTTGAAAAATGCGAATAAGGATGAAATATTTGAAAAACAAGAAGAGCACATAGCAAGTGCAACATTGCACCAGGAACACATTTACACTAGCATTACATGGCCACAGTAGTGGCCATGTAGTTATGGTTAAGTTGCTGTTTCCATAGGAAGAGCACTTTTTGGGCGGCTTATAACTTCGCTCTCCCTGGACGGATCCTCACCAATTTTTGAAAAAAAGTAGTTGGGTCACTCTGAATTCTTTTGCAAAGTTTGGTGAGGATTCGTCCAGGGGGGGAAAAGTTAGAGGGGGGTCCCAAAACTTTTTTTTCCCATAGACTGAATGGGAAAAAACTTTGCGCACGGCTACAGCCCGAACCGCTGGACGGATTTACACCAAATTTGCGGCAGGAGCGGCGGCCTGGTCCCAAAAGCATGCTTTTGTAAATTTGGTGTAAATCTGTCCAGTAGTTTTTTTAAAAATGACCAAAATGTAAGGCAAAAAAATTAGTGATATCTGTGTTCGCTTCGCGGACGGACTTCCCTGTTCGCTCCGCGGACAGCACCCCGATTGGCCCATGGCCTTGCGTCATGTCCGCGGACATGCGACGTGTTCACTGATTGGACGGCGAGGGGCGTGGAGCGCGTCAGATTTTCTGTGGCGCCCGCCATCTTGTATTCGCAGTCGACCGCGTACAGCGTAGTGAAACGTGGATAAAAAATTGTATTTAGTGCCGCGTGTTGGTGTGTAAGAGTGTTTGGGGAGGGTGGGGGAGTATGAGATAGGTTCAATGTTTTTTTTTTTATGTGCTAGACGTTTTTGTTGCGTTCGATTTGTCCTCGGAGAACACGGCTGTTCTGACATTTTGTAAATAAACTAAATGGTGGGGTGTTTAGAGGACGGAGTATGTGTCATTTTTGTTCGCAAGGAAGGTAAAAATGAGCTATGAACACTCGCGGTGTACTTAATTGTTCATAAATACACAAACTGGGGGTGTCCTCAGGACGCTGTCCGTATTGTAATCTGTCTAGTTGAATGTGTTCTAAGAACACTCGCAGTGTCCCGAAATGGTTGCAATTACACAAAATGGGGGTGTTCTGAGAACGTTGTTTGTATTGTTCGTTGTCAGGGTGAAAGTGTTTTAAGAGCACTCCTTTTGTCCGCTAATAGTACAATTTCCTAGGGGCGTCAACCGACTTTTTGTCCACTAAAGAAACGATAAATCCGGCTGGTGTGTGCCGACATTATGTGATAATCCTATGACTGGCGCTATTGACCTGGCTGACTTGCTTTTGCAACACTAAGTCATATCTCCCGCCCCTAAGCCTGATATTATCAAAGCATTCATATTCCCCGCCTCTCTCCGTGACGTTACAGGGTGCGTAATCAAACGCACCCAGTCGTCTCCAGGACTACGCGACTTTACACAGAACCCGGAAGACAACACACATTATGTCACAACACAGCACGCCACAATTCGGAATATGAAACTGTGATTTAAAAGCAAACAGCAAGATTGTAAATGTTGTAAAGTACATTTATTTGACATCAAATGTTTAGAGAATATTCAGCAATTTGCATTTGTCTTTGTTGTCGATCCGCAAAAGTTCATGTTGAGACACGCGATGTTCCTTTGCGGTACAGAGAGTGTTAGATCAGCTTACAACTCAGTGCGTCACAATTCGGAATATGAAACTGTGGTTTAAAAGTAAACAGCAGGATTGTACATTTGGTAAAGTACATTTATTTCACATGAAATGCTTAGTGAATATTCAGCGATTTGCTATTGTCTCTGCTGTCGATCAGCAAAAGTTTATTTGGAGCCACGCGTTGTTCCTTTGCGGTAGATAGGCTGTTGGTTTATGATAAAAGCAGTAAATGGTCGCTCTGATAATCGGAAGGTTGCTCCAACAACGAGCCATTAGACCACCCTATTGGTTGGTATGTTGTTTGTAGCCGCAAGTACTGCATAAGGGCATATTGGTCCTTGGCGATTGTCCCATAAAATGGTGAGGGTCATGAAGTTGCATATTTGGACCTGCACCTGGCAGTTGAAGACCCCATCCGCTGGAGTCTGTAAATCGTGACATAGGCAAAATGGAGCCACATACCTGTTTTAAAAAACATAAATTAGTATCACCAGCCGATCTTCATTAAAAATCATCATTATATTTATTAGGGCGTGAAAATATTTGCTATCGAAGATAGTGCAACAGAGTATGTTAATAATAAAATAATAATATTTTCCCATTCATATAGCGCTAAGAACCGTGAGGTATCTAAGCGGTGCTTATTATTAACCACGTTGTGTGGTGCCCATTTATCGACCACGGAAGGATGAAAGGCTGAGTTTGGCCTTGCCGGGATTCAAACTTGCATTAGCAAGCTGTGCACGAATGTCAAAGCGAGCGCTGTACTCGCTGTGCCACTTGACAGGCTACAGTGAAGTGGCACAGCGAGTAGAGCGCTTGACCGCCTATAGACCGGTTAAATTATTTCTATTAACCCACCCTGTGTCGTCTGCCTTTTTCAGAGCCCTCTAAACGACAGGGGATCAATTCGGCGGTGATAGTGCGCGGTAGAAAACATTATGCCACTTTCAACTAACAAGTTCAACTTGAGCGGTCTTTAATGCTACGCTATTGTAATTATATTTGGTATAAAGAAATCTAAAGGGTAACTTACAGTACAATTGCAATTTCCATTGTCTACGAGTGGTGCAGTCCCAAAATACGACTCCGCGTGTGCCAACGATCTTTCGCATAGTGATATAATATATAAAAGTGGTTTCGTTTCAGAAATTTCATCTTTATCTTCTCTTACGTTTTAGCAACACTCCTTCAAGAGAAGTCTTTCATCACAATCTCTGTCTGTCAAGGTCAAAACACAATACAACCTTATAGTCCGCTTCGTGAGCCTCTCCGGGGCCCGAGAAAAAAATGGAAGCAGCTGACGTTCACTGTGAACGAGCATAAATTCTTACTTTGCAACATTTTGTGTAAAGCCATCTGTAGAAGTTGTGGAAGCAGCTGACCTTCACTGTGAACGAGCATAAATTCTTACTTTGGAACATTCTGTGTAAAGCCATCTGTAGAAGTTGGTTTTTGCACGCCATGTTTGTATATTGTTTGCGTGATATTAAAAAAAGTTTGTTTAAAGGACGTTATGGTTCTAAGTACAGCCGAAAGACCCCTGAAAATCGCAAGTAATGGTAAGCTTTGAAAAATAACTGGCGCCACCACCGTGCACTGCTAAGACTAACACCCAGGACATTAAAGATGACATCGCAAATGTCATTGATGAAATCACTGATGACATCACGTGTGTATGTACTTTTCATGGAATTTGTGTACTAGGGATTTTTATTATAATGTTGCGAAAAAGTGTCAAGGATATTGCAATAAATATCATACCGTTATTAGTGCTTTGAACGATGCATTGATATAAATAGCATTGTATTATGGGATTCTATCTAGTATACTGAGCTACTAATGGAGAAACATAGCATTGTGTGCAGAGTACAAGATGAAAGTATAATATGTGTAATGTTAATATGTTGAATAATGAAATAATAATTGTCCTGAAATGTTCGAAAATTCACAAAATGGGGTTGTTCTGAGGACGTTATTCGTATTGTGTGATTGCTTAGCTGTATGCAATGAGGGAATGGCACAGAGAGTAAAGTGGACGCCGTCCGTGGACACCGCGGCTGTTCGTGGACAGGGCGTGCTACATCCGGGGTTTTCCAGGAAATCCAACATGGAAAGAAGACTGTACGGATCAGCCAATCAGATGTCGAGGTTGTAATTTTGTGTTGAAAGAGACTGTGTGTGGTGAAGATGGCAGAAGTGGAGAAAGTCAGGGTGTTGGTGCTCGGAGATATGTTTGTGCATGGTTTACAACAGTACGCTGAATGCAGGCATGTTGCAAAGAACTTTGATGTGAAAGGAGTGGAGGTGGTGTGGAGCAGTGTGCCTGATTGCAATGTACAGGGAATTGTACAAGTTTGTGAGGATATGGCCACGATGAACAGTCCGCATGTGGTAGTTTTGCACTATGGTGCTTTCCATTTGGGCAACGTCAGTGCCCCTACTTTGTTGGCTGATTTGGAACGCTTGGTTCAAGCAGTAATGAAGATCCTTCCAAATGGAAAAGTAATTTTTTCTGGATTACTACCTAGGGCAATATGGGACAATAGTTCAGTTTTTTGTCCTCAGCAAAATATTGCTAGGTGTCTCATCAACCGAGGCATGTGTGCCTTCATGCTTAGAGCTGGTATGTTCTTCTGTAACAATGAGAATATTGATGCCAGTAATGCTGTTAATTTTAAAGAAGATGGCATTTCTTTATCTTTTACGGGAAATGCCTTTCTATTTTGGAATGTAAGGGTTGCTTTGGAGAAGGTTATGTGAAGATTTTAGGAGTAAAGTAAGAAAAAAAAACAAGAAAAAAAATACAAAATAACAGGTGTCTGTCAAGCATCTGTAAAAAAAAAAAAACGGCTCTTTTCAGAGCCAACTTCAAAGGGGAAATGGGGCACACTATTTAAATTTACATTCACCACGCTCAGATTTTCGATGTGTCTGCGGACATGGCGGTAGTCCGCGGACATGAAAATCACTACGAGGGGGTAGTATGTTCTATGTTACATGTATATGAAGTCAGGGATATTATGGTTAAGTTGTGCACTAAAAACCTATGAAATTCAGTGAAAAAACTTTGTTAAAGGGACGTTATGGTTAAGTTGCGCTTCTAAAAACCTATGAAATTCAGTGAAAAAACTTTGTTAAAGGGACGTTATGGCTCAAAGTAAAACCGAAAAACTCCTGAAATTCGGCAGTTATGGTAACATAAGCAACCATAACTCGCGCCACCGTGCACTGCTAACACTAACACCCAGGACATCAAAGATGACATCACAAATACCATTGATGACATCACTGATGACATCACATGGCTGGCTCTCCCTTTTTATCCTTTACTGACATATCAAAGCCACATAGTTTTCTTCAGTAACAGTCAGGAAGTAAAAATTGAAAAGGTACTATATTTGTAGACTTAGGGTCCAGTCACATCATATGAAACATATACATAGCGGAAGATACAGGCTTGAAAGAGAGCAATCCTTTCTGTGCATGAAGATAATCATTATGGTTATCAGCACTTTCTCATAGTTTCATTTTTATTACTCTACCATCCCTCTATATGCTCATATTTGTATACATTATACTCACTCTCCATATAGTGAATGGGAAACAAATTTTGCTCGCGCCTACTGCCCAAACCGCTGGACGGATTTCCACCAAATTTGGACCAGGAGCAGCGGCTTGGTCCCGAAAGCGTGCTTTTGCAAATTTGGTGAAAATCCGTCCAGTAGTTTTTTTTTAAATGAACAAAAAGTAGGTAAAAAAAAATGAGTGATATCTGTGTTGGGTTTGCGGAAACACTTCCCTGTTCGCTCCGCGGAAAGTGTCCTGATTGGCCAATCGTCTTGCGTGATGTTCGCGGACATGCAAAGTGTTCGCTGATTGGACGGCGTGGAGCGTGAAGCGCGTCAGATTTTTCGGTAGCGCCCGCCATCTTGGATTCGCGGACGTCCCCGGACAGCGCGGTGAAACTTTGTTCAAAATGTGTATTTTGTAGAGTGTGTTGGTGTGTAGGAGTGTTTGGGGAGGGTGGGAGTGTATGAGATAGGATGAAAGTTGTGTTTTTTATGTGTTAGACGTTCTTTTTGTGTTCGATTTGTTTGCGGCTATCACGGGTGTTCTGAAATGTTCTAAATAAACTGACTAGGGGATGTTCTAAGGAGTCAATATGTGTCCGTTTTGTTCGCAAGCAAAGTGAAACTGTTCTAAGAACACTCGCAGTGTCCGGGGAGTGTTCGTAGGGGGTGTCCTGAGGACGCTGTCCATATTGTTCTCTGTCAAGTTGAATGTGTTCTAAGAACACGCGCGGTGTCCTGAAATGTTCGCAAATAAACAAAATGGGGGTGTTCTGAAGACGCTTCTAAGAACACTCGCGGTGTCCGGGGAGTGTTCGTAGGGGGTGTCCTGAGGACGCTGTCCGTATTGTTCTCTGTCAAGTTGAATGTGTCCTAAGAACACTCGCGGTGTCCTGAAATGTTCGCAAATAAACAAAATGGGGGTGTTCTGAAGACACTTCTAAGAACACTTGCGGTGTCCGGGGAGTGTTCGTAGGGGTGTCCTGAGGATGCTGTCCGTATTGTTCTCTGTCAAGTTGAATGTGTCCTAAGAACACTCACGGTGTACTGAAATGTTCGCAAATAAACAAGATGGTGGTGTTCTGAAGACGCTTCTAAGAACACTCGTGGTGTCCGGGGAGTGTTCGTAAGGGGTGTCCTGAGGACGCTGTCCATATTGTTCTCTGTCAAGTTGAATGTGTCCTAAGAACACTCACGGTGTCCTGAAATGTTCGCAAATAAACAAAATGGGGGTGTTCTGAAGACGCTTCTAAGAACACTCGCGGTGTCCGGGGGGTGTTCGTAGGGGGTGTCCTGAGGACGCTGTCCGTATTGTTCTTTGTCAAGTTGAATGTGTCCTAAGAACACTCGTGTTGTCCTGAAATGTTCGCAAATAAACAAGATGGTGGTGCTCTGAAGACGCTTCTAAGAACACTCCCGGTGTCCGGGGAGTGTTCGTAGGGGGTGTCCTGAGGACGCTGTCCGTATTGTTCGTTGTTAAGTTGAAAGTGTTCTAAGAACTATCGCGTTGTTCTGAAATGTTCGTAGGGGGTGTCCTGAAAACGGTGTCCGTATTGTTCGCTGGCAAGTTCAAAGTGTTCCAAGAACAGTCACATTGTTCGCGGACATTAAAAGTTTCACATAGATCATAGTTGAAATGTTTGACTCTATGGATGTGATATGCTGCGGTGGTTGCTGCCAGGGCCATGCACCCAAGACTCTATGCCCTGGCAACAACCACCGCAGCATATCACATTCATATTTGCTTATAACTTTGGGTGAAAAACAAATGTATAAGGAACAAAGGTATTAGATACTATGGATGTGATATGCTGCTATGGTTGTCCTTATTATTGTATACTTACTGTTTGGTCTAGTAATGGGAGTCCATGTTTTTCTTCTTCATTTCTGTGATAAAAGAAAATAGCATGTTAGTATTAGTATTTTGTAATGACTTATTACATTGTATAAGCAATATACTTTTATTTTTTTTCGACCCTCATATTTAGTAGAGTACAAATCAGAGTACTGTGCAATTTTCTCAGTTTCTGTATTTGTTGCTAAAATCATTGGGTCTGTGGGAGAAAGAAAATCCATGTTGGATTAAGAAAAAAAACCTTTTTTCTGTTATGCTACAGTTTATTTGTTTGTTTGTTTTCAGTGTTCACTTGTTGTTTCTGGCTAATGCTTTATACTTTGCTTTGTTGTATTTTTTTTGGAGCAGTAACAGATTCTTCATTTGTTTTGATATTATAAAATTTTGGAGCAGTTAGATACCAATTGGCGTATTCTAACTGTCTATTTTTTAAATATATTTTAGTGGTTTTGATTTATCTATTTGGATATTGTTAAATTTTGGGACAGTTAGATACCAATTGGCGTATTCTAACTGTGTATTTTTTGGCCTAATTTAGTGGTATTCATTTATCTGATTAGTTGTTGTAGAATCTTTGAGCTGTTAGATAGCTTTTGGAGTATTCTAACAGTTTATATTATTTTAACACAAATTTATAATTTTGGGACAGTTAGATACCAATTGGCGTATTCTAACTGTGTATTCTTTGGTCTAATTTAGTGGTATTCATTTATCTGATTAGTTGTTGTAGAATCTTTGAGCAGTTAGATAGCTTTTGGAGTATTCTAACAGTTTATATTTTTTTAACACAAATTTACTTAAAGGTTTAAATACAGTTTATTTATCAAATTTTGGTTTTAAGAACATCAAATAAGCGTTTGTAAGATTTGCTGGTAATCTCTGCTTTAGAGTAATGGTACTATCATTACATTCAAACCATCCACATTTCTTTTTCATATATGCAGTGTAGTGCCCTGAATTGGTTGTGGCTCCTGCGTGGTAGATTATACCTATTGTTGTGAAGGTTTTCTTACCAAATGATATTTGACCATGTGTGAATCCAGTCAGCTTGCAGTTGTTTTTGGTACCATCTGCATTGTAACGTAGAAGCATTAGTATTACGTATTTACTATGTGTTTGTATTACTAACGTGGAGCGATTATCTGAATTTCAGGTAGAGCATAATCTACCATGGTTTGCATTTTGTACAAGTTGCTGAAATGGAATGGATTCACAATTTGGTATTGATATATATATATGAAGCGTTCATTGGGGATTTCTTCTTGTGTCACATTGTTGCAGAGAGTGCATGTATGTTTCCACATGTATGAAATCTGAAAGATTTCATTTATAGGTATGTTTTTGTTTTCCAGTACTTGTAGTAAGTACATTAGAAATTCTTGTGGATCTTCCTGTGAGTTTATAGTGAATTTAACCATTCCAGCACAGTAGTCCAATTGTCGTCTTATTCCAAAAACACTATGGGCCTCATTACGACCCTGGCGGAAATCGAAAAACGATGGCGGAAATGCAATACCGCCATCGAATAGCGCTCGGTGCGATTATGACCCGTCACCGCAAAGTACGATGCCATTAGCGACACCGTAGTGAACGCCAACGCTAACTGCACCAAGTACGCGCGCGCACGCCATGCCAAACCGTAATTACCACCATGGCGCAACGGTACGCGAATTCTGACCCTAGCGGACATGCACCTAACGCCATCAAGCACGGCGGAAAGTACCATTCCGCCATGGTGAGAAGTACGGCATCGCGAACCAACCGTAAACGGCCCCACTGAGTGCCTGTACACCGCTCCCTGGCCACATTGTACAACTCCCCGTAGGTGCAATGAAGTCACACAATGCAACCAGTGAAATGTACTAGTCATCCATGCCTGCCAACGAACAAATGAATCTCAAGAGGGGCCAATGGGAGCTGCAGGGCACAGATGGCACGAATACAGAAGCTATCCCAATGGACATGACCTCAGTCTCCCACCAAGAAACGCACGCAAACACAGGCACCTGTGACCAGCAACATTCCGAAAATCACATCATTCCACCAATCCACCTGGCTGACCGGCATCTGTTACACAAAAGCTAATCCCCCGCCCCTGAGCATGACATCATTAAAACAGTCATATTGGCAGCCCTTATCCCTGACCTCACTGGGCTTCGTAGGCAAACGCGCCCAGCACAGTACCACGCAACTATACTCCGAAGCTGGAACCCAATGCAGATCTCCTCACAATACATTGCTCCCCAAATAGGAATATGCCACATCACTTGCAAAGAAGAACGCTACACGGTCCATATCAGAATAGAAATTTAATGCACAACAAATTCACCAAGCCCATACAGCCATTAGGCCATGAACTCCAAAACACATTTCACCATTGTGGGCTGCATCCGCAATAAATGACCAGCTACTTCTTGTGTGACGCCCTGTTCCTTCATGGTACACAGGGGCTACATTCTCGTACAAAAAGGCAACATGGAAGCGCCTAGAACCGCAGGGCCGTCCCAATAGGGAGGCACTAGTCCAGCTGAAAGGCCGAAATGTTGCTCCTAGCCACTAGTACTGCGTAAGGGCATGTGGCCCATTGGCGATCGTCCCATAAGATCGTAATGCTGCTCCACTGATTAACACGAAGCAGCAGGTGTCGGGAGTAAAATCCATCTGCAGGAGTGGCATACAGATGGCAGTGGCAAAAGGGGAGGAGATACCTGTCAACCAAATGAAATGAAAAAGAATAGTATGGCCATCAGAACTACATTTGAATTACTCACTTCAATGATCACACCAAATCCACAGCCATATGCATGCTAGCCCACTCCAAAGGATCATCACCACCCAAAAACCACTTGCGAATCATAACTATCTATATCGAGGTGAAAACACCATCACAAACGAGTGTACCTGTGCATGCGTCTGTAACAACAGAATCCATCAGATGGGATTGGTAACGTGCATAGACACAAGTGTCTGAAGGCGCGTCGAGACAGGGAGGGCTCAACAAGGCCAGATAGACGATGGTCCCACTATGGCAGCCCTGCATCACATAGCGCAGGGGAGGCGGACAGATTCCAAGAAGCCCTGTACATGGCAAACTCTGTATCAAATCATCTGTCCATGCATCCATTCATCATTCCCTCATCCCGTAATGAAAACGCCTGTTTCCATACTCACATAACATGTGAAATTTCCATTGAGTCTGTGCGTTATGCAGCCTGCAAAATCCACTGTGCCCCAGCCCGTAATTCCAGTGTTGTGAAGTAACATGTATTTGGGAACGTCCGGCCTCATCGTCCACTTCGCCATTGCGCATCCCAAACTATTCATATCAATCATTGCATCCTCGCCATGGCCCCTGTCCCAAGGACATTGAACAATAGAACGTTATATTTGCAGTCAGACCTGTGGGCATCTCCTCGCCGCTAGCTGAAAACCGAAAGCGCCGCCCTTCGAATTCCTCATTTGCAACATCACGTCGAAAAGGCATCTGTGGCCGCTTGAAATCACAAATTAATCCATCTAGTGCGGCTGTGTGTGAAAATGGCAACTGCCTTCACTCACAAATGGGACGCCCCGCCCGTCGTTGAACCTCGGTACAGTGATGCATGAGGGTCCACCGTTACTCGAGTACTACGTTCCACTGACCCTTCACAAGTCTGTTCGCGACTGCAAAGATAGTATGTGAAACAATGGGACCATAGCCGAATGAACATATCAACCAATGTTACACTGCCATCGGGTACAAATACATGATTGCAATAGCAAGATGCCATTCGTCGAATTGCAGCGTTGTGTGCGGGACGTGCTCGCCCAAAGGGGAGAGCAGCTTGCACAGGTGGAATGAATCACCACAGGTGGAGGCCATACAGCCTGAAAACACATAAATTGCACACCCAGTCTCCTCCCACAACCACACCCACTCCGAAATGCTACCGGCAGGACTAGCTATGTTGGCCCTGGGGGACCTGATAGCACTGCAAGTACTCCAACTTCAAGAAGAAGACGAACACCAACTACAACCGGCCGCACGGAGGAGACGCAGGAGGAGGAGGAGGGCAAGGCAGGGCCAGCAAGGGCCGCCAGCACAGCCACTACCACCACGCAGGCAGCCCGCAATCCCACGCCTCCGAGCACATCCGTTCAACCTCACTGATGAGCAGATCCACACCCTCTACCGTTTGGACCGGGACACCATAACCGCCATTGTGGACATGACACAGGCTGACCTTGTCAGCATGATAGATAGCCCAACCGCCATCCCACCCCTACTGAAGATGGTGTCTGTACTCCACTTCCTGGCCACAGGCACCTACCAGCACACAGTCGGACAGTTGCATGGCATTTCACAGCCACTGTTCTCACGGACACTATTTCAAGTGCTCGATGCCCTCCTGCAGCACGCAGACGACTACATCTCTCTACCACGCTCGGAGCAGGAAATTACCAACACAAAAGTGGGATTCCATGCACTTGCCGGCATACCGGGTTGCATTGGTGCCATCGACTGCACCCATGTGGAATTGGTCGTCCCACATGCCATGGAGGCCCAGTACCACAACCGGAAACAATTTCATTCTCTGAATGTACAAATGGTGTGTGACTCCAACAGGATCATTACACATTGTTGTGCCCGATTCCCTGGATCAACCCATGATTCTATGGTCTTGAGGAACTCTACAATACCACGCTACATGGAGCGACACGCAGGGAACAGATCCTGGCTACTCGGTGAGTCTCATTTCATGCATGATGATGTGGGGTATGTGATGCGGCAATGACCTGGCAGGAAGGGGGGGGGTGCGTACGTAGCAATGGCATTCCACATAATTCGTTTATCGTCCACATACAGGTGATGCCGGATATCCACTGAAGAGATGGCTCCTCACACCAGTCCGGAACCCACGGGACCAGCATGAGGAGGACTACAACCATGCCCACTCACGTACCCGTGTAGTCATAGAACAGGCATTCGGCCTACTGAAGACTCGTTTCCGGTGCCTCAGCAGGTCTGGCGGGGCACTCCTGTACCGCCATGTGAAGGTTGCGAAGATGGTGATGGCATGTGTCATGCTACACAACATGTGCGTACGTAGAAATATGCCCATGCCCCCTGACGCAGAACTGCAAGCACCTGAAGATGGTCATGATGAGGGTGGGGATGTGGCAGCACCTCAAGGAGTCTGCGAGGCACAGGAAGGCCGTGACATTCGTCAGCATCTCATAGATGCATGCTTCTAGCACTCACGCCTGGTGGCTGATACATGGACACGGGACTCGTGGCACTGTGTGTGTCTGGTACATGCACAATATGGACTGTACGCCTATAATGGCCTCGTACACAAAGATCAATGTCCACACATCTCATTGGTTGATCGTGCATTGTTAATGGCATATGTGATATCATGTTAAACACCCTATCGACCCGCCACCCAAGTGAGCCCAACACCCCCCCCACCCTCCTACCTCCCCCCCGAACACCAGTGTCCAAAGATGCTCATTGTCAGTGGGCAGTCGCTATTGCAAGACCCCTCTGCGGGTATCAGGGGCACCCCTGCCTGTGGAGCGCAGGTTCCTCCCAGATCTACGTTGGGGGCTGCCCTGGACGGAACTTGCAACGGATGATGTCTCTGCCTGCTCACGTCCATGCATGTCCCTAAGGGTTTGTGAGAGCTCAGTGAGCACACGGCGCACTGCGGCAAGTTCGGCACATACGTCTTTGGACGTCGCATGCAGTTCCCCCCTCAGGCTCTCGGTGCTTCTCTCCATTTGTACTCTCAGGCTCTCGGTGCTACTCTCCATTTGGACTCTCAGGCACTCGGTGCTACTCTCCATTTGTGCCCTTAGTGTCTCTGTACTTCTCTCCATTTCTGCCCTAAGTGTCTCAGTTGATGTTTCTATGTCTGCCTTAGTGCCCCCACATTCATCGGCATGGTCCTTGAGGAGCGTGGCCAGTTGCTGCTGTTGCACGATTAACTGGTCGAGGGACTGTTGCCTCTGCTGGGCCATGGCCATTTGCGGTGGTGTCACAGAGTGGCTGTTCGCCTCATGTTGCCCTGCCATAGGGCTTGTGGGGGATGGCCAGTCGTCGTCTTGTGGGTGCCCCTGCGTGGTATCCTCATGGTGTACGGGATGGAACAGACAGGGGGATTGGGACAGGTCATGGATGGATCTGACTTCGACATCCCCGTTTTCTGTGTCGGAGCATGCTGCCATTAATGCAGTGTCACCTATGGTGCTGCTGCCACCAGAAGCAGTGCCTACTGTGGCATCCATTGGGGGGACCTGTGGTGGTGGTGGTGTGGGCATGCTGGCTGCTGGGGTGCCTGTTGGAGTTCCCTCCTCTGTGCTGCCACTTGATTTGTGCTGCTGCCGTGTCTTGATGCGTGCAGCTGAGGTGGAGGGTCTTTGGCCGTTGGTCTTGGCCCTCTTTGCAGGTGTGCTGGTAGGGGTGTCCTGGAGCTCGTCGTTTGGATCGGACCCTGTGGTGGAGTAAAGGAGGGCGAGCGTTATTAATGGGTCTGTGGGAATTGGAATGGCAATGTATCACATGCATTGGGGTGGTACCTGAGGGTGATTTGGGTCGGGGCCTTGGAGGTGGTTTCATTTGTGTGTGGAGTGAGGGTGCAGTTGTTTGGCAGCCTGCAGTAAGGGTGTGCCTGCTGCACGTGTAGAGGGTGTTTTTAGGATTTTTAATTATTTATGTATTTGATGTGAGTTTTGAAGTGTGCTATCAGGCCTATGTATGTGGCCGTTCTCCTGGACATGTGTTACTGTTGCACTATGTGGGCACGTGGTACTTCACACGATTGGACATTGTGGTTTTGGCATTGTTTTATTTGGGCCACCTACCTGATTCTTCGGATGTCTGCACTCCTTTCTCCATCCCTCCGACTCCCTCTATCCTCTCCATTCCTATGGTGGAGGCACAGATTTCTTCCCAGGGGGTCAACTTGATGGGTGATTCCGATCCTCCCCCGGTGGCTCTGGCAATGTTGCAGTTGGCAGAAAGTATGCTACGGACGCGTATCCGCAGGTCGTCCCATCGCTTTCTGCATTGCTGTGGGTTGCGGGATGCGGTCCCCACCGCACTTACCCGCTGTGCCACCAGGGCCCATATGGCCTTCTTGTTCGCAAGTGCCGTCCTGGTCATTTGCGTGGAGAAGACGACGGCAGCATTCTCCTGGAGGGTCTCTGTGAGTACGGTGAGTTCCTCACGGGAGAAGTGGACCTGCCGCTTGCGGTCGCACGCTTTCTTCGCTACTTTTCCCATTTTTCTTGGTTTCACTAGGGTGGATGACGGGTTGGGATGTGTCTCAGGGTAGTATTTTTAATGGTTGTGTGGATTTTGTGGTTTTATAGGTGTACGGCGTGATGTTTCCGGTTCCGGGACCATGCTTTTACTTCTGTTTCCGTATATTTACGGTCACCGTACTTTCCGGTTGGCGCTCACTGCGGTGTCCGCTAAGATGGGTGGCGGTATTGCACCTAGGGCGCCGTACGGCGGCGGTGTGGGCCGTTTTGGGGTCATTTCCGCCATCGCGGACTTTGCACTTCCGCCATGGCGTGGTGCTCGTGCCCGATGGGTCGGAATGAGCCGCACTTTGCTCCATCGTGCAATGGCGGAAACGCTATTTACGCTGTGGCGGTCCGGTCAGTCACTTTCCGCCAGGGTCGTAATGAGGGCCTATATGTGTTTTCAGGATTATTTGCTGCATTTCTGTGAAGTACTAACATTTGCAAACACAATGGGTCTGTACTGTGTAAGTAAATGTTGTCAACAATTGGTGGTAATTGAAATAGCATATTCATTGCTACATTTGCATAGCAATTTACACCAACTATATTTGAGAATTTAAATGGTCCAGGTAGTTCTGTATCTAACTGCTTTTTTTGGAGTTTGTCTTCCTTCTTAAAAGAAGTACCTGGTTTACTTTCTCTAATTGATTCTTTTTTGTTTCTGGTACTTGATGAAGTATTAGTTTCTTTTACTCTCTTTGGAGGATTTGCAGTGACGTCCTGTTGCATTTCTGTTTGATTTAGTTTTCTTTTACAACGTTTTAGTTTTTGTGGAACAGAATATGTGTTTAGATGGGGAGTGTATAGTGAGCAAAGTCTATTATATTCTAAAATGCAAGGAATATCAGCGTTTACTTTATTTGTATCAAAGTTGATTAGAAATAGACCGTCAAGTGTACGTAAGCGTGATAGTGCTACGTAGCTCATGCCTTCTTTAAAGACTGTGTTACCAATATCTATCACTGCTTTGTCTAGGGTAAGACCTTGTGATTTATGAATCGTGACTGCGTATTCAAGAGTTAGAGAAAATTGTTCTCTGCGTACATACATATCTTTGAAGAGAAGGAATCTAGCTGTTGAGCGTCCTATCCGTTTTACTTCTGAAAGTTTGTCAAAGAGTATATTGACAAACTGAATTTTGTTGTCACGTGGGTATGTTTGAAAGCCAACAACTGTACCCAGTGCTCCATTAACTAGTCCTTGGTCCACGTCAAGGTTACGTTTAAGCATTACTCTGCAATTTAAGGATAATTTTAACATCTTTTCAAAGCCTGCTGTGTTTGAGATTGATTTTTCTAAATTATTTAGTCTTGTTGTGGCTTGGTCACACATGGGTAGTGTCATACCATGTACATTTAGTTTGTCTGTGTCGCTAATTTCCATTATTGGTTGCATTTCTTTACTTAGCATGATTTCTTTGAATTTGAAACAGCTTGCAAGAGTTGGCATTAAGGCCATACAATTGACATTTTTGTAGGCTAATTGTTCCATAACATCTGTAGCACATGCATTATCGCCATAAAGTGCATTAATGTGCCGGGTTTTCAATGTTGCTTCTGCTTCTTTAGAAAGTATACCAACTCTCAAACTTTTAAAAATGTTGGCATAAGTTAGATCTGCAGATTGGCGCATGTTTTCTGTTAATTCTCTGTATTGGAAATGTTGCCAAAGGTTGACATTTCCAATGCTGCCAACAGTTTTACGGCAGAGTTTGTGCCCTAATGTTTTAAAAATAGGTTCACCTTTTACTGGTGTTAATTGAAGCAGATCTCCAAAAACAATAATGTGTTTTCCTGCAAAGAGCTCTTCATAGTCTGTTTTGAGTACTTCTTGTAATCTGAGGTGAATCAAAGCTAACATCAGGTTGGAGACCATGCTCACTTCATCTATTAGTAGCATTTTCATTTGTTTCAATACTCTGCGTAATTCCATTGCAGCTTCTGCAGAAAGTTTGTAATAGTCTAATTTGTTCTGGTGTTCTACTGGTAATAGTAGTAATCGGTGTAATGTAACAACACCTATGTTGTAGGCAGCTAAACCTGTGGGGGCAGTGACAACAGCTGACAGTTTGTTGTTTGTCAATTGTTGAAGGAACTTACTAATGATTTTGATTAGGAATGTTTTGCCAGAACCAGCTTCACAACTGACGTACAGTAGTATAGGTTTATAATTATGGCAGGAACATTCTTTATTTTCATGTTTTACACCATGTGCAATTTGTTTTGTTACTTCTTGAAAAATGCTACTTTGCTCATTGTTTAGTTTTGATTGTAGTATAGTTAAGTCTTCCTTATCTTCATACTGACACATGGTGTTTTCTACTTCTATCATAGCTAATTCTGCCTCATTTGTTATTAGTGGTTCTCCCAGTGGTTCTTGGCTTCCTGTTACTGAAGGTTGTCTACTGTCAGGAGTATCCTTATCTAGTTGGGCTTGGATTTCTTCTTCATGTTGCTGTTCATTGTGCAACATTGTTTTGTACTGTGTAAAGTTTACATCAGTTATAGTGCTTTCATTTGCTTTGAAGCATCCTCATATGAGTCATAGTTATCTAGTAATTGTTCTTCTTTTCTCCATGGTTTGAAGAGTTGTAGCAGGGACATGTAATATACTTCTTTATGTTGAGGAGTCTTCAATGACAATTTGATATGATTAATTAAATTTGGTTTAGTGAGTTTAACTAAGCTGCCTTCACAGTCTGTCACTCTATATTTACCTTTTTTTTCATCAGGTTTCATATTATTTTTGTATGTGTAGTTTTGGGCTATTTGGTATAGACACATGTTTTCCAAAGTATTACTTCTGTTTGGGTAGTATGTGTCCAATAAATTGTTTTTTAAAATGTCTTGGCTGTTGGGATCATGTTTGGCTATTGTTTCTATATCTTCATATGATTTTAGAACTCTTTTTCTAGATTTAGCTGGACCAAGACTTAGCCATACTATATTTTCAGATTTACCATACAATGAAGTACCAGTTAAACGATCAGCTGCTTCATAAGATCCACATTCTCTATGGGTGAGCATTTTTATGCCCAAGCTGTATAATTTCTGAGATACTGTTTTATCTGATGACAGGTCATTCCAGAGGTCTTGGAGCTCTGTCTTTTCTGCTTTAATTAAGTATGCTGTGACATATCGTGCAACTGCAGTAGAATTGTCTGCAATGTACTGCAGATCTATGTTTGCATTCCATAAGTGGGCAATGATTGCATTATAATCATTGATATATTTTTCTTCTTCTTTTCTTTTTATGTAATATGTATTTTTAGGTGACTTACCTTTAACACTATGTCTAACTGAAGACATGAGGTTGTTTACTTGACCTGTATTTGTAACTGGTCTAGGGAAACCAAATCGGCATTTGGTGTAGTATTTGCCTTTGTTTTTGTATTTGCAACGACAATATTTTCCACATTTGTGTCTTTGAAATTGTAAAATTTGTGCACAAAGATCACTATTTGTGGCTTCTGATGGAATTTCACAAGTGACATATTTTTCAATAAACTGTAAAACAGTGGCATCACTGTCTTGACCAAATTTAGGAGCATCTTTAATCCATAAAAGCATGTGGATATGTGGTGCTCCTCTGGCTTGGTATTCTTTTCTCCAAAAGAAGTGTTGCACTTCTCCAAGGGGAGGAACAGTTTTATTACAAATAAAATGTAGCATAGCAATGAAGCGATGGTGAAAATATCTTGAAACATTAACAGGATCCAAAGAACAAAGTTCTCCAGGTGTTAGAATATCTATGTTTGTTTTGTTTTTATTTGATATGCGTAGGAAATCATGTAAATCTTCCCATGCATATTCTGCACAACTTAATGTAACAAACCAAGTGGGTGGGCCAAGGTTTCTGATCATACAACGTACATCTCCATGACGTTGAAACCAGTACTCTTTAGTACCACGCATATTTGCTAATAGATTTGTAATATTTGATTGTAAAACCTCATCCTTTTGTTGCACTTTCTCTAATAATTGTGTAGCTGTCATATTTTGAAAGTGTGATCCTGATTTTAATATGTGTGCAACTCCGTAACATAAAGTTGCTAGTTCACTTTCAAAGAGTAGGTGGAATATGTATTCCACATTTTGTCTAAATCTGGGATCTTCAGAATACATCCGTAATGAGCGGTATTCTGAAGCTGATATTTGAATAGGTCTATCATCATACCTTCCTCCTTTGTCAGTAGGAAAGAGTAGAGGAAAAGCACGTGCTTCTATACTTTTTTCCCATATACTGATTGGCGATCCTTTTGTTTGACGCATTTGGTAAGTTTCCAGTACATCTTGTAGGTGTCATTACAGTGCAAAGGATGAATTGTATAATGGTCTAAAGTATTTGATATTGTAGCAGGATCTAGTAGCTCAAATTGACCAGCTTCTTGTGTTTCTCGAATTATTTCAGTTGTATCTTTCAAGTTTTCTTCAATATTAATTTCTTTGTAATATTCATTATTCTCTTTAAGATATTGGAAGGCTTGTCTAACTTTATATAAATCTACCAGCTGTTGCCATATTTTTTTGTCTTTTGTAGGTACTCCATTTACTAATATAATTAAAGATTGCTGCATTGGACGTTGCACTCCTAGAGTATGCACATTTTCTTTTAGATTTAATGGTAAATAAACTACTTTTCCACGAATGCCTTTTACCAATTCAGAGGGAGGTAATTTTTCTGTTTTTGGTTGGAGCCGTATTATTGCTTGAAATGGGTGTACTGTTTGAATTATGATGCTCTCAAATAAATTACGTTGTTGTAGAGGTTTTGGTACTGGGTATAATTCCAAATTATTTGTGATAGAACATGAAGGAGTTTGGTTGTTGTCAAGTTTTGTAGTGCAATAACTGCTAAGTATTAAGGGCTCAGTTATTTCATATTTGTTTTCTGCTAGAAGGTAGAGAGCTAATTCAAACCATTTAGAATCTTCATTGTCTTCTATTTTGTATGATAGGTCCACAGTTTTTGTGTTACTTTTATAAAAAATTCTACGGCAACATACACATACATGGTTTGGTACTTCAGCTGATGTACTTTTAAATTTTAGTATTTCTTTTTTGTATGTGTTTAGCAAAAGGTTGCCATGTGTAGAATTGTTGCTTAATTGGTTTAAAGCTATTTCATTCTGTAAATGGCTTTCACTTCCAAAATATTTTTTCTGGATATAGTGAATTTCTTCAAGTAGGTCTTTTGCTGTACCATGTAGAAGGATGTTATTTAACTTTGCTAGTGCTAAAGCAGGACTTTTAGCATAGTACAGTTTATAGACTAGATTTCTTATAGTTGAATGATGTGTTGATATCCTTTTGATATCATGGAAAGTGGTTTTACAAGTAGGTCCTGTAATGCAGGCCAATGAATGTCCTTGTAGTCCTGTGTACTTGCGCACTGGACAGGTATCTATATTTTGCAGTAATTTAATTTTGATTTTGTCTTTGCTTTTTACATATTTATTGAGGAATTGGTGTACAGATTTGAAACATTGTTTGGGAATGTTACACATTGACGTGCATGGCCATTTGTACACTAGACGTTCTGATTCAGTTGAATGGAGGGGTAATTCTAAGTTTTCAGGGCATATTTTTATAAGGAGTACTTCTTGTTCCATTATGGTATTATTCACTTTTTCATAACCTCGACCACTGCTATTTATGGCAATTGTATTAGTTTGCTTTTGTTTGTACGCTTCTTCATTAAAATATGGTTCTGTGCTCGTAGTGTGATTCCATTCACCGCCGCAGATACTTAAGAAGGTCTTTATGTTGACATTTCGCTTATTGAGAAGTCTTTTTTGTAATTTAGTTATTAGTTTTGTTAGTGGTTTCATTTTGTTTAACAGTAAAATAAATACATTTCTTTTGAGAAGAATTGCACTGTCCATCAATGCTTCTAAGATTAATTTCCTACGATAGGTTTTAAGCTTTGAACCTGATTTCTCTCCTGTTTTTATAAGATTTTGAAGGACTTTGTGATGGTATATTTTGGCTAAAATACTTTTCTTGGTATGCTTACTTTGCACTATATTAAAATTTGAAGAAGTAGTTTTATCTGTACTGATAGCTGATTTTCTGTTAATTGTTTTTTGGTTTGTTTTACATTTTGATAGAGGAAGCGAAGTTGTTGTACTTGAAACTTCTTGTGTTTCACTAAATTATTGTATTAGCTGTTTTGTTTCAACTTTTTTTACAAATTCTGCTAGAGATGGATGCTTATGTTGGACACCTTTATTTTCATTTCCTCTAATTCTGCGTTGCTTTTTACGGAGTTGTCTTTTGGTAGAAATTCTTTAAGGTCTGTTGAAAAAAATAAAGAAGATATGGGTTGGGGTGTTCTGGAATGTATGTGTGCTGTGTGCATGAGTGTTTGAGTAAGATGATAAAGATGTATGTAATGGTGTGTGATTGTGCATTGGGAACTAAAACTAGTAGGGATAGGTATTCTTGAATTTATGTGTTACTAAACTGGGGTTCAGATGACAAAAAAAAAGTAAGCTAGTGGTGTGGAAAAGTACAAATAGTAAATCTAATGTATACAATTAAAAAAGTTGTTTGTTCTATAATATGAAAATTGTAGTGGTTCAGTTGGCTAATTTGTGTGTCCAAAAATAGAAATTTGTGGGCCGTTCTGGCTGTAAATCGCTGTTTAAGACATGGAAATTTTTGGACAAAATGGTACAAAATCTCTATTTTAAGAAACCAAAATAGCTTCTATTAATGTTATAGTATATTTGATTAATAATATAAATATTATGGTGATATTTTACTTACTTTTTTTAAAAATGAACAGGTAACTTCTTAGTTTTTCTTTCTTCTTCGAATTCGGCTGCTTCTTTTCAGGAAACTGGTCTTCACTGCAATTGTAAAAGCTTCAAATTAGTAACTTTGTTTGTATATAGCACTGTTTTTAATTTAGATATTAATTTTTTTAATTGAAATCCTCAGTGCCTTCTGTAAAACCATTAAACTAGTTTATTTACATAAGATATATTGCATCAGTTCAGTACATATGATATGTTCTTAATGAACAAATTGTATTGAATGACTAACTGTAGCAAAAAAAAAATATCTTTACTATGTCTTGTGAAATTTATAATATATTAGTGAATACCACTATTTCTGTAAGTAAACTGTTCTAGGTAATAGCGCCTCAATGTCATGTCTAATTTAAAGTAATTAAGTAAATAAATAAATAAAAATTAAAAATATGAAATTGTATAAGTATTTTTTATAAAGGTTTAAACATAGATTGTGTTTGCATGCAATTTTGTTTGAATATATGTAGTCTATATATTTCATGTAAAAATGTTAGTTTAACATGATTTGAGTGTGTGTGTATAAAGAAAGTAAAAAGTATAAAGGTTTATAAGTGATAGTTGATTTTAGGAAATTGAAAAAAGTACAGTAAATTCATTTTACAGATTTTACAAGGTAAAAGTCTGTTTGAAAATGTGTTCATCTACCATAGCTCTCAACTCACACGCTTTTGGCGGGTGTCACACGCCTTGTAAAGGGCAGACTCACCCGCCAAGCCTCCTGCACGCCCATTCATTCCAATGGGCGTCTCACCCGCCAAAAACAAAATTGGGTGATTTCACCCGCCTGTAAAACAAAAATGGTTGAGAGCTATGTCATCTACTATACAGAAAATATGCATACCTGAAGTTTGTGTTCATGCATATGGATATGCATGGAGCTGCAAGTAGAAATCTTGAAGACTTGTACAGTATTTCTGGTAGATGCTGCTTGCCAATGATATGACACTTGTACTCAGAGAGATTCAGAGTACATTTGCAGTGCTGATCTATGATGTTGCAGTTAGATGCAGAGGTCTTGAATGTGATTGGTGCATGGTCATGTGATTTTTAAGGTACATCCAATGAGGGAATGGCAGAGAGAGTGTAGTGGAAATGGTAGAAGGGCTGTTCATGTTACGATATGTCCGCGGACATGGCAGTAGTTTGCGGACATCAGGAGTTACATCCGGGGATTTTTGGGTTCAGAAGTCATGCAAATGGGAATAAGCACTGAAAGGGATTGGTCAGGAAAGTTTGGTGGGTGTGTTGTGCCAGGAGAGATTTTCTCAGATACTCTTTTTGCTGAGAGAACAAAAGATAGCTATGGCTGTGTGTTTCAGAAAACAGATTGTTTGGATTTTAGGAGATTCATGGATACATTGGTTGAAGGTGCATGCAGAAAGCTGTGGAGTAGCTGTAGATCTTGGATTCCCACATGTGGAAGTACACTGGCATGGAGTACGTGGAATGAAGTGGTTGGACTTGCTACCTCTCTGTGCTACTTTGGAGACAGAGCAACATCCACACATAATTGTAATTCATTGTGGAGGGAACAGTTTAGGACATGTGACTGGAATTATTTTGCAATTTGCTATGAAAGAAGGACTTAGGAAGGTTATGGACATGTTTCCTAATTCTCAAGTGATATTTTCACGGATTGCGCAGAGACAAATGTGGCTTCGTTATTCTTCATTTGGTCCACAAATGGAAAAAGCAAGGCGCAATGTTAATAAGGCTGTTTGTGGCTTTCTAAGAGATTTTGGCATGTCTTCTTTTCACAATGAAAATATTATGTTTTGTAGTACATACATTTTTCACAGAGATGGAGTCCATCTTACTTATGCTGGCAATCAGATTTTTCTGAGAAATGTACAAAATGCATTGCGACCTTTTTTGGAATTACAACAATGATTTTGAAGTAGATGTTAAGCATTTACAATTTTTGACTTACAAACACCACCCAAAGGCTCTTTTCAGAGCCACCACTTCTTTTCAGAGAAAATTACAATGTTTGTGATGGAGTAGCAACGAAATTTTTTTAATGTTCGCGAACTGTCCGCGGACTTCTAAAAAATACAAAGAGCCCTGCTTCATTTATTTTCACTTCTATTTTTTAACTGGGAAAGGCGGCTCTGAAAAGAGCCTTATTTTTTTTAGATTTTTGTAATTTTGTATTTTTTTGGTTTTTCAGACACGACACACTAGGAGAGGAGGGTAAAGGAGGGTAAAGGGGGGGACACCAACCACAGGGATAAGAAAGGGCGAGCTGAGAGAGGAAGATGTAGAGTGGGTTTTATTTGGATAGTGAGCAGGTCTTCTCGTGCTCTGAGACGATAGTCTCAAAAGCACTCCGAAGTCACTCCCCCCTGAGGAGTACTGTGTCACAGTACATACATACAACTGTGACCCTCGAAAGGTAAGGGTCATCAGCATTCTGTATGGCCTGTGAGGCAGCTTGAGAAAGACGCTGTCCCACAGAGGTGGTCCTTGTGGTGACAGGATCAGAAACAGAGGATGAAGTAGAGGAAATCAACCTGCTACGTTCTTCGCAAGGTACAACCCTGCGAATAGCCCCAGAGTGAAATGACCTCAGGTGTCGCTTCATAGTAGTGGTCCCAAAGCTGTAGTTACCGTGCTTCCCGCGACTGAGTATCATTTTGCACTCATTGCAGGTAACATGGTTCGCACGAGCCTTAGGACCATTCCCATGAATGATAAATAATCGCCACACCCAAGACTCACGCCTAGTGCGGGTAGTAGGGATTTCCTCTTCCTCATTCTCATCATCCTCTTCTTCCTCCTCCGCATCCTCAGTCCTGTTCCCCTCTTCAGGCCCTTGGGGAGGTGGTGGTGGTGGAGGGGGTGGTGGTGGTGCTGAAGCAGGTGCAGCACCAAGTGGCAGTTCAGCAGCCAAGGATGCCATCTCGATGATGGTGTAGTCTGCAGGTGGCAGCAAAAATCACTGTGTTCTGAAGAATAGCCAGAAACACAATGGGAATAAGCTCTTGGGCGTGGTCTTTTATAGGGGTGCTTGTGCGCGGTCCGCGGACATGCGCACTGTGCGCGGACAGATCGAACACAAAAAAAGGATCGGAAAGTTTCAAAAGGTATATAGAAACTCAAGATTGCTATGTGGGACTTGTGGCATGGTGAGATTTTATTGAAAAATATTATGGATTAACTGAAAATGTACTTTTAAATTGTTCGGGGACACGAACAGTGTCCGCATTTCAGGACACACGATGAGCGCCTGTCCGCAGGACCCCAAGTGCACGGAGATTGGTTAGCGCATGCGCTTTGATGTCCTACGGACACTGTTCGGGTTCTGAAGTAATTAAAAGTGCGTCACACATGAAATGAACATTTCGGGACACCGCGTGTGTTCTTAGAACAGTTTAAACTTGGTAGCGAACAGTAAGGACAGATATAGTGTTCTTCAGGACACGTGTAATTTAGTTTATGTACGAACATTTCAGGACACCAATTGTGTTCTTAGAACAGTTTCAATTGGGTAGCGAACACTACGAACAGCTACAGTGTCCTTCAGGACACCTCCATTTTCGTTTACGTACAAACATTTCAGGACACCAATAGCGTTTTAGAACAGTTTGAACTTGCTAGCGAACAGTACTGGACAGGTATAGTGTTCTTTAGGAAGCTTTAATTTTTATTTGTTTACGAACAATTCAGGACACCGAGTGTGTTCTTAGTACAGTTTCATGTTGCTAGCGAACACTACGAACAGTTGTACTGTTGTTCAGGACACATCATTTTCGTTTATTTACGAACATTTCAGGACAACAATTGTGTTCTTAGGACAGTTTTAAGTTGATAGTGAACATTACGGACAGAAATAGTGTTCTTTAGAACACTTTAATTTTTGTTTCTTTACGAACATTTCAGGACACCAATTGTGTTCTTAGGACAGTTTCAACTTGCTAGCGAACAGTACGAACAGGTGTGGTGTTCTTCAGGACACCTCCATTTTCGTTTATGTACGAACATTTCAGAACACTCGCACTGTCCGCGGACACTTTTATTGTTTTTAAAAAAAAAACGGAAACTATTCACAGTACAATATAAAAATTAAACTTTATTTAACATATATTAATAATTTATGACAGAGAAGGTGAGGCAGAAACAGAAACAAAAACAGGAGAATTTGGGGTTTCAACATGATTGGTATTAGGTGAAGAAGGGATGGAAATCTCATCAAAACGTTTTGGATTATGGAGAGGGTTTGGGGATAATTGACTGGGATATGGTGAGGAGGGACAAGTACATGTGGGGCAATGGTATGACGTTTTTGTTTTAAAATGATCTTCAACAAAAGTTTTCAAATTATTAAAATTGGTCAACAGTAAATCAATTTTTTCTTTTATGTTGTCAAGCATGTTTTCCATAACAGCTTCTTCAGAGGTAGTTTCTATTTTGTTATGCTCTGTACAAAAAAAATATATATATGTTAAATGTATACATAATAATAATATTTAAATGGTTTATATTATAAAGTGTTTACCATTAGTTTCACTATCTTGTGACATTTCTTCATGTGGGAAATTGTCCTCTAGCCATTCCAGAGTACTAGACATTTCTGTGAGAAAAAAAAAAAAGATAATATATTTTTTAATCTAATACAGAAAGTTTATAAATATATGAGTAAAATGAAGTACACTTACTATTTCTGGTAAGATAAGTCCTATGTATTCAGTGGGTCTGGTCTTGTTCTCAGTTCTGTTGTGTCTGCGAGGTAATTATGTTGGAAGCCAATTTATCTTCTTGTGGTATATTCCATTTCAGAACATATTGTATTTAAATGAATGGTTAGTGTGTTACATATATGGGTTACATTTCTTATGTATTACTATATATAATGTGTTTGTGTGCTGCTTTTTGAATTTGTTAAATGTTCCTATATTATGATATAACAATCAAACATACCCCCACCCACAGTTTTTAGGTAGTGGTACTGTTCTCCGAACATGTCCGCGAACATTAAATAAGTTCTCGGACATCACGTTCATAAGAAGAGATCTAGTCAGTTCCATATGACATGTATATAAAGTCAAAGTCATTATTGTTAAGTTTTGCTACTAAAAAACTATGAAATTCAGTGAAAAAACTTTGTTAAAGGGACGTTATGGTTAAGTTGCGCTACTAAAAACCTATGAAATTCAGTGAAAAAACTTTGTTAAAGGGATGTTATGGTTAAGTTGCGCTACTAAAAACCTATGAAATTCAGTGAAAAAAACTTTGTTAAAGGGACGTTATGGTTAAGTTGCGCTACTAAAAACCTATGAAATTCAGTGAAAAAACTTTGTTAAAGGGACATTATGGTTCCAAGTAAAACCGAAAAACCCTTGAAATTCGCCAGTTATGGTAAGCTAAGCAACCATAACTCGCGCCACCACCGTGCACTGCTAAGACTAACACCCAGGACATCAAAGATGACATCACAAATGTCATTGATGACATCACTGATATACGTGAAAATTACAAACGCGAAAAAGGAGTAATAACCACATCTTTATAGCGATCATTTCTCCAATTTTGGGGTAATTTTTTAAAATATAGGGGTGGGGTAAGGGAAATATTTAAGGTGAGAGGTAGGGGCGGGGCTCTTGCCCCACCCCCACGCATTATTAAAAAAAAAATAAGGTGTAGTATTTTAAAATGTTCACGTATATCCGGTAAAACATATAACCGCTAAGAAAGGGGTGCGAAAAAAAGTAGTTACAATGAATATTTTCAATAAAAAGGGAGTCGAAGGTTACATAGGGCTTACTTGTAAATGCTTCCCGATTGCGAGATTGCACGAGAAATCGCGTGAGAAAGGCATACGAGGAAGTAAAATGCTGTGTGAATGCGGACCTAAAGCACTGTGGGCCCAATTCAGGGAATTTCTTGCGGTGAAAGGTGACTTTGCACAGTTGAAAAGTCACTTAGCTCTGCCAACACACACGCTGATTCATGGTACTGTGCAAAGTGTATTTCTGAAGTGCAAAGTCAGTGCAAAGTCATGTATCGGGCCCTGTGTAAACAAATGCCAGCAGCAATGTGGAGGGGTGAAATTGATTGTGCAGAGGAAATTAAAGTAGTAGATGAGCGCAAGTGTGCTAGAATGCGCGGGAGGTCAAAAGATGAAAAAAGATGCACAAATAAAATAAATGCAGGAAAGCGAGCGCAATGAGGCAGAGTAAAAGTGAATTTGTGGGGGACAAGACAAGTGAGATTGAATGCGGGGGCAGTCAAAAGACAAATAATGGTGCAGAGTGACTTTAATTAATTCACAAACACGAGCGCCAGAGGAAAGGGTAAAAATGAATGCACAGAAGTAACGGTATGGTATAATTGTTTGACATTTTCGGTTATACATAATTTAGTACAGCCGAAATTCAAACAATTATACCATATAAATATTTACTTTCCAAATGTATATACACTTCACGTGGACAGTTTAAGACTATTTGCGTAAAAAAACACAGAAATGCAATTTTGATATAATACACTGAGGGCCCAATTAATGGAATATTTGCCAGGTTCAACGTGAATTTGCACTGCCGACACAAACCCTGATTCATGGAACTGTGCAAAGTGTATTTTTGCTGGGCAAAGTCAGCGCATAGTCATTTTTGCAGTACAAAATTACTTTCCCCAGACTTTGCACGGAAAAAAATCACTTTGCACAGTTCCATGAACCAGGGTTTGTGTCGGCAGTGCAAAGTCACTTTTCAGCAGTGCAAATTCACTTTGAACCAGGCAAATATTCCATGAATCGGGCGCTTAGACTGATTCACATAGCCAGCCTTTTTTAATGGGAACATTTCAATGGGAAAATCCCATTAAAAACGCTGTGTGAGTCACGTCCACGGTTTTCTACACCAGCCAGCACAATTAAAGTACTCCAGCCTCGGGCTGCCTGATGGCCCACTGGAAGATTTCCCGTTTCCTTTTTCAGCAGGGTATGTGTGTCACGGCGGCACTCCAGAGCTGCATTGCCATGTGCCGCATAAGATATCCTAGCCCGCAGCCTTCACGGTGCAAGTCTAATTTAAACAGAAGGCTGCTGTCTAGTCAGGGAGCTAAGGTGCACCGCCTTTAGTGAACGTGATCAAAGCACTTCTTTCATCTCATGGTGGGAAACGCATGAAAGAGAAGAAAACATATTGATAAGTCATTTTCCCATGAGAGTAGGTTTTAGGGCATTTGGCAAGATTCCTAGGGAACCAGAAACTCTTGAAGACAAACATGCTGAGCAGGTGCCAGTAGCTATTTGCATATTGAAGCCATAGCTGTGCTGCTTAGAGGCTTGGTTGCCTGCATGCCAAAAGTCACTTTTAACTAATTCATTACCTCCAATAAAAAATCTCCCATTTTTAAAAAAATTAATATGTACTCAATATGCTCACCTGCATGGGCAAGCATCCCTGGGAACGCACACATGTTGGCAGTGCTTTAAGTGGGGTAAGAAATTGAGGGGGGGCCCTCGTTTGGGGGCGTGGCTTCCATTGTGGGAGTGGCCTAAAAGTGCACAAATCATAGTAAGTTGCGCAAACAAATATATAAATGTATTTGAGCATTTATATATTTGTTTGCGTACTACTATGGTTTGTGACTTTTCAAGCCTTCTTTTATGTACATAGCAATGTTACATATTTCTATGTTTATAAAAGGTGGCTTGTAAGTGCACAAAGCATAGTAAATTACGCACACTTGTGTGCTTACCTTACTATGGTCTGTGTACTTTTCAAGCTGTCTTTTATAAACATAGACATTTGTAACATATGTCTATGTTTATAAAAGACGGCTTGAAAAGTAGGCATCTTTTATAAAGCGTTGAGGACGGACAAAACCCAAGGTGGCTTTGTCCGTCGACAAAGCTTTATAAAAGATGCCTTGAATTGTGTACGATTCAAGCAGTCTGTTATAAACATAGAAATATTTCTACGTTTATAAAAGATGGCTTAAACGTACACAGTTGAAGGCATCTTTTATAAAGCCTTGCCAAAGGAGAAAGGCGCCTCGAGCTCAGTGATCTCTGCTCTGAGCAGAGATCACAGACCCTGAGGCGTCTTTCACCCTCTGCGAACCCGCGGGCTCCGTGATCTAATCTGCATATTTGATCATGGAGCCCGCGGGTTCGCTGAGGGTCAGTGACCTGGCGAGGGAAAACTAAAGGACTCTAGCTTCCTCTGATGGCCCCTCAGATGAGGGGTCATCAGAGAAAGTTACAGTGACTGACGGAAGTGCCAGCCAGGCACAGCAACGGTGTGCCTGGCTGGCACTTCTGTCAGCTTGCCTGACGTTAAAGTGGTGGGCGCATCTCCCGTCGCGGCTGCGGCCGGGCGGGATAATGCGTCCTGCCATGGCGTGATGAGGTCGGGGGGCCCCGGCAGGGCCCCGGCTCAGCCCCACTTTTTGGAGACTGCCGGGGCCCGGCCCCGGCAGGCCCCGGCCCACTTAAAGCACTGCATGGTGGGAACGCTCTGCATTGTGCACACCTTCACTCCTCTTCCCGAGGAGGACCTTCAACAAAGTCATTTTGATGGAATGTCGGATGTAGTAAAAGTATTGGCACCAACTAACCTTACCAAAAACCTTTCTGTATATGCACCCTCAAACTCTGAACTAACCCCAATCATACCCCTACCAGACCACAAACCAAACACACTTCACAACACCTGACATGAAAACAAACTGCACACATTCACACCTCAACGTCACATTACCAACTGAAAATGCACCAATGCTCAGTGACTGGTTTCTCCGAATGGAAGCTGCCAACAGCACGTCAAAGCTCTCTTGCTCTTGATATGATATGGCATTTATAACGCACCTATACACAATTATTTCAAGGCGCGACGAGGCAGGGGATGCGGAACAGAGGTCATGTGTTATTCAGATCGTGCAAGTGCATGGGAAGGGGGAAATGAAAAAGTGCGAGGGGAAAGGGGCAGGGGACAGTGCAGTACATGGAATAATAGAATAAATAGCAATAAATAAAAATACGGCCAGCAGGTGGCAAGTGCAAGTGTAAGTGCAGACATCGGGTGTCAAGTGCTGGTAGCGGGACTGTAGGGATACAGAAACAGTCCTCAAGTGTGGGGGTTGCCAAGAAGGCAGTGCAGGTGTGCGACTGGCGGGGAGGGGACCTGGACCCGAGATTAGAAGGTGGCCAGGTAACCAATGCAATTTCAGCCAGGAAGTCAGCAGGAAAGAGGAGGAGAAAAAGCAGAAGCAAAGAGAAAGGTTTTGAGGTGCATCCGGAACCGGAGATGATTCTCCTCAAGTTTCAGGGAGGCAGGGAGGCTGTTCCAAAGGGAGGCCCCAGCCGAAGAAAGAGATCTACCACCTACTTGTTGCTTGGAGAAGCTACGTGAGGAGAGAAGGAGAGTGTGGAGTCGAAGATGACCCAGAGGTTTTAGCCTCACAGGTGGGAGCAAGGAGAGGGCCAAGAGAGGCTGGCCAGAGAGTGACAGGAAAGGAGGGAGCAGGTGTGCCGATGAGGAGAATCTCAGTCTTACTGGCATTAAGGCAGAGATCATTGGCGGCACACCACTCCTGGATGGCGAACAGACAGTCAGCGATGAGAGAGGGAGAAGAAGAGGTGGCAGAGGGTAGCCTGAAAATGAGCTGAGTGTCATCCGCATAGCACTGGAAGTTGGGGCAGAGCACAGTAATGCGGTGGGCAAGAAGTGCCAGGTATTGGTTGAACAGCCAGTGAGAGAGGTTAGACCCCTGTGGAACACCACAGGTAGAGATAGAGATAGAGTAGAGGAAGGACCCAAGTTGAACCTGGGAGTGTGTGTCGATCATAGAGGAAAGAAGTCAGGTGGCTAGCTGCTAGGCAATGTTTTGAAATCTGTGTTTCCTGAGGCAAGGTCAGGATGAGGAGCAGCCGAGGTCTTGGTGATCTGCGAATGGATGTATGTGTAAGACGTGTAGTTGTAGCAAGACATATCATGTGACCGGATAAGGGTGTGGAGTGGGCTCAGGCAGTTGAAGAGTAGAGTGGACAGGGAGTACACTTGCAGGAACCTGTAGGAGACATGAGGGTGAGAGGAGAAGGGTGGTAGTAAGAAGACTTTAGAATGGTCAGCGAGGCAAGAGGCTGACTATCAGAATGCAGAGTCCATGATGCCCAGAGATTGGAGTCTGAGGATGATGATGTTATTGTTGAATGTGACAAAGACCGCCAATGGCTCAAGGGGGATGAGTGCCGCACAGTCTCCTTTCCTCCACTGGGCTAAACAACCTTACTACACTGCCACACCATTATACTCAGGTGCTACAGGCCAGCAATAATAAGAGATGTTAATGCCAGCTCTGTCAGACAAAGCATGGTCCTGCTATTTTGTGCAGGAAGAACCCCTGATGCATGTGCAATGATGTGGCGTCAGTGGCTGCGGAAATGTGGATCCTATATGACATTTCAAATGGTTTTGTTCAAAATGCATCATCAGCTCATTAATGGTCAGGCTAATGTTTGTAAATTGAACAATCCTTCACCACATTTGTAGCTCCTGTTTGGGTGTTTCATGTGGAACATCTGTTCCTGTCTATGAACAGTATTCACAAAAGATGTTTCTGTATTGGTTACTGGGCATGCTCAGATTGAGGCCAAGCACATCCTCATTTGCAATTCTACCGAAACAAGGAGCAACAGGGCCCTCATACTGTGTCACGATGCCTGCCCCCGGAAAGCCAGACCAGGCCCAGCAACCCCGGAAGCAGGCATCATGCCACTTGAAGCATGCCCAAAAACCCCAGTTAGGGGCTCTTTGGCTACAGTCCTGGCGCCTATGGCGCCAGGCTCATAAGAATGAAGTCAGTCCTGGCACCATGGCGCCAGGCTCATTACAGAAATCTTACCTGTTGCAGACCATGCTGCATACCTACCTGATGCAGACCATGCTGCACGAAGCCACAAGCCAAATGAGGCTTAAAGGGACTACTTTACCTCAGGGACTCCTTTCCTCTCGGGTGGGGCTGTGGAAGAATACTTACCTGGGACTTCTTCCAAGGCTATTTAAGCCACACCCGGACAGCCACACGTGCTTCGCGTTATTCTGTTTGCTGCAGCGTAACGCTCACCGTGTCTTCAGCAGCTCCAGTCTTCAGCCACGCCCGCTTCAGCCCTGGAACACCTGAAACAAGAAAAGGAGAAGGAGAAGAGGTCAGAACAAAACCCTTACCTGAATCCTTGATCCAGCACATCGTCGATCTGGAAGAGAGAGGCCTTCTCAGGTGCATTGCCACGCACCTCGCAGAGCCGCGCTGAACTCACCACCGAGGCTGCATTCCTTTACTCCATCGCAAATCCAGCATCTCCAGGCCATTCTTCAACACCTGGGGGAGACAAGAAAAGATAGGTGAGCAAGGGCAATACAAACCACCCCCAAAGACTTACCTGATTTACCATAGGGGGGTACTCACCTCATCTCGGGTCGGCGTAGTCAATTCTGCATCACCGCCGCACCCCGGCCCCTAAGGGGAAAAAACAAGGACAATACAAATCACCCCCAAAGACTTACCTGATTACCACAGGGGGGTACTCACCTCATCTCGGGTCGGCATAGTCAATTCCGCATCACCGCCGCACCCCGGCCCCTAAGGGGAAAAAACAAGGACAATACAACCTAACCCCAAAGACTTACCTGATTTACCACAAGGGGGTACTCACCTCATTTCGGGTCGGCGTAGTTAATTCTGCATCATCGCTGTACCCCGGCCCCAAAGGCGAGAACCACAATAGACTTACCAGGATCTTACCAATTGCCACTTGGAACTCTTCTGGTGGTTTAAATCCGCAACCTGCAAGGAATCTGGCAGAGTGAAGATCAGACTTTTGAACTCTTACGAACAATTGGACTTAGAGTCAATACTGGAACTCATCAATTCCTCCACGCCAGTGAAGTGACTGGTCGTCTACGCGCCCCTGCGCTCGACGCAGGATGGAGAGCTCATCTTTCCAAATCTTCAGGTGAGATTAAGAGGGAACTTCAGAAGTGTTCTGTGGGCAGACAAGGGGAGTGGGAAGGCAGGTTAACGCTCAGATTACGGGAGGTTAATTCCCTTTCTCCATTGCAGAAAGATATTCGTACGAGTTCAACAAACAAAGCTAAGTGGGTCTGTCCAGTCTGTCATCTCGGCTCTACGTGTTACTCTGGTGGAAGCAACAGCGGGCCAGTCCAGATTGACGTGCTGTTTTCCTGTCCGCGTGTAAGTTTCCACTTTCACTCTAATGCGGATGCTGGAACTCTTCGAGCGCGGCTGGCCTGGCTGCGTGTACTTGGTTCGCGTGTAAAATCCCACGCGGATGCTGGAACTCTTCAAGCGCGGCTGGCCTGGCTGCGATGTTCGCGTGTAAAAATCCCACGTGGACGCTGGAACTCTTCAAGCACGGCTGGCCTGGCTGCGTGTACTTGGTTCGCGTGTATCCAGCACGCGGTTGGTTTGAACCTGTGAGGAAATAACACATGGACTCATTTCAATTTTGTTCTGTTCTTTGTGGGAAAGGAAGGTTTTTCTACTACTTTTATTTGAAGGTGACCATGCACAGCACTATGGACACTATGCTGTGGTGCACCAACCCGGTATCTAGCGTGAGCCTCGTGCTGTTCAGGATATGTCTCCCTTACTAACCTTCCCTCCTTTGTCGTTGGTTAATTTCCTGGATTTCTTCATAGACTTTGGTGGATACTCCAGTTCTAAGCCTACAGGTTAGTGTTGGAATTAGCGTTATTGCCATTCTATGGAGAGAGATTAGTTGAGATAGTTTCTCATGATGCTTATTTTTTTCCTAGGCTGCCTTCCTATTACTCTCCCACACCCTTTTCAGTGATCCTTCTCTCTGCCTGTTTTACCAGTCAGAGAGTTGTATCATTTGGAAGGTCTAAATTGACATCACTACTATCAAATCGTGTGAATTCAAGGATCCGGAAGACCCCTAGCAATTGTATCTTTTTTTTTACCGTATCCTTTTCATAAGATACTTTGGTGATTTATGACAGAATCAGAAGACATGGAGGGTACGGATCCTTTAACGGTCTTGACTCAATTAATCACAGATTTGAGAAATGAAATGATTACGGCACAGGACACATTGCGTCATCGCATGGATGTTATACAAGACGCTATTCGGTCTGCTCCTCAGGGAACATTGGCTCCCGCTGCAATTGCATCTGGATCCGGTGCACTGGCACCACAACAGGAAAACCTTCAAGTGGTTATGCCAACGCAGTTTCCTTTGGCTCCTCCAGAAAGGTTCACAGGAGATCCCAAACCTATAGAACCTTTGTCAATCAGTGCTGACTCCATTTCCTGTGCCGGCCTAACTCATTTCCTGATTTAACTACAAAGGCGGCCTTCGTGCTTTCCCATTTGGGGGGCACAGCTGCTGCTTGGGCTAATCCTTTATTGGAGACAAACAGTCCTTTGTTGTACGATTGTGACGAGCTTCTATCTGCCATGAGTAAGGTTTTTGTTATGCGTTATTCTACTCAAGCCACAGATCTGGAATTGCTTAATCTACAACAAGGTAACCAAATACTATTAGCTTACATAGCCAGATTCAATCAATTAACCGCTGAGACCCAATGGCCTGAAGATAAGAAAACCACAGTTTTTTACAAGGGTCTAACAGAAGAACTAAAAGACGCCTTGTCTACGGTTCCTGTGGTCCCTACGGGGTTCACAGAATTGCTCGATCTGATTCTACAAATCGATGCTCAAAGAAATGCTCGAAAAGGAGAGAGAAAACCATTCTTGCAAGCATCAGTTCGTTCTGAGGTACCAGCAGCCTCATCAAATGACTCTGAACCAATGCAAATCGGTGCTGTGAGAGGCCGATTATCTAATGCTGAAAGGGAAAACCGTAGAAAAAACAATCTTTGCATGTATTGCGGATCATCTGAGCATTTACTGGCGGCATGTCCCAAGAAACCAGTTAAGCACTCGGGAAACACCAAAACTCGACACTAGAAGGAGTCCCTGTGTCGAGTGTTACATCGGACTCCCGTACCATTCCAGTTTACACACCTATAGCTGTAGAGGTGACGTTACAATTTGGTGATCAAGAGTTAGTTTCCATGGCCATGGTTGATTCTGGAGCCACAAATAATTACATCGACATTACATATGCTTAAAAATGCTCTATACCCTTGATAACCAAAAACAAACCTGAAACAGTGAGCACTGTGGATGGGTCAGTCTTGACTTCAGGTATGACTTCACTCAGGAGACTGTACCTATTTGAATGACTTTATCAAATGGGCATTCAGAGGAAATGGTTTTTGATGTCATCGCGGCTCCTTATTACAAATTATTGCTTGGTCTTGCCTGGCTGATTCTTCATAATCCAACCATTGACTGGGTTACAGGATTGATTCAATATCCTTCTGCCTATTGCAATGAACATTGCTTTACCAGTCATGGGGGGTCATCCAAATCACATATTCTGGCCTCTATGGAGGGAGGTTCTTCTATCAGTTTCATACATCAGAGCAGTACACATATACCATGTGAATATGCTGAATATGCAGATGTCTTTGACAAGGGCTAGGCAGAACAGCTGCCTCCTCATAGACAGTATGACTGTCCGATTGATCTAATTCCTGGGGCTAAAATACCTACTGGTCGTGTCTATTCTTTAACTACCAAAGAAGATGCTGTCTTAAAAGACTACATTGATAAGGCTCTTGAAATGGGTTTCATACGGCCATCCCAATCGCCTGCTCCCTCTCCATTATTCTTTGTTCCTAAAAAAGAGGGAGACCTAAGGCCTTGCATAGATTACTGGGCTCTTAACGACATCACCATTAATAACCAATATCCATTACCCTTGATACATGTTTTCTTAGATCAACTTGGCACTTCTGTGTACTTTTCTAAATTAGATTTACGGGGAGTATACAATCTGGTTCGCATCCGTGAAGGTGATGAGTGGAAGACTGCTTTCAAGTTGCGGTACAGCCTATACGCATATCTGGTGATGCCTTTTGGTCTCTGTAACGCTCCAGCCACGTTTCAGTTCTTCATGAACGACATCTTCAGAGACATGAAGGACCAGTACATGGTGATCTATTTGGATGATATATTGATATATTCATCATCTTTTTCAGAACATGTAAAACATGTGTCCGCAGTTCTACAAAGGCTCAGAGAGAACAAACTCTTTGTTAAAGCAGAGAAATGTGTCTTTCATACACAGGAAGTTGAATTTCTGAGCTATGATATCACCAACCACGGTGTCCGAATGAGCCGTTCCAAAGTGAAAGCTATATTGAATTGGCCTATTCCACATAATGTCAAGTCTCTACAGTCATTCCTAGGTTTTGCAAATTTCTATCGCAGATTTATCCGTTCCTTCTCCAAAATAGTGGCCCCATTGACAGCCTTGACTAGTTCCAAAGTACCATTCTGTTGGAATCCGAATGCCCAAGAATCATTTGAGACACTTAAGGAAGCATTTACCACTGCACCTGTACTCCAGCATCCCGACCCTGATTGTCAGTTTATTGTGGAAGCGGATGCTTTCAGTGTCGCTACGGGAGCAGTTCTTTCACAAATCTGTGCGGAAACCAAAGAGGAGCATCCAGTTGCTTTTTTTTCTCGTAAGCTAACATCTTATGAACAGAACTATACCGTTACTGAACGGGAATTGCTTGCGATCTAGGATGCTTTTCGAGAATGGCGACATCATCTTCTTGGGGCCAAACATCAGGTGTTGGTGTATTCAGCTCATCGGAATCTTCAGGCATTCAAAACTATGAAATGTCTTACTGCTCGCCAGGCTAGATGGCATATGTTTTTTGCTCAATTTGATTTTCAAATCACATATCGCCCTGCCAGACAACATGTTAAATCAGATGCTTTATCCCACATCAGTGAGGAGGTGAAGGAAGAACCTCCAGTTCAAAATTCGTTGTTGGCAGATCATGTGATATGTAGTTGTTCTGCACAGTCTTCCCTCAAACATGAATTACAGGAATGGGTGAAACAAAATCCACGATTGGTTCAGGAATTGAATCTAGACATCCACAATGATTTGCCTTTCACACAATGGGTGCTTTATCTACCAACAGAAACCACTCGGAATCGGGCTCTCAATTGGGGACACGATTCAATTGTGGCAGCCCATTCTGGACAAAAGAAAACCCTTGAGCTGCTCAAGAGATGGTGTTGGTAGCCTTCTACTACACGAGATGTAATTGATTATGTTTCTACATGTTCAGTATGCATCCAATGCAAGAACACACCCGGCAAACCAGTGGGTTTACTACAATCTTTACCTGTGCCTCACAAACCTCGGTACATGATATCAATGGATTTTGTGGTGGAACTCCCAAGTAATAATGGTTACAATACCATATGGGTTGTAGTGGACTACTTTACTAAATTGGCTCTTTTTGTTCCCTGCATTGGGTTACCAACAGCTGCGGTGCTGGCTGATTTATTCATCAGGAATATCTTCCGGTTTTTTGGTCTACCTTCAGTGATAATTACCGACAAGGGCTCACAGTTTGCCTCCCGTTTTTGGAGAGCACTAACCTCGGCATTGCTTATTGATGACACGATGTCTAGTGCTTATCATCCCCAAACAGACGGACAGACTGAGAGGACCAATAGCACTATGGAACAATAACTGCAGTGTTTGTGTCTTCAGTTTCAGTCAGACTGGATCACGGTCCTGCCGGCAGCAGAGTTTGTCTACAATAATTCCTACCATAGCGCCATAGGCACTTCTCCTTTCTTCGCTCTGTATGGGCAACACCCCAAATCCATTCCATTGGATTCCGGTTTGTCTTTGGACACTCCTGCAGCCGTTCTTAATATCAGTGATCTAAAGACTATACAGGCGAAGGTAATACAGCAATTGGAGCGGGCTAAAAAACAAGATAAGTACTATCCTGATACTCACAGAGAACCCGCACCAGTCTACAAAGCAGGCATGAGAGTATGGCTGTCCACTAAGAACTTGAAGATACCGGGTAAAAAGAAACTGTTACCTAAGTACATAGGGCCATATGAGGTGCTCAACGTGATTAACCCGGCTGCTGTCTGTCTGGCATTGCCACAACGATGGCGAGTGCATCCAGTATTTCAAGTCTCACTCATTAAACCATGCTCCGATGCTTCTAGACTGCCTATAGGGCCTGTTGCTGTTTCTGTGAAAGGATCAGACTAATTTGAGGTACAAGGAATGCTGGATATGAGATTACGTTCGGGCAGGCCTTATTATCTGGTGGACTGGAAAGGTTATGGCCCAGAAGACAGATCGTGGGAGCCTCTTTCCAATATCCATGCTCCCGCTTTATTGAGAAAATTCCACTTGAAGAGGGGAGATGCTGCTCCTTTGGGGGGTGGCACTGTCATGCATGGTGGACATTTTACCTCTGGAACTCCGTCTGTACGCAGAACGGGTTATGCTCATAGAACTGCTAGACCGTTTTATTCGAGATGGAGTTTGTTTGATGTATTACCAGGAAAGTGACGTCTTCATTATTCACGTCGCTGAATTCACATGATTCAGGATAGTCACGTGTGTTATGGCAGAACGTTCATAAGCAGCGTGGATACGTGGCTCGCTGCTTCTGATTGAACATTTTGGCGTCTTGGTAGCTGAACTCTTCATCTGCGTCTTCGCATCACGTCAGTTGCTTCCTTGGCCTTCATCGACGTGTTTCCTTCACACGCGATCTCCTGTATCTGCCTTCAGCAGGTTTTGTTAGCGTGTCTTCTCACACGCAGGTTCCTGTTCCGTTTGCATGCTGTTTTCCTGTTCGCATGTAAGTTTCCACTTTCACTCTAACGCGGACGCTGGAATTCTTTGAGCGCGGCTGACCTGGCTGCGTGTACTTGATTCGCGTGTAAAATCCCACATGGACGCTGGAACTCTTCAAGCGCGGCTGGCCTGGCTGCGTGTACTTGGTTCGCGTGTAAAATCCCACACAGACGCTGGAACTCTTCAGGCGCGGCTGGACTGGCTGTGTGTACTTTGTTCGCGTGTAAAATCTCACGTGGACGCTGAAGTTTTCAAGCGCGGCTGTCCTGGCTGCGTGTACTTGGTTCGTGTGTAAAATCCCACGTGGACGCTGGAAGTCTTCAATCGCGGCTGGCCTGGCTGCGTGTACTTGGTTCGCGTGTAAAATCCCACGTGGATGCTGGAACTCTTCAAGCACGGCTGGCCTGGCTGCGTGTACTTGGTTCGCGTGTATCCAGCACACGGCTGGTTTAAACCTGTGAGGAAATAACAGGTGGACTCATTTCAATTTTGTTCTGTTCTTTGTGGGAAAGGAAGGTTTTTCTACTACTTTTATTTGAAGGTGACCGTGCACAGAACTATGGACGCTATCCTGTGGTGCACCAACCCGGTATCTAGCGTGAGCCTCGTGCCGTTCGGGATAAGTCTCCCTTACTAACCTTCCCTCCTTTGTCGTTGGTTCATTTCCTGGATTTCTTCATAGACTTTGGTGGATACTCCAGTTCTAAGCCTACAGGTTAGTGGTGGAATTAGCGTTATTGCCATTCTATGGAGAGAGATTAGTTGAGATAGTTTCTCATGATGCTTATTTTTTTCCTAAGCTGCCTTCCTATTACTCTCCCTCGCCCTTTCCAGTGATCCTTCTCTCTGCCTGTTTTACCAGTCAGAGAGTTGTATCATTTGGAAGGTCTAAATTGACATCACTACTATCAAATCGTGTGAATTCAAGGATCCGGAAGACCCCTAGCAATTGTATCCTTTTTGGTTACCGTATCCTTTTCATAAGATACTTTGGTGATTTATGACAGGAATAAAGAGCTTTGTGATCATTGTTTCAATTCCCAAATGCACTTTGATTTGATGCAAAGAAGACAGCAACACTCATTGGTGCTATTCATCCCCTTACCATTCCATTTCTCATAGGGTTATCTTCAGATAATACAATAGGAGTGTACCAGACTGTCCACCTTGGAATGATGTCCCTCTATCAGTAAATTATTCCTATGTTTGGTCTAGTGTCAGATACAAAACATAAGAAGTGATGGCTGGAATGTTTGGAATTAATTTTAAGCACTGGCATTGCTCTAGGCAACCCTCCAGACCATCATTCTTTAGCTTTACAAGCCATCACAGAAGGGGAAACACGATATGCAAATAAATCATGGTCCCACCACAAAAGGAGCAGTCCACCTCAAACTTCTAGGTCCCTTCCCTTCGACACAAGACTGCAAGCATCCCCAGACATGTTTCGGCCTCATTGGGCATCATCAGTGAGGAGTAGCTTGGATCTCTAGGCCAAGCAGGCTTGGGACCCATGTCAGGGCATGCCTGCCCCACTCGGGGTGATATTTTCCAAACAAAAGAGGTGATGTCTGGAAGGTTCGGAATTAATCCTAACCTCTGCCATTGCTCTGGACAACCCTCGAGACCATCGTTCTTTAGCCTGCCAAGCCATTACAGAATGGGAAGGACGATATGCAAATCAGCCTTGGTCACACCCAAAAAGGGGAAGTCCAGCTTGAACTGCTAGGTCACATCCCTTCTGCACGAGACCACAAGCAACCCCAGACATGTTTCGGCCTCATTGGGTGTCATCAGTGAAGAGTATCTTGGGTCTCTAGGCCCAGCAGACTCAGACCCACATCTGAACATGCCTGTCCCACTCGGGGTGATGAATGCAAAACAAAAGAGGTGATGGCTGGAAGGTTTGGAAAAAATGAAATTAATCCTAACCTCTGGCATTGCTCTGGGCAATTCTCCAGATCAAGCCTGATTTGCATATGGTCTTTCCCGTTTTGTAATGGCTTGGCAGGTGAAGGACAATGGTCTGGAAGGTAGCCCAGAGCAATGCCAGAGGTTAAGATTAATTCAAAACCTTCCAGCCATCACCTATTTTGTTTTGCTGTAATCACCATGGGTGGGACTTGTATGCTCAGACATGGGTCTCGTGCCTGCTGGGCCTAGAGGCCCAAGCTATTCCTCAATGATGAGGCCCATTGAGGCCAAAACATGTTTGGGGATGCTTGTGGTCTTGCACAGAAGCAATGTGACCTAGCAGTTCGGGCTGGCCTGCCCCTTTTGGAGTGAGACCAACCCTGATTTGCATATGCTCTTTCTCCTTTTGAAATGGCTTGGCAGGCAAAGAACGATGGTCGGGAAGGTTGCCCAGAGCAATGCCAGAGGTTAGGATGAATTCAAAACCTTCCAGCCATCAACTCTTTTGATTTGCTGTGGTCTAGAGTCACCCCTTGCGATATTCAGGTAAGGTAATTTTATCATAACACCTGCAACACAGGGCAGTTGTCTGTAGTCACCCAGACCCCAGCAGACTGGTCACACCACACTGTGTCAGTACGAGCAGCTTGGACATGCATTCTGGCAAGGTGTTACCTAAGAGCAGGTGTCAAAATAAACATGCACCTCAGCAGCAACAGCTATGTTTCCACATCAGATATCGTTTGTAAAGTACTTGATGTACAATGCAGAGAGATTGGCTCCATTGGTTTAGCAATGGTTCATTGATATTGAGGATGTTTTTTGTGGCACACAGAGGTATGGCTTGCGGTGATGTGTGCCAGTCAGGGGGGCACATATAGGGTTTTGCGCTGGGCACCAAGTTAGCTAGAAACAGGTCTGCATACAAGTACTGGTACAGCTCTGAAAGCCAGAACACAGTGTGTACTGTGACATCAACATGTACCATGCATGTAAACCACACAACCACCTCTCCGAACGCAGGTCATGTGATAGAAGTGTACACTGTTGCAAACATGCATTGGCCATGGATGTCTGCCAACTGCAGCCAACTGTATTAAGACACATACCTGGGCATGTCATCCATTATTGTCTACACATACGATACACACAAATGCCACTCACCATATGTGTCCACGTAGGCATCCATGCCTCACACGCCTTGCACCTGCTCACTGCTGATGAGTCCACTTGCAGCCTTTTCAAATGGAGTCAGCTCCTCCTCCTCTGGTGGATCCCCTCCAGTGGCCTGGGCAGAGGCCAGGGTGTCACTCAGCCTCTGCTTGGTCCTTCAAACTAGGTTGTTCATCCACTTCTGGACCTCTTTAGCAGTGTACCCCTCCACACCACAGGTGTTAATTAGGTTTGTGACTTGCTGCCACTTCTCCATTCGGCATTTGGTAGTATGGGTGCTGCCCGCAGAGCTCAACATGGTGTTCCATCACATATGTTGTGAGGATTTCAAGCTCCTCATCTGTGAAGCGCTTCTTCCTCGGCAGACCCTTATCCTTCATCTGAAGCGCTTCTTCCTCGGCAGACCCTCATCCTTCGTCTGTGCCTGGTCTTGGGGTGGAGCCTCTTCCTGCTCTGCAGGGCATTCCCTCCTGGCCCTTGTGGCCCTTGGTGGTGCTGGGCCACCTGTAGGCCTTGCACCATGTCCTCCATGTGCCGGGTCACTTGTGGGCTGAGGCTCACCACATCCTCCGCCTGGGACTGGGGCCCATGTCTCCTCACCACATCCCTGTCTTCTCCCTTTCCCTTTTGAAGCCTTGCCACTCATGGTGCAGTCAAAATGTTAAGCACCCACAAAAATATCTCACACCAAAAAAAAGCCTATGTGATGGACTACATAGATGGGTGGTCCTGCAAGGCTCCAAGGCACTCCAAAAACAATAAAGAGAGGTACGAGACACACAGTGGTGCCCCAAAAGCCAACAAATGCATACACAATTCCCAAAATAAAAAAAAGTGATTGGTTGAAGGTTTTGATTCAATCTGAACCACTGGCATTGCTCCAGGCAACCTTTCACACCACAGTTTGTTAGCCCATCTGTGCCATTGCAAAAGGCATCCAGCCTTATGCAAATCAGTGAGGTACGGCCACCAATGGGAGCAGCCTTGCCCGAACTGCTAGGCCAGGTCCCCTCTGCACGGAAACACAAGCAACCCCAGACATGTTTTGGCCTTGTTGGGCCTGTACAGTGAGGTGGAGCTTGGTTTCCTATGGCGCAGCAAGCAAGGGACCCACATCTCGGCATGCCCTCTCTCAAATAGGGAGACAAACTGAAACCATAAAAATGATGGGTCGAAGGTTTTATATCAATCTGAACCACTGGAATTGCTCTGGGCAACCTTCCACACTACATTTTTTTACCCCGTCTGCACCATTTCAAAAGGTATCCAGCCAAATTCAAATCAGTCAGGTACTGCCACCAATGGGAGCAGCCCTGCCCAAACTGCTAGGCCAGGTCCCCTCTGCATGGAAACACAAGCAAACCCAGACATGTTTCAGCCTTGTTGGGCCTCCTTAGTGAGGTGCAGCTTAAGTGGTCCCTGTGCGCTGGTGCATGCAATTGCCCCCTCCTCCACGTCCTCCTCTGTGCCCCAGTCTGCCTTCAGGGAGCATTCCATGCCACATACCACCACAGCCCCATGTGCACCAGTTGCACCAGCACAGCCCAATCTTGTTGTGCCTACGTCCCTGCTTGAGGTGAAAGTCCCAAGAATGCCACATGAGGTGATCACTGTGCCTGCCCAGGCACCAACACAGGAACAGGCAGTGGAGGGACAGCTGGCTCTTCAGGGCAGTACAGGTGCTGTGCCCCCCCACAGCTTACACTCTGAAGGTGGCAGCAGATGTGGAGTGTGAGGAGGCAGTTAATTCAGGGCTATGCCACTCACAGGAGGCAAATTAGGCGACAAATGGAGAACATCTGGCAGGAGGAAATGAGGCGGCTGAGAGAGACGGTGTGCATCCAAGCACAATATGAGAGCCAGCTGATGGGGAAGAGGCAGCGGGCAAGGGAGGCAACCATTGCCTGGACCAGAGCAGAGGTGGCAGAGAGGCGGACAATGAGTTGGCAGCCATCCTGGAGGATGCTTGCAGGGGTGCAGAGGTGGAGGATAGGCGGATGGTTGAGGGCCCGAAAGCCCTACAGGCAGGAACAGAGCCCTGCTTCCAGGCAGAGGATGAGGAGAGTGACTGTTCTGGTGGACGCATTGCAAGACATTTGAGCCAGCTGCCAGTATATATTGTAGTATTGTGTTAGCTTTCATTTTGGACTTTTATTTTGTTTTCATCCCTGGACATGTTTACCCTTCCCCATATTTTATCATTGTAGTGTACATATTTTTAATTCAAGTTTATGATTCTTGATACCACACTTCCTGCAGTCTCTTTGCCCATGTGCAAAATCACTCTTTCCATGTTGAATTGATTTGATTTTGATTTTTATACTTGTACCACGCAAATCCATTGGACACAAGCACAAAAGATTTGCATCTGGGTGCAGATGGTATAGTAATGCAAGCAGGAAGCCAGATAGTCAGGCAAACAACTATTCAAAGAGAAATATCTTCAACTTTGTTCTAAATTCAAAAAGGGATTTGATATTACTAAGATCATGTGGTAGCGGGTTCCAGACTTGGGGACCTGCGCAAGAAAAGCGTCTATCACCCCATGGGACAAACCTTGATAGCAGAACCACCTAAAGGTGTTGTCCTGAGGATCGAAGACAATGATCTGGATTATAGGCGACAATCTTTGCAGGAAGATATTTAGAGGCAGACCCTTGAATACATTTGAATACCAGGGAGAGAGTCTTAAACAAGACCCTCTGCTGTACTGGTAACCAGTGGAGATTCCTCCCAAACTGAGAAATAGCCGAGTCTCTAGGCAGTGAATAACAAGCCTAAAGGCTGCATTTTGAGCAGCCAGCAAATGCTGTATTTGGCCGTTTGGAATTCCCTTGAGCAGGGTGTTGAAATAGTCTAACCTACCATTGAACGATTTTTATGTGAAATAAGTGGTAGCAAGGGATTCAGCAGTTTAAGATGAAAATAAACAGCTTTGACAATTTCATTTAGCTGCAAGTTGCAGTTTAAATTTGCCTGCCAAATACATCCCAGTTTTTTTTTTACCTTGGATGAAAATTAAGTTGGGTCCTTGAAAAGTGCTGGACAGGAGACACACTGTGAGATGTTAGCCAATGTTTTCTTAGACCCAAATATTATAATCTCGGTTTTAGATGGATTTAGTTGGAGTTTGCTATCCAGCATCAAACTTTTTATTTTACTGGCACAGGATAGCACTATGTCAATTTCTTCCACGGGTTCTTCTACCTAGAAGTAGATTTGTGTATTGTTGGCGTATGAGTGGTAAAGTAGGCCAAATTCTGCGAAAATATCCAAAACAGGGTGGATATAAACATTAAATAGCACACGGGACAGGGAAGAACTCTGAGGCAGTAGACATTTAACCGGTAAAGAGTCAGAGGTGTGTGAGCCCAGCTTAAATTGCTGTGTTCAGTTGAAAAAGAAAGAGGTAATCCATGTCAAGGATGCTTTGGACACCTGAGCCACTGTTGAAAGTCTATAAATAAGAATATCAAAGTCCACTGTATCGAAGGCTGCCAATAGGTCCAGCATTACTAGCATGCTAATATCACCCTCATCGTCAGCCTTCAGAATATCGTCTAAAACTGAAACAAGGGCTGTCTCTGTGCCATGTCCAGGCCGAAATCCTGATTGGTACGTAACCAGTATCCCTTGATCTTCCAAGAAATTCTGCAATTGCACCATAACCATTTTTTCCAGGATTTTAGATGGCGAGGACAGGCCTGCAATCTAGCGGTAATTACAGAATACCTTATGTTCCAATGTATTTTTCTTCAAAAGAGGCGCAAGGTATGATTTTTTCAAATCCATTGGAAAATACCCCTTAGTTAAGGATGCATTTATAACAGACAAGAGAGACCCCCTAAATGTGCCACATGCCGCTTAGCTAGATATGCAGGAATGTGGTCGTAGTTATGATTAGTGGACTTTAATTAAAGCATAACATTGGAGACTGTTTCCAGATCCACAGGCATGAATACAAACATAGGACACATCAAATCTTCCATAACAATTGTCTTTTTGTGTGACGTAATCGTTTGGTGGATAAGAGGCTCAGAGTCAATTTTTGTCCCAATCTGATAAATTGTATCTGTAAAAAAGATATTAAATTAATTTGCCAAAGCCAAGGAATGCTATCCAAATCTATTTATTCTATGGCTGTCAGGTGGGACTAGGCCTCACTGTGGCTGTGTGGGCTATGCTCATCACTTGTGCACTCCATATTCTGTACCTTTATCCCTCCCAAAGCATGGCCACCAACCCACACACATCTGCAATCACCCTTTATCTGCTCTCATATCATGCTGCACATCTGCCACCCAAATGCTGCATGTTCACATGATTGATTAATCTGTCTGACTATACACACTATCTGTCTCCTTGACTCACCCACTCTCTGACAGCCTTCATATCACCCAACCACAAGCCTGTTCTACTTGTGTAACTTGCATGGACTTTGTCACCCCTGCCTACCTACATGCCTACCTTTCGTCCTTCATTTCTACAGGCTTTAATGCACACACACATTGCAAATTACTCTGATCAAACTCTGATATGTCTGACTTGGGTCCTCCAAGGGCATTCACCTACAGCACTTTATGGCCATTGCAATGGCACATGGGCACAATTATACATAACATTGCATTCCATTGCATTACTATGCCACAAATACATTGAGTGGCCAAAGTTAAGCTGATGCTACAATATGCTGTCCTGTTGATGTGCAACTAAGTGTGATGTACCAGGGAGTCGTGTAAGTAGCTATGGACATGGATGCAGCAGCAGTTGTCCAAGTTGGAGGAGGATATGTGGCAAGTGTACTTAATGTTGGAGGCAGGCCAGAGGAGTTGAGGTAAGTTGTTTGCTCAGCATTGGACTGGTAGGGGTGTAATCTAGCAGGGGTAGCTTGGCTAGTGTGTAGAGGTGAGTGGGGGTGGTGGGAGGTGACAGGACTTCAGACAGATGCATGGGGTTGGTGGCGTAGGTGTGGGGGTAATGTGAGGTGTCAGGCCTTCAGTGGGCAGCCTGGGGGTTGTGTTAGAGGTCAGATGTGGGAAGTGGGGTGTACTAGCAGGGTTGCTGCCTGGGGATTGTGGCAGAGGTCAGCAGTATGTGGAGAGGGGGGTGTACTAGCAAGGGGCTGCCTGGTGGTTGTGGTGGTGGTCAGGGGTGTGTGGGGAGGTGGGTGTACTAGCAGGGGGCTGCCTGGGGGTTGTGGTGGAGGACAGGGGGTGTAGGGAGAGGAGTGTACTAGCAGGGAGTTGCCTGGGGGTTTTGGCAGAGGTCAGGGGTGTGGGGAGATAGAGGGATTGCAGAGGACTGCCTCAGGTTTGTGGCAGAGGTCACAGGGTGCAGGGAGAGGTTGTACTAGCAGGGGGCTGCCTGAGGGTTGCACTAGCAGGGGGCTGTCTGGGGGTTGTGGCAGAGGTCAGGGGTGTGTGTGTAACGCTCACCTGATTCCCGTAGAGGCGCCGGTCTTGACTGGGCATATACCGTATCTGCAAAGGTGATGTGTAACACACGGCTGGCTCTTTGGGCTGGACCTCTGTGCACTGTATGTCTGACTTGAAGGGTAAGATGTCTGCAGATAGAAAATATGGGATTAAGGAACTGGGTTATTGAATGTCTCTCTCTTCTTCCCTTTCTCTTCTCCTGTAGAACCCCAAAGGTTAACGCTCTCACCTTAGGTAAGTGAACGCCGTGCTCTCCATCTGCCTCGGGGCAGGGTGCTGTAACCAGTTTCTTCACTGGATAAGGGGAGCAGGCCTCTTGACTTCAGAGGACTGCTATCCGTCGTTTACTGCACGAACGGTAAGTTTCGAGTAATTCTAATGTCTTTAAAGTCTTTAGTAATGATGTTTCTTGTTTTGCAGGGTTCCGGCGATGGCGGATGACGGGCTGAAGTGAGTTGAAGATGGAGCCCGTGTGATGAATAGAAGCGCCTGGAAGCACGTAAGTAAGCGCTTGTTGCCTGCTTCACGATGCGTTCTAACTGTCTTTTTATTTTGCAGGTACAAGTTCGGAGCGGCTGCAGGGTGCCGGAATACCCACTGGGTTAGATGTGGAAAGGAGTAATGGCACGTGAGTATTAAAGTTCCCCAATGTCTTTAAACGCACCTTGTTTTGTCTTTCAGATGCGGGATGCAGCGCCGAAGGCCTCCGGAGCGTGCGAAGAGTTGGTAAGCTTTTGTCTTTCAGATGCCGGAATGCAGTGTGAAGACCTCCGGAGTGCACGAAGAGTAGGTAAGCCTTTGTCTTTCAGATGCCGGAATGCAGCGCGAGGCGTTGGTGACAGCCGATGGACCAGGTAAGTGAAGAGCTGTCACTGAAGACCATAATGCTAACCTGTTCTTTCTTGTCTTTATAGGTGTTGCTGAAGACTGGATTCAGGATGGTAAGCCTTTTTCCTTAGGCCCAGGATCAGATGCAGAAGACACGATGAGCGTTCTGCTGCAGAGGATGCAGAATAACGCAAAGCAAGATTCATCCATCGGGTGTGGTTTAAATAGCCTCCAGTAGTGCTTAGGTGTCTCCTTCCACAGCCACGCCTAGGTAAGAAAAGAGTTCCTGCTTTCCAGAAGAGTTCCAGTGTTCTGAATCTAGGGAGTGGCTCCTGCCCCACCCAACAGGAAAAGTAGTTCCAAACAGAAGAGGATCAGAGGCTCAACTGGCAGGCAAGTAAGCAGCATGGTCTGCTGCAGGTAAGTCCACCCAAGCATTATGAGCCCGGCGCTTCCAGCGCTGGGACTGGGCATATTTATGAGCCTGGTGCCACTGGCGCAAGGACTGGGTCCAAAAGGTCCCAATTGGGACTGGTTGGCACTCGGAACCTGGGTTATGGATCTGCTTCCAAGGGAGTTGGGAAAACCCTGACCTTTTGGAAGCAGAGATCATGACAGTACCCCCCCTCAAGGCCCCTCCCAAACCGGGCTTCTCCGGGGGTTTTGGCTTGTCAGGAAATGTTCGGTGAAATCTTTTGATTAGGCGAGGAGCGTGGACATATTCAGCAGGTTCCCAGGATCTCTCTTGGGGGCCGTAGCCTTTCCAGTCAATTAGGTAAAATAGTTTAGATTTGGAGATCTTGGAGTCTAGAATGCTTTTGACTTCAAACTCGAGTTCTCCATCAACTAGGATAGGTTTTGGAGATTTAGTTAGTCGGGTTTGAGGTTGCACGGGTTTTAATAGAGAGACGTGGAAGACCGGATGTATCTTCATGTGCGGGGGCAAGTCCAACTTGACCGCTACTGGGTTTACTATGGTAGTGATGGAATAGGGACCAAGGTATCTTGGGTTGAATGTGCGTGGCCCTTTTAGAGGTAGATATTTGGTGGATAAAAAGACTTGATCCCCTACTTGATATTGAGGGGCTTCCTTCCGATGTTGATCTGCTCCTTTCTTGTATTGTTCTTTAGCCCTTTGAAGGTGAGAAACAGCTTCCTTAAAGGCTTGGGTGATTGTAGAATGCAGGTAGTCTACTGCTGGTGTTTCAAGATCTTGGAGGGGATCCAACTCCGAGGTTCGAGGGTGACTACCGTACAAAAGAAAAAAACGGGGTTTTCCCAGTTCCCGAATGGACAGAGTTATTGTAGGCATATTCGGCTATCCAAAGGATGTCTTTCCAAGTTTTTTCAGTTTGTTGCAGCATGCAGCGTAAATACTGTTCCAGAGTTTGATTGGTCCTCTCGGTTTGTCCGTCGGTCTGAGGGTGGTGACTGGTCGATAGTCTCACATCAATTTGAGCCGACCGACAGCAACTTCGCCAAAAATGAGAAATAAATTGACTACCTCGATCCGAAATTAGAACCGAAGGAAAACCGTGCAGTCGGACGATGTTTTCGAGAAATTCTCGGGCCAGAGTTGCTGCTGTTAGCAAGCCTTTGAGCGGAATGAAATGCGCCATCTTGGAGAATAAGTCCACGATTACTAGAATCGTATTGTATCCGGAGCATGGAGGTAGATCGGTGATGAAGTCCATAGAAAGCGTATGCCAAGGGCGAGGTGGGATGTCAATAGGGCGTAAGAGGCCTGCTGGTCTTTCCTTTTGACTCTTGTTTTGGGCGCATACTCCACAGGACATTATAAAGTCTCTGATATCTTTTTTCCAAGACGGCCACCAGAAGTAGCGCTTGATCTTTTCTGAGGTCTTGGCCATACCGGGATGTCCTTCCATTAAAGAATCGTGATAACAAGAGATTACTTTTTTCTGTAAATCTGTGCTGGGTAGGTATAATCGTTCTTTGAAATACAATAAGTTGTCCTTTACTGCAAAGTCCTTTCCCTGCAGATGCCAATTCTGTATGTCTGCTGGAGTTACAAGTTGCCTGGCCTTATCCTTAACTTCCTCTATGGATTCTGTGGCGATTACACCCAGAATTCTTTGTTCGGGAATGATTGGTACAGGTTTAGGGTTGATCAAGTGTTCTTCCACTCCCATCCGAGAAAGGGCATCAGCTTTACCGTTCTTTGTACCAGGTCGATAGGTAATTATGAAGTCAAACTCGGCAAAGAATAATGCCCAACGGATTTGTCTAGAGGATTGGGCTTTTGCGGTTTTCAAATATTGCAGGTTTCGGTGATCCGTAATCACAGTAACGGTGTGTCGGGCCCCCAGCAGATAATGCCGCCAAGCCTTAAAGGCAGACTTGATAGCCAGAAGTTCCTTGTCAGTAATCGTGTAATTGATTTCAGGAGGCGAGAATTTGCGGGACCAAAATGCCACGGGATGCAACTGATTGGTTACCGGGTCCTTTTGTGATAGAACTGCCCCCATGGCAAGGCTTGAAGCATCAGTTTTCACGATGTAGGGGAGTTCGGGGCGAGGGTGTTTTAAGATTGGTGCAGAGATAAATTTAGTCTTCAAATCCTGGAAAGCTTGTTCCACCTCGGTAGACCATTCAAAACGTTTGTTTTTCTTTAACAAGGCAGTGATGGGCTGGACTATTCGAGAGAATTCGGGGATAAACCTGCGGTAAAAGTTAGCGAAGCCTAACATGCTTTGCACACCTTTTACGGAGGATGGTGATGGCCATTTGAGAACTGCATCGACCTTCTTTGAATCCATACGCACTCCGCCAGGTGATAATATGAATCCCAAGAATTCAACTTCAGTCACGTTGAAAACACATTTTTCCAACTTAGCGAAAAGTTTGTGTTGACGCAATCTTTCGAGGACCATTTTCACGTGTTTCCGATGTTCAGATTCCGATGAAGAATAAACGAGGATGTTGTCAATGTAAACAACAACACACACATCTATGAGCTCTCTGAGGACATCGTTCATAAAATATTGAAAGGCGGCCGGGGCATTGCAAAGTCCGAAGGGCATGACCTGATATTCAAATAGTCCATACTTGGTGTGGAAGGCCGTCTTCCATTCATCGCCCTCTTTTACTCGTACCAAGTGGTAAGCTCCTCTAAGATCCAGCTTTGTATATATGCATGCTTTTCTGACTTGGTCCAGGAGTTCAGGGATCAAAGGTAACGGATATCTATTCTTAACGGCGATCTGGTTCAGGGAGCGATAATCTATACAAGTTCTAAGGTCTCCTTCCTTTTTTTGGAACGAAGAACAAAGCTGAAGAAGCAGGGGACTTGGAAGGACGAATAAACCCATTTGCCAGGTATTGATCCAGGTATTGTCGAAGGTGAAGGTTCTCAGGCTCGGTGAGGGCATAAATTCTACTACAAGGAGGAGTAGATCCAGGTATCAGGTCTATCTGGCAGTCATAAGACCTATGAGGAGGTAGAGAGTTAGCCTGATCCTTCCGGAAAACATCTTGGTATTCTAGGTATTCGGGAGGTAACTGGGGAGTCTCTGAAGAAATTGCTGCCAGTGCAACACCAGGTGGAGGGTGACAAGTAGAGACACATTCTGGAAACTGGACCGTTCTTGCTCGCCAATCGATCAGAGGATTGTGTTTCTCTAACCAAGGTATTCCTAGAATAATCTGAAACTGAGGGGCCTTGATCACATCGAACACGATCTTCTCATGGTGTCCATCTTGACTTACTAGCGTCACCTCTTGAGTGGTATGCGTTACTGGCCCGGAGGCTATCTCCGTACCAGCCTTGGGACAAAGAGTTAGATTCATCCTCAAAACCATTTCATGATCCACATAATTGCCGATGGCACCGCTGTGGACGTAAGCTTCAATTGCATGTAATCGATCCGGATTATCAGGGCTAATGAGGACCATAGGTATCACGAAATGCGAGGTCACGGAACTGGTTTTCACGCTCGGCAAGAGGACCTCTATTCTTGTCGGGCGAGGTCGTTTCCCTGCTCAGAGTTTGTAACTTTGGTAACTGCAGCTCCTACTGCCTTCTTGGCAGGTTTCACCGGACAGTCTCGAAGAAAGTGCCCTGAGTTTCCGCAATAGAGGCATAATTGCAACTGTTTTCTCCTTTCCCGCTCCTTTTGTGTTAGAGGACCTTTCAGACTCCCTATTTGCATGGGTTCCCCGGAGTCTACTCCTTTGGAAGGAGTTGGCGGTTTGGAAAATACTCGAGCATCAAAGTTGGAACGATCGGCCTTCCTGTTCTGCAGTCTGTGATCTATTTGAACGACTAAGTCTATATAGTCTGAACAATCTTGTGGGGGATTCACTACTTGGGCTAACACATCTTTGAGCTCTCCACTTAGACCTCTATAAAACAGCATAATCCTTTTGTCCTCAGTCCATTGAGTTTCCACTATCAGTCTGTTGAAAGACGCAATATAAGCCAAAAGGTCTTGATTACCTTGTCGCAACGAAAGAAGCTCATTGTCCAAGGCCTGCCCCTGTGAATGTCTTGCGAACAGTTTTTCCATACTGAGCTGAAAAGCTTGAAAATCATGGAGGACCGTATCATCTTGATTTACTAGAGGGATCGACCAGTCTGCCGCATTGCCACTAAGGTACGAAAGCACGAAAGCTACTTTAGCTTGATCAGTTGGAAAGGCTGCTGGCCGGCATAAGAAATGCAACCGGCACTGATTGATAAATACTGCAAACCTCTTTGGGTCACCAGAAAATCGTTCGGGCGGAGCCAGAGGTACATTCCCAGGTAGGTTGATCTGCACTGGATTCATAGAGGATGTAGAAGGAAGATTTCCCCCAGATGCGGGTAACGGGGTCTGTCCGGCTTGTGACTGTAGCAATTGTCTAGCGAGATCATCTGTTCGCTCCTTGGAAATAATCAGTTCCCTTCTTAGAGCGTTCGTTTCCTGACGGGCTGCATGCACTTCTGCCCTTAGTTCCCCAAGTAACTGGGCTAGCTGGTCGGTATCCGAGGTTTCCATAGCGCCTGGACGGGAGTTTTGTGGTAGGCTTTGCGTTCTGTAACGCTCACCTGATTCCCGTAGAGGCGCCGGTCTTGACTGGGCGTATACCGTATCTGCAAAGGTGATGTGTAACACACGGCTGGCTCTTTGGGCTGGACCTCTGTGCACTGTATGTCTGACTTGAAGGGTAAGATGTCTGCAGATAGAAAATATGGGATTAAGGAACTGGGTTATTGAATGTCTCTCTCTTCTTCCCTTTCTCTTCTCCTGTAGAACCCCAAAGGTTAACGCTCTCACCTTAGGTAAGTGAACGCCGTGCTCTCCATCTGCCTCGGGGCAGGGTGCTGTAACCAGTTTCTTCACTGGATAAGGGGAGCAGGCCTCTTGACTTCAGAGGACTGCTATCCGTCGTTTACTGCACGAACGGTAAGTTTCGAGTAATTCTAATGTCTTTAAAGTCTTTAGTAATGATGTTTCTTGTTTTGCAGGGTTCCGGCGATGGCGGATGACGGGTTGAAGTGAGTTGAAGATGGAGCCCATGTGATGAATAGAAGCGCCTGGAAGCACGTAAGTAAGCGCTTGTTGCCTGCTTCACGATGCGTTCTAACTGTCTTTTTATTTTGCAGGTACAAGTTCGGAGCGGCTGCAGGGTGCCGGAATACCCACTGGGTTAGATGTGGAAAGGAGTAATGGCACGTGAGTATTAAAGTTCCCCAATGTCTTTAAACGCACCTTGTTTTGTCTTTCAGATGCGGGATGCAGCGCCGAAGGCCTCCGGAGCGTGCGAAGAGTTGGTAAGCTTTTGTCTTTCAGATGCCGGAATGCAGTGTGAAGACCTCCGGAGTGCACGAAGAGTAGGTAAGCCTTTGTCTTTCAGATGCCGGAATGCAGCGCGAGGCGTTGGTGACAGCCGATGGACCAGGTAAGTGAAGAGCTGTCACTGAAGACCATAATGCTAACCTGTTCTTTCTTGTCTTTATAGGTGTTGCTGAAGACTGGATTCAGGATGGTAAGCCTTTTTCCTTAGGCCCAGGATCAGATGCAGAAGACACGATGAGCGTTCTGCTGCAGAGGATGCAGAATAACGCAAAGCAAGATTCATCCATCGGGTGTGGTTTAAATAGCCTCCAGTAGTGCTTAGGTGTCTCCTTCCACAGCCACGCCTAGGTAAGAAAAGAGTTCCTGCTTTCCAGAAGAGTTCCAGTGTTCTGAATCTAGGGAGTGGCTCCTGCCCCACCCAACAGGTAAAGTAGTTCCAAACAGAAGAGGATCAGAGGCTCAACTGGCAGGCAAGTAAGCAGCATGGTCTGCTGCAGGTAAGTCCACCCAAGCATTATGAGCCCGGCGCTTCCAGCGCTGGGACTGGGCATATTTATGAGCCTGGTGCCACTGGCGCCAGGACTGGGTCCAAAAGGTCCCAATTGGGACTGGTTGGCACTCGGAACCTGGGTTATGGATCTGCTTCCAAGGGAGTTGGGAAAACCCTGACCTTTTGGAAGCAGAGATCATGACAGTGTGGGGATGGAGGGTGTACTAGCAGGGCCCTGCCTGGGGTTTAGGGTGGAGGGCAGGGGGGTGTAGGGAGAGAGGTGTACTAGCAGGGGATTGCCTGTGGGTTGTGGCAGAGGTCAGGAGTGTGGGGAGGGGAGAATTACAGGGGGCTGTCTGGAGGTTGTGGCAGAGGTCAGGGGGGCTAGGAAGGGAGGTGTACTAGCAGGGTGCTGCCTGGGGGTTATGGCAGAGGTCATGGAGGGTGCAGGGTGGTGTCAGGACTTGAGGGGGCTGCTATGACTAAGGGGTGTAGGCCAGCAGTTTGGGTGCCTTGGAACTAGGTGTGATGGTTTTTGCAGTTTTGCCGGGGTGCTGCCTTGAGTCACGGGCGAGCGGCGCGTAGTTTAGCCTTGGTGTTACCTTGAGTTACGGGTTGCCGATCCGCAGTTTCGTCAGGGTGCTGCCTTGTGTTGCAGGGGGATGGCAGGCAGTTTCACTGGGGTGCTGCCTTGAGTTACGGGGACCGGCACACAGATTCTCCGTGGAGCAAGATGGTGGGGCAAAGGTAGATGCAAAGGTTGTTAGTTGGCAATGTTTTTTGTTTGCGTGGGGGTGTGTTGTGAGTGTTCCAGGTGCAACTCGATTTTCTTTGCACCTCAGGCATTTTTGAATCCATGATTACACGGAACGTGCAAAAAAACTAAAACGCGCAAGTAGGTGCAAATTTGATAATGGCGCTAAGTACTTTGTGGTGACTGCACTTTTTCTATGAAACGGGCCCTATAATTTCTTTATCTAAAATCCTTCAAACACATATTAGCATCTTGCTAGAAATATTCTGTCAGTGTAACATAAAACAATTACCATAAACTTATGATGGTCAAACTTTTTTGTTGCTATCGCAAATCCGCTACAAGGAGGATGGTGTTTTTAATATGCAGGCTCCTTTAATGTGAAACGTGAAATCTTTAGAAAAATGCCATTACACAGTTGATCATGTTAATATGCTGCACACTTGTGTAGTTTCCAAATGTAACATGTTCTTAATGATTTGTGGGGATTTTCAGTTGACCGTAAAAGGTTCCAGGAAAGCCAGACTCCAAGCACACTGCTTTTTTTTAAGTGCAACTTCACTCAATGCGTCCACTTCTCATGTCTTCCCATACACGTCACCTCAACGTCACAGGCCTTTTACACACTCATTGCTTGTACAATAGCAGCCGCTCACACAGCTATTTGGATTAACAGTTCTTAAAATAAAGAGAAACAGAGTAATGGGCAGTTAAATGGTTTGTTGTAATTTAATATTTGACACACATAACAACAATAAGATAAATGATAATGCCACCCTCACACCATACACTACTCATGCAGCAGGATTCCCACAATTTCTCGTCACACATTTGACCGTTCACCACCTTCTTCCTCTGTAGCATGCCCTTCTCCAGTGTCCATGTTCCATGTCCTCCATTATCTAGAGCACTGATAAGTGCCACTGTGTTTCAACATTGTACAATATGCAGCATCATATTAAATCCAGTACCACTACTCTTATTTTGTGTGTTTATATAATTATTAGTATTCAACGTTTATTTAAAGCCACATGTCCATAGGCCCTAGAGCGCATAAAGAACATATAACAAGAGACATGACCAGGCATTTCAGGATCAGGATCGGGAGGGGGAGCAGATAAAGGGCTGACCATTCAGTTTGGTTTCAGGTTGAAAAGGAGATTCTTCACCAGTTTTTTAAAGACAACAAAAGTGTCTGCTGCTCTTATAGATCCAGGGAAGACATTCCAAGCCAATGGGGCCTGGACATCGAAGGTTGTGCTACCAAACCTGACAAGCTTGAATCTTGGTCGTCATAGTCTGGAGGCATTGTGACATCGCAGTTGACATCCTGGTTTGTTTATCTCAATCCGTTCTTTAAAGTATTTCGGGTTTATGTTATTCAAACATTTCTAGGAGACGGTCAGAATTTTATGAGTGATATGATGCCCTATTGGAAGCCTGTGAAGTTCACTTTGAGCATAGGATACATGATTCCTCCCTGAGACAGAGCAGAAATGGTGCAAACCATGCAGTTTTGTGATACCTGCAGTGAGTGTACATTGGCTACCGAAGTCCCGGTCAGCATGCTGTTGCAATAGTCAAGCCTTGAGTTGATTAGTGTAGTGGCTAACAGCGCGCAGTTGCTGGCAGAGACGAAAAGTCGAATGTGACTCAGCAACTTTGTAATGAAGCTGCAGGATGAGTGGATGTGTGAGACATGATGTTTCATAGTAAGTTTAGCATCTAAAATGATGTTGAGTGTCTTCACGCTCTTGGAGTCAGTAATTATATTGCCAGTGATGTAAAAGTTACTGTAGGCTGGGTCGAGTTTCCTCAGACGCTGACCTGAGGCTACAATCAGAGACTCTGTGTTGTCTCTGTTTAGGGCTAGGGAATTATCAGCCATCCACATCCGTACTGCATCACACACTAAGTTAAGGGACTTGGAGTCCTGAGTGTAGTTTCCAGAGAGCTCAAGGATGGCCTGGGTGTTGTATGCATAGTTGGTATACTGCACATCCAGGTGATCAAGGAGACTGAGCAGGGGTCTGATGTAAATATTAAAAAGCTTTAGAGCAATGCAAGAATACTGTGGAACCCCACAAGTTTGTATAGTGGGTAATAAGATAGCTTTGGCCACTGCCACTCTGACAGTACGTGGCCCCAGAAAAGACAAGATCCATTAAGCAGTCAGATCTGAGCAGCGTGCCCGGTTTCTTAACCTGGTGACCAGCAGGAGTAGTCAACCAGGTTAAAGGTCATTGAGAGGTCCAGTAACATCAGTAGGGCTGAGTGACCATGGTCCACTATGCTGGCCAAGGTAGATTTGAGGTCCAGCATAGCGGTTTCCATCCCATGCAATTCTGGAAAACCTGACTGGCGAGCCCCCAGAATGCCATGTTTTTCAATGTCGCCCTGAAACTGTAAATAGGCTACCTTGTCCAGGATTTTAAGGAGGAAAGGCATATTTGAAATGGGCCAATTCTTATCGGCCATTGCTGGATCTAAGATGCTTTTCCTAAGTAATGGAGTGATCCAAGCCTGCCTCAGAGAGGATGGGACCATGCCTTCACTGAAGGAAAGGTTCATGTATTTGGTTTTCCATGGCGCAAGGAGCTCAAGAGAGCTTGTCAGGATGTCAGCTGGGCAGTCGTCTCACAGGCATGATGTAGGTCTCATACCAGTAATAACTTTGTGAATTTCAGATTCAGAATACTTGGTGAAGTTAAAGCAGTTCTCGATCTGTGTGGGAGATTTTCGTGCCCCAGAGAAGAGGGAACTCTTCATCCAGCAGCACGATCTTGTAGATCTTGGTATGCCTGTGGCTGTGCATTTTGGAGGTAAATTCATCATTAATGGTTTGACACCACAGTGAGTCCTTGGGGAGTGTCTGGTTCAAAGTAGGAACATCCTTAAACCTTGACAGAGTCTCAAATAATTCACTAGACTCGGAACTTCGAAATTCTGGAATTAAGTTAGGTTGACTTAGCTTTAATAATGGATGTTTTGAATTCTTTCACGACTTGTTCATACTGAGAGAGAGTGTGGGAACTAGGGTTCTTACACCACTTTCTTTCGGTGGCTCTTGTTTTGCATCTTAAAGAAATGATATTATCATTAAACCATGTATTCTTGTGGGTCTCAGGTTTAATCTTTTGGGCTTTCAGAGGGGCCAAAGCATCAATGGCAGAGTTAATGGAGTCCACGAGATGTGTCACCAGGTTGGAGGAATCAAGAAAAGTGACCAGAGGCTTTAGCATGGATGAACATTTGGCTGGTGTGACATGTTTTAAGTTTCTGGATATTTGCTCAGATCTATGAAGTGAATCCAGTCTGGCAAGGGGCTCAGGAAGAGGAACCTGAAGATTAACTAAATGATGGTCGGACGCGACACAAGGGTAGACTGTAACATCTGAGAGGGGCAGAAGATGTGAAATAGCCCAGTGCAATGTGTCTCCCCCCTATGTCATGGATGATTGACCCACTGTGTATAGCCAATGTTGTCAAGAGCCTTAAGGAGGGATACGGCTTATTTGTCATAAGGGTCTTTGACCCAGAGATTCAAATCTCAAACTGGGGCATGTCCCTAGGGGTCTGTATATGAACGGGATGCTCAGGGAGATGTGTGCAGTAATTTTAATCTTTACCAGGAGAGTTTCATATTCATCTGGGCTATGAGTGACAGTATGGTCGTCAAGATGTTATTTGAACAAGAGAGCTAAGCCACCACCTTTTCAGATATCAGGGTCAAACCAAAAGAGTGAATACTCAGACAGACGGTCTAATGTAATGCCAATGGGAATGGAAGGATTAAGCCATGTCTCTGTAAGTGTCATTACATCTGGAGAGGATTCAGCTGGCTAGTCAGCACTCTCCACTCCATGCTTTGGCACAGAGCCCGCGTTCAGGAGGGATACGGAAAGCCTAGATGTGAGATAATGTGCTTCAGTTAGAGGGAGGGGTCTTTTTGACAGTTTAAGTCCTCCACCAAAGGAGTAGGCCAAGGGACATCATTGACCTTTGTTTGTACAATTAGTGGACAAGTTTCAGCAAGGCATGTAAGCACAATGGTGTCCTTAAAGCTTCCAGGGGTCATTAGAGGAGCTATCTGCTTACGGGGCTCATCTAACATAGTCTTTACGGTCTTCTGACCTGTTGGAGTGACATCTGCTTTGTCTCCGCCCTGGGATGAGATAAAAGGAGCTGTGGGAGCAATACCCACCGTAGAATCATGGGAATGGAGCATATCCAGGCCTCGTGGGTGGGAGGGCGCTTTAAGATACCTGTAGTGGGGGAGAAGTCTGGTTGAGGAGTGGAGGGCCACGGGATAGGTCCCGGGATGGCATCATACTGTAAGGGACTAAGATACTGTTGCAAGATGCATGCATGTGAAGCATGATATGGGCCTGTAATATGCATAGTGGTAGATGGTGATCTTTCCCGCAGGCTTTGAATGAGGTTACAGATAGCAGCCATCACGAATGGAACAAAGGAAGTGCAAGGTACGTACCGTAGAGAGATGACAAACAGTAGGGACCTACCTGCGCACTACCTGCACAAACCGGTGTTAACCTGCCTTACAAATGCACTGATGCTAACGCGCAACTGACGTGTCTATAAGGCCTGGCTGATGCTGGGAAATGTAGTTCAAGAGCACGGCAGATCTGACATGTAACCGAGCAGGATCTGATGGCAGATGGCAATTCTAGTTTCAATCAGTTAAGAAAAGACAACGATCAATTGAAGTCTGAGGGCACTTAATGATTTCAAAATAAGGAGACCAGTAAAGTATTCCAGCAAAGCAATTTTAAATCACAAAAGCATGTGCTGCTTATGCCATGTAGGAGCAAGAGAAGTCCACTAACAAATGCAATTCAAGTTCAGAGGGCAGAAAGTGCTGTGACTGCCCGAGAAATCATGTAAAAAACATGCTATTAAGTTTCAGAGGTCGGCAGATAAAAGTCAAGATAGCAGCAAGCCAAGACTGACAACACACAATTGCAGATACAAGGTACTCCAAACACACAGTCATATAGTTGAAGATAGTGCTAGCGTTAGTTGAAATCTGTTTGAACTGACAGTAAGAATTTCTTGCTAAGTAAACTGGATTTGGACACTTGACTACCATGTATCAAAAATATAATGGGCCTCATTATAAGGTTGGTGGTACGGTGTGAACGGTGCCGGTAAGGCACTGGTACCATTCGCACCATACCGCCGAATTATGAGTTTTGCCCTTGGGTGCCTGACAGACCGTCAGGTCTCCTGGCATGCTGTGCAGCACCCGCGAGCATAACTCGTGATTGCACCGGCACCGTTATCAACGGTGTCGGTGCATCCATGCTGCCCACCCACATTCTGCCCTATTGGGCAGAATGGGGAGGGGAGCCCGGCAATACCACCTCCCACGAATGGGCAATTACCGGCCCATTCAACTCGTAATGGGCCGCTAATTGCCCATTCGTGGGTGGCAGTGCCGGTAGCGAGTTTGGCGGTAGCTGTGTCTGTAAAACAGGCACAGCTACCGCCAAACTCGTTTTGAGGCCCAATATATTTGTTGTGTGATAGGGTAGACAGGTGGGATGCACAAAGTGGCTGATAAAAGGTTGAACTGCAGTAATACACATGGATTTATTTTACAACAAGAATGAACAGATAGTAAGTGTCTCCCACAAAGTAAAAAGAATATCTCATACATCAGTTCCAGGTAGGGAGGCCTTCCACTGCTGTTGGTGAGCCCACATGATAATCCGGGTCTATAGCAGGGTTCCTGAACCTTGGTCAGTTGAGTACATGAGTCTGGGTGTTCAGAGGTCCTGTGTTCTCTGGCCTTCGATGTATTTTCAGGTCTCCTCAAGCAGGGACAGGCAATGGGCAAGTTATTAAAGAAACACCTCACTCCCTCAAGCTTCAGGGATGATGCTCGATGTTCTCTCTTTTGGTTAAGAACCTCCATGTTTTTGGGTCCTTGTCCCGGAGACTCTGCATTGCTGACCCTCTCTTTGTAATGTTATGTTATTGTGAAGTATGAAGGAAAAAGGTATAACCAAACGGCTTTGCTCCAACTCTATTTATTATGTGCATTCATGTTGTAAATGCCACTCTCCACTGATAGGCTGGGAATCCTAGAGCTTCACAGAGGACCAATCTATATATACATAAGTAGCATCCCTTACGCATATGCCTAACAGGAGCTGGAAAATGAATGTAAATAAACAAGTTTGAAAGATACAAGGAGTCAAGGGAAAACATATTAATGAGCAAAATGTTGGTCTAACATCTAAAGGTTCTTATATACATATATACAAAATGCTGTAATTACATTACATAACAAAAGTAAGATATAACACACCTCCCCTTTCTCCTACAAAACAACATGGTGTTCGTACTTTCTCACAATCCTGCTTTTGTTACATTTTCTGCCATTTTCCAATAATACAGCATCACCAAATTTCTTCTTTATGATCACAGGACCTTCACGTTTGCTTTTTTTTCTTGGGAATTATACCTGCCCTCCGTATCCACACGCTGTCACCCTCAGAAACACGGGTGAGTCTAACTTTCTTTTCGACATCCTATCTTTCTGTCATACAGATACCTTTATTATTCACCTTGTCCCTCAACTCTTTTTCATCCCATCCTCATCGCCGAATGTGAAGTATGAAAGAAAAGGGTAAGTCCAAGCAGCTTTGCTCCAATTTTATTTATTAAGTGGATCCTTGCAAATGCCCCTCTCCACTGCTAGACTGGGAATCCTAGAGATTCACAGAGGACCAACATATATATACACAAGTAGCATTCCACTACATCATAATGAGCCTGCCTGAACATGAGCTGGGAAATGAATGTAAGTTTGACAGATACGAGGAGTCAAGAGAAAACATGTTGATAAGGAGACCGTTGGCCCAACACACATAGTCAAGGGAAAACATGTTGATAAGGAAACTGTTAGCCTAACATCTAAAGGTTCTTATACACATATGTACACAATGATATTTAATTGGTCTCCAGTTGCTCACCTGGATCTGTAAGAAAGAGGGCTTGGTAGGTTAGTGAGGGAAGAGTGATATGATAGAGGTTGTGCTCTTCTGTTGGTGCTTGCAGAACCAAGAGAAATGGGTGTCTGTGCGTTTCAGCTTTCTGCGTGTTCTGGGACTGTGTGCAATGGGGTTATTGTGTCCAGAAGAGCAAGGTCCAGTGTCTGGGTTGTTCCTTTGGTGGATTTGTGGGTTGTGTGTTATGTGTGTAGTAATGACTGGCCCATTAGGGTGTGTGTGGTATGAGGGAGGTATGCTGGCGAGGAGCAGGGGTGGTTAGTAGTTAGTACAGTGTGGTTGTTTTATTGTGGGTTCCAGGATCCATACTGTCCCCTGAATGCCTTGGGTTTGAGGTAAGAGTTGTATGCTAGTCTCAGTGAGTTGAATAGTAATTTTCAGTCATTTTCTGAAGGTCTCTAGCATAACCTCCCTGACCTTTGAAGATATTTCACCATCTGGTACATCCTCCCGCTTGTCTAAATTCTGCCCTCTGCTGAAATGGATAACCGGAACCTCCCTGATCTTACTTCAAAGGGATGCCTGTTGGAAAGTGACATATGCTTCCAAAGAATTTACATTCCTTCAGCAATGTAAAGCAAGTCATTGTTATCATTTGCTACTTCTGAGAAACGTGTGAAATGAGGAAAATCACACAAGAGCGGTCTTTAAAAGTCAAGGAGTGATGCTTTCATGCAAGAATTTTCCACAGAATGCAGGCAGAATATGAAATAACACAAAACTTTCAGAAATCCAGAGGACCACTTTTGTATTGTGGAAGAACTACAGGAAAGTGCTGCTTGTGACATGATAAGGTTAGTCAATTTTTCAAAAGAATTTGCAAAGGTCAAGGTCCTTCTTTATTCCAGTAGTTGTATCTTCCCTCTTTCCTTTTTTCTCTCTGATACTTTGCCTCAAATCCACAACATCGCTTATCCTTCTGATGACAGTTGCCTTCTTCTTGATCCTCCTTCACTCCCTAGCAACTATCTTCCTGATAACACCTCTCTCCTTTTCCAATCACCTCCACTCCCCCTAAAGCTCTCCTCCTCATAATGACACCTTCGTCTTCTTCCAACCTCATCCCAATGGTTTCTCCCACCTCCAAATCTCTCTTCGTGCTTTACTCTCAGTACTTATCTCCACCAAACTCCTTCTTCAACTTTTATTCAGGTTCCCCTCACTGCCAGATTGAGCTGGATCCATTATATAGCAAGGCCTTGTTATGTCCTCAAATGGGCCCATTCACACAATGATACACCGACACAGGGTACGCCTTTACCCTTTTATTATCTTAACAGAACTGAACTTTCCTCGTCTCCCCTCACCCCTCCATCTGCCCCTCCCTACCCAGTCCTTGCTTTCACTTTGTCTTAAAGGGGCAGGTGCCCTTTGGCCTGTGACACCACCACCCCTAATTTATCAATGAAGTTCAGGTCTTATATTTCTTCAGTGAGGCGCGGGGGCCTCTGTGAGGCCTGCTGGGGCCAGCCTGGCGGGTTGCCTGTATCGTCATCAGGTGCCTTCGGCGGGGGATCCTCGGGTGGCTCGACGGGTGGCTCGACGGGTGCCTCTCGGATCTTGGGTTCTTCATCTTTGAGGGGCGTATCCTCGTCCGGGTCCTCTTGGAACATTTTGCAGAAAAACAAGGCATTCCTTGTTACCTCCACTTAGTCTCCCATGGCAGTAATAATTGGTCCTTTAACTCCTGTCACCACCAAAGGCACTGGTCTGTATCGGGAGTCGGTTTTCCGGTTCTGGGCTTGCCTGACTAGCACAATCTCACCTACTGGAATTTGGGGTTCTCTGGCTTTCCGTTTCTGGCTGGCCCACTTCTTGGCTTTCCTTCTTTTCTCAGCTTCTCGCTTCCTGATCTCTGCGTCCTCTGCAGCGGTGTAGTCTTCCAGCTGTGGTAGTCTGGTCCGTGGATTGTATCTGATCATTAGTTCTGCTGGGGTCCGGCCAGTCACTTCATGCGGTGTGTGATGATAGCTCCTCAGCATTTGGGAGATAGCTTGAGGCATAGAGGTTTGGTCAGCCACTGCCTTCTGGCACGTCTGCTTGATGTTAGCCATAAAGCGTTCTACCATGCTGTTGGCTTGGGGTCACAGCGGTGTGATCCTCTGATGATGGAATCCTAGGTGTGCTGCGAACTTCCCAAACTCCTGTCCTTGGAAGGGTGGTCCGTTGTCGGTTTTTACGACATTGCGGACGCCCCATTCGCTGACCAGCTCGTCCACCACGGCCACAACCTGGTGAAATGCTGTGGACTGCACATGTTTCACTGGTGGGAATCTGGAGTATTCGTCAATTTTGACTAGAAGGTGGCCTCCTTCTTCCAGCGGTCCATAGAAGTCGAGTGCCGCTTGTTACCACGGTCCCTCTGGCAGGGGCACTGTCTGGAGTGGGCATGGGGGTGAGCTTGCTGCATTTATCTGGCATGGCTCACAGTGCCTCAATGTGTCCTCAACTATGGTGTCCATGTGCGGGAACCAGACCTGATTGCGTAGTATCTTCTTTGTGTTGGCTATGCCATGGTGTCCCTCATGCACAATTATGACAAGGGTTTTCCTGAGGCTTTTGGGGACCACTAGCCAGTTTCCTCTCAGTAGTGTTCCTTGGTTCGTTGTGGCCAGTTCTCCGTGTATCTTCGCCATTCTTAGTAAGTCTCTTCTGTCCGCTTCCTCCCCTCCCCCATCTCAAAGTGTTCTGTGGCTGCCTGTCGCCACCTGTTGGTATTCGTGAGTTGGACGGCTGCTCTTATTGTGGGGTCAGCTCTGCTCCATTCCATTAATTGTTTTTTCGTCGTGATTGCTGGGGGCAGGGCGTTTAGGGATAAGTAGGCGATGTATTCCTCTGCCTCACCCTGCATGGTGGTGCCCAGGGGCTTGTCCGGGTGTCTCGACAGGTAGTTGGCTGGGTTAGCTTCGCCTCCAGGCTTGTGGATGATGGGGTAGTCATACTCCTGGAGGCCGATGCACCAGCGTTCAATGCATGGCGGCATTTTTATCTTGGGGTTTCCAAATAGGGACAACAGGGCTTGATGGTCAGTTATCAGTATGAAGTTCCTCCCGATGATGAAATGGTGGAATTTCCTGCATGCCAAGACCACCGCCAGGCTCTTACATTCTGCCTGAGAGTATGCTTGCTCGATAGGGTTAAGCGCTCGGCTGGCGTATGCAACTACGCGTGTTTCAGTGTTCTGTTGCAGGTTTGTGTGGGCTAGTATGGCTCCTAGGCCCACGGGGCTGGCATCAATTGTTATTTCTGTGTCCCACTGTGGATTGAAGTACGCTAGCTGGCGGTTGTTCACTAGTACTTGCTTAATCATGGCGAAAGCGCGCTGGCACTGTTCCTCACAGGTGAATGGTTGGTCTTTCTTTAGCAGTTGTTGTAGTGGGCTGGTGAGTGTTGCATAGTGGGGGAGATATTGTGCACAATGGCCGGCCATGCCTAGGAACGAGCGCAGTTCAGATACATCTTTCGGGCTCGTCAGGTTCACAATGGCGCTGATTTTGTCGGGGTCTGCTCTGATGCCCTGGTCCGAGAAGATGTGTCCAAAGAAGCACAGACTGTGTTTATTGGCTTCACACATGGGGCCGTTGAGGGTGAGGCTGGCTTCCTGGAGGATGTGGCATACCTGCTTCAGTGCCCCATCATGTTGGTCCTGTGTTACTAGGATGTTGTTGCTGTAGTTGAAGTCGTTGGTGTAACGCTCACCTTGTATCCACAGGGATGCCACCCGACCTGGCTGGATTGCCTACGGCTTGGATCCGCCTCCCTCTGGTACCGGTTCTGCCAAGGATCTATTCTGGAAGACAGGAGTTCATTTTTAGCCTACAATCTCCTTGTCTCAGGGCCCTCCTCCCTGATGCCCCCAGCGACCCCTCAGAGTCTTCCTCACCTTGTGTTTAGGTAAGATGCGCTCTCCGTCCTGCCGTTCTGTGCAGGGGTGCGTTGGGGCTGGGCACCTTACTGCCTAATTGCTTCACTGGCGCAGGCCCTGGAGTCCAGACCGGCCGCGACTCCGCTCTTGAAGTAAGTCTATAGTTCTAAAGTAGTGTGTGTCCGTAATTGGAATTGCCATGGTTAATCTCCTCTTTCTCTTGTAGATGCAGAAAGGATGGTGGTGATGTCGAGCTGATGGAGAGGGCAGTGCTCGAGATGGTAAGTGAATGCGCAGAATGCGGCGCTATGTGCGCTTTTGTAGTCGGGCTAACCTGTATTATTCTTCCCTTGCAGGCCGCCGCAATGTCCTGGATGAAGTGCGGTTGGAAGAACATTGAACACTGAGTGGAAGGTTTTCGGACTGCCGTCAAATACCAACAGCTCTTCGCAAGGTAATCGTGATTCCGCAAGATGCTGGAAATGGAAGGCGAACGCTTACTAACGTTGTCTTCTTCTCTCTTTTCCCCAGGATGTTACTTTCGGGCGAAGATGAACTCCAGAGAAGACACTGGGGCACTCGAGGAGCTGGATTGCCGAACAGGCAAGGATGGATAATGGTATTCTTCTTCTTCTTTGCAGGTGTAGGCCTGGAATGCTGCGGTCAGAGCACAGTGAACATCACGCTGCGAGTGCAGAGCAACGCAAAGTGCGTGCTGCAGCTCGGGTGTGGCTTAAATAGCCTACAGGTATCCCAGGTGCCTTCATGGTGGACCACGACCTAGATGCTAGACTGCATGGTCTAGCATGGTTTCATGGTTTCGTTTCATGGTTCCATACTGAACCCAATGGGGGCAGCCATGTTGATCCTTTCCCCAATGGGAGCTCCATCTGCCATATGAGCCTGGCGCCAAAGGCACCAGGACTGACTCCAGGAGAGCCGAGAGGAGCATGTTTGGGCCCTTGGATCTCTGTAGGAACATTGTGGTGAGGCCCAGAGACCCTGAGTCCCAAGGCCCGGTGCCATGGTCATGACAATTGGTCACTGGACTTATCAGCCTGCGAATAGTCTCTTGGAACATTTCAGCCGCTGATGAAATTCCGAAGTTCAGCCGTTTATAGCGGAAGAGGCCTTTGTGCGTCATGAAGGTTGTGATTGGTCGTGATTCAGGATCAATGACTAGCTGTTGATAGCATTGGTTTAGGTCCAGCTTGGAGAACCTGGTGGCCTGGTTGAGTCTCACCAGCATGCCCACGAAATTTGGTCCTACATGTCTCTCCCGCTGGATTGCCGTGTTGGGGATTCTCATGTCGACGCAGAGGCGAAGGCGTCCATCCGCCTTGGGGACGACCACTACTGGAGATACCCATGGAGTGGGCCCTTCTGCTCTCTCGATGATGTCGTTGTCGAGTAGTAGCTGTAGCTCATGCGTCACCCTGACCTGTAGGTGAAACCCTATCCTTCTGGGGTGTTGCGGCATGGTTCGTATGGATGGGTCAATATGCAGCTTCATCACAGTGGCCTTCATTACGACCCTGGCGGATTTTTTCCGCCATCGGCGGACTTTTCCGCCATGGCGCAGTCCCTTTACGCCATGGCGGATGGCGGACTTACCGCCCCATTCCGAGGTCGGCGGGGCGGTAAGTCCCCATTGACCCATTTACCCTTCCCCATTCCCATTTCGGCCCCATAGGGCTCAATGGGAGTGGGGAAGGAGTTAATTACGCCACCGTAAAGTACGGTGGCGTAATTAACACCAAGGTCCCAGAGCGCCATGGATTTTTCCGCCCGCAAAAAGCGGGCGGAAAAATGACCATGGCGCTCCGGGAACTCGTAGTTGGCGGTAAGGGGTCCGCGCAGCTAACGCTGGCGCAGACCCCTTAGCGCCAGGGTCGTAATGAGGCCCAGTGTCTTTTAACATGCCGACACCCTTGAACAGGTTACGGAATGTGGCTCTTAGTGTCTCCAGGTCAAGCACCTTCTGGGACATGGTGCGTATGGACTGGGCATTTGGTGGGAATCCTTGGATCTTCTGTGACTGGTCATAGCGGATGTCTATTAGGTGGAGCGCGATGGATGTCTTGTAGCTCAGGAGGCATCTTCCTGTCACCGGGCTGTGGATGATGTGGATCGTCAATGGCACTTGTCTCCCTCTGTGCACTAGATCGCACAGGAACTGGCCCTTGGATGTTAGGGGTAGGGTCGCGCCCCATTGGAAGATGTGGCCTTGAGATGGTCATAGGGGATACGTCTCAACCAGCGCTTTGTATGTTCTCTCGTTCATTACGTTGACCGTTGCTCCTGTGTCGATGAGGAATGGCGTGTTGAGCTCTCCAATATGAACCGTCACTCGGGGCGCTGTGCTGTCATCAGACGAGTCAGATATGAGCCGGACATATTCTGTACTGTACCGGTCGTATTCTGGGTACTGCTCCATCCCTGGCAGTTGTTCTTCGATGAGAGGGTTCTCGTAGGGGTCTCAGGCATTGAGGTCCCTTCTCGGATCTTCATCGGGAATAGGCTGCATGTAGTAGATATGTTCTGGGTTGTTGTATGTGTCACTCGCTGGCTCCATTTGTAGGTTTGCCACTGCTCGGATGAATCCGGGGTCTGTGGTGTTTGTGGGAGAGTTGCTTCTGGTGTTGTCCCTCTCGGGGTATGGTCTTGTGTTGAGTGGCCTTGGCGTTTCATATCATCTGTTTGGCGCCGGCTGGGTCAGTGGCCTGATCATTGCTCGCCATACGTCTTGGATCTCATCTGGTCACTTGCTGCAGGTCAGCGGCTCGGTCTTCCTCAACGGCAGCTCCGCTGGGCCTCTCCTTCCTTCTGGGCTGGTCCGCTCACACATTCGGTCCTCGTCACTGGCAGTTCCGCTGGGCCTCTCCTTCCTTCTGGGCTGGTCCGCTCACACGTTCGGTCCTCCTCAATGGCAGCTCCGCTGGGCCTCTCCTTCCTCTGCGAGTACGCTGCGCACCTCCTCTGCCACACTGCAGCTTCTTCGATGTCTTCTCTGCCTCAGTGTTGCCTCCGCCGTACCGGGCTGCAACCGCCCCCTCCTCACGGGACAGTGGCGTGGGTTGCTGCTCTCGTCGCCAGTTGTTATGTCCTCAAATGGGCCCATTCATACAATGATACACTGACACAGGGTACGTCTTTACCCTTTTATTATCTTAACAGAACTGAACTTTCCTCGTCTCCGCTCTCCCCTCCTCCTGCCCCTTCCTCACCAGTACTTGCTTTCAATTAGTCCTAAAGGGGAAGGTGCCCTTCGGCCGTTAACAGGCCTTGCCTCCCTTTGGCCAGTGGTCCCTACTATTGAGGAAATCTGTTACAGGTTTGTAACCCCCCTGAACCTGGAAAGAATGATGTATGTTTATTTTTCTGTTTGCACGTTCCGCTAGAATCACCCTCTCATTGTTCAGATGTGACTATATAACCTTAGGACTTGTGAGAAAGATCTGTGGTCTATATTGAAAGCTGATTCCTCCTGCACGCACAGTACAGGGGAACATGTATTTGCTCAATCACCGAGAGGTGTAATGTGGTGTTACATTGCTTATTTAAAAGGAGAGCCATCCCATTCTATGCTGCAGTTCTAGCTCTAGCTAGGACGCTTGAAGGGATCTCTGAAAGCATGCACCTAATGGGACGGAGTTCCATTAGCTTGCAGTGGCAACCGTGCTGATAACCCAATTGAGGGTTCCCATGGTCAGGCATGGGTCTTCATCACAGATGCCAATTACAACATGTGTAGGTTATATTCACCAATACATGTATCAAGCATATTATTCTTTACATTGAGATTTGTACTTCTTATGAACAAAAAGACCTATGCTCTCAACAATTAATTCTTTTTGATACTCACTGAACAAAACATATATAGTACTGAACTGTGCCCTTACGAAAAACAATAGACAGGCTACACAGTTTACATGAGAAAAGTTACATTTTGAGTTCTTGAATATTATATATTCATGAGAGGAAGGCAGCAGCCAACTGAGGATTAATATATAACACATCAAGTGTATTTGTAGTGTGCACTTTCACCCCAAAGGGTGTATCGTGGAGCTTTAAGCACATACCAAATGTTAGTTCTGTTACCCAACTTAATGATACTCTTTTTGTCAACCTCAGAAAGATGAAGCTCTGAGCAGACCTGTCAAAGGGCAAACCAGTGACCAGGAGGTGAAACACAGTGTGTAGAGTGTTTATATAGAATCCGTTATAGCGAATGCACATATGTCGAATATTTTTATAATAAAAACCTTTATAGTGAATGCATTTTGGGGTGGGGTAAAAGGTGAAATATTTTTGGGAAAGATTTGGGGTGGGTTTTAGTGGTGGTAAACAAATGTTTGTAAGGGACACCCCCACCCCAAAAAATACCCACAAAAAATGCATTCACTATAAAGGATTTCGTTATGACATATTCGAGATATGTGCATTCGTGAAAACGGATTTTGATATAAAGACATGTAACCGAAACACAGATCCCTGTAGTAGATGCATTAGTCCACTTATCCACAGAGTTAGCTTAGTTGATGATGCTCATTAGTTTCCAAATGCATCTGTCTAAATTTATACCACATCTGTTAAATCCAACATGTTTCTTCCTTAGCTTTATTTTTTTTAATTTAATTTTATTTGACACTTGTATAGCGCACAAAACCCTAAGGTATATAGGTGCTTTTGTCTTAAGAATACGGTTACAGTAAGTGCTTCAGTTATAGAAAAGGAAGCGCAAGAGGTGAATTACGTCATAGAACGTGCAACAGGAAATACATATTGCGCTGAGTACGAGAAGAAGGTACTTGGTGATCACGTCCATTGGGCCTGACTCAAGTTGCCGGGCGACCAGCAGATGCAGAGTCAAGACAGTGGGCAGATACATGGTGCCTACCCAATGTTGCAGGGAGGCAGCAGCACACAGATGCAAAGTCAAATCCACATGCAAGTACATGGTGCCTGCCCCATGTTGCATGGAGGCAGCAGCACACAGATGCAAAGTCAAATGAAGGGCAAATACATGGTGCCTACCCCATGTTGCAGGGGGCTACAAGATACATATGCAAAGTCAAATAAAGGGCAAATACATGGTGCCTACCCCATGTTGCAGGGAGGCAGCAGCACACAGGTGCAAAGTCAAATCAAGGGCAAATAGATGGTGCCTACCCCATGTTGCAGGGAGGCAGCAGCACACAGATGCAAAGTCAAAATCAAGGGAAAATACATGATGCCTACCCCACGTTGCAGGGAGGCAGCCGCATATATTTGCAAAAAATTACTTGGGGGCGCTATCAAGCTAGGAGGGGTGGGCTCAAGGGTGAGAGAGGGAGTGGGGGGCACACATATCATCACAGGCCACCAAAAGTGTTCTCATATGTAAATTCCAGGTACACCACTTACTGCAGAATTTATTGTGTTTGTGGAGCCAATGCCTATAGCTGTTTCCCCATGGATTGAAGTTGTAGTTGTTGGTAATGTTTGGTATGGTAATGTTTATTTATAAAGTGCCTATACACAGGCAGTGTGCTCAAGGAGAGTGAGAACACTGGGAAAAAAACAACAGTCGCTTAGAGCCCTTGAAATTCTGAGCCGATAATGGTTTGCACAGGCAGACTAAGTGAAAAACGCTACACATAACAGTTGAGATACAGCAAATAGGCCTGATGGCGATTCTGCATTTTTTTCAAGTGCACAATAAGGGGTGAAGACAAGGGAGAACAGACAGACGATCATCAGGCAACGATGCATTCAGATCGGTGCAAGACAGTCAGGGGGGCTCCAAGTGCACACAGTCGGTAGAGGCTGGGATTTATTCAGAAGTGTAGTGAGGGGAATGGGGTGCAGGGCCCAGAGGCATGTGCAAAGAGCACTGGCTGGGGTGCCCGGGACCTGTGAGACTCTCAGGTACACCAGGTAGCCAGTCAGTGAAATCTGTATGGAAGAGGAGGGAGAGAGGGAAAGAGCAGAGAACTAGGTTAGCCGGGTAGGGGGAGGGAGAAGGAGGAGGAGAAGAGGAAGGTCTTGAGAAGTTTCCGGAACTTAAGAAGATCAAGCTCAAGATGGAGGGTGGCTGGGAGGTTATTCCAGAGGGAGGCGCCTGCTGAGGATAAGGATCTGCCTCTGAATCTCTGCTTGGAAACCCTTCTCACATGCAGAAGGTTGCAGGTAGATAAGCGGAGGGCTCGAGAGGGACAGTATTTAGGTAGGTAACTAGGTACCAGGCCCCAGAAAGCCTTGTGGACAATGCAGTGGGTCTTGAATGTGATCCTTGCAGCCACAGGGAGCCAGTGAAGGGATTTCAGCACTGGAGAGATGTGGTCCCTGGGCTTGAGGCCAAGTATAACTCTTACGATCCTGTTCTGGATGAGTTGCTGAGGGTGCAGGGCAGACACAGGGAGGATGAGGAAGGTTATATGGGATATAGTCTGCCTGCTACTAGACAGTCTTCTAAATTGCCATGCCGACCAAGAAAGAAAAGAGAATCAGGTTGGGACACTTATATTGATAGCGTGGGATACATCATGCCTGAAGTAGGTGTTTAACTGAATTGTGATACGATCCTGACATTGTCCCTATTGTTGGAGAAAATGGCAAATGATACTACAATGTCCCTTTCTTCGATCATTCTTGAGTAAGTGGCTGCATGCTCCATGCTACTGCAGAATAGAATCACCCCAGACACCACATCGGCCTCTAAGGGAGGTGGTTGTTCTCTCGTGTGATCAGAATGCTGATCATTTATCCCATTTTATGGAGATAACCTCACCAACATCCTTACGGTCATGTGCAAGTTGGTGGCCAAAATGCTTGAAGAAAATACTTGCATTGGGTGGTCTCTATGATCTTGGTTGACCAGTTTGATTGGCTTACTAGGAGCTTCCATATTACATGGGATATTGCTGATGTTTACAGTCATGTTGGGGATATAGTGCTTGAACGTGCAGGGCAAATGCATTTTGAAAGGCTGGGGAAAGAGGGCTATAATTGCTTTTAAGGTTCATGAAAAGTTGTTTTTGATGACAACTTCAGAATAGATCTTTATACAGAACATTGGCCTGTTTGAAATACTCACTCAAAATATTTAAAGTTTTAAGACTGGTGGTATTATTCCCGGGGGGCAAGAGTATTTAGGAGGATAAATGCACTGCAATGAAAGGAGGAGTCCAGGGGATTTTAAGTTGCAAAGTATGTCTAAGTAAAAATGGATGGAAAGAACAAACAATGAAAACTTTGAAGGGATTTAAGTGGGCAAGGGGTTATAATCCTTACAGCATCCTAGTTGGTTAGAGGACTCCATCTTGAATATATACATGCCTGCTGACAAGATGGAGTTCCTTTTAGGCACACTGAAGTGAGAGGTATGCACTCCATTGCTAACAGCAGCACAACTGTTTGTTTATGTAATTCTGCACTCAGAGCTGTTTTCCAGATTGGCATGACTGGACCTAGATTCAAACGGAGCACCTATAATGGATTGCAAGTTTAACTGTGATGCAAGCACACAATTGCACTGACATCACTCAGAAGGTATATGGTGCGTTCCAGGAGAGTTCTGATTTAGGCCACTTTCATATAAGAGTGCTATCATAATAAGTGAAAGGTGTGTAAATTCTCCTTAATGAAGTCATGCATTCTTTTACCTTACTTGTAGACTGAAATGTGTTTGATAAGCTATATAAGATGTACTGGGGGCAGGACATTGCAGTATTGCTTCTTGTCTGAAGTGTCTTGTCAGTGTGTCATCCTGAGCTCATCTTGCATCTGCTGCTATTAAATATCTATTAAACTAACCCCACCCAAATCAGAGTCTGAGTCTGATTTTTCATTGACAGGATTCTGTAAGGGAGGAGAGAAGTGGAAGGGAAGGATGCGATCAAGGATCAAAGACTTCCTTGGGTTTGGTCATTAAGGTCTTCCATGTTTTCCTAGATTGTGGTTTGGTTTGGAGTCTTATATTCGAAACAGACCATAGTACAATTGAACCAAAGTTCAAAGGGCAAAGTAAAAAAAACCTTCATTGGAGAGTTCTTCCAAAATCCATGTTTCTTGCAGAAGTATAAAGTCATATGTACACACAAACACCACCCAATCATACATTTCTATTATATGTGCAACCAAGACTCCTCCAGTGTGTAGTCTTGTTGGCATGCACACTTGTGGTTGCGTGTGTTATGTTCCATGGAATGGCCAGAGGCATACTATCTGTGTATGGCATTATGTGGGCTGCTGTCCATGGACTATTGTTGCTGTTTCATTCTTGTGTCGTGTTTGATTGCAACACACTGTAAGGTCATGTCTGTGTTGTAGTGTTAGTCTTCAGGTGGTAATTGATCTGTGTGTTTCAGGGCCATTGACTGGTCGACAGATTTGTGTTGTGGTACCTATCGAGGCAATTGAGCTCTATGTTTTTTAGTCTCTGTTGACAGGTGGATTGTATGCTTGTATCTTGGTGGGGCCTGCACAAAGTTTCTCTATTTCTCAGATTTATTGTCTCTTTATGCTGACTTTGGTATCTTGTCAGTCCTAACGGTGCTGATAGTCCTCTTTATGATTGCGAGTCAGGCGATTCTGCTCTACAGCGGTATGGATTTGGATACCATGTTTATTGACTGTCCTGTGGTGGTTTTCCACGTGGTTTCATTCTTCAGGTTGTGGTGCAGGTGAGTACACTCTGAAGTGATATGGAGGGTTTGTGCGTCGGGAGTGGCTGAACAGATGTATGACTAATGCTGAAAGAAAACTACTCAAATGATTTTTGCTATTTTTTTTGGCTTTAGTTTTTTTACCACAGAATGTCGGAGGAGCCCCCCTGAGCTCCACCACAATCGCTCAACAACACCCCACCTCACCACCAGCACTATTGCTTGTCCCCAACCAGCCATATAGTGCACATAGAACTGAGCGAGTACATGCAACGGATGGAATGCACGGAACAGACAGAGGGCATGGAATGGACACTGTACAAAAATGGTTAGAGTGCATGGAACGATAGGAAGTGTATGAAACGATCGGAGTGCATATAACGGTTGGAGTGCATAAAATGGTTGGAGTGCATAAATGGTTGGTGTGCATAAAACGGAGTTCATACAACTATGGGAGTGTGCTCGATCTCAAGCACCTAAGGTAAACCACCATATCACATCTCCATGCTTACTTTTTTCTTTACACCACCACTCAACTAGAACACAGCAATACTATGACACCATTCCGTATAGCTGTTCTCATACCATCATCTGCCTCATACTCCCCATCATCTTAACTAAACACAGCTGGTTACACACCCTCCAGCCTAGGCGTTCTCCTCAGGCCTAACACAGCCAGAATCGGTCTGGATAACAACCTGCCAGAACAAACACATACTTTGATCTCTCAACCACCACACCTACCGCTAAGAATCAGCTATCACACGAATGCCACACCAGCTGCACACATAGCCGGTGCTCACTCGCACCTTATGACTCTCTCTCTTCTCTCCACTGACTTGAACATAGGTTCCCGAGGGCGTTCAACCTACCAGCGCCTTGAGATCATACCAATGGTACATAAGGCGCTATATAAATGCAAAGTAACATAACATAACATAACATATATATTTTGGTGGCAAAATATCAATAAAAATACAGATCAAAATAAATTCAAATAGTTTAGGGTCGTGGAGTTGCTCCACTACGGGCTGATCGCTGGAGTGGTTATGGTTTGCCTTGCTCTTTGTGAGCCTTTCTTTCTTTCTTTCTTTCTTTCTTTCTTTCTTTCTTTCTTTCTTTCTTTCTTTCTTTCTTTCTTTCTTTCTTTCTTTCTTTCTTTCTTTCGTTCTTTCGTTCTTTCTTTCTTTCTTAGAGCGTGCCGCGCCCAAAGGTAACTGGGCGCTGGTTACAGTAGTGCAGGGAGGTTTTTCATACAGAGATTGCATATAATCATGAGTGAGGTACAGTTATGATACAGGAGTTGCCATTTATAAATGATTACATGCTGAAAACAGTTTCTTTGGTCGTAGCAAAGTGAGGTTGGGTTACGTGAGAGGCTGCAGGATCTTGCATGAATAGCCATGTTTTAAGACCTTTGCGGAAGGACCAAAAGGATGATTCAGATCTTAGTGAGAGTGGGAGTGTATTCCAGAATTTTGCAGCCAACACATGGGAAACTGCTGCACCCTGGCTTTTGCAGTTTGAATTTGGGGTTAGAGTATTTTTGAGTAGTTAGCCTGGGTTGGTCTGGTGGACTGTAATTTGGCGACTTTTCTAGATAGGTTTTTGGGGGCAGAGCTTGACACACATTTGTGTGTTAGTGAAACAGTTTGAACGCAATGTGATCGCTGATGGGTAGCCAGGGGACTTTCCGTCTAATGGAAGAGATATGCACTTTTGTCAGGATTTTTAGAGCTGCTCTAAGTGTGGTATTTTGTATAATCTGAAGTGAAAGATTTGTAATCATCTCCAAGTTTGTTAAGTCATGTTTGTGTACCGACAAGGAGCAGTTCTGTTTTCTCGCCATTTAAGTAGAAGGCGTGTTGAGCTATCCAGGCCTGGATGATCTGATAAATGTTGTTCAGAGCGTTGGAGTCGGTGATGTAATTGCCTGAGATGGGAAAGAGAATCTGGTATCGTCTGTATAATTGTTGTAGGTGAAACCTGCAACGTCAAAGAGGTTCAAGAGTGGTTTTGTAAAAATGTTATAAAGTGTCGGGGAAACACAAGAGCCTTGGGGGACTCTGCAAGTGACTGGGGCAGGGAGGGCAGCTACGGAGGTGGAGAAGACTCTCATTGTACAGTTGGAGGGAAAGGACTCAATCCAGGCTATGGCTTTGGTAGACAAGTGTGCTGCTGTTGAGAGGTGTTGGCATATGATTTTGTGGTCCACTAGATCAAAGGCAGCTGAGATATCTAGTAGGAGGAGGAGGGCCAGATTATCGTTGTCTATGATTTTGTCCATTTGGATTTTTAGGTGCAGGAGAGCTGATTCCGTTCGGAATCCAGATTGACGCAGACCTAGGAGGTTGTTGGTTTCGAGATATTTTTGGATTTGCAGGTAGGCTGCTCTATCCAGTATTTTGAGTAGTTACGGGACTGTCATGATAGGGCGGTAGTTGGTAGTGGTACTTGGATCTAGCATAGGTTTTTTCAGGAGTGGATTGACCCAAGCATCTTTTAGATTGGAAGGTATATTATCAGAGGAGAAGGATTTATTGATGAGCGAGGCGATGAAGGGAGCAAGTTCTGAAGCACAGTCTTTTATTAGTGGTGCTGGGTGTCCCGTGGCACCTGGAGTGCTTCCATTGAATCTGTAGAAAGGGACATTAGTTGAAAAGTATTTAGCTATTTGGATATATGCTACGGAAGGTCATGATTGTGACAGCATGTAATGGATGCTAAATATTGGAACACGTGCTATGAATGAGTGCTCTATGTTTTCCAACTAGAGAGAGCGAGCTGCCAAGTTTATGGATGTAGGACTGTGATCTTCTATGTAGCACTTGAAGCCAGATTCCTCCCTGCTGTAACAACAGGTGTCATTATTACTCAATTTAATGATACTCAATTTATCAAACTCAGAAAGATTAAAGGCTTATTTGGTCTCAGTATTTGAATTTGTGAAGTGCAAGATGTCCTCATGTCTGAGACTTCAACTTTCATGAGCTTTTCACCCAGAAAACCTGGGTGTGCTAATAAGGAAGCTAAGAGTTAAGGCTACCATCCACCTTTCTTCTACAATGGTGTCCTCTGTGCATTATTGTGGCAGCATTGCAGCCTGAGGAGGGGGCTGCAACACTTGTTTTCGGGCCAACACACAAGTTAGAAGTAAAGATGAAGCCATAGCCACATACCGTGGGTAATGGACGACAATAACTGCGACAACCCTCACGCCCACTGCTTTACGCCTTTACGCCTTTAAACGTGACAAAATCATAAACATAACATAGGATAAGAAAACTGTTTGGAAAACTGTTTGGAACTTTGGAGTGAGAATTTTCCTGGTGGAATGATGGCTAAGGAAGACACTGAGCACTAATGCAAATTGTTGGGAGAGAAACAGCAGCCCTTGTAACAGTGATTAATTAGGCAACAAGCCCCGAGCCTGCTGGTCATTACTGCATAAAGTAATGACCCAGAGGCTCATATTTACAGGCCCGAGCATAGCGAGGACCTTAACAAAGGCCCCGGGGGCATTACCTTATGCGGTAATGGCCCAAAAGTGAGGGGCTTATTGCCATTAGTATCCCAGCCCGTTAGACCAGGGCACTAAAGGCATTTTTTTTGTTCCAAAACACTGGAGCGTTTCGGAACAGAAATGAAAAAAAGTTTTAAAAATGGCTGCCTGGGAAGGGAAAATTAGGCCATTGTAAAATAAGTGAAAATAAGGCAGTCCCTTCTCCATTTAAGGGACTACAGGTAGTCCCTTCTCCATTTCCATGGTGGCCATTCAAAAATTAGGAATTAAAAGTAAACAAAAAAAATGGGCGCCATAGAAAGGAAAGAAGGAAATACATGTAGTCCCTTTGTCCTTTCCATGACGGCCTGTCGCAGATCGGCCATACCCTCCTCGCCAGGTACTAATTACTGACCCTCGCTGACACATTGTTTATAGCAGCCTGCTAACATTAAAATGTTCAAACGGCCAGTAACCTTCCAGTTACTATACAGGTTTTTATTTAGACAATCGCACAAAATGATTTGTGAGAATCATCTCACAGAAATATTATCACAATTTATGATGACTATTCAACAGCAATATTTGTGTTCCTATTTCTAAACCTAAATGAACAAAGCATCACAATTGCTTGTTGAAAATTGTGATACTCAAAAGAAGACAAAGCAGGAAACTATCAAAACAGAAAACATGTTTAATAAACCAAATAAAAAATAAAAAAAAAGATTTGCGCCTGTAATTCAATTATTCGTTCGTTGTGATCCTTCTCCAACCCTTTCTCACCTATAAAAGTGCAACATAATTCGAGAGGGGGAGAGTAGCCCCTCCTTGTGGGATACGTTGAAGAGCCTGTGAAAGTTTCCATCAGATAATCCTGGACTGATGGATGTGTGTGCTCGCTCTCCAGCCTCACTGTGGGAAAAGTTCTGAAGGGAAAGCCACGCGCTTGTTTCCGCGAAGATGGCGTCAGGCCAACAATGTGTCTAATTTGTCGGAGCGCCTGACTGAAGCCCTTTATTATCATACGTCGGTGAAATGATTTGCCTGAAGGGGAAACAGAGCTCTGATAAAGGAATGAATTATACATTGTTCATGGGTATCTGATGTACTCGGACTGCAATTTCTGCAAATGGTAGTCCCTGGCGCTCCCCTGGGCCCTTTACCTGGTCAAAAGTAATGTGAAGTGGCCATGTCCCCCATTCTTTAATATGGGGCAGCAGATAACACCTTTATCAGGCCGGATCCGGGAATTCTCGCTCAATCATCTTAGAGTTCTGTATGATTGCTATCATTAGCCGCCCGTCCCGTGTGACACACTGAACACACTGTTGACATAATGCATTTAAGGGAGCATGGCTTCCAACATTCCTGCCATAGTGAAGGGGCATCGGCCCTTTGTTCTATCACTTTGATCCCAAGGAATGACACTGTATTTCATTCTGCTGCAAGGTTTAATATCCGCTGTATGTCAGATCAAATGAGCAGTAACATGGAGCTTTATCTAGTTTGAAACGGGGGAAAAAATGGACAGCAAATAGCAGGCTCTTTGTTTAAAACTGAAGCATTAGATAACAGAGGGGTGCATGGTCGCGTGCAATATTGTTTATTAGCTAGTAGTGTGAGCTGGAACATTTGCACAAAACTGCTAACAAATGCTAGGTCGTTGTTGCAAAAATTCCCTCCTTGTTGTGTGAGTCCTTCAGTTCTGCCAGTGTTTATGTTAGTGCTGTCGGGAGTACTGCACATTTTTCCTTGGAAACACCTGTCAATCATCATTTAATGTGCTTTCCGACAACCGAGAATCAGGAAAGTGCACATCTGACCCCACCTAGCCTTGTTAAAAACAGGCTAAACCTCCAAGCTCTTAAGGCATTTAATAGATCCATGTAAGAATTCTATAGAAATCCACACACCAAAATTGTAAACATTGTAAATGAGGTATATAAACTAACTTATATTTGGGTGCAGGGGAACAAAGCATCTCTGGCCCAGGAGTTGTGTAATTGGAAAACAAGGAAGAGGGGCCTCAAACTAGAGATACCACTGCCCCTTGCACACCATGCAGTTGGATAAGACCAGTCAAAACTCAATTCTATTCATTTGAAAGCAACTCGCATATCTTTGAATCAACAGTAATTTTTATTCAATTTAAAGAGACATTCGTGAAACAGTTTGTAGGATAAACTTGTGCTTAATGTATAAGAAATTTAAACTCCAACGTGATGGAACCTATGTCCAAGTTTATTCAGCAAATGCTCAACTCGTTTCTGGAGAAAACTCCCTTTATCTGGAGCAGACAATTACTTTGTTAAACAAAAACAAAAAGAGAGAAAATATATGATTTTTCCTTTACACACATGATGTAGGTAAAATTGTATGATTCATCTAGAACTTAGTTTTGTTAATATGGTCGGTGTGCGAGCAGTGTGTCTGGTGAGGTCATGAGGACAGACCGCTGTTTAACCGCGCTCCAGATTGCACTACAGATTGCTTTGTGGACCCTCTTGCAGCAGTCCGTTTTCTATTGCTTCAAGGAACCTCAGCTCCACCTTCATATACACCGCGCGGAGCGCTTTGCTGTGTGCGAGCAGTGTGTCTGGTGCCCGGAGTCGGGAGGAGCGGTAAGCGGGTCTCTCCCTGCCTCCTCCCTTTCCCCTTGCAGATTGCCAGTAAAGTATCAGTGTCATCAGTATCATCAGCCCCACCAACGCACTTAACAGTAACCTTAATTTGCGCAGCCCGCTATCTAAGCAAGACCCGAACTTCGTTCTCAACTGTCCCTTTCCCTTTCCCCCTTCCCCCTTTTCCCCTTGCCCCTCACCGTCACAACCAATTTCCCGTACCGACAAAAACCAACATGGCTCCGCCTACCCCCAGCGAGGTCGAGTCAGGGAGATGCTGCCTGAGAAGCAGCAAACTGTCAACGGAAATCGGGGAAGGGAGGGGTACACAGCCGCCACGGCCTTTGACCGCCGAGGTTCAGCAAGCAAGAACAGCTCAAAATGACCTGGAGAACCCGGAGAACCCGGAGAACCCGGAGGCGACAAACAATCCCGAAGCAGCATCCCCCAAAAACCATCGCGGACCACAGAGCTGACTGTACCGCGGATCAGACCAGAGGAAGGAGCGGAGGGTGCCACGGCCCCTGTAACAACCTTGGTCGCAGTCTTGGCGCCAGTACCTGAACCTCCAAAAGCGCCGCCCCACCAACTTGGGTCATTCCTAATGCTTTCCTCAACCCCGACCGTTCCACCGTGCTGACGAGTAGCTCCCCATCTGAGACTGTCGGAGGACGGCCTCGACCGGGGTCTGAACGGCCGGGGGCAATGAACCTGCCTCTCACGACAGACATCAGATCCACAAACCCACAACCAGCGTGGTACCCACCACCAGCCCCCAATGGGGGGGGCAGATGGGGGATTAGACGTGTAGGCACAGGTCCTTCTTTTGGCAAGGCACTCGACCATGGCACAGATCCATAGCAGCAAGAACTCACCTACGGGCAAGCTCCCCCTGAATACTAGCAAGGACACGCCAATAAGAATCAGCTCAAATGACTCCTTGAATTCTGACCATGAAGATCAGTCGACCATACAGGAACTGTTGAGCACAGATGACGCAGTCTTTGAAAAAAGGAAAATCCAATCATTCGGATTCCATAATGGAGTCAGCAGGGAGGGACGAACAGGTTCACGACGTCGAGCAACTAGAACACGGTGAAATCACCCCAGAGACCACCACAAAGTCGGTGGCTGACCCTCTAAATGTGTCAGGTGATTTGCAGTCCAACGAAAAGGGGATCACTGGCAGCACTACAGGGATAGTAAATACCGTACCAAAAGAAACAAACCCAAAAGGAAACGTGAAACCAAAATCTGAACAAAACAAAATACTCATAAAACAACACCATAAGGTAGGACCCAAAACACAGGGGTCGTCTAAGTGTTTCCCGAATCCACTGATATCGTCCTTGTTAAAAGAATACTTCTTGAAACAGCATAAAAGGAAACTAGATCAAGACCCTGAGTTACCAGACGGAGAGATTTTGGAGGCCATACAAGAACCCCCTCCGGCAAACAAATCACGCAAAACTGATCAAAGCAGCCCCAGGCAGGACTCGAACCTTAAATTTCGAGCACAGAAGGCACCAAACATCGAAGTCATATCGGAAACAGCTTCTCCGAAGCATCTTTCAGATACCTTGATGCAACCAGCTGCCAGCACCACGACCCCGGTGAGCCTCCCGCCCACAAACATCAAAAAGATGGAAAAAAGAACAGATCCACAACTGGCCCAGGGGGCACACCTGTACGTGACCAGGCCAGGCCAGTAACAGGTCAGGCTCAAGCCGAGGAATGCTATGCATGGACTCGACCTCACATACAAGGAAATGCTTGTGGAAACCCTGCGGCCCAAGTGGCGGGCTCAGCCCATCTAAAAGAAATAACGACACCCCCAGAGAGAAGACACCCAGACAGACTCTTGCAGCAATCAAGCGACAGGGGTATACATACACCTGCCAAAAGTAGACGGCTAAGCGAAATTTCAGGATCAGCACAAAAGGAGTCTCCCAGCAAAAAAGTGGACTTACTATCAATAATGTCAGCAGTAACAATCACACTAAATCCGTTTGGGAAACTTTACAAGTCAATCAACGAAGGCTTAAAAGTTAATACCACAATGATAGCCACAATGACTGCTAAACTGACTTTCATTGACGGCTACCTAACTGCTTTGGAATCAAATGCCAACAAGACACAGGAGGCCTTGGAGGTCAAAATTGCAAAACTTGAAGATCAGCTCAAGGAAAGGTGCCCAATGGCACAAATCACCATTATTCCATCCTCCAAGTCAAACCACCGAAGAGCGGAAACAGAAGGACCTGGCCCCCATCTTTACAAAAATAACAACATGGCAAACAGCCACAATGTTGGAACCCAGGATCCAAAAAGGGTCCACAGTGTGTGAACCGCATCAGGGACAATCACTGACGAAACGAAATCAGAAGAAAAAATCTGAATCGACCGATACACCAAACCAAACACTGGAAAAGTCACTCCAAGTGCTGCTCGTACCAAGTAATGGTAGCCGGGAAGACAAAGTAATAAGGCCGACAGAACCATCACAAGCTCCAACTGTTACTAATGCAGCTCACCTCGGATCTGATCAATCACCCAAAACTACAGAAGACTTCCAGGCTAACAGTGAACTGATGAATCTGTCTAAACCTTTTGATACTCCAGAGGAGCTAACGGCCGCACAAAAAAAACTCACAAACAATGACAAGCTACCCCCGGCAACCCCTTCAAAGAAACCGTCACTGTGTCATCAGGACGACCAGATCCAAATGGAAGGTGGCAATGAGAGCCCACAACGCCACTTCGGACAAAAAAGGGCACAACCAAACGAGGCCACACAGCCAAAGAGAATACCGGGCAAATGCACCTTGGACCGGCAGAGAACATCGACCTAATATCTACCGAGCAACAACACCCACCGAGGAACCCAGGATGAAGCAGGGTGGGAAGAAGCTGGACGAAAAACTGACAGGAACCTCAACCTTTAACCTGGAGCAAATTTCATCTAATGAAGGCTATATGGTGCTGAACAGAAAAATGGTACTAAAAACCCTGGCTAAAGTCAGCAAGCTTCGACATCTGACCACAGAAGACTTTCAGTTGGTTGAGCCATACCACCGTGAACATAGAGCCGAGGCCTATCTCCATTTAAGAAACAAAGCACTGCGCGAAATTTCCACAGATGTGACAAAAGATCTGCACCATTTGGGTTTTAAACTACAAGCATTACAAAAGCCCCAATCCGATCAACCTGACCAGGAAACTCGCAAGAGGGGTTCTCCGAGAAAGTCCCACTACACATCAAGAACTGAAGCACCCTACAAACAAAACCGATGGCAAGACTCTGCAAGGCGACGAGTAGTTTGGCAACAGAACACGAAGATTCGATCTGAGGAGGCCCACAGAATGGAAGACGGCACGAATCACAAGCAATCTCCGGGTCACAGAAGCTTGCATCCGACGAGCCTAAATCCTACACCTCACATAACTCATCAGAGACCTCTAGAAAGAAAATCTGACGCCCAGTACTGTGGTGCGAAAAGTGAAAACCCAAAGATTCACCGGACTGAAAAAGCCTCAGATGGCCCATGGAAGTGGCTTGCAGACACTTTTGGTCGCAATCAGAAGAGATAGCAGCTAACACCGAACTCCCAAGGTCTCGCCAATCAGGTTGAGAGATCAGCGACAAAGATCTACAAGAATGAAATGGCGATGGCGTCGTGGAATACAAGATGGTACAGACACCTAACCCGCCCCAGTGACGTCAACCTGGGAACCTTTGACATTATATGCCTACAGGACACCTGGCCAATGGAAAAGCCTACCCTGGACGGGTTCGTAATTGAACTATCGCCCGCATCTAGGTCGCTGCTGGGAAGACCGTCTTCGGGCCTATTAACCGCCATTCGTATAGGCTCAGGGATAACACCAAAAACAAAAATCCTGGAAGCCTACGTCATGCTTACCACTCTAACATCATGGCACCACCGCGACCTAGAACTTGACACGTGGACCACATCGGACTTGGCCATAAACAATCTCTATTGGAACCCCGAGAGAACAACCACAAAAGAATTTTGCAAATCTGTCGCTAACGCGATCGACGCATTTAATGTGGAACTCGACATGGACAACATCATTATCTGTGGAGACCTAAATGCCAAATGTGGGTCGACGATCACAGCCCAAAGGGCACCATCTTTTAGCCCCCTAGCCGACGAAAGAGGCCGGCGTGGTCAAAACTAATGAAATCTAGAAATGTTTACAATGTGGCGACTATACAAGAATCCAACCCCCAGATTCCTACTAGGGAAAGGCAAGAAGCAACTGCCACTCTGGATTACATCTTTATAACACAAGGCCTGATTCCCCACATCACTTCTTTCAAGGTGCAGAAAACAATCCAAAGTGACCACAACCTTCTATTGATGTCCTGGGGGGGCAAGGGCCCTGAAAAGAAATTCTATTTACCGGCCGTCAAATCAAACAAGCGGCAAACCCGGCTCCGCCTCACTTCAGAAAATATAAGAACTATAAAGGAAAAACTAAGCACGGACCCAGGGTCAACACTACCAGGTACGGCGGCCAAGAGACCTGAGTATGTATCCCTACTGACTCCCCACAGGGTGAGCTTCACAGGAAAGAAACAAATACAGCCTAAACAAAACCACACCTTGATCGAACGGTGGTTTTGAAGCGCCGTGAAATGAGATAGCTGAAACAGTTTGCACTTCGCCACAAAACTGAAGGGGCTTGGTTTGCATACCACAAGGGAGCAAAGCATTACAAATCATGGATCAAACATTACAGATCGACTCTTTACCAAAATGACGCTGAGGCCATGTTGAACACCTGGGCCTCCAGAAACACAAGAGATTTCTGGACCTTATTGAAGAGCATAAATGGGCAGAAGGCGCCTTTACTTTCCAACGCTGTATGTGAACAAAACTGGGTCACCCATTTTACTGACCTGTTTTGCCCCCCCTCAACTCCCGAAGTGAAGGAAGCTCTGATGAGCCAGGAACCTTGGATAGCTCTAACAGATGTGGAAGATCCAATATATACCTCAAAAGACACCCGGAAGAATGGGCAGCAGTGATAAGTGAACTTTTGCACCACTGTCAAAAATCGAAACAAATTCCAGAATCCTGGACAGAAGCAGTACTCGTCCTAATCTTCAAAAAGATTGCAGAGAAAGCCCGGCCAACAATAGGCCAATAGCCCTGCTGGACATCATTGGAAATATTTTCGCGACACTGCTGCTCTCGCATTTCCAAAAATGGGCCAGAGGCTCTCCAGCTGCCAATGTGTTCCAGACAGGTTTTCAGAAGGGCGCCGGCATGGCGATCAACCTACTAGTTTTAAACATCATAAAAGCTAAAGTGAAAGCTGGTGCGCCAAAGGTCCATCTGGTGCTAGTGGATCTCTCGCAGGCTTTCGACTTGGTGGACCGCAGTAAACTTTGGTCTAAACTAAGAACCTGGAAATGCCCCCGACCAGTGCTTGAACCAATAATGGCTTTACATACAGCAACATCGACGCTGGTCCGATTGAGTCAGCAAGGTCAACTTTCTAACATTATTTACTCGGAACGTGGGGTCAAGCAAGGTTGCCCACTGGCCTCAGCACTTTTCATCACCTTCATTGGAGATTTCCAAGTCACCGAAAACAAAATTCGATCCTTCCCTCCCAAGGTTGGACCAAGCAAAGTCTCCAGACTGTGGTACGCCGAGGACCTGATACTCATGGATCAGACCAAAATAGGTCTTAGGCGCCAACCAACGAACCTGACTTCCTACATGAAAAACAATAACTTGGAAATTAACAAACAGAAGACAAAAATCCTCCTTTTTTCCAAATCGACAAATGAAGGTAAATTCTCTCCGGTGTGGTTCCTAGAAAACACAAAAATTGAAGTAGTAAAAGAATACAAATACCTCGGAGTATGGATTGATAATTCCTTGAAAGAAAACAGCATGCAGAAAGCCCTATGGGACAAAACAAGAAACATGACGGCACAGACAAGAGCCGTGGACAAAAAATGTGTAAAGTTTTTGTGGATTCCGGCACTGCAATTTTACAAATACAAAGTCGTGCCAGCGTTAACATACGGAATGAACGCCAACTTAAATTTGCCAGCAGAAATCTGGATCCAGCTTGAAGGTTTTCTGTGCAAGTCGGTCTTGGGACTTCCTAAGCCAGCACCTATGGCCGCAATTCGGCAAGAGTTGGGCCTGTCGTCTCTAGCCTCAGTGGTAGAGAAAAGTGCAATGCAGTTGTACAGAAAAACTCTCCTGACTAATACTCTCCCAGTCTTCCAGGTGGTAGCCGATGAAATAAAGAGCGGCGGATGCAAACCACTTAACACCTGGGTAAGAAAACTCCAAGGAAAATTGGAAGAGTTAGCCTGCACAGAAGAACTCCTGATCACAAATCGGGACAGAGTGAAGATCAAAATAGAGCAGCAAGACTGGATCACCACTAATGAAAAGATCCTGATTTACAAATCACAAAAGCATCTTCCACCTGGCCATAACAAACTAAAAACGCTGTTGAAGTACTGTGAAAAATTTCCAGACAAAGAGCTGAGAAAAATCTTCATGAGAGCCCGGCTAAACATGCGCCACACCAGGGAAATCTTGGCTAGCAGATCTCAATCCCCCATAGCCACACGCCATCTCTGTGAAAATCACGAACAAATAGAAATGTTAAGACATCTCCTTACGACCTGTCCTGAAATGACCAAGGAACGAGAGGCGCACTTGGCACCACTTATATCCCACCCGTCAGTGCTAAATGAAGAAACGTGATGGAGATGTCTAATCGCAGATGACTCAGCCAGATGGTCTAGGGCCGCAGCAAAACTCCTGGACTTAGCACGGAAAAAGGCAAACTCTGCAAACGATAAGCTCGTAATTTGACCAAGGGGTACACAAAAGAAAATGCTCAACGAAAGTGGTGTCTTAAGTACCATACATAAACTGGAAAGCCGAATGCCAAAAGTTGTAAAAATCTTAAATGGTTAAACACAAATAATAAAAAAAATAATAATATGCTAAAATACAATTCAAGAACCACAAACAATAGCCACATTTAATTACACTCAGAGAAAGATAATGAGGATTAGAAACTTCACTCAAAAACTCATCTCGTGATATGGCATGGGGTCATTTGTGAACAGGTCATGGTTAAAAAAAAAGATCGTATCTGAAACAATGTATCTCAAGTACTGAACTGGAGCTGAGAAAATAAGAGCAAAGGATGTTTGTAATCTGGCCAAAAAAAGTGCAAGTTGAGTGAGATCGAACATTCTCAGTATAAAATACGCACCTTCAATAAGATGCTTTTGAAGTCTCAGAGTTGTAAATATGTGCCACTATATAGTAACAGGATTAATCTAGAAAAGATTGGAGTGCCTTAGAAATCTTAAATTCTATAAGTGTAGAAACATAGAGTACACAAACGGAGCACGCAAATGCTCAACGGTGAAGCTACACGCCTGAGATCAACCCAGCAAGTAGACAGATTAAAATGGCCAAACCGAATCCCAATCAGTGCCGTTCGGTATAGTGGATGACTTCAGTTTCATGAACGTAATGACGGTATAGCAGGCATGAAGCTGTCTACGTAATTGCACGACAACAGCACCGTCTGAAGCGTTTGAAACCAAAGCAAAGTATAGTGTTCAGTATGCCTGATAGGAGCCGAAAATGAACTGTGTAGAAAAAAAGAATCACCTGAGCATTACAAGTGTTAGGTACCAAAAAAGAAATAAAATAAACAAATAAAAAGTAATAAATAGATGAAATATAAGTGTAAATTACTACTAATATAAAAGTATATTTTTGAAGGACATAAGGAAAAGAATGCAAGGTAATGATTGTTACAAATCAGTTCAAATGCCATCACTCAGTCTCTCTTGAAATGATCAGTAAAGTGTAGATCTAAAACTACAAATAGTCTTCAGAGAAAAAAATGATCGACATCAAACTTTATTAAACGTAGACAGTATACAGCCTACAACAAAAAAGAGACACGTGAGAGAATGCTGTCACAGTAAGTGACTAACAAGATTATCTTCGAGCACAGTAACATATGAGTCTAGACAGTATTAGCCTTTTCTAATACCACCTGAATTTCCAGAAGCAGCTCAAAACGTTCCTCTTCTCTGCTTTCTCTCTATCCCTCCCCTGATGACCTACCTGACCTACCTGTCTGCTGTAGCAACTGGTTGATTGGCTTCTCTCAGAGTCTCACTGGTTACCAGGCTTTTTCTTGATCAGTCACCCTGCACTGCCTCCAGGCCTACCACGCACTTAAGGGCTGTAACTGTAACCTTTCAGTCCACTGTTCTCCTTGAACTTACCCTTAGCCGTGCTGCCCTGGCTGCACTTACTCTGAGGATTAATGCCCTGTTCCCCTCTCCTCTCCCTTGCACTTCCCCGCTCCCTTTCCCCTTGCACTGCTCGCTCTCGCACTTGCACAATCTGAATGACAAAGGCCTAGTAAAATCGTTCTTCTTGTCCTCCCTCTGTCTTCCCTCCCTTGTCTTGTTGCACCTAGACACATTTGTGTACAGGTGTGTTATTTATTTATTTATTTATTTATTTATTTATTTATATTTATATAGCGCGCAAGTAGCCCATGGGCACTGAGGCGCTGTTACTTGCAAGAGCTTAGTTACAGGAATAGAGACATTCAGTGGTACATTAGAAATTCCAAAAGGCATAGAGCTGATATTTTGGTTGGTACAGTTAGTCATTACAATACAGTTTATGCATTAGGAACATATGATATGTATTCAACTGGTGCGAGGCATCTTATGTGAATAAGATGGTTTTCATGGTTTTGCGGAAGGCGCTGAGGGAGGCCTCACCTCAGATTGTGGGAAGTAGGGCGTTCCCGTGAGTGGGTGCGAGCCATGGGAAACTGGATCCGCCTGCTCTGTTTTTTTTTTTACTAATGGCACAGAGAGCATGTTAGTATATGGTGATCTGGTTGGCCTCGTAGAGGAGACGGGGTGGATCCTTTGGGAGAGTTAGTCGGGGGCAGTAAGGTGAATGCACTTGTGGGTCAGTGTCAGAGTCTTGAAGATGATCCTTTCTTTTATTGGGAGCCAGTGTGCTAGTTTTCTGGCCTCCGAAACGTGTTCTCTTTTGGTAATGCCTTGGGCTGCCCGGAGAGCACTATTCTGTATGATTTGTAACCTCTCTAGGTTTTTGTTGGAGGTGCCTAGAAAGAGTACATTACAATAGTCAAGCCTCAGTGATGGCTCTGTGCAGTTCTCTTTGGAGGGAAAGGGCCTGATTAGTTTGGCATGATATGCAGCTGCAGAGGCTATAGCGTTGACTTGTTTGTCCATGGATAGGTTGGAATCCAAGTAAACCCCAAGGGTTTTGACTGATTCTGAGACAGGTATTTTGATGGAGTCTATGGTGAAATGACTGAATTGGGATTTTAGATTTTTCAGCGTGTCGGGTGAGCCTACCAGGAGGAGTTCAGTCTTGTCGGACTTGAGGCATAGTCCGTTATCTGCCATTCAGGCAAATGACTTATCATATCATATCATATATAGTAGTACAGATACAATCCAGCATAGCATCAAACATCCAGTGTCAGATTTTAGATAAAACTGTGAATATTAATTTCTTCATTCATTCCTCTGGACATCAAATTATCTAACTGGCTTATTCAAAATGCCTCTCGTTGTAACACTTTTCTGTTAAGGTGCCCTCCTTTATGGAGTTTCTGTACCACTTCCAATATTATAAACCTCCATTTCGAAATACTGTGAGAGTTTTCTAAGAAATGGCGGGTCACTGGGGATCACACTTCAACTTTGGGAGATCCCAGGGTTTGTTTGATATAGCAGCAGGTGGGCTCTCCCTGGGTAAACACACCTTTGTAGTAAACAAACCCTCCTCGGCTGCTTGTATAGAACAAGTCTAAATGCTAGTTAACGTCAATATAGATTAACCAATTTCAATTCATTTAGAATTTATTTTTATATTCATTCAATAAAAACTTAAACCCCCCTAGTTTGACAATACAGGTATCAGCAAGTATCTACAGCTCAACTGCACATACATCTGTACATTTAGAAACTCATATTAAAAATGCAATGTGCTATAAAGTGTCAATGTGCTAAAGTGCTTCCAATTTTATGACCCTCTATTTGTGCAAATATTGCAATTGATTTACAGATTCTGTTAAAGATCTAATATCCATTGATGCCCAGTTCAATTGGACTCTATATTGACTGAGCTTCACTGAAAGAGCTCAACCACTACTGGACTATCTATCTCAGAACGGCAATAAAGGTAGCAAGGAAGCAGCAGGCAAAGGGAGGAGTACAGGCTGTAGGGACCTAATGAATGTTTTCTCTTTTAGGGAAATGGAAAGAAATATCACTTCTAGAATGGTAAAGCTTTGAGAGGGCAACATGTCACTACCACCATTACAGTCTGTCAAGCTCCTTGTCTAAACAGTAGGCCCAGTTGACAATACATGCACTCTGCAGCAAATCTTGCAGTGACCTCGTACAGGTAAGAAATCCTTGCAGACAAATATCAACACACATAGGAAGAGCTGTAGAAATTGATGTATCTAATAATGAACAAGCGTTTAGAGTTCAGTATTTTTGCAAAACACTCTTAATTTTATGCTGTTAAGGGTGTGACAAAGGATACAGCATTCACTAATTGGCACAGCTCCTTACCCACCTTAGGGTGGAAAAGGCAGCAGGTTAAAAAGCCATAGAAGGATATTCATTGGGAGAAAAGGAGTAACAATGAGCCAGATTTGCCAAGTTCCTTGTCTGATAAGTCGTTCTTTAACTGGCACATGGGGGCCTTAGCCATCTTCAGGCACAGACTCCACATGCAGGTAGTATGGCTGTCATGACTGTCCAAACCTATGCTGTGTGAATTGGGCTGTGTTCTACATGGGCTTGCAGTCAGCCCATGTAGAACACAGCCCAAACTACGGAAAAGCAACACAACAGCCTGTTATGAAGCAAAGAACACATGGGAACTTGAGGCCTAACCCCCACCAGCTTGCACCCAAACAGCGCTCCGGATGTCCTCGGATCAGTAATACCCGCAGAGTAGAACCACAGGAATGAGCGCTATCAATATTACTGCCTGATCTGAAGCGGTACTTTAAGGTAAAAATGTAATTTTCATTTGCATGAACTACGCGGTGTCAAAGTAGGCTGGATTGTAAAATATTTTCTCTTTTAAAGTCAACATATATTTTTCCTAGCATAACTAATTCCACATTGGCAATTAGTACTTTTTACGGCGCTAAAAAACATTTTACTCAAAATACTCTCACTTCAAACTCTTTTCTGTAACTCTGAAGAGTGGTATTTTCTCTCTCTTGACTCCACCATTCCATCTCCCCTTCAGCGACATCTGCCACCACTCACCCATACGTGAGTACTGAAACTACAGCTCAGCTACTCAACTGTTTGACACATATACTGCTATCATCTACAGTACTTACACGTGGTATCCTCTCTGCTGTGGTGTACTTGTTTTGCTTGACTCACACTCTATATCCATTAAAACCTTTAGTCCAATCACCATGGGTTGCTGTTCACACTGAGGCTAATGGGTGTACTCCTTAGCCCCATACCTAAAATCCAGCTATGAGAGACGCTGCCAGGGGTTTATACTGAGAATACAATTAAACACCAGAGAGGACACATCCTTCTCAATTTAATCCTCGCTGGGCACTTTCCTCGTGGTCCTTACTTGTGCCCAGGGTATCACAAATAGTCAGACTGCTGAGTCTGCCTAGAGTAGGGTGAATTAAGTCAGCAGCCCGTCTTCGTGGGAGTGGGAGCACAAGCATGGGCTGTGCCAGTGATAGAAAGCTGGCCACCAACAGCCTGTATCCTTCCACTAAACACAAACCACTTGGTCGTTAGAGACTGTATCACCGTTCATGCCACACACAGTTACACTAATATTATGATCGCCAGCATCTGGCTGTCCCAAGAGAAAAGTAGATTCACGAAAATGGCAAAATCAAATACCCAACAGATCAGTGTGTGAGTTAAATTAGATAAGGGGACACTGTCAGGGATTTATCATGGCAGAGGAATGTCCAGCAACATCCACTTCCCATAATTCATGAAGAAATTATTAGGCAGTCTGGGCTATGGTGTGTGCGGGTATATATAGGTATGCAATTGATAACTTTTATTTCCCAGTACAGAAACCTAAATAGTGTTTTGAACACTTAAGGGCCTCATTACGAGTTTGGCGGCAGCCATGGAGCTATAAGCTCCATGGCTGCCCCCAAACCGGGCTCCTTTACCGGGTTCCCAGAATGGGGAATTACCGGGCCATTCCGAGTTCGGAGGGGCCGGTAATTCCTCCCTCTGGGAGCCCGGGCCCGGACCTTCCCCATTCCCATCTGAGCCCCCATAGGGCTCAATGGGAATGGGAGAGGGAGCTAACAACGGGCCGATTACGACTGGCCCGTTGTTAGCTCCCTCTTCCCCTCGCGGGACCCGGTAACGACGTCTGGTTTTACCAGGTGTCCTTACCAGGTCCCGCGAGGGGACCTCGTAATTTCGCAGAACGGGTTCAACGGGTCCACCTCCATTAGCGGAGCCCGTTAACCCGTTCCGCGAATCTCGTAATGAGGCCCCAAGGGCCCCAAGGGCCTCATTACGACCCTGCCGGAAGACCATGGTGCTATTAGCACCATGGTCCATGCCGGTAAGTTACCGACTCCGCCATGGAGAAAGGGGGAATTACCACCCCATTACAAGGTTGGCGGGGCGGTAATTCCCCCTTCCTCCATGGCCCTTCCCCATTCCCATTTTTGCCCCATAGTGCTCAATGGGAATGGGGAAGGCGCTAAGTACGGTGCCGCAAATTGCGGCACCGTAATTAGCACCAAGGTCCCTTTGCGGGTCCCTACTTTAACGGCTGGTCTACACCAGCCATTAAGGTCGGGTCCCGCAAAGGGAACTCGTAATTAGGCGCTAATAGGTTAACGGCGCTGCAGTCTTTTACGGCGCCGTTAACCCATTAGTGCCTGGGTCGTAATGAGGCCCAGTGTTTAGTCCAGTTGCTCAGCTACCAATGAATGCCCGCTTGTAGGGTAAAAGGTCTCACGGTGAAGGTGTGCACAATGCAAAATATCCATAATATCAGAGAAGCAGCATCGATGTTTAGCTTATTAATACAGACATGGTGTGGAGAAACCATTATTGTGAGTAAACCACAAAGAGCTGCCTAAATCGAGTGCAGTCTGTGAGACCTAAATTGATGCCAGAAGGTTCTGAGTGAGACTACCGAGCACAATGAGAAATAAACCAGAATGAGAGAGCAGCGCTTGACAGGTGCGTGGGCAGAAAGCCTGGCAACACCAAAGTGAGCTGACAATAACCGAGGAAGGGGGAAGCAAGGAACAAGGAAGGTGGTGATGGATGACAATTCACCCAGCATTTGGGACGTGGGGAGTTTGACGGATATAGAAAGAAAGAGACACAAGAGAGCAAGTAGCAGAGCAGCCACAGAAGGAGAAGGAATTGACAGAGTGCAGAGGAGAAGCTAAAGAGGAGGGGCACGAGGAAAGGGGCAATGGAGCGAGACCAGTAGAAGGATTCTAAAAGGTCAAAAGGCAAAGTAGCAAACCACTGGCATTTGGCAAAGAAGAAAACACAGTCTGTTACCCTGATCCTGCGGACTGTGAGTATGAGAGAGAGAGAGAGAGAGTCTATGTGTGGGAGAGAGAGAGAGAGAGAGAGAGAGAGTAAGACAGAGAGAGACCGAAAGAAAGAGAGAGAAAGAGAGCGATAGAAAGTAAAAGACAGAAAGAGAGGGGGTGGTCCATTGCCATGAGAGCATCATTTCAGACCCCGGTGTAAGACGGGAAGGAGCTAGAGATAGGATAGACCTACAAAGGTGGAAGGGGAGGGTTCACATTCTTTCACTGCTATGACATGGGATGTATTCATGGATCCCGAGGTGGGAAGAGGGTGGAAGAGGCACAGAAATTAGGAGCACCTGCAGGGTATATGAGAGGACCTAATATATCATTACACTTATTTATATAATTTGCCACATGACCCTCTGCAGAAGGACCAGAAAGTGCCAGTGAGCAGGCTGGATTAATATTCTTGACAAGGTTAAAGAACTGTGTCTTGGAATATACAGCAACCTATCGTTCTACCCAGGAAAATACATACTCCACCAGATGCAATAGCACAACAGCTACACAGCTTCAGTGTGCAAAAAAGATGTAAAGCGCACCATGGATCAGAGTCAAATTGCCCTGGCACCTGGCAATCCAGGTGACGTGAGGAAAATAATGTTCCTGGTGGCAGCCCTAGATCATCCTCTACAATGCCAAATGCAGGCTGGCTACATAACAGTCTATTGGCCAATTCAAGTTTACACTGTCATGCAGGGGCTTCCGGTTCGTGCCGGATTCCGACACAAGGCCACTTGTCTCACACAAGGCCACTTGTCTTGCACAAGACCAGTGTTAAGGCCTGGTATAGGGTGATCCTGCAGTAGATGTGTGGTGGCAAGGAGGCTCCCATAAAGAAGTGCATTCTATTGTTGCTTCCTGGTTCTTCCAAACACCTGGACCCTATCACATGGGACTCTCTCAGTCAATTCAAGGTCATGCTGCGTCGTAGGGAATTCTGGGTTGTTGTTGCATTCTCGCTCAGGGCCACTTGTAGCGTGTCAGCTAGACTGTTAGAAATGCTAAAGTATGGGTGATCCTGAAGCAGTTCAGTGACTAGAAATGAGGGTACCACAATGAAGCAGGATCTTTTGCTGCTTTCTGGTTTTCCCGTATGGTCAGTCCCATTCGTATGGGGTCCCTTGGCCAATCCAAGGCTGTGCCTTGTCACAGAAGCTTGTGGGCTTGAGTTGCACTCCAACTTGAGTTTTCTGATAGTCCAAAATACTCCTCTACTTTATTCTTGACTCTGACACTCTCATTAAGAATTGACTGGGCAATCATACTTTGTCAAAAACACCCCATAAACAGTCATCAGGAAATATCACATGTTGACGTTCAGTTAGTCAAGATCTTTATTTCCAAATTTAAAAACGTTCATAAACAAAAATTACAAAGAGTAAAAGAGATAAAAACCGAAAATACAAAACATTACAAAACTCATTACATAGCAGCACATCTATCCTGCGTTTTAGCAACAAATGTAAATATATTTGCATCAACAATTGATCTAAAATGAGCCCCTCTCAAAATAGAATTAAATACTTGTTCCTTAAAGATTTAAATATAAGATAACAAATAAAAAGTGTGTCCAATCTTTGAAGAGGGGGACCTAAACATGGCCCTCCTTACATCTATCCCACTCTCAGCCCGACGATAAAGAAACGAGAGATGTACATCGCTCCTGGCCTTCTCCTCCCCTTCATCATTGATGTATTGCAGGTATGAGAAATTATGTTCACTCAGAAAGCCATTCAGACCTTATCCTGATGATGTCATAAACTAGATGAGTTTACAATCGATGGAGCAAGTCGACTGATTGCAAACACAGAGAGACAATGACGTCACAACTGACATCATGACATAGATGCCTTGGACATGAAGCTAATAGGCATCCATGCACGGAATAAAGTAGTCATTTAGCTTTATTGATGCTAGACACAAAGGATATGCTTATGACTCAGATAGTTAGAGGACTGACAAACGTATACCTTTGCTACACTGAAACTGCATGACACACAGAATACATATGAATGGCTGGCTGATGCTTAATCACAACTAACATGGATGGCCATGCAATCCACGATAGTACTCACAGGTACATTGGAGTGAATGGGAAAAGCAGAGAGAGTTCAAGAACACATAGAAAGCTAACACACTGATCCTGCTGAAGCATGCAGATCATGCTCCCAGCATGGCTCCCGTGAACAGCCAGCCAAGGACACAGAGAGAAGGACAGTTTCCATTTAAAAGAGGAGATAGGACACCTTCAGAAAATACAAGCTGAAAACTACTGCAAATTGCAAGCAGAGAAGTCCATTTCATGGTCCTTACACACAAGACCAGAACCTGCCAGACACAGCTTATTAATGTGAGCCAGGCTGAGATGGCTGTTCCCATCAAACTGGAGGCAAGGAGATACAAAAGCAGCACAGGTTCAAATCCGAATGGTCTGTCTCCCGGCCTAGGAGAACAGAGAAGAGGTAATTTATGGGGAAAGTGCAGCACCTTCGGGGTCGTTCCCACTACCTTGAGTTGTTGCACTTGGCCTGGTACCTGTCCAAGGCTGCAAGGCTGAGAAGACCCTTTTGATCCAATCCCTATTCACCTTCCACAATAAGCGCATACTATGTTACATTGGCCAACCGCATTTCACTAGCCTGAAAATGTCTCAGGAGGAGCCAGCAGATATGGCTTACCCAATGAGTGTACTAATCCCTTACAGAAAATATATATAGATTACCTCACTAAACAAGCCCTTCGCCTGTTAGGTTTTTGGGATGTAACCATGCTTTTTGTGATGTCACAGATTAACAAAACTGGGTGACAACCGCCTAGACATTGAGAGCGTGTGGAGAATGTTACGTTGTTCATGCTGCACTCCCTGTCATTTGAGTTTGTAATATAGACAGTAAACCTTTATCCTACTCCTGGGTCTTCCGTTCTTGGTGCAGGGGATTTCCAGAGCCCAGTTCCTCTTGCATGTAGACGTGGAGGCTGCTAATAGTCTCCTGGCCACTTCTGACCAGTTACTAGTACAGGCACAAGCCAAAACCTTTTTGTGGTCAGTGTTATAGTTACATTTACAAGATACAGATACTATTGAGAAAATATTGCTTGAAAAGGTTATCAAACCAACTCATACAGATATCTTGAAAGAAACACAAATTAAACTCAAAATATGTTGCACTGAACACTTTTCTAGCTCAAGGATATGCCTCTTTTCATTATTTAATACTATTCTAGACCTCACTCTTTGGCCTTTCTCACTATCTATCATCCCCCTGGACCTCTCTCTACCTTTTATGATGCCCAAAACCTGCTGCTTTCTCTTGCTCTCCCTGATGTCTCCACATTTTACCTTCTAGGTGTCTTTACTCTCCAGCTGTCCTCCATTCAGGCTTCACCTCTACTCCTCCCATTACAATACTCATATTCTGTATCTCCTCTCCCCTGTCCTCCATCCCACACTTTGGGTAGCTCACTTTACCTTATGTTCTCCTCCATTTTCCCTAATTCAGAGGTCGTTTCATATACACTCTATCTGACCACCTTCTTATTTAATTTGCTTCATACCTTCCCTCCCATCCAACCCTCTCCTTCTCAAGTGTCATTCACTGTTGTGATCTTTGCCAATTTTCACCACCTTCTCATCGACTATTTTCTTTTCCCTCTATCAACTTTGTTTCCTCCTTCTCTACTGACATTGCACCCTCTACACTAAGTAGTAACGTTTCTTCTACTCTGGATCATCTTAATCCCCCCCCCTTGACTTCTCGGGCTCTATGCACCCTTTGCACTACCCCTCGTAAACTTGAGCATCACTGGAAGAAATCTTCTTCCTCTGGCCACCTTCACCATCCCTCTACCAATCATTCTGTACATGATTCCTCCATACTTGCTGATAAAAAAAAGTTACATTTCTACTCTCACCACCTGCCTTTCACAAGCTCCAAAACGTTTTCCAACTTACTAATAAACTATTTTGTCCCCCTCCACCTGATTCCTCTCTCTCATCCCTGTTGTCCGCATCTGATTTAGTTGAGTACTTTACATCTAAAGTCTTTGCACTCAGTGCCACTTTCTCACAATTTACTCCCCTGTCTCCCTCTCCTGCTTCCTTTGATTACCGGTCTACCATAATCACCTCCTGCTCTTCGTTTTCTCCCTTCACACTCTGACACTTCTGTTCTTCTTTCTCAGGCTCATCTGACCGTATCGCTCCTTGACCCTGTTCTTGCTTCTCGTATCCCTCAGATCTATCCTCTACTCTGATCCTACCTCACTGTGCTTATTAATGCCTCTTTGCTCACATCTACATTTCCTTCCTTAATTAAACTGGTACAATTTTTCCAATTCTTAAAAAAACATCCCTTGCTCCGTCTATTCTAACGAAATTGCATCCTTTTTCCCTTCTGCCCTTCTTTCAATACTCCTGGAATGGCTACTCCCAGGTTTCCTCTCAACTTCTTCAGCACTCTCTACTTCCCACTGCTCATTCCGCTGAGTCCGCTCTTCTCCATGTGTCCAACTCTTTCTTATCTGACCGTCACAACACACCTTCCTCTATTCAGATTCTCCTTGATCTTTCAGCAGCTTTTGACATGGTGGAGCACCCCACTGTTCTCTCAGCCCTCTTATTTCTCGATTTTTCTGGCTCTGTCATCAATTGGTTCCATTCCTATCTCTCTTCCCGGACCTATACTGTATCATGGTGTGGTAGCACTTCTTCTCCTCTTCCATTACTCTGTGGCATTCCTCAAGGCTCTGCTCTCAGCCCTCTCCTATTATCTGCATGCACTATCCCTCTGACCTCCCTTTCTGATTATGTTTAATGTTCTTGTCACTTCTATGCAGACAATTCACAGATCATTCCCTCCTTTACTTCCATCTCAGGCTCTATTCACTCCCAGGTTTCTTCATCCTGGATGTGCTCTTGTTTCTTCTCCCTTACCCCCTCCAAAACCAAAATGACGCACTTCCAACACCATGCCCCCATCCTCTATTTCCTGAATCTCCTTCGGTCCCTCCCATATCCCTTTGTCCCCCACTGCCCACAACCTGGGTGTGATATTCAATTCTTGGCTTACTTTTTCCAATCACATATCTTCTACTGCTAAGGCCTGTCATTTTCACCTTTTTAGCCTGTGTAAGAGCTGACCCCTTCTTTCTTTTCACGCTACAAAACTTCTCATCTTCTCGTCTATCTTCCCCGACTTGACTACTGTTCTGTGTCGGCTTACCAGCATCTCGTCTTACTCCTCTTCGCTCTATCTTCAATTCTGCTGCCAGTTTTCTTTTCAGCTACCCCATCATTCTTTACTTTAAAAATTCCTTCTCTCTATCTCTCTTCTTTCTCTTGACCTTCGTCTTCAGTCTCACTTCCTCTCTATTGTCTTTAAATGTTAGCAAGGTGTACCTCCTCCCTATCTTTCCCCACTCGTCTATCCCTGCATCCCTGCTCAAGCTCTCTGTTCTCAACATCTCCATCTTCTTTCTTCTCCCAAACTCCTGTGCGCCACCTCAAGTTTTTGTTCTTTTTCCCTCCTGGCCCCCAAATTGTGGAATGCCCTGCCTCCTGATATACCTGCTTCCCCTTCTTTCTATATTTTTTGCTCTCATCTTAAGACCCACTTTCTCCTCTTATTTTCTTCTTCTTGATTTGTTTTCTTTCCATTTGTTCATTTAATTTTGCCATTTTTGATTGCTATGTAAAGCACCTTGATGAAGGCGCTCTATAAAATACAAATAAAATACAACAAAAGCACATGTTGAGGCTAGGAATTGTGTGTCCATTTTAGTCCCTTTAAATAAAGATACACATAATTCAAGTGTCCTAACAGGGCAAACTCCTATTTTTAAATAGTGTAACCCTGGGCTCCTAGTACTGACATCAGAGGATATGACATCCTGGATAAACCAGTAGGTAAGATGCTGATTCCTACTTTTCAACAATCTGACACAGAATTGCAATGGTCTAAGACTAATCAAATCACTTATGAAATCGAGACCAGCATTGAGGTGCATTCAATATTCTGGGGCACCCTTCATCACCCCAAATATACCAGGAAAAAAAAGATGTTATTTATATTGAATTGGGGTCACAGATTGATGAACGTAGACTTCAGCACCGTAAGTGCCAGTCACAATTGACTTAGTGTAATAAAATTGTAAATTTGAGTCAGAAATAAATCTTCCCAGGTCCCTTAAATCGTCAACAATAGTGCCATTTACCTGTGCCAATATGGTGGCAGAACTGATGACTTCAGCTCCCCAACCCATGTTTTTGCTGAAAGTAATCCCTAAATAGAAACATTGATTGACCCACTTCCTTTTGACGGTGATAATTAAAGGAAATAAGATATGTGTCCAACTTTCATAGACTTGCCTAAGCCATTTGTAATCAAGTGAAGAACCAGCAACACTACTAATCATTACCACATTTTAGATAGTAAAGGTGGGATTATTATTTGTCTCTGTGTCTTTAAAAGAATCATGCCTTTCCTAAACATTAGTATGTACAATCTGTAATCTGCGGAAAGACTGGTGGCTTGCATTATGATTATACAACACTTACTACCAAGAAAGCTTTTTGTTCAATAGTTTGAAGTACAATTCTTAAAGACTGATTATCCTGACAAATCTCTGCTGTCTTTATAATGTTCTTCAGCTGTGCGCATACCGATTGAAAGTCTTCAAGGCGATAGCTCTTCTATCTGTATGAGTTCCAAAATTCAGTGTCTATCCTTGCGTGTTCCATAGACCACTGGACCCATCTTCCAAGGGTAGCGCATGATATGGCCTTGTAAGGTTTGGGAAGACTTATCAATAGTTGAGTTTCCCTGATTGGCCTAAAGCTCACCTTGTGGAGGCACCTAACTACACAGTTTAGTTTAGTTACATAGTTTAGTTTGATCAAGAAAACCCTGTGCAAGCTGTTGTTATCCTTGGCGTCATCCTCTTTCAAAACATGAAAAGTGACCCCTTCCAGGGAGAAACGCTAACACATTTTGTTCAAGGCCCTCAGTTCTAATAATCATTTACAAGATATAGGACATACAAGTATAGTCAGCTTATCTGACAGGGCCTTACGGGACAGCAGGTCATTATCTGGCCAAGCTAGGTAGAGACAAAGGACTTTGTTCACCTACCATAAGATCTAATATTTGGGGTCCAGGGGCTCCATCAGCTGGTTCCCCTTCACAAATATGTTAAAGTAGAGGTGCTCTCCAATATATATGAAATCTACTATTGCAAACCCTGCTGAAATAGCTGATTACACCTTGACTCTCCTGTATGAGTTACCTTCTGAAGCTAGCCTAGAAATAAAATGTACTATTTTCACCACATCTGCTGTAATGAGAGCCTCATACCCCAGCTATTCCAAGCCACCCTGAATGACTTGGTTATATCTGGGCCCATGATCACCTCCTGCAACTTCTATCATCCAAAAGCCATGGCCTTCCCCAGGCATGCCAGAAATTGTCCATGTGACTGGCGACACAGATCTGTTTAGACCGATTGGGTGAAGATTCCCTACTGGGTCTTGGAGTATGTTGGATATTGTTGCCAGGAGTACTGGAGGCTTTGATGAAAACTCCAAGAGACCAATGAACCATGCTTGATAGGACCAAAATGTCATGATCTTCAATATCCTGACCTTTCATCCCGAGTTTAGTCTAGCGTATGCGTGATCATCAAAAAAGGGGTGGGGGAAACACACTTCATTGCTGGTCCCCACTGCTAGATGAAACCATTAGATATGGTCTCCAACTGAAGAATCTTTCCATCTGGAATTTGAGCTTGTATGCAAACAGATCTGTAGATCATAGCACCCAAATGCTCATCAATAACTGAAAGACTTCCTTGCCCTTGAGCTTCAGTCTTTCACTCGGTTCCTTAGCACTTGGTAGATACCCTGCTTTCACAGAAATGTTCCTCTTCAAGCAGTAGTGCCAAATGTCCTTGGGAAGTCCCACCAGGATCCTGGGTCCTGACCACAGCATTGATTGATATAGCTCACCACTGAGATGTTTTCATTTTGAGTAACACAAAACATTTCATTCTGAGTCAGGCATGGATTGCAAATGAGCCTGCCAGTGTTCCCAGGCATGTTATGTGAAACTTGCGATCTTCCGGCATTTTCCACCACTCATTGTGGTTCCGCACCATGCTCTTCTACCTGACCTGCTGGTGCCTGATTCTATTATCACATCTGGAGATCTCACGTAGATTGCTCTCCCATTCCAGACATCTATGCGGCCCAACCACCAATGCATCTTCATCCTGGTCTCACTAGATATTGAAAATGACTGTACATACCAGAGGCCTGAGCACAGGTGTTGAATTTTCAGTTACTGGAAGGGAAAGCGCGATAATATAGGGGACCTGGGAAAATGGCCTAAATGCAGGAGGCCAACAAGTCCACTATAATTTGCTAGGTCTCTGAGAGAAGCAGTCTCTTTTACCAGCATCAATGCTATCTCTCTGAGAATTGTTTGCATTTTGTGAAATGGTGGACTGAGTGCTGTGTACATATCGTATTCACTCAAAATGCCAGGAATTCCATTTGGTGGTGTGGCTCTATTTTCACCATTTCCTAAATTATCATGAAATCCAGGTTCTGTAGCAAGATCACCACTGTTTGTACTTAAGTCTTGCATAGAGCATTGTATTGTAGCATGAATATCATTTCATCCAGATAGATGATCATTCGTAATTCTTGTTTGTATAGCTTGGGTACTACTGGCATCAGGAGCTTTGTAAAGCACCTGGGAGAGGAGGACAACCCAAGTGAGAGACTTGTAATTTCCCATGTTCATTCATCCAACAAACCTTAGGAAATGCCTGTATGGGGGCAATAAAGTGACTGCTATATATGCACGCCTGAAATCCAGCCAGTCCCCTGGTCACAGCAGATCCCTTAGGAGGGGAATGACGTTCATCTCGAAGTGTCTGTACAAGAGGTACACATTTAGCCCTGACCTTCTCTTCCTTCTGCACCAGGAAGACATTGTTCAGGAAGCTGAACATCGGGGAATGACTGCCCCTATCACATTCTTCCTGACTACCTCCTTCATTTCCTTCTTCATCAGACAAATATCCCCTTTAGGGAACTTGGTCAGGGAGGAGGTTGAGTCTGTGGGGTCCCATGCAACTCTCTACCTGAAAACCCTGCACTGTCTGCAAGACCCATGCACCACCCATAAGCTTGCACCAACCCTCTATCCAGAGTGCTAAGCTACTCCCTAATGGGGGTTGTACTTTTGTTCTGCTTGACCTATGGGGACTGGAAGTTGCTTCGGTCCTCCCCATCCTCTTCCTCTTACGCCATGGTTTTGGGGCGGAAGGATGGGGTAAGAACGTGCTTCTGTGGAAGCATCCACGTCCTCCATGGAAACTTTGAAGGGGGAAGCAATTGGAAAAGTGGCCCGCCCTCATCTAGCCCTGTCCAAAATCTTTTTCATGGATTATTGGGCTTTGCTCAATGCAGTGTAGGTACAGACGTCCCTACCCATCTCTTTTACAAGCAGATTTCCCAAAAGGAGATTGTGTGGCGTCTTGCTTGCCTCTGACATAGCTAGCTTGTCAAATTTGTCATCTTCTTTCTCTGGATGTTCTGGCATCTCTTGATGAAGATGGCACAGTTTACATTCCCTTACATTCACATGGCCCTCTAGCCCCAACCCACCAATACTTTGCCATTGATGGCAGTCCCATCATCTCCTGCAGCCTGAGCTATCTGTGGGGTAATGCCTTTTTAGGATACATGCTGTATTTTCCCAGAAACGTTACCATTTTTCAAGTACAGCAGGTGGGGTTGCAGACTATCTGCCCTTAATGTATTCCTGGCTCCCATTTTCAGGGCTGCTCTCAGTCTGTTTCAGTGGAAGATCACTACTCCTGTAGGCCGTTACCATTCCACTGATCTCTGATTGATCAGGATCAAAGTCATCTTCTTCTTCCTACACCTCCTTTGCCATGGCTAGCTTGCTTGCTCCTTACATCATATTTCTCTGCATTGTAATCTGTCGAGGAATCCTTGTGAAGGAATATGAGTCTTCTGCATCCTGGGTGGACTGAGATTGTTTTGCATAGTCATGATCAATCTTGTTTTTCATTGTTATGACATTTTTGCAAACTTTTTCACCAACACGACAGCAAGATTAACTTCTGAAAAGACATCAACTGCGTGGCATTCAAAGAACGGGAGCATGAAAGCTACAGTTTAAAAAGACATTAATCTGAGCAAAAAGAGAGAACCAACATTTCGCTCTTTTGCACAGCTTAGTCCTGGTGTCAATTTTTGTAATCTATTCAGAGGGTATTTTTTCGCATATATTAGCTAAGAAGACAACTTACTCTTCTTCCGCCAGATTGTATCTTCAGAGATGGTCTCAGATAACTTTCCCTTGGTTGCTGCCTTCCATCTCGCAGTGCTGCTTCTATTGGAGAGGCTAGCCATCCATGCTTGCATCTACCCCAGTCTTTCTTGCATTTGCTCTTATTTATGGATACCTCACTAACCTCGCAATATGGGGATCATTTAACTGTTCATGGTGTCCATCACCTGCTCTCTTATATTTACCACTTGTGATATATACATTACAGGGTCTGAGGTAGCCGCCCTGTAGTTATGGTCAAGTTGCTCAACCCATAAGAAAGGACTTTATGGGCAGCTTATAACTTTGTCCCACCCTGTACGAATCCTAATGAAACTTTGCATATAAAGTATATGGCCCGGTCAGAATGATCCTCCAATGTTTAGTGAGGTTTTGTCAAAAGAGGGCAAAGTTATAGGGAGGTCTCAAAATGTGTGGCTTTCCCATAAATGCAATGGAAAAAAATGTTGCTCATGCCTTCAGCCCGAAACGGTGGACGTATTTTCACCAAATTAACAGCAGGAGCAGTGGGTTGGTCCCGAAAGTGTGCTTTTGTAAATTTGGTGTAAATCTGTCAGGCACTTTTCTTTTAAAATGACCAAAAAGTTGGTAAAAAGAAATTAGTGATATCTTGGTTTGGTCCATGGACTCACGCACCCGCGGATTGGTCAATAAAAAAAGTGAGGTGCGTCAGATTTTGGGAAATGCCTGCCATGTTGGATTCGCAGACAGGTGCCGTTTTCCGCAAACATCGCTGTACAAACATATAAAAAAAACAAAGCATTGCACTTGTCAAACGTATCAAACAATCTCTGGGGAGGTGGAGGGTGATGAAGATGGGATGAGATATGGCCTTAAAAAGCCAAAAGACAGTCATGTTTCTCCTCCGATGTCCACAAACAATCCGGAACAGTCCTGTGATGTCCGCAACCCCACAGATGTTCGGGGGCATCTGTGCTTATTTGTGCATTACAGGGTTGGTGAAAAGCAGTTTTTGGATGGCTTATAACTCAATGAAACTGTGTGAAATTATGGAATTTCATTCTAGTCCTGATTCCGATTGGTTCTGGAATGTGCGGTGCTGTTTTGTCAAGGGGGAATAAAAGTAGGGGGGGTCTCAAAATATTGTAAAGTTTGGTGGGATTTTGTCAAGAGGGGGCAAAATTAGAGGGGGTGTCTCAAAATATTGTGAAGGCTTATACATGTGGTGGCATTTCACGAATCTGCACACACATTTGCAAAAAGATTTTAGATCTAGATATACATGTTTCTAAAAAGTTTGGTGGAGTTTTGTCAAGAGGGGGCTAAATTAGAGGGGATCTCAACATTTTTAGATGGCTTATAACTGTGTTGCTGTTTGACGAATGTAGACAAACATTTTCAGAAAGATAAGAGACCCAACCTTGAATGTTTATGCAAAGTCTGAATGGATTTTGTCAAGTGGCGGCTAAGTTATTCGACTATTGTATGTATGTACATTTTGACACTTTTGTAAAAATAAATCATTGGCAGATTTCCAGCAAATTCATTTAAGGAGCATTGGCAAGGACCTTAATGCATGTATTTGTAAATGTGTATGGTTTTATTTTTTGACAAGTGTCATAATGTAGGTAAAAAAAAATTGTGATATATCATTGGTGACTGAGGTATAGCCTGTGGCCATGGGCAGTGGCCAGATTGTCCCGGTCATGGCATAAGGGCATGACCCGGACAATCTGGCTACTGGCTACTGGCCATAACCACAAGGGACGACCAATGCGGAAAAAGTGCCCATGTCCACCAGGGACCGGCTATGTGTTAACATTTTTTGAAATTGGGATAGATTTGAAAGGGAAAAAAATGTGCTTGTGGTAATATGGTCATAGGGTTCTCTCTTTGCCTTCTGCAGGCTGCCGTGGAAAGGGAAGAGGGGCTCTGTACAGAACTCGTCTTCCCTTTCCATGGTGGCCATCTTCGAAAACGATTTTCCTTCCTACAGCGGGACTGCGCAAGCATCCCGGTGTAGGAAGAAAAATCATTTTTTTATCACCATGGGTTACCGCCTTGGCAACCCAGGGTGGTATTGGCCTTCATCCCCCATTGCTATGATATGATATGATAGTTTATTTATATAGCAGTGCCTATACACAATGTGTTTCAAAGCGCTTCAGGGGCTGTAATGGAGGATAACGGTCCAGAGCCCTCGTTATCTGCCTTTGCTTCGCTTGGGCCTATAACTGGCGGCCAGTTATCCCCCGTTCCAGTCTCTGAAACGGGGGGTGAACGCCACATTATTCACATCAGTATAACACAAAACGCTAATGGAAATGTTTGAAAATCTTATTGAGTCTATGTTACTGAGAAATGTACATGGCGTCTATAAGATTTTTCTTTTCTATCTTTTAACTGTTAAAGGTAGTTCCTAAAGCAACCTTTTTTTTAAAAATGTTCTTTTCTTTTTTTTGTGGTTGCAGGAGAGGTTATAACATAAGGTAGGGAGGGAAACGAGGGAAGAGGCCTCTAGCACTAATATGGAGGGGCAGATGGACAGAGGAAGATGTTGACCGTGTGTTACATCTAAGGAAGGGGGACATTGTTTCTCATGCTCCTTGATTACAGCTTCAAAAGCACTTTGAAATTGCTCCCCCTGCAGAGTAGTATGTTGCAGTATATACCGAGGGCTGTTGTCTTCGTAAGATACGGATCAGCAGCTTCTTAGATTGCTTGCAAGGTAGCTGGAGGGATTTTGTGTCCCTGATAAGTAGGCTGTGTGTTTACAGTATTGTTTGAGGAATAAGAGGTGGAGGAAGACAGCCTACTACTTGCTAGGAAAGCAACAGCCTTTCTAAGATTATTGCAGTAGTTGGCATGGGTTTGGCAGGGGGAAGGAGGTGGTCCCCTATGAGTGCTGTCCATATGGTCCGCAACTGAGTACAATGTTGCACTCAGTGTATTTCACTTTGGTAGCTTTAGCCTTTGGTACATTCCCAAAAGTGGTAAAGAACTGCCACATCCTTGATTCTCTCTTGCTGCTAGAGGTAGGTACATCCTCTACTTCATCCTGTTGGTCCTCTTCATTGTCTTTGGAAGTACTGCACATTTTGTGTTGTGTAGGTCCTCCAGCTTGTGGTGTTGGTGGCTCTTGGGGAGGAGGGATGGCAATAGCTGCTGCCATTTTTACGATAAATAGCAGTTTTACTAATATTTTTCCAAAGTATGTGCTCGGTATTAGATTGCTAATGGATAATGAGTGAGAATAGGTGTAGGAGCTTTGCAAAGGGAACATTTTGAGTTTGAATGTTCCTAGATCAGTAGAAAGTGCAGTTCCGAATTGTCTGTGAAGCACAAACCCGATTGTGAAGTGCGGACGTGTTCGCGAACACGTCATCATGCTGCGCATGAGCCTGCGGTTACGTGATGTTGTTCAGAAAGTCCACAATGACGTCAGATCCCGGTCGCCGACGAACGCAAAAACTGTGGAAAAAATTTCTAAAAGTATATAGAAGTGTTAAAAATGCTGCTAGAAGGTGGGAAATGGCAGAGGTTGAAGGTGAAACTTTGTAAATTGGACAAAAATGTTGCTATATGGGGTAAGTATGATATTAGTAAGTTGTAGGAAAATAGCATGCATTGGTAAAATCCCTTGAAATTCGCTGAAAAAACTTTTTTAAAGGGAAGTTATGGTTAAGTTGCAGTAAAGAAACCTATGAAATTCACTGAAAAAACTTTGTTAAAGGGATGTTATGGTTCCGAAAACCTCAGAAATTCGCCAGTTATGGTAAGCTAAGCAAATATAATCACTGATGACATCACATATACAATTTATTTTGATGAAAAGTCCCTACAAGGGGTTGTGTTTACAATGTTGGTAACAAGATATCAGGGGTGATCGGGAGACCTATCATGAAATACTTCGTCTATTAAAGAATGTACTCATCTAAACAAGACATTATATTGGAGTGTTGTTGTTAATACAGAAACCTACTCATACATAAACATAGGCAATGTCTGCAGCATGCACCATAGAAGTACACTATTTGTAATCTTGTAATTTTGAATAGTGAAATAATGAATGCTACCTTATCAGAGTTTTGAGTAATGTTAAACATGTAATGACTAGATAACAATTGAAGACTTACTACACTCTTGTGCTAGTAAAAACAATACATATGAAGACTCACAGTGCATACAAGTCAGAGGCACATACAGGGACACTAAAGTAAGGAAGAAGGAAACAGCATCACCAGAACATGTTAATAAAATGAAAGTTGATCTTCATGTATATAAATACATTTTGTGTTTGAGGCCTGCTTATTGTTCCATGTATGTGCACCACGAGCTGAGATCAAACCCTAAGGCAAGTGTTTTAAGAACATATACAAAAAGGTTAATGTGTAGATATATAGCACCTTTTAAACTTTGAAAGTTCTCATGGACAGGAAAAACAATAAACTAGCCTAATCTTGTCAGTAAACAAAAACAAGTGGCCCAGATATGTGATGTCATCTGTGATGTCATCAATGACATTTGTGATGTCATTTTTGATGTCCTGGGTGTTAGTCTTAGCAGTGCACAGTGCTGGTGCAACTTATGGTTGCTTAGCTTACCATAAATGGCACATTTCTGTGGTTTTACTTGTAACCATAATGTCCCTTTAGCAAACATTTTTCATTGAATTTCATAAGTTTTTATTAGTGCAACTTAACCATAACGTCCCTTTAACAAAGTGTTTTCAGTGAATATATATATATATATGTAAACAAAAGGAGGAGAGGGGAAGGACCGCACTCTCCGTGAATTCATATCCAAGTAAGGAAAAAAGCGCAGCTCACACAAATTAGAAACAAAGAAAAATATTTAATCAATTATAAGCTGTGCAAATGCACAAAACAAAAGGCTGGGAAAACAGCATATGCAAACAGAGGCAGGACGCCAAAAGGCACGGCCCGCTTACAACGCGTTTCACGCTCGACTGAGCGCTTGATCACGTAACACAAACAAAGGACAAAGGACACGGTTAAAAAGTGTATAGTCCATCTTCTATGTCAATTATGAAAAATAAGTGATGCCTTTACATGGTGATTCAACAGTGGCCATCTTGAAACAAAAAGTCGAGCATTTGCCTGTCATACAGTAGGTCATGATTATTGACAGCATTTAGTTTGTGTAATCAGTTTAAATACACATGGGAACAAAAATTGTCAAACATCCCAATTATGTTTTATAAACAAATGCCACAAAATTGTTAAAGATGCCATTTCATATATCGTAATTTCCACCTTATGTTTCCATAATTGGCAAAGCCAAGCTAGATTGGCATTTAATTACAGACCTAGTATATTGACTTAAGACAGATGGTATCTGATACAAATACAGGCGACGGCTTGTATAATGCAATCAATTCTTCATAGTACCAATTATAAAGGGGGGAAATGTAATATCATCATATACAGATAGATTAAAAGAGGGAAGCCAGGTCAGGCTATGTCATTGTAGATGGTTTATCAAAGTAACCTCCGATTTGGCATTGTACAAATATGCAAATTAGCAGCATCAATGTGCATAAATGGCATCTAATTACTGAGATGGGATAGAGCCTATGTCTCATGCAAAATTGCAAAGATAAAAACACATAGAATATGGTTAAAAATCCAATATATATACACACATTTTCACTGAAAAAAACGTAGTTAAGGTGCTGTTAAGTTGCACAGATTTAATGCAAGAAAACCCTCTAAATTGAGTGGATGTGGAAGTCATGACCAGTTTAACTCGCCGCTCTCCCGTTGATGTCCTCCATAATGCTATGTCTCCTAAAATGCCATTTTCTATGTCATTGTGAATCCCTTCCCTTATGATATGTATGTGCTCATGGGCTTTGACGCGGGAACGCACTGAGTAAAGCTGGTCATGACTTCCCACATCTGCTGAATTTCAAGTTTTTTTAAAATTAAAACTGCATGACTTACCTTCACCTTAACTAAGGTTTTTTCTGTGAATTTCAAGTGTTTTGTTATACCATAGTTAATTTACCAGCCACTAGCTATAGCCTTCGGTTGTGTCCACTGTATATGTTCCCATAAATATGTTTATTCTGGACCCACTAGGCCTTGAGCCATGGCCACTATGCACGTCTTTCAGGCCCACTAGCCAGGGCCAAGCATGGCCTTCAGCCCTGCACACTGTATATTTTAAAGCACTACCTTTCTTTCTTACTCGCTAGCCATGGCCTTCACCCATACCCAATGGCCCCGGCCTTCGCAGTGACCCCTTTACAAGTTATCCCAATCACGTTTTTCCAGTCCCACTAGCCAGGGCCTTTGGCCATGGCAACTCCACACAGCCTTCAGCCGTGGCAACTCTACATCTTGCTCCAATAGGTTTCCTAAACAGGCCACCAATCAGTCGTGTCCACTTTCCATATCTCACCCTTTGACATGTTGCCCCAATAACTTTCATTGGGGCCCACTAGCCATGGCCTTTGGCCGTGCCCACTATCAATATTGTAATAGTCGATTCCTTAAAGTAACTGAGTAGCCATATCCTTCAGCCATACCCATTACCCTCCATATCATTATAGCTTTAAAATTCCACTTTTTTTGGTTTTAATCTCATTTTGTTAACTCTCTCTTTTTTAAAAACCCTTTTTTCCCATAACCGCGGTTATATTTGCAATTTACTTCAAATAACCCTGGTTATTAGTAAACACCCGCAAATAACCGTGTTATCTGTAAAAAGGGCACACAATCCCCAACTCTCCCATTTCCTCCCAGCCACACACCAAGTGCCCCCTTATCTTGCCATGCTCCCCCCACTTCCCTCAAATCCTTTTGCCCCTCCCTAGCACTCTCCCATTCTCCCACAACACTCGTAGTTTTATCTGGCACACTTTCATTCCTGATCCCGTTTTCTACTATAACTGTGGTTATCCCCAGTATAACCCTGGTTAAGTGAAAATGTTTGAGCTTTGAACTTGGTCCTCAGCACCCATCCTCCCACAAATCCACAATTTCTCATGGTGTCCTCTTTCTCCATCCCCATCTCTAGCCTGATGCCATCTCTCCCTTTTATCTCCTCCAAATGACATTTTTCCACTTTTTGTTTTCGGCTATGTGAGGGGGACAAGTTTGTGAAGATTTTTCAAAATATGCCATTTTTCATTAACTCAAAAGTTTGGATACATTCCTCACTATCCCTACCCTAATGAGGATTTCCCTGGCTAAAATAAACTAAAAGAAACATTCTAACAAATGATTCTGTCCCTCATACTTGCACATACAACAACACAACAAGGTAATACATGGCAATTCAAATAAATCATAGATTACAGTTAAGTTCACAACCTGATAACTGTTTCTCCTTATAATCTGGGTGAAATCCCCTTCCCTTGATTTGAGCAGGATTCTATTCAACAGTTTGATAGGGCGAGGAAATCCTGTCTTGTAACAAGGTTCCACTGCAGTTATTTTAGTTCCAATTTGACAAAATAAAGTTCCAACTTGAATTCAATCAACAATTCAAAATTATCCAACAAGGTTTTCTTCTTTCCACTTATAACAAAAAGCTCCAAATAACTTTTCATAAACTAAGACTACTTACAGAGTTCCTTAGGATCAACCAAAATTGTCTTTGTCTGTATATTCTGCAATAGCTCACAAAACACAGTGATATTAATTTGTCAGGATGCTTCAAAAGTTCACCAAAATACCTTAGTGATTCTGCAACTTCGTCTTCAACACACCACAATACTTCAATGACTTTTGCCTGGTTGACTCACCTGCCAGGCCTATACTACAGAGTCCCTTGTCCTGGTGTACTCCCCTGCTAGGACTAGCAAAACTTCTACTATTTCTACAAGTACCATTGTGGTTATGTTTGTCATCATACAACTCAGAAAGTTTTACAATGTGTTCCACAACAATTCAAACTATTTCTTTGGGGAAAACATGAAACACATTGGTGCTGTTTTCTCCATATTTTTGTTTGCAACATGGAATGCAGGTTATGCTCCTCATCTTCTATTCACCTTTTCATTTATTTCATTATTGGACACTTATTAGGTGCTTATACAATTAGCAAAACTGTTTCAAAGCACCCATTTTGTCAGAAGGGCAGGATTCCTGCCACTCTTGTTTCCCCCCTTGCATTAATCAAGTTCTTGCAACAGCTTCTACTTACCACTGTAAACCTTAGGCTTAGGCAAAGCTTATTTAGGTCAGTTCCCTCTATTGCCTCTCTCTTCCTCAGACAATAGGGTTTACAAACAAGTGGGGTCTGAAAGGTTCGTTTTTGGCTTCGGCAATGGTGGTTTATGCCTGTTGCTAGCAATTTTCCCCCCTTGGGTTGGTGGTAATTTTTCCAACCTTTGAATTCGCAATAATAGTCGGTTGGTCTGCTTGCCAATTCTTATACTGCCACTTTCACCACTTTGCATTATCTTTGTTTGCAAAAGATTTAGCTTTATGGTTTAAATCTGTTTGAAAGGTTTCATATTGAAGTATCTGCCACTTTGCTTTCTTTCAAATTAGTTTGTTATTGAAATGAAATGATTCGAGCCAGTGGGTGGTTATGGAGCACTCTGGGTCACAGCACATGAGTGAACTCACCGGGTTTGCTGTGCGCATTTGATGGTCTTGTCGGTCTCGGGTTTCTGGCTTCTTCTGCTCTGGGGTCGTGGAAAACCACATCGCTTGGTCTTCTGTTGCCTGTGCTGAGCAAACCATAAACATTCTATGCATCTAAGCCGTGTTGGAGATAGAGTTTTCTAATGTATTTAGTCTTGTTGTGGCTTGTTGACACATGGGTAGTGTCATACCATGTACGTCCAGTTTGTCTGTGGAGCAAATTTCAATTATTGGTTGCATTTCTTTTTTCAACATTGTTTCATTGAATTTTGAACAGCTTGCAAGAGTTGGCATCAAGGACATACAATTGACATTTTTGTGTGCTAATTTTTCCATGACATCAGTAGCACATGAGTTATGGCCATACAGTGCATGGATGTGCCGGGTTTTTAATATTGATTGTGCTTCTTGATTTAGTACACTAACTCTAATATTTTTTTAAATGTTGGCGTATGTGAGGTCTGCAGACTGGCACATGTTTTCTGTTAATTCTCTGTATTGGAAATGTTGCCAAATGTTGACATTTCCTATGCTGCCAACAGTTTTATGGCAGAGTTTATGTCCTAAGGTTTTAAAAATAGGTTCACCTTTCACTGGTGTCAGTTGAATAAGATCTCCGAAAACAATAATGTGTTTTCCTCCAAAGAGCTCTTCGTAGTTTGTTTTGAGTACTTCTTGTAATCTGAGGTGAATCAAAGCCAACATTAGGTTGGAGACCATGCTCACTTCATCTATTAGTAGCATTTTCATTTGTTTTAACACTCTGAGTAGTTCCATTGCAGCTTCTGTAGAAAGTTTGTAATATTCTAATTTGTTTTGGTGTTCTACTGGAAAGAGTAGTAATCGGTGTAAAGTGACACCGCCTATGTTGTAGGCAGCTAAACCTGTGGGTGCAGTTACAACAGCTGACAGTTTGCTGTTTGTCAATTGTTGAAGGAACTTGCTAATGATTTTGATTAAGAATGTTTTGCCTGAACCAGCTTGACCACTGACGTGTAGTAGTATAGGTTTGTAATTTTGGCAGGTACATTCTTTATTTTCATGTTGTACACCATGTGCAATTTCTTTTGTTACTTCTTGAAAAATGCTACGCTGCTCATTGTTCAGTTTTGATTGCAGTACAGTTAAGTCTTCTGTATCTTCTTCATAGTGACACATGGTGTTTTCTACTTCTGTCATAGCTAATTCTGCCTCATTTGCTATTAGTGGCAGTCCCAGTGGTTCTTGGCTTCCTTTTACAGAAAGTTGACTACTGTCAGGAGTGTCCTTTATCTAGTTGGGCCTGGAGTTCTTCGTGTTGCTGTTCATTGTGCAACATTGTTTTGTACTGTGTAAAGTTTACATCGGTTATAGTGCTTTCATTTGCTTTGAAAGCGTCTTCATAGGAGTCATAGATATCTAGTAACTCTTCTTCTTTTCTCCATGGTTTAAAAAGTTGTAGCAGGGACATGTAATATAGTTCTTTATGTTGAGGAGTTTTAAATGACAATTTGATATGATTAATTAAGCTTTGGTTGGTAAGTTTCACTAAGCTGCCTTCACAATTTGTCACTCTGTATCTACCTTTGTTTTCATCTGGTTTTATATTATTTTTGTATGTGGGCTATGTGGTATAGACACATGGTTTCCAAAGTGGTACTCCTGTTTGGGTAGTATGTGTCTAGTATCATTTTTGGCTATTGTTTCTATGTCGTCGTATGATTTCAGAACTCCTCTTTCTAGATTTAGCAGGACCAAGACTTAGCCATACTATATTTTCAGATTTTCCATATAAAGCAGTACCGGTTAAACAGTCTGCAGCTTCATAGGAGCCACATTCTCTATGAGAGAGCATTGTTATGCCTAAGCTGTACAATTTCTGAGACAGTGTTTTGTCTGATGATAGGCCATCCCAGAGGTCTTGAATCTCTGTGTTTTTTTCTGCTGTGGTTAAGTAGGCTGTAACATATCGTGCAACTGCAGTGGAATTGTCTGCAATGTACTGCACATCTATGTTTGCATTCCATAAGAGGGCAATGATTGCATTGTAATCATTGATACATTTTGCTTATTCTGTTCTTTTTATGTAATATGTGATTTACCTTTAACACTACGTCTAACTGAAGACATGAAGTTGTTTACTTGACCTGTTGCAGAAACTGGTCTAGGGAAACAAAAGCGGCATTTGGTGTAGTATTTCCCTTTGTTTTTGTATTTGCGACAACAATATTTACCACATTTGTGTCTTTGAAATTGTAAAATTTCTGTATGAAGATCACTATTTGTTGCTTCTGAAGGAATTTCACAAGTGACATATTTTTCGATAAACTGTAAAACAGTGGCATCACTGTCTTGACCAAATTTAGGAGCATCTTCAATCCGTAAAAGCATGTGGATATGTTGTGCTCCTCTGGCTTGGTATTCTTTTCTCCAGAATAAGTGATTCTCTTCTCTGAGGGGAGGAACAGTTTTATTACAAATAAAGTGTATCATAGCAATGAAGCAATGATGGAAATCTCTTGAAACATTAACAGGATCTAGAGAGCAAAGTGCTCCAGGTATATCTATGTTTGGTTTGTTTTTGTTTGATATGCGTAGGAAATCATGTAAATCATATTCTGGACAACTTAATGTAACAAACCAAGTGGGTGGGCCAAGGTTTCTTATCATACAATGTACAATGTGACGTCGGAACCAGTACTCTTTAGTACCACGCATGTTTGATAACAGATTTGCAATGCTTGATTGTAAAACCTCATCTTTTTCTTGCACTTTTTGTAGTAATTGCGCAGCTGACATATTTTGAAAATGGGTACCTGATTTCAATGTGTGTGCGACTCTGTAGCATATAGTTGCTAGTTCACTTTCAAAGAGTAGGTGGAATATGTATTCCACATTTTGTCTAAATCTGGGATCTTCAGAATACATTCGTAACGAGCGGTATTCTGATGCTGTTATCTGAGTGGGCCTACCGGTACCTTCCTCCTTTCCCAGTAGGAAAGAGTAAAGGAAAAGCATGTGCTTCTATACTTTTTTCCCATATGCTGATTGGTGATCCTTTTGTTTGTTGCATTTGGTATGTTTCTAGTGCATCATCTATGGTGTCTTTAGAGTGTAATATATGAATTGTATAATGGTCTAAAATATTGGATACTGTAGCAGGATCGAGAAGTTCAAATTGACCAGTTTCTGGTGACTCTTGGATTATTTCAGTGGTTTCCCTCAGGTTTTCTTCAATATTAATTTCTTTGTAGTATTCATTATTGTTTTTTAGATATTGCAAGGCTTGTCTAAGTTTAGGTAAGTCTATGAGTTGTTGCCAAATTGTTTTGTCTTTTGTAGGTACACCATTCACAAAGACAATTAAAGATTGTTCTATTGGACGTTGCACTCCTAGAGTGTGTACATTTTCTTTCAGATCTAATGGTAAATAAACTACTTTGCCACGAATGCCTTTCACTAATTCTGAGGGAGGTAATTTTGCTGTTTTTGGTTGAAGGCATATTATTGCTTGAAATTGATGCACTGTTTGAATTATGATGCTCTTATATAAATTGAGTTGTTGCAAGAGTTTTGGTAGTGGGAATAATTCCAAGTTATTTGTGATAGCATGTGAAGGAGTTTCGTTGTTGTCAAGTTTTGCAGTGCACTAACTGCAAAGTGTTAATAGATCATTTATTTCGTATTTGTTTTCTGCTATAAGGTACAGAGCTAATTCAAACCATTTGGAATCTTCATTGTCTTCTATTTTGTAGTTATGTCTACAGTTTTTGTGCTACTTTTATAAAAATGTTCTTCGTCAACACACACACATGGTTTGGTACTTCAGCGGATGTACTTTTAAATTTTCTTTTTTGTATGTGTGTAGTAGAAGGTTGCCATTTCTAGAATTGTTCCATGTCTGTTGTAAAGCTATTGCATTTTGTAAGTGGCTTTCACTTCCAAAATATTTTTTCTGGATATGCTCTATTTCTTCGAGTAGGTCTTTGGCTGTAGTATGTAGAAGATTGTTATTTACATTGCTTAATGCTAAAGCTGGACTTTTAGCATGGTACAGTTTATGGACTAGATTTCTTATAGTTGAATGATGTGTTGATATCATTTTGATATGATGGAAGGTGCTTTTGCAATTAGGTCCTGAAATGCAGGCTAATGAATGTCCTTGTAGTCCTGTGTGTATGCGCACTGGGCAGGTATCCATATTTTGTAGAGGTTTCATTTTGAATCTGTCTTTGCCTTTTACATAGTGATTGAGGAGCTGGCGTAAAGATTTGAAAGATTTTTTGTCAATGTTACACATTGACGTGCATGGCCATTTGTACACTGGATGTTTTGGTTCAGTCTGATGGAGAGGTGATACTGAGTTTTCTGGGCATACTTTTGTAAGCAGCGTTTCTTGTTTCATTATCGTATTATTAAGTTGTTCATACCCTCGTCCACTGCTATGTATGGCAATTGTGTTTGTTTGCTTTTGTTTGTATGCTTCTTCATTGAAATATGGTTCTGTGCTCGTGGTGTGACTCCATTCACCTACACAGATATTTAAGAAGTTATTTTTGTTGACATTACATTTATTGAGATGTCTTTTTAGTAATTTAGTAGTTAGTTTTGTTAGTGGTTTCATTCTGTTTAACACAAAAATAAATAACTTCCTTTTGAGAAGGATTGCACTGTCTATGAGAGCTTCTAAGATTAATTTTCTACAGTAGGTTTTAAAGGTTGTGCATGATTTCTCTCCTGTTTTTATAAGATTCTGAAGGACTGTGTGGCAGAACATTTTTGGTAAAATACTTTTTTTGGTTTTGTTTTACATTTTGAAAGAGGAGGCAAAGTTTTTGTACTGGAAGCTTGTTTTGTTTCGCTTAATGACTCTATTAGATCTTTTGTTTGAACTTTTTGTGCAAATTCTGCTAGAGATGGATGCTTATTTTGGACGCTTTTATTTTCATTTGCTCTACTTCTGCGTTGCTTTCTACAGACTTGCTTTTTGGTAGGCATTCTTTGGGGTCTGTTGAAAAAAAAAGAAGGTATGGGTTGGGCTGTTCTGCAATGTATGTGTGCTGTGTGCTTGAGTGTCCGAGTATGATGGTAAGGATGTATGTGGTGGTGTGTGATTGTGCATTGGGCAGCTACAACTAGTTGGGAAGGCTATTCTTGTATTTGTGTGTTACTATATTGGGGTTCAGATGACAGTAGAAAGTAAGATAGTGGTGAGGAGAAGCACTAATGCTAAATCTAATGGTATAGAAGTAAAACAGTTCTTTGTTCTGCAATCCTAACATTCTAGGGGCTGATTTATGGAATTTGTGCGCCGAAAAACGAGGATTTGTGCGTCATTCTGCCTGCAAATCCCTGTTTAACAAATGGGGATTTGTGGGCAGAATAGTGCACAAATCCCTGTTTTTCGGCGCACAAATTCCATGAATCAACTCCACAGTGTGTTTGAGTAACAGTAAGAATATTATGGTATTATTGTACTTACTTTTTTTGTTTGGAATGAGCAGGTTTCTTCTGAGTTTTTGTTTGTACTTCAGATGCTGCTGCTTTTCAGGAGAATGGTCTTCACTGCAATTGTAAAAGAAAGAAGTTAGTAATTTTGTGTGTTTATAGCACTGATGTTAATTTAGACGTTGATTTTTATGTTTTTGTGGTAATATTGTTGTTTGATAACTGAACATAGTGTGTGCATGCAGTTTCCTTTGACTATGCGCAGCCTGTATATTTTGCTTCCAATATGTTAGTTCAACATGCTTTGCAAATGAGTAGAATACTCATTGGATGTTAGGAGTTAGAAGAAATAATGATATACTTATTTTGCAGTTTTATAAGGTAAATGGCAGAAACTGTATAGAAAAGCATAGAATGTATGCATTTGTGAAGGCGTGGGTAATAAAGCAGAAGGATGTGATGTACAGGCAGTGGTGTTATTTCAGCTGGGAGCTTTTCAATGATCGTGTCTTTCTGTGTGAGTGTATAAAGATGCATGAACTTATCCTGGCTGTGTGTAATTTTATAATACACTACTAAGTGTTTTTCTACAATTATACTGTTATTTCTCCCATCTTTTAATATTATATTTTTTTAGATAGTTGTGTGTGTAAAAAATGAACTTAGATAGCAGACAGGTTTGGAAGTGACAGTTAATTATAGCAGATGGGAAACATAATTGTAAGTTCATTTTATAGGTTATACAGGTTAACTGGCAGTTACTCTGTTTATATGTGTTTATAAGAGTTGTACATGTACTCTGCATAAAATATGAATACCTGTAGTTTGTATTCATGCATGTGGATATGCATGCAGCTGCAAGTAGAAATCTTGGAGACTTGTACAGTAGTTTTTGTAGCAGGTGCTTTCCAATGATATGAGATTTGTACTCAGAGTGATCAACAGTACATTTGAAGTGCTGAACTCTGATGATGGAGTTGGATGTAGAGGTCTTGGATGTGATTGGTGGATGGTTGTGTGACTGCTTAGCTGTGTCCAATGAGGGAATGGCACAGAGAGTGAAGTGGAAAGGGTAGAAGGGCTGTCTAAGAGTTATGCGCTCTGCAGACACTGCGGCTGTCCGCGGACAGGGCGTGCCACATCCAGGGTTTTCCATCAAACGCAGCATGGAAAGGGGACTGTAGGGATTAGCCAATCAGGTGTTGAGGTTGTGGATTTGTGTTGAAAGAGGCTGTGTGTAGTGAATATGGCAGAGGTGGAGAAAGTCAGGGTATTGGAGCTTGGAGATATGTTTGTGCATGTTTACAGAAGTATGCTGAGTGCAGGCATGTGGCAAACAATTTCAATGTTAAACGAGTGGAGGTGGTGTGGAACACTGTGCCTGATTGCAATGTACAGGGAATTGTACAAGTTTGTGAAGATATGAGCAGGATGAACAGTCCCCATTTGGTAGTTTTGCACTGTGGTGCTTTCCATTTGTGCTATGTCAGTGCCCCTACTTTGTTGGCACATTTGGAACACTTGGTTCAAGCAGTAATGAACATCCTTACAAATGCCAAAGTTATTTTTTCTGGATTAGTACATAGGGCAATATGGGGCAATATTTCTGTTTTTTGTCCTCAGCAAAACATTGCTAGGTATGCAATCAACCGAGGCATGTGTGCTTTCATGCTTAGAGCTGGTATGTTCTTCCGTTTTAATGAGAATATTGATTCCTGTAATGCTGTTTATTTTAAAGAAGATGGCATTTCTTTATATTTTATGGGAAATGCCATGCTGTTTTGGAATGGAAGGTTTGCTTTGGAGAAGGTTATGTGAAGATTTTAGGAGTAAAATAAGAAAAAAAAGAAAAGAAAATACAAAATAGCAGGTGTCTGTCAAGCATCCGCAAAACAACCAAAAAAAATGCCTCTTTTCAGAGCCAACCCTGAAAGGGGAAATGGGGCACACTATTTAAATTTAAATTCAACACGCTCAGATTTTCCATGTGTCCGCTGACATGGCAGTAGTCCGCGGACACCGTGTATTACATACAGGGATTTGGGGCGGAGAGGCATCCAAATGAGAATGAGTAGAGCAAGGGATTGGTCAATTGAGTTTACTGGGTGTGTTGTGTAAGGAGAGAGTTTGTCAGAAAGTCTTTTTCCTGAGAGAAGAACAGATAGCTATGGCTGTGTGTTTCAGAAACACAGATTATCTGGATTTTGGGAGACTCATGGATACATTGGTTGGAGGTGCATGCAGAACGCTGTGGAGTAGCTGCACATCTTGGATTCCCTCATGTGGAAGTGCACTGGCAAAGAGTGTGTGGAATGAAGTGGCTGGACTTGGTACCTCTCTGTGCTACTTTGGAGACACAGCATCATCCAGGCATAATTATAATTAATTGTGGAGGGAACAGTTTAGGACAGGTGTCTGGAATTTCTTTGCAATTTGCAATGAAAGAAAGACTTGAGAAGGTCATGGACATGTTTCCAAATCCCCAAGTAATTTTTTCTCATATTGCGCGCAGACAAATGTGGTTGCGTTCTTCTTCATTTGCGTCACAAATGGAGAAAGCGAGGCACAATGTCAATAAGGCTGTTTGAGCCTTTTTAAGAGATGTTGGCATGTTCTCTTTTCACAATTAAAATATTATGTTTCGTAGCACATACATTTTTCGCAGAGATGGAGTCCATTTTACTTATGCTGTCAATCAGATTTTTCTAAGAAATGTACAAAATGCATTGACTTTTTTGGGAATTACAGCAATCCATTTTGCAGTAGGTGTGTTTTTCAAACACAAAAAGCACCACCAAAAGGCTCTTTTCAGAGCCACCACTTCCTCCCAGAGAAAAGTGCAATGGTTTTGATAGGGCAGCACCCCAAAAATAAATGACCGCAAACTGTCCGCGGACTTCTAAAAAATGCACAGGGCCCTGCACTATTTATTTGTCACTTCTATTTTTAAACTGTAAAAGGCGGCTCTGAAAAGAGCCTTTTTTGGTTTTTTTTGTTGTTTTATATATTTTTTGGTTTTCTAAACACAACACACAAGGAAAGGAAGGGAATGGAGGGTAAGGAAGGGACACCAACCATGGGGATAAGGAACAGCAGTTGGAGAGAGGAAGATGTAGGGTGGGCCTTATTCAGGTAGTGGGCATACCTTCTCGTGCTCCTTGACCGCAGTCTCTAAAGCACTCCGAAGATTCTCCCCCTACAGAGTACTGCGTCGCAGTACATACACAATATTGTGACCCTCGAAAGGTAAGGGTCAACAGCATCATGAATGGCCTGTGAGGCAGCTGGAGGGATGTGCTGTCCCACAGGAGTTTCTCTTGTGGTGACAGGAGCGGAAACGGAGGGTGTTGTAGAGGAACTCTACCTACTACGTTTATCACAAGGTACAACCTTGCGAATAGCCCCACTGTGGAACGACTTTAGGTGTCTTTTCATTGATGTCGTACCAAAGCTGTACGAACCAGGCCTGCCACAACTCAGCACCATGAGGCACTGATTGCAGGTGACCTTATTCGCACATGCTTTTGGCACTCCACCAAGAGTGGTAAACAGCTGCCACAACCAAGACTCATGGCGAGTGCTGGTAGTAGGGACTTCCACTACCCCATCATCTTCATCCTCTTCATCCTCCTCCTCTAGATCCACACGCCTGTTACCCTCTGCAGGGCCTTCGGGAGGTGGTGGTGGTGGAGGGGGTGGGGGTGGTGCTGAGGCAGAAGTAGCACCAGCTGGAACAGCAGCAACCATGGATGCCATCAGGTTTGATGTAGGAATCACAGCAAGAGCAGCAAAGGCAGCAAAAGCAGGTCAATCTTCAATAGAAGAAAGACAGAATGAAGATGAGCTCTGGGGTGTGGCCTTTTATAGGGGTGCAGGTGCGTGCTGTCCGCGGACAGATCGAACACGCAAAAAAGGCTCAAAAAGTTCCAAAAAGTATGTAGAATGCCAGGCACATTGTCTGGGACATGTGCAATGGTGAATTTCTACTGAAAAATACTTTGGATTGTCCAAAAAAGTACTTTTAAAATGTTCGGGGACCTGGACAGTGTCCGCAAATCAGGACACACGCTCAGCATGGGTGCGGTCACATGATGACATCACAAACACGTCCACGAATGGGACGGGTGTCCGCAGGACACCAAATCCGCAGGAACGGTCGTGCGCATGTGCACGGGTGTTCTACGGACAGTGTTTGGGTCCTCAAACTAATTAAAAGTGTGATACACGTGAGGTGGACAGTTACGGACAGGAGCGATGTACGTAGGACCCATGGGTGTGGTGCGCATGTGCGTAGATGTTCTACGGACAGTACGTACAGGTATAGTGTCCTTAGGACACCTCCATTTTCTTTAATTGCGGACATTCCAGACACCGAGTGTGTTCTAAGAACAGTTCCATCTTGCTTGTGGACAGTACAAACAGGTATAGTGTCCTTAGGACACCTCCATTTTGTTTAATTGCGGACATTCCAGACACCGAGTGTGTTCTAAGAACAGTTCCATCTTGCTTGTGGACAGTACGAACAGTTATAGTGTCCTTAGGACACCTCCATTTTGTTTAATTGCGGACATTCCGGACACCGAGTGTGTTCTAAGAACAGTTCCATCTTGCTTGTGGACAGTATGGACATGTATAGTGTCCTTAGGACACCTCCATTTTGGTTAATTGCAGACATTCCAGACACCGAGTGTTTTCTAACAACAGTTCCATTTTGCTTGCGGACAGTACGGACAGGCATAGTGTCCTTAGGACACCCACATTTTGGTTAATTGCAGACTTCCCGGACACCCACACTGTTCGCGGACACCCCAACTGCCTTTTAAAAAAAAATAAGACACAAAGGACTAAATTTAAACACACATAATATTTTTTTTATTATATACAGATATAAAATTTATGAAAGAGATGGGGAAGCAGAAACTGACACAAATACAGGGGAAATAGGGGTTTGTAGAGGATGGATGGGAGGGGATGAAGGGTTGGAAGTCTCATCATAACGTTTTTCTAGGTACTGAGAGTTTGGGGATAGTTGACTGGGACATGGAGAGGGCGAACAGGTGCATGTAGGACAATGATATTTAATTTCTTCTTTTATGTGGTCCTCTACAAAATGTTTTAAAAGATTGAAATTTTCCATAAGCATATCCATTTTTTGTTCCATGCGCTGCAGAGTATTTTCTAATGTCTCTTTTGCTATATTATTTTCAATGTTTGTATGGTCTGTTAAAAATATATATATATGTTAAGTACACATAAAGTAATGATTATTAATTTGCTTATATAGAGAAGTGTCTACCATTAGTATCACTGTCTTCAGTTATTTCCTCACGTTGGAAATTTTCTTCAAGCCACTCCAAAGTACGGGACATGTCTGTGTAAAAAATAAATATATTACTTTTATTATACCTAATACAGAAAGTTTAGAAATATATAAGAAAAATGAAGTTTACTTACTAGTTTCTGGTATGTTTTGTTGTTACTGTTGTGTAGGTCTGCTGTTGCTTCTTGCTGTGCAGTTTCTGTGAGGTAATTATGTTGGAGGCATATGTTTTTTGTTTTGGTATATTCCATTTTAGTACATATGCTATTTAAATGGACGGTTGATGTGTTACATATATAGGTTCCACTTCTTATTTATGATTACATATAATGTGTTTATGTGCTGCTTTTTGAACTTGTTCAGTTTTTATATGGCATGATAGAACAATTTAATATAACCCCTGTGTTTTCGAATAGTGTTGATGTTGTCCGCATCCGTCCGCAGACATACGCTCAGTCCACGGACATCAAATCACTAGCAGGGGGGTCAGTATATTCTATGTTACATGTATATAAAGTAAGGGAATCCTAGTAAACATCTATGAAATTCACACTATGAATATGTCTATTCAGTAAAACAAACTTTGATAAATGGAGGTTATGGTTAAGTTGCACTATTAAAAACCTATGAAATTCAGTAAAACAACTTTGTTAAAAGGACATTATGGTTACGTTGCGCTACTAAAAACCTATGAAATTCAGTAAAAAAACTTTGTTAAAGGGACGTTATGGTTAAGTTGCGCTACTAAAAACCTATGAAATTCAGTAAAAAAACATTGTTAAAGGGACGTTATGGTTCCAAGTAAAACCGAAAAAACCCTGAAATTCGCTAGTTATGGTAAGCTAAGGAACCATAACTCACGCCACTACTGTGAATTGCTAAGACTAACACCCAGAACATCAAAGATGACATAAAAAATGTCATTGATGACATCACATGTCTGGTTCCCTCTTTTTTCCTTTAGTGATATATCTTAGCCAGTAATACTTAGGAACAAAAACATCAAAAAGTACTATATTTGTAGACTTATACTTCAAGTATGTACTTACGATAATTCATTTGGGGTTCACTCACAGCATATGAAACCTATACATAGGGAGAATACACACTTGAAAGATAGCAATGCCTTCTGTGTATGAAGACAATCAGCAAGGTTATCAACACTTTCTTATTGTTCTGCAGTTTTTTTATTACTGTACTTTCTCTGGATATGCTCATATTTGTATTTGCATTACTGTCTTTAGGGTGCAGTCACATCATGTGATAGTTATTCATGGGGAAGTAGTAGGTTTGAAGCAGAACAATCATTTCTGTGCATAAAGATAATCAGGTAGGTTGCTGCTTTTTTGCATACTTCACTTTCCCTGTATATACTCATATTTGTACGTGTTGTTGTGTCTTTGTGTTTTGTATGTAATAATGAAATCATATAGGAAGTGGGTTTCATTAGGTACTTATTACATGTTGCACAGTACATACAACTCTAATAAGAAAGCATTTATCATTTCACTATTCAACATGGGAAGATTATGAATATTGCACCTTCATCATGTATGCTGCACACAATGCTTATGTTTATAAATGAGTAGATTATTGTACTGTAAAGAACTTCATAATAGCATGCTATTTATATCAATGAATTGCTTAATGCACTACATAGCTCATGACATCTATTCCAATGATCCTTGACACTTTTTTGTCAACATTATAAAAAGAATCCCTTGTACAGACTTTTCATGAAAAGTACATGCACATGTGATGTCACCAGGCATGTCATCAATGACATTTGTGATGTCATCTTTGATGTCCTGGGTGTTAGTCTTAGCAATGCATCGTGGTGGTGTGAGTTATGGTTGCTTAGCTTACCATAACTTGCAAATTTCAGGGGTTTTCCAGTTTTACTTGGAACCATAGCATCCCTTTAACACTGTTTTTTTACTGAATTTCATAGGTTTTTAGTAGCGCAACTTAACCATAATGTCCCTTTAACAAAGTTTTTTTACTGAATATACATATATATATTTCAAAAAACCTTCGTACTATGTTCGCAGAGCGGAATGCACTCCTGAGAGCAGCTGGGGATCCAGTGTCCGTTCAGCAATAAAAGGTCATCACTGCAAGTCCAGGCAACACGAAATTTCTTTATTGATAAATGTGCCTTGCAGAAAGAGAAACCTGGTAAAATGACAATGTGTTTCGCGGTATTCCAACCACTTGATCATGTATCAGTGTGAAATAGCCTACATTAATGTGGATGCAAATTCACATGCACCTACTATCCACCAAGAGCACCTCAGTGCAGGCGCATGCACTGAGCAAGAGTGCAGCTTGATGCAAAGCTTTCATAAAAACCACTAAGTGAGCATCATTTTGAGTATGGTGGTCTGTTAAAAATGACAGTAATGTGTCAGTCATTCCATTACTGCAACTTTACAGACACATTACTGCATCAGTATTTGAGTTTCAGCATTGAGGCAGAGGATGTACCTATAGAAACAATCTGGAGGTAAATCATCCACTTTAACACTGAAAATCATTGGAATTACCGCAGCGGAATTACCATTCATGCTCAATCGCAAAAATGTTCCATGGAGTCACATGGGCTCCAAAAATGGGGACTTTCTCCCCCGGGACACCACTTGTAATCCTCTGGTAATGCCATTCGGTCTTGTTATCCTCTCTTTTTGTACTCAGAAACCGCTCAGCTACTAGAAACAATATTTCTAAAGATGTGAATGTGGAATGGTCACAGTTACAAAGAGTCCTCACTATGTTATCATTGGTAAGATTGGAGATGAGTGCTATTAATTCGTTCAAGTCAGTTAAAATCTAGATAAGTGTGAAATGGGCTTCAGAGAGAGGAACAGCTACTACTAATGGAGCCAGTGACCATGTGGTGCACTGTTCTTGAGAAATTTCAGCTGGTGGCACTGCCAGCCATGGTTTTCAGGATACCAAAAAAAATAAAAATAAACAGGGAAGGCGTATTGCTGCTCCTTCTTGGCTGGCGTCATTGCAGACCCCTTGCCTACATGACATCCATTGAGCAGGTTCGGCCAGGAAAGAAGGTGTTCTGTCGCCATAAAATGGGAGACAGCCAACCTTGCAAATAATATCGAAGCTCTTAGATTGCTTGACATTTACCTCACAGCGAACACTATATTCCTTTGAAATGTATTTGCACATGTAAGGCTGTGGCCGTAGATAATTATATTTTGAGGCAGATGTGGCCTTCCCTTGTACTAGTAAGTATCTGACCAAGCGATGGATGACGCATTAACACAAACTCACACATACGCAGACCAGAATTGGCCCATTGTTGCTGGCAGTGTTGAAGCCAAGGACTCCAAGGAATAGCCTAGGATTTCCTGCATCGGCACATACAAGCTCATTCGGCCGCAGGCTTTAAAATCAAAGAAACATGAGTAAAAGGTTGACTGAAGACGTTTTGAAAACCGTAGTGAAAAGGGCACTGACCTTCGAGCTTATATTGCCAGAATATCTTTACAATCGTGGAAAGGAACTTTTTTGAGATACTTGTGTGACTAATGTCATATAATACACGTCTAAAACTGCATAACAGAAAGAACTTCCTAAACTAGCCCACATTTTCTAAGGGACTTTTCGCTTATATGGAATATCAGCATCTCGTGCACGCGCAGATTGCGCCTGATTCCAGACTGCGAGATGTGCTTGTTAGTTTGCACTGTGTCTGTGCATTGAGCAAACGCGAAATATTTGTTTCTTTGTTTGCTTATTTCTAAAGAGCAACAATGCCATATGAACAGTCACAAAGAACTGAAACAAATAACAGCACATATAAAATCGCATACAAATAATATCAACACTTACAAACAATCAGTACATATCAAATCACTGCCATAGAATCCACACAGAACTCAGTCGAGCCCTACATTCAGTCCATCAAACTGTGCGCAGGAAGGTGGGCAGATAAAGGGGTGGAACAGTAAAATCACAATATTTGAATATTTGAAATAAAAGTTCCCCTCCAATGGCCAGGGTCAGGCAACGCAGATTTGGAAGTTACCCACAAAGCGGGCCATGGCCACTGACTGTTGAATGTCATAACTGGAGGAAAGAATTCACTCAAATTTGCAACCTTCCTCCTTGGCTATGCTGAGCTCTCTCTGAGTTTGCTTTAAACCCTCACAGAGCATCATGGCAGAGTACAGGAAGAGCAGAGATGGATACATGGCTGGAGGTTGAGAGTGGCACTGGACTGAGGTGCTGTGGCAGTTCACCTCTGTGCACAGATGACATGCAGGAGCAAGGCTTCTTACAGCGATGAGTAGAGGCGCAGACAGAGTAGGGCCAGAGCAGGCATTACCCACCCCCCCAAAATGTGTAAATGCCCACTCAGGAGCGTTGTGTGGACAATTACAGATGTTAATGTCACTGTAGTGGGCCCAATTATATTAGGTTCAGGCCCCACTTGTTAGACAATCCTGGCTATCCAGAACATTTTAAGGAGATGGCCGCTCTACATTTCCTGCCAGTAGGGTCCTTCCAAAGAACCAGTGGCATCATGGCAGGCACCTCACAAGCCAACTATGGTACTTGAAATAGGTGCTGGAAATATGTGCTGCAATGGTAACTATTTATGAGGAATTCAAGCAGGCCCCTCTGCGTCTCAAGCACCTATTGGTATCTCAAGCTAGAGTTTGAGACATTATTAACTTTTGAGTAGTTCAAGGAAGCTAGGCACAGCCTTCAAACCTCTGAGTGACCTTCAAGGCTCTCTCCATGCTCTTCTAGGGCCAGCCGCTTTGATTTACTGCTGCCCCACATACACTAATGTGTTCCTCTTCCAGTCACTGTGGTTTTCTGATGGATCACCAAATAACGGTGCTATTCTGAACCCAGTAATAGTGATTTTTGGATTCATGTAAGAAACAAAGCCAAGAGGTGTCCCTCCTCTCTGATCTAAGTCAATATTCCTCTCCATTCTTAAGATGGAAACGCGTTCCTTTTTTAGACACGGGCACTGATTGCCAGTTTAGTGAAAACATAGGTGTCTGTGATTGCTCTCTTGGAAAAAAAATCCATTGTTTTTCTGTGTTGCTATGTACAAAATGAAAACAGTCCAGCACTCCACTGTGATTTTCTACTCTCTCTGGAAACAAATGCAGCGTCCTCTGTGATTTTCAGTCCTGTGATGATATGTTCCCTGAAGGAAACATCCACATTCCCTCTCTTCGTTTTTTTGCTGTTTTCAGAAAAAGAAAATTCTTCGTCCCTGTCTACATTTGTGTTCTTTCTAACACAAAACAAGATGTCACCCTCCGAATTTATACTTCCCCTGGAAAGGAAAATATCTCAACATTGCCTCAACCTAGAAACATCAATTAATTGTAATTATGCTCTAAACTACTCTAATTATGATCCTAATCTAATACTACTCTAATCCTTAAATTTGGAGTGAGTTTTCTGCCGCTCCGAATGCCTTGCCTTAAATAATTAGGACTTATAACTTGCTTGCAAGGTTGACTCACTCTCTCAATTCGCCCATTTAGCTAAACATTGGAAAGTTTTTAATGTTTTTACACCAATTCTAAATATTGTAGTTTTTCTTTGAACTATTATAGATGGTACAGATCAAATGCTCGATCTCAAGCGCATAACTGATAACCACTATATTACACCACCACGCTTACTCTCTCCTATACACCAACACTCAACTAGAACACAGCAATACTATGACACATTCGGTATAGCTGTTCTCATACTAACACCTGCCGCATACTGCCCATCATCCTAACTAAACATCAGCTGAGCACACCGCTAGCTTAAGCGTCTCCCCAGGCCTAACGCAGCCACAAATCAGTCGGGGCGTCATCCCTCCAGAATGAACACATATGCCTGACCTCCCAACCGCTACACCTACCGCCAAGAAGCAGCTATCATGCAAGTGCCACACCGTCTGCACACATATCCGCTGCACACACGCACCTCATGACTCTTCCTCTCTCTACTGACCTCCCAAGGGCGTTCAACCTACCAGCGCTTGTAGATCATACCAATGATACATAAGGCTCTATATAAATGCCACGTAACATAACATAACATAACATATGTTTATGCAGCATGTCGTCAGAGATGCACATGCACACACAAACCCATCTCCAGGCCAAAAACTGTGTATTGAAGACAACCAGTGCTTAATTTGTGGAGACGTTTGCCAGGGCTCATCCGTGGCACTTATTTCTGAGCCCTGGCACTTACTGTCTCAGACTCCTCAGATTTAAGTAATGATAGCCAGAGCATCCAGCAGCCCCAATGAGCAGGTGCAAGCAGCAGTTTAACCCCAAATGTGTTGACACTGCAAGGAGCAGCTGTGGGCGGTGGCACCAATGGTGGGCAACTGCCCGACCGCAGTGACACAAGCGTGCTAGAAAATATTTGGGCCCTGCCACTTATTTTCTTACAAATTAAGCACTGAAGACAACATGTATTACAGGAAACAGCAGAGCCACATTGGCCAAATGTTTGACTTCTATATCATTAGAGCAAACGGTTCACGCAGAATATCTCAGAACTAATCAGAAATACTGAAATTATATAATATGTAAGTCATCTCCTAAGCTAGCATGGTCATATTTGCCAGCAGTTAATTCCCAGACACAATAAAATACAGCTTTATTTTCTAAGGCTTTTAGTGCTGGTGTGGATGGAGCATAGAATGATTTCTTACGGGAATTCAGGACAAGCATAGATGGCCTTAGCACTACAGACTTCTACACCATCACAACATGGGACTCATGTAAGCATGGGCAAACTTTCTGAAACGGCCACTCAAATTGACTTCAAAGAATTTCGTGGAAATTGGATAGGTTTGAGAATCTTTACAACCATCCTTGAATTTCATGAATCTCCCTGCATCCAAAATTAAGGGAAATTTGAGGCTGCAGAAGAGATTTTAGGAGATTCGATTCAAATGGATGTTCGAGGTGTTTTGCTGATTCCAATAAACAGAGCAATGTAGCTCAATGGATAAACCAAGATGCTGCAGGCTTTTGTTTGCATGTAGATCACAGGTTACAGTGAAGCCAGTGAAGAAGTCTACGAAATGAGTACCACTGAGTTGGGAAATAAATCATGTTGGTCTTTAAACCCATATAGTGCCTTACCCAAAACTAATAGGAAGGAGGGTTGTAGTGATATAGCACAAATCCATATACCTTTCATCCTTATTTCTCTTTGATAAGACAGTTCAGTGGATTAATGGGCCTGTTGCAAAGTTCTGTGTGCAGTCCGTACTTCAGATATCCATGTGCATAAGGTGGAGTCAGAATGTTACATTTCAGAAGCGAGAAGGTGAGTACCACAGAGTTGGGAAAGAACTCTTTCTGTTCCACCAAGAGTACATCACAAACCACATTTTTCTTGGGGTAATATTAGGAGTTATTTCCCATGTCGTTGGTACCCAACGCACCAACTTTAGAAAGGGATAAAATTCCCACCCACCCCCCACATTTGAACTTGTGGTTTACTGGCTATACATAGATGTATGCAGCACTTCCAAGCTGTTGAGAATACACTTGTACTTTATATCATGGCCTACATGGTTCATGAATAACTGAGCTGCTCCTAGAATATACCAGGATTATGCATATTCATTTAGTATGCGTTCCTCAACTTCGTTTAAAATAGCTGGCTTAATAATATATTCTCCATTAGGACTCTTGCTAATTGGGCCAGACTTCAGTATCAAAAGTCTATTAATGTTGTTTTAAATATAATTTGGGCCAAAACAGTGACTTTATTTCTTTCGTTTTTTCCCCCTTCTTGATGAATTGTAGCTAAATTAATTTCTTGTTTTCCTACCACTTGCCCCATGGGAGTAGTTCTTTCTAATTGCTATGTGTTGGTATATTCAGTAAATGCTGTTTGTGTCTTGAATCAAATATAGAAAAGTCAGAGGCAGAGTCTAAAAGGACCTGCATCCAGTCTCTGGCTTCTTTAGTTACTATCATATTCTTGTGGCTCTAGAGCTTTTCCATATGTTCGCACCCTTGTATTCACAATTCGTCACATGTTTCTGATTTCCCTATTCTCTCTCGTTCCAAGTGGATCCCTGTTTAGGACTCAACATTTCTCTTTTAATGGAGGTTGCTCCATCACAGTTGGTACTAAAAGCCCTATAATCTTCCTCTGCAATATTGCACAGTCTTGCATTGCATTGCCTTCCTCCTTGTCCTTGGCTTGAGAATGTAGTTCTAGATCTATAGAATTTCCTACTGATGTTTCACGTTTTTTTTCTACACCCTACTCCTGGGTGTTTACCCTGGTGATTTCAAACTACAAACTTTTATACAGCTCATACCATGAGCCTCATCACGAGTTGGGAGGTAACCCCGGAGGTATTACCGCCAGGGCTATTAGCGTTACCACCAAACCCCACGGTGCTATTAGCGCCAGATCATGGGTTTGGCAGAACGGTAAGTCCCCATTCACCATTGGACCCCTTCGGGAATTCCCCATTCCCCATTGCGCCCAATGGGGAATGTTTGGCGCTATTACCGCCAATGGTTTTACCGACAGCAGTAATGGCACAGAAAATTGGCTAAATCGCAGTGGATTGGATTTGCCCCCAGCTTGGAGCTGGGGGTAAATCCACCAAGCTCGTGATTTAGCCGACCCTTAAATGTGGCGGTAATAGAATTACCACCACATTTAAGGGTTACCACCAATCTCTCGATGAGGCCCTATGTCTCCAAATTGCAGCTTCCTTTCCAGTCTGGAATGATCTCCTTTCAGGAGTGGAATTATTATCCCACCTACAATGGGCTAGTATCCAAATCTATGGCTAATCCTAAACTGTTGCTGTGGTTGCTCATTGAGTGTTCAGTGTTTCCTTCTGCTTATTGGTTAATGCGGTGGTTGATGGAGTCCCTATTAACTCAAACTATAACCAACTATACATTAAACCCACCTCTTTTAGTTTTCCATTGTGCGACTTCACCCTGCTTGCATGATCATGGCTAGTGATCTATGGGCCTCATTAGGACGCCGGCGCTAAACCATGGTGCTATTAGCACCATGGTCCATGCCGGTAACTTACCGACTCCGCCATGGAGAAAGGGGGAATTACCACCCCATTCCGAAGTTGGTGGGGCGGTAATTCCCCATGCCGCCATGGCCCTTACCAATTCCCATTTTTGCCCCATAGGGCTCAATGGGAATGGGGAAGGCGCTAATTACGGTACCGCAAATTGCGGTACCGTAATTAGCACCAAGGTCCCTTTGCGGGTCCCTACTTTAACGGCTGGTAAAACCAGCCGTTAAGGTCGGGTCCCGCAAAGGGACCTCGTAATTAGGCGCTAGGTGTTTAACGGCACTGCAGCCCTTTACGGCACCGTTAAACACTTAGCCCCTGGGTCATAATGAGGCCCTATGTTTCTCCTCTAGAGTAACTGGAAGCAATGCTACCTATAGTTGACTCATTTTAGTGGAGTACCATATTGGTATGATATGATAGGTTATTTATAACGCGCTTAATACCCAGAGGTTTCTAAGCACGGACCCGGGGATCAAACCAGTGTTGCTATGTGTCGTCTTGCTTCCAAGGCGAGTACATTGCCACTGAGCTATCCTCCCGAGACGCCTCCCGAGAGGTATCTCTTCTTGCTTTGTTGGGCTTGAACCTATCAGAGCTTTCAGAGTACAGAATGAAAGCCCACCTTGCACTCTTGCTAAACCTTGACTTCGAGCTGGCATGGCTCCTATACCTGCTATCTCCGTGGCACATGCTATTACTACGAGAAATGTTTCCTTAAGATTACATAATGTGGTGATCCTTATGTGAAGTGCGCATGTATAGCTGCAGATATAGGATATCTAAAATTGCCACAAACAAAATGTGATGGTTTATTTTCTACAAGGCTAATTTACGTAAAAGGTGCATGTTCTAATTGGTCTAAGTCCTTTCTAATGAGGAGGAATTCAGGTAAGCTCTTTAGCTTAGCAGCAAGAGTTTTCTTGAAAGGAAAAGTGATCCCACTGGCAACTGTTCCATAGCCTCAGTAAAATAAATGTTATATTGTAGGAACCTGAATCTGTCAACCTACTATCTACTGCTTGACAATATTCAGCAGGTATTTGAACATCAACATGTTATGCTGCTCATCTGCCATTCTGGTATCTCTTTACTAGTTTGATTTATCTTTAAATTGTGAAGTGCAACAACCCTTTTAGCCTCTCTGCGGTTACTAACTATGAACATTTTCCCAAACAAAATGCCAAAAAATGTTTGGGATGGAAAATGTATTTTTAGGTCCTAGATTCTAATGCTTAGAGATCAAATGTATGTTGGGTGCCAACTGTCTTGATTTTAGAGTACCGTGAGTTGAACATCCACCCAAAACGCTGTCAAAATTCCCACATTGGACTGAGGCAGATTCTGCAGCAGAGAACAGGGATCTACCCAACGCAAGGCTGAGTTAGTTCTCTGCGGTTGACCGTAGGAGAGCAATATTGTTGTGGGTCTACCCATAGATCATCTAACAACCATGTATGTTCATCCTTGCATGAATGATTAATATAAGATGTTATCAATACCTTCCTGACCGTTTTATAAAAGAAAAACATGCACCCACACTTGTAATGTAGTATCTTTTTAACATTCATGATGAGAAACACACAAATAATGCTCTCACTCATTCTCTTTAGGATGTAGGGATACTTTTTCTCTTGTAGAGATCATATATGATCATTATAAATAGTATAGTGAAACTATATGCAGTCCCCAACATTAGCAATAATCATTTTGACTATAGTCCTAGCACCTTACTCTTCCCTTATTCACATCTACAAATAAATAACAAATAACAATCAATCATAAATGTATGTAGCAATCTAAAAGGTGGCACAGTAAAACCTACAATTATACTCACAGTAGTGCTGTCAGGATGTGTGAGCTAATATACAGGTGACGTTATAACAACCTCTTTAAACACATTACATTAAAGCAGATGAAAATAACTCTGTTTAAAGTCCATGGCTTCTAAAGGCAGTTACCTCAAACAATCTAAAGCCATGGATTAAGTGTACATGTAATGTTTTTTAAATACACCTGTTTGGTTCACACTTTTCCATCCTCAAGTGGTTTGATGGGTCAATTTATACTGGCCAAGGAAATATCAGGGGGAGCAAAGGTGAACACATAGGGCTGGTGCTTACCAAGATGCTATGTTCTTGCATGTAAAGATCTTCAATCTATACATGGAGCTGCTGGGAGCCCTCCTGGCCACGCACAACATCCACATCCACCAATACGCTGATGACACACAGCAATATCTCAAGATCGACTCCATCAAGGACCTCCGTAGGCTCAGATTCTGCCTCTCGCTGATACAGTCTTCGATGTCCAGTGCATACTTGAAGCTCAACCTCTCCAAGACCGAATTCCTACTCCTCACCAACAATACCAAACACCCAGACATACAAACCTGGCTATCAACCATGAATATTGAGGGCTTCACACTTGAGCACACCTCCCGCACCACGTCCCTCGGGTTCCACATCGACAAACACCTCTCCTTCAAGACATACATCACTAAGACAAGCCATACAGATTGGTGTCAGCTCTCCCTCCGGCATAAAGTGAAGCCCTTCCTCCCTCCATACAGTTTTAGATCCACCATTCAAGCACTGGTCCTAACGCAACTGGATGGGGGCAATACACTCCTCGAAGGCCTCCCGTCATCCTTCCTTGTGCCCTAAACACATCTGCATGCTTCATAAATGTTATACGCAGATACAACCACATCACCCTAGGCCTCATTGACCTTCACTGGCTCCTACTGCACACAGAAACCATCTTAAAGTCTTGCTGCATCATCTATAAGACAGTCGCGGTCAAGTTACCCAGCTACCTCGCAGAGAAACTCTGCATCTCTGGTGGACAGCGCACCACCAGAAGCCAGGACACGTGCAGCCTTGTAATCCACTGTTGCAAAAAGGAAAGGACCAGAAAACAAGCCTTCTCTGCCTACTCCCCAATACTATGAAACCTCCTCCACATCAGCATCAGACTCACCCCCATGCTCCTACAATTCATGAAAGAACTCAAGACTCACCGCTCCAAGGAGTCTCTCCTCCTCAACACCTAGGCCATTAATTCGCCTCTCGCGCCCCCTGGCTCACTAGATGCCGTCCATCCCTCTCCTCCCACAATCCAGTACAGCTGTAACCTTCCTCTGTCCCCCTCAGTATCCTACCCCCACTTATATCTGTCCTGTTGTTACCACCGTTCCGTTACACATCTGTTATGCTGTAAACCTCTGTAAAGTGCTCCGTTATGGATCCGTTGCTTCTTGATGCTAGATCAGCACTCAAAAAATACTATAATAATAACAATAATAATAATAATAATAATAATAATATTAATAATAATAAGAATATGAAGAAGAATATGTTCAAGACAATTAAAAACATGGCCATAGCTTACCAAAAGGAAAACTGCAAGCCAATTAATATACCATGTGACCATGATGAAATGTGCAAAGCAGTTAAAGTACAGAACCATAGTCAACCAAGACTAAATGGAATGTAATAGACAATTAAAATGCTCGGCCATTCGTGTCCATAATGCAATATGCATGAACATTAAAGGTCATGGTCATAAGTGACTAACATGCCATGTTCAAGCCAAGCCCTTCCAAAATGTCATGTGAAATCTTTTCATACATGCACTTCTGCTTCCTGTCTTTTCCTGGGGTAATTTTTTACTTTGGGTTTTCATAGCGAAAGGGATTGGAAGGGAGCAAGTGGCAAGGGAACTGACAATGACTGTATTGTGTTTTTGTATTGTATTAATCTGTTGAGGGTAACAGGGTGTTTTGCACAGATTTACTTTACAAATAACACGATCACGAAAAGGGACATTCCGAGCAAGGTGTCTTACACTGTGGGAAGGTAGAAAGAAATGTACCAGAAGATTAAGGGGAATACATGGTGCAAACTCCAGAGACAAAAGAGACACATGTCATTCATTGGTTCAAGAGAACTTTCTTTAGAAAGGATGGTATTTTTGAGGGCCTTAGTTGGTAGGTAGTCGGGTAGGGGAGTGATGTGGGAGAGAGTGGACAGTGATCCTTTAAGGCATTTTGGGAGGAAGGGAGTTCAATCTATGTGAGGAAAGAAAGACAAAGCAAGGGAGTTGTTAGGAAGGCAATATTAGGGTGAGTGATAGAGCAGAGGATAGTAGCTGGACGGTGTGCTAGCTAGGTACGTAGAACAAGCTCATGCAAGGATTTGAACAAAAAGGGCCTCATTTACAAAACCTTTGTCAATGGGGTTTACCGATTCAATTTGTAAATCAGGCCCAAAATGTATGACATTAAAGTTGGTCCATTGTTATCAAGGAGAGCAATTGACATGAAGATAGTAATTGGGGGTGGAAGAAGAGTGTGGAAGTTTGTAGAGGTTAGGGGTGGCAAAGCTGAATACATTTTCAAGCAGGCAAAAGGAGAAGGTGGAGATAGAGGATGCTGGCATAGTAATTGTGGTGGCTGAGTACTAAGGTAACTATGAGGATTTTGGTACAGCTGAAGATGAGAAGGGGACACATTTTCCAGTTGTTAATAAGTTTATCCTGGCTGTTGTCAAGGTATGAGTAATGAACTGGTGCAGGTTATGGTCTCAAACATAAAAGCTGTGTTCCTTAGGGGAGGGACAAAGTAGGTCTGGTGGGAAGGAGATGGGTGAGAGTAAGCCTGTGAATGCAGAAAGATTGACCACCTCAGTCTTGGAGGAACTAATCATAAAACAGCAAAGTACCATTCAGTGATGAACCTGAAAAAGAGTAGCAGATATACGCTTGACTAGAGGTAACAAGTAATGTTGTGAAAGGAGAAGAGGTTTTGCATGTCGTAGCAAAGAGGTGGTAGGAGAACCAAAAGAGGAGATCAGTTGACAAAGGGGAGAAGTGTAGCGGTTAATTAGTAAAGGAACAAGGGCAGAGCCTTGATAGATATCATCAGGGTGGAGCGGGTGGATTTTTGGTGCCACTGTTACACAATATGTAGAACGATGGATGAGATTGGTAGAAAGAAACCCAGTCACGATCAGTTTCATAGATTCCAAGATTGGCGAGAGTCAGAAGAAGAAAGGAGTGGTCTCCTGTAACAAAGGCTGCTGATTCAGTAAAATAAAGAGAGTGAATAGTTTATAGAGGTGAGCAGAGGTCAGAAAGTTATGTACAGGGGTGTGGGTTGATTCCTACGAGTGACAAGTGCAAAATCCAGTTAGGAGAGGGTCACTTAAGTTGTTAATGTATAGTAGGAAGAGAACCTATGAAGACAAGTTGTTCAATGATTTTTTTGAAGTGGGATAGGAGAGATAGAGGTCGGTAGTTAGCAGGGTTGCTGGAGTCAGATGTGGGCTTCTTGGAAAAATTCGAAGATAGAGAAATAGGTGGAAGCTATAAAGAGATGGGTAGTATTTTAATTAAAATGTAAACTGCGTGAAGGGGATCCCCACCGCAAGGTGCAATGCAATACTGAAGTTTAAAAGAAGGTGCAATTGACTTTAATCTTTAGTTTTACTTTCTGCTCTGCAAAAAAATAAACACTACCTGCAAATTACACTCTGCAGGAAACATTTACTATTAGATTGATACAATGTGCCTGAGGGTTCTTTTGTAGGCCTTTTTCTGAGCTTTTGCTGTGATATTTTTCTTTTGCTGGAAGCAAGATGCTGCTTTGTTCTAACAAGAAGACCACACTTACCACAGTTCCTCTGTGGTGACTGGCAGGCTTGAAAGGCCCTTTGAACCTCCCTCTAACACTCTAATACTTGGGCGTATGCTGAAGTAGTGCTGTTGCTGTGGTTTTACTCTTCTGCTGGAAGCAAGACACTGTTTTCTTGTACCAATAAAACCACACATACCATAATTCCTCTGCAGTGACTGCCTGGCTTGAGCTGCCCCTTTAGCAGCGCTTCAGCATCACAACAGCTCTGCGCGTGCCATGCACAAAGCGTGCAAAGCGCGTTGTCGTCATGCCTTCATCTGATGTTTTTTTAATCCAACATGATGTCTGAACAACATAGTCGGTCGACCATTAACATTTATGATCAGTTATTTACCTATAATGGTGAGATTCCTGCCAGTATAATAAGCAAAATAAGCATGACTGTGCCCTCAAAATATGACCGTAGGAAACCAAGATTTGCCACTGTTCCTGCAGTGAGGACAAGCAAGATCTCCTCGACCAATGATACTACCAGCGAAATCACTAGATTTTATAAACCCATGCGAAACCCTCTCCTAGGTTGACTTTGCAGGATCATCTAATTCCGGCCTTTTCCTGACAAGACTCGAAACTAATTGAGAAAGTAGTCAACACAATTGTAGATGGCATTATAGATAATGATAAAACCCCTTTATATTCCAACTGCGAGTTGTACATCATAACCACTCGGGTTGGACCCTCCAACCATAAATAATTAATCTGTATTTCTACTGAAGATAAGGCTAGAGAAACTATTACTATCCCCTCTGGCATGGCAACAAGAACAACTGGTGTCCATTTCAGCTGTGCTGAAATTCTTGACAAGAACTTGATCTGCACATCCCAGATGCCACTCATGAATTCCACTATTATGAAAGATTCTCTGCATGAATCCACAGTAGATAATCCTAATGGATTCTTATCCAAACAAACACTTTCGACGGATGGCAATCTTGAAGCCAATATTCACACTAAGCCCATGTCTGCCTTATGTCCTAACAAAATGATCATCTTCATGATATTGGTATACTGTCCTCCGCCCTGCCCTCCTCTTGAATTTATTAAAACATTTTCGCAATTTACTTCGGATTTAATATTGACTTACGCCAACTTGTTGGTGTTGGTTAATTTTAATGTCCATCCTAATAATTCATCTGATTTAGATGCCGCAAAGTTAATTGCTGCACTGGCAGACCATCATTTTTATCTGTGTGACCACCTCTCAACACATAATAAAGGAAACACTCTTGATTTAATATTCTCAGATACATTATTGACTGCTAATCACGTGGTCTAATCAATTTGTTCTTCCTTTTCTTGTCTTTTCTTCCCTCTCTTATCATGCAGGTTCCATGTTTTGGCATGAAAAAATAATTGAAAAAAATTGGCTGGAAAACTATTCTTCCAACTCAAACAAGCCTGTCGTAGGGGAGAGTGCAAATGGCATTCTGGCTATACTCTGATAGATAAGCAGGAATATAAATAGGTCCTTGCTGACTTTCATACAGTCATCAAAGGGGCGGAATCCCAATATTAGCCAGACCACATTGTCAAAGCAGCATGCTCTTCTCATAAGCTTTTTAGAGTTTCTGAGGAACTCACCTCCCTCCCCCCTGTTAGTTGATCCATCCCTCTCTCAGGTGATTTGTGATTTGAACAGTACATTTTTTGTTGATAAAATTCACAAGATTCACAATCAAATTGACTCAGCTGAACCTACCAATGCAACTTCTACCTTTTTAGCAGAGTCTGTGACAGTTTATGATAGTCCAGAGGTTTTCCAGTTTGAACCTGTTACAGATGAGGCTGTTAGTTTGGCATTATGTTATGTTATGTTATTTTGCATTTATATAGCGCTTATATACCATTGATATGGTCTGACGGTGCTGGTAGGTTGAACGCCCTTGGGAACCAAAGTTTGGGGCAGTAGAGAGATTAGAGAGAGTCCAAAGGTGCGTGTGCGCACCGGGTATGTGTGCAGCTCATGCAGAATTCATGTGGTAGCTGCTTCTTAGCGGTAGGTGTGGTGGTTGAGAGATCAGGAGTATGTGTTCGCTCTGGCCGGAATTATCCAGACCGAGTGTGGCAGCGTTAGGCCTGAGGAGAACGCCTGGCTGGGGGTGTGAGACCAGCAATGCTTACTTAGAGTGATGGGGAGTGAGCGGCAGATGTTGATATGAGAACAGTTATACCGAATGGTGTCATAGTATCTCTGTGTTCTAGTTGAGTGGTGGTGTAAGGAGAGAGTAAGCGTGGGGTGTGATATGAAGTATGTTCTTTCAAAGGTTCCATGCATTCCAAGGCATACTATGTACGTCACGCAATTCTGAGCCGTCAGGTCCGTTCTATGCATTTTTGGTCATTTCAGGCGTTCAAGATTGCACTACACACTCACGTGCTCTATTTCACCATGCGTGTTCTAGTCTATGCTTCATTCTCTAGTGTGCTCCACGTGTGTTCTCCAGTATTCCATACGCATGCACTCTCAACTACACACTCATCTGGTCTACACACTCATCTGGTCAACATACTCATCCGCTTTATGCACTATTCTTCCGCTCTACGTACTCATCCGTTCGTCATACTCATCTGCTCTACATACCCATTCGCTCCATACACTCGTTCGTTCCATGTGTTCATCCGCTCCACACACTCATCTGCCACTCATCTGCTCCGTTTTCATCCGCTCCACACACTCATCCGCTCCATATATAATCATTCGCTCCATATACAATAATTCGCTCCATATACAATCATCCGCTCCACTTATACTCATCTGCTCCACGTACACTCATCCGTTCCGCGAACACTCGTCCGCTCCACAAACTCGTCCATTCCACACACTCGTCCGCTCCACACACTCGTCCGCTCTACACATACGTCCGCTCCACACATGCGTCCAATTTACATACTCGTCCAATCTACACACTCGTCCCATCTACACACTTGTCCAATCTGCTCATTCGTCCAGTCTACCCACTCGTCTAGTCTACCCACTCATGCGGTCCATAACACTCATCCGGTCCACCCTGACAATACTACTCGTCTGCTCTACGTATCTATCCGTTCCACACACTCATCAGTTCTATGTATTTATCCGCTCCATACATTCATCTATTCCACATACACATCCGCACCAGACACTCGTCCGATTCACATACTCATCCGCACCACTCACTCGTCCGCTTCACACACTCATTCGCTCCGAACATTCATCCGCACCAAAGACTTCTTTTTTTTTCTTTTTTTTTTCTCGCATAATCATCTGCTCCACCTACTCATACGTTCCACGCATTCGCCCGCTCCACGTACTCATCTGCTCTACGTACTCAGCCGCTCCTCCACACTCAGCCGCTCCTCCACACTCAGCCGCTCTCCACACTCAGCCGTTCTTCATACTCAGCCGCTCTCCACACTCAGCCGCTCTCCACATTCAGCCGCTCTCCACACTCAGTCGCTCTCCACGTTCCTCAGCTCTGCACGTTTCTCTGCTCTGCACGCTCCTCCGCTCTGCAAGCTCCTCCGTTCTCCACTCTCTTCCGTTCTCCACGCTCCTCCTTTCCCCACGCTCCTCTGCTCTCCACACTCAACCGCTCTCCACATTCAACCGCTCTCCATACTCATCCGTCCTCCACACTCATCGGCCCTCCCCACTTATCGGCCCTCCACACTCATCCGCTAACTGCATTTATCCTCGACACTCGTTCACACTCATTCGCTCTCCGCACTCATCCGTTCTCGCTCTCCACACTCATCCTCCTTCCATATTCATCCGCTCTCCACACTCATCCGCTCTCCACACTCCTCCGCTCTCCACACTCCTCTGCTCTCCACACTCCTCCGCTCTCCACACTCATCCGCTCTCCACACTCATCCGCTCTCCACACTCATCAGCTCTCCACACCCATCCGCTCTCCATACTCATCTGCTCTCCATGCTCATCCGCTCTCCACGCTCCACACCTATCCGCTCTCCAATACTCATCCGCTCTCCATGCTCATCTGCTCTCCACGCTCATCCACTCGCCACGCTCATCCGCTCCACACTCCTCCGCTCTCCACACTCCTCCGCTCTCCACACTCCTCCGCTCTCCACACTCATCCGCTCTCCACACTCATCCGCTCTCCTCACTCATCCGCTCTCCACACTCATACGTTTTCCAGACTCATCCGCTCTCCATACCCATCCGTTCTCCATACTCATCTGCTCTCCACGCTCATCCGCTTTCCACGCTCCATACCCATCCGCTCTCCATACTCATCCGCTCTCCACGCTCATTCACTCTCCACACTCATTCGCTCTCCGCGCTCATCTGCTCTTCACGCTCATCCGCTCTCCACGCTCATCCTCTCTACATGCTCGTTCGCTCTTACACGTTCGTCTGGTCAAACGTCCACCAAGTCTATACATTCATCCGTTCAGATTAGTTGACTGTTCTATGCCCTCCTGTGTTCTGTTCGCTTTTCTGTTTTCGCGTCCTCGTCAACTCTACACGTACTCATCAACTCTACACGCTCGTCCACTCTACACACACAACCACTCTGCATACTCATTGGCTCTAGTATGTTCATCTATTTCCTCTGATCTCTATATTCATTTGATCTTTCTAGTTGTCTGTTCTTCCACTCTCGCACCCTTCCACCTAGTGTGTTCATCTGTTCTATATGCTTCATCCATTCTAAATATTTCATCTATGTCATTCATTACGTTCCCTCCTCATTCATTATGTCCATTTCATCGATTCAGATCTCCTAGTTTCCCGATGATTTATTCCTATTATCCACTTCACTGTTTTGATCTACATTACCCGTTTAGTACTGTTTGTCTTTATAGTTTACATTCGAGTTTATTTAGTTGTAAATTTCTTGCTTCAGTTCGATTGCTCAGTCGGTGTTATTGTGTTGAAGCTAGTTTGGAACTGGTTAGTTTTAGGGGAAGAGCCAGGTTTTCAGTAGTTTGCTGAAGGCCGTTAAGTCTTCAGTTAGGCGGATGTGGGGTTGGGGCAGGGCTGAGAATGATGATCTGCCCAACCTGACTGAGTTTGTCTTAGGAATTACTAGGAGGCCGGCTGAGCTTGATCTTAGGGTGCGAGTGGGGTGATAAGGTATTAGCTTGTCTTGAAGATATTGCGGTCCAGTTTTTAGCAAACTTAGGCAAACTTAAATCTCCATCCCCATTAGAACCTGTTCCTTTGCACTTTCTTCAGTCTTTACCATTTTATTCTATTTATCTTTTTAGGAAAGCCCTTCATCATTCTTTTGCTAACGGCTTGTTTCCGACCCCTTTTGAAGCACGTATTGGTCACCCCTCTTCTGAAACAATCTCCTCTGACTCCAGCAGACCGAGCCAATTACTGCCTATTTCATGTCTTCCGCTGTTAATTAAGCAATATGCCTTGAGTAGCGGGCATTACCGAGTCAGGTAATGCCCCGGGGCCCATAGTTATAGGCCTGAGCGAAGTGAAGAAAAGAAAAATAGCTGTACCTGAATCCCCGGCGGGGGACGAAGGCAGCCTCCAGCCGTGTGCAGCTTCGGAGCAGGGATTACCCCGGTCCGAGCCTCTACACAGCTGGAGGCTGCCACGCCGCCCACCGTGGACAAAGGAGGCAGAAGGTAAGTGGGGTGTAGAGGTGGGAAGAAAGGGAAAACAACCACATACCTGAGACCACGGCGGGGGGAGGGGCGAAGGCAGCTTCTCAGCTGTGTGGAGGCTCGGAGCAGGGATAGCCCTGCTTCGAGCCTTCTCATTGGCTGAGGGGCTGCCACGACCCCAGCTGGGAACACTGGCCGTGGAATCCTGGCTGAGGGATTCCCGGTCGGGTAATGCCCCGGCGAGGGCCAATCAGAATACTTTTTTCATTCTGATTGAGCCCTCACCGGGCACTAATTAAGCAATATGCCCCAAGCGGCGGGGGCATTACCAAGTCAGGTAATGCCCCGGGGCATTACTTGACTCAGTAATGCCCCTACCGGGAGGGGCATATTGCTATTAGTACCCCAGCCCACAAGATCTGTGTGTCCGGGGTACTAAAAGCAGTTATTTCCTGTACCGAAACAGGACAACAAAAAAAAGACCAAGAAAAGGGCCTCCGGGAAAGGGAAAAACAGAGTCCATTTTCCCTTTCCATGGCGGTCATAGGGAGCAGACGTGCTGGGAACAGAAGTGCTCGCAGCGTGTTCACTCCCAAAAGACGACAGAGAAGAAGATAAGTGGGGTTGGGAGGGTGGGGGAAATGGGGGAGAGGGAGGGAAAAGAACAAATAAAAATAGACATACCTGAATCCCCGGCAGGGGGACGAAGGACGCCTCCAGCCGGGTTGAGGCTTGCAGCAGGGATGGCCCCACTCCGAGCCTCTACACGGCTTGAGGCTGCCACGCTGCCCGCCGTGGACAAATGAGGCAGAAGGTAAGTGGGTGGGGATGTGGGAGGAAAGGGAAAAAAGAAAACACATACCTGAGTCCCCGGCTGGGGGTGAAGGCAGCTTCTCAGCCGTGTGGAAGCTCAGAGCGGGGATAGCCCCACTTCGAGCCTTCTCATTGGCTGAGGGGCTGCCATGCCCCCCACCAGGAACAAGGGACGTGGAATCCCAGCCGAGGGATTCCAGGCTGGGTAATGCCCCGGCGAGGGACAAGCAGAATGCTTGTTTCATTCTGATTGAGCCCTCGCCGGGTACTAATTAAGCTTATAGAAATGATTGTCACGCTCCAACTTTCAAGACATTTGGAGTCAAACTTTCTTCTATGTCCTTTTCAGGCTGATTTCAGGCCCCATAGAGGTACAGAGTCGGTGATGATAAGTATTTTGGATTATCTCCAAATCTATTGTGAATAATCTGCTTCCTTGCACACAGCACTGTATTGTAACAGATACGGACGAGCCCTGCATTGAGCTTGTTAATGGCTAGCACTGCTGATGCCTTGGTCCCTATTAAATCCTCAGTTAACAATTCTAAACCTTCAGCTCCTAGGTTTTCATCTGAACTTAGGATACTTGAACAAGTTTGTTGCCGAGCTGCGAGCAAATGGCACATTGAGTAGGCCTCTTTCGCTAAGCAGGATGCGACAAAAACCCAGTTTTATGCAGACGGTATTGAGACAGCTTCCTGCTCTTTGCATGAATTATTTCATGAGGCTACAGAGCTTTCTGCACCTTCTCTCCCTACAGCTGATGCATTGTGCACAGTTTATCTTGACGAAGTGGTACAGTCTTTTACTGTGGGAAAATGTGCCAGTCTGTTTCAGTTTGAGCCAGTGACTAATGAAGTGGTTCTGATTTCTTTATCCATATTCAAGTCAGCATCTCCAGTGGACCCTATTCCTCTTCATGTCATTCAGGCTCTTCCCACGCATTTCATTTCTTTGTTTACAGCCGCACTTTATCATTCTTTTACTATTGGTACGATTCCTACCACTTTAAAGCATGCTGTGGTACACCCCCCCCCCCGCTTTTGAATAAGGCCGATCTTAATCCTGCTTTGGCAGTAAATTGTCATCCTGGTTCCCTCCTAGCAGTGCTTATGAAGCTGAGGGAAGCTATTGGCACTCAACAATTTTCTAATTTTCTTGAGTCTCAAAATCTTCTTTACCCATTTCAATCTGGTTTTAGACCACTCATGGGCACTGAATCAGTGATGGTTTCCATTCTTGATGATACTGCTTTGATCCAAGACCGCTGCAAGGTTGGAGTTTTGATTGTCTGTGACTTCTCCCAGCCTTTGATACTATTGACCATGGGATTCTTTTGCATTCTTTGGAAAAGGTTGGTATCTCTGGCTGTCCACTTATGTGGTTTTCTTCTTTCTGACTGTTTTCAGACAGTGTATCTTCCTCCTTTCAAATCTCACCCGGTGGCGTTGACATATGGTGTTCCTCAGGGCTGTTCCCTGTCACCTCTTCTTTGTAATTTGTATCTGTACCCGTTAGCTGATCTCATAGCAGAACATGGAGTCCATTTATACACCTATGTAGATGATTATACCCATATCCTTTTCCATCTCAATTCCCTGGTGACAGACCCTCATTCAAAGCTACGTAACTGTCTTCTATTGGGGATTGGATGGCTATGAACCGGTTAAAATTGAATGGGTATACAACTGACATTCTTGTGGTGAACTCCTCGAGCCGCAGTCCCTCCCGGAGTGCTGACTATTGGCCAGCTTCTCTGGGGTCCTGTCCTTCTCCCACTGAATCAGTTAAGAGTCTGGGGATTAAACTTCTTCCCTGCGGCTCCAGAGAATCTAAAATCTCCTCTGTCTGGCATGCTGGTTTTGCTAAATTGAAGATATTGAGGACGATTCTGCCTTTTCTCCCTTGTGTGTCCCGTGCAAGGGTTGTGACCTCTTCTGTTATGGGGTATGTGGATTACTGTCATGGCATCTACCTTGGCCAACCTTCTTTCCTACTCCAACATTTACAGATTCTGCAAAACTCGCAAGCTAGGCTGAATCTGGGGGCCTCAAGACTTTCTCGTTCTCTGGGTCAGCTTTGTCAGCTGCATTGGCTTCCCATTAAAACAGTTTGAGTTTGAGCTGTCGTTTTTGGCGCACTGTGCTATTCATAATGCCAGTGCTAACTATCTTTGCTCTAACCTGATTGCTTATAGGCCTTACGGCCTGCCAGATGTCTCAGATCTTTTTCACAAGTTTTGTCGAGAATTCCAATATATCACAAGGTTTGGGTAGGGGGACATCTTTTCTCATGCTTGGCCCCTACTATCAAATTCTCTCCCTGTGCACCTCTGAGACACTGTTGATCATTTTCAACTTTGTAAGATGCTGAAAACGTGTCTTTTCTAATGTTTGGACTTCTCCTGACTGTTTCACCTTTCTGTCTGCTCTTTTAGTGCTTGTATGCCTTTTGGCCTTAGTTCGCGCTCTATAAATTCTATACCATCACTTTGCTTTAAGACCATAGAGAGATGCTGCCTTTGACATGATTGAGCATCATATCCTTCTTAGGTGCCTGGCATTGGCTGGGAATGTTGCCCTCCCTCCCCCCTTTCTTGGTTTTCTTCTTTCCTATCACAACAATCACAAACAGTGTCTTTATTTCCATTCTATTCGGAGCCAGTGTCTATCACTTGTGATGTTTCCCTGGGTTCCTCTTTGTCCCCTCTTCTTTTAAATCTTTATTTAAGTCCTTTAGCTGATCTTATTTCATCTCATGGTGTATGTTTTTAGACTTATGCAGATGAAACGCAATTGACTTTCTGTCAGAATTCCCTGGTTCTTGAACCACCTGAGAAATTAAGAGCCTGTCTAGCATCCAATGGAGAATGGATGTCGGGAAATTGGCTGAAACATAATGGAGGGAAGACTGAGATTTTAATTGTTGGTTCACCAGATTTTAATAAATTCTGCATTACTGATTTTGGCCAGATTCTCTTCGCCCATGCCCAGCTCCTAGTGGTTCGGTCAAGAGTATGGGGGTGAAAGTGTTATCTATGGGGTTCAGAGAACCACAGGTTGCTTCTGTCTGCATTTCTGTTTTGTTAAACTCAAACTTTTAATTAGGATTCTCCCTTTTATTGCATTGTACTTACATTCTGTAGTAGTCACTACCTATATCATGGGCTCCCTTGATTACTGCAATAGTATCCACCTAGGGCAACCAGATTTTGTAACCCATCACCTTCAGGTGCTCAAAGATTTTGCTCCATTTTTGCCTATTAATGCACCTAGGTTTGTGCATACCCTCCTCCTGCTTCGTCAACTGCACTGGCTCCCGATCAACAGTCATCTTGATTTTAAGATCTTATGTATAGTGCATTGTGCAGTTCAACAATCACCTTTTCTTTGAGTGAAACTTGCTTGGTACATGCCTTCTAGAGCCCTTCATCCAGGTTCCCAAATTCTGTGTGAAATCCCAAGGTTTCATAAAGCTCAATCTAGGGGTTGTTCCTTTTCAGTACTTGCTCCGAAGCTGTAGAATTCCCTCCCCTTTAATGTACGAGAGCTATCCGACCTTCTATGTTTTTGCAAAGCTTAAAAGACATTCTTGTTCTGAAGACTTTTCTGGGTAAGTAAGGTTCGCTGAGATGGGTTCTTCTTCAGTCTATTTGCTAGCACCCAGATGCCCTGAGGCCATGGTTTGTGCTTTATATACCAGGATACAATACGATACAATACTGTTATCAATGTCTCTAGCAGTTCCTCAATATCACTTACCAGGTCACGAGCCTTCAATTTCCTACTGACATCAATGGTAAAATTGTGTGAAGGCATATTTAAAACGTCGGATCACACGTCAACCCTAAAATTCATTTTCGAACATTTAGGGATTACACCCACTTATAGTAATGTGGCTTTCCAAAATGCTCCTGGAATACAATGGGTAATTCCTTCATCAACAAATGTTCCCCATACACAAATTAGCTCTGCCAAACCTATTTCATTTACAACTGATCATACCCCCATCCGTGATTTTACGGTTTCTTCGACCAACAATATAACCAGACAAGTTCCACTGCAGAGCATCAAAGTTGATTGCGAAAGTAACACTAATTAATTACATGAAGTTACTTGTCCCCTGGAAACTACAATCGGCATCTCTTATACTACAACTACAACAACTAAAGTAAAGGAACAGAAAGAAAAATAATACTTTTAAAAATAGATTATTAATTTATAATGATATGGGTATTATGCAAAACAATGGTGCAAAGAAAAACAGTAAAAAATATATCTTACGAACTAAGCAAGTCATTAATTCTAGTTCATCTAAATCTAAAGGATCTGTTAACGAAGAGGGGATGTATGTCATCATTGACTCCCCATGGAAAAAACAAGAATGCTAGGAAGCCCTTATCCGTTACGAACAATAATACAATCAAAATAGTAAACCTAACTATCTTAGTGACATTACTTCAGGAGCTGTGATGGGTAGTGGTAAACTCCCTAGTAGGGAACTGACCTTTATGGGCATAACAGCTCCCAAAAATTACAATCATCATCCCCACTTACACAAGGCCATTCCTATCCAAAGCCTTTCCTGCCTTATACATCAATGCCTTCTCAACCGTTCGTTGGTTCTTGAATTATTCAAACTCATTCCTCTGCTGCAGCTGATCACTATGACATTTCGTATTGAGGATCAGTCTGAATACTCTGAGCTTGTAATGAACCATGCTTCTGATTTCAGCAGACAGGGATATGACTGCACAGAGATCTATCTTAACAACAATAGTAGAAGCTTCAATATGGGGAGCTCTACCTCTGCTAACTTTAAAGAATGATTTATGATCAATTTGAGAGGAGGCGGCCAGCACTCCTCTACATTGAAAGCATTGGCTGGGGCTGGATAAACCTCTGAATTAGAAGAAAGTGCCTGGAACTGGCCCCTCGTTTTACTACAACCGAAAATACTACGTAGACCCTAGCAAACAGCTTTGGTGGAACACAAGTGGACATTCGCATTACTTCCAGGAAAAAGGGATGCATGAGTTTATGGAGTTTCACAGGATTTTTGTCCTCCAAGAAACTTGCCCAACAGCCATTATAACATTCAAATGCTGATAAACCATACCGAAGGGTGGGCTGATCTTAAGCATCAAGAATCATTGTGACATGGAAAAAATAGATTGCTCTTCTGAGTATTTATTAGTGGGTCTAATTACGAGTGAATGTTTTCCACAATCTAGAACATAATGTGTAATAACATCTATAACCCCCCTGGGCTCTCTAAACAGTGTGTTTTTAGATCTAATTGAACATTACTAAGTATAAAAACAAATAAATCATAATTATCATTTTTCACAGATTTGAATGCTAAGATACCCACTCTAGATCCTTTAGTAGTTGACAAAGAAAAGTTAAAATACTGCCTTTCAATTACAGAAAGAGAGCAATGTCAAAGGAAGGAGATGGTACAAAGCACTAGTATCATCAGATTTATATATGCTGACTGGCCATGCTAAGTGTGATATTCCTGACAGTACACCGGAATGACACACCACTAGGCCTCTGCTATAGATTATTGTTTTGTGTCTTCCGCTCTATTGACCTTGCTTTCACACTTTAAGGCTGAGCCAGGGGTGGAGAGCCCCTACTTATTACCTTTTCTTTCACAGAGTCCTCGACTATACAGGATCCTATAGGTATACTGAGGTAAATTCATCTGTAAATCGTTTATGTTGGTATCCAATGAGAAGTGATGGTGCTAATAAGGGACTTGGCGAAATTATGAACGCTTTTATCAATACATACAATTTTCAATCCATATTAGGAGAGACAGATAATTCAAATATGAATTCTTCCTTTTCAGACAGTAATCTTCTATTTGGTAAGCATAACTATTCGGAGAAATATAATGAGGTTATTAAACAGGCAGGGAAAGCCATCACCCTGAAGAGGAAAAACAGCATACAGAATTCCATAAATGGTAAATGTTGTAAATTATACGTGCCATCTTTTGACCTGAAGATTGCTGCATCCAAACCATCACTGAGGAATAAATGATGCCTCATTTATAAACACCCTTTGGCAATCCCACATATGTGCAGTGAAATCCGCAGAGAGAAAGTCATTTATCAAAAATGGCTTAGTGAGCCTCATAGAACAAAGAGAATTACCAGCTGGCAAATTGAATAATACGCGCTCATTCTGGAAAACTGGTGAGGGGCAATCATGGACACTATAATACCAGCATAGGGACTTCCAAGGCTAAATGGGAGAGTTATATTAGCAACATGATTAGCAAGATCAGTTACAATAAGATCTATGAGAGTATTGTGACACATAATAGTTGCCCACCAGCTAGAAAATACACTGCCCAATGAACCACCCAGAGCTACCTGTGACCATCCCATACACCATTATTACCGCATAGCGCTGCTGCAACAATTGATTCCGCCTTGACACTGCTCTGTCCAAAGCCACTCTCAGAGCAACCACGTCCCTCTACCTAGTCACTCTTTACCTCCACCAGAGGTGCAGAACACTGCCCTTGGGCTCTCCCTTTGCCCTGTCATTGCATTGCCCCGCAATACGGCTCAGATCCTCCTCTGCCCCTCTGCAATGCCATTTCTACCACCTCTATCTGCACTCAGCATTGTCACAGCAGCTAACCACTGCCCTACCAGTGCACTGCCCAGTCATACCCCCCAAAGCTGCATCTTTCTCCTCCCACTCAACTTCTACTACCCTTAGGCGAGCACTATGCTCTCCCAGTGGTTAGCCACTGCCCAGTCATCACACTACGTAGTGGCTCCAGCCAGAGCCACCCTAGTCAACTTCCCATGCCTTCCTCCACACTCACCAATGCGTACTACCCATTGTTCCCACAGCTCAATTGTAGTGCCCATGTGACCTACACCACGCCTTCAGAGCCTGACCTAGGCATTCCCAGACTAACTATATTGTGCTCCAGGACGATTTCAACAGAAGTCTCATTAGGACACTGCCAGCTCCCTATCTTGGGATAGCCTAGAACTAGCCGTATTTCCTCCTGCAGCTCTCCCCCACTTCCCCTCTCTATTACCCCCTCATTTACCCCCCAGTCAGCACCTTTAAGCAACACCCAAACTATTATGCACAATCTCTTTGTACCCACACAAATAATATCCATGACCTCATTGAGGAACATGACCATGACTTCTTGGCCATCACCGAAATATGGCTGTATAGTGCTTCAGGACCCTCCCTCGCTCCCACCTTGCCTCAGAACTATGCCATTCTCAGATCCGACAGACCTGACAAAAAAGGAGGCAGTGTTGTCCTCATTTTTAAATCCTCTTTGGCTTTTAGAGAGATTCCCATCCCTCCAAAACCTGGCTATGAACTACTCTTGGCCAAACTCCCGATCAACCAGCAAACCACCATCAACTATCTGATCATCTACTGCCAACCCAACCAACAGACCAGTCCTGAAATTGATATCCCTGTCTTCCTCTCCCCTCTTATCAAACCTAACACCAAATTCATCGTCCTAAGGGATTTCAGCAAGGTTTCAATGATGCCATTGACATCAGAGCCAACATCCTCACCAACGCACTCTGAGATGCAGCTCTCCCAACACATCCACTCCCTTGCCCACTCCAAAGTTCACACCTTGGACTGGACCCTTATTCTGAACACATCAGTCCCTATCATGACCATCATGCCTGTGCCCTAGTCTAATCATTCTCTCATCGAGTTCCAGTTGTCCCATGATCACCAGCCTCCCACAACAGCCACCTCTCAGCTCCTCACCTCACCCGCAATACCTGCAGGCTCACAGAAGCCAGCCTGGCACCCACCTTGATTAAACCCCTCTCTACATACTCTCCTCCACCTGATGAACCCCAAGCGCATGCTTCCCTGATTCTTACTGCCCTCACACTCACCATAGACCAATACACCCATCTCAAACCTAATACCGCTAAACCAGATAGAGGTGCTAACAGCTGGTTCTATGACAATCCTATCGAACAGCGCCAATGCAAGCAGGCCTTGAACACTTTCTTGGAGCCAGCCACCACACCCTCCAACCTTACTGCCTACCTCACAGCCTCCAAAACCTACAGAATCGCCTTCATAACTTTTAAAGCCAATTCCTTCAACACTTCAATCACTAAAGTCAACTCCAGCATAAAAGAACTTTTCTCTATCCTTAAGAGTTGGAATAAATGTCCCATACCGTCTCTCCAGTCCTCATTGACAAAGCCTGGTGCTCTACTATTCAGGCAGCCCTCTCCAACAAGATGAACTCCTTAAAAGTCAAAATTGACACCAAAATAAAACGGAACCCCATCAAACAGCACCATTCTCTGCATGCATCTCCCCCACCCTCTACATCTCCTCCGTCACTGCAGAATTCATCTCCACCAGCAACCAACACCTCAAACCCACTAAATGTACAGGTGATGACTGCCCTGCCCACATTGTGAAACTCTGTGCATCTACACTGGCACCTGCTATTGCCAATTTTGTTAACGCATCCTTCTACTCTAGCAATGTAACAACTTACCTCAAAACATCCTGAATTTCACGTCTCAAAAAACTCCCTCGACTGCACCCTTCCCACTAACTACAAGCCCATTGCTACAGTCCCCTTCCACCTCAAAGTCTTAGAGGCATTGCCTATTCCCCAAAAAGAAACAACACCTAAAACACAAGCTTCTTGGTTCAAGATAATCAGGTTTCAGACCCAAAAAAAGCACCAAAAATCACTGTACTCTTGGACCTCAAAATCCAACTCAATAGCATTCGTGACTCAGTTGACTTGCCCATCCTGCTTCTCCTTGACCTATCAGCACTGTTAAACCTCATTGATCATGATATCCTCTGTCAACATCTCACTAACTTTCACTTCCCCCACCAGTCCTTTCTATGGATCAATTCATTTTTGAGTGCACGCCCTTCCAGAGTTTTCATAGGCAACTTCATGGATGACCACATACATGTCCCCTGTGGTGTCCCTCAATGCTCCTGCTCTCCCCTGTCCTGTAGAATACCTATACCAAGCCAGATTTTGATCTCCTTGATGCAGTGCGCATGCCCTACACCAACTTTGCCGAAGACACACAGGTTTTACTTCCAATATCTGGGAACTACACCCAGGATGTTGTATTGATTAACCAAACCTGAAGTGTCATCCAGAACTGGATGGCATCCCACAATTTTTATCTGAACAACAATAAAACTGAGCTTCTCATTGTGGGCTCGGCTCGTTGCCTCACCACCCTGGACCCCTCATACTTCGCCTTCCCCATCGACAGTATCACCATCCAGGTCACCAAGCACGTGAAGACATTGGGGGTTTATCTTAATGCTGAACGTAACATGTCCTGCCACAGCAATGCTCTTGTTTCTTCCACTGCCTAGGAAACTCATCTCCTCTCAGACCTGCCTGACTCTCACTAGAGCCATTATCGGTAGTAAGCTTGACAATTGTAATGATCTATTTTAGGAACCTCTGCTAAACACCTTAGAAAACTACAACTCCTTCAAAATACAGCCTTATGATCGACAGTGGGGCTAAAACCCTCAGCCCACATCTCAGCAACAAGAAGGGAGGCTCACTGGCTTCCTATGAAAACACGAATTGAATTTAAAACACTAGCCATCACACACCGATATCTGCACAAGAATGCCCCCTCTCACCTCATCCCATGTATCTCAACAAGACTAGTGACCCACGTCCTCCGCTCCTCCTCCAATCTCACTCTACATACGCCCACATTTAATGTAAAGAGAGCGGGAGTTGCAAGCTTTTGTGTCACCGCTACAACCTTGTGGAATTCACTTCCCTAATGCATCCAAAATGAACTATCTTTCGTCGTCTTCAAAAAACGATTCAACACATGGTTATTTGACAGATATGCATAACTCGTATGTGCCTTGCTCCACCTTGTTTTTTCTCCAACCAATTACCTTGTACAAGTGCTGTGGTACCTTCAGGTTCAGGTGCTGTATCATATGTAATAAATAAATAAGGAATTTATTTCACGCTGCTAAATATATCACTAACATTATTAAACCATCAAGGGCACCTGCCATACCCTTCTTACAATTAATCCTGAGATATGGGGCAAACTGTTGCACACAGTGTTCTGGAATATTAGTGAGAATGGAATCCTGTCACTTAGCTGGGAGATCATTATCATTCAGATGAACAATCATGTACTCAAGAACGATCCGAACACCCATAGTATCTTGGCCATGCTTGATGGTCTAATGACTGGATTCAGACAAAACATATCCTGCCCATGCATCAAATAGGATTTAGAAAGGACCACTCTACTATGACTAACACTCTCACCTTAGCTAATATGATAAAGAGAGTGTGGTCTAGACGAGAACAATCATTATATGTCTGTTATATAGACTTTAGTTCAGCAATCGACACGATTAATTGAGATCATCTGTGGAAGTATCTGAACAATCGGAATGTTCCACCTGGTTTCCTGTCTATGATAATGTAGTTGCATTCAAATACATCTGTTAGAGTTAAACTTAACCATGTTGGGGCATTTACTAAGACTATTCCCACTTACAAATGGCATAAACAGGGTTGCATTCTTACACCCACCTTATTTATCCTATATTTAGCTGACCTTACAGAAGCATTAAACCGTGAAACCGCTTATCCCCCATTATGTGTACGAAATGCATGCAGTGGGTGGGTAGGCTGTGCTGATAATTTGGTCCTCATGGACCTTACACTGCAAGGATTACAATCACATTTTAAACTTCTACGCAAATACTGTGATGAGTTAGTTATAAACATTAAGAAAAGTAAGGCCATGGGTATCTTTCATAAGAAAAAATGGAGGCACTGTAGATATGTTTGGATGAACCACAATACACCTATTGAGATGGTCAATAAATACAAATATTTGGGTATCTTTCTAGATAACACGCTCCAATGATCTGTACATGTAGAGCATATTATACATCTAATAAAAAGCCACATTGATGTTATTAAATCCTTCTCCTATACTAATTGTGGATATACTCTTGCAGCTTTTATTACGATCTACAAAGTTAAAATAATTCCTAGGCTGCTTTATGGTGCAGAAATTTAGGTGATGAATCGCACCATGGAATTGTCCAAACTTGAAAACATTGTTTTAAAGCCTTACTTAGTACGCCACCTCACTGACAGTTAAGTATCTACAAATTGAATTCGGAATCTGCTTTATAAGGAAACTGATTTAATGGCCATGATTCCTGACCAAGTATGGTTTAGATTAATGGAGGGAAATGACTGGATCCTCAATTACACCTTCACGAAATTCTGGCTAGACATCAAAGCAATGCTCAAGAGTAATGCAATTTAACTCAAGACTCTGAATATCTGGGCATATCAAGGGTAATCAGTCTTACCAGGAATGTCATTGTTTAAATACTTTTTTCTTTTTGTCTACAAATGTTTGCTCTTTGCAGTGGATTTTAATGTATTAATGTAAGTAGTAACTACTTGTATATATTACATATTCTTATCATTACGTTGTTTGACATTTAGAAATAACGTGTTAAATACATTTATTTGACTTCATGGCACATTCAAAAATATGTATTAATAATAGATTCCTATGAAATCCACCTGCTCATTAGCAAATGCTGATTTCATAGGAATCTAATTGTTTCATACCTGCTTGAAAATCTTATGCAGGCGTAAAACTAAGTGCTCACACAAGACCGAGGAGGAAAGCATGTGGAAAGGTAAACTCTGATCTACACTCCTACGCCACCTCGTCCGAGCATGAAAATGACCTGGAGCAAAAAATGGAGGCATAAAAGCACCATGCCCTGCTTTTACACCTTTATTTCCTGCACCGCCCAATAGCAAATAACGTCTGTGGGTAGCAGATGATGAGTACAATTTCATTTAACGTGTCAAAGGGGGCCCCCAAGGGTTTGGCAGCTCATAGGATGGGTGCCAATTATTTTGTAGGTTTCGATTAGGAAGAATATGAATGTGAAAGTAGATATAGGAGATGGGAGCTAAACAGAGTGGTGAGGTAGCGAAATGAGAGTGGTGAGGGTGTCTCCATTTTGAAATGTTAGGACAATATTGAGTGGGCAAAGTAGTTGGTTGATACAGAAAAAGAGATGGCATGAGGGTAAGGAGGGGTAAACAAGGACTGGAGTGTTCAGGAAAGTTTGCAGGGGTGAGATTGAAAAGCAGTGGTATGATTGGTGAAGTAGGATGATTTGGCGTTGTCCAGAGAACAAGTAAGTGGATTGCATTCTTGTAGGGTAGGAGTAGAGAGAGAGGCCATTCCCTATGGCTGCACTTGTGAAGGTGGTGTTCCATGTCAGTTTTAAGGAGGCAGATCTGAGGGGAGATACAGGACTGGGGTAAGGTGTTGAAGGGGTGATGGCAAGAGAGGAATAGTGGTGGCCAAAGGGGTGCACAGAGCCATGTTTCAGTCACAAAAGGCATATTAGATATGAAAAGTAGCTAGAGTAAGAGGGAAGGCAATAATGTGACTTTATCTAGTTTCGGGGTCAAGAAGTCAGGTTTGATTTTAGGTTTAAAGATGGTGGGGACACGAGTGGGAGAGAGTAAGGGAGGAACAGTGATGATGAGGTTTGGGTGGTTAGAGGGGGACGGGTCAATAATGACATCAGAAGAAGATAGTGAGGCAGAGAGGATGACATATTCAAAAGAGTTCCTTTGTGAGTCAGTGGGCAGATTGTGAAATTATCTGAGAGTGATCAGGGAGGAGGGAATCACGTTCAAGTTAATAAGTGCGAGAAATTGGAGGGTGGTTGATGTCACACATGAGTTACAGAGTATTATGAGAGAATGGCGGCCCATATCACAGAGGAATGAGTTGAGGCGGTAAGGGGAGCCAATACCATAAGAAGATGGTGAAAGGTGTGATTGGGGAGAGTTGGGTGGTAATGAATGCAGAGTAGAGGGGAAGGAAGTCAGAGTGTGGAAGGTGAGTCTTGTTCATAAATAGTTATGATCAATGGGTAATTTATTGGTTCCTGGTTGTAACAGCAATATTGGGGTTAATATATTGCTGTGTTGTTCTAATTTATTTCTGATTTGCCCGTTCATTAAATGCATTTAAAATATCAGTTTTAGTATCTTGTTAACACATTCTAAAATATAAACATCATAAGTGACATGTAAAATGGGATCCCGCCTGTTGCCTGTCTGTTACCGCTCTTTGTCTGTATGTGGAATTGCAGATTCGTCTCAATCTTGTCTCCTTTTAGTGTGTGCGTTGGTTCCCTATCTGAGTCACTTTACCAGATGCATGATATGTAGTACTCGCTCCCATGGTCTCGATCTGTTCCCCAGCAAAAATGTATGGCAGCGGGTGCTCGACCTGATATAGGGAACCTTAATCCTTTCTATTTGTTTCAATCGACCGATCGTTCGGTGCAGCGGAACCCCGCTGCTTCCAGAAAACACACGCTGAAAGGAGACAAGATTGAGACCAATCTCCAACACCACACAGAGTTGATGATGGCTTCATGCTGGCGGGAGAAGTAGGAGAGGGCACCATGAGGGTGAGATGTGCTGAGGAGTGTGGATTGGATGGAAAAGAAATGACATATGGTATCACAGGAATAAGGGTATGAGCGAGACAGTGCAATGCCATACTAGACACCAAAATGGAAAGTGCAAGTCAGTTAACATAGAAGAACATTGGCGACCAAAATGCAAAGGAGAATAAGCGGAAATATAGGGATATTAACGGCCAAGACGCATTGCGCAAGACAAGTAAGGCATCCTGCCAAAGACAACCGAAATACTACAATGTGCAAGACATTTAAAATACAGGACCATAGGCGACTAGAAGCTGTGCCTATGACAATTAAAATACAAGGCCTTAATGGGCACAATGCAATGTGCACGACAATTAAAATACAGATATATAAGAGACCAAGCCACAATATGAAAAACAATTATAAGAGGGAGCTACTCGATCAAAATTCCATGTCCAAGAAATTTACAATACAGGTCCATAAGCGATCAAAACAAATCTGCAGGAAAATGAAAATGACATAGCCTTAGGAGACTAAGGGGCAATGCGCTAGAGAATTAAAATACAGAGCCAGAGGTCACCAGGATGCAGTGTGCAAGGCAGTTAACACGCAGGGCCTTCTGCGGCCAAAGAGCTATTCGCAAATCAATAAAAAGGGGATCACGATGAAATGTAAAGAAAAGTGCTCTGGTAATGCACTAGTGAGACACATAATGGGGGTGGGGTCTGGATTGCAGATCACAATAGTCAAGGTCCAGATCATGGTAACCAGACTCACGTAGTGGAACCTCCTGGAGAAGTAGTGGCAGCCAAGGTGGAGGGAAAGCAGGTCCTAGGTGCACAATATCCCAGGACAGACCATATTTCTGGGCATCAGATTCCGAGAGAGCACACCCTCCCCTGAGTGACAATGGACTTGCCGTGACACCTGTATTACCCAGGGCGGCAAGGCCTTGGCCACTGACCCTAGGGTGTCACACTCTTTGAGTGGCTGAACCATGGCAGCCAATTTGAGAGGAGGCTGTGCCTGAAGAGAGCTCTTTGCACCAGTGGGAGTGTTAGGGACACATTGAGGATGCAGCCTCATTGTCAGAAAGGTCAGTGTTATAATGGTTGTATGCACTTGATGGGCGCGGTTGATCCTTATTGGCTTGCAATTCATTTTTTTATTTTTTGGGAGAGCAGGTTTTTCATTATTGGTGTTTAATGCACATTTATGCAGCACATGTTGTGCATACACGGTGGATTTTGCATATGTGTGGAGTGCATTCCATGTGTCGTGCATGCTCAGCATTTGTGCCAGTGCATTATGTAGACATCTGGCGTTCCATTTTCAGAGCACAAAGTGTATTTCCAGATGTTTTTACGCTCCCAGTTTACACGATTGTAAACAGGCTCGCACACATTCTGTTAGGTGAAGGTGTTTGCGTTAGAATGTGTAAGGACCACATTGGTGCATTAAAAGTGTTCGCATGATGCATCCATTTTCTTTGCCAGCCAGGCTCGTGTATTTTTGTTGTGATGCGACTTCCCATGATAAATTGAATATTCTGAGGGTGTGGCTCTGCGTAGCATGTCGTATGTCTTTGTCAGGAAGGCTTCTTTCAGACGTCATTTTGGGTTCTTATATCAAACAGCGGATTAAGGTGCGGATGGCAGCTGCTGGGAGCTGAAGGGAGATATGGAGCAAGGATTAGCCTGCTATGTCGCTGCATTGGAAATCCTTGGCACTGAGGCCTGACTGCTGACCCTGCCCTTCGCATTTCTATTTGGTTTGGTCGGAGTAGATCTGGAATGGGATGACGTGGAGAGGTCGTATATTAAATTGATAAATCGGAGCTGCCCATTGGGAGGCCTGGGAAAGGACGGTTGGGAGGCAGGCCATTATAATGCTGCGCCATCGCAGACAGTTTATTCCAGTAACGCTGCACGAGATTTATAACTTTAAACCTCTGTCCTGAACTGTAGCCAGCCATTGTAAAAACTGGCATAGCAGTGCTGAAGGCAGTTCATGGAATATTCTCGTATTTCAGGATCCGCAAATGGACTGCTGAGCAGCACCAACCCCACTACCTTTAGACATTTGGGGGTGTGCTCCCCCACTCTACGAAGAAATATTGACATAATTGACCCAAGCCTCTGGAGGATGAGCCCCCTTTCTTTATGGCCTGGGGTCAGAATCACTGAGAGGCTGGGCCCCTAACACACACTATGGGCCTCATTACATCTCAGGCGGTAAGGGTTTTACGGCGGCGTAAACAGCGCCGACCCTTACTGCCTGAGTACGAGGTCCCTTAGCGCCATGGCGGACTTAACACCTGCTTTTAGCAGGTGTTAAAATCCATGGGGCTAAGGGACCATGGAGTTAATTACGCCACCGTAATTTACGGTGGCGTAATTAACGCCTTCCCCACTCCCATTATGCCCTATGGGGCAAAATGGGAATGGGGAAGGGAAAATGGGAAAATGGGGATTTACCGCCCCGCCAAGGTTGGAATGGGGCGGTAAGTCCACCTACGTTTACGCCATGGTGGTAAAGTCACGGCCCAGGCAGTAACTTACCGCCTGGGTCGTAATGAGGCCCTATGAATTAGCCGTGGCTTTTTAAATTTGTCCTAGTCAAGCTTCAAATATGAAAGAATGTGGTGCTCTATAGAATGGTCTATCAAAATGTCGGTTGGCCTTAATGAGTGCTCACTCATTGGCTCTGCGCAAAGGGGCAAAGTCGCAATAGCATCAGACAGCTCATGACTAATCCCATCTAACTAATCTGTACGAGAAAACACCAGAAAGCAGTTAAGACAGGCTAGCCCACCATGTAAGCATCCGGACCCCATTGTGGGTGTTTGGGGCAGGAGCAAGAGCTTTAGAGAGAGTTGGCGTTGATGGCAGGAGGAGACAGAGGAGGAGCAGGAAAAAGGAGGCAGGGGAAGGGTAACCAGAGTGAGAGAGAGGAACAGTGAGGTGGAGAGCAGTAAAGAGGTCCTGTGAGGAAACATCAGGTGGAGTGAGGAGATAGAAGAGAGAGCTGAAGGAAGTGGGAAAGTAGGATTGAATACAGAGGAGGAGGTTGGGGGAGAGGAAGAGGTGTGTGTTCAGTAAGAGTTTGGAGGTGACATCAAGGGAAAGGAAAGATGTGCGTTCAGGAGGAGGTTGGAGGCAGAGATGGAGGACTGTGTTCAGGGGGGGTTGAAGAAGAGACGGAGCAGCAGTATGTTGGTGAGAAGCCACATTAGCAGATAGATTGTGATGGGATCTAAGAAGAAGGTTAGGAGAGGAGTTAAAGTGCAGGAGAGGCCAAACATAGAAATGATAGCGAAGATCAGAGAGGGGTGTTAGGGGGGCAGCCACATCCCATGGCTGGTGGCTGTGATCGTAGGGTTAATGGCCGTATGAGTACATGGCAAAGTGGCATGGAGGTGGAAAAAAAAGAGAGAGGGATAAAGGGAGGTGCAGGAATGTCCTTTCAGGCATGATCCAGTTGTGACTCATTTATTATGTGGACAAAGGTGTGGCGTCGGATTTCAAGTTAGGATCCTAAGACAGGGAGGTGGGGAAGATACCCAGAGATAACTGGTACAAAAACTGAAGTGGCCAGCCTCGTGGTGGAAGTTCTGCGGTTTTGCCCATTATCATTGACCCCTTGCTTTTGCCCTTTATACAGGGCTAGTGTGCAAGAGCCCCTGGAGCTCCAACACAGTGTCTACAGGTAACCGGTCTCCACGATTGAAGAACGGGGAGCAGAGGACCTTAATCTACAGACCTGGGAACTATGCAAGAAGTGTGTGGACACTCAAACCATTACAGACTGTGCATTACTGAGATTAACCAACGAACAACAGAAAGGGATCACAGATCGAGAGTTACTCAACACAGAGACTTGTTTAACATATGTAGAAGCCACTCTGTTAATTGACTCAGTATAATCCCCCGCAACGTTGCCTTTCTAACAACACCTGACCAAGGACTAATCCCAATTGTCGCGTGCACTGATGCAGAGTACAAAGCTACTGTTAAAGGACGCAAGTCCACACACTAGCTACCCACACCCTGTACAGCGCTTTGCTGCTCTCAAGCTAGGTCAGAGCTTTAAACAGTAAAATAAAGAAAGTAATGTACATATTGTCCAAGGAAAACCAGTCTGTTGAATGGCAGTGTTAGTGGAATTCCTGAAGGGTTGGGAAAGCAATGTCAAAGTATTTATTTATCTCAACCTAACAATGTAACTATCCTTGATGAAACTTTGATTAATGGGTGGTATGAATATTCAACTCCCAAACATTCTCACTATTTCCTTGCTTTTTTCTTTGTCATATTCTGTCTACAGGGATTGGTGGACTAATCCAACAGGAATGACATAAACAATAATTGGACTGATATTGAGCTCAACATAGCCAAACTTACTTTTTTTGCATCCTAAAATGCCATCTGCACCCAGGCAAACCATAGGAAAACCTTTGATATGGCACTCCTGCAATGCCCAAGCATTTGAAGACAAAATTAAGTAAACACATTTGAAGAAGTCTTTCTGGAAAAGGAGTTTTTTAAAGCCAGCAAGAGAGCAAGGACACACTGGAACTACAACTACCATTAGTAGAGATGTCAGGCAATGTTTGATCAGAGCAGCAGGGAGGCAGGCTATTCCATCTCACTAACCCAGCTCTTCGCATTCATCTAAAAAGTGCATGTTCTTGAAACTACAATTCATGTTCTTTACACCCATACACATTCCCAACGATTTAACTGAACCTGGTTTGTCAATTAAAGTTATATTCAGGATCTAACACCGGTATATATTCCAAATGGCTAAACTCTGGCCTCTGTTTGCTTTGCTTGCTGCACATATTAATGCTTCTTGCCAGGGTCAGACTGGGACAAGAAATAGGCCCGGACACCCAAAAAAAAGTGCCACCACCCCTCGCCTCAAAAAAAGTGGCCCACCCCTTGCCTAAAAAAGTGGCCCTCAAACCATCATCCGTGAATCACGTCAATTCAAGACTTTACAGAAAATGATATCCCAAAAATTCACACCTGGATAAATTGCCCTTTGCAATAGGGTGGCCAACTTTTAAAAATGGCTTTGCAGGACACTTTACGCACGTAGGCTAAAAAATGGCTTGTAGCGCATGATATTTAATACAGCGCAATTTGTTCGCACCAACATATGGATACTTTTGTTTACGTATGACTGTTGTGATGTTTAAGTGGCCTGTCCTCTCTGGGTGCAGAGCCGACCATTGACTGATGACTGCACACCTACTGCACATTATTTTATAGGCTTAGCCATTCCTGTATGCCACATGTATTTTAGGCCTGGCCGTTTCAGGTCTGATTTTGGTCTTGTTTTGCCATAATGCATCCAGGGGTGTGTAATACATGGAAGGGGGCATTAATGCCTGTGCCCTCCTGACTCTGGCCACAGCACAGCACCAGGGGAACCTAAGGCAAAATGGTGTTGTCCTGGAACCCTGATCCGCCAGAGAGAGAGTGTGGTTGTGTGTGCGTGGCAGAGAGGGGGTGGGCCTTGTGATTTGAGTACTTAGCATAGGATACACTGTCCATATCTTTTGTGCTGTGAGCACCTGAGCATTTGATGACAACGCCTGGGAAGACAGAAAACACTTTCTCTATGCATAAGATGTTTTAACAAAATTGTTTAGTGAAAGTTTAGCAGAAGTTAATAAACCAAACTACTCATAGTGCTCCTTTTATTGCAACCAGTCGGACTGCTTGGCTAACATTATTCGTATTGTCAGAACTTAAAACATGCAGCAATCAGTGGTCGAAGTGTAAGAAAAGAAGTAGTGGACCTATGTTCCCTAATAGCCTGCACCACTCCTCCACAAACCCCATCACCGCCACCCCCTCCACACACAATACAAACCCCAAAAAACATGTGCCTGCTGTTTCGGGCAACGTGCACTGAAAGTGCAAGTTTCAACTACTTCTTACACTTTTATTTTAAAACAAAACCATTCTTGAGCAGTTTCTTTTTAAAATAAAAACATAGGAACAGAACAGTAAAACTGAATTAAAAGAAAAGTGCTTACCAATTACCAATAGTGATGGTGACGTGTCGGCGAGGTCGGCAGCTCCAGAATCCAGACGATGACAGCTCCAGCAGGCAGCAGCAGGCTCCAGACGATGGCACATCCAGCAGCAGGCTTCAGATGACAATGTGGCGGCTCCGCCTCATGATGGCAAATGGCTAAATGCAGGCCAGCCAACCTTAAGAGGTCATGCTGTCCTGGTGTCCTGGGTGCACCACAAAGGGAGATGGTGCATGAAACATCTGTAGGTACTATACGTTTCCGAGTTTAGTTGTTTTAGGTATATTTAAAGGTTATCCTGCGACAATACTAACAAGAAACTGTTTAAGGGTTGCTCTGTTCTAAAAGCATTGTGATTTATTTAACAGTTCCCATTTCACTGGCCCTGTCATGTCTGTCTCTTTCTGTCTTTTTTTTAAAAAACAATCAATATTTTGCATGGTGGGACTTGTAGTTCTTTTCCCGTTATTGTTGGTGGTCCTTGCACCGCATGAACAGGGCGGGTGCAGCTGACATATCGGGGTCTGTTTTATCTCCGTTTGCACTCCTTGAGCGCTTTTAAACATTTGCTTGTGTGTAGGCGCTATATAAATAAACAATACCATACCAATACCATACAATGTAAAAGGCAGTGTCAGAATGAATGTGAGAGGAGTCTCTTGCCCGACCCTCGCCTACTGTCCCCCAGCCATCCTACAACGCACACTTTATGATAGACGGTCACCATCCAGCTAACAAATGGGCCAACCACACTGTTCCCCCAAAGTGGGTGCCCTACTGCTATTCCTCTGCACTCTAAACAGAACCTGGCATATGTGTGCAACACCGGCGGTGCAACAACCACCCTGGGCACCAGACACTCACTCGGCCCCCACCACCACACCACCCGGCACAGCGACCGCCCTGGGCCCGGCTGCAAGCTCACACAACAACTGCACCTCAAGGTGAATAAATTGAGTTCCTCGAGTGGGTAAAAACAGTGGCAATCATTATTAGAGGAGTTGAAAGCTTCCAGCATGAAGTGGTAAATACATGACTATAAATTATTATTCTTAAGATTAACATACAATAAGTCTGCATGAGAACTAAAGCAATCGCTAAAAGATCGGCACATTGCAAATCACTAACAGACACACACGCCACAAAATGTAATGTAATGTAATTGTCATTTGTATAGCGCCTTTCACCATTGGTATGGTCTCAAAGCGCTGTACGTTGAACGCCCGAAGTCCAGGTGTGACAAATTCATCAGAGAGTTATAGAATGTGTTTCTGTATTTTAGCCAATATGAAGGTAGGTAGGAGGGGCCAAGTCCCGCTAGTCGCCCATCTTGTGCAGGCATGTGGATAGGTGTAGAGCGGTAGTCTGGTGAGTGTGCGAGAAGACATGTGTGCAGCTAGACCACATTTTTATTGTGTGGGATAGCTGCATTGTGATGGTAGAGGTGCTGTGCATTGTGTCTTAGAGAAGTGCATGCAGTGGAAGGGTGGTGAGAGGTACTCTGGAGAGTATGTGAGAGCAGGAGATGCATAAGGTGAGCGGCTAGGCCACATTTCTATCTTGGGGGATAGCTGCATTCCAATGGCAAATGTGTTGTGCAGTATATGTCAGGGTAGTGCATGTAGTGAATGGGTGCTGATATGTGGTCTGGAGAGTATGCAAGAGCAGGAGAGAGCATTATGGGTGCAGCTAGACCGAATTTCTATTGTGGGGGATAGCTGCATTCTAATGGCAGAGGTGTAGTGCAGCGTCTTAGAGTAGTGCATGGTATCAGTCGGTAGCCGTGCCTTTGCCTAGTATCCAGAAGCAGGAGTGTGATACGTACCCATGTGTCTAGGATGGTTCCATTGGCTGTGCAGATGCAGGAGCTGCTGGAATCAGAGCATGGCTAAATTCTGCTCTTTGGCTAACTAGAATCCTTCTAGTATAATATAGTATTGTTTACCCTCAGAGATTCATCCAGACACATATACCATGGCCACCCTTCAAATTGTCTTAGTACCACATTTGGGCCCCCCTCAAAACTCATCTGAGAGCCATACCTTGACTACCCTCAAAATGCATCCAATTGCTATACACAGGATGCTCTCAAATTCATCTAGCAGCAATATGTCGGGTACTCTCATAATTCAGCCAAATGCAAAGCAAAGGTTCTTACCGTGCTTAAGTGATTATGAGTGGGATTTGTTCCCCCAGAGGTCCTCCTGGGATTAAGTAGATAGCTCAAAACGGGGGGCAGTGTTAGTCAGGGCGCCGAGAGGAATTGCCATGTTTTTAGGGCCCCACAAGTGGTCCTCTATGGGATGGATGATAAGTTCATAGAGTTCCAGACATGGGGGTTGGACAGAGAAAGTGGTGCCACAAATTCTGGTTGATTTGCAAGGGAGGGCACCAGTAAGAAAGCAGTGACTGATTGCAGGCTTCTATTGGGGTGATACTGGGTGATATTTTGTTGCAGGTATTTAGGGCCTGTCTTGTGTAGGGCTTGGTGAGTGAGGCACATGACTTTGAAAGCGACTCATCACCCGATAAGGAGACAGTGTGGTATGGAGGCGCAGTGATTTGCTCTCTGCGGCTGAGTGCGAGGAGCAGCATTGTTGCAGCGTTCTGGAGCTTTTGAGTTGATGGGCAGGGCCACCCAGGCAGAGAGAGTTAGCATAGTCTAGTCAGGAGAGGACAATGGACATGAGACATGTGTGGTTAGAGGAGGTAAGGGGAGATTTGTCTGAGTATGCAAAGGTACAGGTAGCAGGATTTTGACACAGGTGTTAATGTGGTGAGATAAAGTTAGGTCTGTGTCGATTGTGCAGCCCAGGTTTTTTACTATGGTGGATACAGTGGGGGGGGGGACTAGGGAGAGAGGCCAGGCGGTGGGTTTCCGGAAGAGGGCTGTCTTTCCACAGACCATGATCTCTGTTTTGCCTGGATTGGGCAGGAGGTGGTTGACCGTCATCCAGCGATCAATGTCTGTAAGGCAGGATGCAAGGTCTGGGTGGTGGTGGAGATGGACTTAGGGATCTGAAGATGATTTGTGTGTTGTCAGCATAGTTGTAGCAGGTGAGGTTGTGTGAGCAGAATAAGTGTGCGGAGAGGGCTCATGTAGCGGTTGAAGAGGAGAGGGGAAAGGCAGGTGCCTTGGGGTACTTTGTTATTGATGGGTAGAGTGGAAGAAGTGAAAGGAGGGAGGATGTTGATTTGGTGTCTATTTACAAGGAATAAGGAGATCCACTTAAGTGCTGTGTCTCTAATGCCAAGGGAGTGAAGTGTGCCAATGACGATAATGTGGTTGATGGTGTTGAAGGCTGCTGGGAGGTCTAGTATTATGAGCGCAGCATAGCCCTCCATGTCTGCGGTGTTCTTGAGGTCATACCATATGGAGACTAAGGATGATTCAGTTCTGTGAAGTGGTCTGAAACCAGACTGGGCAGGGTCGAGGAGGTGGTTGGTTTCCTTAAAAGCGCCAAGCTTATAGTAGGCTGTGTAGTCTGTGAGTTTGGCTAGAAAACAAGTGTTAGAGATTGGTCTGTAGTTTGAGGGCTGGAGGAGGGTCAAGTGAAGATTTCTTTCAAGAGGAGTTTGACGTGGGATATTTTCAAAGCTGCTGGCAAGATGCCTGAGGTGGGGGAAGAGTTAAGGATGGATTTAGCAATGATCCCTGCACAGGTAGATGTGAAGATTTCTTTGCGGAGGGAGGGGAATGGGTCACTCAGGGATTCAGGTGGACGTCTGTCAATAGTTTAAGGAATTCAGGTATAGAGATGGAGGTGAAAGAGGAGAAGACAGAAGGTGGGTGGGCTGATGTGTTGGTTTGTTAGGGGATGCGAGTAGTAGGGGTGGGGGTGCTAACAGTTTAGTGTTGATGGTCCAGGTTCTTTCTAGTGCTGTGTTGTGGCAATGGTCAGAGCGGGCATTGCAGAGTGATTGGGAGATGTGAGTGGGGGATAAGTGCAGCGGGGGACCATGAATACAGTGATAATGTTGTGAAACTCCTTGCTAATGTTACGAGCGTTGGAGATTCTGTTCTTGTAAAAGAATTTTCTGGCCTATACGGATTTCAGCTTTGCAGATGTAATATTGAAAGGCATAGGCTGTTTTATTTTCGGGGTTTGGTTGGTCTGCCAATTACGTTCAAGGGAGTGGTTCCATGTTTTTAGAGATTTGAGGAGGGGAGAGAACCACCTAGGTAAGGGACCTTGTCTTGAGGGTTTGGATTTTGAGGGGGTGAGAAGTAGGAGAGATCGGAGAGCCATGAGTCAAATTGGTTGATGGATGGTGGTGCTCCTTCGGTAGGGAGGAGAGCAGGGAGTTGGCCAGGTCTGGGGTTATGAACTTATTCCAAAGTGGGACGTGGGCTGGTGGTCTGTTGATAGTCATTCGTAGAGGAGGGGTTTGGTGACGGGAGAGAGAAGAGGATGGCTGCATGGTTTGTCTATATGAGCGGCCGACGGGGAAGTCCAGAGATGAATACAGTGGAACTGAAGATAGCATCAAGAGTATGTCTTGCTGTGTGGGTGACACCTGTTAAGATAAAAGCCTTCCATGCACAACATATATACACCAGATACACATACAATGCGTACAACACTTAGACCACACATACCTCATATGCACACATACTATGCACAACACGAATGCATGTGCAGTTTACATCCCATACCAGATTCACACAGTGCATGACCATATTATGACAATGCTTGATAAAAGATTGATGTACCTGGCCATTTAATGGCAACACCTGGGATATATTGTGAGTACTTCGGTATATTCAAGCACTACTTGGCATATGGTGTAGGTGTATTGTCATATTATTGCAATTCCTTACATATGCAAATTACCCAGTGGTCATTTATTATATGAACTGACCACCACCATAACACTGTCTACAAGGCAGACCGCCGCTTTAAGGTGTCTGTAAGGAAACACGCAGCACTGCACATAACACCTAAATAAGTGTAGCAGCAACTCTACCTACTTTATAATCACAATAACTGCAATCTCAAAAATTGGTGCATTCTCTTTCTGCATCCCATTTATCCTTTTACCTTCCCCTATTCATCCCCTCTCTGTCCAGCCCCACACCCTCAACCTGTCTACATGGGTGTAACATTTTCAATTACAAAAAAAAGAAACATATTCCATTTGCCAGTACTTGTTTTTAACCGACAGCGAAAAGAATATTACACAACATGTTTCATTTTCGTATGGAAAGTGTTGCTCCCTTTTCATGGCCCATTTTTTTCTTTATTCTTCTTTTACTCAGTCAAATGAAACTGTGTATTTCATGAAGAGATTTCACACTGCAACACTTATGTAATGTAAATACAAACTGGAATAAATGAAGTTAAGAAACGTTCATGTTTCACGTTTACAAAATTGTATTTCATGCACAGTTCGAATACTTTCGCTGTTCGCTCTGATTTTTTTAAACGGGCGGCATTTCGGATCATTGAACTTGTCACCAGATGGTTTCCAGTATGAAGTCAGATATCAGTCACCTCAAGAACTGAACTGTACCAAAAGCCCAATCACGCAGCGTTCTATGGGCACACGCTGCTCTCTGTGGCTGGCACACGTCACATACTATGGCACTCTAGACTGCGAACCTGTGGTGGCACGCCTGATGTCAGGGAACAGCAGCTGTCTCGGTAGCGAAGTGAAGGTCTCGGGAAGGACATGGAGCCACAGGGAGCACAGCGGAGCCTGTCATGGACGCCTTGTAATAATTGTCTGCTGTTGCTATGATGCAAAATATTGTGCTCCTTTTTGGAAGCAGCAATTAATTGGAGGGAGTGGAGAAGGGTGTACATGGGAAAGGTGCTGCATGACCGCCCTGTGCCTTTTGGCAGATGCCGTGGTGTAAGAGGCATAACTTGACACATTTCCTGTACAAACGAGAACGTGAATTGACAAGTCAGTTAAATGTGGCACGCGCCCTCTGGGCGACATGACCTAGTTTATATCAGTCTCATTTTCAACGTGTCCAGGCAAATACAGGATGTAGAGTATCCTCAAATGCATCCATAATGTTGAGACCAAGAGTATCGGAAAGTGACCTGTCAGTCCAATTTATATTCAGTTTAGCTTTTGATTGACTATAGATTTTAATATTGAATATTTTATGATCAATATCGTTAAACAATAGAAAAGATACTACATTGTTTTCTTTTCCTATAGGCAGAAAAGTACAAATATTCAAAGGTTATTACTGCTACTTACATTTTTGAAAATAAATCCAATTATTAAATGTAACTACTTGTTTTTAACATTGCTATACTAAAGAATAACAAGTTTTAACTTTTCCATTGTATTTGTTTTTTAAAGCACACATGTGATAATGACGTTGTGTTAGTAGTGTAGTGTTACGCTTGTATGCAGGAAGGTGGGTGGGACTGAGTTTAGTAATTTATGGGTCATTATCAGTTCCCCGGTATCCGGCAGGTAATTCTGGCAGGATACCGGGGAACTACTGTACTGTCTCCGCTGCCCGATATCCCAGTATTACTGGGATATTACGGGCAGCAGAGAAACCGGTAACTCCCCATTCCCGGGGAGTCTCTTAGGACTACATGGGATGGGATTGCCCAAATCACTGGCACCGTTATTAATGGTGCCAGTGATTCAGGCATTTATCTGCCGGTAGGGGCCTGATCTACTGGTAGGTCAGGCCCACCGGTAGATCAGAGTCCCTACTGGCAGACTTGGAGTTGGCCGGTCCAGAAAGGTGCTGGTATACGTTGTTACCGGCATTGTATTTCCACACTGACAACTCGTAATGAGTGTCAATGTTCCATAAAGTCTAAAACGCTTTTAATGTTAGAAAATAACATTACAGTGTTTATGAAGCAGGTTGTTGAAGGGACAAGAGGCAGGAAAGAGGGTATGACTCATCTGAACAACGGCGGGAGTAGTGGTCCGAAATGGAAGGACCAGCATCACAGAGCAGAGGGAGCTGTAGGCGCCACTGGCCCATCGTCCCCCGTGAATGATGCTATGGGGCAGAACAGCTAGGGGAACCATGAGGTTGGTGCCCATCGCTGCCCTGGCCTCGTTGTGGACCGGGTCAGGCCAGGAGGCCATGGAAGACTGGGAGATGTCAGGTGGACTGTGGTGTGCCACACCAGCAAACATAGCAGCCACCAAACTCCTCGACCAAGGGTGATGATATCGGCCCTGAAGAGTGTGGCACCAGCAACATAACTCGGAAGAAGGGATGGGTGCTGTGGCATGTCATAGAAAGAACCCTCTAAGGGGTGGGGCTCATGACCCATTAGCACCGAATGAGGGAAGATACAGGACAGATCATCAACCAATCTTAAATGGTGGAGGGGAATTTAAAGATCACAACCTCAGTACTGACGTTCCTTTTCCTTTGCTGCAGGTGTCCATGATGGAAAAATATGAAGCTGCAGAGATATACACCTGGGCATCTTGAGAAAATAAAACTGGAGGAGGGGTTGAAGGAGTCTGGCAAGAGTATTAAGGATTTGGGGTGCCGTAGAATAGACCTGAAGACAAAGGCCTGCAAGTGCAAGGAGAAATGGACAGTAATCCCTTTCTGAAGGAAGAAAGGAGAAAAAGAGACTTTATTTACCTGCCTTCTGAACCCTTGGGAAATAAAAAAGAGTTATCTGACTGTTAGGGCCTTTTCTTCCCTAACTGATCAGATGTGGGGCTAGAAGTGGGATTGGAAAATGCCATGGAATCTCTCCTTAAAGCTCTGAGTGAGGGACGGAATCAACTGCAACAAGCGGTCCAGTTGCAAAATCAACAAGCCCAAGCCGATAGACAAGCCTTCCATCAAGCACACCAGATCCAATGTTCTCAGCTAACCGAACACTCTGTCATCCTCCAGTACCCACAACAGTTCTACAGAAATATACACCAAACATTTTAAACAAATTGTCACCTTCGAGAGGGTAGCTAGGAGCACCATATGGCCCCTGGAATGATGAAACCAATATATTGCCCCTCCTATGACTGGAGAGATGCAAAACACCTTTAAAGGAATGGTTCGCCCAAAAATTGTTATTGCAAAAAAAGATGGGCAATAATAAAAAAATCGATTGCCACTTTTTTTTTTAAGTCCCTATGTAAAACTTTGAGAAAATGAAGCTCAAAATTTTAAAAAGGAACCACATGGGGGCATCCATTTTGTGAAATAGATGCCCGCCTGTGCTGGCTTTTGCAGCACTAATGAAGGAAAGGCCAGCCAGCTGTAGTAAACAAAAGCTACCACTGGGTGGCTTTTCCTTCATTAGTGCCGGGACTCAGAGGACGCAGACCGGAGACTACAGGCAGAAAAGCTGCAGCTGCATCTCGGTAAGTGCTATTTATTTTTTAAAAAATAAGCCCTAGCTGCGTTTTTTTTTCTAAGTTTTCCGGGCTGAAGGAGCCCGGAAAACTTAGAAATAAAACCGCCGCTTTAAAAGCGTTGTATTTCTGTTTGCGGTAGCTTTTGAAGCTACCGCAAACATAAATACAACGTTATTGTGTTTGAAAATGCTGCGGTTTTTCTTTCCAAGTTTCTCAGGCTCCTCCGAGCCGGAGGAGCCTGAGAAACTTGGAAAGAAAAAATCCAGCGTTTTTCTGTGTTTCAGCTTTTAGCCCCAAATGGGAAAGCAGCTTTAGGCAGAAACACAACGCGGTTGTTTTCTGAAATGCTAAACACTGCAGTGTTTCTGCTTAAAGCTGTTTTCCCATTTGGGGCTTTCAGGCTCCCCGTGGGGAGCTTTAGGCAGAAACACTACGGCATGGAAACACAACCGCGCTGTGTTTCTGCTGCCTTGGCAAGCAGACTCAAAGTGATAGCCACGGAAGCAGAAACACAACGCGGTTATGTTTCAAAAATGCTGCGGTTTTTCTTTCCAAGTTTCTCAGGCTCCTCCGAGCTGGAGGAGCCTGAGAAACTTGGAAAGAAAAAACGCAGCATTTTCAAACACAATAACGTTCAAAAGCTACCGCAAACATAAATACAATGTTTTTAAAGCTGCAGTTTTATTTCTAAGTTTTCTGGGCTCCTCCAGCCTCGAAAACATAGAAAAAAACCGCAGCTAGTGTTTATTTTTATTTAAAAAAATAGCACTTACCGAGATGCAGCTGCAGATTTTCTGCCTGTAGTCTGTGATCTCCGTCCTGAGCGTCCTCCGAGTCCCAGCACCAATGAAGGAAAAGCCACCCAGTGGTAGCTTTTGTTTACTACAGCTGGCTGGCTTTTCCTTCATTAGTGCCGCAAAAGCCAAAGCAAGCACAGCAGTGGGCATCCATTTCACAAAATGGATGCCCCCATATGCTTCCCTTTGAGCTTCATTTTCTCAAAATTTTACATAGAGAGAATTCCCCAATGTGGATATTAAGAAAACCTGTAGTCTAAAAATCTGGGAAACCTGACTAAACCCTAATGAAACACCCCCAACAGTTGCTCTATTGGGTCAAAGACCCGGCTGACAAGCGGCTTCAACCAGCATCCACAACAGTTGGAAACATGACAGAGTGAGTAATCTTAGAGCAGTTTCATGTAGCACTGCCTGGCTCCAGCCAACCAGCACCATAATCAGAGTCTTTTCGAAACAGTTAATATTGCTTCAACATATCAGAAGGTGGCGGTCAGGGAACTCATGGCAATTCCAGTGAGTGCCAAACGGAGACCTCACAGTACCCCTGTAGCCATAAGCTGTATGGTGGGATGTCTCATGCTGCCTATCCCAAGGGGACTCGAGTTAGAGGTATGGAAGACCCGTCAAAGTGAAAATCAAAGTGCCACCCCATGAGTCACTGGAATTGTGTCCTGGAAAACCAAAAAACAGAGCCAATGGACATCAGTGCCTATAAGGTCCTAATGGAAAGAGCAGATGAAACAAAGAACACCCACTGGGTGTCAAAACACCACTCTGTACACCTGAAAATCTGAGATAAACAGCAGGAAGACGAGAGCAAAGATCGATTTAGGAAGCCTACAGCCACGAGTGCCTCACTGGGAGAGAGCCCCAGATAGGCATTAGGTGTATTCCTGAAGATGTAAAGCCTTACCCTCTACAGCCAGTGCACATTATCCTATTACACAAAAAACTGAAGCTACAAGCAGTAGTTTTCCCTCTCTACCCGAACCGTTGGTGCTGGGTTCAAACACCCCTGGGCTCATTGGAATCGTACAAGTAAGCAGAAGAACAATGGCTAAAATGAGCACATTTTTTCCCTGTAGTGAGATACCATGGACCCTCTTAAAGGAAATGTCGACAGGAAGGAAAACATAAAGGAGAAAATTAAAAAAGAATAGACAATGGATTTTACTGACCAGAGTAGACTAGAAATCGAATAAAATGGCAACAGTTTTCCTATGGCTTAAGAATTGTATCCTACCCTCCAGAATGCCAGGGAAAGAGCAGCTAGAGAATAAGGGCCAAGGAAGGGACCGTAGTTCCTAAAGAAAGATGGTCTCTATTACAGAGCCACCAATGAAACGAACAAGGAACCTGTTAAGGTGTGCCCAGGATCACACAATTAGTTTGAATAATAATCAATGATGGAGGACTCGGGTGCACATGAAAAAAAACTGCTTTATTCAAACAGTGAATCTAAAATGGGACAGCATACAAGCATTTCATTCTCACAGCTCTGAACAAGCAAGTTCTGTACAAAAACTACAACAATAGTGTCACATTACACTATCAGTTTACAAAACCTATGGGTAGGTGGGGTTGGTTAATGTCTCAAACTATGGATAGAATGCATAAGGGTAAGTCACTCTATTGGTAGATACCTATCTGATGGCTCCTCCTGAACCCATACCACTATTGATACTACTTCTACTGCATCAGGTTGGCGCTATCCATTTTAGGAGGTGAGGCAAGTGGACTTCTCATTGGTTGACATCTAGCTTGCCATCCTTGGACAACTTCACAAGGCATTAGGATATGAACGAGACATGGGTTGGGGAAGAGACTTCCATGGTCCACCATACTTCCAATTAACGAATACTCCTAGTCATCCAGAGGCGATGATGCCTTCCCTATCCTTGCTACTTGGCCTTGTGTGCAGTCAGGTGTCTGTGTGCATGCTGAGGGAGTTCTGCACGTGTCTAATCTATGTTTGGCTCGTAATGAATAGCCAGTATTTTCCATATCTGGATCCCGTGTTAGGGTATGTATTTGAGAGTGGATTTCCTTCTATTTATTGAGATTTTAGCTAATTCTTAAATAGATGTGTTTTTGTGGCCACTTCGGACACTATTAAGATACCTTCTATAAAGTCTTTTGGCTTACTGGTCTCATGCACTTTGACATCAATGGTTGTTTGTGCTCTTATTAAAATTGGTTAAATTGGGAGTCTACCGCTTCTCATCCTGGGAATCATTATCTCAAGGCTGGGTTTCATTCATCTACTACTCCCTTCCTTGTTCCTGACTTTGGATCAGGCCATGAGCTACTGCCTGGGCCTTGCATGAGTTTGGAGAATACATGTGTTTTTGTAAATTCAGCTTCTTGAGTTCAGAGGCCTTGATAATTCTGAGACTTTCTGCGGCCTGTGTGCTAGGAAAATGGCTGCACTCCTGTTTTAATGTTTCCCTATTGGCACTCTATGGCCACGTCTACTCGTCTAATATGTCTGCCATATGCTGATGTCCATGCCCGTGTTTTCAGCATTTTATCTACCTCTAATTTAAATGCGCTATCAGTGTAGTGAGTCCCTTTCTTGGTTCACAGGAAACTCTTCTCCCTTTCAACTATGTTGCACTATTTATCCCGCACACTATTTGTACACTCACAAACTACTTTTAATCCATACTTTAATCCATTCTTGATGTGATCAATCCAACTAAACCTTTATGGCAGATTGTATGGTATGTACATTGAAGGAGAGTTATCCAACTGCGAGGGGCGGGGGTTTTTACATCCCTCTGTTGCTTTAATCGAAGAGTTGTGCGTGGCTATAAATTGGACATCTCATTTTGAACAATGTAACCAGCTTAGCACACTAAAAAGTGCATTTGCCAGAAGGTTAATTAGATGGGATTGGGGGAAAACTATGAACATCTATACGGATTGCACGGCAATATAGCATATAGGAGCGTCTACTCGTATAATATGTCTGCCATATACAGATGTCCATGCCTGTGTATTCAGCATCTTATCTACCTCCCTTTCTTGGTACACAGGAAATTCTTGTCCCTTTCTACTATGGTGCACTATTTATACTTTAACAAACAAAGGCTGTTTTGATTGTTGACCTGACTAGGGTCAAAATATAATGTTTGTTCAAAACACGAATTCAGAATAAAATTACAAAAAATACAATACAATTTGACATTCAGAAACAAAAAGATACATGAATTAAATGGAACACCTCCATGTAATTCAAACAGTAAACATGTAAACAAAGTACGCCACAATCATGAAGCAGTGCCTGGCGGTTAAATGGGCTATTGAAACTTTGCAATAGTACTTGTTGGGGCACCATTTTACTCTCATCACCGATCATGTGCCTTTGGTATGGCTCTCCAGGCACAATGTAACCAAGCCCTGCAACCTGCAATGGTTTCTGGCCGTTCATTTTTGGCTCCTCACTTACCTGGCAGCCTGTTGTCACAGGCCGAATTCTTTCATGTGTCTAAACCCGCCCAAACATCAGGGTTTGGAGGCGTGGCCTGTGACAGGACAGGAGGCAGGAAAGTGCGCACGACTCACCTGGATAATGGCAGAACAGCAGTCTGGAATGGAATGAGCCACAGAGCCGCCAACTGCTAGAGCTGATGCTACCAGAGCAGATGTAACCATGGGGCCATCGTCCATCGTGGCTGATACAATGGATCAGACCGGCTAAGGGAGCTATGGGGGTGGGAGGCCATGGAAGATGGGGAGACACCAGGGGGACAAGAGAGCTGCAGCATGAAACATGGTGGCGAACGAGCTCCTTGACCCAAGGTGGTGTGCTCGACCCAGAAGAGGGTGGATCTAGCAACAGAATTCAGCAGAAGGAACAGTTGCTGCGGCACAGCAGAGAAACATCGCTCTCAGGGGAGGGGCTCATGACACATTAGAACCTAATGAAGGGAGAGGTGGGTGGACCATCAACAAATCACAAGAGGTGGAAGGGAATTTAATGATTCCAAATCCCAGTAGTGACATTGTTCCTTTTGCTTTTGCTATGGGAGTCCATGACGGAAGAAGATGAAGCCACAGAGACATACACCTGTGCATATTGAGAAAAGAAAAACCAGTGGAGGGGTTGAAGGAACCCAGAGAATTCCAGCCACAGGAAACAGGATATGGGGCTCAGTAGAGCAGACCTGAGGTCAAAGTCCTGTGAAGAGGAGGGAGGGAGGAAGGAAGGAAGGAAGGAAGGAAGGGAGGGAGGGAGGAAGGAAGGAAGGAAGGAAGGAAGGAAGGAAGGAAGGAAGGAAGGAAGGAAGGAAGGAAGGAAGGAAGGAAGGAAGGAAGGAAGGAAGGAAGGAAGGAAGGAAGGAAGGAAGGAAGGAAGGAAGGAAGGAAGGAAGGAAGGAAGGAAGGAAGGAAGGAAGGAAGGAAGGAAGGAAGGAAGGAAGGAAGGAAGGAAGGAAGGAAGGAAGGAAGGAAGGAAGGAAGGAATTATGGATTTGCCCATCTAACATTATAGGCACAGAGCCCCCTTACGTTCCAGCCCTGTCTCGGCTTTTCTACATGATCACTGTGCCGGCTGCTCCTTACCAACATGGCTGCAAGGCCGCCAAGACTTGCCTGTATGATATGCCTGCCTCCGATGTATGCGGTTTGGCCATCGCTGCCTATATTCAGTTTCAGCCAACAGGCAAAAGTGGCCCTTTCTAAGGGACCCATTAAAGGGTTTTGTTGAGGCTCCTGTTTGGCCTGAGCTTTATCATCTGCCCTTCTAACACCATTGCCACGGAGCTCCTTTACGTCTGAACCCTCGCTGGGCTATTCTACATGATCACTGTGCGTGCTGCACCTTACCATCATGGCAGCTGCTGTGATCGCGAGGCCGCCAAGACTAGCCTACAGGATATGCCTGCTTCCGATGTATGCCGATTGGCTGGGGCTGCCTATATTCAGTTCTAGCTCAGGGAGCCAGCAGGCGAAGCTGGCCCCCTCCTGGGCCCCAATAAAGCTCTGTGTTGAAGCTCTTGCCTGGGATTGACTGGGTCCTACACTGGAGCCCACTCTTCTTTTCACCCTCGGCAATACCTATGCATTAGGAGGTAACGTGCCTGCACTGTGGCCTCGAATGCATGTGTGACTTCTGCTCGTTGAGACTCTAAAAACGTACCCTCTATTTTCTGAGAGTATTTTCTCTATTTGCTCGTACGCAGCACCACCACTGTTCTCTGTGGATCACTTTGCATGCACTGGCTGCGCGCTCCCTTTCTCGCAAGCTCACTATTGCTGCAATCCCCCCTGCCGCATCGGCCTCCCTGACACACTGAGCTGGGCGAGGCGTCAGACCCACGCCTGCTCAACCTCTCCATTCGCTGTCCCCGCTGACTGTTGGACTACCACCCACCTACCTTTCCTATGTGACCCCCATCAAGCAGTGAATGTTAGCGCCTCGTATACCTCATCTAATCCTGCATCCGCTATCCAACATCAGACTTTCACAGCCTGCGCACCATCCCCACGACCCCAATCTCTCGTCAGCCTCAAGCAGCATCTTCTTTCCTCCCTGCCTGCAATTACTGACTGAACTTTTCACAGCCTAGGGTCGACTAGCATTCTCATCTGCCAGTGTCTTCTGATCGTGACTCTGCAATCAGCGCTTTGCTGCCTGTTTTTATCATATTCCAAATCTTACCTACTGTCTCACTTGCCGTCTGCATGTTTGATGTAGCCCCTCGTGCCATGAGGCAAGGCTTTTCCAGACTGCATTCACGCATGTCTACTTTGTCACATCTGATTGTCAGGCTTTTCCAAAGGTGCTCTGTACCTACTTGGACCTGCATACCTGATCTAACCCCCTGCCCCTGAGGCAAGGCTTTCCCATTTTGTGCACCCACTTCTATGTTGCACTTTACCTGCCTGTACCTGCATATTTGATGTAGCCCCCTGCACCATGAGGTCAGGCATTCCAATGTTGCACTTTACCTGCTTGTACCTGCATATTTGATGTAGCCCCCTGCACCATGAGGTGAGGCATCCCAATGTCGCTCTTTACCTACTTGTACCTGTATATGTGTTGCAGCCCCCTGCCCCTTGTGGCGAGGAGTTCCCAATTTGGGCACCCTCTCAAATGTTCTTTTCAATTCCAGCTTGGCGCTGTGCTGAATCTGCTCATTTTGCACTTGTTGTATCCTTCACTTATTTCCCTGTATGCCATTTCTCATTTCTCCCCTTCCTGCATTCCCATCCCCCCTTCATCTTTTGTTAGAGCACTTGCACGCTCCAAATGTCTCAAGGCCTAGTAGGAACGATTTTGTTTGCTTTCTTCATCCTTATTTCCACCACCCTTTGGTCTTGCTTCACCTTGAAACACACCTTGTGGTGTATAGGTGCTTTAAATAAACAATAAATGAATAAAAATAGGAAGAAGGAAGGAAGGAAGGAAGGAAGGGAGGGAGGGAGGGAGGGAGGTAGGCAGAGAGGTAGGCAGGGAGGGAAGGAGAGAGGGGGCAGGGAGGGAGGGAGATTGTGTTTACCAGTCATCTGAACCCTTGGAAAATAAAGAAGCGTTATCTGACTGTTAATGCTATTGGCCTTTTTCCCTATGTGATCACAAGGAAGAAGGTTGTCTGTTACCATCAATCGAACAGGTGACTTATTCATAGTGTAGCCAGGAATGACACACATTGGACTAATGATAATGCTTTTGGGAAGTGACTGCATCATTTACAAAGAGGCTCCTCTAGACCTGTCTGCGGTGGATCCTGCAGATGCTCTGGCAAACGTCAGAATGTGCATGAAGGCATTGGAGGAAGCAGAGTTAGCATTCATGCTGAGGTGGGGGTTGGGAGCTGAAGTTGGCCATTTGGATGGAGACGAAATGCAAACTCCCCTTTAAAAAAAAAGTGTGTGTGTGTGTGTGGTGTGTGTGTGTGTATGTATACATGCATATGAAGTGCCTCAATGCATTGACGTTGTACATCTCCATGTTATAAAAGGCTATCCCACACTCTACCAGTACAAGTCCGGGTAGGGTATGCTGGATTATGTGTGCAGAAGTCGTGGCGTGGTGCCAAATGAAGCCACATTTTCAGTGGCAAATGCTAGGAAGCCTTCATATTTGGCACTGTGTTTTAGCTCACACCCCTGTATAGGAAAACGAGTCACAGTCCATTTCAAGACTCTCTCATGCCACCCACAGGCCATGCTGCCCCATCAAATAAACCAAGAGGTCCAACTATTTAGCCAATTGTTCTTTGAGAGTGGGGCAAAGGAAGGTGGAGAGAGTCAAATGTGGAGGGCACAGTGAGGGCAGAGTGAGGGCAAAGTGTGCGGTAAGGGGAGGGGAAGTGTTGAGGGCAAAGAGAAGAGCAACGGGTGAAGACTAAGAGTGATCCAAAGAGTCAGGACTTATAGACGAGCAATGGTCAAAGGTAGATAAAAGGTTAAAAAAAGATTGCAGAGAGAGCGCCAGACAAGGAGAGGTCATCACCAGAAAACTGTATCTAATGAGAGTCAATTGAGTCCACCTCAGCAAGGCCTAGTTGAGATTCTGCATTCACTCTCACATCACAGTGACCATATTGGTACGCAGCGCAGCTCAGGTATGTCTTTTTGCCTATTCACCCTAAAGAGTACCTGTATATGTGTTTGCCCCAGCCAGTCAGAAAGAAATGGATTGGCTTTGAAAAAATTCTAGCTAGCAATTTTATGAATTCCTCACCCAACTGAACCTCTGGTTTTCAGATAAGAAGCCATGACTAGATTGTGGGGACCCTCCTGAGATGGGTCCTGTTAGCAGATATGACCCAGTATTAGTCATAAACCATCCAAGCCACACGCTCTGGCCTTGACCCTCAACTCACACTGTTTCACTTGACCCTCAGACCACACCTCTTTACATTAACCTCCCTTCATTATTCCACACCCTTTTCCTATGAGCTCCTAAGCCACACACACCCTCCAAGCGAGCACAAGCAAACAGTCCCATTAATGGCTTTGGTGATGTCACGTCCATGTCGGTGCATCCTGACTGCTGTAGTCTGTAAGTAAACATTCAGACTAAAACTCCAGAATGCCCCATGCCAGGAATCCAAAGTGCTGCCTTCCAAGTCTTGATCTCTTCCACACCCCTTGACATGAAACTCCCCTTCATTATTCCACACTCTTCCTATTAACATGCAAGCCACACTCCAGGCACATGGACACAGCAAGCAGTCAGTGTAGTTCTGTGGTGAAATCGCTTCAATTTAGAGGTATCTTGAGTGTTGTAGTCTGCAAATGCACGAACTTTGACATATACAGCCCTGATGATGGACTCAGTCCACAATGCATTGGCTACACACATCTGTTCGCTTTTTATATTTTTCTGCATTAAACCTTTAAATCATCCTTTCTGGAATGTGTTAATACACATTTTTTCCCCAAAGAGTCTTTAACAAATGAACTGTTCATGTTGAATATGTACAAGCACATACAGGTCCTTTAGACGTTAGAGGTGAGCATGAGGCACCCAAAGAGATCCGCTGGGTAAAATATTGCATGTATATGGGTGTCGTGGAACCAGGGACACTTTTCTCTGCAGTGTTCCACATTTCATCTCTACTTATGTGTGAACAATTATTTCAGAAAACTTTGAGCCAATCAAGTGTGGTGGTGCGCAACATGTAATTAGTGTGGCATCAGTGATGTGACATGTCATGTCATCATTGTGGTCATAGGCAGCGCAAAAGGGGGCGCACAGTTAAGGTGGCTTTAACTGAATTTCAGGGGTTTTGTTGTGTTAAATTCTCAGCTTAATGTCCCTGCAACTAACATTGCAGCCACGTCTAAACACCCTCATGCCAAATAAGATCACAGGACTCCACTGCAACAAACCTCGCCACCTCCCAGTTCCATTGCTTTTCTATTAATTAAATTAAATGAGTTAAATAATAAATAACAAAACATACAGCCTTGAACCCTAGTCTGCCAGAGTTCAAATGCCCATCATTTAACCACTAGGCCAAAATATCGTGGTGCTTCACATAGCATACATTTCATACTTCACCTTACAATGTTCCCCCTAATTATTTTTCCCTAAGTGCGGAAATACTTAGCTTTTGTGCGCAACTTATTTTCCATGTGTGCAACTCATTTACGAGGTAAACTACTTTAATAGCATGCATAGTTGGTGAGCAACCATCTCCAAACAGTGTGGAACAGAATTTCTCGTTCCCAACCACAATTCATTATGAGTCAGTGTAATTTGTGCATATTGAAACACTTTTTCCAAACATATAGGCTTTAAAAAAACAAATATTGTGTGTAGTTATAAGGAGAGATCATCAACCAGTCCAAGACTTCAAGATATGACACAGTTCTTTACCAAAATTACTCAAGTGCAGAGAAAGAAATGTGTATGCACAAAAAAGGCTTTGTATGGACAAACAATAATTGTGGCTATTCATTTCTCTGCACTGCTTAGAGACAATGCAGAAAGTGAATAAAACCATTTGAAAAAAATACTCATGTTTATTACAATAATGCAAATATCACTTATCACTGAGGTGGCTGTCAAAAAAGTCAGGCAGGATAACATTTTTGCAAATGAAATAATGGCAACTAAAAGGAATGTGTCAGAAAACATGCAAATAGGAATTCATGTGCCACTGTAACAAAGTAATTCAAGGGCCAGAAGAACATGCCCCAAAATGTGTCTAGGGATGATAATTGCATTTGAATAACTTCACCACAGAATATGATGATCAGAATTCCTGGTCCTCTACTTGCTATCCATATTACGTGGTCCTGTGAGTTGTGACATTTCTCAAAACAAGCCTTACATCTAAGAGGCATATACACAATCCATTGTTACTCCCTAAAAACAGGAAAATGTGCCCAACAAAAATGGGAAACCATGAACATATAGGTACCTACCCCTGATATATATATATATATATATATATATATATATATATATATATATATATATATATATATATATATATATATATATATATATATATATATATATATATATATATATATATATATATATATATTTTGTTGTTGCAGTGACCCACAGAGCAGTGGCATTGTTAGAAACTCAAATAATACTACTGCACAATCTCAAGAGGACTTTTAAGGGGAAAGAACATATTTTAATAAACATGAAATATCCTTACTGGTATAGTTAATTACTTTCTTACTCCCTGAAAAATCATTTGATTCGGAGTAGGGAGAAACATCATGTTAGAGCCCTCCTTGTAACCATGCCATAGGAAGTGATATGACAGGATACATAATACATTTTACAGTTTTGCCCACACTTTCTCATCACAGCCTTGACACAATTGCACTAGAGTCTTACTGAGGTTTTGTCTGGAGCACCGTTGAAGAAAATCACATATATTTGCCTTTTAAGTCAATAGCAGCAATGTTCATAGGTACAACAGATTGAGTGCTTTCTTCTTTAACTAGGCACCCATCTTATGAAATTCGCTGTTATCAGTTGGACAAGATACATGGGGGTGCTAGAGCCAATAACCGCAAACACATTATCATATTGAAAAGCCCTCCGCAGCTGAGCAGAGAAAGAAACCAAAGGCACATTTTCCTAGACTGTTCCTAGAGTATCCTATCGTTCAGAAAACAAACACATTTCCTTCACTGTACTGCCCTGCCAAAACATCTGATTTGGTTTGTGAACATTGCTGATTTGTTTTTGACCCCAAAGGAGTGTTCTCATGTGCCTTTCTATCTGTACCCCACCCAGACTCCTGTGCTAGCCTTCATTACCAGTTGACAGCGCCTCTTAAAAAGTGAGGGATTGTAGTAGTAAAACACTAACTGGGATATTTGCATACCCACAATACTTTGTAATGCAAAACATATTTAAAACGTCACCATGCTATTATGTGCAGTTTAAGAAAATGTCATGAATCTGTAAGTGCACAATTACTATGAAGTGTATACAAGATTGTTTGCAACATACCCCACCTTTAAATTGTTGGGTAGGATTATGAAAATGCTCAGTGAAACTGTTTTAGCATAGCAGCGAGTTAGCATATAATCTGTTAAGTTCTATGCCCCATGGAACTTTGAAAACCTGTGAAGGTGGCAGATTGTGTGCAAAGCATTCCAATACTCTGTATATCTGTTGCCCTAGTACTATATACGAGTAATGGCAGGCATAGTCCATACCCATTATCCCTTGCAGGCCAGGTAAATGATATTGCAAGCTCTCCGCTTATAAAGTATACATGGCATTTGCCTACAAAAAATCCTTAGCGGGCAAATTAGTATATGAATTTTAGAACACATTAACTTGCAAGGGGGGGGGGCGCTTCAAAATGCTTGTGTGACATATGTACAAAGAATATGAATCATGGGATGAGGTTTCACATTGAAGTAGCCTGGTTACTTGCTCTCAATATCTGATATTTGAGCTGACAGTTTGGCTACATAGTCTGGGTGAAGCTTTTGCTAAAGTACCATGAGTAACAGAAATTCTTGTGCTTAAATGGCATTCATATTAGAAACATGAAACAAGTGGATGTAGGTACAAGTCTGGTAAACTTTTGTAGAGCCATGGTAGGCAGAGTCAAGGTTGTCTGGTAATATCTGAATGAGGCCTGGTGCAGAAGTTCAAGTCATAAGGTATAACTGTGGTAGAGTCAAGTATAGTAGTCATGGGTAGGAAGGGGAGATAATCTGGTTAATGTGTGCAGACATGTCTTAATTATATGTTCTGTTCATGCAGTAACTTTTTCATATTAGTTTTTAACCTATTGTGTATGTATTCTACTTTTAGGTTTTGGGGTCTGTAAGGTCAAGTTTGCCAAGTAGGGCAATGTAAAGAAGCTAGACCAGAATATCAATACTAGTTCATATAACTTAGCTTCATTTTGAGAGAAAGCAAATATTAGGTACCTGCCGTGCCTTGTACATTATTACATATTATTTGAATAGGTGGGAATTGTCTGTGTGCACTGCTGAAATTCTTCTGAGCGGCACCCAGAAGGAAGTTGGGCAAGAGCACATGCGCACAGCTTAGAGGGAACATTGTTCACCTATAAATGAATATGTTCAATGATAAAATATGTTCAATGATAAAAGGCTAGGTATGAAACTTGTGAAAATCCAAACAATAACATCATTGTAACATAATGGTTAAGTGCTGCGTCTCAAACTTGTGCAGTCTGTGGTTCTTCGATGGGAGCATCCAGCATAAATGTGATTTTTTTAAATTTCATTTTCCTATTTTATAATGTTGCCCAGGGATGGTGTAGTCCTCTTTCTGAATATATGTGCAGTATAAGGGGGTATGTGTGGTGTGAGGGTCTGCATGTCACCTGACAGAATCTGCATGCAATTTGTGTGTGTTTGATGTGAGCGTGTGTGTGTGTACATGGTGTGAAGATGCCTGTGAGGGATTGTGCATGCAGTGTGCATTTGCTCCGTAAAAGTGCATGTTAGTGTGTGCGCCAGTGTATGCACCTGTGTGTGTATGTGAGTACTTTGACACATCGAGTGTGAGTTTTCAATGTCAGTGTGTGTGTGGGTGTGTGTTTGTGTGTGTGTGTGCATGTCTCCATGTAATTCGGAAGATGCCCATCCAGTTCCTGTTTTTTATTTTGCATTTTGTGACTTGTAGCTTTGTTTTGTCCATCAAGTGGCCTGTACTACAAGTCCCAAAATACAAAGTAAAAAGAAACTCTGCATGATGATCACCCAAATATCAAGGGACGTGTGGCATATAATAATATATACAAGATATGTAACTTGGCCATATTCATGATTTCTCCTGCACCTCTATTTGTTTGCGTTGAATGGCAGTAGGAGATCTGTAAGTTGGTGAATGAGGCAGTGCTTAGTGTAGAATCAAAGGAGGGCGGAAAAAGTAAAATATGTTTTTTTTAGCAGTGGAAAGTGAGAATAAGGAGCTGGAGTGGTGTGCTGTCTACTTGCCCCCACCATTTTCCAAGTGTAAAAGTAGCGCAATATACTAAGGGAATAATGAGACTCTGTGGCAAGCCCCTCCCTTGAGCTGCAAATAAAGTCTTCTTTGCGCTGGCTCACATTCAATGGAAGACACACAACTATTGTTAACCCATTGGTATTGCAGCTCAAATGGCCTTCTTAAAATTATGCAGTGATTGGGTGAGCGTTTCCATGAAGGAGGCCATATGGATCAACGGCATGCCTGTTAACACTACATATTCCAGAACATAGAGTGTTTACCAAAACATACTGTTTTCATTTTTTTTTATTAAAAAAGGTCTTGAACTCTGGTCTGCCAGAGTTCAAATATCAGCATTCAACCACTACGCCACAATGGCTTAGTGCTTCACAATGCATACACTTCATAGTTAGCCTACATGCCCCATCTTGTTTAATAAATTGCAGTGAATAAAAAATGTTCACGTTTAATCTATTTTACAAAATGCAAAATGCCTACAGGTTCATACCAATTGTGACCTCTCGTGCCAAAACATCCTTGCACTGAGAGGTACAAAATGCAAAGTGCCTGCAGGTTCATGCCAGCCAACTGCGACCTGTCGCTCCAAAACAAACATGTGCTGAGAGGTCTATGACCCCAATTGGCTGCATCTAACTACGTGTGCCCATATGGGACCTCCATTGAAACAGTTGTGCCATAATGGCGTACATCTAACTGGTCATGCTGAAATGTCCTGTCCCATGCTGCAATCCCCTTGTTTTATGTCTGGTTTCTTGGTGACTGTTGGGATACATCGCACAACCCCAACTAACTATATTTAAACATCACGGAAATGGGGATAAAATGACAGGCCCCAAGAATAACATATGCCCAGGTACTTTTGCCCCCATAGTGGAAATCAAAAGCTCACACCCATGAATATATACACAGTAAGTGAACATATATTTTAAAGTGAAATATCCAAATGTAGTTCAATATACCTACTCCTTAGATGAAATGCACAAGACAAAATAGCATTGGACTTTTAAAAAAAGTAACAAACACCAGAAAAATAACCACAGAGAAGGGGGGCGTGGCTAGGCAGCCATGGAATAGGCTGTGAGCTCCGTGAGCTCCGTGATCCGTCGAGTGCATCCGACACAGAACTACACGCTTATCAACCTTAAACAGCTTCGAAGACTGGAAGTAGCGTGTGAAGACACCGGGCGCATTATGTGCTGGCTGGCGATGCGCCCGCAGCTCTGGGAACGCTACTTTTGATACTTTGTTTCCCGAAGCCAGTAGAAGGACGGGGACCAAGATGGCGGCGGCGGCCGATAACGAAGGGATCTGAGGGACCGAATCCTTGTGACGGAGCAGCGGCTCCAAGGAGAGACGATAGCTGCGGATTGAACCGCGCGACCTCTCAGCTGACTGGAAGCGTTGTGAGTAGATATCGAGCGCGGTGCGCGCCCGCAGCTCTGGGAAAGATATTTCGATACTTCGCCGAAGCCAGTCGGAGGAAGGGGACCAAGATGGCGGCGGCGGCTCCGGGAATCTGAGGGACCGTATTCTTGTGACGGAGCGGCGGCTCCGGGAAGAAGCCACAGTTGCAGATTGAACTGCTCGACTTCCCGGCTGACTGGAAGCGGTGTGTAGACACCGGGCGCGGTGCGTGCTGACTGGCGACGCGCCCGTGGCCCTGGGAAAAGCTTCCTGGATGCTTTGTTCCCCGAAGCCAGCTGGGGGACAGCAATCTAGACGGCGACGGCGGCCGATACCAAAGGGATTTGGTGGAAAGTAACATTGAGATGGAGCGGCTGCCCCGGGGAGAAGTTACGGTTGCAGGCTGATCCGCCTGAATAGGATCGTGGAATTCGGTTGGCTTGGCGAGCACAGCTGTGGCCCTGGGTGTCTGCTGGAAGCACTTTGAAGGCGCGTGACTGCTAGGATGTGCCGCAAACATATTGGATAACGACACTGGTCCCTGCAACGGGAGGAGAGCATTGCCTGCCTGATGAGCTAATCAGTTCTGCAGGACGGATGCGGACAGACCCGTGGCCGCACACGAAGGTATGCGCTGAGCACAAGAATCACAGGGAGTGTGACTGCAGAGTGGGCCTACGTCCGTAGTACTTGAGCATACTGGCATGACTGCTGGGAACAACCAAATAGGCTGCAAATGGGCAGCATCCCCCTACATAGCACTGGGTAGTACGGAATACTAGTCTAAAGGCAAACTGGGGAGCGGAACTGAACGCATCCTCGAGGTGCACCCTAACACTACCTGCATTACATGCGCCAGGAAAAAAAAAAAAAAAACTGCATAGGCGAACACACGTGGCAAAACACAATTCACCCGGAAGCTGTCGTACGTACCATAGCACTGGCGAGGGTTGGGAGACCGCAACCCCAACTTATTGAATACCGAGCGGTACCTCCATTACAGCACATAGCCAGATCCGGATAATCGTACAGGGTGGTGCTATGTCGGCGAAAGGGCTGAGAGCCAAGACCAAGCAGCCGACGATGGAGGTGTTTGCGAAAGCACAGAAGACCCCTACTACATTGGAGCAGAGCACGGCTGCGACCCCCGTAGAGGAGGGACCAGATGGAGACAACCAATCCTGGCGGCCATAGCGGAGATGAGCACCAAATGGGGCTCAGCAATGGCGGACCTGCAGACAGCCTTAGAGAATAAAATAGATGCGGTAGGAACTGAACTCACCCTGTTACGACAAGACGTCAGAGCGCTGGCGGAGAGAACGAGTGGACTGGAAAGTGAAGTGAAGACCAATACGGAAGTCAGTACAAAAAACGCACAAGAGGTCCATGTGTTAAAGCAACAGGTTGCCAATCTCGAGAATCGGGTTGAGGAGGCAGAAGGAAGGGCGAGGAGAAATAACATTCGGGTGGTTGGCCTGCCGGAGGGAGCAGAAGGCCTAGACCCTACTAACTACGTGGAGAACATGATCCTCCAAGAGATAGGAGCAGATAAGCTCTCCCAGGGGTTCGCGGTGGAACGTGCGCATCGCGCCCTGATGAGGAAACCACGACCCGGGGCCCCACCGAGACCAATAATCGCGAGGATCTTAAATTACAGAGATAGAGAAAAGATCCTGGAATACTTCCGTAAGGGCGGGACAATAGAGAGGGCGTCTGCAAACATCACGGCATACCCGGATTACACGATGTTGGTGCAGAGGCAGAGGTATAGCTACGCGGCCGTCAAGAGGAGGCTGCGGGCAGCTGGCATTAAATACATGCTCCTGTATCCGGCGAAACTGAAAGTGCTACACAAGAGCAAAGCGTTTTTTTTATATACACCGGAGGATGCGGGATCATGGTTAGACTTGCAGGGTTGCCCGGATCAAGATGCTGGTCAGGATCGTCGAGAGAATGACGCTTGAGGAGCCGATGGCGTGGACATTGGGGGGTAAGTGGGTGGGGGTTCTCGAATGGGGGAGAAACTGAGGCTGGATGGACGGGGACATAATGTGCAGTGGGTATCCACTAGAACTGGGGAGGATGGCTATGGCTGAAGGTATCACTGGGTACGGGTGGCACTTGAGGTGGATCCCATGGACTTGGGCGAACACAGAGACTTGAATATAGCAAAGTGTATACATATGTGGTAGTTGTACAGTTGAGAGCGTTGAGTTTATAGCTAGTAGGAGCGGTAGGACGTGAGCACCCTATCCCCCCATACTAGTCCTAGTAGGCTAGCCAGTAGGGCGGCCTTACCCCGCGGAGCATCGAGTACAGGCGGAAGCCAGAAAGTGCTAGATGCGGGGGAGCCTGAGATCCAGGGATGGAGCTGGGCAACAGTTGGGGAGGGAGTTGGGGGAGTTGGGGGGAAAAATGGGGGGTGGGAGGTGTGGGGAGTTGGGTGTGGTTGGGCGGGATAAGGGGAAGGGAGGGGAGTTTGGGGTGTGTGTAGCTAAGGGAAGTTTGAACTGGGATACGAGCCTAAATAGACGAGAACGGGTACGAGCAGTAGATTGCGCGGCCGGGGTGGGGGGGGAAATCATGACAAGCCATGGGGGACCTTAAAATCATGACGTGGAATGTTAGGGGTCTAAACAGTTATTTGAAGAGAAATAAGGTTATGCTATACTTGCGAAGACAAAAGATAGACATTGCGCTATTACAAGAGACCCATTTGACAAAGGAGAGACTGGAAATGATTAAGAGGAAATGGAAAGGAGTGGTGGTGGGCTCAACATACTCGGCTTATGCTAGAGGGGTCCTTATCTGGGTGGCCCCGTATGTCCCCTTTCATGTGTTACAGGAAACTGCCGAAGCGGACGGGAGAATGGTCACACTTAGAGGCCTGATAGAGAACAGAGAGATAAGCATAGTCAATACATACGCTCCCAATCAGAATACAGCGATGTATTTCAGAACCCTGAGTGCTAACCTTGGAATGTGCATGGGAAGTGCGGTAATCTGGGGTGGGGATTTTAACTGTGTACTAGATCCAAGGAAGGATCGATCAGATCAGAAGTGGGAAAAGCCTGCCCCGGCGGCACGGGTGTTACAGGCATTGCTCAATGATTTTGACCTGACTGATGTATGGAGAATGAAGCACCCCCAAGAAAGACAGTACTCTCACTACTCGGCCCCACAACAGCTGTCCACTAGACTAGACTATGTCTTTGCTACGTCAGGCCTAATAACTGAAATGGTACGGGCGGAATATAAAGCGAGAGTCCTGTCGGACCACTCGCCCTTGATCGTCAGCTGGCAATACTGCCCCCCGAGAGCAAGGATCCCGACGTGGCGGCTCCGAGCGGAAGCGCTTAGAGATCCTGCGTTCAAAGAAGAGGTAAGGGAGGAGATCATAAATTACTTTGAGGAAAACACTGGCAGTGTAGACTCGGCGTGCACGTTATGGGAAGCCTTTAAATTAGTGTTGAGAGGCGCGGCCATAGCAAAGTCTCAAAGTCTGCAAGGCGGTATCCTGGCTGATTTACAAGAGGCTGAGAGGGATTTGGAAAAAGCACAAAGGGAGGATGGTGATACCGGGTCGAATGCGGAGCGGATACTTCAACTTCAACAGACGTGTGGAGAGCACTGGGATAGGTTGTGTAAATTGAATTATAAGAAATACATAGAGAGGCAGCACGCGGGTGGTGACAAAACAGGACGGCTTCTGGCGTGGTTATACAAGAGCGAAACCCCCAGACCCACCATTAGGGCAATAACAAGAGAAGACGGCAGTGTAGCGGACACCCAGGAGGGAGTTAATCAGGAATTCGCCAGGTATTACAGGGAATTGTATGAGGACGTTGGGGAGGATAATCAAGAGAGGATAAAAGAAACACTCGAAGATATAGGCCTGCCCAGGATAAGTGCTGAAGAGAGGGAAGAGTTGGACGCACCAATCACTTTAGAGGAGCTAGAAGCGGTGGTGAGACAGTTGCCTACTAGTAAAGCCCCAGGGGCGGACGGGTTTCCGAGCGAGTTTTATAAAGCGTACATGGCAGAAGTGCTCCCTCCGATGCTGAATATGCTAAATGAAGCGTTTGAGACGGGACAACTGCCAGAGTCGCTAAGGGAAGCAATTATAATTCCGCTCCTTAAACCAAATAAGCCCGGGCACAGTTGCGGCTCCTACAGACCACTATCAATGCTGAATCAAGACAGCAAGATATTAACAGCTGTCTTGGCAAACAGACTACGAAGGGTCATAGACAAACTCATACACCCGGATCAGACGGGTTATGTTCCAAACAGGAACATAACCCATAATCACAGGCGACTCCACCGAGTCATTGAATGGGCGGGGGAGAATGAGGGTGACATGGCAGTGGTGTCCTTGGATGCGGTAAAGGCTTTCGACTCTGTCAAGTGGCCATGGCTGCTGTCGACCCTGGCGGAGTATGGGATGGGGCCTGGATATGTGAGATGGGCAAAGATGTTATACAGTGCGCCGCTTGCTAGAGTTAAGACGGGAGCTATTATTTCAGAGAGATGGCGGTTAGGCAGAGGTACTAGACAAGGATGCCCGTGGTCCCCTATGCTATACATATTGGCATTGGAGCCTTTGGCTATATACCTCAGACAGCAGTATGACACCATAGGCATCGAAGTGGGTGGGGAGCGACATTTGATCTCTCTATACGCAGACGACATGTTATTGTACCTGAAGCATCCGGAGGAGAATCTCCAGTATATTTTGGAGGTTATGGAACGGTATGCGGGACTGTCTGGAATAGCGGTGAATCCTCAGAAGTCTGTAATTTTCCCGTTGGGTAACTATAAGGGGCTCCCCGCAGAACAGCTGCCGGTATTGCAAGCCCCTTGGGCTGTGGTTACCTTTCGGTACCTTGGGATAGATGTATATCATACGGTTGAACAAGAACATAAGCAGAACACGGAGGTAGCCGTGGGGAAAATAGAGAAAAGTATGCAATTTTGGGGGAAGCTGCCGCTAGCTATGATGGGGCGCAGTGCAATGCTCAAGATGGTGGTTTTGCCCAGACTTCTGCATTACTTCGGGAACATTCCACACCTCATACCCGGGAAGTTTTTTGCCAAGCTTAATAGTATAAGCAGGGACTTTTTGTGGCAAGGAACTAGGTGCAGGATGGCATTGTGGAAACTGCAAAACTTTTACGAAAAAGGGGGGATACGGCTCCCCAACTATGAGGCCTACTACGTAGCGGGCCAATTGCAGTACGTTGCTAAATGGCTCTCAGATGAAAGTACCCCCGAATTTAGATTGTTTAGTGCAGACTGCGCCCCATTTTACTTAAAGGAAGTGATCTGGTTATCCGAAACAGTAATGCAAGGGCGCCCCAAAATGTTGATGCTTGGGTGGAGGATTTGGCGCCGCGCGTGTAGGATGATGGAAATCCCGGCTCCGTGCTCCCCGCAAATACCGCTGGTGGCACTGGCTAAGGGAGATGTGCAACTGCGGAGGGTGATCAGAAACCACTGGGAATCAGTGGGGTTGGCAACGGTGGGGGATGTTTGGCGGGAGGGAGCCATCACAAGTTTTGAAGTGTTGGGTGAGGAAACAGGTTTACACGCAGGTCAATATATTACATATCACAGATTGGCGCGGGAAATTATGAAGACTTGGCCCGAAACTATTCTTGAAGCAGAGCCAGATGGTATTGTAGACGCAATATATGACATAACAGAGGGAGGGCACGAGATTTCAAGATTGTATGACATGCTGATGCTTAGGATTGGTAAAGAACCAACGCAACTACGATTAGATTGGGAAACTGAGGTGGGAGCCCCGATGGAAGATGCGATGTGGGAGCAGGCTTTGCGGTATCATCAAAAGGTGTCGAGAAACGCTAGGTTGAAACAAATACAATTATATATAACGCATAGGGCGTACATGACACCCCTGAGGATATCAAGGTTTAAAAATGTAGGTAGACAAGCATGTCCCAAGTGCAATGAAGAACAGGCTGACATGACACACATGTTTTGGTCATGCCCTGTGGTTGGGCGCTTTTGGAGCGAGATAGCGGCGAAACTGGCGGACAAGGGAGTCACACTGGTCGTAGAATCAGCCTGGGCCTGCCTACTGGGGGGGTTCCCCAGATCGCATAAACTGAAGCATGTTAACAGATTAAAGGACTTGGCATATGTGCTGGCTAAGAGGAGGATTGCCATGGGGTGGAAAGCTTGTCACAAACCGCAGGTGGAGATATGGTGGAAGGAATTGCAGAAGTGGGCGGAAGCAGAGACTATGGCATGGCAGGAGTCCAGTATGATGGGAGGGGGAGAAGAGGTGGGAACCCTACTGGCCTGGAAATCACTGATAGCAGAATTGTTTGGAACGATGCCAGATTTGGTGGATTCCAATGGAGAACGGACCCCACCGCACGGCGTGAACACAAAGTGAACAAACCTGATGGGCTCGTAGGGGGGGTGGGTTTTGGTGGGAGGAGATCAAATTGTATAATGTGCACATTCAAATTGTATTATGGCATCTTGTACTGTATATTTGGTCTGTATTGTGTTGTTGGTTGAAATATAATAAAAAAAAAAAAAAACCACAGAGAAGACATGTTCCAATAAATATGCTGGCAAAGTATAAAAGCTGCTCATCTTTTAAACCCAGCAATCTGAAGTGAAATATTCTATGGAAAACAAAATCCCAATACGAAACAAGTACTTGTGGTCTTGTGAGTAAGCGTCTGCACTGGGAACATGAAAACCTGATTAAAATCCTGGTAGCCAAATACCTGAGCAAGCTTACCAGCCTAAATAAAACAAGGGGTTGTGTCCGCCCACATGTGTCCTTTACTTTTGCCCTGAAAAACAGCCACAATCAGTGGAAAATAACTGCACTGTTGTCCAGGATTGCAAACTCTCTTTCCACATTGTGGGTAAATACTGATGACTTATTTTCCCTCTCATCATTTCCCCCCTCACACCCATGTCTGGCTTTCAACAATTTTCTGCTTTATAAAGCTAACTTGAAAAGTACACATACCACAGTAAGGTGGACTCATTTATTAGGCAGCATGGATTTAGGGGGCTGACACCTTACGCGCTTTGAAGCTAAGCAGGGTTTGTCTCAGTTACTGTTGGTATGGGAAAATGTTGCTGTCAAAATATCTATTTTTCTTTTATTATTTACTGGGAGACTAAAAACACCGCTGCAATTCAACAATAGGCAAACAATGGTCTGTGAGTGCAAAACCTCCAAGGACTGACAGTAGCATGGTTTAAAAAAATTAAATAATTTGGATGTCCTTTCAGTTGCCCATACAGACAGTAACTGGAACTAAATTCAGTTGCCCATACAGACAGTAACTGGAATTAAGCCTGCTTAGATTCAAAGCGGGCTGTTCCTGCTTAGCTTCAAAGCAAGGAAATGGCAATCCCGTTTCTCTAAGTGATCTTGTAAATTAGATTTTTTTATTGGTCAACATGGTCTGAGGAGGCTGGTCCCTTGCTCACTTTGAAGCTAAGCAGGGGCTGTCATGGTTACTGCATGGTTGAGAGACCTGGGTGGCAATTGTGTTAACCCCCCCCCACATCACTATAGCTGTCAATATAACTATTTAAAAAAAACTATAACCACAGGTATTGAACTGCATATACCGTCGGCTCTCTGTAGTCCTTTATACCCACAAATATTGGCAAAATGACTGGGAAAAATGCTTTCCTGCCCTCACCAAATGCCCCCTTATCTGTGCCAGCTCCCCCCTACCCAGATGGCCTGCTCCTTCCCTTTCTCCCCCACAACACACACTGTTTTCGTGACGCAGTTTGCTTTGAGATGGCTGCTAGCCGAGGCTACAGAAAACACTGTGTTGCAAACTCAGTCCCTAAACCACTCCCAAATGACACTTGGTACCCTCTAACCTGATGGCGTGTACATGTTTTTGATCTGCAAATAGGTTTTTTCCTGTGTTTCATTTTCCCATAACCTAGAATATCTCTTGCACTGAGAGAAAAACAAGATGGTGGTCGTATTATTTCTAAAAAAAAACGGTTTGGGGTAAATTCCAGAGATATAGTTATTTTTGAGAAGGGGGCACCCCCTTCTCCATCAAATATTTAAATAACCACTGCACGGAATAACCCCAAACCACACATGGATACTGAGTCAACGATTCATGCCCAAGTTGTTTCAGACCTGGTCCAAATCTGTCCAGCGGTTTGGGCTGTGGGCTTTGGTAAAAATGTACCTTGTTTGTCTATGTGAAAATAAATGGGAAGTAGGCTGCACTTATCGAGAATTTCTTTTTTTTCTTCTTAATAACCTTTTTATTTTTTAACAAATCTTTATGAAACTTAGCAGCCTGAGGGGCGGGGGTGGTGGAGGGGGAGTGTAGAGTCCTTAAACACTTTCGAAATTTTCTGTCAAATCCGTTACTCGAATCAAAAGTTATTAACAATAGAATTTTGAGTGGTTCCTATCGGAGTCCGACTCACCTTAACGATTGCCGTATATATATGTATATGAAAGGGAAAATGTGTGTGTGTCTGTTCTAAATGTTCAGCAATACTTCCCAACATGCTACAAACCTGAGATTTGGCATTTGGGTATGTCCCATGGTGTAGACAATATAAAAGTATAAAATATATTTATATTTTTATTTTAAAGCGGTCTGCAATGCTTAACCCTGCCTTGTGTGGATATGTGGGTGTGTGTTCGAAATGTTCATCATACTTCTTAACATGCTACAAACCTCAAATTTGACATGTGGGTAGGTTCATTGGGTAGAGAATGTATGAATTATAAAATGTAAATTTTTGTAATATTTTAGTTTTAAGCGGTCTGCAAAGCTTAGATATGTGTGTGTGTCTGTTTGAAATGTTCAGCATACTTGCCAACATGCTACAAACCTGAAATTTGGCATGTGGGAAGGTTCCATGGTGTAGACAATGTAAAAAGTATCAAATGTACTTTTGTGTCGTAGTTCTGCCGTAATTCTACGTTCATCGTTCCTAAAGTTCAGCTGTTCATGAAAACTTCAGCAGTTCATTGTCCCTAAACTTTCCACACTATCAACATTCTAGTTGACATTAGCGACACTCACTTTTTAAGTCATGCGGGTGACACAAAACAGTGTTTTGTAGTAATACGGGTGACAGAAAATGGAGCATGCCTCTTCAATAGTGTCCGCAAAGACGTTGTTCATCACATTGTGGCAAATCTCTCATGATAATTTGAGGAACTTCATTTCCCACGGAAGTTAATGACTGTATGCCACTATAACAGTACGAAGCTTACATGCTTCAGCCGTACACATACGGGTACGACACTTCAAGCTTACATGCTTCATCCCTAGGAATTATTGTGCAAAGTAAGGGTACAACTGCTAATCTAGAATATAGGGGAATAAATCAATCTCTAGCGCCAGACTATACATGCTGCAACTCCCTCTTTACATATATTCTGCTTCAATTGCTGACACAGCACTGTTTTGTGCCAGGCGTAGACATTAGGGATGTTGTCAGTCATTGTTGTGTTGTGACCCTCCTACATGTGTTGCCCTTTTAAGGGGTTGTGTCCTTCCCACATGTATTGCCCTTTTAAGATGGGCCATGACTCTGTCATGACTCTGTCATGGCCCAAGCTAATAAAAGGAGCCCCTGCAGGCACGTGCAGTAGACCGACTGCAGACTCCAAGATGGAATGTCCTGAGTCTGTGTCTCATTTCAGGCCTGCAGGCCCACCACGTGTGAGCATGGGCCTGCAGGCCATGTTGCCATGTGGCCCTCTTGCCAGCAAGGTGGCCAGGGTCCACATGCTCTGCGGTAAGGCCCGCCCTGCCCCCATCCAAGACTGTGTGTCCGCAGGAAACTCTCTCAGGCACTGGACCCACCGGGCGCCAGCTTGATACAAATGACCGGTCCCTCCAACAATGCTGATGAGGGAGTGGAACCCCTGTGATGTCCCCCGCTCCATTCCTGTCCCTCATCTTTTTTTGTTCTTGGTAGGAAGAATGAGGAGGGAGAGAGGAGGAGGAGCGGCAGTCCATCGGCATAGCGAAGTGCAGAGATGCCGTGGCATGCTTCTCCATGGCCCTCATTCAAGAGGGTGCTCGTGCGGCTGGGATCAAAGTGAACCGCAACTCCCTGCGGCATCCATTGCAAGAAAGAAAGATGAAGAAAATGGTGCGGCCGCAGCCACAGAAAAAAGAATGGACCTCCCTCATGAGGAGAGAATTGTGCTGCCCCCAGGGGAAGCAACAGAGAAGAAGCAGCCTGTGCCACATCAAGAAGGAGATGGACCCCCGTAATGCAGTCAGTTGTCACAGGGGAAAGAGAAATGGAGAATCAGCATTCACCACCGCAAGGATAAGGAGGAGTGGACGCTCAACACCTTGCCTGTTACTTCACCCCAGCCGCGGCCCTCAGTCAAGAGGGTGCTCATGCGGCTGGGGGGAGGTGTATCCGCAGCCCGTTTGGCATCCACCGCTGTCGTCAAGTTCTCCATGTTGCTCCCGCATGGGGGAGAAAACTCAGCTCGACCATCGGTGCTCCCAAGAGGAACGGCAGGCCGGACCCACAATAAAGAAGAAAGATCAGCCCCACTGTGAGAAAAGGTGACGTCCCGCCTTGTGAGTATGGTTCACGCATAGCCTGACCCCCTCCCTGCAGCAGGTATGGTGCATGCATTGCCAGACCCCACTCCACAAGCCAAGCCGGCACACTGCCACACACCGCAGCCCTCGCAAGACCACGGGCCAAGGGGGCGGCAATGAAGAAAATGCTCCCCAGGCCGCAATAATTATGCAGCATCTGTGCCCAGACCAGTGTGAGGGGAAAGGAGGCAGCACGGCTGTATGCGCATTGCCAATTGTGCTCCTACTGCGAGGAGGCCGAGTATTATGACTATGTATATTTGCTGGCTCCCAACATTCGAAGGTCCCCATGCTGCTGTAGTCACCAGCGCTCTGCCTGCGGCATAACCGTGCCGACCAGCGGTGAAACACCAGAGTGTGCTCTATGTCAGAGCGAGCAAGGTCGGGAGGATACTCCGGTGACAGAGTCCGTAATAAACAGGACCCTGATACCCAGATCAGTTCCCTGACTGGGGGAGCATGACCAAGGAAAATTGGGGTGAGTGATATCCTGTCACCCATGCCCTGTCAACATCATGTGGCCCAGCCTAGATACCGCGCTACCTGCATCACGCTGCCTGCCCCAACATCAAGGGACTAAGCCGGTGTGGCCCCTGGTGCCTGCCAGGTGCGGCTTTGCCGGGGCTTGAACCATCAATGGACCTGGACCTTTGGAAGTGACTATCCTGAACAGACACTGATGAAAATTGAACTGGTCTCCTGCAGTCCTGCAATTGCTTAAAGAGGACTCTGTAAACATATGTTTTGATGCTGTGAGCCTGCATATTAGCCACACACTTAAAATGGCCTCAGTAAAGAACTGTTACGTGAAGCTGTGATCCTGCCGTTTGTAGGTGAGCTCTATATGGTACCAGCAGCTAGCAATGACGTCATTCAGTGGTTGCAGTTCCACACCCCAGGTTAATAAAGGGTTTTGTAACATGTGGTTGAACTGCCAACATTCCACTGGCGGTTCACCCGCCGCAACTGTCACCTGCCGGTTATGTGTTATGTGTTGTATGTTTATAAATATGTGAGCCCATGTGTGTAGCAGTGTCATATCCTATTTGTTGATGGTCCCACGACTCTGGAGTAGCCCAATTAGTGTTGGTCTGTAATGAGGGGAGGGAATCATATATGTTGTAGTAATATTTGTTTGTTATGAAAAAGGAGGAGTGTTGTGTCGTGACCCTCCCACATGTGTTGCCTTTTTAAGGGGATGTGTCCCTCCCACGAGTATTGCCCTTTTAAGATGGGCCATGATTATGTCATGGCCCACTCTAATAAAAGGGGCACCTGCAGGCACATGGACTAGACTGGCTGCAGACTCCAAGATGGAATGACCTGATTCCGTGTCTCATTTCAGGCCTGCAAGCCCACCCCGTGTGAGCACGGGCCTGCAGGCCATGTTGCCATGGAGTCATCTTGCCAGCAAGGTGGCCTGGGTCAGCATGCGCTGGGTAAGGCCCACCCTGCCCCCATCCTAGACCCGGCGTCCCCCGGCAAACCCCTGAGGCCCTGGGCGTCTGTGGTGCTGGTGTCCCATAGCACCCACAGGGGGCTTGATGGCAATGGCCGCCCCCCCCAAACAATCAGAGCTTGGGATTGTGACATGAGACATTCGGATACAGGCGTTAATACTAGAAGACGAATCAACACAGCATGTACTCAACCCTAGAGTATCGATAATTCTTCCATGGTCGCTATACATTTGCTAAAATGTTGTCATTGACACAAATCCTACGGACCAGGAGTGATGTGCAGTCAGAGGACTTCTCATTGAACAGTAAATCAGTTCAGCCAATGTTACAGCAAATAACACTCAAATGCCGCATATTACTCGTGTATGTTGTTTTAAAGAGTGCAGTTCATGCAAGTATTCGGGCTGACATCTTCCCTTGAATTAAATAGCTTTCGGTGACATTCCGACAGAGAAATTACAAAAAACAGGTATTTTTTAAAAAAGAGGAGAGATGGAAAATGACCCCTGTCTAAAGCGCGTCTCACTGCCTGAAGCTCCTCCATCCCCCCTCCCGCCTTTGCCCAAATCTTAGTTTGATATGGGGTAGAAATGCTCACAATGACAGAGTCGTATTGTTCTCTGCCCTAGCTCTCACAACATCAAAGATCCTGCTACTTGCAACCGCAGAGGTCAGGCGTTTAAAAATGAGCCATCCATTGACCTTGCAGCTCTTTATAGAAGCATTGACCACCCTGAAGGCCACATAACCAGAGGATGCCGCTCGGCTATGCCAGAAACAAGCAGCGCCGCACAGAGACAGTTAACCGATAAAGGGTCTGATTCACAGCAAAAAGACACTTTGGACTGCTCCACCCTGATTCATGGAATAGTACAAAATGTATTTTTGCAGTGCTAAGTGATTTTGCGCGGCAACAAGACACTTTGAACTGTTCCATGAACCAGGGTGTTTGTTGGCAGTGCAAAGTCACTTTGCACCATGCAAAGAATTCCATGTATCAAGAGTTTACAGTGCAGAAAAGGAGAATTAGTTAAATAGAAAAACTTGTACTGAAACAACACTATACAACTCTTGGTAGGGAAAAGAAGCAATGTGGCCAGAAATTAACTTAATCAAGTAGCCATGGAGAGATACAAATCAAAATGCATGCAAAATAGACAACGGAATAAAGAAGAGAAATCTTCTATCTTAAATGGTGTTTTATCAAAATTTATGGAATGTTAGTTTTTGGGAAATAACAAAGGAATCATTATATTGATTTGCATCAAGCGAGAGATGGAATTAAATTAATGATGGGAGTAATAAGCAAATAAGTGAAATGGAAAATAAAGTTTGTAATAAACTGAAATGTACAATTAAAAAAAATAGACAACATGGAAACATGTATCACCACGGTGGGAAGGTACAGATTTTAAGTAATATTTGGAATAACTTTAAGGAACTATATCCAACGGATTGTGAAATCAAAAAGAAGATATCGAGGCTGAGTACCCCATAAGGAAATACACCAAACGCGGGTTACAAAGAAAGATACAAAGATCTTTATTCTATACTGAACAGTTTCAAAGGACAAAGCAACAGATAGCTATCGGCCCTCAATACAACACAGCGAACTCAGCCCTGTTCGGTGTGCTCAATGAGTGGGACTGTATATTACAATAGTTGCACCTTTTATACAGTCCAAAACATGATGTCCAGCCCACCTACAAGTAAATACATCACGAATCTAGGGTTCATGCCGAGTTCATACATCTATACATTTAGGGTTTACCATTAATACATTCACCAACAAGTCACAATGGTAACAGTGTGTCTTCGGATTTCTCGTTGAGCCTTCTCAAACATTTTTATACAATGCAGTTAAACAAGTGTTCACATTTCAGTATTCGAATATATTATGTTTAACACGTGCTCGCGGATTAGCTTAGTTGGCATAGGTAATCCTCTATACAAAGGTAAACGAAGGACAAGGTCTCAGTTCTTGACCCCAACATGTGGCCTACAGGCAAGTTACATATTAGTTTGTACACATAGGTCAAGTTGGCCATGTTACATTCGGAATGACACTGTCCACCATTTTAGAATACAGGATGACTTTAGAGAGAGAATCTAAAATGGCGGGTGAACCTAAAATGGCGGCTTACACTGATCTAATTTCAAGACCTTGTAACGCGGATTTCTTTGCAAAGCAACTTGGCTTAGTCCAATATACATATATTCATACAGTTTAGGAGGCACAATATGATTTCCCGTTCGACAAACCCTCCTTTTGGCCTATGCCAATCGTTAAACTACTTCTAATCACTTTTACAAACAACTCCACGTCTCAACGTCCATACACCCTGAATCACTATCGGAAATATCTATTGCCATAGATCAGTTATCAAAATTTCCTTCAGCACATACTCATTGGAGTTCTTGTCTGGGGCATGTACCTTGCGTCCTAACATACCCATCGCCTATGCGCAACATCCTCCTAACATCGAACATATACTAGGAAGACACTGTATACAGTAACAAAGAAACAGCAGAATTCCCAAAATGATCAGCAAGACCGAAAGCACCTTCCAACCCCAAGATCGCAAGAAGTCCCAGAACCAAGCGCTAAGATCCCAGTTTCCCTCAGGAACATGCACTTCTGAACTTAGGACGTGCAGATTTTGTATCGCCTTGAAGATAGTTGGGGAAGAATCTGGCACGAAACCACAGCAAGCGGACCCCACTAATTTACACACTCCACCACATTCAGCCAGAATGACATCTAATGCCATCTGGTTCTGAAGTGCTACTAACCTTATTGCTTTCTGTTCTAATGTCATATAGCGTATGTCCGTGGTCCGGTTGATGGTTCTCTCCAGTACTCTCGCTAGTCTCCTGATGTCTTCGGAGTTCGCTATTTGTCCTCAAAATGGCACAAAGGATTTTGCTACGTCTCCCAGAACTTGTGCTGGAGTGTCACCATCCTCGTCCCACCGTGGACGAGCCTTTGAAACCTCTACGGTACTGCCTATGAATACCCCAGGTAAGAGGATCCCTAAATAACAAGTTCCCTGCCAGTCCCTGGGTAACCATGGAAATGCTACATTACCGCAAACAAAGTAGACAGGTTCGCCTACATACAAAGGTCTGTCTTCCCCAGTCAAATTCGCAACGTTGGCGCAATCTTTAAAATCTCCCATTGACTGAGTTCCATTCCTCTGTATGCAGAAAGAAACAGAATCAGGGCTATGGTTAACAGCGTAAGGACGAGGCGTGGCATCCTTATTGCCTATAGGAGCATTCTTGAAAGAAATCAAAGATTGAAAAGGACGAGACAGTCTATCAGAAGGCCTAATAGAAACAACATCAAGCTTGCTCCTATTCGCAAAAAGTGAGCATCCCAGGGGCGTAAGAACACGCTTCTCAAAATTATTCAAATTAGTACCGTCAAAATTCCCCGAGCTGCTATCGTTCCATTGGCCAAAGAACAGTGCTCTAAGAGAAGCATAACATGCAGTTGTCAAATGTAAAGGATGAATATACCACCCTAACGCCTTATCCCTGTGTGCGGTAAATGCAAGCAGACCCAACAGTTAGACTTATTAAAGATAACGTGTAGCATTCATGATGAGTAATAATGTATTATTGTGGTATCTCTGTCTGTGCTGAGAGTCCCTAGGAGATAGAGTGTGCAGATGCACGAAAGGAGTAGAAAAAGTGGGTACATTGTCGGTCGGTAATAAGGTTTCTTACAGATGTACTTCTTCTAGATACCAGAAGCCTAAAACAATGACTATTATAAAACCAATTAACATTATGAAAAAACAGCAGTACGTTTTTGGGGCCCAAACAGTTTGTCCATTTTCACAGCTGGTCACACGTCCATTTATCAGTCCTGTATGAGTGGTAGCGGTTGCAGGCATTGTAATCTTCAAACAAACACAACAATGTTATTTAGCTGGCGACCTCCAGGCCGAGCGACTTCTTAGTCCTTCCACAAACCCTAGCCAACAGAATCCGCTTTTTCAAACAATTACCTGGGCCAAAAGCACGCCCTTGATGATTTATTTTTCATTCCTTCAACTCCAAATGCACAGCCGAACCGTGCTGTAAGTCTATTTCCTTGGACGCAGATCGTACCTCGTGCTTCCTGGTACTGAGTGATCTGAGAACAACGTGTCGTCACTTCCCGTTGGAAGCAGCGTATTAAGAGCAAGTGCTTCCGGAAACAAAACTTTTGGAGAGTGTGGAGACAAAATGGCTGCCTCCCCAGGCCTTACGGGCTCAGAGAGAGTCTCCGATGCACTCTCAATGTTGTTTACTGCTTCGGGATCATTGGTTGCAGTACTGGTGAGGGGTTATGTTTCTTCTGTATCGTATGGCACTGGTTGTGGAATCCTCTTGATGTGCGTCGCGTGGATCCAGTATTTCCGGCCTGCGACCCGCACCGCAGTCTGTGTGACCAGCAGGACTTGGAAGGGGCCCCGCCACCGAGGTGCAAGGCAAGAGGATCACTCAAATGCCTTTGTCAAAACCCAGTCACCGGGCCGAATGCTATGACCTGGGCACTCGTATCGTACAGGTAAAGCCTCTCGCACCTGGTGATAAATCAAATACAAGTTTTTAGTCAACTGGCTACAGTAATCTGAAAGAAGTACATTTTCAACATTTCTCAAAGAACAACGTTTTGGAAGGTTCCAGATATTAGCAGATCTCCCCATTACCACCTCAAAGGGAGAGAGCCCAGTCTTAGTTTGAGAGGTTGTATGCATGGAAAACAAGACGATCGGTAAGGCATCCGGCCATTTTAGTTTGGTGCTGGCACACGTCTTAGCGAGCTTGTTCTTGATAATGCCGTTGTGTCTTTCTACTAGTCCAGCACTCTGAGCGTATCTGGCCGAATGGAACCGTTTGTCGATCTGTAATCCCGCGCATATCTGCAGAATTACAGTAGCGACAAAATATGGACCATTGTCAGACCAGATGACTCTTGGTAGCCTGAACCTAGGAAAATATTCCTTTAACATAGTTTTTGCAGTAGTCTTGGCTGTAGCGTCTTTAACAGGGAAAGCCTCGACCCATTTGATAAAAGCACAGATGACAACTAACAAGAATTTCAAATTATTGCACCCTTCCATTTCGATAAAATCAAAGTGTATGACCTCGAAGGGGACAGAAGGTGGACCAAAACTTCCCCTAGGAGTTGATGTTCCCTTTCCCACATTATGCTGTAAACAGATCATGCAGTCCTGAACATAACGCTCAGCTATTTTAGAGATTTGTCATTTGCCCAAACTTTCTCCAACATTTTTGTAATCTTGCGGGCACATATATGTGTAGGGCCATGAGCCATGACGACCATCATCATGATGTATGCATCAGGAAGTAACCATTTCCCTTCAACTATGTCCACCCAACACCCATCATCATCGAGTTTCCCCAAGCCCTCAGCCCATTTCTTGGACTCTTCTAATGTGGCATCGGCTTGGATATCCCTTACAGACTCAACACCCTCATCCATTGCATAGGCATTTGCGGTCTCCCTCGAAGTGTACGTATCTGCAGAGAGGTCGGTGGCAGTCTGTTTAGCTATCTGATCAGCGAAAGCGTTCCCTTTTCCTATATCATTTACAATCTTTTGATGTGCCGCACATTTTACGACAGCTAACTGAGTAGGGAGTGCAAGCGCTGAGAGCAGTTGTACTATTAGGGAGCCATGCTGGATCTTTTTACCATGTGAAGTTAAGAACCCTCTTTCTGACCAAAGTCTACCAAAGTTGTGAACCACCCCAAAGGCATACTGACTGTCAGTGTATATATTCACAGTAAGCCCTTCGGAAAGTTCACAAGCTCAGGTCAATGCTATAATCTCTGCGGCCTGCGCGGAGTTATGCGTGATTCTCTTGGTTTCCACGACCGTGCTGAAGTAGTGATTGCATAAGCAGCTGTGGATGTACCATCCGGAAGTTTGAAACAGGAGCCATCGCAAAACAGCTCCTTTTGTGGATTGTTCAAAGGAGTATCTTTTAGATCGATTCTACCATTTGTCTCTTGTTCGGTAGTGTAAAGGCAGTCATGTGACTCTTCATCACTGCAAGCAGTACCTTGTGGGAAAGGTAAGAGTTCAGCCGGATTAAGGGCAAAACACCTCTTAATTTGTATGTGTGGTGCAAACAAGATCAATTCATATCTCGTCAGCCGTGCGGAAGTGAGGTGTTCCGTTTGAGTTCTATTCAGTAGAACATCTACAGAGTGAGGTACCATCAGGGTTAAATCATGGCCTAGGACCATTCCTTCACTCTGTTTTACAGATGCAGCAGCAGCAGCAACAGCTCGCAAACATCTTGGCAAAGCGTATGCTACAGGATCAAGGGCGGAAGAAAAGTAACCGCATGGCCTATTCTTCCCTCCATGTTCCTGCGTTAATACAGCCAAAGCACATCCATCACATTCATGCACAAACAACACAAAGGCCTTTTCATAGTTTGGTGTGCCCAAAACCGGTGCCAAGCACAATGCAGTCTTGAGCAAATCAAATGCACGCTGGTGCTCCATGTTCCACGGTAATGGCAAAGAAATACCCTTCTTCGTCAGAGCCAACATCAGCTTAATCGTTAAAGAAAAATTGGGGATCCACTGCCTACAGTAAGAAGCCATTCCTATCAAGGCTCTAACTTCCTTCTGTGTATTTGGGACAGACATGCTAGAAATTAGTTTTACCTGTTCAGGTGTCAATCTTCTTCGCTACTTTGACAGCAGATAGCCTAAATAGGCGACCTCCTGGCAACAATATTGAAACTTTTTAAGCAAAGCTTTGTGACCATGTTTAGCCAGGTGAATAAACAACAACACAGTGCCCTCCTTACAAGCGCTCTCTGAGTCAGCAGCTAAAAGTAAGTCATCAACATATTGAAGCAGTGTACAAGCAGAGGGCAATTCAAGGGTGTCGAGCTGTTCTTTCAAAGCCCTACTATAGGTGCTAGGACTTTCCGTGTAACCTTGCGGTGCATGGGTAAAGGTGAACGAGCATCCCCCTAGGGTGAATGCGAACAGGTATCTACTGTCCTTGTGTATAGGAATACTAAAGAAAGCATTCTTCAGATCCACAACACTAAAGTAAGTAGCTGAAGCCAGGATCATACTCAATATCGTCGTCACATCACGGAAAATTGGAAATTGTGGAGCGACGATCTTATTGATGGCACGTAAATCAATTATGAAATGAAAAGGAATTGCATTATCGCCTTTTTTGTACACGGGCAAAATCGGGCTATTGCACAAACTACCTGCAATCTCCTCAATCACCCCATGATGCACAAAATCAGAGATGATGCATTTCAAAGTTTGCTCCCCCTCAACTGACATCTTATATTGTGGAATACGTGGCAGCTTTACTCCATATTTCAAGACTATTTTAACAGGCTCGATCTGCAAAACGCCAAGATCATTCTCGTTAATTGTTCATAAACACTCCGGAACAGTACTAAAAAAGGTCTAGTCAAGAATTGAGAGACAGAAAGTTGCTGTGGTGAAATCGTCAAATGCACTCCATCCGAAGAACAATGAATTACTGCATTTAATTCCTTCAACAGATTCAACCCCAGCAAATTCTCTCCACAATTTGAAGTAAAAAGGAATGGACAATGGTCCGTAAATGGGCCCAAAGAGATAGGTACTGGCAAAGAAACCGGACAGACAACTGGTGTGGCAGAAAACCGTACAGAAACATTAGTTTGCCCTGACAGTGGAATGTTTGGAACCCGAGAATAATCAATGGAACACTTTTGTGCCCCTGTATCTATCAAGAATAGATGTTTCCTATTTCCCACTAACATTTCAATGTAGGGACCTTTCTGATTAACGGGAATAGGCGTAGGTTCCAAACCCTGCTTTGGGCAATCCTAGCGAAACAGAATATCGTCAAAAGGAAGTTCTTCAGAGAGGTAAGCGGCAGAAGGATGATCGAATATGTTTCTAGTATCCACACTTGATGCCTGATTATATTGTGAAAAGGGTTGCTGTGGATCCTGTGCAAACTGACCTCTACCAGGGCCCCCTACACCCAGGTGGCCTCTGGATCGTCTACCCATATTCCCAAATGTGTTAGTTGACTTTTGTCGAAGGACCGGGCATTGTGCACGCCAATGACCCTCCTGCCTACAATAGGCACACTGGTTAATGTTTACAGGACTCAAGGGCACATTTCCTTGTGGAACATACTGACCTCTAATTTGCGAATTACCCCCTCTAGGGCCTCTAACAATTTGCTGTAATAATACTTTTGTCTTCAAATCAACTTTTCTCTTTTCGACTCTTCCCTTTTCATTATTGACACGATTCTCATAGTACTGAGCCATGTGCAGTACTTCTGATTGAGACTTTGCTTGCCAAGCGCTTTCGGAAGACTCAATTTGCGACTGGATGTCAGGCAACAATCCACGCACAAATTTGTCTACAACTAACCTTTTCCCAGACTCTGTGCCTAAGTCTTGTCCACTGAAATCTGAGAATACCTGTTCAAACCGATGAAAGAACTCGCTAGCACCCTCAGACTTCCCTTGGACACAGGCCGTAAGCTTGTCCCAAATAATTTTCTTTTCGGGAATTATAGTTTTCAATTTCGCAACGATTCTGTCAGGTAAAGTTAATATCACCTGAGGCGGTCTCTCGCCAGCTGGCCTTTACCATTGAGTCTGATTATGTTAGCCCACGTATCTCCTAATCCTGCTACATCATCTATAGTCCTAACCTGTTTCCACAAATCTACAGGCAGGAGCACAGAAAATAACAAATCAATATCACTTAAGGTGAATACTGAGGATTGCAAAATAGACTGTATTTCTTTATAGAACCCTGTCGGATGTTTCCTAATGTCAGGAATAGATTGTCTAATAGTGTTCACCTCCTGTCTCAAAAACGGGACGTGAGCAAACTGCGACACATAGTGAGAAGGAATATCCTGAGCTGGCGTACCTTCCTGCTGCGGGAATCTCAACTTTTGGGAAGAATGTCAGAGGAACCTCTCTCATAGGCAACTGAGAAGTAGACAACTCCGAACGCTTACTAAGCAAGAGAGCCAAATCGAGCACTAAAGCGGCCGAAGAAGTGTCAAATGAAAAAGCTCTCTTATAAATACTCAATAACTCTGCGGGACAACAAATCTTTCTTTTTACACACTCATCCCGTAGGTACTCTACCATTACCTGTATCACTTTCCTCTGCATTTCTGGTGTATACTGACTATATGTGTCATATACTTCAACTGTAGTTATCGCCGTGTCTGAGATCCATCTAATCGCGTCCTTTGTGCAAATTGGCATTTCCTCAGATGTCAACTTGCGACAAGGAAGGAACCGCTTCTGTACATACATACTATCTTCATCGTCATCCCGTAATCTTTCCAACCCCTTTCTATACTCAAATACCCTCTCAACATGCTCTTGTACTTTCTCCACAGTGTCTCTAGAGAACGCTAAGGTGTTCAGATCCCTCAACCCTTGTGGGAGATATGTATTGTTTAATCTGTCCCACATTACACACAAATGAATCCCTAATCCCTCAATAAAAACATTTTTCTCAGGAATATTGTCCATATTAGAAAGTGTGGCAAAAACATTAGCTTGATCATCCCTCTCCATACAATTTTTAGCCCATGCAATCAACTCACGTTTCTTCTCTGGAGGTACAGTATTGAGAGTAACAACCCTCGATCCTGCTCCCTGATCTACTACAAGCGGTGCAGGACCACTTGGAAGAGGGAGAGCAGGCAAGTTCAACGGAGGTACTATCACTGGAGCAATAGGAAAAGGAGGAGCAGGTGGAGGAGCAGCAACAAAAGGAGGAACAACGACTGGAGAAAGAGGAACAACAGGAGGAGCAGGAGGAGCAGGAATAACAGCAGGAAGAGGCAAACCAGCAGGATGAGGAACATACGGAGGTGGCGCAGTGGCACCAGGCCTTCGTTCATTTAACAATTTATCGATAAGTTTGTCAGAAACATGAAAGTCTTTAGAAGGATAGATTTTCTGAATGCCAAGTGAGAAAGCCCTATCCATATTCCTAGCTGACTCAGACTGTTTATCTTGGTCATATAACAATGCTTTTTCGGCGTTCGTCTTATGATGGCGTGCATGTTTTTCCCTACTCTTAAGCTACTCCTACTCTTAAGCTGCTGTAAAGCCTCTTTTTTCCAATTCTGTAATACATCAAATGCTGCAGGTCTAGCCTTTTTCTTTAAATAAGATTGACTCTAAATACTCAATACGAGGGATTTCAAAACTACCATTGATCGGCCACTGAAGTTCGGAAGCATGTCTAATTTGTCTGTGCCAAATATCATTAAACACTATACTACCAATGCCATGCTTACAGTACACACTACAAGCCGACGACCCCTCCTGTGGTGCCGGACGGCTAAATTCCAAAGATTGTCTTTCACTGCGGAATAATGCCCAAAAGCAGGTAGACAATTTCACAGGCATATCAGAATACTGGTGTTACCTGGTCAGTAATTGTATTTGCAGATACAATACGCCAAACAAATTATCAGGATGCTTAAGAATCGGGTCACGACTCACCTGATCAATCCTAAGGAGGTCCGATCAGATCACAAAGTTCTTCTAACAAATTTTACCTCATGTTTGGTGATTTCGGCAAATCTGCCCGCCTCGATATGTGGACCCTCGTCAAGATGCCGACTCGGACCGCAAGCTCACCGTCCAGGGAGCGGGCCTTGCAGCGCTGCTGAGATGTCGCGTCTCACTCAGAAAGGGACCCCTTTTTGTTTACACCGTCCGATCCCAGTGCGATAGCTTGTGTCAACCTTCAACGAGCTGGCATCAATCTTGAGGGTCCCTATTCGGGCACCATCTCTGAAATAAAAAAGAAGATATCGAGGCTGAGTACCCCAAAAGGAAATACACCAAACACGGGTTACAAAGAAAGATACAAAGATCTTTATTCTATACTGAACAGTTTCAAAGGACAAAGCAACAGATTGCTATCGGCCCACCGTACAACACAGCGAACTCCAGCCTGTTTGGTGTGCTCAGTGAGTGGGACTGTACATTAGAATAGTCGCACCTTTTGTACAGTCCAAAACATGATGTCCAGCCCACCTACAAGTTAATACATCACGAATCTAGGGTTCATGCTGAGTTCATACATCTATACATGTAGGGTTTACCATTAATACATTCACCAACAAGTTACAATGGTAACAGTGTGTCTTCGGATTTCTCGTTGAGCCTTCTCAAACATTTTTATACAATGCAGTTAAACAAGTGTTCACATTTCAGTATTCGAAAATATTATGTTTAACATGTGCTCGCGGATTAGCTTTGTTGGCATAGGTAATCCTCTATACACAGGTCAACGAAGGACAAGGTCTCAGTTCATGACCCAAACATGTGGCCTGCAGGCAAGTTACATATTAGTTTGTACACAGAGGTCAAGACGGCCATGTTACATTCGGAATGACACTGGTCACCATTTTAGAATACAGGGTGAGTTTAGAGAGAGAATCTAAAATGGCGGGTGAACCTAAAATGGCAGCTTACACTGATCTAAGGTCAAGACCTTGTAACGCGGATTTCTTCGCAAAGCGACTTGGCTTAAGCCAATATACATATATTCATACAGAATAGGAGGCACAATATGATTTCCCGTTCGACAGGATAAGTAATGAACAGTGATAATTGTCTGCCCTTTATGTTCGACTTTGTTGTCTACAATCCCTGAGAGCCCCCTATCCACTCGAAGTTGACTGTGTTCTCTGTATCCTATACATGCAGCATTCCTGCTACAATAGTTGACTCTGCTTGTTAGCGGTAGGGGCAAAGTCCCTCGTTTTAATGCCGCCATTGAATATGGTTGCTGGTGGTCCACATGTAGTTGGTAAAGTGGATATGTTGAGTCATGTTAGAGGCATATATGATATTCTGATACATTTTGTTATTTCTCTTTTCCTGTTATGAGACATTTTAACATTTCTAGCTTTTAGTTATAACCATATGACTACATGATTAAGTGACCAATAAATAAATGATTCCATAAAAGTATTTTAAAATTGAGAAAAATGCGAAAGCAAAACACATCGAGAATAGCCTTTAAAATTGTGAATTTTCTCCCAGAAAATCTAATGGATCAAGCTGATCAATCAGGCAGCTGAAACTAGGACAGAAAATAATACAGGCTGCAGCGCATTGGAAATTTGACTTCCCGGCACAGTTCCATGTTGGGTGAGGAATTTCTCTTAACTCCCTGGAGATCTACATTCCTTGGTCTACTGGCATGCCAGTCACGCCGGGACTTGGCCATCTAGCCTGACAGGAAGCTGAACACACTTCTTTGTGTAAGGAGTGAAAGCAGTGCAGTGTTGTAGGAGGAGGGGCTGCAAGGCCATGGCTGTGTAGGAGAGAGAACAGAAGCAAAGGACTTTGGGGGAAATAAAAGCCAGAGGTGTCGAGAGCTGCTCGGACAGCTTGGAATGGGGTTGTACACCAACTGTCTGATTGACTCAACCACACCTGTAGGGTACTAAACACTGGTGTGAGTTTCATACTGCCCACTATAAGCCTAAAGACAGAGTTAAGGGCCCAAGTGAAGAAAGAGTGTTTAACGAGGTTCACTGTCCAACCACAACAACCACTGCAGCCCGAATGCGGGATCTAGAAAGCTATTACAAACGGCCTTCCTCATTAGTTAAAAGCAAGATAAAAAAGCCAGATACAAGCAATAAAGGGTGAGTGAAGGTTTTTATATCCAAATATGATGGTTGTAAGAGCTGTTTATATTATTTCTTTTTCCACCACCTCTCTAATTATAAAATGTACATAAAGAGTCTGCCAGAATGTGTGGGTCTCTGCGCCTTTTATTATTTTGGGTTTTCCCTTGAGCTCACAGGGCCCACATTCGCTAGATACAACTGCTCTGATTGAAGGTAGTTTACACAGCCCCCCGAACCCCCCACCAAGCACACTAGACTAAGGAAAGGGTCTTATTTCTGCTTGCATAAGGAAGCTCCAGGAAAAAATAGCCTGAGCAGCAGTAGTCAAGGGCTGCTGAAGCCTCATAGCACGCTTCTCCTACTGATTCTCAACACCACCAGGAACAAGCAACAGGGTTCCAGGTAACACAGAGAAGAGGAGAGCCGATCCACAAACGTACGTACTCTTTAAAGGGAGCTTTGTGTATTGCCATGCAACAGTGAACACAAGACATGGCCTACCTCTCCACAGTGATCAGGGTGTTGGGCTTGATGGTGCAGAGAGGATGGGACACTGGAAAATAAAGCCATGTCTGCGATGGGAGAGGGAGCAGGTGTGTGGAGGTACATTGTGGCTTGGGGTATTGAAAGTGAACCCGTAGGGGTGACAGCGCATTACACAATCTTTAGCCTGCAGGGTGTCCAATCAGAGCTCTGCTTGAACATTCTTAGGGTTAACTCCAGAATTTACAAACAATGGCTTCAAATATTGCTTACAAGCCTGTGTGAGTATGTGACAAACACGTGCTAAATGGAGAGATTCAGCACTGTCTGGATAGAAAGAGGACCAATTTTCTTGCTATATGTTACCAAGAGCTAAGAATTGGTTTAATTTGTAGCTGTCCAAGTGAAAGCTGCATGTCACTTGGTCCTATAGTCACCAAAGTATTGTTTAATGATAGGGGGCTTTGCTGTCTGGAACATTCCCTCCAGATGTTTACACCAGACTAAATTAGAAAATTGGATCTGGAACTCGCAGAACCACTTATATTTTCCCAGGTGTTGCATGCAGGTAAATGCATTCATACTTGTGCCCGAGAGAATCAAGCTAGTCCAAGAAGATATGCCAAGGTCATAGTGTGTGCTAGCCCTAACACATGTATGTAGATTCTTATAGAAATGGTCCATTGTTTATAATATCAGTGTGACCGGCACTCTTCATAAATATTGCAAAGCTATATACGTCATAACATTTTTATATTAAAGCAATAAAGAACTGTTCTTCCTTATGGTAACTCACAGTATTGACAATTGTACCTAATTACCATAGAACACTATCATATAAATTGGACCAATAGCTTGACAACACATTTTCGTCCATATCACTTTTTGAGGGCAAATAGGTTTGGTCAAACATTCTTGACAAAGAATAACGAAAAGCGAATTCATTAAATAAACAACACTGTTCTTTTCACACCCAGCTCTTAACATTATAAATTCATAAGTCCTCTTTGTCACCAGGTATATCAATTGCAAGCAGAAAAATATGGAAAAGAGAAAAGGAGAGAGACCAGATGGGAAAATAATTACATTATTTTAGATGTTCTTCTGAATGTTCTTGAATGCACTGGCCAAAATGTATTTACTCATGTGACATCATAATTCTATTAGGGCGTAAAGAAGAATTATAATTAATATATCTATAATGTATGTGTATTGTAAAGGGCAGATGTAACTGGCCCTGTATATGGTGAACGTGAATCTATATAACTAACTGAATGTTACTGTAATAATTCTTCTGTATCTGTTATGATTTACAGCATACGCTGCATGCCAGAGCCTAACCTCCAGACCAAAGTCGATCTAAATACCCATCTTGTGCGGTGGCAGGTTTTGCAGCAGAGGATAGTGCTGTACCCCAAGCAAGGCTCAGAGGAAAGTTGGGTCTCTGCTTTTTAGCACAAGTGAAATTGCTACCTTTGTGCTCCTAACATGCTTTCTATTGAACAGCAATATTGTTGTGGGTCTACCTTCTGGATGAATCTATGTATCGATGTTTATTACCATGGCGTGTATGATGAACATTGGATGGTATCAATATCTTCCATACACAGTTGTATCACTAAATCAACAAGTGTTTGCACTTGTAATATAGTGTATTTTATACTCAAAAATTGAAATACGTTCATAATGCTCTCTCTTGTTTAGCATGAATGTATATGTAATCTCTTTAGAGTTAATAGGTGCATTAAAAATATAATAGTCAATATACAGTTCCCAATTTTAACAATAACGCAGTTGAGTATATATCAAGCAAACTACTCTTATATTCATTTCTAAAATATGTATATTAACTACTACCAATCACCAATTTGTATGTATGATGAGGCCCAAAAAGGCTGACACATGTTTGGGGATGCTTGTGGTCTCTTGCAGAAGGGATGTGTCCTAGCTGTTCGGGCTGGACTGACCCTTTTGGGGTGGGACCAAACCTGGTTTGCATATGGTCTTTTGCCCTTCTGTAATGGCTTGGCAGGCGAAGAACGATGGTCTGGAGGGTTACCCAGAGCAATGCCAGTGGTTAAGATTCATTCTAAACCTTCCAGCCATCAGCTCTTTGTTTTTGCTTTGTCACCCCAAGTGGGAAGGGTATGCCCAGACGTGGGTCCTTTGCTTGCTGAACAAATGGGTAAAGATTGTGTATTTCAACCCACAAAATATTGAGATAATCAATAAATTTGAATTAGAAAAAATTGGCACAGGGCCAATTTTTAACCCCATGAGTTTACTGTCTCAAGGTGAAGGTATTTGGAAGACGTTTGCTGTTTGTTTCCAAAGTAATTCAGGTTTGTAATTTAGCACTGCTCCCATATTATTGAAGCACGCATTACAAATTTGAATTTGAAATAATTGGTAACATGACAATTTCTAGGCACAAACACTAGTATTACAGCCTTGGCCTAGTCATCAAAGCTTCTGTTAGCTTTCATACACAAGTAGGTCAAGATCCTGAGGCTCAGCAATGTCCTCCAGGCTCCTGTCCCATCCGGATTCAGCACGTTGTTGACCTCTAGTGAAATTTCAGGAGCTCCTTTCTACAGTCCAAAACAGTTGGATTTTCCCTGTTTCCCTGTTAGCCAATCAAATTTTTACAGATAATTATGTCATTCATGTCATTAGTAGAAACAGCAGAACAGAACAGGACAAGGTTAGCCGATAAACGTGTTGCTTAGTCAGTCACTTATCTCATGCTTTCTGGTTATAAATAAATGTATTTTTTTTTTTTTGAGAATTGCTTCACAGATGAACATTACACATCTTCAAATAAGAACATAGTAAGTAAATAAATTAAAGTAAAGGCTCACAAAGAACCATTTGAATCTTCATTCCTTTTTAAGAAAGATATACTTGTTTTTCCACCGAATGCCATTCTCAGTAGTAAAATATATCTTATTCAAATACAGCCTTACTTAAACAATAACTCCTTATTTTTATCAAAGAAAAAACATGTACCTTTCAAATAATTCCTGTGTGCTTTACTGACCATGCCCTTAACCTCCCCCGGTTGGACATGAAATGTTTAGTGAGGAACCAAATTACTTTCCTAAAATAAATTCTTTGAGTCAACACACAGACTGAATTCTTAGGGGATGCATGTACTACGTACCCGGGCTATGCTATGTTCTAAATTGATGGATTGCTAAATTATGTATGACATCTTCTCCTAGATCTCCTAAATCTCTAACTTCTTGCTGTTGTTCACCATGCACAGAAGAAAACCAAAACCATTATATCTCAATTACTTTGAATCTTCATGTATCCATGATGATAATTATTCCATCGAATAATGTTCCTTATCATTTCTCCTTTCTGAACCATTCAATCTAAGACAGGGGAGTGACTCTTTTCTAGGACTGGGCTATACATGAACTTGCCAACAGGAGCAGGTGGTGTGTCATGTGTGTGAAGTTCCTAACAGTATCACCCTTTCTGGGGAGACTAAATACAACTAATATGGGTTCATTATGTCTTTCAGCTCCTTCTACCTCTTTTAGCTAAGAAAGCACCTCTATCCGGTAAACCTACGCATGTCTACAGATCCACCACATATGAAAGAGGTTGCCTTTCTCCCCACACCTCCTGCAACAGTCCTCTCTAGTGGCTAAGTACATTTTGGAAAGTCTATATGGGGGTAGCTTCCATATTTGTAGTAGTTGAATGCTGGGGATTATAAATTGTGCTGACTCTGATACCCTGTATGACTTAGAACAGATCAATGCTGTTTTATTTTTTTATTTGGCAAACAAAACACTAATAAGTAACAGTACTGCACGTTTTGTATGTTTCTGGGGAAAATTGCTCTCTAAGTGCTGAATTATTACATTACTTTCATTTGAATTATTTAGGGCTGCACATCCAATAATGCGTTTATCAAAGAAAAGAAAGTCCAAGCTGCTTTTGCATTTGTTAATGGTGAAGATGGTGCAGTATGCTAAACCGTATAATAATATTAATAATAACAATAATTACAACAATAATAATAATCTGTTGTTAAATAACAGTTCATGCCAGATGGCTCCAGACTGTAAGCGATGTAAAACAGGTCTTATTATTACCTTTTGTAAGGCACTTATGTACCGAGGTAGATGTAATATGGTCAATTGGAGGGAGGTGCCAAAGGTGGGGGAACAGAAGTGACCACCGAGAGTATATAAGGCCCTACAATTAACCATCTGGTCTGTGCTCAGCCCCATCCAACAGTGCTGTGCTATGCATCCACCAATGCCTGACGGTGTCAGAGTGTGTGTTGACTCAAAGTGCGATGTCTTTCTTGCATGCTAGAGTGATCTAACACTGACTGGGGACCTGGCTGCTATTGGGTTAATGGCTAGCCTGCTGCAAAGCACCCTATACTTGAGGTCTCTTGCCCTCTGGCTTTTTGGCTCTTGAAACGTGTGGGAGCACACCTTTGCAATAGGTTGTTTCTGTCTAACTGGCATTCAAATGACAGTTGGACCTGATTATTTTTACGACAGTAAGATCAATTCTGCTTTTTCATAGCAACCCATGAGAACAAGAGAACCATGAAACCAACTCCTGTACAAACTGGATTCAGAAACCCCTACCAATACACATATACCATCTGTGGGGGAGCTCTCCCATATGTTGCCCAATAACTGGACCCATGATGTGGTCCGCTAGACCAAAGGTCCCTTTACAGCAGTTTTATCGTGCTGCAGTCCGTTACACATTTCTTAGAAAAAAAGGGCTTTGTTGGTTAGAGGCCTACACAAGATCATTTTTATGATCACTCACACCTCTTGAGTACCACCATCTGCCATGCAATGTGCTGGTCCCAATTCTGTTATCGGGGACATGCTGGGCTACGTGCTATTAGAACTCTGGTAACAGGGAAAATGCACATTAAGCTGCACAAAGCGTTCTGAAGCAATCCTTTTTTCTTTTTTGGTTCTTTTAGAACCAGTTGAAGATGACATCCAGTGGCAGAGTCAAAGGGGGAGCGGGGTCAGTCACACCCTTGTCTTCCCCCTGGTGCGCCCCCCATCCTTCTCGCCAGCACTGACAAAAAAAAAAAAATACTTTGAGTTACATGCCAACGAGTGCAACATGCCACTCACGGGGTTGCCTTGGCAACCAGACTGGCATTGCTACATGTGGCACCTGCGTGTCCAGGAAGGCCTAGGTGTGCCGGCACAGCAAATCAGCATTCATCGCATGTGCTGCCTACCAGTATGCAGTATGTTCCCCTGTCCTGAAAAAGGTAAGTGCTGTTTGGACGTATGTAGTGTGTATGCATGTATTTATTGTGTATTTATGTATATATCACTAACAAAAAGTCGATTTACTACAGTGAAATTAACACTTGCAGAAATAATCCACAAGAATACCCATTGATTCCAATGGACTTCAAATATAGGGATCAACACAGCCTTACCACCAAGATTAGTCTGCCGGTAAATCCTACAGACCGAGGGGCCGTAACAGCAGGTTGGTGGAAATTGGTGGAAATTCCAGGATTGCTGCCAAGCTCATGATGAGGCCCACTATCTCTGAGCTGAAAAACACACTAAACAAGAAGCAACATTCAACAGCGTTCTCCATGATTTACCCAGTTGCACTAGCTTCGACAAAATGGTAAAATTGTCACAGGGCTTTCACCATGATGCACTCTCCTGTTTAGACATAAACTCAAATTAGTATGACATACCCTTTTATACCTTGGGCACAACAAAATAAAGTGTTGAATACTGTATAGCATGTTAGGGTAAAACAGACAACGATCAGAGTGAACTTTGCTCCAACCAGACTTAAATGAAACAATTGGTAACATGCCCAGCCAATCTCACACATGAACTTTTAAGTGAATAATTAATTAAACACAAATAAGCTTCGGTATGATTGTTTTGTTTATTGTTAAGAAAATAAAAGCATGTGGATAGAGCCAGACAGATACTCATGTGTTTCCCCATAGATCACTCTACGTGGGCATTCTTAACAATTTGTCTACGTGTTGAGGTAATTGATGAAGGATTGAACCAATATTCTTCCAGGTGTATAACATGGTCCTTTATGTGTTTGAACCATGAGAGAGATTTAGCATTTTAGTATCCCAGCAAATCCAACAGGGCTTCCCTAAAATTTGTCAGTAGTGGCTTCCCAGACCAGAGACAAATCCAAAAATGTAACATTTTAATTGACTCTGGTCGACAATAAAGGTGTAACCCTAGCTCAAAATATAGCAGTATATTCGGTGTTTTAGGGGGAACTGCAATTTACTTTTTAATGAAAAAAATCGATCAATTGCACCATACAAAGTATGTTATATTGTCCCCAAAGCTACACACCATATGTCACTGCCAGGATTGCTTGTTCCTGGTATATTTGTACTGCAGGGGAGAGGATGTTATTTACAAATTATTTTGAAAAGGATAATATTGCGTTACCCCTTTTTGCAAGGATCAGGTTGTCTTTGTCAGTGTGATTTTTGCCAATTTATATTCCACCCCAGCCTGATTCTGAGGTGGTTGAAAAAGGGAACATCCACAATTTTGGTTTCCCCATTGTATAGTTCCATGCGCAAGCATGATACGTGGTCTTTCTCACACTGCATTCATTTTGTCTTTTCTGTGTTGATTGTTAGACCCTGAAGGTCAAAGTATTAAATAAAATGCTCTTCAAGTTTAACCCACATGGTAACTTGGTGTAAGGTACTCACTCCTCTCCTGAAGCCTGCGTGGAGATGGATGATAGCTGATATATCATCAACTCACTTTTCCAATCTAAGAAGGAGAGTTTTACCATCAGTGTTACTGCTGGTGTCCAGCAGTGAAATTGATCTATAATTCCCAGGTATGTCTTAACACCCTTCTTAAAGATTAGAACAGTCTCAATGACCTTTGTATTTTATAGCATTAAAAAGCAAGACTACATAAGGGCCCCACAGAGTTAGTACATCTTTGATGAGATATAATGGTACACAATCGGGACATGTTGTTTTGCCTTGTGTTTGGTACTTAATGGAAATAATAACCTTGGAAATATAAAATTCTAAGTGTGGGCAGATTTTCATAGAATGAAAAATATTCAAATTGTCAATGTTCATAATTAAGGATTCTTGGTCCTCTACAGTATTAAGTAATGGTTACATCGTGTGTTCTCTGTTTTAGAAATGGGTATTGAGCATTCCTCTGAAGGTGTGCCTTTATGTATTATTTCCCAAAATGCCTTTGGATCACTAGAGATACAGGCATGTAATGATATTTCTCAGTTGTCTTCTGATTTCTTTAATTTAGTCTCTTTCATCAAGCATTTGTCTTCTAAACTCAAGCATCTGGTACTTACATTGTCTGCACAATTGCAAGACTTATGTGCTGCAACTAATTCACCTTTTCATTACCCGACAATCCTTGTCAACTAAACTGAAGAGGTTACTCTTGGGATATTTGTAAAATAAATTTGGACTGTGGTAGTAAAAACTTTTTTCATGTGAATGTCATATAAGGTTTTGGTCAGATTGCTGCATATTTAAAATATTCTCAAAAATTGGAATTAAATTACAAGAAATCATCAGAATGATCTTATTTAGGTCATAATACTCTCATCTTAAATGTCTATTGTTGCCGGAAGGGTATACAGCCTGTGTCCCTTCTAACTGCACCTGATTTCTCAGCTAATGTTATGATTAAGGACTGATGATCATTGTCTCCTCTTTGCATGACTTTAAAAGTTTTTACAGCCTTCCAAATATTTACATCAATCAAAATATAGTCAATATGGCTTGAAGTCCTGACATTAAAATAGGTAGGTTTGGGATGGATATCACCCTCTAATCTCATGTCACACGCCCTCAAGCCCAATCTGAAGAACCGGTGTGCAGTTGGAAGGGCATACTTTGAAATTTTGGGTGCATCAAAGGTGGAACATCCCAAAAGAAGTCCTCCTTCTCAATAAGACCAAGGGCCTCATTACGACCCTGGCGCTAAGTGTTTAACGGCGCCGTAAAAGGCTGTGGCGCCGTTAAACACTTAGCACCTTATTATGAGGTCCCTTTGCGGGAACCGACCTTAACGGCTGGTCTACACCAGCCGTTTAAGTAGGGACCCGCAAAGGGACCTTGGTGCTAAATACAGTACCACAATTTGCGGTACCGTACTTAGCGCCTTCCCAATTCCCATAGAGCCCTATGGGGTGAAAATGGGAATGGGGAAGGGCCATGGTTCAATGGGGAATTACTGCCCGCCAACCTTGGAATGGGGTGGTAATTCCCCAATGAACCATGGCGGACCCGTTACAACACCGGCACCCCTGCTAATAGCGCCATGGTTTAGTGCCGGTGTTGTAATGAGGGCCCAAACATTTAATTTCTTTTATTTATTTTTTTTATTTTAATGATTTTTATTGTTAAAATATTGATTTTGATACAGATATCAACAGGTTACAGACTTTGAATAAAACAAGAACAACAGAGAAATGACATAGTAATTGATTTTGATCCTTTGTAATAGTATTTCTATAAGGCTAAATCATTTGTTAAATTCACTTGCGAATGTAATATGAACTATAATAGATATAAACCGCATTAATATAACATGTAGTTTAGAATTAATTATATCACAGGTCTGCAACGAGTGATTTATATGTAGTGAAAATAGAGATTTGGGGGGAGACGTACAGGGAGACAGACTAGAGACATATAAGGATAAGGAGGGAAGAGGATAGGGGGGAATGGGTATATTGGATTATTTCATCAAAATAATCTAATCATTTCAAACATTATCAAGTTCTAGCATTTTTGAATAAGTATGGCAATATGAATAATGATGCTAATATAAGAATGTAAATTTATGTACCATGAGCAGTTGCATTAAAACAGTTAAGATACCTGGTGAAAAAATACCATTTAGCATTATATTTAGGAATTGTGTTGTGATTATTGGCCATGCACATCTCTAGTTTATGAGTGTTACAAATGGTGTTCCACCAGATTTTGGTGGAAAGTGAACTAGAGTCTTTCCAGTTAGCCGTAATACATTTTAAAGCTATACAGATGAATAAGTCATAAAGTCTTGCAATGAAATTCTTACTCCTGATGCCCTTAGACTAATGCTCCCTACCACATGTGGTGAAGTTCGAGCCAAACATTTAATTTAAGGGTTCATATCACAGGTTTGGCTCAGCCACTATTAGCAATATTTTGTGAGTGAGTTTATTACATGCTTGGTGACCTACCATATTTGTTAACATATTTTCTACGTTTTGCAATATTCTCATGCCATTTTGGCTATAATTTCTGTTGTAGATGTTAAATAAGAGGAGTGTTGGTTCTTCTGAAATCTCAACTTCTAGCCCCTGATCTAGTGAGCGTGTGTCAATGTATTTCATATTAGCATTCAATTTCACGCTAACCCTTGTGCATAACCCCCCACTTGGTCAGTCCATCTTCCATAATGGGCAAACCTCTAGAACCATAAAGCAAGTATATCCCACCAAAAAAACTGGATTAGGGTCCCACATCAAAGGACCTGATAAAGTTAACTGAATCTGTGTCAGCCAGGTGTTTAGCTATTCCTGCTATGTTCCACAATACGAAACTCAAATTCTGTGCAGGCTCCTTCTCGTGAAAAGAATGAGTGTTGCTATGAGAGGCTGGCAAGCAGTAAGAACGCTGTCAAATGCTTGGGGATTTTTGGCACACTTTCTGAATTTTTAATGTCTAATGACCTAAGTTTGAACAATGATTTCATAGGGATTATGCTTGGATTGGATCACATGGTAGTCTGTCTCTTATCACTATTTTCAAGCTTAGTGTTGGGATAGTAGGAAACTCTATCGATATAAGGCCATTTTCAAGCTCATTAATGTAGAAGATAATCTCAATATAATCAAGGCTCTCCTCCCAGGCGGCAGGATGTTGTCGTGCTTCAATGATATCAACTCTCACAATTGAAAGGCAATACATCGAGTGACACATACAATGGATGCACTTATTGATAAGACTTTCTTTTCCCTCCCATTTTCCCACTTCTAGCCTTGACACATTGGTCGTTTAAACTGCTCTTCCATTATGGTCATGATTGTATGCATGGTCTATGTGTTTTTGGGAAATGTTCAGCCCTGCATCCATGACCATTACCCAGTGCAGTGAGTAACATGCTGGGTAAAGTTTTCTGATCTTTTGGTACCTTGTTTCTAGGCAAATAAAATATTCAATTTGGACATGGATGTTTTTAACATGATTCTCAATCACCCCTAACACTGGAATAGGTTAAGGTATGTCATTGCCCATTTAACTTTCATGTAATGGATTCAATTTTGGAGAATATGTTTTATTAGCCATTGAAAACTGTGGACTACTCTTCTGAGTTTATGAAGGAGGTTAAGTTATTCAGATCTTGCTTGACAATGGCAAGTTAATTTTTTTATGTCCACTATCACTCTATGTAAATGTTATATTGCAGGTTCAACTTGGGTCCTTTCTCTCCACCACCTCGCTCTCGACTTGTGGTGTCCCACAGGGCTCTGTCCTCTCACCCTGGCTCTTCAATGTCTACCTGGCCCCTTGGCCCACATGATTTCCTCCTCCTCTTCTAACTTCCAGTCTTATGTGGATGACACACAGCTCTCTTTCAGGCTTCCCTCAGCCTCCTCTCCTTCCTCACTCATTCCTGACTGTCAATCCATGATTCAGGAATGGTGCACCTCCAATGATTTCTGGCTCAACACCAGTAAGACTGAGATACCTCCCATTGGGACCCTTGCTCCCGCTTTCCCTCTCACATTCTGGCCAGCCTCCTTATGCCCTCTACCGCCGCCCTCCACGGGGGCAAAACACCTTGGGGTTATTTTCGACTCCACTCTCTCCTTCACTCCTCACATCACAGACCTGGCCAAGAAAGCCCATTTCTTGCTGCACCTCCTCAGAGGTATTCTACCTTTTCTCACCTTCCCCCAGAAGCCTACTGTCTCCGGAGCTCTGGTTCACTCCAGGCTGCACTACTGCAACAGCCTCTTTCTATACTGTTTGCCCACTTCAACTAATCCAGAACAGGACCGCAAGACATATCCTTGGCCTCAAGCCCAAGGAGTGCATCTCTCCAGCCCTGAAATCTCTGCACTGGCTCCCAGTGGCTGCAAGGATCAAGTTCAAGACCCTTTCCATCGTCCACAAGGCTTTTTGAGGCCAGGGTGCACACTATAGCCAACTCTCTCTACCTAAATACCTTCCTTCTAGAGCCCTTCACTCAGCTACCTCAAACTCTCTGACGGCCAGACACGTCTCCAAACAGGGAGTGGGGGGGTAGATTTGTCTCCTCTGTAGGTGCCTCCTTCTGGAATGGCCTCCCTGCCCCTCTCAAACTTGAGCCGGACCACCTGTAGTTCCGGAAACGGCTCAAGACCTTCCTTTTCTCCTCTGCTTTCTCTCTCCCTCTTCCTTGCTAACCTTCCTGTCCGCCTGCCCTGACTTGCTGCCGGGTACCCTCAGAGTCTCACTGGGTTCCAGGCACCTCCATGACCAATCTTCCAGCACTTGCTCCGGCCTACAGTGCGCTTAGTGGCGGTAACTGTAATTCTTACTGCCCCCTTCCTTCCATGCAGTTGCCCAGAGCCTTGCTGATCTGGCTGCACCTACTGAGAGCCATGGGCCCTGACCGGACTTTCCCTACCCACCCCCCCGCACTTCCCCCTCTCCCTTTTCCCTTGCACTTTTGCTGTCACACTTGAATGAACCGAATGACACAAGGCTCAGTAGGATCATTTGTCCTGTCTTCCCTCTGTCTCCCCCTTAATTGTCTTGTGGCACCTACAAATACTTGTGTTTAGGCTCAATATAAATACTAACACATATCATATCATAACCAATAATGAAAAGAGCATTTAAGAGACCAATTGGAACAAGACCTGTTTATGTGTGCATACTGAGCTTTATCTAAGACTTCGCCCCCGGATTGTTCATTTTGCATCTGTACTTGATTAATTACACAATCACAGACAAAGTCCATTGGCTCAGAACTTCAATCCTTATTCAAAGAGCTTGATTGGTCAAGGTAAGAAGGGAGTCAAACGGTTGGAGGTTTCAATGCTTTCCCAGATGGAGAAAGACGTCCGTCTCTGATTGTTCAATAGGTGCTTGCATATTAGCCAATAAATTGCATTGTAGAGGATCTCTTTTTTCTACACCCTCATCACATCTCAACTAGAAAAGCATAGTTGCATCCCCTAGATTGATTTGGTGGTCTTGGTTGACAATTGGTTTATAGCCAAAGAATCTTTCCTTTTGAATTATTGTTTTACTTACATTATCTTACGTTTTAGTAAATGGTAGCCTTGTTTGATGTGTTTTTGAGATGGTTGTATCCTTTGTCACTTTGGGTGCTACAGGGGTTGGGTTGCTTTTCCGAGATGGAAGGGTCAAGATCGGAAATTGGAGATGGACCATCTATATCTTCTAAGAGGCACTCAATCTCATTAATTAGCATATTAACCTCTATTATGGGGCCACCAGATGAGTCACTTTTTGTTGATCCATTGGCCACTGAGATATGTGAAGTGGAATTACGTTTTGACATCCTATTAACCCTTTAAGTGCCATGGGTATTTCTCCCCAGTGCCAGAGCCTTTTTTGGTGATTTTGGTATGTGGCCATTCAATGGCTTGTAACTTTTTTGTTACATGAGATATCTCGGCCAAATTTGGCTCCTTTTCTTCCCACATGTAGGCGGTCGTAACGCCAACCAGGAATCCCAGGTTGCTGTAGGGGGGTGAGAGAAAATAAGGAAAATGTGCGAAAATTTTGGGTTTTTTCAAAAAATGCCAATAAAATGATGCACAAAGAAGCCTGTGGTTTTTTCCTTGTAAGAGCTAGGAACAAATGGTTTGCTGTGCTGAGTTCCCCAATGTGTTGGCTTTCAGGAACAGGTTGAGTGGAAATGGAAAAAAATTATTTTGATGGGGATATCAACCGTTTTGTGAGAGGTAGGCGATTTTTGCCATTTTTGCCAATTGGACATGCATGGACGGAATGGAAGAAAAGGGCAGGAAAGCCAAATTGGAGGACAGAAAGGCATATATTTCTGAAAAGTAGACAAAATTCCAAGTTTAGGAAGGGGTGATTTGTATAGGTCAGGCAACAACTAGGTAGGGGAAACTGCCATCGAATGGGGGAAAAGCGGGAAAATGACTGAAAAAAAAGGTATGTGTTGGACATGGTTGGCTTGGTACGGCAATGGCTTCTATGAATTTTGAGAAAAGCAATGCTCCGCTACATTCCCCCGACTCTTGCAGTTAGGAGAGCATACCATTTTTGTAGTGTTTGTACAAAACAAGCAATACCACAAGCCAAACACTGAGCCATGGTACACAGGAGTTTTACGCTCACGGCCTGACCAGACGCACTTAGCATGTGTAAATTGGGAAAACCAATGTGGTGAGGAACAGCAGCCATACATTTTTTGAAAGAGCACAGGCAGACCTTTTCAAGGGTAGGTGACTTGTGCAGGTTACAAAAGTGTATGGTGGCTAAAGCAGCGACTAAATGTAGGTCACATTTGGGAAAAGAAAGGGTTGTGAGACAAAGGGCTCCAGCAAATGGGTCAAAACGTTATGAAAACCACACAAACACAACACATGGCCTACCGTCCCGCGTTCCCACAGGTGTCCCGATGAAAATGGTACCTCACATGTGTGGGTGCACCTACCTGGCCGCCAAGGGGAAAGCCCAAAACACAAGTAACCCCAAGTCTGTTTTCACACCGGAAATGTCACACTCTCCCATCATACAGATATGGGCCTCGGGTGTCCAAGCCACCGAGGAAAACAGGGAACCCCATGCATTTCCGAAAAGAGGACACCCGTGGGAATCCGCAGAGGTATGATATGCCCAAATTGCCCCAGAATTTATTACCCAGACACCCCTGCAAAGTCCGAAATGTGGGGAAAAAAACGCTTTTTCCGCACATTTCGCTCGACGCACCCATCGAAACACGCCCCCAACAACACATGGCCTACCGTCCCGCGTTTCCACAGGTGTCCCGATGAAAATGGTACCTCACATGTGTGGGTGCACCTACCTGGCCGCCAAGGGGAAAGCCTAAAACACAAGTAACCCCAAGTCTGTTTTCACACCGGAAATGTCACACTCTCACATCATACAGATATGGGCCTCGGGTGTCCAAGCCACCAAGGAAAACAGGGAACCCCATGCATTTCCGGAAAGAAGACACCCGTGGGAATCCGCAGAGGTATGATATGCCCAAATCGCCCCAGAATTTATTACCCAGACACCCCCGCAAAGTCCGAAATGTGGGAAAAAATACGCATTTTCCTCACATTTCGCTCGACTCACCCATCGAAACACACCCCCAACAACACATGGCCTACCGTCCCGCGTTCCCACAGGTGTCCCGATGAAAACGGTACCTCACATGTGTGGGTGCACCTACCTGGCCGCCAAGGGGAAAGCCTAAAACACAAGTAACCCCAAGTCTGTTTTCAGAGGGAAAACTCAGACATTCTGCCGACCGGCACAATGTACAGATATGGGCCTCGGGTGTCCAAGCCACCGAGGAAAACAGGGAACCCCATGCATTTCTGAAAAGAGGACACCCGTGGGAATCCGCAGAGGTATGACATGCCCAAATTGCCCCAGAATTTATTACCCAGACACCCCTGCAAAGTCCGAAATGTGGGGAAAAAACGCTTTTTCCGCACATTTCGCTCGACGCACCCATCGAAACACGCCCCCAACAACACATGGCCTACCGTCACGCGTTCCCACAGGTGTCCCGATGAAAACGGTACCTCACATGTGTGGGTGCACCTACCTGGCCGCCAAGGGGAAAGCCTAAAACACAAGTAACCCCAAGTCTGTTTTCACACCGGAAATGTCACACTCTCACATCATACAGATATGGGCCTCGGGTGTCCAAGCCACCAAGGAAAACAGGGAACCCCATGCATTTCCGGAAAGAAGACACCCGTGGGAATCCGCAGAGGTATGATATGCCCAAATCGCCCCAGAATTTATTACCCAGACACCCCCGCAAAGTCCGAAATGTGGGAAAAAATACGCATTTTCCTCACATTTCGCTCGACTCACCCATCGAAACACGCCCCCAACAACACATGGCCTACCGTCCCGCGTTCCCACAGGTGTCCCGATGAAAACGGTACCTCACATGTGTGGGTGCACCTACCTGGCAGCCAAGGGGAAAGCCTAAAACACAAGTAACCCCAAGTCTGTTTTCAGAGGGAAAACTCAGACATTCTGCCGACCGGCACAATGTACAGATATGGGCCTCGGGTGTCCAAGCCACCGAGGAAAACAGGGAACCCCATGCATTTCCGAAAAGAGGACACCCGTGGGAATCCGCAGAGGTATGATATGCCCAAATTGCCCCAGAATGTATTACCCAGACACCCCTGCAAAGTCCGAAATGTGGGGAAAAAAACGCTTTTTCTGCACATTTCGCTCGACGCACCCATCGAAACACGCCCCCCACAACACATGGCCTACCGTCACGCGTTCCCACAGGTGTCCCGATAAAAACGGTACCTCACATGTGTGGGTGCACCTACCTGGCCGCCAAGGGGAAAGCCTAAAACACAAGTAACCCCAAGTCTGTTTTCACACCGGAAATGTCACACTCTCACATCATACAGATATGGGCCTCGGGTGTCCAAGCCACCAAGGAAAACAGGGAACCCCATGCATTTCCGGAAAGAGGACACCCGTGGGAATCCGCAGAGGTATGATATGCCCAAATCGCCCCAGAATTTATTACCCAAACACCCCCGCAAAGTCCGAAATGTGGGAAAAAATACGCATTTTCCTCACATTTCGCTCGACTCACCCATCGAAACACGCCCCCAACAACACATGGCCTACCGTCCCCCGTTCCCACAGGTGTCCCGATGAAAACGGTACCTCACATGTGTGGGTGCACCTACCTGGCCGCCAAGGGGAAAGCCTAAAACACAAGTAACCCCAAGTCTGTTTTCAGAGGGAAAACTCAGACATTCTGCCGACCGGCACAATGTACAGATATGGGCCTCGGGTGTCCAAGCCACCGAGGAAAACAGGGAACCCCATGCATTTCCGAAAAGAGGACACCCGTGGGAATCCGCAGAGGTATGATATGCCCAAATTGCCCCAGAATTTATTACCCAGACACCCCTGCAAAGTCCGAAATGTGGGGAAAAAAACGCTTTTTCTGCACATTTCGCTCGACGCATCCATCGAAACACGCCCCCCACAACACATGGCCTACCGTCACGCGTTCCCACAGGTGTCCCGATGAAAACGGTACCTCACATGTGTGGGTGCACCTACCTGGCCGCCAAGGGGAAAGCCTAAAACACAAGTAACCCCAAGTCTGTTTTCACACCGGAAATGTCACACTCTCACATCATACAGATATGGGCCTTGGGTGTCCAAGCCACCAAGGAAAACAGGGAACCCCATGCATTTCCGGAAAGAGGACACCCGTGGGAATCCGCAGAGGTATGATATGCCCAAATCGCCCCAGAATGTATTACCCAGACACCCCCGCAAAGTCCGAAATGTGGGAAAAAATACGCATTTTCCTCACATTTCGCTCGACTCACCCATCGAAACACGCCCCCAACAACACATGGCCTACCGTCCCGCGTTCCCACAGGTGTCCCGATGAAAACGGTACCTCACATGTGTGGGTGCACCTACCTGGCCGCCAAGGGGAAAGCCTAAAACACAAGTAACCCCAAGTCTGTTTTCACACCGGAAATGTCACACTCTCACATCATACAGATATGGGCCTCGGGTGTCCAAGCCACCAAGGAAAACAGGGAACCCCATGCATTTCCGGAAAGAGGACACCCGTGGGAATCCGCAGAGGTATGATATGCCCAAATCGCCCCAGTATTTATTACCCAGACACCCCCGCAAAGTCCGAAATGTGGGAAAAAATACGCATTTTCCTCACATTTCGTTCGACTCACCCATCGAAACACGCCCCCAACAACACATGGCCTACCGTCCCGCGTTCCCACAGGTGTCCCGATGAAAACGGTACCTCACATGTGTGGGTGCACCTACCTGGCCGCCAAGGGGAAAGCCTAAAACACAAGTAACCCCAAGTCTGTTTTCAGAGGGAAAACTCAGATATTCTGCCGACCGGCACAATGTACAGATATGGGCCTCGGGTGTCCAAGCCACCGAGGAAAACAGGGAACCCCATGCATTTCCGAAAAGAGGACACCCGTGGGAATCCGCAGAGGTATGATATGCCCAAATTGCCCCAGAATTTATTACCCAGACAGCCCTGCAAAGTCCGAAATGTGGGGAAAAAAACGCTTTTTCCGCACATTTCGCTCGACGCACCCATCGAAACACGCCCCCAACAACACATGGCCTACCGTCACGCGTTCCCACAGGTGTCCCGATGAAAACGGTACCTCACATGTGTGGGTGCACCTACCTGGCCGCCAAGGGGAAAGCCTAAAACACAAGTAACCCCAAGTCTGTTTTCACACCGGAAATGTCACACTCTCACATCATACAGATATGGGCCTCGGGTGTCCAAGCCACCAAGGAAAACAGGGAACCCCATGCATTTCCGGAAAGAGGACACCCGTGGGAATCCGCAGAGGTATGATATGCCCAAATCGCCCCAGAATTTATTACCCAGACACCCCTGCAAAGTCCGAAATGTGGGAAAAAATACGCATTTTCCTCACATTTCGCTCGACTCACCCATCGAAACACGCCCCCAACAACACATGGCCTACCGTCCCGCGTTCCCACAGGTGTCCCGATGAAAACGGTACCTCACATGTGTGGGTGCACCTACCTGGCCGCCAAGGGGAAAGCCTAAAACACAAGTAACCCCAAGTCTGTTGTCAGAGGGAAATCTCAGACATTCCGCCGACCGGCGCAACTTACAGATATGGGCCTCGGGTGTCCAAGCCAGCGAGGAAAACAGGGAACCCCATGCATTTTCGAAAAGAGGACACCCGTGGGAATCCGCAGAGGTGTGATTTGCGCCCATCGCCCCAGATTTTTTTACCCAGACAGCCCTGCAAAGTCGGAAATGTGGAGAAAAAAACGCTTTTTCCGCACATTTCGCTCGCCGCACCCATCGAAATACGCCCCCCACAACACATGGCCTACCGTCCCGCGTTCCCACAGGTGTCCCGATGAAAACGGTACCTCACATGTGTGGGTGCACCTACCTGGCCGCCAAGGGGAAAGCCTAAAATACAAGTAACCCCAAGTCTGTTGTCAGAGGGAAATCTCAGACATTCTGCCGACCGGCGCAACTTACAGATATGGGCCTCGGGTGTCCAAGCCACCGAGGAAAACAGGGAACCCCATGCATTTTCGAAAAGAGGACACCCGTGGGAATCCGCAGAGGTGTGATTTGCGCCCATCGCCCCAGATTTTTTTACCCAGACAGCCCTGCAAAGTCGGAAATGTGGGGAAAAAAACGCTTTTTCCGCACATTTTGCTCGCCGCACCCATCGAAACACGCCCCCGACAACACATGGCCTACCGTCCCGCGTTCCCACAGGTGTCCCGATGAAAACGGTACCTCACATGTGTGGGTGCACCTACCTGGACGCCAAGGGGAAAGCCTAAAACACAAGTAACCCCAAGTCTGTTGTCAGAGGGAAATCTCAGACATTCTGCCGACCGGCGCAACTTACAGATATGGGCCTCGGGTGTCCAAGCCACCGAGGAAAACAGGGAACCCCATGCATTTTCGAAAAGAGGACACCCGTGGGAATCCGCAGAGGTGTGATTTGCGCCCATCGCCCCAGATTTTTTTACCCAGACAGCCCTGCAAAGTCGGAAATGTGGGGAAAAAAACGCTTTTTCCGCACATTTCGCTCGCCGCACCCATCGAAACACGCCCCCCACAACACATGGCCTACCGTCCCGCGTTCCCACAGGTGTCCCGATGAAAACGGTACCTCACATGTGTGGGTGCACCTACCTGGCCGCCAAGGGGAAAGCCTAAAACACAAGTAACCCCAAGTCTGTTGTCAGAGGGAAATCTCCGACATTCTGCCGACCGGCGCAACTTACAGATATGGGCCTCGGGTGTCCAAGCCACCGAGGAAAACAGGGAACCCCATGCATTTTCGAAAAGAGGACACCCGTGGGAATCCGCAGAGGTGTGATTTGCGCCCATCGCCCCAGATTTTTTTACCCAGACAGCCCTGCAAAGTCGGAAATGTGGGGAAAAAAACGCTTTTTCCGCACATTTCGCTCGCCGCACCCATCGAAACACGCCCCCCACAACACATGGCCTACCGTCCCGCGTTCCCACAGGTGTCCCGATGAAAACGGTACCTCACATGTGTGGGTGCACCTACCTGGCCGCCAAGGGGAAAGCCTAAAACACAAGTAACCCCAAGTCTGTTGTCAGAGGGAAATCTCCGACATTCTGCCGACCGGCGCAACTTACAGATATGGGCCTCGGGTGTCCAAGCCACCGAGGAAAACAGGGAACCCCATGCATTTTCGAAAAGAGGACACCCGTGGGAATCCGCAGAGGTGTGATTTGCGCCCATCGCCCCAGATTTTTTTACCCAGACAGCCCTGCAAAGTCGGAAATGTGGGGAAAAAAACGCTTTTTCCGCACATTTCGCTCGCCGCACCCATCGAAACACGCCCCCCACAACACATGGCCTACCGTCCCGCGTTCCCACAGGTGTCCAGATGAAAACGGTACCTCACATGTGTGGGTGCACCTACCTGGCCGCCAAGGGGAAAGCCTAAAACACAAGTAACCCCAAGTCTGTTGTCCATTCTGCCGACCGGCGCAACTTACAGATATGGGCCTCGGGTGTCCAAGCCACCGAGGAAAACAGGGAACCCCATGCATTTTCGAAAAGAGGACACCCGTGGGAATCCGCAGAGGTGTGATTTGCGCCCATCGCCCCAGATTTTTGTACCCAGACAGCCCTGCAAAGTCGGAAATGTGGGGAAAAAAACGCTTTTTCCGCACATTTTGCTCGCCGCACCCATCGAAACACGCCCCCCACAACACATGGCCTACCGTCCCGCGTTCCCACAGGTGTCCCGATGAAAACGGTACCTCACATGTGTGGGTGCACCTACCTGGCCGCCAAGGGGAAAGCCTAAAACACAAGTAACCCCAAGTCTGTTGTCCATTCTGCCGACCGGCGCAACTTACAGATATGGGCCTCGGGTGTCCAAGCCACCGAGGAAAACAGGGAACCCCATGCATTTTCGAAAAGAGGACACCCGTGGGAATCCGCAGAGGTGTGATTTGCGCCCATCGCCCCAGATTTTTTTACCCAGACAGCCCTGCAAAGTCGGAAATGTGGGGAAAAAACTGCTTTTTCCGCACATTTCGCTCGCCGCACCCATTGAAACACGCCCCCCACAACACATGGCCTACCGTCCCGCGTTCCCACAGGTGTCCCGATGAAAACGGTACCTCACATGTGTGGGTGCACCTACCTGGCCGCCAAGGGGAAAGCCTAAAACACAAGTAACCCCAAGTCTGTTGTCAGAGGGAAATCTCAGACATTCTGCCGACCGGCGCAACTTACAGATATGGGCCTCGGGTGTCCAAGCCACCGAGGAAAACAGGGAACCCCATGCATTTTCGAAAAGAGGACACCCGTGGGAATCCGCAGAGGTGTGATTTGCGCCCATCGCCCCAGATTTTTTTACCCAGACAGCCCTGCAAAGTCGGAAATGTGGGGAAAAAAACGCTTTTTCCGCACATTTCGCTCGCCGCACCCATCGAAACACGCCCCCCACAACACATGGCCTACCGTCCCGCGTTCCCACAGGTGTCCCGATGAAAACGGTACCTCACATGTGTGGGTGCACCTACCTGGCCGCCAAGGGGAAAGCCTAAAACACAAGTAACCCCAAGTCTGTTGTCAGAGGGAAATCTCCGACATTCTGCCGACCGGCGCAACTTACAGATATGGGCCTCGGGTGTCCAAGCCACCGAGGAAAACAGGGAACCCCATGCATTTTCGAAAAGAGGACACCCGTGGGAATCCGCAGAGGTGTGATTTGCGCCCATCGCCCCAGATTTTTTTACCCAGACAGCCCTGCAAAGTCGGAAATGTGGGGAAAAAAACGCTTTTTCCGCACATTTCGCTCGCCGCACCCATCGAAACACGCCCCCCACAACACATGGCCTACCGTCCCGCGTTCCCACAGGTGTCCCGATGAAAACGTTACCTCACATGTGTGGGTGCACCTACCTGGCCGCCAAGGGGAAAGCCTAAAACACAAGTAACCCCAAGTCTGTTGTCCATTCTGCCGACCGGCGCAACTTACAGATATGGGCCTCGGGTGTCCAAGCCACCGAGGAAAACAGGGAACCCCATGCATTTTCGAAAAGAGGACACCCGTGGGAATCCGCAGAGGTGTGATTTGCGCCCATCGCCCCAGATTTTTTTACCCAGACAGCCCTGCAAAGTCAGAAATGTGGGGAAAAAAACGCTTTTTCCGCACATTTCGCTCGCCGCACCCATCGAAACACGCCCCCCACAACACATGGCCTACCGTCCCGCGTTCCCACAGGTGTCCCGATGAAAACGGTACCTCACATGTGTGGGTGCACCTACCTGGCCGCCAAGGGGAAAGCCTAAAACACAAGTAACCCCAAGTCTGTTGTCAGAGGGAAATCTCCGACATTCTGCCGACCGGCGCAACTTACAGATATGGGCCTCGGGTGTCCAAGCCACCGAGGAAAACAGGGAACCCCATGCATTTTCGAAAAGAGGACACCCGTGGGAATCCGCAGAGGTGTGATTTGCGCCCATCGCCCCAGATTTTTTTACCCAGACAGCCCTGCAAAGTCGGAAATGTGTGGAAAAAAACGCTTTTTCCGCACATTTCGCTCGCCGCACCCATCGAAACACGCCCCCCCACAACACATGGCCTACCGTCCCGCGTTCCCACAGGTGTTCCGATGAAAACGGTACCTCACATGTGTGGGTGCACCTACCTGGCCGCCAAGGGGAAAGCCTAAAACACAAGTAACCCCAAGTCTGTTGTCAGAGGGAAATCTCCGACATTCTGCCGACCGGCGCAACTTACAGATATGGGCCTCGGGTGTCCAAGCCACCGAGGAAAACAGGGAACCCCATGCATTTTCGAAAAGAGGACACCCGTGGGAATCCGCAGAGGTGTGATTTGCGCCCATCGCTCCAGATTTTTTTACCCAGACAGCCCTGCAAAGTCGGAAATGTGGGGAAAAAAACGCTTTTTCCGCACATTTTGCTCGCCGCACCCATCGAAACACGCCCCCCACAACACATGGCCTACCGTCCCGCGTTCCCACAGGTGTCCCGATGAAAACGGTACCTCACATGTGTGGGTGCACCTACCTGGCCGCCAAGGGGAAAGCCTAAAACACAAGTAACCCCAAGTCTGTTGTCAGAGGGAAATCTCCGACATTCTGCCGACCGGCGCAACTTACAGATATGGGCCTCGGGTGTCCAAGCCACCGAGGAAAACAGGGAACCCCATGCATTTTCGAAAAGAGGACACCCGTGGGAATCCGCAGAGGTGTGATTTGCGCCCATCGCCCCAGATTTTTTTACCCAGACAGCCCTGCAAATTCGGAAATGTGGGGAAAAAAACGCTTTTTCCGCACATTTCGCTCGCCGCACCCATCGAAACACGCCCCCCACAACACATGGCCTACCGTCCCGCGTTCCCACAGGTGTCCCGATGAAAACGGTACCTCACATGTGTGGGTGCACCTACCTGGCCGCCAAGGGGAAAGCCTAAAACACAAGTAACCCCAAGTCTGTTGTCAGAGGGAAATCTCCGACATTCTGCCGACCGGCGCAACTTACAGATATGGGCCTCGGGTTTCCAAGCCACCGAGGAAAACAGGGAACCCCATGCATTTTCGAAAAGAGGACACCCGTGGGAATCCGCAGAGGTGTAATTTGCGCCCATCGCCCCAGATTTTTTTACCCAGACAGCCCTACAAAGTCGGAAATGTGGGGAAAAAAACGCTTTTTCCCCACATTTCGCTCGCCGCACCCATCGAAACACGCCCCCCACAACACATGGCCTACCGTCCCGCGTTCCCACAGGTGTCCCGATGAAAACGGTACCTCACATGTGTGGGTGCACCTACCTGGCCGCCAAGGGGAAAGCCTAAAACACAAGTAACCCCAAGTCTGTTGTCAGAGGGAAATCTCCGACATTCTGCCGACCGGCGCAACTTACAGATATGGGCCTCGGGTGTCCAAGCCACCGAGGAAAACAGGGAACCCCATGCATTTTCGAAAAGAGGACACCCGTGGGAATCCGCAGAGGTGTGATTTGCGCCCATCGCCCCAGATTTTTTTACCCAGACAGCCCTGCAAAGTCGTAAATGTGGGGAAAAAAACGCTTTTTCCGCACATTTCGCTCGCCGCACCCATCGAAACACGCCCCCCACAACACATGGCCTACCGTCCCGCGTTCCCACAGGTGTCCCGATGAAAACGGTACCTCACATGTGTGGGTGCACCTACCTGGCCGCCAAGGGGAAAGCCTAAAACACAAGTAACCCCAAGTCTGTTGTCCATTCTGCCGACCGGCGCAACTTACAGATATGGGCCTCGGGTGTCCAAGCCACCGAGGAAAACAGGGAACCCCATGCATTTTCGAAAAGAGGACACCCGTGGGAATCCGCAGAGGTGTGATTTGCGCCCATCGCCCCAGATTTTTTTACCCAGACAGCCCTGCAAAGTCGGAAATGTGGGGAAAAAAACGCTTTTTCCGCACATTTCGCTCGCCGCACCCATCGAAACGCGCCCCCCACAACACATGGCCTACCGTCCCGCGTTCCCACAGGTGTCCCGATGAAAACGGTACCTCATATGTGTGGGTGCACCTACCTGGCCGCCAAGGGGAAAGCCTAAAACACAAGTAACCCCAAGTCTGTTGTCAGAGGGAAATCTCAGACATTCTGCCGACCGGCGCGACTTACAGATATGGGCCTCGGGTGTCCAAGCCAGCGAGGAAAACAGGGAACCCCATGCATTTTCGAAAAGAGGACACCCGTGGGAATCCGCAGAGGTGTGATTTGCGCCCATCGCCCCAGATTTTTTTACCCAGACAGCCCTGCAAAGTCGGAAATGTGGGGAAAAAAATGCTTTTTCCGCACATTTCGCTCGCCGCACCCATCGAAACACGCCCCCCACAACACATGGCCTACCGTCCCGCGTTCCCACAGGTGTCCCGATGAAAACGGTACCTCACATGTGTGGGTGCACCTACCTGGCCGCCAAGGGGAAAGCCTAAAACACAAGTAACCCCAAGTCTGTTGTCAGAGGGAAATCTCCGACATTCTGCCGACCGGCGCAACTTACAGATATGGGCCTCGGGTGTCCAAGCCACCGAGGAAAACAGGGAACCCCATGCATTTTCGAAAAGAGGACACCCGTGGGAATCCGCAGAGGTGTGATTTGCGCCCATCGCCCCAGATTTTTTTACCCAGACAGCCCTGCAAAGTCGGAAATGTGGGGAAAAAAACGCTTTTTCCGCACATTTCGCTCGCCGCACCCATCGAAACTCGCCCCCCACAACACATGGCCTACCGTCCCGCGTTCCCACAGGTGTCCCGATGAAAACGGTACCTCACATGTGTGGGTGCACCTACCTGGCCGCCAAGGGGAAAGCCTAAAACACAAGTAACCCCAAGTCTGTTGTCAGAGGGAAATCTCCGACATTCTGCCGACCGGCGCAATTTACAGATATGGGCCTCGGGTGTCCAAGCCACCGAGGAAAACAGGGAACCCCATGCATTTTCGAAAAGAGGACACCGGTGGGAATCCGCAGAGGTGTGATTTGCGCCCATCGCCCCAGATTTTTTTACCCAGACAGCCCTGCAAAGTCGGAAATGTGGGGAAAAAAACGCTTTTTCCGCACATTTCGCTCGCCCCACCCATCGAAACACGCCCCCCACAACACATGGCCTACCGTCCCGCGTTCCCACAGGTGTCCCAATGAAAACGGTACCTCACATGTGTGGGTGCACCTACCTGGCCGCCAAGGGGAAAGCCTAAAACACAAGTAACCCCAAGTCTGTTGTCAGAGGGAAATCTCCGACATTCTGCCGACCGGCGCAACTTACAGATATGGGCCTCGGGTGTCCAAGCCACCGAGGAAAACAGGGAACCCCATGCATTTTCGAAAAGAGGACACCCGTGGGAATCCGCAGAGGTGTGATTTGCGCCCATCGCCCCAGATTTTTTTACCCAGACAGCCCTGCAAAGTCGGAAATGTGGGGAAAAAAACGCTTTTTCCGCACATTTCGCTCGCCGCACCCATCGAAACACGCCCCCCACAACACATGGCCTACCGTCCCGCGTTCCCACAGGTGTCCCAATGAAAACGGTACCTCACATGTGTGGGTGCACCTACCTGGCCGCCAAGGGGAAAGCCTAAAACACAAGTAACCCCAAGTCTGTTGTCAGAGGGAAATCTCCGACATTCTGCCGACCGGCGCAACTTACAGATATGGGCCTCGGGTGTCCAAGCCACCGAGGAAAACAGGGAACCCCATGCATTTTCGAAAAGAGGACACCCGTGGGAATCCGCAGAGGTGTGATTTGCGCCCATCGCCCCAGATTTTTTTACCCAGACAGCCCTGCAAAGTCGGAAATGTGGGGAAAAAAACGCTTTTTCCGCACATTTTGCTCGCCGCACCCATCGAAACACGCCCCCCACAACACATGGCCTACTGTCCCGCGTTCCCACAGGTGTCCCGATGAAAACGGTACCTCACAAGTGTGGGTGCACCTACCTGGCCGCCAAAGGGAAAGCCCAAAACACAAGTAACCCCAAGTCCGTTGTCCATTCTGCCGACCGGCGCAACTTACAGATATGGGCCTCGGGTGTCCAAGCCACCGAGGAAAACAGGGAACCCCATGCATTTTCGAAAAGAGGACACCCGTGGGAATCCGCAGAGGTGTGATTTGCGCCCATCGCCCCAGATTTTTTTACCCAGACAGCCCTGCAAAGTCGGAAATGTGGGGAAAAAAACGCTTTTTCCGCACATTTCGCTCGCCGCACCCATCGAAACACGCCCCCCCACAACACATGGCCTACCGTCCCGCGTTCCCACAGGTGTCCCGATGAAAACGGTACCTCACATGTGTGGGTGCACCTACCTGGCCGCCAAGGGGAAAGCCTAAAACACAAGTAACCCCAAGTCTGTTGTCAGAGGGAAATCTCCGACATTCTGCCGACCGTCGCAACTTACAGATATGGGCCTCGGGTGTCCAAGCCACCGAGGAAAACAGGGAACCCCATGCATTTTCGAAAAGAGGACACCCGTGGGAATCCGCAGAGGTGTGATTTGCGCCCATCGCCCCAGATTTTTTTACCCAGACAGCCCTGCAAAGTCGGAAATGTGGGGAAAAAAACGCTTTTTCCGCACATTTTGCTCGCCGCACCCATCGAAACACGCCCCCCACAACACATGGCCTACCGTCCCGCGTTCCCACAGGTGTCCCGATGAAAACGGTACCTCACATGTGTGGGTGCACCTACCTGGCCGCCAAGGGGAAAGCCTAAAACACAAGTAACCCCAAGTCTGTTGTCCATTCTGCCGACCGGCGCAACTTACAGATATGGGCCTCGGGTGTCCAAGCCACCGAGGAAAACAGGGAACCCCATGCATTTTCGAAAAGAGGACACCCGTGGGAATCCGCAGAGGTGTGATTTGCGCCCATCGCCCCAGATTTTTTTACCCAGACAGCCCTGCAAAGTCGGAAATGTGGGGAAAAAACCGCTTTTTCCGCACATTTTGCTCGCCGCACCCATCGAAACACGCCCCCCACAACACATGGCCTACCGTCCCGCGTTCCCACAGGTGTCCCGATGAAAACGGTACCTCACATGTGTGGGTGCACCTACCTGGCCGCCAAGGGGAAAGCCTAAAACACAAGTAACCCCAAGTCTGTTGTCAGAGGGAAATCTCAGACATTCTGCCGACCGGCGCAACTTACAGATATGGGCCTCGGGTGTCCAAGCCACCGAGGAAAACAGGGAACCCCATGCATTTTCGAAAAGAGGACACCCGTGGGAATCCGCAGAGGTGTGATTTGCGCCCATCGCCCCAGATTTTTTTACCCAGACAGCCCTGCAAAGTCGGAAATGTGGGGAAAAAAACGCTTTTTCCGCACATTTCGCTCGCCGCACCCATCGAAACACGCCCCCCACAACACATGGCCTACCATCCCGCGTTCCCACAGGTGTCCCGATAAAAACGGTACCTCACATGTGTGGGTGCACCTACCTGGCCGCCAAGGGGAAAGCCTAAAACACAAGTAAACCCAAGTCTGTTGTCCATTCTGCCGACCGGCGCAACTTACAGATATGGGCCTCGGGTGTCCAAGCCACCGAGGAAAACAGGGAACCCCATGCATTTTCGAAAAGAGGACACCCGTGGGAATCTGCAGAGGTGTGATTTGCGCCCATCGCCCCAGATTTTTTTACCCAGACAGCCCTGCAAAGTCGGAAATGTGGGGAAAAAAACGCTTTTTCCGCACATTTCGCTCGCCGCACCCATCGAAACATGCCCCCCCACAACACATGGCCTACCGTCCCGCGTTCCCACAGGTGTCCCGATGAAAACGGTACCTCACATGTGTGGGTGCACCAACCTGGCTGCCAAGGGGAAAGCCTAAAACACAAGTAACCCCAAGTCTGTTGTCAGAGGGAAATCTCCGACATTCTGCCGACCGGCGCAACTTACAGATATGGGCCTCGGGTGTCCAAGCCACCGAGGAAAACAGGGAACCCCATGCATTTTCGAAAAGAGGACACCCGTGGGAATCCGCAGAGGTGTGATTTGCGCCCATCGCCCCAGATTTTTTTACCCAGACAGCCCTGCAAAGTCGGAAATGTGGGGAAAAAAACGCTTTTTCCGCACATTTCGCTCGCCGCACCCATCGAAACACGCCCTCCACAACACATGGCCTACCGTCCCGTGTTCCCACAGGTGTCCCGATGAAAACGGTACCTCACATGTGTGGGTGCACCTACCTGGCCGCCAAGGGGAAAGCCTAAAACACAAGTAACCCCAAGTCTGTTGTCCATTCTGCCGACCGGCGCAACTTACAGATATGGGCCTCGGGTGTCCAAGCCACCGAGGAAAACAGGGAACCCCATGCATTTTCGAAAAGAGGACACCCGTGGGAATCCGCAGAGGTGTGATTTGCGCCCATCGCCCCAGATTTTTTTACCCAGACAGCCCTGCAAAATTCGGAAATGTGGGGAAAAAAAAACGCTTTTTCCGCACATTTCGCTCGCCGCACCCATCGAAACACGCCCCCCACAACACATGGCCTACCGTCCCGCGTTCCCACAGGTGTCCCGATGAAAACGGTACCTCACATGTGTGGGTGCACCTACCTGGCCGCCAAGGGGAAAGCCTAAAACACAAGTAACCCCAAGTCTGTTGTCAGAGGGAAATCTCAGACATTCTGCCGACCGGCGCAACTTACAGATATGGGCCTCGGGTGTCCAAGCCAGCGAGGAAAACAGGGAACCCCATGCATTTTCGAAAAGAGGACACCCGGGGGAATCCGCAGAGGTGTGATTTGCGCCCATCGCCCCAGATTTTTTTACCCAGACAGCCCTGCAAAGTCGGAAATGCGGGGGAAAAACGCTTTTTCCGCACATTTCGCTCGCCGCACCCATCGAAACACGCCCCCCACAACACATGGCCTACCGTCCCGCGTTCCCACAGGTGTCCCGATGAAAACGGTACCTCACATGTGTGGGTGCACCTACCTGGCCGCCAAGGGGAAAGCCTAAAACACAAGTAACCCCAAGTCTGTTGTCAGAGGGAAATCTCTGACATTCTGCCGACCGGCGCAACTTACAGATATGGGCCTCGGGTGTCCAAGCCACCGAGGAAAACAGGGAACCCCATGCATTTTCGAAAAGAGGACACCCGTGGGAATCCACAGAGGTGTGATTTGCGCCCATCGCCCCAGATTTTTTTACCCAGACAGCCCTGCAAAGTCGGAAATGTGGGGAAAAAAATGCTTTTTCCGCACATTTCGCTCGCCGCACCCATCGAAACACGCCCCCCACAACACATGGCCTACCGTCCCGCGTTCCCACAGGTGTCCCGATGAAAACGGTACCTCACATGTGTGGGTGCACCTACCTGGCCGCCAAGGGGAAAGCCTAAAACACAAGTAACCCCAAGTCTGTTGTCCATTCTGCCGACCGGCGCAACTTACAGATATGGGCCTCGGGTGTCCAAGCCACCGAGGAAAACAGGGAACCCCATGCATTTTCGAAAAGAGGACACCCGTGGGAATCCGCAGAGGTGTGATTTGCGCCCATCGCCCCAGATTTTTTTACCCAGACAGCCCTGCAAAGTCAGAAATGTGGGGAAAAAAACGCTTTTTCCGCACATTTCGCTCGCCGCACCCATCGAAACACGCCCCCCACAACACATGGCCTACCGTCCCGCGTTCCCACAGGTGTCCCGATGAAAACGGTACCTCACATGTGTGGGTGCACCTACCTGGCCGCCAAGGGGAAAGCCTAAAACACAAGTAACCCCAATTCTGTTGTCAGAATGAAATCTCAGACATTCTGCCGACCGGCGCAACTTACAGATATGGGCCTCGGGTGTCCAAGCCACTGAGGAAAACAGGGAACCCCATGCATTTTCGAAAAGAGGACACCCGTGGGAATCCGTGATTTGCGCCCATCGCCCCAGATTTTTTTACCCAGACAGCCCTGCAAAGTCGGAAATGTGGGGAAAAAAACGCTTTTTCCGCACATTTCGCTCGCCGCACCCATCGAAACACGCCCCCCACAACACATGGCCTACCGTCCCGCGTTCCCACAGGTGTCCCGATGAAAACGGTACCTCACATGTGTGGGTGCACCTACCTGGCCGCCAAGGGGAAAGCCTAAAACACAAGTAACCCCAAGTCTGTTGTCAGAGGGAAATCTCCGACATTCTGCCGACCGGCGCAACTTACAGATATGGGCCTCGGGTGTCCAAGCCACCGAGGAAAACAGGGAACCCCATGCATTTTCGAAAAGAGGACACCCGTGGGAATCCGCAGAGGTGTGATTTGCGCCCATCGCCCCAGATTTTTTTACCCAGACAGCCCTGCAAAGTCGGAAATGTGGGGAAAAAAACACTTTTTCCGCACATTTTGCTCGCCGCACCCATCGAAACACGCCCCCCACAACACATGGCCTACCGTCCCGCGTTCCCACAGGTGTCCCGATGAAAACGGTACCTCACATGTGTGGGTGCACCTACCTGGCCGCCAAAGGGAAAGCCCAAAACACAAGTAACCCCAAGTCCGTTGTCCATTCTGCCGACCGGCGCAACTTACAGATATGGGCCTCGGGTGTCCAAGCCACCGAGGAAAACAGGGAACCCCATGCATTTTCGAAAAGAGGACACCCGTGGGAATCCGCAGAGGTGTGATTTGCGCCCATCGCCCCAGATTTTTTTACCCAGACAGCCCTGCAAAGTCGGAAATGTGGGGAAAAAAACGCTTTTTCCGCATATTTCGCTCGCCGCACCCATCGAAACACGCCCCCCCACAACACATGGCCTACCGTCCCGCGTTCCCACAGGTGTCCCGATGAAAACGGTACCTCACATGTGTGGGTGCACCTACCTGGCCGCCAAGGGGAAAGCCTAAAACACAAGTAACCCCTAGTCTGTTGTCAGAGGGAAATCTCCGACATTCTGCCGACCGGCGCAACTTACAGATATGGGCCTCGGGTGTCCAAGCCACCGAGGAAAACAGGGAACCCCATGCATTTTCGAAAAGAGGACACCCGTGGGAATCCGCAGAGGTGTGATTTGCGCCCATCGCCCCAGATTTTTTTACCCAGACATCCCTGCAAAGTCGGAAATGTGGGGAAAAAAACGCTTTTTCCGCACATTTCGCTCGCCGCACCCATCGAAACACGCCCCCCACAACACATGGCCTACCGTCCCGCGTTCCCACAGGTGTCCCGATGAAAACGGTACCTCACATGTGTGGGTGCACCTACCTGGCCGCCAAGGGGAAAGCCTAAAACACAAGTAACCCCAAGTCTGTTGTCCATTCTGCCGACCGGCGCAACTTACAGATATGGGCCTCGGGTGTCCAAGCCACCGAGGAAAACAGGGAACCCCATGCATTTTCGAAAAGAGGACACCCGTGGGAATCTGCAGAGGTGTGATTTGCGCCCATCGCCCCAGATTTTTTTACCCAGACAGCCCTGCAAAGTCGGAAATGTGGGGAAAAAAACGCTTTTTCCGCACATTTCGCTCGCCGCACCCATCGAAACACGCCCCCCCACAACACATGGCCTACCGTCCCGCGTTCCCACAGGTGTCCCGATGAAAACGGTACCTCACATGTGTGGGTGCACCTACCTGGCTGCCAAGGGGAAAGCCTAAAACACAAGTAACCCCAAGTCTGTTGTCAGAGGGAAATCTCCGACATTCTGCCGACCGGCGCAACTTACAGATATGGGCCTCGGGTGTCCAAGCCACCGAGGAAAACAGGGAACCCCATGCATTTTCGAAAAGAGGACACCCGTGGGAATCCGCAGAGGTGTGATTTGCGCCCATCGCCCCAGATTTTTTTACCCAGACAGCCCTGCAAAGTCGGAAATGTGGGGAAAAAAACGCTTTTTCCGCACATTTCGCTCGCCGCACCCATCGAAACACGCCCTCCACAACACATGGCCTACCGTCCCGTGTTCCCACAGGTGTCCCGATGAAAATGGTACCTCACATGTGTGGGTGCACCTACCTGGCCGCCAAGGGGAAAGCCTAAAACACAAGTAACCCCAAGTCTGTTGTCCATTCTGCCGACCGGCGCAACTTACAGATATGGGCCTCGGGTGTCCAAGCCACCGAGGAAAACAGGGAACCCCATGCATTTTCGAAAAGAGGACACCCGTGGGAATCCGCAGAGGTGTGATTTGCGCCCATCGCCCCAGATTTTTTTACCCAGACAGCCCTGCAAAATTCGGAAATGTGGGGAAAAAAACGCTTTTTCCGCACATTTCGCTCGCCGCACCCATCGAAACACGCCCCCCACAACACATGGCCTACCGTCCCGCGTTCCCACAGGTGTCCCGATGAAAACGGTACCTCACATGTGTGGGTGCACCTACCTGGCCGCCAAGGGGAAAGCCTAAAACACAAGTAACCCCAAGTCTGTTGTCCATTCTGCCGACCGGCGCAACTTACAGATATGGGCCTCGGGTGTCCAAGCCACCGAGGAAAACAGGGAACCCCATGCATTTTCGAAAAGAGGACACCCGTGGGAATCCGCAGAGGTGTGATTTGCGCCCATCGCCCCAGATTTTTTTACCCAGACAGCCCTGCAAAATTCGGAAATGTGGGGAAAAAAAACGCTTTTTCCGCACATTTCGCTCGCCGCACCCATCGAAACACGCCCCCCACAACACATGGCCTACCGTCCCGCGTTCCCACAGGTGTCCCGATGAAAACGGTACCTCACATGTGTGGGTGCACCTACCTGGCCGCCAAGGGGAAAGCCTAAAACACAAGTAACCCCAAGTCTGTTGTCAGAGGGAAATCTCAGACATTCTGCCGACCGGCGCAACTTACAGATATGGGCCTCGGGTGTCCAAGCCAGCGAGGAAAACAGGGAACCCCATGCATTTTCGAAAAGAGGACACCCTTGGGAATCCGCAGAGGTGTGATTTGCGCCCATCGCCCCAGATTTTTTTACCCAGACAGCCCTGCAAAGTCGGAAATGCGGGGGAAAAAACGCTTTTTCCGCACATTTCGCTCGCCGCACCCATCGAAACACGCCCCCCACAACACATGGCCTACCGTCCCGCGTTCCCACAGGTGTCCCGATGAAAACGGTACCTCACATGTGTGGGTGCACCTACCTGGCCGCCAAGGGGAAAGCCTAAAACACAAGTAACCCCAAGTCTGTTGTCAGAGGGAAATCTCCGACATTCTGCCGACCGGCGCAACTTACAGATATGGGCCTCGGGTGTCCAAGCCACCGAGGAAAACAGGGAACCCCATGCATTTTCGAAAAGAGGACACCCGTGGGAATCCGCAGAGGTGTGATTTGCGCCCATCGCCCCAGATTTTTTTACCCAGACAGCCCTGCAAAGTCGGAAATGTGGGGAAAAAAACGCTTTTTCCGCACATTTCGCTCGCCGCACCCATCGAAACACGCCCCCCACAACACATGGCCTACCGTCCCGCGTTCCCACAGGTGTCCCGATGAAAACGGTACCTCACATGTGTGGGTGCACCTACCTGGCCGCCAAGGGGAAAGCCTAAAACACAAGTAACCCCAAGTCTGTTGTCCATTCTGCCGACCGGCGCAACTTACAGATATGGGCCTCGGGTGTCCAAGCCACCGAGGAAAACAGGGAACCCCATGCATTTTCGAAAAGAGGACACCCGTGGGAATCCGCAGAGGTGTGATTTGCGCCCATCGCCCCAAATTTTTTTACCCAGACAGCCCTGCAAAGTCAGAAATGTGGGGAAAAAAACGCTTTTTCCGCACATTTCGCTCGCCGCACCCATTGAAACACGCCCCCCACAACACATGGCCTACCGTCCCGCGTTCCCACAGGTGTCCTGATGAAAACGGTACCTCACATGTGTGGGTGCACCTACCTGGCCGCCAAGGGGAAAGCCTAAAACACAAGTAACCCCAATTCTGTTGTCAGAGGGAAATCTCCGACATTCTGCCGACCGGCGCAACTTACAGATATGGGCCTCGGGTGTCCAAGCCACTGAGGAAAACAGGGAACCCCATGCATTTTCGAAAAGAGGACACCCGTGGGAATCCGTGATTTGCGCCCATCGCCCCAGATTTGTTTACCCAGACAGCCCTGCAAAGTCGGAAATGTGGGGAAAAAAACGCTTTTTCCGCACATTTCGCTCGCCGCACCCATCGAAACACGCCCCCCACAACACATGGCCTACCGTCCCGCGTTCCCACAGGTGTCCCGATGAAAACGGTACCTCACATGTGTGGGTGCACCTACCTGGCCGCCAAGGGGAAAGCCTAAAACACAAGTAACCCCAAGTCTGTTGTCAGAGGGAAATCTCCGACATTCTGCCGACCGGCGCAACTTACAGATATGGGCCTCGGGTGTCCAAGCCACCGAGGAAAACAGGGAACCCCATGCATTTTCGAAAAGAGGACACCCGTGGGAATCCGCAGAGGTGTGATTTGCGCCCATCGCCCCAGATTTTTTTACCCAGACAGCCCTGCAAAGTCGGAAATGTGGGGAAAAAAACGCTTTTTCCGCACATTTCGCTCGCCGCACCCATCGAAACACGCCCCCCACAACACATGGCCTACCGTCCCGCGTTCCCACAGGTGTCCCGATGAAAACGGTACCTCACATGTGTGGGTGCACCTACCTGGCCGCCAAGGGGAAAGCCTAAAACACAAGTAACCCCAAGTCTGTTGTCAGAGGGAAATCTCCGACATTCTGCCGACCGGCGCAACTTACAGATATGGGCCTCGGGTGTCCAAGCCACCGAGGAAAACAGGGAACCCCATGCATTTTCGAAAAGAGGACACCCGTGGGAATCCGCAGAGGTGTGATTTGCGCCCATCGCCCCAGATTTTTTTACCCAGACAGCCCTGCAAAGTCGGAAATGTGGGGAAAAAAACGCTTTTTCCGCACATTTTGCTCGCCGCACCCATCGAAACACGCCCCCCACAACACATGGCCTACCGTCCCGCGTTCCCACAGGTGTCCCGATGAAAACGGTACCTCACATGTGTGGGTGCACCTACCTGGCCGCCAAGGGGAAAGCCTAAAACACAAGTAACCCCAAGTCTGTTGTCAGAGGGAAATCTCCGACATTCTGCCGACCGGCGCAACTTACAGATATGGGCCTCGGGTGTCCAAGCCACCGAGGAAAACAGTGAACCCCATGCATTTTCGAAAAGAGGACACCCGTGGGAATCCGCAGAGGTGTGATTTGCGCCCATCGCCCCAGATTTTTTTACCCAGACAGCCCTGCAAAGTCGGAAATGTGGGGAAAAAAACGCTTTTTCCGCACATTTCGCTCGCCGCACCCATCGAAACACACCCCCCACAACACATGGCCTACCGTCCCGCGTTCCCACAGGTGTCCCGATGAAAACGGTACCTCACATGTGTGGGTGCACCTACCTGGCCGCCAAGGGGAAAGCCTAAAACACAAGTAACCCCAAGTCTGTTGTCAGAGGGAAATCTCCGACATTCTGCCGACCGGCGCAACTTACAGATATGGGCCTCGGGTGTCCAAGCCACCGAGGAAAACAGGGAACCCCATGCATTTTCGAAAAGAGGACACCCGTGGGAATCCGCAGAGGTGTGATTTGCGCCCATCGCCCCAGATTTTTTTACCCAGACAGCCCTGCAAAGTCGGAAATGTGGGAAAAAAAACGCTTTTTCTGCACATTTCGCTCGCCGCACCCATCGAAACACGCCCCCCACAACACATGGCCTACCGTCCCGCGTTCCCACAGGTGTCCCGATGAAAACGGTACCTCACATGTGTGGGTGCACCTACCTGGCCGCCAAGGGGAAAGCCTAAAACACAAGTAACCCCAAGTCTGTTGTCAGAGGGAAATCTCAGACATTCTGCCGACCGGCGCAACTTACAGATATGGGCCTCGGGTGTCCAAGCCACCGAGGAAAACAGGGAACCCCATGCATTTTCGAAAAGAGGACACCCGTGGGAATCCGCAGAGGTGTGATTTGCGCCCATCGCCCCAGATTTTTTTACCCAGACAGCCCTGCAAAGTCGGAAATGTGGGGAAAAAAACGCTTTTTCCGCACATTTCGCTCGCCGCACCCATCGAAACGCGCCCCCCACAACACATGGCCTACTGTCCCGCGTTCCCACAGGTGTCCCGATGAAAACGGTACCTCACATGTGTGGGTGCACCTACCTGGCCGCCAAGGGGAAAGCCTAAAACACAAGTAACCCCAAGTCTGTTGTCAGAGGGAAATCTCAGACATTCTGCCGACCGGCGCAACTTACAGATATGGGCCTCGGGTGTCCAAGCCAGCGAGGAAAACAGGGAACCCCATGCATTTTCGAAAAGAGGACACCCGTGGGAATCCGCAGAGGTGTGATTTGCGCCCATTGCCCCAGATTTTTTTACCCGGACAGCCCTGCAAAGTCGGAAATGTGGGGAAAAAAACGCTTTTTCCGCACATTTCGCTCACCGCACCCATCGAAACACGCCCCCCACAACACATGGCCTACCGTCCCACGTTCCCACAGGTGTCCCGATGAAAACGGTACCTCACATGTGTGGGTGCACCTACCTGGCCGCCAAGGGGAAAGCCTAAAACACAAGTAACCCCAAGTATGTTGTCAGAGGGAAATCTCAGACATTATGCCGACCGGCGCAACTTACAGATATGAGCCTCGGGTGTCCAAGCCACCGAGGAAAACAGGGAACCCCATGCATTTTCGAAAAGAGGACACCCGTGGGAATCCGCAGAGGTGTGATTTGCGCCCATCGCCCCAGATTTTTTTACCCAGACAGCCCTGCAAAGTCGGAAATGTGGGGAAAAAAACGCTTTTTCCGCACATTTCGCTCGCCGCACCCATCGAAACTCGCCCCCCACAACACATGGCCTACCGTCCCGCGTTCCCACAGGTGTCCCGATGAAAACGGTAACTCACATATGTGGGTGCACCTACCTGGCCGCCAAGGGGAAAGCCTAAAACACAAGTAACCCCAAGTCTGTTGTCAGAGGGAAATCTCCGACATTCTGCCGACCGGCGCAACTTACAGATATGGGCCTCGGGTGTCCAAGCCACCGAGGAAAACAGGGAACCCCATGCATTTTCGAAAAGAGGACACCGGTGGGAATCCGCAGAGGTGTGATTTGCGCCCATCGCCCCAGATTTTTTTACCCAGACAGCCCTGCAAAGTCGGAAATGTGGGGAAAAAACCGCTTTTTCCGCACATTTCGCTCGCCGCACCCATCGAAACACGCCCCCCACAACACATGGCCTACCGTCCCGCGTTCCCACAGGTGTCCCGATGAAAACGGTACCTCACATGTGTGGGTGCACCTACCTGGCCGCCAAGGGGAAAGCCTAAAACACAAGTAACCCCAAGTCTGTTGTCAGAGGGAAATCTCCGACATTCTGCCGACCGGCGCAACTTACAGATATGGGCCTCGGGTGTCCAAGCCACCGAGGAAAACAGGGAACCCCATGCATTTTCGAAAAGAGGACACCCGTGGGAATCCGCAGAGGTGTGATTTGCGCCCATCGCCCCAGATTTTTTTACCCAGACAGCCCTGCAAAGTCGGAAATGTGGGGAAAAAAACGCTTTTTCCGCACATTTCGCTCGCCGCACCCATCGAAACACGCCCCCCACAACACATGGCCTACCGTCCCGCGTTCCCACAGGTGTCCCGATGAAAACGGTACCTCACATGTGTGGGTGCACCTACCTGGCCGCCAAGGGGAAAGCCTAAAACACAAGTAACCCCAAGTCTGTTGTCAGAAGGAAATCTCCGACATTCTGCCGACCGGCGCAACTTACAGATATGGGCCTCGGGTGTCCAAGCCACCGAGGAAAACAGGGAACCCCATGCATTTTCGAAAAGAGGACACCCGTGGGAATCCGCAGAGGTGTGATTTGCGCCCATCGCCCCAGATTTTTTTACCCAGACAGCCCTGCAAAGTCGGAAATGTGGGGAAAAAAACGCTTTTTCCGCACATTTCGCTCGCCGCACCCATCGAAACACGCCCCCCACAACACATGGCCTACCGTCCCGCGTTCCCACAGGTGTCCCGATGAAAACGGTACCTCACATGTGTGGGTGCACCTACCGGGGGCGCAAAAGGAAAAGGGTAACCGACTGGGAACCCCAAGCCATTCGCCACTGCCCATTTTGTTCATGTGGGCAACCTACAGATTTGGGCCTAGGGTGTCGCAGCCAGCAAGGGAAACAGGGAACCCCATGCATTTCCCAAAAGAAGACACCCGTGGGAATCCACAGAGGTCTGCCTTGCGCAAATTGCCCCAGTTTTTATTAGCCACAATCCCCGACAAAGTGTGATATTTGGTGGGGAAAAAACACAATGTTCACTTTGTCTGGGGTTCTGGGTAATAAATTCTGGCCCGCTTCGCGCAAATCAGACCTCTGTGCTTTCCCACGGGTGTCCTCTTTTGGGAAATGCATGGGGTTCCCCGTTTTCCTTGCCGGCTTGGACACCCTAGGCCCAAATCTGTAGGTTGCCCACATGAGCAAATTGTGCTGTGGCGAAAGGCTTGGGGTTACCAGCGGGTTACCCTTTTCCTTATGCGCCCCCGGTAGGTGCACCCACACATGCGAGGTACCTTTTTCGTCGGGACACCTGTGGGAACACAAGAAGGTATGACATCTGCTGTTGGCGACGTGTTTCGGTGAGTGGACACAGGGAAATGTCTCTGAAATTGGCCGGAAATGAAGACAATTCTCAGACATTTCGCTCTGGCCACCCACCGAAACACACCGCCAACAACACGTGGCCTACCTTCCCGTGTCCCCACACGTGTCCCGATGAAAACGGTACCTCACATGTGTGGGTGCACCTACCGGGGGCGCAAAAGGAAAAGGGTAACCGACTGGGAACCCCAAGCCATTCGCCACTACCCATTTTGTTCATGTGGGCAACCTACAGATTTGGGCCTAGGGTGTCGCAGCCAGCAAGGGAAACAGGGAACCCCATGCATTTCCCAAAAGAGGACACCCGTGGGAATCCACAGAGGTCTGCCTTGCGCAAATTGCCCCAGTTTTTATTAGCCACAATCCCCGACAAAGTGTGATATTTGGTGGGGAAAAAACACAATGTTCACTTTGTCTGGGGTTCTGGGTAATAAATTCTGGCCCGCTTCGCGCAAATCAGACCTCTGTGCTTTCCCACGGGTGTCCTCTTTTGGGAAATGCATGGGGTTCCCCGTTTTCCTTGCCGGCTTGGACACCCTAGGCCCAAATCTGTAGGTTGCCCACATGAACAAATTGTGCTGTGGCGAAAGGCTTGGGGTTACCAGCGGGTTACCCTTTTCCTTTTGCGCCCCCGGTAGGTGCACCCACACATGCAAGGTACCTTTTTCGTCGGGACACCTGTGGGAACACAAGAAGGTATGACATCTGCTGTTGGCGACGTGTTTCGGTGAGTGGACACAGGGAAATGTCTCTGAAATTGGCCGGAAATGAAGACAATTCTCAGACATTTCGCTCTGGCCACCCACCGAAACACACCGCCAACAACACGTGGCCTACCTTCCCGTGTCCCCACACGTGTCCCGATGAAAACGGTACCTCACATGTGTGGGTGCACCTACCGGGGGCGCAAAAGGAAAAGGGTAACCGACTGGGAACCCCAAGCCATTCGCCACTGCCCATTTTGTTCATGTGGGCAACCTACAGATTTGGGCCTAGGGTGTCGCAGCCAGCAAGGGAAACAGGGAACCCCATGCATTTCCCAAAAGAGGACACCCGTGGGAATCCAGAGGTCTGACTTACGCAAATCGGCCCAGAATGTAATACCCAGAACCACCAGCAAAGACCCACATGGGAGAAGGGTGCCCAAGGCCAGGGATATTACCGCCGACTTTGCTGGAGCCCTGGCTGCCCTGCGTTACAGCTTCTCCCCACCAAGGAGTCTCGGCAGTGTGCCAATACCTCCCCGAAGGGAAAAGCTGTAATGCAGCCCGGCCGCAACTCCAGGACAGTTGGAGGTGATCTGCCCAGACGGGCCATTCCCACCCACACCACCAACAATCCAGCCCCAGCCCCAGTCTCACCCACCCCACTGACAGTGGGCCCTAACCATAGAATAATAAAAAACAGTACTCACATAACGTTGCAGCTGCTCGGGTAGAAAAAGCTGTAAACAAAACAAAGAACATGTGTTACCTACGGTCACACCAGCAAAATGTAGCCCTCCCCGGGGGCAGATAGGGGGGGTTGTCCTGCACTCCTCCCTGGGCTCAGGCGTCCGTTCCTAGGAGCAGATATCTGGTCCCAGGAAGGGCTGCATGACTTGGCACCCACTCCATTGTGGGTGGGGGGGAGGGGGTCAACGCCCCATCCCATTAGAAAATTCCCTGACCCTTTGGGGTGCCCCACCGCCCCCCCTAAAAAGCGTTCCACCATTTTCATTTTTTTCCTTTGGTAACCCAACTCCCCTTGGTGCAGAGGGTCACATTGGTGTGCCAATCTGGCGCCGGGGTGCCCAAACCTTACTGCCCCACCCACTGGGGGGGGCCTGTCCCACCATTTTTGGGGGCCCTCTCCCCCCTCACCCCAAATGGCTGGGGGACACACCTCATGCAGGCCTCCCTGGGCCTCCTCCAAACGGCTGCGTGAGGTACACCCCACCTCCATTTGGGGTGAGGGGGGAGAGGGCCACCCCAAAAGGTAGGGCAGGACCCCCAATAGATGGGGCAGTAGGGTTTGGGCACCCTGGGGGCAGATAGCCACACTAATGTGGCCATCTGCACCAAGCAAAGTTGGGTAAACAAAAAAAAATATACAAAACCACAGGCTGCTTTTTAGGGGGGGCTGAGGGCCACCCTAAATTGGCAGCGCATGATGTACCGCAACAGGGGGTGGCCCTCAACCCCCCCCCACCCCAAATGGAGGGCCCCACCTCATGCAACCCTCCCTGGGGGCAGATATCTGCTCCTAGGAAGGGGCATCTGACCCCAGGGAGGGATGCATGAGGTGAGGCCCCCCCTATCTGCGCCCAGGGAGGGTTGCATGAGGTGGGGCCCTCCATTTGGGGTGGGGGGGTTGAGGGCCACCCCCCGTTGCGGTACATCATGCGCTGCCAATTCAGGGTGGCCCTCAGCCCCCCCTAAAAAGCAGCCTGTGATTTTGTATATTTTTTTTTGTTTACCCAACTTGGCTTGGTGCAGATGGGCCCATTAGTGTGGCTATCTGCCCCCAGGGTGCCCAAACCCTACTGCCCCATCTATTGGGGGTCCTGCCCCACCTTTTGGGGTGCCCCCCCCACCCCACCACCAATGACTGGCGGACACACCTCATGCAGGCCTCCCTGGGCCTCCTCCAAACGGCTGCGTGAGGTACACCCCACCTTCATTTGGGGTGAGGGGGGAGAGGGCCACCCCAAAAGGTAGGGCAGGACCCCCAATAGATGGGGCAGTAGGGTTTGGGCACCCTGGGGGCAGATAGCCACACTAATGTGGCCATCTGCACCAAGCAAAGTTGGGTAAACAAAAAAAAATATACAAAACCACAGGCTGCTTTTTAGGGGGGGCTGAGGGCCACCCTAAATTGGCAGCGCATGATGTACCGCAACGGGGGGTGGCCCTCAACCACCCCCCCACCCCAAATGGAGGGCCCCACCTCATGCAACCCTCCCTGGGGGCAGATATCTGCTCCTAGGAAGGGGCATCTGACCCCAGGGAGGGATGCATGAGGTGAGGCCCCCCTATCTGCGCCCAGGGAGGGTTGCATGAGGTGGGGCCCTCCATTTGGGGTGGGGGGGGTTGAGGGCCACCCCCCGTTGCGGTACATCATGCGCTGCCAATTCAGGGTGGCCCTCAGCCCCCCCTAAAAAGCAGCCTGTGATTTTGTATATTTTTTTTTGTTTACCCAACTTTGCTTGGTGCAGATGGCCACATTAGTGTGGCTATCTGCCCCCAGGGTGCCCAAACCCTACTGCCCCATCTATTGGGGGTCCTGCCCTACCTTTTGGGGTGACCCCCCACCCCACCCCCAATGGCTGGGGGACACACCTCATGCAGGCCTCCCTGGGCCTCCTCCAAACGGCTGCGTGAGGTACACCCCACCTCCATTTAGGGTGAGGGGGGAGAGGGCCACCCCAAAAGGAAGGGCAGGACCCCCAATAGATGGGGCAGTAGGGTTTGGGCACCCTGGGGGCAGATAGCCACACTAATGTGGCCATCTGCACCAAGCAAAGTTGGGTAAACAAAAAAAAAATATACAAAACCACAGGCTGCTTTTTAGGGGGGGCTGAGGGCCACCCTAAATTGCCAACGCATGATGTACCGCAACGGGGGGTGGCCCTCAACCCCCCCCACCCCAAACGGAGGGCCCCACCTCATGCAACCCTCCCTGGGGGCAGATATCTGCTCCTAGGAAGGGGCATCTGACCCCAGGGAGGGATGCATGAGGTGAGGCCCCCCCTATCTGCGCCCAGGGAGGGTTGCATGAGGTGGGGCCTTCCATTTGGGGTGGGGGGGGTTGAGGGCCACCCCCCGTTGCGGTACATCATGCGCTGCCAATTCAGGGTGGCCCTCAGCCCCCCCTAAAAAGCAGCCTGTGATTTTGTATATTTTTTTTGTTTACCCAACTTGGCTTGGTGCAGATGGGCCCATTAGTGTGGCTATCTGCCCCCAGGGTGCCCAAACCCTACTGCCCCATCTATTGGGGGGCCTGTCCCACCATTTTTGGGGGCCCTCTCCCCCCTCACCCCAAATGGCTGGGGGACACACCTCATGCAGGCCTCCCTGGGCCTCCTCCAAACGGCTGCGTGAGGTACACCCCACCTCCATTTGGGGTGAGGGGGGAGAGGGCCATCCCAAAAGGTAGGGCAGGACCCCCAATAGATGGGGCAGTAGGGTTTGGGCACCCTGGGGGCAGATAGCCACACTAATGTGGCCATCTGCACCAAGCAAAGTTGGGTAAACAAAAAAAAATATACAAAACCACAGGCTGCTTTTTAGGGGGGGCTGAGGACCTCCCTAAATTGCCAGCGCATGATGTACCGCAACGGGGGGTGGCCCTCAACCCCCCCCACCCCAAACGGAGGGCCCCACCTCATGCAACCCTCCCCGGGGGCAGATATCTGCTCCTAGGAAGGGGCATCTGACCCCAGGGAGGGATGCATGAGGTGAGGCCCCCCCTATCTGCGCCCAGGGAGGGTTGCATGAGGTGGGGCCCTCCATTTGGGGTGGGGGGGGGTTGAGGGCCACCCCCCGTTGCGGTACATCATGCGCTGCCAATTCAGGGTGGCCCTCAGCCCCCCCTAAAAAGCAGCCTGTGATTTTGTATATTTTTTTTTGTTTACCCAACTTGGCTTGGTGCAGATGGGCCCATTAATGTGGCTATTTGCCCCCAGGGTGCCCAAACCCTACTGCCCCATCTATTGGGGGTCCTGCCCCACCTTTTGGGGTGCCCCCCCCACCCCACCCCCAATGGCTGGGGGACACACCTCATGCAGGCCTCCCTGGGCCTCCTCCAAACGGCTGCGTGAGGTACACCCCACCTCCATTTGGGGTGAGGGGGGAGAGGGCCACCCCAAAAGGTAGGGCAGGACCCCCAATAGATGGGGCAGTAGGGTTTGGGCACCCTGGGGGCAGATAGCCACACTAATGTGGCCATCTGCACCAAGCAAAGTTGGGTAAACAAAAAAAAATATACAAAACCACAGGCTGCTTTTTAGGGGGGGCTGAGGGCCACCCTAAATTGCCAGCGCATGATGTACCGCAACGGGGGGTGGCCCTTAACCCCCCCACCCCAAACGGAGGGCCCCACCTCATGCAACCCTCCCTGGGGGCAGATATCTGCTCCTAGGAAGGGGCATCTGACCCCAGGGAGGGATGCATGAGGTGAGGCCCCCCCTATCTGCGCCCAGGGAGGGTTGCATGAGGTGGGGCCCTCCATTTGGGGTGGGGGGGGTTGAGGGCCACCCCCCGTTGCGGTACATCATGCGCTGCCAATTCAGGGTGGCCCTCAGCCCCCCCTAAAAAGCAGCCTGTGGTTTTGTATATATTTTTTTGTTTACCCAACTTGGCTTGGTGCAGATGGGCCCATTAGTGTGGCTATCTGCCCCCAGGGTGCCCAAACCCTACTGCCCCATCTATTGGGGGTCCTGCCCCACCTTTTGGGGTGCCCCCCCCCACCCCACCCCCAATGGCTGGGGGACACACCTCATGCAGGCCTCCCTGGGCCTCCTCCAAACGGCTGCGTGAGGTACACCCCACCTCCATTTGGGGTGAGGGGGGAGTGGGCCACCCCAAAAGGTAGGGCAGGACCCCCAATAGATGGGGCAGTAGGGTTTGGGCACCTTGGGGGCAGATAGCCACACTAATGTGGCCATCTGCACCAAGCAAAGTTGGGTAAACAAAAAAAAATATACAAAACCACAGGCTGCTTTTTAGGGGGGGCTGAGGGCCACCCTAAATTGCCAGCGCATGATGTACCGCAACGGGGGGTGGCCCTCAACCCCCCCCCACCCCAAACGGAGGGCCCCACCTCATGCAACCCTCCCTGGGGGCAGATATCTGCTCCTAGGAAGGGGCATCTGACCCCAGGGAGGGATGCATGAGGTGAGGCCCCCCCTATCTGCGCCCAGGGAGGGTTGCATGAGGTGGGGCCCTCCATTTGGGGTGGGGGGGGGGTTGAGGGCCACCCCCCGTTGCGGTACATCATGCGCTGCCAATTCAGGGTGGCCCTCAGCCCCCCCTAAAAAGCAGCCTGTGATTTTGTATATTTTTTTTTGTTTACCCAACTTGGCTTGGTGCAGATGGGCCCATTAGTGTGGCTATCTGCCCCCAGGGTGCCCAAACCCTACTGCCCCATCTATTGGGGGTCCTGCCCCACCTTTTGGGGTGCCCCCCCCACCCCACCCCCAATGGCTGGGGGACACACCTCATGCAGGCCTCCCTGGGCCTCCTCCAAACGGCTGCGTGAGGTACACCCCACCTCCATTTGGGGTGAGGGGGGAGAGGGCCACCCCAAAAGGTAGGGCAGGACCCCCAATAGATGGGGCAGTAGGGTTTGGGCACCCTGGGGGCAGATAGCCACACTAATGTGGCCATCTGCACCAAGCAAAGTTGGGTAAACAAAAAAAAATATACAAAACCACAGGCTGCTTTTTAGGGGGGGCTGAGGGCCACCCTAAATTGGCAGCGCATGATGTACTGCAACGGGGGGTGGCCCTCAACCCCCCCCCCACCCCAAATGGAGGGCCCCACCTCATGCAACCCTCCCTGGGGGCAGATAGGGGGGGCCCCACCTCATGCATCCCTCCCTGGGGTCAGATGGCCCTTCCTAGGAACAGATATCTGCCCCCAGGGAGGGTTACAAGGGGTGCCCCCTTTCTACTTTGGTTGGGGGGGCACCCCCCCCTATGGGGGGACATCCCCTCCCTTTCATTCAGTAAAAAATCCATGGTGGCTAGTGGCCCCCACCCCTTCCCCCAACCCTGTTTCCCATCATTTCATTTTTATTTTTTATTTTACATTCCCTTGGGGCAGATGGTCAGCCATCTGCCCCAGGGTTCACATACACGTGCCCCCATGCTTTGGGGTCGGGAGGGGGGAGAGGGCTGCTTACTTGAAGCAGCCCCCTTCCCACCCCCCACCTCACAAAGAGATCCATGGTGGTCTAGTGGGTTGCTGGTCACGGATCGAGCGCTCTGCGCCGATCCGTGACCAGCAATGCCTCATATGTGGTGTCCTTGGAAAGGGGAGAAAGTCCCCTTTCCAGGGACACCACTTTCTGCTCAATCCCTGGTGGCCTAGTGGGCCCCAGGACCCCAAACCCCCTCCCACCTCCCCCCATCCCTCGGATTATTTTCACGTTTTCTTTTATACATTTCCCTGGGGGCAGATGGTCAGCCATCTGCCCCCAGGGTTCATTTTCATGTGTCCCCATGCTTTGCTGACCGGGGGGGGGAGAGGGCTGCTTACCTGAAGCAGCCCCCCTCCCCCCCAACTCACAAACAGACCCATGGTGGTTCAGTGGTTTGCTGGTCACGGATCGAGCGCTCTGCGCTGATCCGTGACCAGCAATGCGGCATATGAGTGGTGTCCCTGGAAAGGGGAGAAAGTCCCCTTTCCAGGGACACCACTTTTAGGTCAATCGCTGGTGGCCCAGTGGGCCCCAGGGCCCAAAACCCCCTCCCACCTCCCTCCTTCCCTCGATTTTTTTTTTTTTTTTTTCCCCCACCCCTGGGGGCAGTGATCATCTGCCCCCAGGGGTCCCTGGCGCTGTGGCCCCATGCTTTGGGGCCACGGGGGAAGGGGGCCGCTTACCTAGTAAGCAGCCCCCCCTCCCCCACGCGTCACAAAAGGATCTTCTTTGATCCGTGACGTTGCTGCCCGCGGATCGAGGCGCCCTGCGCCCGATCCGCGGGCAGCAAAGCCACACAATGGGTACCGTTGGAAAGGGGAGAATCTCCCCTTTCTAACGGTACCCGCCTCGATCTCCGGCTTGAAATACAGCCGGAGATCGAGGCGGAAGAAGAAGGGGACTCACCTTCTCTCTCCAACGCAGCAGCCGAAAATGGCTGCTGCGTTGGAATTACTTTCATTTTCACGCCGACGTGCATCACGCACGTCGGCGTGAAACTGAAGGAAATCCAACCCCCGGGCAGTGAGGGGGGACCTCCCCCTCACATAGCCCGGGGGTTGGATTACAGTTTTGAGCGATCCCTGCTTTGCAGGGATCGCTCAAAACAAGGTGCCAAAAAGGACGAGCTATCTCGTCCTTGGCACTGCGTGTGCACTTCCAAGGACGAGATACCTCGTCCTTGGCACTTAAAGGGTTAAGGTTAAAAAAAGCTAAAAATTAAGATGCAATTTAAAAATGGAATATTATTCCTGTAGAAAACAGAGGAAAATTCCCAACTAGCTCAAGGGGCTGCCTTAGTCTGTCCTTCCATCCTGCTGTATTTATTAAGACTTTACATTCAAAGGGAGTGAACCACTGTTGCTATCACTACTTATTTAGATAATGAGGCCTAATATCTTTGAGTTTAAGCACCCACAAAACAAGGCTAATGTCAGTAATATTCTACCATGATGCACTCTTTCTGCCTTAACAAGCAGCTGATTGCCTCCAGCACCCTTCCGCATTCTGCTGTAAGAGCACTTGTAGAGAGCTAAACTTCTTTCTAGACAGGTGTAGAGATAGGGTCATTTCTTAGCCATATCCCATTAAAGCTGTTCATGGACAGAGACATACAATTGTGCAAGAAACAGAACAATGTATTTCTTTATGGTCAGCTGAGAGCAGTTCACATGACAACAAGATGGTTCAACTGGCATGGAAAGTCTAAAAGTTCTTCTACATCCAGCATACATTTATAAAAAGAAAATATGACACATCAGTTCTGTTCTAATATGAACCTCACAATATAATTGGTCAGGTTTCTATGAGTAAAATGAATTGCTCTTTCTCAATGGACAACATTTCCTCACCCAATTACCTTATATTTCTGCTGATCAGCATACAACTTGGTGTTCCTAATTTCAATGAATCACAGAACATATTGTTGCAACTTCAGAACTGGATAGAAGCAGTTTGAGATGACACAGATTGCAGCAAAACTTTCCTAAGGACATAAGACCTGTTGTTGTGTTTCCATTGGCTACTTTGTCCTTATCTATTTCTAATTTACTGCCACCTTTTAGACTAAGACTCCATTTTAGTCTAAGAATCACTTGTCTATAGGCACCATACATACGTCCAATTAAACAATTACAATTACATTTACAAATAGAATCGTATTATCCTACCATTTAATACTGCAACATTTGTGCACCTGGCTTTTGCCCAGGCCCTCCTCTGTTCCCAATAACCCTAGCTTGAATTGCTAACTATTTGTCTGAGCTCTATACACCTCTGTATTTCTGTGTTTTCAACAATTTGAATTTCCACAAGGCTTTGTGGCCTGTATTCATTTTAATGCATCCTGTGTTATCCATTTTGGGTAGGATGGCTACCTTTTGCTTTAGTATTTCAATGCCAGGGGCTATATTCTGTGTTATTCATGGTTTGCGCAATATATGCATCTCTTCATATTTGTATTTTCTTAAATGAATTGGAATATTTTTCATGTACCTCCATCACTATTCTTGCCATTTTCAATTTACATGGCATCCAATCCCTAATGCATCTGCCTGGAATAAGGGCGGTATGTCTGCCTCAATGGACAATGCTACTCACTTTTACAATGTTGGACCGGAGGGTGTGGCACAAGCCCTGAATTACATGTTCACCTGTCCATCTCCAGAAGATGGGGGTTAGTCTCTTTCGGTCTACACCTCTTCACAGGCCTAAAAGGGAGACAATTGGCCTTGCTCTCAAGAGTTGCAAGAGCATTCTTAGGATGTATGTGCAAACTGCCATGTCCAATTTGTGCTACAAAAGATATAGCTGTATTGTATTGTTTATGACATTCTTGTGATGAACAAATGCACACATTGGAGAATATATTTATTGGTAAACCAATCACTCTCCTGCTGCAAAGCTTTGGAAAATATACAGACCTGGTGTCTGAGCAAAGACAAAATGAAATCCTTTGTTGTAATAGAAATACATGCACACTACTGATTCTCTGGTTTTCAGATAGCCCTTAATACTGTACTATTGCTGCCTGGAGAAGACACTTTTGTCTCCATTAAGAGGGAAAGTATAAATGACTGCCCCTCTTGTAATTAGTTTATAAAGGTCTATATTATTCGAGGTAGGTTTGCACCTACACACACGTTGCATCCTCCAAATTGCAATCCTCCTACTAAAGGCATCCCCTCCTGATGTCTTTATATCCATTTTCTCAACCCCTCCTTCCCCCATCAGCTTCTCCAACTTTTCATGTATAAACCTTCCCCTACAGTCTTCATAGCACCTGAACCTTTCTGACCACCTTTACTTCTTTTCATTGGATGTTATTATCTCTTCCATTTTTTTGGATCACATGCCCATTCCTGAACCGGGAAGATCACCTTCTTCCATATACCAAACCTTAATGTCAACCAAAAGTAATTATATTTAAACATTTTCCTATTTTGCAATTTCTGTATTTGCTCAGCATTGAGATCAATCCTCTTTAGATGGTTTCTCTGTCCATTTCCTCTCGAGACATCCATACCACTTTTACGAACTTCTCCATCTCTTCCATCAGTTACATGGGATTTCTGTCACAGGAATGGGGAGTGAACACCATCTTGCCTAAAATACATAGGGTTTAGAGATGGGAAGTTAGATTGTATAAAATACGAAAATGTGAACAGTGATGTACTCACTATTGATTAAATTAATGCCATGACGGAATGTTCCTCATATGATTTCACATGTTCAATCTTAAATAAAGAATTTAAAAGTTACATAGGCTACTCAAAACATATTATGCTTGACCACAACAATACAACCATCTGTTGTTGTCCTTTCATGCCCTCTTTTGGCCTGCCACATCCTTCGTATGGTACTGTACAAACATACAAAATTACCTTATTATGCAGTACGCGGGAGAGTGATGGAGTCAGGAAGGGAGGATGGGAGAGAGGGTAGTGATCTCCCTCTTTGGCAAGTAAGTAAAGGTTAACCCGAACTTTGAAGAGATCCGTAGTTGGGATGGCTTTGTTGGTGATGGATTGCAGGTTCCAGTGGAGTGGCTTGACTAGGGAAAAAGAGCAGAAGTGAGGTGAAGCGTTTCGTAGTGCTTTGGTTTTCACCACTGACACTAAATTCCACAAACTGTTGAACGTGGTGGTAGTTTATGGGGCAAACCACATTTGAATTTGGCACAAGGGCATGCTTATATGACCCATTAATCAGGAAGGACTGGAGAGTCGATTGATGGTATGGTATTTCTGCTTGTGTAGGCAGCTACTTGACACCCCATTTCATGACAGGGGGTTACACTGATTTTAGATGATAAACAGGGTATTGCCTATGCGTTCTGTACCACACAATTAATGTTCTGCCACCTGTAAGAGCCATATAACTCAAGACATGTATACAATAATAAAAGGGCTTTTTTCAGAACTTCAGCATCAGGCCTTTCAAATCTCCTGCCATCGCCCTGTGGGCTTGTTTTCATTGGAATCTGATCTGCCCAATTTTAACTAAGAGCCCACACTGTGCAGATTTTTTATACCAGTTAGATCTCAGGTCCCTGATCATAACAGTCCTTTTAAAGATCTACAAAATGCTGTAGAAACACAACAACGATTGACAAAGTCAAATGTTTTGGTTCAACCAGAGAAGCATAAATGCATATGGCGGGCACTGCCACCAAACAACCAGGTCCTCAAGCCATTGTTAAACATCTGGTACTAACATCATAGACCATGTTCTCACACCTTTGCCACCACATAACTAGCATAGTCACACTAAAGTCAAGGTTTTTCCTTGACATGCAAACATACTCTAAACATATTTTAAAAACTGCAATCAATTGCCAAAGTATTGCCATAATTCACAGTCTACTGACATCAAATGCACCAGCACTTATACATCATGAATTGCCATAAAATGATCAGGCTTCCGAATATTGCCAGGGATTGTCATGAAATGCACAGGTTCTCACAAAATGACATGGATTAAGGGCACACACATCCATTGACACGTGTTTCATTCAAATGCACAGGTGCTATTTCTAGGGACTGCCATCAAATGCCCAGACTCACCATTGCCTTTGTCAGGGAATGCCATAAAATTCACAGATACTCAGAAAATTGCCATGCCTTGCAGTCATATGGTAGCTTTTCACACCACTGACGCCATTTAAAAGTAATGCTGAGACACTCACAACAATGGTGTGCATTGCAATAAACTGGCCATGTCCTCAAACATTTCCAGGAAAGCCAACATTCCATTGTGCTCATGCCAGTGTTCCTACAGATGGCTCCTCCCACCTCCCTTTTGTAGGCAAAATCTCTGATAGATGTTCTACAAAGGTGAACCAATACATGCCAACATTATCCATTCCATTCGGGAGCAACTAGTCCACTCTTGGTTTAACTTTACATTCTAGATGATGTGGTAAAAAGCAGAGAACTGTACATTTTGTGCAAGGACAAGGCATCAATGCTACAAAGTCTTATCATCAGCATAATTTTGGCTTACCTGCCAGGCAGGGTAATATATTATGAGGACATCCAGTTATTCAAGTCTACGAATGCAAAGTCAAAACCAGGACTGGGTTCTCCCTCCCTTTGGAGAGCATTAGATTCACTGTTCAAGCACTGGCCCAATGCCACCTGGATGGGGGAAATGCCCTCATCAAAGGCCTCCTGTCGTCCTCCCTTGTACCCCTGAAAAGTGTCTTACACGCGGCCAAACAACTCATCAAGGGTCTACACAGATGCGACCACATCACCCCCGCCCTCATTGACCTTTCGCTGGCTCCCACTGCATGCTCGAATCACCTTCAAGTCTTGCTGCATCATCTATAAAGCAATCACCCTCAAGTCACCAAGCTACCTCATTGAGAAAATCAGCATTTCTGGTGGACAGTGCACCACCAGAAGCCAGGACAAGTGTAGGCTTGAAATACGCTGCTGCAAAAAGTAAAGGACCTGAAAAAAGCCTTCTCTGCCTACACCGTAAGACAATAGAACCTCCTCCCCATCAGCATCAGACTCGCCTCATGCTCCTACAATTCAGAAAAGAACTTAAGACCCACCTCTTCAAGGAGTCTCTCCTCCTCAACAACTAGGCCATCACATCGCCCCCTGCACCACCTGACTCGCTAGATGTCATCCGCCCCTCTCCTCCTCATCACCCTGTACAGCTCTACACCTGTTCCTGCCCCTCTGCATTATACCCCCTGTTGTTTATATGTTCTGTTCTTACCGCTGAAAAACACTCTGTTATGCATCTGTATTGTTGTATACCTCCGTAAAATGACAATTACATCGTTGTAAAGTGCTCCATTGCTTCTTAAAGCTAGGTCCACGGTCAATAAATACCATAATAATAGTAATATTAATAATAATAATACTGGACTAGGGTCCACCGAGTAGAATGGATAACATAAGCATGTATGGAAGCTATTTAGGTGAGAGAACACAAATGTTGCATTAGTCTTCCATGCACCTGTATTATTTTGGAGGGACAGTGGGAAAGGGGTGCAGGCACTATGGGCCTCATCACGACTTCGGCAGTAACCCTTAAAATCAGCGGTAACGCTATTAGTGCCGATTTTAAGGGTCCGTCGGATCACGAGTCCAAATACCGCCGGCGCCATTACTGCCGGCGCAAGATAGGATATACATGCGCCTTCCATAACAGCGCCAGGAACCATTCGCGCTAAAACATCAGCAATCACCAGTCCGGCGTAGGCGCTATTAGTGCTAGAAAAGCGGCGGACAATCCGCCGAAAATACCTCCAGCAAAAAGCTGGAGGTAACAGAACACAGGCCACAGCAATAAGGGCCCAGGTGGAACCACTGCAAATCAGAGGCCTACAAAGGAGCCACCCATGCACAACACACCCTCCCCAACACCATTACACCAGCAGGAGCAGGGAGGAGACAGCAATAAGGGCCCAGGTGGAACCACTGCAAATCATAGGCCTACAAAGCAGCCACCCATGCACAACACACCCTCCCCAACACCATGCTGCCATTTGGAGCCGGGAGCCTTGATGTTGACTTCTACCTGCTGCGCCTGGAGCTACAGAAGCCAGCCAACAAGGCCAGGACCCTGGGAGTGCAGGGGGCAGTGGGGATGAGGAGAAGGAGGAGGAGAGAAGCACCAGCAAGGCGGCAAGCCACCCCCAGGGTTAGGCCAACACCCTGGGCCCTGACTGATGGTCATTTGGTGACAGAATATCGGCTGGACAGGGCAACCATCACCCAGTTGCTGGACACAATCCAGGGTGACATTGGCAGCCGCATAGCCGCCACCACGGCAGTACCTCCCCTAGTGAAGCTTGTGTCTGTGCTTCAATTTCTTGGGACTGGCAGCTACCACCATACCGTTACCATGATGCATAGAATGGCCCAGTCCACATTCAGTGCCATGCTGGGACAGGTGCTTGATGCACTGTTGAATCATGTGAACGAACACATTGCATTGCCAGCCACACAGGCACAGGTGCACCAGCTGAAGGGTCAATTCTATGCCATTGCCCAAGTCCCGAATGTAATATCAGCCCTGGACTGCACACATGTGGCACTCGTACCACCCCAGGCACATGAGGCTGCCTACAGAAACAGGAAACAGTACCATTCCCTCAACGTGCAGATGACATGTGGCCCTGACCTCACCTTCAGCCACTGCTGTGCCCGCTAACCAGGATCCACCCACGACTCCATGGTCCTGCGCAACAGTACCCTGCCGGCGTAAATGGAAAGGCATTGAGGCCAAAACACATGGCTACTGGGTGAGTACAAATGTATACCATAAAGCATGTCAATCCACAACAGATGGTGCCTGTCACAGAATCCATTATTCCCAATAGGCAGCAGCATTACTGCAGCATTCACATTTAAGCACCTTGAACGATAAATCTTGGACATGTCCAACACAGCAGAACACACCCATGCAGGATGTAAGACATGTGGCAGCACAGTGACATATGGAAGCCCCACCACAATTAAGCCTCCTGTGTGAGTGGCACCATGGCTCCCAACACTGACACAGTACAGAAATCCCACCCTGCCCACCCTACAGGCATGGAATTCCAAACCATAAGCTGGCGCATCCACAAATGCATCACACATAAGAAGGCCGAGTAATGACAATGTACATCCCACGAACACTGTCCCCCAAATGGCCAGGGAAATGAATGGAGAGCAGTACAGAATAGTGACGACCAGCAAATGCAACATTAGCCAAATGGATTTGCAATGACACATGAGGCAGCCACTTCTGTCATGCAGAAGTAGATGGAAGGGCCCCCTTATCCTGCGTACCAAGTGGAGAGTACCCCATTGATTCAATCGTGCCCGTAGGACAACACACTCCACAATGTTATAGGCCAAATGCTAAAAATGGCAAAATGACACTGATTAGAGAGCTCTGTACATCCACTGGACTTACCTTGTCCCCATACTGGCTTTCTGTCCCCTGCAGGTGATTCTGGATATCCCCAGTACACGTGGCTTATGACCCCTGTGTGTCACCCACACACGGCGGCGGAGCGGGCATTCAACCTTACCCATGCCCGTACATGGATCTGCACGGAGAGGGCGTTTGGACTGCTGAAGGCATGCTTCCGGTGCCTCGACCGCCTGGGAGGGGCATTGATGTATGCACCAGAAAAAGTTGGCAAAATTGTACTGACATGTGCCATGCTGCACAACATCTGCTGTCGCAGAAATGTGACACTGCCCCCTGATGCTCATGTGCAGCCACCTGAGGATGGGAGTGAGGGCGATGAAGACCCAGAAGATGTTGCACATGCACAGAGAATTGGGCTGAGGGAGGGGAGGTTGGCCAGACAGGGATTGATTGATGGATTCTTTTAGAAATGGGTAATGGGTAAATTGGAAATATGTCACTTCAACATTGAATTGAATCAGTAACAATCACTACTGTCCATGCATTGTGAATTTTCTAACATGATTTATTTACCATCCAACAAACCCCCCTCCCATCAGTGAACACCCAGCACACTAACCCCCCTCCCCCTAGTAAGCACCCAGCACACTAGCCCCCCTGCCCCCAGTAAACACCCAGCACACTAACCCCCCTCCCCCAGTAAATACCCAGCACACTAACCCCCCTCCCCCAGTAAACACCCAGCACACTAACCCCCTCCCCCCAGTAAACACCCAGCACACTAACCCCCCTTCCCCCAGTAAACTACCCCCAACTGTGCAGATAGGCACATGTGTCTCATCAGGGCACCAACAACAATGCCATGCACCATTAGGATGGTTGTGGGTGCTTCCCTTTTCCGGGCCCCTCTGGTGTGCGTGCCCTTAGGTGGTCAATAGACCGGTGCCTAGCAGATGACTAGGGAACCCTCCATGGGTGTGGTCGATGTCGAAGGGACTGAAGCGGTGGCCATCATGTGCTGTCGCAGGAGGTTGTTTCCCTCCCGTGTCTGTTCAGAAAGTGCTGAGACTGCCTCTGTCAACTCCCTCACTCGTTGGCCGAAGCCTGTCAGGGCAGCGGTACATTGTTCAACAACTCGGCATGTACGCGCATTGTCCCGCGCTATGTACTTGCACCCATGCCTTATTGATGCACTGACAGCCTTGATGTGCCGGCTCTGCACCTTGGCCATCAATTCCACCCTGGCCTGTTTGGCCTCAATGATGTCGAGTTGGCCCATCACTGCTGCCTCAGTCACAAAGGGCTCCCCTGGTGTGTCACGTGGTGGCCTGCGACTTGTGTGCTGTTGGGGGGGGCTGCATGGTGACATGGCTCCAGCCTGGACTGGGCTGCCTGGCTCAGAGTGCCGGTCTTCTGGGCTCCCATATGATGGCGTGTCCACATCCGGCTGCGGTGTGCGGACACGACGCACAGGCACATGTCGACTTCCTGCATGCTGTGTGGCTGGCCTTGGGCTTCCCTGGGGTGTGATCATCCCTTCAGCCTCAATGCTTCCAGGAGAGTGTTGTCCTACCGCATGATGGTCACGTGGAGGTGTTGCTCCCACGTCGGGCTCCGATGCAGACCTCTCTCCCTCAGCATCAGGGCTGTGACTGGTGGCTTGGGGCGAGCTGGCGGTCGCCTCCATGCGGCCATGTGGCTGCTGCTGCTGTCTGGTGGGGCTGCGTTGGGGTGAAGTGGGTGTTGGCCTGGGTTGTCTCCCTTCGGTGCAGCCTCTTTGTGGGGTGCTGGTGCTGGTGGAGGCGCGCTGCCGTGGGCGCTGTGTTGGTGTGGCCTCCTCCCCATCATCTTCGTCCCGTTGGGATCGACGTGTGCCTGTGTGGTACATAGGGTGTGGTTTGAGTTCAATGCTACATATATTTGTGCGATGCCGGTCATGCCAAAAAGTGTGATTGAAGACAGTAACAATCACGCATTCTACTTGCATTCTGTTCAGTCGCCATGTGGTGCTTGTTGTGAATGTGTATGGAGGTACACTGCATGAGAATGTCGGAGTGACAAGATTGCATGCATGGTTGGGGTGCACTGCGCTCTGGGTTTTGGGGGTGTATTCATGCACACTCCAACTCTACGTAGCTGTCCTATGGCTATGGAAGTCTATCCCCTGCCCCTGTCATTCATGAACTGCACGTACAGGGTCCTCTAGGAAGCACTACCGTTCTATGGATGTAGGCCTTACTTATGGGTGTATGCAGTACCTCAGACACATGTCTTCGCATTCATTCACTCAGGGTCTGCATGTGTGGTACTTTCAGCTGCATGTATTTGGGGATGGGACTCACCTGCCGTTGGGTCGATGCCAGTGCCTGCCTCCGCTCCATCAATGCCCTTGATGGTGCCAACATCTATCAGGGCTGTCATTTTCACCTCCCAAGGTGTGAGTTCGGGTGGAGGTGGGGGTGGGCCTCCTCCAGTGGGCCTGCTTGCACTCCTGTGCTGTGACAGGATGCCACGGACTCGCACGCTGGTCGTTCAGGCGCTTGCGGCAATCCTCCCCATCCCGGGGCACGCGGCCCACAGCACTGACCCTTTGGCTGATGGTTCGCCATATTTGGGCTCTGCGCTGGCCACTTGTTTTGCGCTGCTGCAGCTCCTCGTGGTGTATCTCAGCCTCCTCGACCAGTACTGCTAGCTCCTGGTCACTGAATTTGGGCTTTCTCACCCTGTCCAGGGCGGACTTGCCCCTAGTGCGCTCCTGAGACATGTTTTGGGCTTGAATCGCGTGGATGGCTTCCAGGGGCTGTGATATCCGAATGATTGTGATTTCCAAGATGGCCACCGCTTTATTTCCTGTTCCTGCAGTGACGCGTTTCCCGCGCGCGATATGGCGGTAGCGCACGGTGCGCCGGATTTAAAGGTTTGCGCTATTCGCGCTAACGCCATGGACCGGGGCGCGTGCCCGATAACTCGTGATCTGTCGGGTTATCCGCCGGGGGCCTTGGCGTTAGCGCTAATTACTAAAATGGCCCAATACATAAAGCACTTCTGAGGCTATAAATACTTTTGTGAAGACAAAATGAGCAAGCAAAATGCTGCTTGAATAACTTTTTCCTGGTTCATGGAAACGTAACAGAGACAACCAGGGCAGGAGGGGATTGGTCCTCCAGGCACACCCACATTAAATATGCAAAATGCGTGTGCTAGGAGGGAACTTACTCCTGTAGCAAGTTATCACTCCTCCACCTGGTGTAAATCATGTTTGGATACTGGGCCCACCTGCTGTTGTAGTTTTTTTTTGTAACATGTTTTGCTAAAAGTGATTTCTTTTTCCCAAAGTTCGACACTGCTTTTGAGGACCAAGTTTCATTTTTATTTGTTACACCTTTTGTCTGCGGTGCATTCTAGATGATCCCCCTCTCCCCCCTCTCCCCCAAGAGATATACTTTTTGGGTGAATCATGAAGATTTGCGGCACCCACAATTTACGAGGGACCCTGTGCAAGTTGCGGCTGCAATTCACTTATTTCGTTAATATGGCTTAAAAATAGTTTGAACACTTTTGAAATATTTATTTATTTAAGATGTGTATATAGTGCGAACAAGGCACAAATGCATCTCAGCTCTTTACAACAAGTTCAAAAAGCTTATGTGAAGTAACTCCAGGAAACATGTTTTCGATGAGCCCAAATGGCATTTCTTTTTTGGGCCTATACAATCTAACAAGTGCTTTTCTACTGTTTCTGAAATGTTCCTTTTTCTGCTGTCTTTTTCACGGCACAACTGAAGGGCTTTTGTCTATTCTTCTGTCCACAAATATGCAGACTGCAGCATTTTTTTGCCAAGGAGTTGCCAAACTGCTCCCACTTTCTCCCACATGCTATTCTCCTTACAGCACAGTATCTCATGGCGAGGCAAGCAGGACAATAATCTCAGATATTTACATTTTCAAGCCAATTCTGAAAGGTTAAGTATGCATAATCAGCATTCATCTGACTCTGCAACAGAAACCACACTAACTGTTTGTTTAGGGGGAGGAATCACACTTTCTCCATGGAAACCTAGATCTATTTGGAGAGTTGCTTATCTGCTCTACCAATATTCATTTTTTTGCTGAAATAGGAGTCTGTATTCTGTGGCATTACATGGAGGCAGATTTTGATTTATTAAAGCCTGTTCGCACACGACCCAGAAAAATACTGTTGCTGAGAAAGAAAGGCAGTCTGCCTCTTATAAAGCTTTCTGAAAGGTGAATTATATACACCGCCCAAATCTTCAAGTGCATTTATTTATGTATTTGTTTTCTTAATGGCGTTGTTGTAATGGAATTCTGGCCAGCATTCCATATTCCATTGTCAGTTGAAGAGGGGCTGAGTGGTGGTGTGGCCATGGGGGTCTGTACAAAAATAAAGCCTTTGTTGAGACTTACCTCTGTCTCAGCAGTCATTTCACTGGCCACAAGGGTTGTGGTGGTAAGAGGAAGACAGACACTAATGCATCCACGTGTGCAGAGACCAAGGGGGCTGTGTGGGCCCTCAACACGATTGTTGGCCTACGCCGGTCCACAGCACCAAAGGAACGGACAGCCCGCTGTAGAGCGTTTACATGCGACATACAGGGAGGCTGCAGGATAAGCCACATGGGTGGTGGCCACCCGTATCTTGGCCGCACCAAGCCCCGTCACCGGAATGAGTGGGGGAGCTCCCGTGCACGCATTGCAACCTAGTGAAGACGCTGGAACCGGTGGCCATCTTGATTGCTAGGTAACGCCGACAGCAACATTGCAGGAGTAGCCGGCAGGAGAGCACGGAAGGGTGAATGAGACTGAGGTGGGTGACAAACCACAAGGTGCACAGCAGGATTTATCTGGTGATGTTGCAGGAGAGCACAGAAGGATACAAGAGAGCACGTGGGTGACACTTGAGGAACACAAGGTACTGTGTTACTCCAGGATTTAAAAGTACTGTTATTCCTGGATAGGGATACAAAGCCCAGTAGGCTGGGCAGCAAGAGGGCACAAAAGGTCACAAAGGACATTGACCTAGGGGGGCATGCAGAGCAACCCTGTGCAGGGTACACACACTGTCACCTGAACATCTCTGCGCAACCATGCAGCACACCAAAGCCAGGCCTCCTCTGGGCTTTTTAATATCCCCAGCCTAACGCCCAATCTTGTGGGACCTTTTAGTGGATGCATTTAAGGTGTACATGAGAGTGGCTGGAGTTTCGAGGTACAGTGATGACGAAAAGGAGGGAGCATTGTTGAATCGCCTACGGACTGAAGGCCTCAGTGTTCAGGCATCTCCCAGGTGAGGAAGTATACAGTTCATTTGACCCAAAGAACAAAACTGTGCTTGCGGTAGATGCTAGTGAGGTCAGTCTAGGGACAGTTTTGGAGCAGTGGCATGAGGTTGTGTGTAGGCCAATTGCATTCGCATCTAAGGAGCTTAGGGATGCCAAGAAGTGGCATGCCGTTATTGCAAGGTTATGCATTTGCTGCTTCGGCATCTAAGCACTTCAGGACGTTCATGTGGGGTATTCAATATGTTATTAGGATGGACCTCAAGCCACTTACATATGTTCTTACCACCAAAGGGGTGGGACCAGTGTCGCCCAGGATAGTGAGGTGGATGTTGGATTTGCAGAAATTCAATTTCAGGGTAGAGTATATACCCTGGCTGGCATCAGGAATGTGGTGGCGGATTGTTTGTTGCAGTTGCCGGGGATGGTGCCAGGGGAGCAGGGGGAGAGTGATGTGGGAACTCAGGTGGTGTGTGTGTGTGTGCTTCCTGCTGTGGACAAGAACAAGTGTGAGATGGAGTCATCCAAGGATTCTGTGTTGGCATGGTTTAAGGTTGGTCTGTGCGATGGCAGGGAGGCAGTAAACGCCAGGAAGGAAGGAAGAGTGTACATACATGTATCAAGTGAACTTGCAGAGAGTGCATGGGGTGTCACAAGATAGGATATGCCGGGGCCTCCTGTGAGTTTGAGGGGGAGGCTTGTCAAACTGGCACATGAGGGGCATTTGGGCAGGTTCCTTACTAAGAGGAGGTTGCAGGAGTCATATTGGTGGCTGGGTATGGATGATGAGGTGGAGACGGTAAAGGAGTACATGAAGCGAGAAACTGAAGAAATGTCCAGAGAGCAAAACGGTGTTGCTTACAAAAGTATCAAAATGTTTTTATTTACCATGATACAAAAAATTCGAAAAAGTCAATTAATGACATATTACTTTGTTAAACATCAATTAATCACATAACACGACAGCTTACTCCTTAGGGATGTGATCTACATAACTTTCTTCTTCTCAGATCCACCCTTGTGATAGATTGTTTTTAATGACTTCTATTGCTGTTTGTTAAATACATTTTAAACATTAAATGTTCAAATGGGATGTGATGAATGTTTGTCCCATCCCCAACTGGCAAGCAATGTTAATTAATTCAGTCATTTTTAGCCATTGTTGGTTGGTTGAATGTCACTATGTATGATGTATGGTTTGGATGCTGCACTGTGAATGTTTGGTGAGATGGATGCATTTTAGCCAAATATTTTGTTCACCTATGCTGTCGCGTTATGTGATTAATTGATGTTTAACAAAGTAATATGTCATTAATTGACTTTTACGAATTTTTTGTATCATGTTAAATAAAAACATTTTGATCATTTTGTAAGCAACACCGTTTTGCTCTCTGGACATTTCTTCAGTTCCTCACTTCATGATAATACTCTGGTCCAGGGATTAGAGTTTTCCTGCGTCTATCTGCTCTTGTGGTAAAGGAGTACATGACATGTGTTATGAGCGATAAGAGCAGAATCGTACGCCCGCAACCAGTGTACCCGGTTGATGTTCCCAATAAATGTGGCATTAGACATCATGGGTCCCTGAGAGTGCCTTGAGGGTGGTTTGAAGTTTGTGGTGGTGTTGGTGGACTACACATTGCAGTGGGTTGAGGCTGCTGCTTTTGAGACAGTAAATACAGAGAAGGTGATTGGTTTTCTCAAAAGGGTATTTGACAGGGAAGGGATACCCACGAATATGGTCACCGAAAATGGTGTGCAGTTTGTGTCTCATCGCATGCAGGCATTTTTGAGGAGCAATGGCATTAGGCACCATAGGACAGTCTTCTATTATCCTTCTGCTAACAGATTGGTCAGAAAGATGAATAGCTCTGTGAAGGGAGCCATTCACTTGGTGATCGCAAATGGTTTGTGCTGGCAAGATGTGGTCTCACAGGCATTGACCAGAGGTCGCCATTTGAGCTCATGAGGGAAAGAAATGCAGGGTCCAGGTTGAGAACGGCTGCTCTTGGAAGCAGGGTTCTCACTAAAGTGAACATGTCAGAGGTGTTGGAAAGGGTGCATATTTCCCAGGAACGGGTGAGGTCACAGCAGGGGGAGAGGAAAAGGAATCCCCTTGATGTCAAGAGGGGAGATTGCATGTTATGTTATGTTATGTTATGTTATGTTAAGTGAATTTGTATAGCGCACGTTCACTTGAGGGCATCATGGCACTCACCAGACAAAAAGATATAGCAGGATACAGCAGGCAAGATTCAGAACAGAAAAGTCTTCAAAGCCCTGCGGAAAGGAAGATGGTCAGAGGTGGCACGCAGGGACAGAGGGAGTGAATTTCAAGCCTTAGCCACTGCTACTGAAAAGACACGACCACTCATACGCGAGAGTCTAACCTGAGGGATTTCAAACTGGAAGGCTGACTGTGAATGAGGGAATTTCAGGGGAACATAAGGAGGGAATTTGGTTTGCAAATATTCAGCACCATATTTATAAAAAGCTCTGTGCACAATACAGAGTGACTTAAAGGACACGTTTCTCGACAGGTAGCCAGTGAAGCTGGTGGAGAAGGGGCGACATATGAGTGCCTATAGGAGGGCAGGTTACTGACCTAGCCCCTGCATTCTGAAGAAGCTGCAGACGGTGCACAAGATAAACAGGCTGAGCCAAGTAGAGCGCGTTGAAATAATCAATATTGCTAAGCACAAGGGTGGCTACTGCAGGTGCCTGAAATTTCCGAGGAATAAAAAGCAAGACTGTCCGTGAGATTTTAATTTTGAAATGGCCAGATTTATAGACAGAGGCGACCTGGCCGCACATAGATATAGAGGAGGAGATTTTAACCCCCAGGTCCTTCACAGAGGAAGCAGGGGAAGGGAATGGGCTAGGAATAGCAGGCCAGAATTCAGGGGTTCAGAAAGACAGAGGGCTGGAGGTGCCAACAACCAGAACCTCCGTCTTTTCACCATTCAGCTTCAGGGAAGTTCTCATCCATCCATAAACCAAGGTCCTCAAGGCACCCCTTAAACCGTGTAGCAGTATCCGGCATGGCAAGATCCAGATGAAGCATGATCTCTGTGTCATCGGCATAGGGGTAGCACAAGAAGCCGTGGGAATGGATAAGGCAGAGAAGTGGCAGAGTGGGAGATAGGATGTATGTATAAAGAACCCTAGGTTTGTGCCAAAGGGGAGGAGTGCATTCATGTCCCCCCCGCATTGTGGTGAAGGTGGGGGCAGGTTATGTGATCTTGGATGATGGGACAAGGTGGAGCAAAAGAAGGGTAGTCATTTTGAGAGGTACCACCATGGAACCATTGGTTGTGGGTGGTTCCTCTTTGGATCGTCATTTAAGTGGGTTTTCAGTGGAGCAGGTTGAGTGTGAACCTGCCGGCAGATTGGAGCTGGGGTGTAGTGAAGAACCCTCTTCTGGTGGTGGTGTGGATAGAGTGGGTGTGACTGAAGGTGTGGCTGGTGAGCAGGATGCTCGTGCAACAGTCAGTAGGAATAGGGGTCACCCGTCAAGGATTCGGGTGCCTCCTTTTAGGATGAGAGGCTGTCTGGTAGGGTGGTGTGAGTAGTGTCTGGGGATGGTTTCATGCATCTTTTATCTGCATTATTTATCATGTATGCTGGCATTCCATATTCCATTGTAAATTGGAGACGGGCCCAGTGGCAGTGCGGCCACGGGGTTCCATATAATAATAAAGCGTTTGTTGAGACTTACCTCTGCCCCAGCAGCCATTTCAGGTTTCTAGCGTGTATGCAACATCTGGGTGAGAAATGCAAAAAGGATAGTCCAGGCTGAGAAAAATAAAGGCCTTAAAATGTTTCCTGGCTAGGAATAGGGGGGCTCAGCCTATGCTTGAACAAAGAGTCCGTTTTTTAGAAATTCCCTGAATTGTTACAAGGAATTTGCATCAGAGAAGTTATGAGTGATCCAGGATCATTTTATCCTCGAAGATTTCTGCTAGACTCTGTAGCCCATGCCTTCAGAGGAGCAGTTTTCCAGTATTGTTTTGGGCTTTTGAACATAACGAGTTAGACGTTGCACTCAGATTTTCCACAATTACTCAAAATTGTTCTTGATCCCCCCTTCCTTTTGGAACTAAACTTGAGCTATGCAGACAAGAATGGCATGTAAAATGGGCCCTCATTTACGCCACAGCCGGTACCATCCTGCGCCATCACTCTGAAGGTCCTCCAGAGCACCGACTCTTGATGGCTCAGGTCCACTTTGTGTATCCGCGTGTTTCCATATTTCTGCAAATCCTCAGTGCCTATGTGGAGATGCTTCTGGCGGTCAATCTAAAAAAAGGCACACCCGACCTTGAAGAAATGAGGCTCTCTCCTTTTACACTGCCTCACAACCCCTGCATCTCATTTAGCCAAGGTTTGTGTCAGATGCACTTTCTTTTCTCATCATGTGTCATGCATAGAATTGCCAGTGTATTTGTAAGGCAGTCATATGTAGGCCCAACTCTGTAACAAGCATCTCCTCTCATTAGCACACCCCCTGTACTCCTTGCCAGCTTCCCATCTGGAGCACCTGCATGCTGTGTGTCTGGGCCCTGTCAGCCATTGGCCCATGACTGTCAGCTCAGTCTCCATGTTGCCAGGTTGTGTTGCTTCTTGATCTCCTTAGGGAGGATCCACTGATGTGATGTTGCTTACCTTTTGTTTGTGTATTCCTGCCGCTTCAACACTTGTGTCCGCTGAGCCTTTCCATGCTAACAATCTGCATTCCTGACCCTTTTCGTTTTCCTGGAATAGAGCCACACAGAATCCAGCCTTTTGATACTTTTTACTGAGCTAACTGGAAATGATATATTGAGCTGGTACAATGCACTAGCTCTCAGAGTCGCCTTTATCAGATGATAGTCACAGAACGAAATGAGAAACAATAAATCACAGTGCCGGAAATGTTTTTCACATAGTGAAACAAGCATTGGAAAAGCCAAAAGGTTTGATTACTTTACATGTTTCTGCTGGGCAAGGACTTCACTTGTCCAGGTACTCACACCATTGCCAGAATCTGTCATGACAAGTTACTTAAAAGCAAGCACATTTGCATAACCATGATGTGATTATGAAAATGTGAAAATTAAAATCGTAGCACCTTCAGTGAGAGTGAAATTAATTTGACTTATCTATTTAGACAAAGAGGGTGCTGCTTTTTTCAGAAGCCTGGGTACTTGCTTCATTGCCATACAAACCATAGGCACTTGCGCCATTGCCATCTAATGCCCAAGTAGTCACAACACTGTTAAAGATATGCCCGGTTAGTCCAGCCATGCCGGGGTACATTGCCATGCCGGGGTACATTCTGCACAACTAGTAAAGGAGCCGGTCCGATAGCACAGCGAGTAGAGCGCTCGCTTTGACATCTGTGCAGAACCTCAGCTTTTCATCCCCTCAGCTTTTCATCCTTCGGAGGTCGATAAATGAGCACCACAAACAGTGGGTAATAAGCAGGGCTCAGGTACCTGAGGGTTCGTAGCGCTATATAAATGCTAAACTATTTTTAATGTCATGTTCTGGCCTTACCCTGCCATATTTCCCTATGCCGAGCATGCACAGCAGTGCCGGGATCCATCATGCCCAGTTAGCACAGTAAGGGCAGTTTGCTATCGCCCCCACTGAGGACATCATTACCATAGTCATCCGTATTGTCTACTTTGGAGAGCAAGACTTGATCGCATTATCACAGCAGTGCCAGATAGCATTATGCCCAGTTAGCAAAACATGCCCAGGTTTCAAACTGCCCACGTACCATAACAGCGTCAAGCACCATATATTCCCCAAGGTGCACATTTGTGTCAATTTCATTTTGCCCAGTTAGCCCAAAGTTACCAAGATGTGCAATAGTACTTATGTAAGAAGGAGAAACAAGCAGAGCAGTGGCAAAGAGAGAGCAATTCAGAGGGAATTAAGGGGGTTGTTTCTTCTTAGGCAGTTGTCAATATTGAACTTTGTTAGGCTTTGCCTGGACTCTAACATGAAGGTCCGTGCTAAAACTGTTGGGCCATCTTTGCAAATAAGACACAAATCCCAATTGCAGATGCCTTGGGATTGCACACACTCTAAAGTGTTCTCACGTGTTCAATGTTTGCTATTGCTGCAGTCAAGAATTCCTCCCATAGTCCCGCAATTCACTTGCATCACATGACAGTGTTATTGATCTCCACCCCGTTAAGTTGCCACCCCTTACAAAGCAAACTGCTGCACCGACACACAGCATGCATATGAAATATCTATATAGAGACAACTAATTATGTTACATTCATTTTTCATTTAGTTACTGCTCACTATGAACTGATTTAACCATTTGTACTTAAAAGGTTTCACTAGTATTCCAAATCATGTATACCCATTCATTCAATGTCCAGCAGGAGGTCTATTAATCGTTACCTCTATCACTACAAACTCGTACATGTAGGTAACACAAAGATTTCTGAAGCAGGCACATTAACTGACTGGGCTCCCTTGCTAAAATTGATAGCATACCTGTGGGGGTCTGTGATATTATTTAACATGTACCTTCTGCATTTTGTAATTTCAATTGAGCATTTGTTCCATCAACTCCTCCCTTTCAGTTTATGCCCCGATTTTCCCCATGCGCTCCTCTCTCCCGTTCACACTTACTAAACTATCACCGTGCCTTTTTTATTTTTCGGTGCTTTTGAAATTGGATAGCATAATCGATTTTCAAAGAAAGGGCGTTTTTGCTATTTTTCATAGGAGTATTTTTGTCGAAATAACATAGTCTTAACCGTGTGGCGAAGAGAAGAAACCCTGCCCCCCTCGCTTACCACTCGACAAGCTACTGTACAAGTCTGTATCCTCGAGCAGAGGGCGACAGAGAAGCTCTAGGGAGGAGAGATCTGCTGTGGCAAAGGGGGGCAGGAGTATTCAAGATGGGGGAGGACTTGAAAAGAGCAGCTGAGTTAGCAGAGAACAGTAAAGGAGAAAGATTGCATGCAGAGGGAGGCTGATCAAAAATGAGAAGAAGGAAAGAGTAACTGAGCGATAGAAAAAAAAGCTACAGGTAAGTGCATACACAAGCCCTCCAACAGTTCGAGGTTAGTTAAAAATCACTCTTTTGGGAATCCATACGCATAGGCAGGAATTCCCAGATTGCTTTAAAAGACTCACAACCGCCAAGTGGCCCAGGGTCGTGCCTGGCACCTTTACCCAGCCCTGATTTTCAGTAGGGACAATTAAACTACAAGTTACAGCATGCAACGTGCAAACCCAGAACCGTGAACAGGCATGACCTGGAACCATTTGGCAACTGTGAGCACAGTACATAAGAGACTTTCTACTGGAGTGGGAAAAATCAACCAAGCCTCAGACATTGGTACAACAAAGGTAAACACACAAGATTTGAACGCAGGATTTTCTGTTTAACCTCACACAAGATATGCTTAACATTCTATTGCTGCATCCAACATTCAGTTTTACAACAAACAAAAAAAATGTCTGTATCTCCATGACAGGCAGCAATATATAGTGATTTCAATGCCCAATTGACGTTACAAATAGCTTTTGTGGTTTTGTTTTGGAGTCTAATTGCAGTATTGCAGTGCCACTACCCCATAGTTAGTTAACTGCAGTTACATGTGCTTAATGACTTGCATATAATGTGACCAAAACAACATTTGTTCTCAAGGATTCTTTGCTGGAATAAATGAAATTCTTTTTCTTTGGACTTTAAATAGGCCCTATTCAGATTCACAATGACTAAACTAGAACCAGGGCGCACACACAATCCTGAACTGCAATCCAATTGTTTATGTGCACATCTGATTATCTTCTTCTTACTTCCACCCTCACAATATCCAGTGCAGGTATACATATTGACTGTTTGATTTCTAATCAAATTAAAACACTTCTGTCCTCCTTCCTTTGCATTGCAAGGTTGCTGTTCATTTCTATGCATCGAGAAAGCCATAATTGCATATGGTGAATTGAAGGTATTATCCAAACCACATTCCACATCCCATCACAAGTCGCTCTGGGGAAGTACATGCATGGGTATTGACCACATTGATGAACATCCATTGGCACTAACAGGAGGGATTTCACATTCAGTTCCTTCCACCATCTCAGGGGCAGAAGAGGAGGGGTAAAGAACGTATCTACTGAAGATCAGGGAAAAACGAAATATCAGGTAGCTGAGCAGCAGGTGTGGAGAGAAAGTCCCAGGCATCTATCTCCACCGCCTCCAACCACTAGTAAGTCAAACAATAATGATAACAATGGCACCAACATATATGATGATCATGACAAAAGTTACGATCCATCAAAATGCAAGCAAGAACATGCATTGCTGTTTGAAAGCAGTGATACTGAAGAGGGGGAGGAGAACTTCATCACAGATAGTGGTCGTAATAATAATGGCAGCTTGACCCCACCTGTGTACAGTGTTTTCGAGAAAAAAAGCCGTCATTGCACAGATGAGAAAGCACTTCACATCAAAATGTGGCATCTATAACACCACCACCATCGCTGCCAGCCCTATCAGGCCCAGATGAGGCCAGCATGTGTGCTTTAGCCCCAAACAAAAGTCAAAAGTCTGGCAGAACTTCACACAACATGAACAACAACTTTATATAGTTGCTTACACACTCTGCTAGAAGGCATTTTGCCAAGGGAATGGAGGGACCAACCTGTGCATCACAGCTCTGTGGTATATTTGCAGTGGCCTTATGCAAAACATTGCAAGACAGCAAAAGATCTAAAGTACGTTCCTCCCCTTGCCACCGGACAAGCAGCATACCATCATCATCTGGCACAATTAACCCTGAAATTACTGCAGCTCTTCTTGGGAGTGGGACACAAAGCTCTACCATCATACTCAAGTGATATCTAGCAGCAGTGATCCCAAAATCTGCCAGGCCAGTGTTGTGGAAGTATTTGAGCTTGGCCAAAAATATCACAAGTGACATAACCAACAGCAAATACTCAATGTTTACCTCATTATAATGTCAGCCATTGATTGATTTGTTTATTTATTATGTGCCTATACACAAGTGTTTCAAGGCACAACAAGGCAATGAAAGGGAACAAAGGGAAGACAAGACAAACAATCTTACTAGGCCTCATGACATTCCGATCGTGCAAATGCGCAACAGAGAGTGCAGGGGAGAGGATGCACGGGGAAGTGCAACCAGGGCAGCAGGCTCTGAGTTAAGTGCAAGGGAGGCTGGGACAACAGGGCGCAATCCCAGCCACGAAGTGCAAGGTAGGCACAGTGACAGTGCGGAGTGAGCTAGGCAGTAAGTGCAGGAGGACTGGTCTGGGGTGGGATGGTGCCCTGTAAGATTCAATGGGGGCCAAGCGACCGGTCAGCAGAGTAGGAGCAGGAGCAAGGGTAGGTTAGCAGGGGAGAGGGAGAGAGAAAGAAGAGGAGAAAAGGATGGTCTTGGGGAGCTTCCAGAGCTTAAGGGGATCTGGCTCAAGACAGAGAGAGGCAGGGAGGCTGTTCCAAAGGGTGGCTCCTGCAGAGGAGCTCCTGCAGAGGAGAGAGATTCCACCCCCACGCTCTGCTTGGCGAAGTGACTGACCCACAGAGAGTTGGAGGTAGATGAGTGGAGAGCTCTATCAGGAAGGTATTTAGGAAGAGAGAGTTGAAGATAGTGAGGGCCACATCCTTCAACATTTTTTTAGGGATGATGCAGAGGGTCTTGAACTTTACCCTTGCTGCCACCAGGAGACATTGGAGGGATTTCAGGGCCAGAGAGATGCGGTCCCTGGGCTTGAGGCCAAGGATAAGACTTGCAGTCCTGTTCTGGATAGGTTTCAGAGGGCGAAGAGTAGAGTTAGGAAGATTGAGAAAGAAGCTGCTGCAGTAGCCCAGACTAAAGAGAACCAGCGTCCTGGAGAAAGTGAGCTTCTGGGGGAAGGTGAGGAAAGGGAGAATACCTCTGAAGAGATGCAGCTGGAAGTGGGTCTTCTTGGCAAGGTCCATGATGTGGGAGGAGAAGGAGAGAGTGGAGTCAAAGGTGACCCCAAGGTTTTTTGCCTCACAGGAGGGTGAGGGGAGAAGGCCCAAGGGGGGCAGCCAGAGTGAGAGAGGAAAAGCGGGAGCAGGGGTCCCAATGAGGACAAACTCTGTCTCACCGACATTAAGGCAGAGATCACTGGAGGCACACCATGCCTGAATCACAGATAGACAGTCAGCAATGAGCAAGTGGGGGAGGAGGTTGAGGGTAGCCTGGAAGAGAGCTGTGTGTCATCCACATAACACTGACAGTTAGAGAAGAAGGCAAAGATCAGGAGGGCCAAAGGGACCAGATATACAATGAAGAGCCAGGGTGAGAGGATAGAGCTCTGCTCACTATGTGCACGGTGAAGTGGATGTGTTGGCCCACCAACTGCTGTATTTCCTACACCCCTGAAGCTGTAATCTTGTTGTACAATTCTGGTAATACTATGCCAAAGAATAAAAATAGGCTGGGCACATTTCAGCAGTGGTTGTTTTTTAAGCCACCTGAATGCAATTTAGTGGAAAACCATGGATTCAGGTGGCGTATGCGAAAGAAGAACCACTACTGGAAAGTACCCAGCCTACTTTTATTCACTTGCATAGTATTACCAGAATTGTACCACAAGATTACCGCTTCAGTGGTGCAGGAAATACAGCAGTTGGTGGGCTAACACATACCCTTCACTGTGCAAATGATGAGCATTGATCAGAGCATTAGCTACTTGGCTGTTACAGCACAAAGGGTGGCCTTTATTTTTTCAACCAGCCAAGAGGAGCCCCAGAGTAAGGCAAGGGGCATCAGTTGTATTTGGTTTGATCCAGGAAATATTTTCAGGGCAGAAGCTCCAGAGGCCTTGATAGCTAGAAAAACGTGAATGATGTCTAGTCACAGTGGCTAATACCTCATTATTTCCATCTGGGCTTTGTTGCAGCAGACAAAGGATCTTCTTGCTGCCTTATGAATTGCCAAGACAATGTACTTCCCCTGCTTTGCACACATCCTTTACCCCATGGTCACAAACGTTATCAGCAGTTGTGAACCTGTGAAAGAAAATGCTGCGGTGGCACGAGGAGATCAACTATAATTTCAGTCATGCTGACCATGACAAACATGCACAGTGGCAATTGCAGATGTGCCACAAGTTGTCACTGCACATTTCAAAGAACTCAGTAGCCATATGTTGGACAGGATATGTGAGCATAGTGATGCCATCACAGACTAGTGCAATACTCACATCAGGGCTCAAGCTCATGCATTCTTGACAGTGTCAGTGACAGTTGCTGTCTCATCTATGCTCTGCACTACTTTTTGAGGAGGCCACAAAGAGAGTTAGTTATCCCACCATGTATCCCTGAGTGACGTTTTGCCAGTGGTGTACCTGCTGGAGCTAAACCTGACTAGCATGATGAAGGCTCAAGCCTTGCAAGTGATGCTGATGCGACACAACTGTGGAGGGACCTGCTTTCAAACTTGCATGGAGATTCACAGGTATTTGGATTTAAAGGAAGCATTGAGTATCTAGTGGTTTCCATAATAGACCCACCTTTCAAAGTAAAAGGGACAGATTTTCAATCATATGTGTCCCAGGAGGAGGACTTGTAGCAACCCGCATAAGGAAGGGAAACTGTATAAATGTGCAAGGGTGCTTTGCTGGAACAGTTATAGCATAAAATGAAGAACGCATGCAAGCAGCAGGAGGAATACGAACCAGATAAACATTTCCCCACTACTCCAGGAATGTAAAGCTCAATATGGACAGCATTAATGACCACTTACACCTACTGAAAGCTTTCTGAGCAGTGCAGCATGTACTTGGAAGATATACTGAGTGACACTCTCCTTATGGATCCAGGCATCTTCAGTACAAACAGCAGGGACATCATGTGGGGGTGGCCAGGGGTTGCAGTTGTGACCCCTGAGTTCTCCCTTGCTACCCCTTAAAAAATGTTTTTATTTTTTATTATATTTTTAAAATGTAAGCTCCTGGGCTGTGGCCAGCACCATGTGGCTCTTTATTTTTGGAGTGGCTGTCTTTCTTGTTTAGGCCACTTAAAAAAAAAGGGGGTTACACAAATGTAGCACTTTGAGTAGTGACTCTAAATAAGAAAGAATAGAAATAACAAATAATCTGTCTTTCTGGAATTCTATACAATAATAGCTAGACTCATTAAAGGTTTATTTCAGGCACACTTCATGGGGTGAGTCACTGATTTAGGCTATTCCTAAACACCTCAACTCAGCCTTTCATGCTTCTGAGGTCGATAAATGAGTATCAACACAGGTTGGGTGATATTGTATGTATATTTGTTCTATATAAAGTGCAGATGTGTAATTGCTATATAATAACCCATCATTATCATTTGGACTTGGACATCTGCTTGCATTCACAGTAATTTGGTAATATGGGCCTACACACACTGATATTAATGATAAACATGGTGATCCATTCTTGTATGAAATGTATATCAAATTATAGTGATGTCGTAACCATATTTTACGTAGTGTACTTAGGAACAATGATATGTGTTGTCACTTCCTGTTTTGTCAAGGGGTGAACGGTCATGCTCCATCACTTTCTGTGATGTCACTTCAGGGTGAGGGGGTCAAATGACATCACCTGCTGTGATGTCATCAGAGGTCAAAGGACACGTGATGTCACTTCCGCTGGCATTTTGGTGGAATGACGTCCCTGACAAACTGGTCATCAACAGGGAAAGACATTAGACCATCATGTACTGGAGATTTTGCCTGTCGGTAGGGATTTGGTTTGATCCAGGAAATATTTTCAGGGCAGAAGCTCCAGAAGCCTTGATAGCTAGAAAAACGTGAATGATGTCTAGTCACAGTGGCTAAGACCTCATTATTTCCATCTGGGCTTTGTTGCAGCAGACAAAGGATCTTCTTGCTGCCTTATGAATTGCCAAGATGATGTACTTCCCCTGCAGGGGAAGTCATGACGATGAACCGGTTTAGTATTTGTACAGCATATGTGCAAGTTGCTTTTGAAACACTATGCTTCCAACTCAAATGTGAAATCCAAAAGACTTTCTATTTTGGTATGGGGTATTGTGTCTAAGAGCTGAAAAAGTATTTCTGTGCCGCATGTTGAACAAGTAACATAACTTAATTGCAAAAACTATGGAGCAACATACAACTGATGTAATTTGTATCACCCCAACCTCCGGAGCCTTCCCTCCACCCCAATGGGAGTGTCCATTAACCCCCCAGCAGGGGCTTTAGGTAGGGATAGGGAAAAGTATGTACCTGTGACTGTGCAACAGTAAAGAGAGCAGGCAACAACCACAACAACCCCTGCAATAGGCGACTGCTCTTTTGCCAACACCGGAGGGGTTTACCAATGTCACACATATTTTTATTGCTAGTCCACTGCTCACACCATTCAATAACCCTTCATATGTGTATTAAAATAAATGTGCAATTTATAAAACATCAATACACAATACACTCAGTATTGAACACTTAATGAATGCTTCTTACACTCTCATGTAAAAAATACATCTTTTAATTATGAGAAATTTGTAATGAAGAAACATTGCAATTATTATCATCACAATACACAACACACTTAAGAATGCAACAAATAAATAGTAGAAATGCTGAACCATTGTCATTGTCTCTACGTCAAATAAAGACTAAGACTGGTCAGCCTTCTCCAAGAAATCATAGTCACCTTAAAAACCAACTACCTGACTCACCAGGTCGTGATAGACAACCTCACAAATCATGCTACGCAATCTAGCACCTGTCTCACCAAATCATGATTGGAAACCTCATAGAGGTATCTGCCTCAATCAATACCACAATACCTTTCTTCTGTCCCAAGCCTCTAGTCACTGAGGAACCCTACTAGAGCAGGAGCTCTCCCTGCACTACTGGAGCAGTGCATCTTCAGGCAAATATACCTGGGCTTTAAGGTAAGCCCATCGGCTAGTCTAAACTGTCCGCTTTAGCAATTACTGCTGGAGCATAATTGCATTTCCACCACATAGCCCGTATTATATTTCAACCATCATCTGCTGAGCATCACCTCAGCCGACAAGAAAGGAGCTGCAAGCGACTTCTGCACGCTTTGTGTAATTTCTACCATTACCAGCCACGAGGAGGATTCCATGTCAAGATGTCCGCCACATAATCTGCAGGCCTACACCTTCCTCCAGTAGCCATCAGCTGGTCTGAGCCTGCCAGCTGATTGGCTCCAGCGGCCTTCTTCATCCAATCCTGTTTCACAGGCTCTGTTTAAGACCTACTTGATTTGGGATTAATCCCAGATATATGGAGCCCTCTTAATAAGAACGGCGCGATTGGCCCCTTGACTTATTGATCCATAAGCAATTTCCACATACACGAGTCAGAACGTATTACAACTCTCAATGTTGGCCAATCGCCGATGACAACATTACTTGTGTCATAGAAACTAGCTACCAGACTGCATTCATTGCACATTCCAGGTTCTCACCGGGATGCGAGCCTTGATAACAACTTCATTGTCGAAACACGTATCGGCTGAGACCTTTATATTATAAATACCTAACATTCAAGGACTCTGGAATGCCTATTATATGACTACAGTTATAGTGTATACATTATAGTCCAATTGAACTTATTCAAGGAAGTGCATGCTTTTTGCGGGTCATTTATCTTTAGATTTCTCACTATTCTGGGTATTGGTAGGCTTTCCCAGACATTGACTCAGGCAACGCAGCTCATATCCCAATTACTAATTTTGGGTCTTGTTTAGCGCACACATTGTGTTTCTTTGCCTACCACCTTTACTTTTTCATACTGTTTCGCCGGCAGGCGAGCGCCCGCCCACGTCATAAGGCACCTGACCCAAGACTCCTGCCCAGAGCCTGTCGGAGCCGGGATGGCCGTAGGGTCGTACCGCAATCTGTCTTCACCATGAACACTTGACCCTGATTGACTACATGAGGAGTAGATCATATCGTCGCTCAGTCATGGTAACTCACCGAACTCATTACTCGCCCTATACAAGACTGAGTCACTAGTTCATGTTTAACCTCAGCAATACCTATGTGTAACCTGTCTTGCCCATCAAATCCCGCCTATACTGCTACCGCTACTGCTCTTGTACACCTTCTCCTCTACGGAGGACTAGCCTGCCCACACAATTACTGCACTCTGTTCATCTGCTTCACCCATGGTGTTCCCATGATTATGAACATAGCTAACAACTCTTTATTCTCCTATCTCGACCGGCACATTACTGAGTTATCTGCCGATGGCATCAACAACAAATACGCGTATTAATTGCCTTCACGCCGATCTGTTGTTTGCGCCACGGCGGACCTTTCTAACGATAAACGAAATCTGCAGAAATGACCTCACCTTAATGATGAAAGGTACTATCTGGGATATTACATCGTCAGACTGTGTACAGATCCTTGCTTCTATATGTTAACACCTCTGTGCTTAGCTACTCTGCCTAGATACTCTGCCTAGATACCCTGCACTGTGCTGGCTCTTCCTCTTGAAAGGGACCCTACCATATGTACCATAATTAGCCACTCTGTCTAGATTATCGTTACATTGCATTAAGACCATTTATATTTGATCGGTTCTTTATTCCCCAGCTATACGGTCCCCATTGCAGAACTAGGGTCTCCTTGCTCTAGCGAAAGTACTAGTACCCGTCTGCGGTCGCCTGGCAGAAATTCAAGGTCCCTACGCTTATGTCCACTTTGCAGAACTAGGGTCTCCTTGCCCCAGTGAACGTATTAGTATCCGTCTGCTGTCACCTGTTATAAACTTAATGCACTTACACAATCTCCCATTGTAAATGCACTGTGTATAATCTGCATGCCTTGCATACTGAGCTACGGAATGTATGTACCCCTATATCCACAAGCCCATGAACGCGTGATTTTCTATTAGCACCTTGCTGCTTACCTTAGAGACCACTACTTACTGAGCTTATACATGTTTAGCCGTGCCTTATCAACCACTGATCCCCAAAAAGGCTGAGACCGATTTCAGTTATATGCGGTATATAACACTGCCTATCTGTCTGATCCCGTGTCACCAGAGCTCTGACAGGACGCACTCAAGGGAGCATTGCATATTGACAACTCTCTTCTCCACGAATAGTGTATTGATATTATTTACTATGCAGACTGCCAACCATTACATCGCCACCCTCCTGATTATCCTAACAACTGCCAACTCTTCCAGCCAAGGGAGCAGCTGTTCTCAACTTGAAAGTAGAATCCCAACAACGGCTATAATGTCTCCTACATCACTGGAGATTAAACCCACCAAATTCCTCCCAGCCCTCAAATATATCCTTTATCACACATCCATTAAGCCAATCTCCTTCTTACCTAATTTAAATTCAGGTACCAAGCTACCTCTTCACTTCGACTGACCTAGATCTCCTGAAGTAGCAGATACCATAACACCTAGCCAATGGATCAATGTATATGTTACTAAACCTACACCCAACCAACCTTGCTCTATAGGAGTCAGAAACAGCAGGCTTGGTTCCAAACGTGCCAGTTATTGCTCTACTCAGACTAATATGGTAGATGAACCATCCAGCCCAACTTGGACTAATAACCCTATAACTAAAGCCAACTACAAGAAAAGTACTAAAACTTACCACAAGAAGGAATTGCCCACCTCACCACCCAAGACCAACCTTTATATCAAAAGTGCCCTAATAAACGCCAGATCTGTGGTTGCCTGTGCCACAGATATTGCCGATCTAATTAAACTGGGAGACCTAGATTTCCTAGCCATATCAGAGACATGGTTGCATGCTGCTGCAGAACCGTCCCTGCTATTAGCCATACCTGACACGTATACTATTGTGAGAGCAGACAGAACAACCTCGAAAGGGGGAGGCAATGCCTTTATAGCAAAGTCTAACCTAGGGCTCAGAGTTGCCACGTCACCTATGGTGAAATCAACTAACCACTTCCAACTCAAGTACCCTAACAATACACCTAATTTACAGACCTCTGGGTCCTATTGGATCTTATGAGGAAGCTATCATGACTATACTGGCAGATACCAAACTCACTTGGCAAATCCTAATGTTAGGTGATTTCAACCTGGGCTTCCTTGACCCTAACGACCAACAGGCCAAGACTGTATCTGAGACCTTGACTGAATTAGAGCTCACGCAGAAAGTCAACAAGTCTACACAACACATGAGAAAGGAACAATACTAGACTGGGTAGCAGAACTAAATTGTGATACAGCAAAAACCTCTGTTGAACCTCCGACGTGGACTGACCATCACCTAGTCTCGTTCACACTAACTAAACGACCAGCAACTACAACTTTCCGTATTGCTTCACAATTTCTTACTCGGAATAAGCAGAACTCAGTACATGAGACCTTAAACCCTGATGCATTGGTAGAAGTATTCAACTCCGCTATCACACAAGCACTAGACACCATTGCTCCCCTCATAATGCAAAAAGCCAAACCCAGAGCCCACCTTAACTCACTCTGCAGCTAAAAGCTCTTTGAGCAGAGAAAAGAAAATTAGAAGTCTTGTGGAAAAATACCCCTCCAATGAAAATAAACATAACCTGAATGAAATTTCTTTCAAGTACAAAACAGAAATATTGTGAACCAAACGTGAAACGTATAACAAAAGGATAAGTAAAGCCAGTTCCAGTACTAAAGAACTCTTTGTGATCTTCCATTCCTCAAGAGGACTCTTTCACAAATGATAGAGTATGGTGTACTAACATCCAAAATGCTTTATCCAATAACATTGCCACTCTCCAAAAGAAAATTGAAGGCAAAAGACTCATCCTAACCAATATAGATAAACATGACAACCCCCAAAAACACTCCCTCAAACCTCTAGATGAATTAAAATTCTCACAAGTCATTACCTTAGAGGTAGCAAAGATCATCACCTCCCTTAAACCCCTCAAGATGCCAGGGAGATATTTGCCGAGCACAAATCAGCAAAGAGGCTGCCAGAGACCTGGCACCATTTATCACCAAATTAATAAACGCTTCATTCCGCGCCTCTAAAGTCCCTACTAATTTTAAGGATGCCTTGGTACTACCTCTGCTAAAGAAATCTGCACTGGACCCAACCATCCCAACCAACTACAGGACAATCACTACCATCCCATTTTTACTCAAAATAATAGTTAAAGCTGCATTTCTCCCGATCCAGTGCTATCTAGAGTCCAATAATCTCTTAGGCCTAAGACAATCAGGGTTCAGACCACACCACGACACAGAAACTGCCCTAATTGACTTGAAAATGCAAATTGACCAACTTAAAGACAACAGACAATGCGCCTTACTACTCCTACTGGACTTATCGGCCGCGTTCGGCCTGGTCGACCACAAAGTGCTCTGCAAACACTTGTCCACAGCAGCTAACTTCTCCCAAGAAGCCACCGATCTGATTCAATCCTTCCTCAACAACAGGTCACTGAGTGTTTTCTCTCCCTCAGCTGCCGCTGATCCCATTTTTATCACATGTGGCATGCTGCAAGGCTCATGCATCTCACTGACCATGTATAATATATTTGCAAAGCCTTTGTTCGACGATCTGTATCATTTGGGTGTCATCTACACTAATTACGCAGACGACACCCAGATACTCTTACCCCTTTCGGGTAACTATGATACAGACTTGGCTTTGGTCAATAGCATATACCTAATCATTCAGGAATTGATGGGCACCCATGGTCTATGCCTGAATGATGCCAAGACTGAGATCTTGATCCTAGGAGTCTCGGCCAACCTCATCAAATTGGGAAGCCAATGCACCTCATTTACCATTGACGGCACCAATATCAAAGATGCCAAGGAGACTACAACACTTGGATTCTACTTGGATTCAACCTTGAATGGGGTAAACAAGTCAATGCAACAGCTTCCGCCACGGCGTACACGTGTAAGCTGATTCGGGCGTGTAAACCGTTTTTATCTGCTAACAGCTGTATCACACTAGCGAGAGCATTCATTTTTTCTAAACTTGATTACTGTAATGCCCTTTATGAAGGAGCTAATAAACAAATTTTGAGCAAGCTACAATTCTTACAAAATAATGCTTTAAGAACAGCTTTATGCATCTCAAAGAGGCAACACATCTCTGAGGCCAGAAGATTGCACAACAGGCTCCCTATTAAGGATAGGATCCAATTCAAGATCATATCTGTCACTCATAAATGCCTAAACAAGGCTGTACCGCAGTACCTAAGAGATATTATCATGAAATAAATCTCATCACGACCCACTAGGACTGCACATTTGGATTGCATTGTAGTCCCCAGATTTAACTTGAAAAAAGCCGGGGGTACCAGCTTTCCGGTTCAGGCGGCCCACTTCTGAGCACGACATCTGACTAGCTTAGATCCTGGCTTCCGGTGTCCTTGTAGAGTACTGTTTTGCCTTATACTGTTTCATGCCTGCCTAATATATATGTCTACTTCTGCACTTTACCTGTATTGTATTTCTTGCTGCTTGAAACTGTAATACTTGTATTTCTATGCAATGCGCCCAGATACCTTTGGGTTGGGAGCATAATACAAGTAAATAAACAAAGAAACAAATAAACAAAACATTTGATTTCAAATGAAAGGTAAACAGCCTCCTCATACTCACTAACTGTAGAAGGTAGAGAGTTGAAGAGAGCTGGAGTAAACCCTGTGCCTGGGATTATCAAAAATTTAAGGAAAAATGAAATAATTGAAAGATTCCAAAAATATTTAAAACCCATCTATTAATGCACCATGATTTGTGCATGAAAAAGCAACAGAAATAGGATACAATGCTTCAAAGAAGGTTACAATTCAATTGGACTTACTGCTGCCAGCATATAACCAATCCAGAATAAGTAAGGTGTGTGCTCTTAGGCTGTGAGCTGAAGTACCTTTGGGGAATAAAGAAAGGTCTTTCCCACGGTGCTCAAAAAGAATTCAAGTTCTGCAAAAAAAATAGGCAGAATCCAACTTAGGGCTTCAGGTATCCAGTAAAAGAATTAGTAGGGAGTTCACCCTCCATCTGGAAAGCCTTGCTGCTCTTCCTCTTCTTCCAGCTATCTTCCTCTTGGTCGTTTTACTCTGACGCCCTGAACAGCTGCATTCAGGGCCTGGGCTTACTCTATTTATACCTGTTTTGGGTTGTCCCTATTGCACGCCTACAATCACCATAATTCGTCCAGTTCTGAACATTTTTCTCAACAAAATATCAAGGACATTCGCAACTAGGAATCGTTCCAACAAAAGTGTTCAGTGGACAGCACCATTAATGTGTAAATATTTGCTAAGGTCTGCTTTGTCATTCAGCACTAGGCCTTTTTCCAATAAAAGTATCAGCGGACTACTGAATCCTGCTCAGAACTATAGATTAAAACTACAGAAAAAACTGTCTTTTGTAGTTTGCAGTGTTTGCCCTTATCTATGTTTTCTATTTTGTGAGAACATTGGCCTCCATCACAGACAAAAGCCTGCATAGCAGTGAACAGCATTGTTTACACAATAAGAGTGCAATGTACCCAGCTCAAGGCTTCAAGCGTGCAGCTCAGGCTATTGGAAAAAATATATTGCACTGTAGATTAATATTGCAACATGCAAAAGCAAATCGTGCGGCCTGTATTTCACTAAACATGAAAGTCTTTTCATGGACACTGTGCATTTAGCAAGAAGGCTAGGTCTGTGACTCAGGCGACATGCCATTTCAAGCATGGCTGATATGGGCAGACATGGGGAACACATGTCACCCCCCCCCCCCATTGAGATGTAGAACGGGCCGTAGATGCATCATAGGTATCATGGGAATAAAATTGAAGAAAAAAAAGAGCATGTAAAAAATGACAGAGTACTTATTTGCTAAAATGTATTCACTTAGAATCTTCACTAGTTACTAAATATTGAAACATAAACATTTCTTCTTGAGAAGAGAGGGATGCAGCGGGTACTGGTCAGCAGTCAATCTTCGGTCACTTACGGTTGCTGATGTGTCAGAGATGGATAGATGTTCGTCACACAGAAAGTTCCAAACAGTTTACTTCTGTTATACAGGATACAGCTTTGGTGCATTGAGAAGTTCACTGCTACTTGTCATGACGGAGTAAAAATGATGGTCAGGATCAGGATGAAACCAGCTACAAGGATGTGTAGCACAGGTGTGATCCCTGTGCTCAAGCTTCCAAAGAAGTCCAAAAAAAGTTTCAATGGATTAAAGGAAGCAACTGTATTCCTCAGCCAGTAGATGAAACTCAGGAAGGAGCTCCCGTTTGTTGGCGTAGAGCTTTACAACAGAGCATGAATCTCCTTTGGCCAATCTGGTATTCTTCCAGTGGGTCGTTGGCCAACTGCCATGCTATGTTTGATGCTTATACGAAGATCTCTGTGGTCCTAGTGATGTGTATCTTCATATCCAGGAGATATGTCAGTCTCAGCGATAGTTGCAGGAATTTCGGAGGTGATAGCTTCACTTCAGGCCAATCCAATTGCACTAGCTCAGTCGCACTGGTGGATATAGAATAAACTGCAACAGTTCACCACGTTTGTGACAGTGAGCCAGCTGACAATCCCCACAGGTACACCACAAATGATAGAGTAATATGAATGAAAATAATAGTATTGGCTTGCACCGCAGCAGTTCTATTGTTTCTTGTCGTCCCAACATTTAATTTGTGATTTATTCGTGATATTCTTCAAGTGAACGCCAGACAATTGGTATCTAAGGGTTATGTTTACTTTAAGCTGTCTAGTTTCTGGGCTATGGTACCTTCTGCTTTGCATTCCGAACCATTGTAGCCTCCAACCTTAGATGGTCAGTGTCATACAACCACTGTACAATTCTACGTCACTCATTTCTCAATCATATAATCTTTCCACCTTTGGTTATCTGCAGCGGGTTGATTCTATAGAAGTCTATGACACCCATTAAGTAACCTATCAATATTCATGTTGCTAGTCAGCCAGAACAGTGGCAAAGGTGTTTTAGAGCTACCTAAATCATAATGCCATCCCCATCAATCCATCCACACCTGCCTACCTTCCTTCCCTTTTGCACACCTGGTACTTTTCCCTTTCACTCACTCCTGTTTACCGAAGCCACTCTCCTATCAATTCTGCAACCAAACTAAGACCTACACCTGTCTACCCCACTGCAATAAAATCCATATCTAACTATATCCAACCTCCCTTGTCTCACAGCCCACACAACCCAATCCTCTCACTTTACCCACCCTTCCTCCCAACCTCCATCGACTTCCCTCTACACACTCCTTTGTATTTAATTATTTATAGAGCGCTTACTCCTAAGTGCTGAAAAAAAGAACAAATTGGTGCCAAATTATAAATGGAATATCACAATGAATCATAAGTATGAATGTAGTATTAAGAGGGTGAAGAAAGGGAACAAGTTTTAAGTCTATTACGCACAACAGGCATTGTGAAGGAAGAGCAAATTAAGAGAGGCAGGGAATTCCAATACTTTCTCTCCTATTCTCCACCCCATTTTCCCTCACTCATCCTCTAGCCTGCTACTCACCAATCTCAAGAGATCTCCCGTCTTTATTCCAGCTGAAAACGGCTTAACACCTGTCAGACCCTAATTCCCACCAACTACATCACCCAATCTCTGTTCAGTCACTATGTCAACCCTTATACTTGCACAACTACTTTGAGATTGTTCGTCCACAGCAATCTCAAACTAGTCTTCAGAGCTACATCTCCTCTATGCTAACATCCCAGTTGTGTTTGCACTCAGTCTACACCTTACCCAGAAGCACCCTGGAAATCATAGTGGGTGCTAATAGCTGTAATCTCCTATTGGTGGGTGATACCGGCAGGTTATGACACTGGGTCCTCATTAAGGCCCTGATTTAGCTTATGTCTATACCTTGGCCCTTGGCCATTATCTGCCAATAATGCCAACACATCTGAGGTTATTGCTTAATTAGCAGTTGGAGAGATAACGTCTTATAATGTGTGCCAGGCAAGCAGAGATTGTATTCAGTGGCTGTGCTGTGTTTTCATTTCCATTCCAAATACTATTTGAATAGAAAAGGTTTTATGTTTCTTGTTAGACCAGAGGAGATTGTATTCAGTGGTTGTAACTGACAGTGTTCTTTTATTAATTACCATACCGAATATTAGTTGCAGAGCAAAAGTCTTATATTTCTTGCTATTCAGGACGAGATTATATTCAATGACTAAGAGGTCGTGCCAACTTCCTTGGCCATGCCTAAAACGAGTTCTTTGTAGCTTCTGGGAAAGTCTTTAAATTCTGTATAGCTAGGGGTAGATCACAGTAAATGTGTTGTCTTCTAATTGCCATACAATATACTGGTTGAAGAGAAAACATCTTATATTTCATAGGAGACAAGAAGACTGGAGATTGTTGTATTCAGTGGCTGTAAGTGACTGCATTGTCTTTTGGTTGCCATACCAAGTATAAATTGCAAAGAAAAAATCCAGTAGTTCTTGGTATTCAGTGGCTGTAAGTGGCTGTGCCATATTTTGGTGGCCACACCAAATACTTGTTATTTATAGTTTCAGAAGAAACGTCTCATAAGTCTTGAAAAATAGGAAGATATTTTATTCAGTGTCTGTATCTCTGGATTGTCTTTTAGTTGCCAAGGGAAATACTAGTTGCAGAGAAAATGTCTTGTATTCCTTGTTAGGCAAGGGAAGATTATATCCATTGATGGAAATCACTGCTCCCTCTTCTATTGGCCAGACCAAACACCAGCTATTAGCAATTGTAGTGAAATAGTTTCATAAATCTTAGAAGGTAGGAGATTATATTCAGTTGTCGTAACTGAGTCTTCAAAGTGCAAACTTTTCTGGCTACGGAGAAGAGAGCATTTCAACAGCCAATGAGTCTAGTGCAGGAAAAATTGCCATGGGGAGAAAGGGGCATGCATAAGAAGTGCAGCCCACTGTCTCTGGGGCAGAATGAAAATTGGAGGTACACATCATATTATCTGATGAGGTGGGAGGAACAAGTGCAGAGGTGCAGGTATTGTTCCTTGTCTCCCTCACTTACACCACCCACAACCACTGATGATGCATCTGAAGATAATGATAATGTAATGATGGTGACCAAGCAGGCGATGCTTCTGAGTTGATACCCCTTCGAATTATGACTTTGGAAAGCAGTGATACAGAGGAGGAGAGCCAGACCTACAGAGGCACGACGGAAGGACAAAGGTACTCTTCCACTTTTGATAGGGTCTTCTAAAGGCCTCTTGTCAACTCTAAAGAAGCACAACATCATTGGGTGCCAGCCATAGTAGCAACTCTGACACTTTCTGCAGCATCTTCCTTAGCCAAAAGAGCTTCACAAAGAAAGTCCAATGTGTAGATGATCTTCATACCATAGGACAAGCAACAACTGTATCTTTTAACTAATACTCTGTATCATTTTTGGATTTGTATTTCAATTTATTTTAACAGGGATGTCAATATCAAACCGAAATGGCTTGTATGAGCACTTTTACAGACGGGGAGGCATTCCCAAGAAGGGTGCATGTACAATATGAGAACAAGTGATTAGCCAGTTTATGAAGGTGTAATAAAGGTGAATTACTGAAGTAACATTAATTTATGGGTAACCAGGACTAATGTCTGGCAGAGGGACTCCCAGGACCCCCCTTGTTAATTTGCATATTTAAGTAGCTTTGGGTCTCACCGTAAGTTACTAGGGGAATCCAGACGTGGACCCCTTGCTCACTATTCTTAGAGAGGCACAGATCCACCCTACTGATGAGGTCCAACCAGACCGAAACACGTGTCTGGGGTTTCTTTTGGTACTTTTGTTCAGAAGAGAATTGCCTAGCATTTCGGTGCTGGACTGCCCCAGGGCAGGACAAAGACTGATATGTTTGGGATATTTCTTCTCTGTGAAAGATAGTGAGCTAAAGACTCTGGGGTAACCAGGACTAATGTCTGGCAGAGGGACTCCGAGGGCCCCTCTTGTTAATTTGCATATTTAAGTAGCTTTGGGTCTCACCCTAAGTTACTAGGGGAATCCAGACGTGGACCCCTTGCTCACTATTCTTAGAGAGGCACAGATCCACCCTATTGATGAGGTCCAACCAGACCGAAACACGTGTCTGGGGTTTCTGTTGGTACTCTTGTTCAGAGGAGAATTGCCTAGCATTTCGGTGCTGGACTGCCCCAGGGCAGGACAAAGACTGATATGTTTGGGATATTTCTTCTCTGTGAAAGATAGTGAGCTAAAGACTCGTGGTAAGTCTCTCGTAACAAGGACTGTCTGGCAGAGGGACTTCCAGGACCCCCCTTGTTAATTTTCATATTTAAGTAGCTTTGGGTCTCACCCTAAGTTACTAGGGGAATCCAGACGTGGACCCCTTGCTCACTATTCTTAGAGAGGCACAGATCCACCCTACTGATGAGGTCCAACCAGACCAAAATACGTGTCTGGGGTTTCTGTTGGTACTCTTGTTCAGAGGAGAATTGCCTAGCATTTCGGTGCTGGACTGCCCCAGGGCAGGACAAAGACTGATATGTTTGGGATATTTCTTCTCTGTGAAAGATAGTGAGCTAAAGACTCTGGGTAAGTCTCTCGTAACCAGGACTAATGTCTGGCAGAGGGACTCCCAGGACACCCCTTGTTAATTTGCATATTTAAGTATCTTTGGGTCTCACCCTAAGTTACTAGGGGAATCCAGACGTGGACCCTTCACTATTCTTAGAGAGGCACAGATCCACCCCACTGATGAGGTCCAACCGGACCGAAACACGTGTCTGGGGTTTCTATTGGTACTCTTGTTCAGAGGAGAATTGCCTAGCATTTCGGTGCCGGACTGCCCCAGGGCAGGACAAAGACTGATATGTTTGGGATATTTCTTCTCTGTGAAAGATAGTGAGCTAAAGACTCTGGGTAAGTCTCTCGTAACCAGGACTAATGTCTGGCAGAGGGACTCCCAGGACCCCCCTTGTTAATTTGCATATTTAAGTAGCTTTGGGTCTCACCTTAAGTTACTAGGGGAATCCAGACGTGGACCCCTTGCTCACTATTCTTAGAGAGGCACAGATCCACCCTACTGATGAGGTCCAACCAGAACGAAACACGTGTCTGGGGTTTCTGTTGGTACTCTTGTTCAGAAGAGAATTGCCTAGCATTTCGGTGCTGGACTGCCCCAGGGCAGGAGAAAGACTGATATGTTTGGGATATTTCTTCTCTGTGAAAGATAGTGAGCTAAAGACTCTGGGGTAACCAGGACTAATGTCTGGCAGAGGGACTCCCAGGACCCCCCCTTGATAATTTGCATATTTAAGTAGCTTTGGGTCTCACCCTAAGTTACTAGGGGAATCCAGACGTGGACCCCTTGCTCACTATTCTTAGAGAGGCACAGATCCACCCTACTGATGAGGTCCAACCAGACCGAAACACGTGTCTGGGGTTTCTGTTGGTACTCTTGTTCAGAGGAGAATTGCCTAGCATTTTGGTGCTGGACTGCCCCAGGGCAGGACAAAGACTGATATGTTTGGGATATTTCTTCTCTGTGAAAGATAGTGAGCTAAAGACCCTGGGTAAGTCTCTCGTAACCAGGACTAATGTCTGGCAGAGGGACTCCCAGGACCCCCCTTGTTAATTTGCATATTTAAGTAGCTTTGGGTCTCACCCTAAGTTACTAGGGGAATCCAGACGTGGACCCCTTGCTCACTATTCTTAGAGAGGCACAGATCCACCCTACTGATGAGGTCCAACCAGACCAAAATACGTGTCTGGGGTTTCTGTTGGTACTCTTGTTCAGAGGAGAATTGCCTAGCATTTCGGTGCTGGACTGCCCCAGGGCAGGACAAAGACTGATATGTTTGGGATATTTCTTCTCTGTGAAAGATAGTGAGCTAAAGACTCTGGGTAAGTCTCTCGTAACCAGGACTAATGTCTGGCAGAGGGACTCCCAGGACACCCCTTGTTAATTTGCATATTTAAGTAGCTTTGGGTCTCACCCTAAGTTACTAGGGGAATCCAGACGTGGACCCTTCACTATTCTTAGAGAGGCACAGATCCACCCCACTGATGAGGTCCAACCGGACCGAAACACGTGTCTGGGGTTTCTATTGGTACTCTTGTTCAGAGGAGAATTGCCTAGCATTTCGGTGCCGGACTGCCCCAGGGCAGGACAAAGACTGATATGTTTGGGATATTTCTTCTCTGTGAAAGATAGTGAGCTAAAGACTCTGGGTAAGTCTCTCGTAACCAGGACTAATGTCTGGCAGAGGGACTCCCAGGACCCCCCTTGTTAATTTGCATATTTAAGTAGCTTTGGGTCTCACCTTAAGTTACTAGGGGAATCCAGACGTGGACCCCTTGCTCACTATTCTTAGAGAGGCACAGATCCACCCTACTGATGAGGTCCAACCAGACCGAAACACGTGTCTGGGGTTTCTGTTGGTACTCTTGTTCAGAAGAGAATTGCCTAGCATTTCGGTGCTGGACTGCCCCAGGGCAGGACAAAGACTGATATGTTTGGGATATTTCTTCTCTGTGAAAGATAGTGAGCTAAAGACTCTGGGGTAACCAGGACTAATGTCTGGCAGAGGGACTCCCAGGAACCCCCCTTGATAATTTGCATATTTAAGTAGCTTTGGGTCTCACCCTAAGTTACTAGGGGAATCCAGACGTGGACCCCTTGCTCACTATTCTTAGAGAGGCACAGATCCACCCTACTGATGAGGTCCAACCAGACCGAAACACGTGTCTGGGGTTTCTGTTGGTACTCTTGTTCAGAGGAGAATTGCCTAGCATTTTGGTGCTGGACTGCCCCAGGGCAGGACAAAGACTGATATGTTTGGGATATTTCTTCTCTGTGAAAGATAGTGAGCTAAAGACCCTGGGTAAGTCTCTCGTAACCAGGACTAATGTCTGGCAGAGGGACTCCCAGGACCCCCCTTGTTAATTTGCATATTTAAGTAGCTTTGGGTCTCACCCTAAGTTACTAGGGGAATCCAGACGTGGACCCCTTGCTCACTATTCTTAGAGAGGCACAGATCCACCCTACTGATGAGGTCCAACCAGACCAAAACACGTGTCTGGGGTTTCTGTTGGTACTCTTGTTCAGAAGAGAATTGCCTAGCATTTTGGTGCTGGACTGCCCCAGGGCAGGACAAAGACTGATATGTTTGGGATATGTCTTCTCTGTGAAAGATAGTGAGCTAAAGACTTTGGGGTAACCAGGACTAATGTCTGGCAGAGGGACTCCCAGGACCCCCCTTGTTAATTTGCATATTTAAGTAGCTTTGGGTCTCACCCTAAATTACTAGGGGAATCCAGAAGTGGACCCCTTGCTCACTATTCTTAGAGAGGCACAGATCCACCCTACTGATGAGGTCCAACCAGCCCGAAACACGTGTCTGGGGTTTCTGTTGCTACTCTTGTTCAGAGGAGAATTGCCTAGCATTTCGGTGCTGTACTGCCCCAGGGCAGGACAAAGACTGATATGTTTGGGATATTTCTTCTCTGTGAAAGATAGTGGGCCTCATTAGGACCCTGGCGGTAAGGGGTCTACGCCAGCGTTAGCTGCGCCGACCCCTTACCACCAACTACGAGTTCCCAAAGCGCCATGGTCATTTTTCCGCCCGCTTTTTGCGGGCGGAGAAATCCATGGCGCTATGGGACCTTGTTGTTAATTACGCCACCGTAATTTACGGTGGCGTAATTAACTCCTTCCTCACTCCCATTATACCCTATGGGGCCGAAATGGGAATGGGGAAGGGTAAATGGGTCAATGGGGACTTACCGCCCCGCCGACCTCGGAATGGGGCGGTAAGTCCACCATCCGCCATGGCGTAAACGGACTTTACGCCATGGCCGGAAAGTCCGTCGATGGCGGAAAAAATCCGCCAGGGTCGTAATGAGGGCCAGTGAGCTAAAGACTCTGGGTAAGTCTCTCGTAACCAGGACTAATGTCTGGCAGAGGGACTCCCAGGACCCCCCTTGTTAATTTGCATATTTAAGCAGCTTTGGGTCTCACCCTAAGTTACTAGGGGAATCCAGACGTGGACCCCTTGCTCACTATTCTTAGAGAGGCACAGATCCACCCTACTGATGAGGTCCAACCAGACCGAAACATGTGTCTGGGGTTTCTGTTGGTACTCCTCAGAGGAAAATTGCCTAGCATTTCGGTGCTGGACTGTCCCAGGGCAGGACAAAGACTGATATGTTTGGGATATTTCTTCTCTGTGAAAGATAGTGAGCTAAAGACTCTGGGTAAGTCTCTCGTAACCAGGACTAATGTCTGGCAGAGGGACTCCCAGGACCCCCCTTGTTAATTTGCATATTTAAGTAGCTTTGGGTCTCACCCTAAGTTACTAGGGGAATCCAGACGTGGACCCCTTGCTCACTATTCTTAGAGAGGCACAGATCCGCCCTACTGATGAGGTCCAACCAGACCGAAATACGTGTCTGGGGTTTCTGTTGGTACTCTTGTTCAGAGGAGAATTGCCTAGCATTTCGGTGCTGGACTGCCCCAGGGCAGGACAAAGACTGATATGTTTGGGATATTTCTTTTCTGTGAAAGATAGTGAGCTAAAGACTCTGGGTAAGTCTCTCGTAACTAGGACTAATGTCTGGCAGAGGGACTCCCAGGACACCCCTTGTTAATTTGCATATTTAAGTAGCTTTGGGTCTCACCCTAAGTTACTAGGGGAATCCAGACGTGGACCCTTCACTATTCTTAGAGAGGCACAGATCCACCCCACTGATGAGGTCCAACCAGACCGAAACACGTGTCTGGGGTTTCTGTTGGTACTCTTGTTCAGAGGAGAATTGCCTAGCATTTCGGTGCCGGACTGCCCCAGGGCAGGACAAAGACTGATATGTTTGCGATATTTCTTCTCTGTGAAAGATAGTGAGCTAAAGACTCTGGGTAAGTCTCTCGTAACCAGGACTAATGTCTGGCAGAGGGACTCCCAGGACCCCCCTTGTTAATTTGCATATTTAAGTAGCTTTGGGTCTCACCCTAAGTTACTAGGGGAATCCAGACGTGGACCCCTTGCTCACTATTCTTAGAGAGGCACAGATCCACCCTACTGATGAGGTCCAACCAGACCGAAACACGTGTCTGGGGTTTCTGTTGGTACTCTTGTTCAGAGGAGAATTGCCTGCAATTCGGTGCTGGACTGCCCCAGGGCAGGACAAAGACTGATATGTTTGGGATATTTCTTCTCTGTGAAAGATAGTGAGCTAAAGACTCTGGGTAAGTCTCTCGTAACCAGGACTAATGTCTGGCAGAGGGACTCCCAGGACCCCCTTGTTAATTTGCATATTTAGGTAGCTTTGGGTCTCACCCTAAATTACTAGGGGAATCCAGACGTGGACCCCTTGCTCACTATTCTTAGAGAGGCACAGATCCACCCTACTGATAAGGTCCAACTAGACCGAAACACGTGTCTGGGGTTTCTGTTGGTACTCTTGTTCAGAAGAGAATTGCCTACCATTTCGGTGCTGGACTGCCCCAGGGCAGGACAAAGACTGATATGTTTGGGATATTTCTTCTCTGTGAAAGATAGTGAGCTAAAGACTCTGGGTAAATCTCTCGTAACCAGGACTAATGTCTGGCAGAGGGACTCCCAGGACCCCCCTTGTTAATTTGGGTGGGAGGTACAGCAATTGCAACTAATGAAAAGTACTGTTCAAATATATAAAATTACATTATCATGCAGCCCTGGAGGGAGTGGTGGGAGTCAGGTGGAGGAATGGGAGGGAGATCCCACTTTGACCAGTAGGTGAAGTTGGTGACAAGCTTTGAATAGGTACCACCATTGTGCTGGCTTTAATTGTGGTTTTTTCCACTGGTTTGGGGCAAGTAGAGAGAAACAACACAATCAAGGGGGGCAGGGTCATGTGATGAGGAGAGGGATCAAGATGGCAAGCAGGCGGAGATACAGTTAGCCAGGTAATGAGGAGAAAGATCTTGATAGCTTTGAAGGCTGGATGGCAGAACTTATAAAGGAAGCGGTAGGGCATGAAGGGCCATCCAGCATGGTTTTGGAGGTACCAGTGAGGAGGTGGATGTGGAGAAGGAGGGAAAGGAGAAAGCTTTGAGTGCTGTCCCATCAGAAAATAGTTGGTAGTGAAAGCCAAATAATAAGATACATCTACTTAGGGCAGAGCTAAAGAGAGTGATGAGCAGAGGTCCAAGGAGTGATCCTTGGGAGACAATTACATGGTGAGGGGTGGGAGTAGAGGTTTGCAATTTACAGGAGATTTTAAAGGAGTTACTTTCCAGGTAGGAGGGGATTTATACTAGAGCAGGTTTGCAGAACCCCAGGTGCTGGAGATTGAGGAGGAGAGAGGAGTGGACAATAGAGTTGAAAGCATCAGAGATGTCTAAAAAGATGGGTGTTGAAGAGAGTTTAGAAATGTGGACATCAGAGAGAAAGTCTGTACTGATTGTTTCCTATGGAAGCCAGATTCTAGGGAGGTCCTTCGACAGTCAGATTTAATGGAATTTCAAGGTCATTTTCTTCAATGTACCTAGTATTCTAGTCCAAGACCACTCACTAAAGACATTTGAATAATGGGGAAGGAGCAAGACCGGGACCCTCGATTTGGCAGAGTGTTTCATCCAAACAGGGTCCTAGAGTTTCACATTTGAAGGAGGCAGGGAAGATTCCAGTGAAGAGAGAGGTTAAAGAGCTCAGAGAGATGGTCACAGGTGATTGTGACTGGGTTTTTAACTATTTGAGAAACAAAAGGGTCGATCAGAGCATAAGTTGTGTTGGTACTACAAATGGAGGGCATGCATTCCAGAGGACAGCTAAGGAAGAAGTACTTGAGAGTAGAGGGGTTAGGGAGAGAGGCGGTGGACAGAAAGAGGGTTGGGGAGGGAGCAAGAGGATGGTTGTGAGATTGCCACAAAGTTTACATATTTTAGAGCAACAGTAGTGATCAAAGGTCTTAGCAAAAAGGAAGGAGGTACTAGATCTGTATTGGTAGGTGTGTCCAAAGCTTGGAGGGTAGATGAAAGATTGTAAGGGTGAAAGAAGGACACTAGGTTAGTAAAGTAAGATTATTTGTCATATTCCAGTGTAGGTAGAAGTCCAGGATTTGTACCAGAGTACAGGTTATGGCACATTTTTGTTTTGAGGGTTTGGATCTCAGATGTGATCGAGGACTAAGCGTGGGGCGGGAAAGTGTTAATGTGCTTGCAGGATAGAGTTGTTCAAAGGCCGTCATAAGTAAAGAAAAAGCATGGTCAATGGAAGAGGGATGAATAGGGAGAGAGACTGGAGCGAGGTACTCACATCATCGAGGCAAGGACAAGAGAATTCTGCTTGAATTTCTTTTTAGTAATTGAAAAGAGGAGGTGAGGAGCAGAGGGCAAAGTGGCTGAGACCTTAAAGTGAACAATAGAGTGATCAGTTGGTGAAGGGTTAATGGAGTCAGAGGAGGACAGCAAAGTAGATAGAACAATGAGATTAAGAGAGTTCCTACCAAAGTGGGTAGAGTGGCCATGCAGAGAGTAGACAGGAGTGATCAGACCGGAGGGAGTTACGTTCACAGTGGGTGGCTCAGGAGTGTTTGGGAAGGATAAAGTCCCACAACCTGACAATATTGTTGTTTGTGGAAAGTGACTAAATGGGAAGGTTAAGGTCAGGGGAAATGGAATTGAAGGACAAGGGGGGTAGATAGAGAGCCAGAACAGCGAGAGGACTAAGAAGGAGGAGTTTAATAATGGCACATTAAAAACAAGAGGAGGTGATGTCAGAAGGGGGCATGGCAATAGGGGAGAGTGCCTTATTGATAAGGAGACCAAGTACACTGCCACTGCCAACAGGTTGTGGAAAATGGCAGAAAGTAGCAGAGTCAATGTGAAGAGCAACTAAAGTAGCAGAGTCATGAGGGGATTTTGAGGTTTCTGTGGTTGAAAGAAGTTGAGGGGGATGTGATGAATCCTTGGATGTTGTCACTTCTCCCCGAGGGGGTCCCCTTCACATGAGGGCAAGGAGGTGAGGCCCCTACCCGATAGGCTCCTTGGGGTGGTACTCAGTGGGTGGAGCTCATAGTGCAAGACTCCCTCTCTAGGTACAAAGATGACCATCCGAGGGAAACACAGTGTGCCAATCCTTCACCATCTCCACTCACCTCCTACACATACTACCATCCCTTCACTCAACCCTCTGTAGCTCACACTTCTATTTGTTTCTGTCACATTGAAAGCCCAAGATTAAGTGGGATGAGGAAGAATAGGGATGACTGTAGAAAGATCTCCTTACAAGATACCGAGAAGACCAGTATTAGGGAAGACTATAGAAGGATCTCCCTGGAAGGTACTGGGACAAGGAGAACATGCAGAGAAATTAGTAGTCCTCAAGAGAATGCACAGACACGTTCTAGTTGGTTTGATAGTTCAAATATAAAAATCAACAAATGACTTAGCAAAGGGAGAAACCCTCCCTGGAGGAACCATGAGTGAGGAAGTGGATTGGGGGAGCATTGGGAAGAAGCCAGCGAGGAGGAACAGGATGGAAGCCTGGCCGGGTGAAGGTCAAGGTTCGAGAAGAACCTGTTCGGTCCATGCAAACCCTAACGCACGCATGGAAAGAAAAGGCCTCCTGTGGGAATGCTGCAGCCCAATGGAGAGCCAGAAAAACTATGGGAATAATGAAGCCGAAGCTCGCGGAGCCCCAGGCCAACCAGAGGAATCCGACAAGAACCCACAAGATATCTGGTTTCCTGGGAATGTTGATGAGGGTGCAAGGAAGCTGTGGAAAACTCCTAGAATACCGAGCAGGGGTGAGGAGGGAAACCCGGGGAAGAAACCCAAATAGAGGCCTGTGACCTGCACCAAAAAAGCAAGAAGTGTCACCCACGTCACCTTCTTCATGGCAGAACCTGTAAGAAGAATGAACTTGGTCTGCCAGAAACCAGAGGAACATTTGCCAATCATCTTTTTTGTGGCAGTACCTGGCAGGAGAGTGAATCAGGTCTCCTAAAGCCTGGAAGAACTTTTGCAAACCATCTTCTTCGTGGCAGTGCATGAGTGAGAAGGGGACAGTGGAAGGGAGGCATTTCCACGGCTGTTGTGAATTTGTAATATGAAGCCAGAGAAAGGCCATGAGAAGGGAGACATTCCCCTATAGTTGTGAACTGTAACAAGAAGCCTAGGAAGGGCAGGGGGAAGGGGGTAATTCCCCCAGGTGTTGTGAACTGTAATAAGAAGCCTGAGAACTGCCAGGAGAAGGGAATCATTCCCCCTGGTGTTGTGAACTGGGAAAGTAAAATCCAAGAGAGTGTGAGAATAAAGCCAAGGAAGGCCAGTGGAAAGGAAGTCATTCCCCTAGCATTATGAACACATAAAATTATGAAATTTTGAAGAGAGAGTCCAGGGCAAGGGAGTCATTCACCCTGGCTGTATGGGTGGAGGAGAATTAGAGAGAGTCAGACACACGGGGAAGGGAGTCATTTTTCTTGGAATTTGAGTTTACCATATACCCGGAGAAGGGAGGCATTATCAGGCAACCCAACAGGGAAAACAGAAACTGTGGGCAATAAGGAATGTTGATGTTTGAGCTGCAACTTTACCCTTTTGAGTTGAAATGATAAGTTTGCTACTTGTTGACACTTCAACCTGAACTTAATTTGTGTACCTTGAAAAGGGATTGAGAAATGGGGAAGAAATACATTCCCTCAGGTAAATGTCCCATCCATAATTGGAACTGTGGTACATTGTCCAGAAGAAGGGAGTCATTCTACTGGGCCAAGAAGAACCACTGCCTCTTTGGTTTAGTTACAAGTGTAAGGGACAGAAGCAGGGTTTTGTCACAAGACGGTGGACTTTTGATTTGCAGACACATCCTGACTGAATCCTTAGTATTATGGTTTTGGTAGGGAACCCCCTCTTAGAGTTAGGGAGAGGTAGGTTTTCTCTTTTTTTTTTAAAGACAATAAAAGTTTATGCAAACAAACATGCCACCCATGTGTCAGTCTCCTTCTTCTGAACCCTTGAAGTGATAAGAGTTGAAGTGATCAGTTATGTAGGAAGACTTGTGGGAAAGGGGTTGTGCATTCAATAGATCAATTGAAAGAGTGATTCGAGGTGGGGTAGAAGATCAGCTGTTGTGTGGAAGGCAAGGGGGAAAGACGAAATTCGATATCCTGGTAGAATATAAGCATTGGGATTGTGGGTTGTAGGTGCAGGAGGATGGAGAGTGAGGTAGAAGTTGGACTGAGTTTTTGCTGGAGGCTATGAGTAAAGGGAAGGAGGATAAGGAATATGAGGAGTAAGGGAGTGAAGTCTAGGGTAAAAGACGTAGCAAGTGAGGATAGTGAATATTGGGCACAGCCCAAGAGAGGGAGTGTAGGTGGGTGAGTGACAAGGGAAGGGGGGAAGGCTGGCTTGGAAGGAGTTGGTATACTTTCTGAGATTGTCTAGAATCAGTTTATATGCAACCAAAGGACAGCTAATAGCCCGCACCATGGGTGTCCCTTGGGGCTTTGAGGTAAGAAAAACTCTGCATTAAATGAGCAATCAATGGGTCAAATGATCCCTCTATGCAGGATCAGGAATATCACAAAAGGTGTGCTATGCAAAGAGGTAAAGATGTGTTTTACTACAGAATGTTACTCTGGACTTGAATAAGGGTCTCTGGCCCTTGGACCTACCCAGCCCTAAAAGGCACAAACAGGGAGTTGCCCTTTGCTGTTTTTGGAACTCTCTTGTAGATGCCCAGGTTGAACACCCGCGGGAGCTTTATTTTTTGAGGTTGGACTGTCAGATGCTGATTAGGATTCTATGGAATGGCAGGATGTGATCAAATAGATTTTTCTTATTAAATGTCAGTGACAATTAAGTGTCAGTGGAATGTCAGATAATCTCACATGACCCAACCAGAATTCTCAACATGGTTTCCAGTGTCCCCAGGCAGGATGGGGACTTATTCCTTGATGTTCCACTCACAGGGGAGTTTCATTTTTGAAGAAGGACCCTCAAATGCTGTTCAGGATCCTCTGGAATGGCAAGAATGATTTTTAAATGAAATTACACTAATATGATGTGGTCAAATGACCCTCTGGAGAATCAAAGTCTGGGACCAAGTTCGATACCACATCCTGGTTGCCATATAATGTGACTCCATGCACAGGACTGCGATTAACACAAAAGGACCTATATTGCAGCCCTCTGCAGCACTGTTACCACAAATAACTAGTCACTGTGCTGCCCAGTTTCTTCCCCTACTCCCTATAATGTTGATGTTGTTGTTCCATAGCTCCAGTGGCTGGTTGCAGTGTTATCGACTGACTGGTACTACAGTTATGTTCTTTAGTCCTGCTTCTCCTATTTTCCACCCAAAGTATTGCCCAGAGAACAACCTTCCATTAAGTAACACATTAGAAGCCCTGTCATTTTGTTTCATTTCACCTGAAACAAGATCTGCAAAAAGGGGAATTCTTGACCTACCCCTTTCCCTGCTAGTTATGAGAATGCAGAAAAGAGGTGTAACAGAATGTTTTGGATTTCTGGCATTTGAACATCTGGTGGCAGTCTCCAAACAACTTAAGATTGCAGATTGCAGCGCTGTGGGTCTATTCATTGCATTCCGGTTTGGACTAGATGTTTTAATGGTATTAGATCAAAAGACCTTTTTAAAAAAGAAGACAAAAAATGATCGATTAAGAAAGACTGCTCTGTGACCGCACAGATCAGTCTTTCTGAATCAAACTGTCACGCACCTGCTGCACACGAGTGAGTGCAGGGGATGACAGGCATGGGAGTGTCGAGTAAGTGAATGTTGTGCTGTGTGTGTGTTTGTGTGTTGTGTGTGTGTGTGTGTGTCTAGGTGTGAGTGGTCAGTGTGTGTTTTGCTGGGAAGGGGGTTGTTGGGGATGGAAAAGGAGAGGTTCAGGGGGTTAAAACCCCCAATTTAGAAAGGGGGTAGTGGGAGAGGGTGGGGCTGGGGAAGGGGGAGGGGCAATATGTCATATTTTGGCATTTTAAAGCTCACACAAAAACGGCAAAAAAATGCGGTCTTTTTTGAGTTTGGTCTTTACAATGCAGAAATATCACATGGAACCGTTTTAATGCCAATGAACTCCTTAACATCATTGGCTTCTGCAACACATGTTTACCCTCACACACACTTGGAGATCCATTCCTGCAATATTTGGGATGAATCTTCCGGCTGCATAGTCTGTCAATCCGCCTGATAATTTCTTACACATTTTCCCAATACCTAATGTCAGAGATGGCTCAAGAAATATTTGGAGTCTCAGAGATGGTTCAAGGGTTTTTATTTGAGTTTTTGGGCCCTATGGTTGTCCCTCCAACGCTCGTCTGAAAAGCACCAGCCCTCCCTAGCCCGGGTGTCCCCATGTTATTATAAACCGCAGATCCCACCATACTCTCTAAATTCTTACTGGTACTAGAAGTGAAGACCTAAAGGTAGAATGCCTTTTCTCTCTAAACTCTGTCAGTGAATTCCTACACTGTCTCTACACCATCCAGTGGTTAGTAATCTAAAATGGGTATTGGATTGTGCCTTAGAGACACTCGCCCAATTTGTTCTCCTTTCTATCATGCCCACATACCCCTTTCCCTCTCACTTCCTGATGTTCTTCTCACACTAGTCTCCTCACGCCAACTCCACCTGCCTTCATTATTTAAGAAAAAGGAGTACATGGAATACTTAACAATTGCTAAACTTTGAGATCAGAAGCAAATGGATTTAAGTCCTTCGTACAGAGAGGGCCCCAATGTTCTCCTCTATGGTGTGTTGGGATTTATGAGATCAGTAAGTGTAGTTGTAAAAAATATATAAATCTACCCTCTCAGCATGCCAATACTAGTATTTCATTATTTAATGCAGCAATTTAATTCTCTGTTATTGTGTTATTTTTCAAGGTGCAAGGAGCAGGATAAGAAACATTCTTCTGCTCAATTTCATCTGGAAATTCACATAAACGAAAGAAAACACTGCATTTACCATATAGGGATGTGGTTTTCAACAACTAGACCAGTGGTCATGGATGTTTAGAGGTCATAAAATGACGCCATCTTAAGGTGTCCATGGAATACATCGCTCAGTACTCAAAAGAACTCAAACAGTTCAATAGATAATGAACTGTAACATTTCTATTCAATTGATAGACTGAAAAAAAGGAGGAAATATATATTATATCCTCAAATACAGATATAATGTTATTTAAACAGTTGACATGCATCATGTATATATTCTAATCACAACAGGTCCATAGTATTACATCGATATAGATATATAACAAGTCACAAGTACTATGGCATTGTTAAAGTAATAAAGTGCTGACTATGAAAGCATTACATATGTACTTTATCTAGGTCTTGTCAAACCCATAATGGTACGTAAAGTATATGTCATGGCCAATAAAAGTGACAATAGTTTACAAAAAACAACCAAGGTCCCATTCTAAATTGAGACCTTTGGGAAACAATGCAGACAATGTGTGTATACAGTACATTTCTCTTTGTGACAACAGTTTGTTGAGGTTACCCCTTCACTATGGTATTTCTACACATTCAAGTATGGTGAATTGCACCTGGGAAACCGAGGTGCCCCTTTATGTCTAATGAATAGCAGAAGATGATTTAGGGCTGTGGGTCCCAATATTACACTGTTCTGACAAGCACGTTTTCACTTTACATGTGGTTAGTCCTACATAATAAAGGTCGCAAGGGCATCTGATTGCACATACAGTGTTAAAATAATTGCATGTGGAATAATATCTCACGACCTACTCGTTTATGGATGACTAATCTCATTTCCTTTTATCACATTGTTACAATGTTGACATTGTAAACACGAACATGTAGCTTTTCATTTGATTTCTCTTCCTGATAATTTCTGATCAGCTTTTACTAGGGTATTCTGCAAAGATTTATTTTTGTTTTATGCAAATGTTAGTACATTTGGAAATCCATGTTTGGTGATCTTGTCTAATTGAAGAATTTTCCAATTGTGTTTAAGGATATTTTTGATCTAAATCTCTGTTTCAAAAAAGCAGTCCCTTGAATCAATTTTGATTCAGTGATGTGTTGGTGTCTCTGAAATTTTCCCGATTGACCTTATATCTTAATATCTGGTTATAAGAATATCCTCTAGCCAAGAACCTATTTTTAAATAAGTTACATTCTTGGGTAAATCATCAGGCTCAGGTACAATATATTTGGCCTCTAAAATGTAGCCAATTAGAAGATTTTTTATAATACTTTTAGGATGGAAGCGAGAAGCATGTAGTAATTGTTTCTGTCAGTGTTTGTCCTAAAAAGCGTAGTGGTTATCTTGTTCTGTAATACATTCAATGCCTCAAGTGATGCCATAAACCAGTGTACATTAAAATTGGCTTTCACATTTTCAGCCACATAAACATCTTATTTATTTATAATATGTTATGTATTTATCATGCACCAAAGGCTGCAGGCATCAGGGCGCCCATTCACACAAAAGACAACATCCAGAAACAGGACATATGAAATATCAACAGCATGATACTACTCACTGTAATAGCATTTCTGATGAATGCATTTGCTTAGATTCACATGCTGTGCATATAGTCCGACATCTAGTGTAATCACACAGTATTGAATCTTTCTTTCAAAGATCGAAAGGGGACGTTGACATGGGCATGACTGTAACACTATCCCTAACGTGACATGCAATGTAATATCAACAGCATAATCTACTCGAATAAACAAGTTTTCAACCGTATCCTGAAAGAGAGAAGATTTCTTTCCTGATGCAACTCAGTTGGAAGAGTGTTCAGTGCAGTTGCTGCTTGGACTTGGAAGGAGCAACCATTCCCCCTCACCCACTTGGTTCTAGGGCACACCAGGCAATTGATATTGCAGGAACGTACAGTTCTTCCTGGTTTGTACTGCTTCAGACATTTATTCAAATAAGCATGAGCTGCACCATAAAGGCACTTATGAGTTAGAGTGTTTACTTTGAACTGTATACTAGCAACCACTGGCAGCCAGTGCCAATCTTTCCTAAAGACAAGGACATGTTCTCCCCTGGAGATGTTCTTAACAATCCTAACAGCTTCATTTTGTACCCTTTAAATACTGCTTTTGCTGTCTCCACTCAAAGGTGCATTGCAGTAATCAATTCTGGGCATGATTATTGCTATCGCCATGGTTTCACAGTTTTTACTGGAGTCAAGCGGTTTAATATTTTTAAGGAGTCTCAGCTGGTACTGTGAGCTTCTAGCAATACCCTCAGCATGTGCTTCGGCGCCCAAGGAAGAGTCATAATAAACACCCAATGTTTTCTCCTTGCTCAGGGCGGAAATACTTCTGCCCTCGATATTAAAGCTCAAATATTTGGAGTCCAGCATAGCTCTACCCTGTACCAAACCAAAGATCATCAGTGCAGTTTTTGATCTTTTCAGACACATAAAGTGTCCCAACATCCAGTGACTGACAGAGTCATAGATGGATGTTAGTCTGTTTGCATCCTTGGTATGGTTACTGCTCAGCTCTATCAATAGCTGGGTGTCTAAGCGATCAAATACTGTTGATAAGTGCAATAGAAGTAACAGCCCAGTTTTACTTTTTGTCCATGATGTCTAGCATTTGGGTTTACAAATCCAGCAGGGTGCTTTCTGTACCATGGTCAGGCCTAAAACTGGATTGTCTTGCGTGAATGATATAACAGCACTCTAGATGCTCCCTCAACTGTGCAGAGGCAATGTTATCTACAATTTCTAAAAGAAATGAAACGCTTGTAATGGGTCTCAAGTTTGCAGCGCATTTGGGATTCAAACCTGCTTTTGTAAAGAGGGGAGTTTCCAATCTGGCACCACCTCCTATACCCTTGGCTAGGCTAAATAAAGCAGCATTTGCCAAAGTCCCAATCAGGTACATCATACAGGAATATGGCTTGCTAGGGGCTCATGCTGAAGTGGGAGAATGGGAGAAAAGACTCCCCCCAATCTCCTCGCGACCCTGGCCCAGAGGATCGCGGCCCAGACACCCGCCACAAGATGAATTTGTCTATCTACCAGACGACCAAATACCCTGGTTCAAGAATATACGGATGTGCCCACCAGCCTGCCCACCAGCCTGCCCTACTCAAGCCGACACCTGCGGCATGGATGAACTTGACTAACACCTCTACAACAAGCACCCACATTGTTAGAGATGCCATGACGACCTAGCCAACTGTCAAGAACACACGTGCCACCGTGCACACTGGACACTCCCACACCAACCCACACAAAGAATATACTCAGTGCTATGACGTAGGTGACGGATACACCCACTGACGCGCATCTTTATTATTTTTCACATAGGTTTTCCGAAATGCAGAAACGCAAGACGCACAAAGCACTCTCTTACACGCTTGCTGACGCTTCTCCCGACCCTTGCATCGTGATGAAAATACAACGAAGATATGATACTGCCTATAAAGCCATGTCACACCGCAACATAAGTACCGTGCATTACATATCCCCACCTATGAACCAGGCCCAAGTAGGCCGCAAGCAAGAGCCGCCATGAACACTGAACGAGCAAGAGTACAAGTGCTGACCATGCAGAACAAGCCCAGCGAGAGCTGACAGCCAAGGGAGCGATGTTGCAACTCGTATGCCACCAGCCGACGCCAAGGCCGCACCTGTAAGCAAAACCAGGCACACAGAAGCAAATACTACTTTAAATGTGCAGAATTCTGCCTCAGCCACGGTCTCTCCTCACATGACCAAGCCAAACCTGACAAGGTGCCTGACCCACGAAGGAGAAGTCGCCTGGGTCCCACGTCTGGGACACAGGCTGCAACAATGAAATGACCCAAAGGACACCTACAGCGATGGGAATTGTCTGCTCTCAGGCCTATGAGCAAATCCACTCATTGTCTGCACGAACACATAGTTACATATTGTTGCAAATGACAGGTACTCCGCGAGCTGGGAACAATGATGGTCCCAGGCTGGGGGGCTCGCGAGTGGACCAATCAGAACATGGGGGCACTCATCACTGACGCCACTAACATTAGCCAATCATTAGGGGTCTTCGTGTAACAATTTTCAAGTATCTAATAGAAGGGACAACCCAAGTATACCACCTGACTGACCCTCAACCACTAACAATGTTCTCTATATGTATGCTATACTAACCCTACCACTCAAGGAACCAATCCAGAGTGGCGATAGGTTTTTTCGCTAACTTTCCCAGGTGACGCAAGTAGCGCGTCATACTGAGGCAAAAAGGGCCTGCGAGCCCCACGAATTTTGAGAGTCTGGACGGACGCGTACGATCCTAGACCCATCCCTGCCATTGTTCAATAAACAGCAGAACCACCTTGCTTCTTGCGTGTGTCTCATACTCATTTTTGGGGAACACGGGAGGAGTTGGGGCCTCCCAGCCCGGAGGTCTGCGGACGGCCCAGCCGACCCCGGGAGAAACACCCCGACAAGTTGGAGGCACTGCTGAGATTCGAACTCAGGATCACCCCGACAATGCCCATAGCAGAGTGTTTTTAAACTCTCAAAATTCTGCAAGATAAGAGGAAGATTGGTATCCCGCTGGCCACCTTCTGCATCCACTGCCTTCACAAGGCCCTTCTAAAACTCTCCATTCAGGCGTTCCACTTTGTTTGCTGATTGAGGTCTGAATGGAATATGAAACTGCTGGTGAGTCCCTAGTGTAAATCAGATTTGTATTCACCTATCCTGTAAAATGGATTCAATTATCCATATTCGTCAACCTGCACAGTGTGCCCTTCATAAGACATGTACTTGTAATCATTGCAGTAGTCATTGCAGTCCAAATTATGGTAGGCGAAGCTCCAAGCTGTTTGCTTAAACCATCAATCATAACTAGGATATTTGTTTTATTTTTTTAAATTTTTTTATTTGATTTAGTTGAAATTAAACAACTTTTCAAATACAACTTTATACAACACACTTAATTCATTCACATTTTAAACAATTATTACATTTCATTTTTTTTTTAAAGAAAAAAGAGAAAGATATAAGGAATAAAAGAAACATAAAAACATTCCATGAAACTAGAATTATTTGACTTGGTTATTCTTTCTTTAACAATTGATTTCCGATGGTAGAATACAATCTAAAAATTGTGTTATGGCTTTCATAAGTGCCAATCTCACTGTTGAGAACAAATGTCGCCAGAGTTCATCATCACTTTTGTCATGGTATGAGGAAACCAAGTTCTTAAAGTATAACATTCTCTGAGGAAGCAATTTTGGACATTTTATTATTAGATTTTGCAATGTTTCTTTAGCCGTGACCATTTCGCAAAAACGACAGCAGTTCAATTCTGATGGGATTTTCTTCCGTCATATTAAAAGTTCTCTGGTCGGCCAAAGATTTAACCTTAGAAACTTTTGCCTCAAAGTTCGACAAGGGCATTTGACTAAATAGGAGGCCATAACCCGCAACTTTTTGTGACCAAACCAGTTAGTATCAAAGTCTTTATAAGTCATACAAATTGACCTATTTTGAATCCAATTCCACTGATACAATTTCGTCTTAGCACGGGATTCTCTAGTAGTAAAGCTAGAATTATGTCAGCTTCAGCCATTATCTCTAGGACATACTCACACCATTTCTTTGGGAAGCTATTCTTGGATGTTATAAGTTGATGAGCTATTATGCCTACAATGTTATTAGCCTCAGAGCCCAAAAGACATTTGCGGAAAAGATTACACATTCGCCAACTTAGACGAGCTGCCAATGAAACTAAACCCAATTCATGACGAATTAGCGGCAATGGAAAGGAGTTAGGCAGTTGCAAAATTGTTCTCCAAAAACGGCCTTCAAGAGTATTCCATATTTTTGTATAAGTGTTTAGTTTCGATTCAGCTCCATAGAGCATTATAGGGATTACCTTCAGCTCATAAAATAATAACACATGTTTGCAGGTGAATTTGCCATATTTAAAATTCAAGATCTTTGCCTGAGATATTAAACTGTTCATTTTGATGTTGAGAGTAGCAAGATACGATGTGTCTAAAGAATTGTTATACACAATAGTTCCCAAATATTTCTATTCTATAATGGTTTTTAGAGCAACATCTTGCAAATACCATACATGATTAGATAGTCCACGTATTTTTGAGTTTTTACAAATCAGGACCTGTGTTTTTTCAAATTGATAGTTAAATTGTTTGTTTTGACAAAGTCAGTTAGTGCATTCAGCAGATTCTGCAGGCCAGTCGGAGTTTGAGACATCAATATTAAATCATTTGCATTTAACATCCACGGTATTCGCTTTTTCCTAATTTGGGAGAGTCTGAGTTGATTTTGAGAAAGAACAAACCCATATCAAGAATGAAAAGATTAAACAATATTGAGGCCAAAACACATCCCTGCTTTAAGCCACGTAGAGTACTAAAGGCCGATGACAAAAGGCCTTCATGTGTGAGTCTAATTTTCATGGTAGTGTTCGTGTGCAGTAGTTTAATTAAAGTTAATAGAGACAAAGGACATCCATATGCTTCTAATTTGGAATATAATACATTTCTGTCAACAGAATCAAATGCCATACGAAAGTGGATGAAGGCTAAGTACAGCGGCTGCTTTCTCATGGCACTTTGGGCTTGTATCATGCTTAAGGCAATCATGTTAGGCGCAGTGCCCAGCCCACTCACAAACCCTGATTGCAGAGGATCTCTCTTCATTTCATTTGCTGACCATTTATTTAGTTCTTTTAAGATGATGCAACCAAATATTTTACTGAGAGCATCAAGGAGTGATTTAGGCCGATAGCTGGCTGGTCCTGCACGATCACCCTTCTTATAGATGGGTATGGTGATCAGCCCAGATGTCTGGATATAGTGTTAAGGTTGCATTAGATAATCCATCCGGGCCAGGGGCTCTTGATTGACTATTTTTATTTATGTAGTATAGAATGTCATCACGGTTGTAATTGAGCCAGAAGGACCTATCCAGTAACCAGGATATACTGATTACCTCGGGCCATCGTAGGAAGGGGAAATTGTTGTGAATCATGTGTCAGATACCTTCTGTAGCAGGTCTTTCTAATTGCTGCCCCCCTGACAAATATAACAGCTTATTGCATTGTAAAGAGGGATGCCCTTGTTGATAGATTATTATAAATATTGTTTGTAGTTGGGGCACCATCCAAACTCTTTTGTGTGTGCAGCCCATTTGTGAGAAAAACAAATGGCTAGATAATCGAATAACTGATCAAGCCCCACCAAATTAAAGTTTGAATTTCAATTTAGGATTTGATCTGATACCTAAAGTCAAAATTTATTTATTCATAGCATTAATTGCCAAGTCTGCATAAGAAGACAACATTTCAAAGCTAGACAAAGAATTTAGCGAAAGCTCAGTTTTTGCTAAAATAATGGCATCACCAGCAAACGAGAGGAGAGGAGTCAGATGATTACCTGCCTACCTTTGGAGCATCCAAAGAGGCTCGTTGCAGATGCAAGCTCATTGCATTTAAATATAAACTGAATAATATTGGATCCAAAACGGAGTCCTATCTTGCACCTCTAGTTATGGTTGAGTACATTGTAAGGTAGAACCCAACCCCCGAATCAAGCCTCGTTATTTTATAAGGGTATAACACAGGCCAGGAGGCCCATGGAAAATGCCATCTCATCAAGTGCTTGCCAACGCTTCTTTCGATTTACTAAATCAAATGCAGTACTTAGGTTCCAGGATTGCCAACTATAATTTTACTTTCCGGATTTCTCTGCTTCTAGAGATGAGTAGGTGCAGAGTTAAACATTGGCTATGGAGCAGACTTTTGCTTGAAACCCTGGTTGACAGGGGCTTATGTTTTGCTTTTCGCTATGTGATGCTCACTCTGACAATATGTTCAAAATCAACCGAACAAAATGTTTGGGAGGATTTTCTAGGAGGCAAAATGGTCTATAACAAGATGGGGATGTTTTGGAGCGGCCTTCCTTGAAAGGAAGTATTATTTTTTCCTTTCTTCAAGATGTTATTGAATACTTAGGTTAATACAGGTCTTTCTTTGTGAGTTGTGAGCTCAGTTGGAATAAAGGCTTGGCACAGTGTCTTTCCATTACACTGGCCAGTATTCCCAGTATAACGTCTTGAGCGGTGACATTTGGTACATGAAGGTCTCTGGCCACTTTCAGTAGGGTAGAGTCATGAGAAGCAGCATGAAGCAGAGCCGCCAGATGGGCACGTTCAGAGGTATGTATGCCTGCATATACAGAAGGCACATCGCCCTGTTTGGAGATACAGGAGTCAGTGAAGCACATTCATCAGCACTGTACAACTTGGGCACTTTAGGTTTGTACACACATTCTCTTTGAAGACAAATGTGTGGTAACCCATAAAAATGACGTTTCGGTGGGTTTGGCTTCAACTGCACCATTTTGAAACCGAGTCCCCGCACAGAGCAGGAACCATTCCGGAAAATGCGCTCTGTGAATTATTTACACTAGACCATGGGCTTATGCACATATGCTGGAGATCAAAAAGTATTGGCTGCCTGATACTATGTTGGGCTAGACACAGGCTCCTGTGCGTACTACTGCATTATGGGATGAGTCATTAGCATCATTTGGATCCAACGCTGTGAAAGCGGGACACTTCTCAAAGGAAAGAGCCATGTCAGACGCTAGGGCTGAGCTCAGCTTTGTGGTTTCTAGGATAGGACTACTTGGATTATGTTTTCCAAGGCCGGCTGCTTCTGACTGCAGCCCAGGAAGTCAATTAGAAAACATCACTACTGATTTCAGTATTGTGAGCCGGCAAATGGTTGCCGTAAAGCCACTGGTTTGGGCAATACATGTTAAGTTTAATGGGATGCGGCCCTAAGTAAAGTGAGGAGAGCAGTGATTTACAAGTCCTCTAAATATGCTTTGCCAGCTCGTTTACTTTGTCTGTAACCTGCTTTTTCCATATGTGAAAACAAGGCCCTGAAAAGCAATCAAGGTTGTGCCAACTATTTCTTTTTTTTTCCCTTTGCAATCTTTGTTTTACTGTTTATGCCATTGCCTTGTCCTTGTGAAAAAATCGGTATATTTCAACAAACTGAGTTGAAGCAACAACAACTTGTATTCATGGCGCTACAGTTTCCAATGTGTCCTTTGGTATAGCAACTAGTTTCCATACAAAGGGGTGAAGTCTTCTAAAAATGTTTGGACAATATGAAAGCTTTGCAGAGTTTTAACAAGACTGCCAAGGCTGCATGTAGAATGCTCTACCAGACGCTTTTAGTTCCTGCATTACAACCTAGACGCAATAAACTGCATGTTCATCTGCAAATAGTATTTGTGGCAGTGGTCTGCAGCCTATGGTTTTCGGTGTGTTTTAAACTACGACCAAGGCCGGTCAGAGGCAGGGGCAGTCTGTGCCGCTGCCCAGGGCACCACTGTGATGGGGGCCCCACTCCCACAGCGACCAGCTGGTGCCTCGAGTGCACCCGGTAATATTGTTGTAAGAGGAGCTGCACTGCTTGCAGACTCTCTTTTCTGTTTATCAAAGTGAGACCATAGTGTCATCTCCAACCCCCCTGTGATGCTCTAGAGACAAATACCACCCTCCCAGCACCCATCAGAAACTGCAGGCCCTATAAGTACTGCTTATCACTTTCCTTCTTCTAGCAGAACATTTGAAGTGGGAGTGATTTACAGGTAATGGCTCATTTAAAAGACCATGGTTTTGGACAAGACGCTCTTAACGTTTCCCTGCTAAGAACAGTAAAGGGGCATTTCTAAAAGCACAGGCAAGGCACCAGCTAACTGCCTAAATCTATGACCTTCACCAGGACAATTAAAATATATCACACAAAATAGGTTCAAACTATTTGCCTTAATTTCACAGATTCATATTTAACAACCAAAAATCGTTTATTTTTGGTAGAATGTAACATTTTCCTCACATCATATATGAAGCATGCATTTGTCAAACATTAAAGCACAAACTGGTAACATTTTCACACTTTCTTTACCTTTTGTTATGAGTCTTTAAGTCTTGAAAGTACATTTTCAAAACCCACAGGACTTTTTATTTGCCTTCTGATGAAATGCATGTTGGTATGTGTAGTTTTCCATTCAAGGTGGGGTTGGGGAGAGCTAATGCCAAAACTGTACACTTTTGCCCAGCATATTTCTATAAGGATTTATATATTTGTGTGAGTACTTTATGTAATAATTTATTGAGAAGCCACCCTCCCCACTCAAGTGGTGACACAACAAACGGTTTAACAGATTATTTTCTTTAACCCTATCTCAGACACATATCATGCCCCTGGATCCCTCTCCCCTGAGCTAACAATGAGCCAAGAATCAGGCTGGTGTACGGGAAATATAATGGTATTTATTTAAATACACCCCTTTATCCGTGGCAAAACACAATCAACTTCTCTCAGCATAAACAAATCACAAACATGAGTTAAAAAGAACACCACCACAATTCTTCCCTTTCTGTAAATTTCACATCAGAAAATAATTACACTGATTAATAAAGAAGGCAATTATCTAACGGTGTACGATTTCGAATTAGTCTGCAGGCTTAAAAGGCTAGCAGTAGGATTTCAAGATTGGTAGTTTTAATTTTGCCCACATTTTTGGTCTAAAATAAACATTGGGTGATGTATTGGTTTGTTTTCAGACCACCCCACCCACCCCTTGCTTTGCTCTATGTTGGAAAGTTAGGTGGAACAATTGGAATGCTTTGGGGAATTTTGGATTTCATGCCCCCCTTACTGAAAGGCCTGTGTTGGGGAAACTGGAATAAAAGGTTGGACTGATTTAAGAACAAAGACACCCCTCTTCCGTAAAGAAGTGGGGGTCAGATGGACAACAAGGATTACCCAATTAAATTATAGGCTATAGTTTTCAGCGCACACTGGGAAGGGAGCTTTGTTCATTTCGAATTTTAACAAAATTCACCCTGTAGTGTTCTGCCAAATGGGTAATTAATTAAATTAATATTTTTGGTTATATAGGCTAAGGATCAACACCGCACCCCCTTCCCCCACCCACTTCAACGGGAAAGGATTTGAGGCAAGCAGACTGCCCCACCTTTTCGTTTCCCAGGGCTCAGTTCTACTTACATAGCAAGCCTCTGTTTAAGGTTCAGGAAAAAACAACTAAGGGAGGTTGAAGGACGATCAAACCAACAGGCAATCCTTTCACTGAGGTCATTAACCTTAACTTAGCAAACCTAAATTGCCTATGGTTTAACCACGTTGCCGTAGTAGGGAAATTATGTACCACTGTGAACTGTACCTTCACTTAACAAATACCAGTACAGATGAACATTCCAAAAAATACATATTTTAATAATTAATCTGCATATTAAAAGTTTCAAAATCAGTACAAAAAATGATTGTCTTTCAATAAACCAACTGAATTTGGTTCTCACGAAGAGTGACACAGAACATAAAACTAACACAACATCAAAAAGGTGGGAATTGTGTTTTAACCCACACTCAATGTCTGGTGCTGTGTACTTCTCTACTCATTGAATCTCATTCATAAACACCATTGCTCTTGCAACCCATTCATACTGTTACATCCATGCCAAGATTCATCCTCAGCTTCTTAGAACATACCTTCACTCTATATATACTCTTGTGTTCAGATAGCCGAACGTGTTTCTTCCCCTTGTGTGAAGTGTGGGAAATTCATCAGGGGCATGTGTTAATATGTAAAATTGCACTCTTCATAAAACAAAAACAAAAAGCCTGACAAAACAGTACTCAGATAAAACACTACACATTTGTTAAGGTTAGATTCCACTTCATCAATCCGGACTTAGCTGCCCGGGCGAAAGTGTATTCAAAACAACTCTGGGTATCGTCCCCTACAAGGCAAAAATATAAAACATACATCGAATAATTAAGATCCATATGTAAAGGATCACTAGTCTCACTACAGCTCTCAGATTCTTTATTTCTGTCTGGGCTATCTACAGTAAGAGCCCTACTGCATCACATCTCTTTACGGACCCCACTTCTCGTGATTAATTTCTAGCGTCGGTGTGTCCGACCTAATCCGGACACCACCGTGTGCACCACTCACCCTGACTATGGGATGTTTGCATTTTAGTTCCGGGCAAATGTCCACTGTGTCTCAAGTCAGATAGTATTGTCCTTACTTTCAGTTTGACTTAAAATTACGCCCTCCTCTAATAAAGCACTGTACAGTTCAGTAGGTGTCCTTACCAGTCAGAGGTTCCTTAGACCCGTCGTTTTCTTGTCGACTCGGGTATTGAACTTCTAGGCGTCAATGTCCAACTTATTCCTCTGGCTTTGTAATCATCCTATCATCTGAATGATAAAAGATTGTCAACGTCAGATAGCTGCTGGTCCAGCTGCAATAGATGCAGTTGCTTCAGCTCATTCTATTGTGTTAATCTTTTATACCTGTTTTAGATAAGGTGAGCGTCTAACCGGAACATGAATTTGTCCGGCTTCACAGTATTCACCTATTCACCATTAGCTACCGTGCGGTGTACCATGTTAATCAACCCCGTGTGGGAGCAGCTCCGCACATTAGCCGTCGTTGTCGCGGCTGTCTGTAATCAGACCAACTGTGATCTAACAGAAACGGGAGGAAATGGAAGGTCCCATCCAAGGATGTTAGAATACCTTACGTTTATCTAGCACATGTGATCTTATACACATTCTACTGTGTAGTTAAGTGTCTATGCTCAGCAGCCTCACCCAGAATATGTTATACGGGATCGCGCCCAATGCAGTGTAAAAGTCCTTGCCTTCCAGGTCACATCCGTCCTGGAACGGGGAGTGGTCAGGACCGGGGTCCGATGTCTCGGGAAGGTAGACTCGGTATCAGCCTGATGAGGGGAACGTCCTTCGCAAGTGATCTCGGTATCTGATCGCGGTGAGCACTGGGAAAAGAAGGGTTTGCAAGGTTCAGAAAAGCCAGCTACATCTCAAGGACACTCTGGAAAGATAGGGCAGGGGTCTGGTCACTCCACTCTCAAAGATGGCCTCCCGCTCTCCACCATAGGACCCAGTCAGCTTTGAGATCAATCCTAGAGATGGACAGCTCCACCCAGATGCACTCTCAGCAATCTCCTCTGGTGTCTCCTTACAGCTGTCAGATGGTAAATTTCAGCAGCCTTCCTGATGGTCTGTCTCTTCTCTCTGTCATAACTTTACTAGCAACTGCCAAACTAAACATATTATCTGTTTATGCTAATCACTGGGCATTAGATAAGCCGACCAGCAAATCTGTTTCACGTAGCACGGCCACGTGGCACCGTTCTGCTTTTTCCATAAAAAGCACAACAGTTATGAGTATAAGTTATTAAGCATATCCCTAATTTCTATATACACCCGCTCATCAACTCTCACATTTGGAGCATGGTCAGATCAGCCAGAAACCTAGTTTCACTGGTTCTTACAGTTCCCAGAGTCACAGGAAGATGAATTTGATATCCCCAATATCGCCTGGAAAAATGGTACATAGATGAAATCCACCCGCCTTATGATGGTTGAGTAAAAAAGCCTAAATGATAATAGTCCTTTTAAATGAATTGTGAATGTTCATATGGGACAGTTTGTCCTACTCCTGCTTGAGGCCATTTGTTTTCACTGGGTCAACCTGTACCTTTATTAGTCTCCTTTGGTTTGGAAGCTTGCTCTTTGAAGTGGGTGCCCCCATTTTCACACATATTAGTCGTGCTCCAGCCAAGGATGACTTTTCTTGAAGTCCCTACTTTCAGAGCCAGCAGGTCTGGAGAACACTGAAATTCGACGCCTTTAGCAGGACATTTTTGTTGCGGTTGGTCATTAGATGGGAGATGTGACATCCAGGCTGGAAGTGGGAAATGTCCTTGTGAAGTATTGCCCACAGCCAGCAAAAGAGTCTGCCTTGCGCTGACATTGTTTTTCATGAAGATAAACTAGCTATTCACATGTCACTGGAGTTTTTCGGGTGAAACATAATATACATGGCTCTTTGTCAACCTAGACATCATGTTTTGTTTTCCTGACATTTTTATGTGAGCAGTGATTATTTTTATTTGCACACACATGTGCAGGCCATTTTTGTTTTCAATGTTTCAAAATGTTGCTTTCCATATGACAGGGATCATTGATCCCTCCTTCTTTTGTAATTTAAAATGCTGCTTATCCATTGGCAATGACAGTTAGGCCCCTTTCCACATGGCTCTTTTATTCTACTTGAAAAACAAAAACTAATGCCAGGCCATTTTTTTTTTTTATTTTTTTTTAATTTTTATTTGAACTTTACTCGGTGAAAACCAAGTTTTGTCAAAAATCGACAGTAGTATGTGGAGCAAATGTCCCTTGATAGCAATGGAAATGCGGTGATGCTGCTTTGCCTCCCCCACCTAGCAAGGTCACATTGAACAGGGCTCCTATACTGGTCACAAGCCTGCTGCTGTGGTAGACCACCTTTGAGATCTTGCTGTCTAATTTGGTCGAACACCAGGTCGATGAGTTTAGCTAAGGCTTGCGACCACTTGTTGTTTTCACCGGAAATCAGTCTATTCCACAGATCGTTTGTGTGGAATATCCATAGATTTTCGTCAAGCGCAGGGAGGTACAGATTTCTAGATTCCTTCGTGTTCACGCATTCCATCACCAAATGTTTCAGTGTTTCCGTGGAATCGTTCTTTTTACATAATCTACAATGTTTATCCCCTCCGCCTCCTCTAATGGCTATGATCTCTCTGGTGGGCAGCAGGTTGAGCCTTGCTCTCATAATCACCATTCTCAGTCCTTTTTCGGGGAACTTGGCGCAGTACTGTAATGGTTTTTTTTTCTTGTTGAAAGTAGGCGGAAGGTGGTTTAGCAGTTTGTTCCCGGTAGCATTTTCTATGGTCGTGATCCAATCCAGGTCTTCTATTTTCTTTTTAATTCTATCGGGGTTTTCTTTTAGCCAGGCCATTTTTGTTTCAGTGTTTAAAATCGTGGTATTCATGTGAAAGACACTTCTGTTTGTGGCCTTTAAATGCACCCCACATTTACTATGGTGTGTGTACTTTTGAAGTGATCTTTATAAAAACAGTTTTGTTGAAAGCCAAAGATTGCGATGAGGAGAGGAAAGGATCAGAGACCAAGTGAGACATGAATACTTGCCCAAGTTGTAGCTGGAGAGGTTACAGCCCAGGAGACTGGAGATTTTATTTTCCCTGATTCTGGCATGTGCTGATTTTCAGAGCACAAGACGAGGATACATGTGGGTGGACAGCGTCAACTCACTTTTTTCATAGGACTAACACAACCCCTAACTGTGGGTGTTTTTTAGGTCTGCATTTAAAATAAAGTTTTGTTTGCTCAAGGTTTCGACTACCAGGATTTTAAACTCCCGTTTGTCATTTTCCCATTGCAGACCGTTACCCACAAGACAGCATACATGTTTCATCAACGAATGTGTCGTAGTTATTCTAGATTTTTGGGTTTAAAAGGGGGCAGCTTTTATTCTTTGCATTAAGAGGTCTGGGAGTCCCTCAACCGGCACAAACACGGCCCATTGACCTGTTCTTGAGTGGATGTCCCCCAGGAGAGTCTAAAGCATGTTTCAGCTCACTATGCTTTTCACAGAGGAGAAATTTCCATAGGCATATCAGTCTTTGTCCCACCTGAAGGTAGTCCAGCACCCAAATGCTAGGCAAATCTCCTCTGAACAAGAGTACCAACACCAACCCCAGACACGTAGTTCAGCCTAGTCGGGCCTCATGAGCACATTGATCAAGGGATCCACATCTGGATTAGCCTGGTAACTTAGGGTGACAACCAAGTACCCAAAAGTTTTCATTAAGAGTTCTGGGAGACCCTCTACCGGCATGAACATGGCCCATTGACCTGTTCTTGGGTGGATGTCCCCCGGGTGAGTCTCAACCATGCTTTAGCTCACTGTGCATTTCACAAAGGAGACATTTCCATAAGCATATCAGTCTTTGTCCCACCTGAAGGTAGTCCAGCACCAAAATACTAGGCAAATCTGTTCTCAACAAGAGTACCAATAGCATCCCCAGACACGTGTTCTTTGATTGTTTAAGGGACTTAGGTCTAGTCACCCTAAATTTCCTAGGGTCAGACAGACATGGACACCTTGCTCACTGTGCTAAGAGAGGCACAGCTCCACCTCACTGATGAGGCCCAACAAGACTGAAAAACGTGTTTGGGGTTGCTGTTGGTACTCTTGCTCAGAAGAGAATTGCCATAGCATTTTGGTGCTGGACTGCCCATGTGGGCGGGAAAAAGACTGATATGCAAATGAGAATGTCCCTTCTGTGAAAGGTACAGTGAGCTAAAGTGTGGCTGCGGACTGTCGAGTGGGTACCTTCCCAAAGAACAGTTTCTTTAGACATATTCGTTCTCGCAGAGGGGCGCCTATTTTTTGATTGTTTAAGGGACTTAGCTCTAGTCACCCTATGGTCATCCAGACATGGACCCCTTGCTCACTGTGCTCAGAGAGGCACAGCTCCACCTCACTGATGAGGCCCAAAAGGCTGACACACTTGTCTGGGGTGGCTGTGGTACTCTTGCTCAGAAGAGAATTGCCATAGCATTTCAGTGCTGCACTGCCTATGTTGGCGGGACAAAGACTGATATGCAAATGGGAATTTCCCTTCTATGAAAGGTACAGTGAGCTAAAGTGTGGCTGCAGACTCTAGAGTGGGTACCTTCCCAAAGAACAGGTCATTTAGCCATGTTCGTTCTCGCAGACTATATTAAAAAGACTATATTTTGTGAGCTTTTATACTTTGCCTGGTTAATTTGCAAATCTCCTCTCCCAGGTTATTTATCTTGTGCTGATTAATTTTAAGAAAGGCAAATGCTCATTTGTCTTGTGCACTTTCTTCTAGGGGGAAAGTTCAACTGAACTAAATTGGTATACTTCTCTTTAAGATATTTTCACTTATTTTGCATACATTTGCAGGTGGCAGCTTTTGTGTTTTGATACGGTGCACAAATTCCTACACCGAGTGAAGCGAGGGAGCTGTACCCTTCGCCAAGTCGTAACAACATATTTTACAGCACATGTTGCAGCAGGAATAGGAAAAATCCATGCGATTTACACCAGGGTATACACAAAGAACATCTCAGCAACAGTCAACTAACATGCTGAGTTGCCTTGACAACATTTTTCTATAGGCTCCTCGCTCCCACCTGCTACTGCCACACTTGCCAAACAGCTTTGTCCTACCCAGCCCCTTCAATACATTTCAGCCGGTCCATTGATAAGGCTCCCTTCCAATTTTGAAGTGAGCAGCACTTGCAGATTTTGCAAGAGGCATGTTAAGATGTCGCTATGCCTGAACACAGGAGAGGACACATAAACCATGCCACACCCAGTGAATTAGATGAACATGGACCAAATCCTGATTTTCGTGTTGGTCACCACATGCAAATAATGTGAAGAATCTCTGCGGGACAACATACATTTATTTATTGTTTGCTTGTTAGGCACTTATACAATAAGAATATACTGTTTCAAAGCGCCTACAGGGCAGGAAGGGAGCGAGGGGGAAGAGGGTGAGGGACACACCTACTATGCCTTGTTAGTATTCAGAACGTGCAAGTGCAGAAAGGAACAGGGAAGAGGGGGTAGGTGCTGGGGAGTCCAAGCTCGTGGGTGAGCCATAGATGAAGTGCTAGGAATGTTGAGTGATATACCACCTGGGCCGCAGGAGGTGTGAGTACGAGTCTCCAGAGCAGTGGGTGTACAGATGCAAAGAGCTGTGGATAGACAGGAGCTGGGTAGAATGGTTGCAGGAGGTCAAGGCCCCAAAGATGCATAAGGGCCAAGGACACCGATTTAGCAACTGTGGGATTAGCCGAGGAGAGAAAGAGGGAAGGAGGAGGAAAAGAGGAAAGAAGTTTCTGGAATTTGAGAAGATCCTGCTCCAGGTGCAGGAGGAGGGGGAGGCTATTCCAAAGGAGAGAGCATGCAGAGGAAAGTGAGCGACCCCCTGCACTCTGTTTGGAAAAACACTTTACACACAAAGAGTTGGTACCAGAGGAGTGAAGTGGTCTAGAGGGTGAGTATTTGGGGAGATAGAGTTCACAATAGTGTGGTCCCATGGCCCAGGCAACCTTGTGGGTGATTCAGAGGGATTTGAATTTTATCCGTGCAGCAACCGGGAGCCAGTGAAGACTTTTTAGTCCAGGAGAGATGCAGTCCCTGGGCTTAACTCCAAGGATACTTCTCACTGCCCTATTCTGGATAAGCTGAAGGGGTCCCAGATTGGAAAAAGGAAGATTCAGGAGGAGGCTCTTACAGTAGTTGAGTCTACAGAGAAATAGGGGTTGAGTCAAATTGAACCTCTGAGAGAAAGTGAGAATAGGTAAAATTCCCACCTAAGCCGGTTTGAAATTTAGGAAATAACGTCTTTCTTAATCCACTTCTTCAATTCAACTAATAATAGCTGAGAGAAGACCTTGGATCAGACGTCTGTCAAGGCTAAAAGTCTGAAGTCCTCAGGGTTGTCTCTAGAGCCCTTGTTTAAGACCGGTATGAGCCTGGAAGCCTTCCAGCTAAGCAGTATGAATCCAGTATTAATAACATGTACAAATAGATGAGAGAAGATGGAACCCCAATATTCTGATTTGTGCTTATAGGTCCGGGAACCTTGGAAGGCTTCACTTTCCTGATATTTGCCACCACTGTGTCATATTCAGTATCTATAGTAGTTTCTATATCCCCTTTCCTCAACTCATCTTTCAGGGAAACCTCATCAGTTGTTTTATAACATAGCCCAACAATAGGTCTAATCCATTCCCTTTCCGCTATGGGATTTGTCTCAATTCCTGTTCTTAATTCGTTGGCTATATGGGTTTTATAGATGAGCCAGAATTTACGCTCATCTGTTTGTCTTGAAGCTTTGTGCATGGAGAACCATTTAGAAATATATATCAAGGATTTAAGTCTTTTGAGATTGTTTTTATATTTAGTTTTAATTTGACGTATTTTATCATCTTTCAATGTTACATTCTTAACCCTTGATTTCTTCACTCATTTTAAAGCTCTCTCATATTTGTGTTTTGCGTGTGCAGCCTCTGAATCATATGGTTTTCTTTTAGTCATAGTCTTTTTTTGCCAGAGATCTCTTGATGGTTTCTGAATATAGTTCTTATCGCACTCAAATAGTCAGACAAACAGATCAGCAGTAATCTCTTCCTTTTGCATGTTACAGGGGCAGTGGCGGCCAAAAAGAAAAGAGATATAACTCTCAATATTTTTAATCGACCAATATGTCCTAATCCCAGTTAGATTTACCCCTACTTCTCCTACCATCATTGATTTGGTATTTGGTATTATAATGATAGTGAACTTCTTTACCACATGATCACTTGCACAAGTTGGAACAATCTCCTGTTTACCAATGAGCTGAGACATAGCAAGAGGGAACCACAATGCAATCAATCCATGACCTACAATTTCTGGTGGACCAGGTATAAGGATGGCCATCAGATTCCCAAATGCCAAGGTACAGCTGTAGTAAGTGGCTAGTATTAATAAAAATGTCCCAAGGATCATCATTGCTAAGTTGTTCTTCGTCCACTAAGATGAGAGTAACAGCATTATTATTCACTATAATTTCAAAATCCTAGTTTACATCTTTTGGATGCAACCATGTATGGTTCAGATCGCCCGCAATCAAATATCGAGAGCCTATGTTGTCTTTAGACCAATCCTAGAGCAACCTATCCAGATCAGAAATAATCTGATTCGTGATAATGTTGTTTGGAGGGTTATATACATTGATGATCCACATTTTTTGTGGGTACCCATTAATTTGATATTCTAATATACCTGCCAGAATGTTACTAGAGGGGGGTGTGAGGACATAAGATGTCAGTAATAAGTCCAATCGAAACCCCAAAATGAGTCCCCCAGAAGGCCTCCCTGCATTTTGCTAGCTGGCCTTTAGCTGTAGAATCCGATAGCCATCCAATTTATAATCTTTCATCATACCAGTTTCTTGCCAGGCAAAAATAGCTGCCTCCAATAAATAGGCCATCCCTGGGGGCGTGGTCTGGAGCTCATGGTGTAAGGAGGCAGAGAAGCCAAGCTCCGGCCGAGGCGCCATATCCGGATCCTTTTAAGGTGTTCAAAAAGGCACCACTATCTATATAAAATAGCCGCAGGGGTGGCGGAAGCGGCGCCCGACACGGTGCTGCACTTTAGCAGAAGAATCGGACTTGGAGCAGTCGAGTAACCCCGCTCAAGATGATCCGCCCTCCCCGGGGACGCACCCAAAATGGAAGCCGAGTCATAGAGCCAGCGCCTTCCAGCAAGAAACCGCCCGCCACCTTCACTTCAGGAGGCGGATAGCTGGAGCTGATCCACAGAAGAAGCCAACGCCGGAAGAAGTGTCATCCAGCTGCGGAGGTGCGACCAGGCAGATCTGGATATCCGACTGCAGGAAGCCCGGCTGGTGATAGAGGAGGTGCAGCAGGCCCACCCAAGTGGAGGCAAGAGAGATTCCGGCGCCGAGGCGAAGCATAAGAGTGTCCCTGCGACTCTACGCTGGAGCTACTGGAGACCGCAGCGGAGAGCCCCAACTAATCCGAGGTGACCCAAGGCAGGAGCGGATACAACCCTGACGCGAGAAGGGAGGCAGACCCCGTGACACAGCACCACAGCCATCCGAACCTGACACTGAGAACTCAGGCAAGCGAAAGGTGAGCCGGGCCACTGGGCGGGCACTCAGACTGTAGGAGAGCCAGGGAGACCTCATCCAACAACACAGTGGCACACAGGTACTGAGTAAGCGGGAATCCCCCTGGGGATGACCAGGGGACATTGAAGTGAGGCCCTGAGCTGCCACATCCAAACACCCAAACACTGGGTCCCCATAACAGGAGTGTCCCATGCAGTGCACAGAAGCGCTGGCGGAGAAACTAGAGCACCCAGGCCGCTGCATCATCAAGGCCGGCGGGCCGCGAGACTGGCACCCGGCCACGTACTGTCCTTCAATAAACCAAGCTGGCAGCAAACACCATGATCTGAGGCCCCGAGCCCAAAACCGAGATAAACATGTGATCCTACGGCCACCGAATCGCACCTCGCATTAGACCGCAGAAATTCCATCATGTCCTCCAGGAGCAAAGGAAAGACAACAACCATGGACACATATGTCACCACCAAAACACAAGCTCCAACCCAAACCTCAACCCCAACCCCCGCCTCCGAACTTCCACAGGAAAAAGAAGGGGAGACCAAAGACAGCCAGGTGCTAGAAGCTGTAGCCCCACTATGCACATTTATAGACACGAAAATTGATGAAGTGAAGGCTGACATGCAACTTATGCGCCAGGATGCTTAAAACCTCACCAAAAGAGTGACTAATGCGGAAGCAGCCCTACAGGAAACAGCAGAAGACATCACACACCTGAAGGTCAGGATGGCAGACCTAGAAAAGAAAGTGTCCACACTAGAGGCAAGATCTGAGGAGGAAGAAGGATGCGCCAGATGGGACAATGTTAGGATACTGGGGGTGCCCGAAGGAACAGAAGGCTCGAACCCAACGGCCCATATAGAAGCCCTATTGCAACAGGAGGTTGGAGCAGGGAAACACGGCTTTGATGTGGAAAGGGCTCACAGATCCCTCCAAAAGAAACCACCACCGGGCTCACACCCCCGCCCGATAATCGCTAAAATACTCAACTTTCAAGATAGGGAAACCATCCTGAAACATTCCAGGGAAGGAGGAATCATAGAACGTGACAATTCTAAGATCACCATCTACCCTGATTATACTCCAACTGCACAAAGGGCGAGAAATTAATTTGTCCCAATTAAAGCCAGGCTCCAACAACTAAACTTAAAATACATGTTACTTTACCCATCAAGACTGAAAGTCATCTTCAAAGGACGTGTGATATTCCTAGAGACTCCGGCAGCCGCTAATATGTGGATGGAGCACAACAACCTGGCAGATGGCAAAGAAGCACCATCGCAAGAACGCTGAGGTGGACACAGAGAATCATAGAAGACGTGCGGCCGCCCCACAACCCGCACTTCCAAAGCCGATAAAATGCAATGACAAGCCAAGAATGCCATTTTCAAATCAGATGGCTAGATGGACATGGCCCTCGCTCGGTCTCCCACTGAGCACACAGCACAAACCCACGAACAGACCAGTACAGGCCAGGTCACTTTAATTGTGTCAGAAACTGAGTCATCGACAGGTCTGAACCGCCGCAAAAACCAAACAACGCTGCCTCACAAGCACTGAATAGTACGACTGAACACTTGAACCTGGTTGATGTTTGGAGAGAACTCCACCCCACGGAGAAAAGCTACTCTTACTATTCATCCCCACATAAGCTACATACGAGGATAGATTACCTGTTCATCGACAGGGAACAACAGCCGCTAGCTGAGTCCGCACTATACCTGGGAAGATCGATCTCTGACCACTCCTCCCTACTTATGCAGTGGAAACTCAGAGGGCCTAGACCGCCGATCCCGATGTGGAGAATGCCCATCACAGCACTCATGGATCACGAGTTCAGAGAAGACCTTGGTAACAAGCTGGAAGAATACATAAACATCAACAAAGGCACTGTGGACAGCTGGGGCACACTATGCGAAGCCATGAAAGTGGTGACACAAGGGGAATCGATAGCAGGAGTGCGAGGTGTCTGGAAACAACTGAAAAGAGAACTAGAGGAAAAGGAGGAAGAAATAATGTGCCTGGAAGCCAACACCAACATCACAGCAGAGATAACTGCCAATCAGCCTGGGAAAGATTATCCAAGTTCGACTTCACAGCATACACTGCCAGGGCACACAAAGAAGCTGACAAGCCAGGCAGATTACTGGCTTGGCTGTGCAAGCGTGAACATCCAAGGCATCTACCGACCAAAATCATAGATGAAAACGGAACAACACACAGGAGGCAAGAAGAGATTAATAACACATTCGCGGAATTCTACTCCAAATTATATGCCCACAACAAACAGGTACCCAGGGAAGAAATCAAGGCCAGCCTCGAAGAAATAGGGCTCCCGAAACTGACCACCGAACAAAGGGGAGCACTTGAGGAAGGAATAACCATGGAAGACGTGACAGAAGCAATCCGATCAATCGCCACGTGCAAAGCCCCAGGCAGTGACGCCCTTCTGCCGGAATTCTGTAAGGCTTACGAAACAACCCTAACCCCGATATTGCATGAGGTATTCCTTGAGGCATACGAGGCAGGGACCTTACCCAACAACATGAAGGAAACAATCATAATCCCTATGCTTAAACCAAACAAACCAGCCAGTGAACGTGATTCCTATCGCCCACTAGCGATGTTGAATTACGATAGCAAGATCTTAACCACCATACTGGCCAAAAGACTTGCAAGGGTGGTGGGAGCCCTAATCCACGGAGACCAGCCAGGACGCAATACCACAGCTAACCTGAGGAGGCTCCAACACGTCATGGCACAAACCCTTGTAAGGGATGAGGACTTGGCTGTACTTTCGCTCAATGCCATCAAGGCCTTCGACTCCACATTCTGGGAGTGGCTGGTCGAAGTCCTGAGGGTGTTCGGATTCTGTGAAGGCTTCGTGAGATGGGTTAAGGTACTGTGCAACGCACCCATGGCCAGGATGAAAACTGGGGGCAAAATGTCAAAACCCTGGGTGATACAGAGAGGCACCAGGCAAAGATGCCCACTCTCACCAATGCTATATATCCTAGGACTCGAGCCGATAGCTATCTACTTCAAAAAGCAGTAATTTGATGCAGGGATAAAACTGGGCAACGCATACTCTATAAAATCACTTTACACTGACAATGTCCTTGTGATGCTGGAAATGCATCGGAGGGACAGGGCCTCCATATCCTTGTCCTTTACTGCTTTTTATCGTGTGTTCTGTCATGTTTTCCGTGCAGGAGTTCGTGTGGGACACCTGGCGGAGCAGCTCTCTCTTTTGGTTTGGTGAACAGACCTGTGGGATACCCTTATGGGACCCATGGGTAGGGGTGCAACCCTGTGCCCCTAGTGTATGTTTTTGGGCACCTGTGTGTGACCCACAGAGCAGGGTACGGGCTGGTGGCAGCTCTGTGCTGAAATGACTGGTGCCCTGAGCGTCCTCCATTTTGGGATGCCCAGTCCCATTCATTGGAATCGGTAGATTCCTGATGGAGACAAGATGGCCCCCGGGGCCTCTTGCCCTCCATCACCTGTTACCTGGATCTTCCAGAAGTCCCGGGAAGCCCTGCCTCTGTTCCTTCCTCCTGACTGGCTGTTGGTTGGAAGTTCCGTGTATGGTAGTGTGGGGAAGTGCCGACCAGACTGGCTGGAGCCTTCTCAACGACCGTATGTTGTGGGTAAGCCTGTGGGTGGGACATGGGTGAATGGAGTGTGTGACGAATATGCATTCTATGTTGTGGCTGTCTAGTATCTGGTGGTTGATAATGGCTGAGACAGCCCTGCTCGAAACCGGTATGAATGCAGCTTGGAGTGTTGAATGGCTCGGTACTTGTCCCAATACACGTAACTTGTTGTGAGTGTCTGGAGGGAAGTGAATGGCCTGAATACCTTGTGTGCCTGATGGGCTGCCTGCCTGCATGAATGCCCGTAGTCGTGATTGGATGCTTGAGTATGACCCAGCGGAATGAATGGGAAATCAACAGTATATCTGGGGGCCTCTCACTGCTAGGAATCGTGTTCAGAAGCTGAAGTCCACTACGACGAGTAACTGGAGTAACTGACGCTTAACATTGAGCCCTGCTGGACGAGAAGAATTGCTGTTGCTCTCCTTTGCAATCTGAAAGCTGCTGTGCTTCAAGGACTGACCCAGAGAGGACCTGGTAAGGCGCCCTCTTCCTGAGCTATGAGGGACCATCGTGCACAGCTGATCTTTGCCTAAGCTCCCTGGTAGACAGACCTTCGACAGGCTGCCGACTCGATATGGGGATTGCTGCGGAACTCCAAGGAGAAGCGCCCGGACTGTTGTCCACCACTGTTGCCGACCGCCGTCGCCGACTGGAGCCGCCGTGCTCCATTGCCTAAGAACTTCATTGATCCCGCCACCCAAATACCACAGAGACGCCGACTCAACGCCCTTGCTGGGCCACAGTTCTTCAACTCTTTGCAGTCCAGAACTATTGACATCGAGGTGCCCTGCATGCCTCTTCCTCACAGGACGTTTATGCTTCCCCGTCAACGAGCACCGCTAGGAATGACGCGGCCACTTCACTGTCGTAGCTCGACCTGTTCTCCGTCGGACGTTCGACGACCCGTGACTCCTGCCTGAAATGGAGGACACTCAAGAAGGGTTGTCGATTTCTCCGAATAGGAACGCTACAACGCCAGGTACTTTGGGGTTACAGAACTATTGGAAAGTCTAGTGGGAACAATATATGGACTGGGCTTGTATCTTTCTTCTACAGTTTGCCCAGGTGGGGGGATCTCCACACAGAGCTGTGTGTAACGGTAGTTACCAGTATTCTGCCTATTGCTCAACCATCTTGCTTTCTTTCCTCTCTCTACTGCTGGTTTCCTCTTTATTTTGATCTGTGTGTCATCCTGAACGTATGCACTTTAAGGAGATCTAATAACGTTAGTGGTACCACTTTAGAATTGTACATATTTACCATTGTTGATTTTCGGAGTACAAAGTGAGTTATCGTGATCGTGTATATGACTTTGAATATTAATTATATAAAGACTGTGTTTTAACCGATACAGTGTGTGGACATTCCTTCGTGGGTGCTTGGGGACTACACTGTACTTAAGAACCAGCTTGCATCACCTCTTGAGAAGCTAGGCCTTGATTGCTCGACTACGTCTACCAATATTAGAGAATCTTGGCAGGGGTCTCTGTGTCTCCCCTCTACCATATAGAGAGCGGAAGTACAGACCCCCCCTCCGGTTTTTGCAGTCCTTCTATACCAGAAAGACCCACAAACAAATACACGGGTCGCCCTAGACATTCTAGACAACTATGCACGCTACTCAGGAATTTGATTCAGCAAGCAGAAATCCTGCGCATTCCCACTGGCTAGACTCAGGGACTCAGAGCAGGCTGACCTGCCCGAAATTGGAATAAAGTGGCAGCCTGAAATGTTCCAGTACTTAGGGGTCAACATAAAGCACACACCAGAGCTCATGCATGAATGGAACATGGAGGTTGTAATGAGAGGGCTGCGTAAATCCATGAAATTCTGGTCTAAGCTCCCACTCTCGATGATGGGCAGAGCATCCATCACTAAAATGATAATCCTCCCAAGATTCCTGTACTACTTTGTAAACGTCTGCCATTACATCAGACCGCCCTTCTTCAGGAGACTAGAGGTATTTCTCAGGGACTTCCTATGGGGACCGACCAGACATAAACTTCCCCTACCAATTCTCACACTACCATACAAAGAAGGAGGGATACAACTCCCCGACCTCCAAATGTACTATTTGGTGGCGCAGCTCAGCCATGTGACGAGATGGCTGCCAGATTAACCAACAGCCGAAATTGAATTACTGCGACAAACACCATCCCCACTATTTCCCAAGGAAGTGCTATGGAACTCAATGATTCAATCCCAAGAGACCCCTATGATCGCAAAACTAGGCAGGTAGATATGGTCCAAAACCTGCTCAATGCTACACCTGAACCACCCCTACTCACCCCATACCCCTATATTGCCTGACGCATGCAAAACCCCCTGTGACCTGCCGGTAATTGACGAGCTGGGAAAGAACTGGGATCTACACATGGGGGGACATGTTTGAGGATGGCAACTTCAGGGACTTCGAATCACTACAAGCACTGGAAGGACCACCGAAAGGCCAGTTCTTGTGGTACCAATGAGTTAAGCACATAGCTAAAAAGAAATGGAATGTAGGGCCTGAGGAACCAACCCCGGACCCCCTGCTACAAGAGATACACAACCTCATGGATGGCTGGAAACTGGTGGCCCGGCTGTACAGCCGACTAATGGACAGGCCCAACCCTCGAAGCGCAACACTGAAAGAAAAATGGGAAACAGACCTAGAAGTGACACTGACCGAAGAAGAATGGGAGAGGGCACTCCTTTACCCCAAAAAGGTGTCCAGAAACATCAGATTCAGGCAAATACAACTAAACGTCCTATACAGGACCTATATGACTCCGCAGAGAGTAGCCAGCTTCAACACACAGGCCATCTCAAAATGCCCCTGGTGCGGCAATGACAACACTGACATGATCCACATGTTCTGGACCCGCCGCAAGACAACGGTCTTCTGGGCCAAAATAAAGCAAACCTGCACTGAGGGGGGGATAATCAGATACAGTTGGGTCCCGAAAGAGTGCCTAGTAGGCACACACCCCAGAGTAAGCAAGTGTAAACACATTGTTAAACTAATGGACATGTCCTGCATCCTGGCAAAGAAAACTATCGCTATGGCATGGAAATTGCCGGGAGGCCCGAGATACGAACGCTGGACCAGAGAGATGGAGAGATGGACAGAAGCAGAAACCAGAACATGGCAGGAAGGATACACTGGAGGGTGAGAAGGCACAAATGATACACTTGAGTCATGGAAAGCACTATTGAGAGACATACACTTCTCTGCTGACCACAAACCCCCCTGACTCACACACTCCACCCAATAAGAACGTGGAACTAAACAACTAAGCCATCTGATGTAACCTCCACAGGACTTCCCAACACCAGAACTCTCAAACCCCTATACCCTGCGCCTGCACTGAGGAAGAGATACAACACACCATAGTCCGAAGACAGTCCCTGTTAATTGTTGTTTCGTTGTTAATTGTTAACAGTTAAATGAAAAAAGACATTATGCTATGCCTAAAACGTATTACATGCTATGCCCAAATTGTATACCTATGAGCAAATGCCAATAAAATACTTTACAAAAAAAAATAGGCCATCCCTGAGCAGTTTGATACAAAAGAATGAAACCCTCTATGGTTCCATGAGATAAATCTAAGGCAAATCCCACCCCCTCAATGCATCAGTCAGAAACATCTTTCGTGTTCCCAAGGTTACCTTCAATGTCAAAATCACAACCACCTGTAAGATTCCCCCTTAGGCAGGTAACAATTTGTTTGACTTATTTATCCAAGTCAATATCAGGATTGATTTTAGTCATTGCTTTGTTCCTCCCAGGTTTGTTTTTGTAGGAAACCTACAAAGGTACAACCCCATGTCACAATTGCAACAACTACAATAACTTAATAATGGGCAACAGCATCCTTCACCCCCATAAAGGTTACAAAATTAATTTGTATCATTCTTCGACCTGTGATTCAAAAAATTTAATCTATGGTATAAAATGTCCATGTGGAATTTATTACGTAGGCATGACAATGAGGAAGGCGAAAATAAGGTGGTCCGAACACAAGTCAAAAATCAGGACAGGAGCAATAGAATCACCAGTTACTTAACATTTCAAAAAAGAAAGACACAATATCTCTCAAATAAGATTCATCATTCTGGAACAGATAAAAATATCAAGAAGGGGCGGAAATCTAAACAAAATTCTTCTGCAAAGAGAAACATACTGGATCGACAAATTGAACTCAATGCAACCCAATGGTATGAATGCAGATTTGGATTTAAGTTGCTTTTTATAAAAGAGCACAGAAATACCAACCGGACAGCAAGAATCTAAATAGCTCCCCGCGTACAGAATTGTATCTGTAAAAAATCGGGCTGGTACAAAACAAATGCATATGAAATAAATAAAAAATAAAAAACATTTTTGAGTACTCTCTAATGAGCCATGCAACACTTAAAATAACAAACATCATGTTTAGCAACATCCCTAGACTTCTGTAGCGACGATCTAGAAGCAACCACCACACCACAGGAATTTAAACCACAGTTATTGAAACTATTCCAAGATGGTGGCGATGCAATCACGGAAAACTAGCCAGTTGACAGCTTGGTAGAAAGCAAGAAGGGACTACATCTAGGGAGGTCAAAGAAGCACAATCAAGGCAACCGTGGAGCTACCTCAAGGAGACACACATGCTGTGAATGGAACAGGAGAGCGCGGACCAAGGGAAGGAGAAAATTAAAATCGTGAACGGCACGAGACAGCAACGCGAGCGGCTTGCGGCAGTGCTGAGCGGACGACAACGAGCTCGCAGGTACGGCAAGCCAAAGAAAGTAGCCGACAGCGGTCCGCATAGTCAGGTGAGACAACGGGGACACGATATGAAAGTAAAGCATGAAAAACGCTGAATTAGGGTTGGGTGACTGGGGCACAGCGCTATGATGTAGCGACTGTTCCCAGCACCAAACCCGCTCATAAACATTCAAAATTAATGTAGAAAAACCACGTCATTTTCATTCTTTACAGATCAGGCGTAATATTCAAGACAAAAACAAAAGTGGATTAATAAACGATACTGGAATGAAAGTTACAAGTATTAGAGACTGACAGATGGGAGAGATCCACAGTATTACAGGTACATTGGTCTATTTAGTCAAAAGAAATTGTGAAGCTATATGGAACATGAACTGAGGGTCTAAATAGAAATATATATTTAACTTTCAGATACATCAGATTGAAGTATAGAATTTGGTCGCACCTGATGAAGGGCTAAGAGAGAGCCCGAAACGCGTTGTGCATCAACGAAAAGATAAGAGACTATTTGATCAATAGTCCCTTGATTTCATTTGAGAACTATGGACTTTAAACTGTAAAGATCAACAAGAGAAAGAGTTTTAAAGAGACATTAGAAACACTTTCGGATTGAAAAAGCTGTGAAAACACGGATATATTGTTTGGTTTATTGAAAATTGTTTTAAACACGAGACTGCATGTAACATTTTGTTGTAAAATGGGTATTTTTTGAATCACTAACAAAACTGAATAGAGATACTATCCAGACCTTCAAGGGTCATTGTTTTTGGTTAAGAATAAAATGTGAAAGCAAAAATTGCACTAAGATAATGTGTTTTGCATGTTTATGCCTAAAAGTGTGCACAGAGTATGATCATTTTTGCTGAAGTGATCTTTCAAACCACTGTTTATTCCAATTCTGTAGCCCAGAATCAAACTCTGTTTAGCACCTAAGTTTGTATTTAGTTCTAACAAGTAAGCATTTGAGTTTACATTAAGGTTCATAGAATTAAGGAGTGCTCCTCTACACCCAAATTGATCATTGTTTTTGTTTGTGGACAGATTTTCCTACATTCTTATAATCTCATATCCCAGTTCCATGAACTGTGGAGCATATGATAAGAAGCATTCAGGAGGATAGGGAAACTAAGTGGATAATAATTTGATGGATGAGTTCCAAAACATTGGATCAATTCAGGTAAGGGCTCTGTACAGAGGCGTATGGGTCGTTAATTTGAATCTTTCTAGATTGGAGTTTTGGGTGGCATAATATGTCCTTCAAACTTGGAGTACTTACTTTAGTATTATCATTTATCAATATGTCTTGTGCCGGAGTATGTTTATGTGTGGGCTCCCACTGTGGAGTTTCCCATTCTAAATCATCCTCTATAGTGTCACAATCAGCACACTGATCAAAGTCAACCCTATTAGGAGCTGGATCTGTATTGTTATTGTTTTTTATATAACTCTTTCCATATCCAGTCAAGGTTCGAGGTTGCCTTGTATGCTTATTTTGTTAGTTACAGTGAGTTTGGACACTTGACCCATTTTATTTCTATGTACTTTACTGATATTTTAATTTTGATTAGTACCGTCTCCCTAACCCCCATTTGTCAAATTGTAACAAGAGGGAGATTCCACACATCTAACCTTATCCACAGTCGCATTCGCCAAAGACTGTTTGATTGATTGATTGATTTTTTATTTATTGTGCGTTTACACACAAGTGTTTTTGATACACTCTGTTGTTTTTGTTCTTGCCCCTTTTTAGTGGTGCTGCCTTAGGTTTTTTCTTTAACCTGTTTCTTTGCTTTGCAATTTTGATTGCCCCATCTCAATTTGTAGATGGAGCCCTCTTTTGGGTCAGGAGAGTACTCAATTACCTTTAGCGACTCCTCCATTTCATCATGTACTCTTAAAATTGAGTAATGCGCATTTAGTTCATTTAACTCACTGAGTTGTATTGTATTTGACTGCACCTTACTAGCTGGAATACTGCCAATCAACTCTACCTGAGCGCTGGTAGACCTATAGTCGGTTTTGTTCAACACAACCTCTACCAACTTAGTCATGTCGACTTTCAGAAATTGTTATTCTTTATATATAGAATTACACATGGTAAATAGTGCCTTCAGGATCCACATACTTTCGGACTCTCTCCCCAAATCCTCCTCAGATGTCACAGACGAGGAGAAAGTGTCCTCTAAGGGTGAAAAAGATTCTCAGGGACTAACTGCAAACCTTTCAAGATCTATTGATTTCTCTAGGTTGGTTTGGAGGACTCCACGGTTATGGATTGAGTTACCGGGATGGTAACAGATGGTACATTTGCAATGTCCCTATATGTTTGTAGGTTTATCACCATGTTCAAGAGAGAGTCTATCGGGTCTGGCTCGGAAAAATGAGTATCATTATAACCATCAATACCATGATGGACCTCTATAACCAGACACATAGCTGAGCTAATTGGGTTGTTAACTGGTTTCAGGTAAGTGGTGATTTTATCCTGTGCCATGACCAGTTCACCTCTTTTGTCCCAGACTATTTCGATCACCACCCATGTCATACCATCAGAGGGCATAGGCACTGTAATCTGGCTCTGACAATTAACAGCTTTTTGAAGAACACCAGTCGAGCGTTTGCAAGCCAACTTAGCGTTATTTCACAATTGGTAGAGTTTTCTGGCTGCAGGCATATTTCCAAATCAAAGCTAGATAAAGTATCGTGCCTCCACGCACACCATGAACAGTGGAACCGCACTCAACCGTGCACTCGCTGCTTTTAAACATTGCCTGGTGTGAGGGGGAGTGGCCAATTACCGCAACAGGTAAGACACTAAAAGTAAGCAAAATAATATAGATTTAGTATTATAACAACTTTGAATAAGTCCAGTGTAGAGTCTCTAAGTTATCCAGTAAGTTTATGCAGCCTGACGTATACCTCCAGTAAAAGCTGGGAAAAAGCACAAAATTTGCAGCAAAGTCCCAGCCAGCTCCAGCACAGTAAGAGCCGCAAAAAAGCACAAAGGTCACGGCAAAGTCCCAGCCAGCTTCAGCAGTCTCCCACAGCAGAACAGCACTCAACCGTGCACTCGTTCAGTGCACGCACGCAGGTGTGTGTGCCTCGCTGCTTTTAAACCTTGCCTGGTGTGAGGGGGAGTGGCAAATTACTGCAACAGGTAAGACACTCCAGTAAGAGCAGAAAAAAAGCACAAAAGTTGTGGCAAAGTCACAGCCGGCTCCAGTAGTCTCCCACAACGGAACCGCACTCAACCGTGCACTCTCTCGCTACAGGAACTCTGTGAAAATATGTCCCAGTCTTGCTGCTTCAAACTCCCTCTGGAGATCATTCAATGACGAATATTCATGGACTTCCAATGTGTCAAACCTCAATTGCTCAGGTTGTGCTTTTGCTTCATGAAGAATACTAATCATTTTTTCTTTGTATTTCTTTCCAGATGAATCCATATCTACTTTAGAGGTTTTCTGAAGAATCAAATACTCCTGATGTTTCCAGTAGCTCGAACTCTCCCTTCTCGCAGTATATGGCGTCCAAGGACGATACTTATTCCATCGCCACGTAATCTGACATTCAGTAACCAGACGGTTTGTCGAACTCACAAAACGCATGCTGCTATTGAAGTTGGTGAAGAAATCTGGGGTGGAGAAGGAGCAAGGAGCTGTTTAGTGTTGGTGTGGGTTGATTTTCCAGGGTTGTTACAATTGTTGAATATGTTAGAATGGTTTTATTGTTGTCCGGGTTGTGTTTAATTGTAAGTATTTTGTTGCTGAAGTGTGTTTCAATGGAGTCACATAGTTCTTAAGATGGTGATTTCGTGAATGATTTTGACAGTTTTCGTCAGACCTTGTTGTGATGATTCTATGCAATGTGCATAGTTGGCATGGTTTGCTTTGATAGTTTCTGCTCTTCAGAATCAAAGCTGTCTAAGGTGGGCAAATTTGTCTTTAGGATTGTGACTGTTTTGACAGATTTTCTCAAGTTTTCTGCTTTCCTTTTTAATAAGATTATGGTCGGTGTAAACCAATTGGTGTCTTGTTTCTTTTGTGAGCATAGGAGGCCCTTTGGTGTATATCTGTCAAGGGTGTTGGCTATCCAGTCATGAATGTCATTATGTTTTCTGTCTGGTGTTGCTGTCTTGTTTTCAGTTGTCTGCTCTGTTATTGGAGCTGCACATTGCTCCAGGAGGTTGTCCAGGTGGATCTCTTCCCATGGTCTGATTAGTGTGAAACGAGCTTTGGGCAATTTTGCAATTGGTGTTTCACAAAAGATGGTGAAAGGGATGAAAGGGTGGTCTCCCCACGGTAAGGAGACATCGGTCAAGTTCTTGTTGCAGAAGCCCCTATCCAAGGTATGCCCTTCTTGACGAACGAATGTGAGTATGAATGATTAAATCACAGAACGAGGTCAAAGGGCGTATGCATGCCAGGAAGTAAACGGGTGAATGAGTCAAAGAATGGGTTATACTCACGTCTGTGGAGCGTGAACAAGTGAGAATAAACAAGTATGCTGCATTTTTAAGACCCGTTTTACACCATTCATTCAAGTTAAACCTTTGAAGACAGCATCGAGGGGAGCTATATAGAACTGGTGTGACCTGAAAGTTAGTAACTAGTATTAATATGTTCGCTTTTCATATAAACTATCCATTCATTCATGGACTATCATATTAGGAAGCTGGCTAGGAAACACCTGTAAGGTAGCGCTTTGGAAATGGGAGATGTGCAGTAACATACACCTACCTGTCTTCATTGTATACTGTTGGACTAATGAACACACGATGGAGGGTGTTGAGGATGTCATGCTGTAACTGATGGAGGCATTTGATGCATGGGTTTTGAGGTATTTCAATTGTGAGGAATGTGATCTAATCGTGGAAGTCAGTGGCAGAGAAATACAACACACTGCCATCAACACATAACCCGGAAGTGCATGCACACGTAGGATTGCCAGTGCAAGGTGTGCTTAAGTAATTTATGCAAAGTGCAACATGTACTTAGGTACTGTGCAATACCATAATGCCCCTGGGGCGTCAGCTATATGGATGTACCTTGTTCTCTTACCCAGCAACATGGGAGTGGGAAAGTTTTTCATATCTATGCGCTGAGGTTTTTGTATGAACCTGTGAGGAATTGGACAGTGGGTTTGTGCTCGCCTGTGATTTGTTTAAATGTTTAATTAAATGGAATGATGGTAGACCAACCTCAGGAAAATGTGTGGTGTTAGTCCACATACATTTTCCTATGCTCACACTATGACAAACGTATAGAACTGTGAACTCTGGGTGGACAAAGTCTAAAGGCACATTCCAACCTGTCCTATTTAGTTGGAAAATGACAGCCAGGAGTACACCATGGCATCTCCAGAAAGGGGAGAACCAAACTTCACCCTGCCTGATTAACTAACAAAGGCTCCATGGATCTGCCCTGCTCTTTTGTTGAGCCCTGCAGCTGGTGGAAACGATTATCATTCAAATAGAGTGTACTTCAAACAGGCCCACATGGGGCCTGGCTTCAGAGGTTAACACAGGCAAGGAAACTGCAACAACCTTTCATATGTAGCTGTGTCAACCTGAAGCCAGCTCCCACCCTCAGTATCTATGACAGTGAGCAGTCATGTCTGGGACTGGGTGTTTACAGTAGGCCACCCCGCAGGGGGACCCCCTTCATAAGGAACGAGAATGTGGTTTGCAGAAACCAGAGAGCCTGGTCTCGATGAACTTCAAGGTAGACCTGACACTTTAATCAGTAACCACAGAGAGATCCAATAACTAGAGAAACTATGTGACCAAAAACAGACAGGAGGATGGGTGGGACTTAGTATCACAAGTTTTCACCCCTTTACCTTTCCTGTTGCAAAGCACTCTGGTTAGGACCTCATACATACAGGAGATTGCTGGTGGGGACCCCAGGATTGGTTCACTAAGGTACGCTTAGCCTACACCAATTACTGTGGTCCATTATGCTTTAAAATATTATCTGAAGGCTTCACCAGGAGCAGAAGGAAGAACTCATCATTGGACCCTTGCTGAAGGTACAGTCTACCTTACCTCTTCCACCAGTGAAGGAAGCCCAGGAACTCCAAAGAGGGAAGCAACATCCATCCCCTAAACATCTGCCAGAGAACAAATGGAGATTCAGAACTCAGAGGACCCCACTAGCTGCTCCAGAACCGATACCCAACCAGCACACAGCATGCCCTGCTAGTCTCTGCAGCAGGCTTCCTGGATAGGGAGTGTGAGAAGGTCCCTGTACCCGAAAACCAAGAGCAAGGCAGCTGCCTGCAATACATTCCTCAGCTTTGGGCCGCCCGCCTCAAAGGAAGACACAAATCCAGTGAAGAAGCTCGGCGAAGTGCCTCGACAAGCATCTGCTGACGCCCGCCTAAAGCCAGTTCAAGCCAGTCGAGTTACTCGATCTGCAACCGACTGCAATGCTGACGGTTGTTACGCTGCAGTCACTTAAAGACATCTGAGACATCTTGACCAGTAACTCCGAACCGCCAACCAGCCCTGAGACAACGATTCCTGACCCAGAGCCGCCATGTAGACCAGCCTGCAGCTGTTCGTCCAGCTTTGCTCGCCGAACTAACTTGCTGCCTGATACCCTCCCATCTTGAACTCTGTTACAGAAGCCTGCAAAGTGCACTGAAGCCAACTCGACCCAGTCGAGCACCAAGAACACCTGCGAAGGCACATTGTGGTTCTGTCCCCCTTGTCCTTCCCAGAAAGTACCTAGAGACAATTTAAGACCCATTGCTCCCTTTGTGCTGATACCAAGAAAACTTAAGCGGTTGTGGTTATTAACCATACCAACTACGCTCCTGTCAGTATCCAGAGTGCATCCCTTTTCCTTCTTTGAAACTGTCTGTCCTCTGCATTCCTTTATATGGTGGGTTGCAATTCGTAGTGTTGTTAGAACTATCTGTTGTGATATAAATAAAGTCGATAGTTTTGATACAAAAGTGACTGGACAGTCTCTTTTATCATTGGGTAAAATTGTATTTTCGCTGTGTTGCAACTAAACAACGATTCACGACCTTTTCGAGATAAGCCTGCCATTCCAGCACGTCACCAAAATTGGACAAGGAGGTTAATTATTTGCTTGTTTTTCCAATCTCTTCGGATCCCTTCTGGTTACTAGAGGTGTGGGGCTGTTGGATGGTTTAGAAACCAATATTCATCCCTGGACCACTTGTGCCCAGGAAGTTGATTTGTCACAGAACCATTGTACATACTGCGGCTCTTGGGATCATTATGAGTTAAAGAGTAACAATAAAACAGCTGTTTTTACAGACCATACTCATTATGAGTACCAATGCATTTAATGAATGTCGTGTTTTGATTATGGGTTGAAATCCCTCCAACAATCTAAGACATTTCCATTTTAATATATTGTTTTTGCCCCTGCACAACAAAACATCTGAGAGAAGGGATATGGGAGCAGAGGGAGTGACAATGTGGGTGTGTGAATGTACAAGTACATGGCATGCAATGGTTGAAAGGTTATGTCCAAGCTTTCGAGAATGACGCAAAACAAGTGGAGAACTGTTACAGGCAGCGCAGAGCGCGCACTGTAACTGTTGGCGTGAATCCTTATCTTCCTTGAAACTGATGATTAACTTGAAATATGCAGTGGACAGAGGGCCGTGGGAGGAGGAGGGAATGTTCTCGAAGTATAGCTAGGAATGGTTACATGAAGGAAACGTTTCATTTTAAATGGTCCTTACTCTAGCTATGGCAGCATTGTTATCGTAGCAGCACGAAAAAGGAAGACTGATATTTAAAATGTTCTAAGAAGCTGATTGAGACGTGTGTGTGTGTGTGCGCGCGCGCCTCGATCGAATCCGACGTTCATGTCACGTGCTGCAAGCCTTGCTTTTAGCTTTCCAGATCTCATCCCAGGTTCGCTGGCGCACGGCGACATATTATGTGTCGAGTGATGGAGTTTCTCTGCACAAAGACTGTTCTGCATTAGCCCCATCAACCTGCAAGTGCTTAACTTGGCAGGTGCTCCAACTCCACAGCTGTTCTTTGTCAACGGGCCTCTCCTCTGCACTTGTGCAAAAACCAATGCTTTAGTTCTAAGAGGATAACAATGTACATATGGAGAAATGATGGCAGAGGCAGGTTTAGGGTTACCGGATGACTCCGTGTCATCTGGGGCGCCATACCCCAGTTGTGGGATTTTATTTCTCCACCAATTGCATTCTGGTACTTGTAGTCTTGAATCACTCCAATTTAATAAAATGGACTTAAGTAAAACGAAAGTAAAAGCACGGCCCAGGTCTGGAAAAGGGCGTGTCTGGTGACATGGAGTCACCTTGTTACCTAGACTAGGCTACAGGGCCCAAGGGCACTTCTATTCAGGAACGCATGATCCAGATCTTATAACCTGTAGGCCTGGTGCTCTATAATTCGCATGTGACACTAGCCTGACGTGTGATTGGCCCAGGTTTAGACGTAAAGGTGCCAGGCTTTTTATTAGTTAGGCTACCCCAAACAAAACCCAATTGTCACAAGAATGTACGACATATCTGCTCTCCTCCTTTTTGGCGCATCAATGTCCACCTAACAGGAGTGCCATGTACCCATGTGATCAGCCTTCTTCCCGCGCTGCATCCCTTCCTCCCGCCCTTCCTGTGTTGGTAGCTTCTACTTCCCGCTTCCCCATCCTCTTATCTTCCCCGGGGCGTTGCATTTCCTGCAGCCAGGGGTCAACTCCTACAAATTAAAGTGCGGGGATTCACCAACAAAAACGCATGGGATGCGACGTCGCTGGAAATGAGCATATCAAGGTGAAATATGCACATTTCATTAAATTGGCTTTACATAACCACCCAGATTGCACAGGACAGATGGCATTTTATTTTTATATAATCAACACACACACACAAAACCAAGAGAGGATATGTTCCTCTTAATAGTGTTTTTAAAAACGTTAAAAGGTGTGCATGTTCTAAACTTCAAGAGCTTGCAGTACGGAAATGGGACATTTCAGCTTTAGTCGTTTGTTATTTTTCCATCAGGTTATATAGTACAGTGGTGAAGTGTCTGACCTCCAAACCTGACAACTTCCCTGAGGTTGGCTTTAATTCATACATTCGAAGAGGACATTCAAAGTTTCTCATTGTAGCTGGAGGGGGGGGGGGGCTGAGTCCACCCTCTGAAAAAAGTGGACGGACTCAGTCCACCCGCGTGTACCCTCGACTTGAGCCCTGCCTGCAGCAGACTAGGGTATGAATAGCCCTGGCAGGGGCACAATACGCCATTCCACGGACAAGCCTAGGCGCTCTGAAACTACTATGGTGGGGAGTTGGCGCTATATATAAGCATCCTCATTTAATAAAAATAACGAGTAACTGTTAACATTCTAAATATTGTGTGAGGGATGACAACAAAAAAAGTCTGAAGAGCCATGTTCCCTCGGCCCCCTTACCAAGAACCTGCAGGAGGAGAACCAACTACTTCTTCTAGAATGTACGTATACCCCTAAGCATTCCGCCCCACCCCCGAGAACTCAATAATAATTCAATCACGAAGAATATTCTTTCTTGTACATCATACGCCCGTGGACATCCTCACACCCCTACACCCCCATGCCCGAGCCGCCCAACGCAGGTACCCCCCCACCAAACATCTCTCCCCCCAAGTGCCCTACTGCAGCCTCTGCTTTCCATAGCTGCCACATGGTCCCTCAGTAAAACACCTGCGCACACACCTCTCGGTTTCTTCTATTCAAGCACTTCTGTGTAGGCTGCGGGGCAGACATAACCAGTGCATGAGTCATTCTTGGTATGTCATGGCCATAAAGTAATCAAATCCGCAGGGCCATGTAAGCCGGCCAAACGTCACCATTATACATGTTATGTTCCCCTTAGGGGCTCTCAGACCAGTGCTAGCGATTGCATCGTTTCTGCAGCAAGCCGAGTTCAGCTATATCTGCAGATGTCAGAGTATCACTGATTCGGGCGCGTGTCAGCGTATGTGGCTGTGATTAATTAGCGCTCGTCAGTTCTGTTGGGGCCACTCGGCCACTGGCTGCTTTCCATTGCTTCAGCCACAGACAAGGCGATGTTCATCTGAAATGAAGCTATATTGATATACCGTTTCCATGCTTTTGTTTTCTTTTAAATCCCACACGTTTTTCAGACTCCTCAGAATATAACACAGAGGAATGGCGCTATTCGGTGTACATGGAAAGAAAATCATTGGGGGTGAACATAACGAACTGAGACATATTTGTTGAGACCACCTGTGGGAGAATGAATAGGTACTTTTCCATATAAAGTCATGGAAGGTTTATTTATGTATTTAATTATTTTTATATACAGGTGAAGCGTTGCTCTTTTGATCACAAAAGAACGTACAATAGATAAGAAATCAGATCTGGCGGGAAAGCAGTGAGCTTCTTGCAATGGGGTGAGTATGAGCGACATTCTGACCAGGTTGTGGAGTGAATGGAACAGTCACTGGGACAATACATAAGTGGACATGCAGAGATCAACATTGGACATTTTTAAGTGCAGGCAGGCGGTACGGCTAGTTCTACGTTAAAAAAGCGAAAATCAAGTAATGACTCTCGAAATAACATGCTACTTTAGTCGAATTCCTAAAATGTGTTTTGCTTTCTTTATTTGCCGCCTCCCCACAGTCCCCCCACCACATCGCCAAACCTTAATACCCTTACCCCACCCACTATCTATTTATTTAAAAAGGGCATCAAAATCCTGCCAAAATTCAACTTTTAAAACTCGTTATTTTCGGCCTCGTTGTTTTCGTTTTAGTTTTTGGGAGGAATACTGTTACGGCCATCTGTGTTCGGGATATGTTCATGAGTAAAAAAAAAAAGAAAAAAAGGAAAGACAGATTGAATCACTTCTGTTCAGATTTGCCATTCATGCTAAAATGGGGCTACCAGGTGTCTTTCACCCATCACATAGACTGGGGATCAAGCCAATACAGCAGCGCTTTTTTGTCAGGATTGATATATTTATGTGTTTACAAGAATTGCCAAAGTTGTAGAAGCTCACAGGGATAGCAACCCATTTACACGTGCATTTTTGAGTCTCTGAAGAATAACCAAATCATGTAATGTATTGCTTTTTCTGTCGCTTATGGATACTGCTCTGGGTGGTATCCACCTGGGAAAAAGGAAAGACATTGGGTCTCATTACACGTTGTGCGGTAAGGGATTAATGTTACCGGTAAGGGAATACGGTATCGTTAAATACCCATGCCAATTATGACCCGGGTTACCTCTATTAGCGGCACCGCTAAGTACGGTGCCACTAATAGCTGCTAGTTCACAGGCGTGCGGCCCTTTATCCCGTAAATAGCGGCATGGCGCTAGTAGCACACCATCACAAGCCATGCAGATATGCTAATATCGGCATGGTAAAGCCCCAAAAACCCCTTTCCGGCATGGCGCTAATACCGGCATTGCAAACCATCCGTTAAGAGAACTGAGCAGTGTGCCCAACTGCCACAGGTGGACACAATCAGCACAGGTGTAGGCAATGGAGCCTGTGGCAGCACAAAAGGAGCACAACACACCCCTTCACACACCCCTTCCCACACCAAGATGGTTCCAATACTAGCAGCATTACATGGGATGGAGGACATGACTGCAGTGCAGCAGCAACAACAACAGGCAGCACAGAGGAGACGCAGGAGGAGGAGGAGGAGGAGGATGGCAAGACAGGCGCAGCATGCACCACCAGGGCACCTAGTAATACCACAGAGCCTGCCACCAATCCCCAGGATCCAAGCCAGTCCATTTAACCTAACCCCTGAGCAGATACACACCCTGTACCGTCTGGACCGGGATACCATCACCAGGATCGTAGACATGATACATGACGACATTGTGAGCCTCATAGACATGAGAACTGCCATCACCCCTCTACTGAAGGTGTTGAGTGTGCTCCACTTCCTGGCCACAGGCACCTACCAGCATACAGTGGGGCAGATGCATGGCATCTCACAACCAGTATTCTCACGCACGCTGAACCAGGTTCTCGATACCCTCATGAAGCATGCATGTGAACACATATTCCTGCCACGGACTGCCCAGGAGATCGCTAACACCAAAGTTGGCTTCTATTCACTGGCAGGCATCCCAAGTTGCATCGGGGCCATCGACTGTACCCATGTGGAATTGGTGGTCCCACATCACAATGAAGTAGTCTACCGAAACAGAAAGCAATTCCACTCTATCAATGTCCAAATGGTATGTGACGCAAACAAGATAATCACACATTGTTGTGCCCGATTTCCCGGATCAACCCATGATTCAATGGTCCTGCGGAACTCAACCATACCACGCTACATGGAGCGACAAGCCGGACAACGTTTGTGGCTACTTGGTGAGTAGCAGGGCAAGCACATGGCAGTGTGATTGGGGGGGGATAATACTCCAACTGGGTGTGATTGGGGGGGGGAGAGATACATACTCCAACTGAGTGTGATTGGGGGGGGAGATACATACTCCAACTGGGTGTGATGGGGGGGAGAGATACATACTCCAACTGGCTCTGATTGAGGGGGGAGAGATACATACTCCAAATGGGTGTGATTGGGGGGGAGAGATACATACTCCAACTGGGTGTGATTGGGGGGGAGAGATACGTACTCCAACTGGGTGTCATTGGGGGGAAACATACTCCAACTGGGTGTGATTGAGGGGGGAGAGCTACATACTCCAACTGGGTGTGATTGGGGGGGGTACATACTCCAACTGGGTGTGATTGGGGGGGAGAGATACATACTCCAACTGGGTGTGATTGGGGGGGATGCATACTCCAACTGGGTGTTGACAGTCGTCCGTAGGACAAATGGACATACAGATGTACGCCAATGTCCATCAGGGAAGGCCACAATGTACTTGAGAAGAACCCACATGCAATTTGAAGCTGCACAACATTGAGAACAATCCAGGTTTCCAAATATTACACATCTATCCACATCCACATTGCACATCATGCCACACCACATAATACACAAATCAGCAACATGGCGTTGAGATGGTAATACAGACTTAGCGCAGCACATCATCAATACAGCAATGCGCCCATGAATGCATGCAAAAGGATCACCCCTAGCCATAGCACTGAACCACACACCTATAGCACCACTGAAGTGATGCTTCACAGCATGGCATCATCAATGTCGGAATGGCAGTACACTAGCAGTGTGGTACCAAATTTGCCTGGCCCCAGGGACACCTAAGACCTGGCCTCACCCAGGACATGTCAATTACTGTCGGAGGCATGAATCGGGCATGTCCACTTGCAGGGTCGAGATCACCTTTGCACATTGCAGTCATATAGATCGTCTGCATGCATGCTGGTAATCGAGAATTTCAATCACTATGCAAAGTCGATTTGTGTGATATCTACAGGCCGCACTTGAGGTGAACAGTAACAGGTCCCCATTCTTCCCCCATACAGGTGATGCTGGCTATCCCCTGAAGAGGTGGCTCCTTACCCCTGTACGGAACCCACAGAACAGGCACGAAGAGGACTACAATTGTGCACATACCCGTACCCGCGTCGTGATTGAGCAGACATTTGGCCTTTTGAAGACACGGTTCAGGTGCTTAAGCAGGTCAGGTGGGGCTCTCCTGTACAGTCATGAGAAGGTGGCCAAGATCACCATGGCATGTGTCATGCTGCACAATATGTGTATCAGACGGAATGTGCCACTTCCCCCTGATGTTGAAATGCAACCACCTGATGTGGATGATGATGGTGATCAGGACGGAGGTGACGGGGATGCTGGTCATGCAAGAGGCGATGCCCAGGAGGGACGCGATGTGCGACAGCATCTGATCAACCAAATATTCTGAGACACATGGTTTAACTCTGTAGGATGGATATGGGTATTAGTGCACTGGTGTCTGTGGTGAAGCGCACAATGGACCCTGTCACCAATAAAGTACACATACACAATGACGAAGTCCAAGCCTGTGTTTTTACTAGTCGCCAGTGTATTAACGTATAATGAGATGAAAAAGTGCATGTCCCCAACTATCCCACCACCCTTTCACCCACCCCTCCACCCACAACACTCCCGAAACACCCTTTCCCCCTCCCCCCACAACACTCCCGAAACACCCTTTCCCCCCTCCCTCCACAACACTCCCGAATCACCCTTTCCCCCCTCCCCCACAACACTCCCGAAACACCCTTTACCCTCTCCCCCCAACACTCCCGAAACACCCTTTCCCCCCTCCCCCACAACACTCCTGAAACACCCTTTCCCCCCTCCACCCACAACAATCCCGAAACACCCTTTCCCCTCTCCCCCCACAACAACCCCATGTGTGTCTTGCACAATGTTGGTGTCCTGCTGCACACGTGCCAGCTAGACCCTGCTGTCCCTAATTCCCATTGCCACCACCACCATTAGGAGGTTGGGATGATATGCGCCTCGTGGTGCGCATGGAGCGGCGGAGGGGGCTTGTCTGCCTTGAACTCGCAGATGATGAGGAGGCTGTCTGTCCCTGTGGTGGTGGTGGGAACTGGCGGTCCATCGCGTCCACTAGGCGCATGAGGACCTGACTCATTTGTCCAATCTCCACAGACAGCCTGTTGGTACAGGCTTCCATCGCCTCCCTCGATTGCCTAGCAGTCTCTGTGATCCCCCCCCTGAGACAGGCAGCCTCTTCCACATGCTGCCCAACCAGCACTGTAATGTCCTCCTGGCGCTGCCCGATGGTGGCCAGGTCATGGCCACTGTGGCCAGCTCGTGGTGTGGCTGCTGCGCCTACCTCTACGTCCCGGACATCAGGTGAGGCCACCGGTTGGCTCCAGCACCCTCCCGTGTTCTCCTCACCAGACTGGCCATGGACATTGGATCCTGGTGTTGGCCGTGGAGTTGCTTCTGGGCTTCCTGGGGGGTGGGGGTGTGCATTTGCATGGTGAACTCTATAGGGTCCTCCACATCTGACAGCGGCGCTGTGGCTGCTGCCTCACCAGTAGAACTTGTGGCAGTGGAGGGTGGGCCCTCCGTGGGTGTAACCTGTGGTGGGGGTTCACATCAGTGGGTGTGGCAATTGTTGCTGGCGTAGACTGCGGTATTGGTGCAGGGGCGCTCTTGCGATGTTTGCCTGTGCCCCTTGATGCGGTGGGGGTGTCCACTGTCTCCTGTGCCCTGGGTTTTTTCTTGGCAGGGGGAGCCTGAGTCGCAGTGGCAGGTTCTTCGCTGTCTGTATGTGAGCCTGTGGGGGACACAGAGGGGGATGGCATTGGTGATGGTTCAACATGCTTCATGCAGATTCAGTTCATCATGCTGTTCTGTGCATTGGGACTTCATTGGTGGGAATTCAGATGATGGGGCTGTTGAGCGGGTCATCCTTGCATGGGTCTGTGTGGCACCTGTCTGTGGTGATGCGTGCATGTGTGTGTGTTGGGGTGTGACACTCACATGGGCAGGGTTGTGTGCATGTATGATTGTGGCTGCATCCATGAGGTGAATCTGGGCACACATTTGGGGGGTGCCTCAACATTCACAGTGCATTGTTTCATGTGTACACTCACCTCCATCTGATGTAGTGGCCACACCATGCTCCATGCTCCTGACTCCCTCGATTGATTCGACGCCAATCGTGCTGGCGCAGGTCTCCTCCCACTCCTTCAATTTAATTGGGGAATCAGCGCCACCTCCTGTGGCCATGGCCAGCTTTCGGTTCGCAGACAGTATGCTGCGGACCCGGAGGCGGTGATCGTCCCACCGCTTCCTGCACACCCTGACGGTGCGGGTGGTGGTGCCCACCGCACTCACTTTCAGGACGACCTCTGCCCAGATGGCCTCTTTCTGGATCAGGGTCTCCCGCCGCATGTCGTTGGCAAATACCACATCAGAGTTTGCTGCAAAGGTCTTTGTCAGCATTATGAGTTCCTCGTTTGTAAACTTCTCTTTACGCTGGCGGTCAGTGTTTTTATTTATGGCCTTTGGCATGGTGAGGGGATCCTTGTGGCTTTGGGATGGCACAGTTGACGATAATGGTCCAGGGGGCAGAGGATGCCAATGGATTGTGTTTTTAAAGTTGGCCGCCATGCTCTTTCCCGTTCCTGTGCGATGACGCTATTTCCGGTTCCGCTATTTAACGGTGACCGCTATTTGCATGCTGCAGGAGGTCGGAAGTGCTATCAGCACTTTTGTTGGTGCCGCTAAGGTTTTTTTTGGGGTCTTTAACGGCATGGCGGTAGGGTCATTACCGGCATGGCGCTATGCTCGTGTCCGCATACTCGTAATGGTACGCAATTAGCGGCCTCTTGCCTAGGCGGACACGTTAATAGCGCCATGCCAGTAAATGCTGTTTTTTACCGTGTACCGTGTAATGAGGCCCATTGTTTTTCCATTCAAAGTTTTATTCAATTTTGTCAAGAGCAACGCATTCGGAGTTGGCATATTGTAAGCATTGGCATAACAGCATGCTAAACCTACAATGATTGCATCCAATCTAAAACTACTGCATGTTACCTAGCTTCAATAAACCTTAAATACTTGTGTATCCGCAACAAAATACATCCATATCAACCCGCCACATTCTAGAAGCCTTAGTTTCACGCAGACCTCTTGATGTTCTTCTTGTAGATTACAATGTTACTTCACGTGGGACTGTTCTTCATACTAGTCTTTCCTTGATTTCTCATATTTGTGATCCAGGTCACAGATGGTATCGCTTTCTGCTATCCAGGATGGTCTGTATGCTCCTCTTTCAGTCTTCAACCTGTGATTGCTGGGCCTGTAGTAGCTCATCACTTTCCCTATTTCCTTTTCATCACATGTTTCATATTCCGGTTGTGTGTTTCTGGGTTCATCTTGTTTTTCTGGAGGTGTTCATCATTATTTCTAGTATATCAGGATCTTCTTGAGCTGCTACCGAGTTTGATGATCTTTTTAACTGTTTTAGCAGTTCTTTGCATTTGAGAAATGTGTTCATTCTTTTCCTAAGATGTACGCGGAATGTTATGGTCTGTTTTATTTTAGTTTGGCTGTTAGGTGGCACCACCTATAAGCTGAAACTATTGCATTAGAGTGCAGAAAGGGAGAAATGGCATGTAAGGAGGGACACACAGCTTGTAGGTGTTGTTTGGTTATTTGCCCGCCCACAGCCATTCTAATCCCTATGGCCATTCCTACCCAGTTCCTGCCCCTCCTCAACCAAAATACCTCCTCATGGGAACTCTTTGAGCTTACTTTATCAAGCCTTACCATCACACTTTCCACTCAAAGTGCCTGCCTGTGTTTTTTCAAAGCAGTCATCTGAGAGTTAATTACTTAACTGGAGCTGCAAACTGGCTACTGGTGTAATAAGCATGTCTTAACCAGGTCTGCCTTCAGCCACTCGATTTCTAAGCACTATGCATGTCCTTCACTGAAGTCCTGTTAAAAACAAGCATTGGCAATTGTTTTGGCTTGTGTATAATTATTAGGGATTTTCCAGGCACTGCTATTAGATGCCCAGGTGCTTGCTTAATTTTGCAGCAGATACCATCAATAGCCATTGAATTTCATTACGGCAGTACCTGTCAAGTGCCTTTTCCATGTAAACACAAAAGCCAAAATGGTTGGCATACCCAATGCTTGTTTTTATCATGCATTAGCACCCTGGAAGAGGGCACGGGCTAATCAGGAAGATCATAATGCAGGCTTTATTTGTTGGTATGAGTCTGCATTCCGAGCAGTTGGTGTGCTGTTAGCCTGCACCCCTTTACTCTTCTCCACGCCTCCATGCTCAAGCCTCACCTCTTAGCAACCACGAGTGCACGCGCGGGTGCTAAGGGTATGTTTTTAAAAATAAGTGCAATCTTATCTTGCGACCTGATGCCCAGCTTGTTTTGCCGAGTCTGTTTTCGGTGTTGATGATGTCACGGTCATCAACATGGAAAACGGACTAGAGAAGTAATCCGCCCCGCTAGAGACCAAGGTAGGATTTCTTTTTTCTTTTTTTTAAATTCAAACACACCATTAGCATGTCACGCTCACCTGATTCCCACGGAGGCGCAGGTCTGGCTTCGAGTGCTGATGCTTCTTCAATGGTGAAGCGCAGGACTCTGATGATGGACAGGAAGGGCCCCTCTACTCTGGCTTTTCTGGCTCGCAGGAATATTCCTCTGTGCGTGAAAAGGGAGTATTACCTACTGACGGAATAATGCTCAAGCCTCCCACTCCCTTCCAACCCTCCTCGATACCCTTCCACGATTCCCCGCGAAGTCTCACCTTAGGGTCTGGAAGGATGAGTTCTCCATCCTGCTTCTGATGCAGGGGCGCGTTGAAACCCAGTTACTTCACTGGATTGAGGTTTGATGGGAGTTCAAAATAAGCTTGACTATTCAGGTGAGGCGCTGTAAGAGTTCTGTTGCAAGTTCAAAAGTTCAAGCTTAATAATAATGTTCATTGTCTTATTGCAGTAAGCGCTAATGCTTATGTCTTTTTCCCCTTAGGGGCCGGGGTTCGGAATGCCGGAGATATGGCGCCGACCCGAAGTGTAAGTTCTGGATGAGCGTTCAGGTAATGTCTTTGCATTCGCTCATTCAATGTCTTTGGGGGTCATTACGACACAGGCGCTAATTGCGCCAACTTTACCACCATGGTGTAAACTATGTTTACACCATGGTGGATGGTGGATTTACCGCCCCATTCCAAGGTGAGTGGGGCGGTAAATCCCCATTTCCCATTTTCCCTTCCCCATTCCCATTTTTGCCCCATAGGGCATATAGGAGTGGGGAAGGCGCTAATTACGCCACCGTAAATTACGGTGGCGTAATTAGCATCATGGCAGGTTAGCGCCATGGATTTTAACGGCTGCTAAAAGCAGCCGTTAAAATCAGAATCAGGCGTTAAGGGTTAACGACGGCGTTAACCCTTAACGCCTGGGTCGTAATGAGGCCCACTGTCTTTTTTCCACATTGGGGCCGGGGTCCGGAATGCCGGGAAGCGGCAGGACCCGAAATGAAATGGGAATGACCCAACAGGTAAGTCTTAGAAGGAAACTGAGCTTTTCCTATTTCCCTTCCTTCTCTCACCTTGTTTTCTTGTCTTTTCTCTCTAGGCTCTGGTAAGTCGGTGCGGATCCGGATGATCGCTGCTGAAGATGGAGGCGCCCAGGAAAGGTGAGTGAAATGCAGCGCTGCAGCGATCGAAGCGAAATGCTTTTAAAATGATGTCTTCCCTTTCAGGATCGTCGGTGTGATGTCCCCGTGATGCAGCTTTAGCAGGTAAGGTCTTCTTTCTCACCAATTCTCTCTTATCTCCCTTTGCAGGCGACCCAGGATGCTGACAGGCGTGGCTGAAGTCCAGATGCAGGAGCTGACACGGTGAGCGTCCAGCTGCGAGGAGCAGAACAACGCGAAGCATGAGTTGCTGATCGGGCGTGGTTTAAATAGCTTTGGAAGAAGTTCCAGGCATGTATCCTTCCACCGATCAGGTATGTATCCTTCCCCGACCACACCCAGGTGGAAAGTAGTCCCACAGGTAAAGTAGTTTCATTCAGGCCTCAAGAGGGCATGGATGTAGCAGCATGGTCTGCATCAGGTAAGTGCACATTAAAACACTTGAACACATGTCTAGCTTTATGAGCCTGGCGCCTAAGGCGCCAGGACAGGGGTCCAACATGAGCCTGGCGCCTAAGGCGCCAGGACTGTGTCCAAAGGGCCCCAGCTTGGGCCCGCTGGCACTTCCCTGGGGGGAATGATGCCTGCCTCTGGGGTTGCTGGGTCGGACCTGGCTCCTTGGAGGTAGGCATCATGACAGTACCCCCCTCAAGGCCCCTCCCAAGATTGTTCCCTCCCGGGGTTTTGGCTTGTTTGGAAATCTCCGGTGGAACCTTTGTATTAATCGAGGTGCGTGAACATGGTTACTAGGCTCCCACGATCTCTCCTGAGGTCCATATCCCTTCCAGTCAACAAGATAGAAGAATTTTGACTTTAACACCTTGGAGTCTAAAATGTCTTTAACTTTCGAATTCTAATTCCCCTTCCATTTGAAGTGGGTCTGGAGGCTTGGACAGTCGGGTCCCTGGTTGTACTGGCTTCAAAAGTGATGCATGAAAAACTGGATGAATACGCATGTTAGACGGTAAATCCAGTTTAAAGGCAACGGGATTGATTATAGCCTTGATGGGATAAGGTCCTATGAATCTGGGATTGAAGGTTCGCGGGCCCATGAGGGGTAAATGTTTCGTTGCTAGCCATACCTGGTCTCCTACTTGGTAAGGAGGAGTTTTACTTCGGTGCAAATTAGCATTTTCTTTATACTTTTTCTTGGCTTGCTGTAAATGAGTTGCAGCTTCTTTGAAGGCTCGGGTTATTGTGGAATGCATATGATTTACTGCGGGCATTTCCAGGGTCAGAGGTGGATCTAGGTCAGAGGTCCGAGGATGGTGACCATACAAAGTATAAAAAGGAGTTTGTCCGGTTCCAGAATGCACTGAATTGTTGTATGCATATTCTGCGATCCAAAGGATGTCTTTCCAATTTAACTCGGATTGGTGTAACATGCACCGAAGATATTGCTCGAGAGTCTGATTGGTTCTCTCGGTTTGTCCGTCGGTCTGGGGGTGGTGGCTGGTGGATAACCACACATCTATTTGTGCTAGTTGGCAACATTTCTTCCAAAAATGGGAGATAAACTGACTTCCACGATCCGAGACTAATATGGAAGGAAAACCATGTATGCGAACAATATTCTCCAGAAATTCCTTGGCCAAGGTGGAAGCTGAAGGCAAACCTTTTAAAGGGATAAAGTGGGCCATTTTGGAGAATAGATCCACAATTACAAGGATAGTGTTGTAACCAGCATAAGGAGGCTGGTCAGTTATAAAGTCCATTGACAAGGTGTGCCATGGTGCCGGTGGAATATCCAAGTGTTGAAGTAGGCCGGCTGGCCTTTTCTTTTGACCCTTGTTTTGGGCGCAAATTCCGCAAGACAATACAAAAGACTTTATGTCTTTTCTCCAAGAAGGCCACCAGAACTGGCGTTTGATTTTTTCCTCCGTTTTAGCGATACCAGGGTGTCCTTCCATTAATGATTCATGATGATGGGCAATAACAAGTTCTTGCAATTCTTTACTTGGCAGAAACAACCGCTCCTGGAAGTAGGGTAAATCATCCTTAACGGTGTAATGAGGACCCTTTTGACTCCATTCCAGTAAGGCTGAAGAGTCTAGAAGTTGTTTTACTTGCGTTTGGATGTCCTCAATAGTTTGCAATGAAGTTAGGCCTAAGATTCTTTGTTCAGGTATGATTGGCACAGGTTCTAAACTCAAATTGGGTTCTTCCATGCCAATCCGGGATAAGGCGTCCGCTTTACCATTCTTGCAGCCAGGGCGATAGGTAATTACGAAATCAAATTCCGCAAAGAATAGAGCCCATCGGAGTTGTCGTGAAGATTGAGCTTTGGCCGTCTTTAAATATTGTAAATTTCTGTGGTCCGTAATTACGGTGATGGTGTGTCTTGCCCCGAGAAGGTAGTGACGCCAAGCCTTGAAAGCAGATTTAATAGCCAGTAACTCCTTGTCGGTAATTGCGTAGTTGATTTCAGGAGGAGAACATTTCCTGGACCAAAAGGCCACAGGGTGTAGTTGGTTAGTTTCTGGGTCTCTTTGCGACAGGACAGCTCCCATGGCCGAACTGGATGAGTCGGTTTCCACAATGTAAGGGAGATCTGGGTGCGGGTGCTTCAATACAGGTGCAGAGGTGAATTTGGTTTTCAGGTCCTGAAAGGCTTGTTCGGCCTCAAGAGTCCATTCAAAGCGTTTGTTTTTCTTTAGGAGCGCTGTGATGGGTTGGACTGTTCGGGAAAATTCCGGAATGAATCTTCGATAGAAATTGGCGAAGCCGAGCATGCTCTGAACTCCCTTCACCGAGCTAGGAGATGGCCATTTGAGGATGGCGTCCACCTTTCGCGAGTCCATTCGGACTCCTTGAGGTGTTAGGATGAATCCGAGAAACTCAACTTCTGTGGTATGAAAAATGCATTTTTCGAGCTTTGCAAATAGTCTGTGCTGGCGCAATTTCTCAAGAACTGCCCTAACATGTTTTCTTTGATCGGATTCTGAAGAAGAGTACACCAGGATGTCGTCAATATAAACAATGACACAGACATCGATAAGTTCCCGAAGAACATCATTCATAAAGTACTGAAAGGCGGCAGGTGCATTGCACAAACCGAAGGGCATCACCTGATATTCGAAGAGCCCAAATTTGGTGCAGAATGCAGTCTTCCATTTGTCGCCTTCTTTTATACGCACCAGGTGATAAGCTCCTCGGAGATCTAACTTGGTGTACACACAAGCGTCTTTCACCTGGTCGATAAGCTCAGGGATCAGGGGCAGAGGATAACGATTCTTAATCGTTATTTGATTTAGGGCGCGATAGTCTATACATGTTCTAAGGTCGCCCTCTTTTTTCGGCACGAAGAACAGAGCTGAGGAGACAGGAGACTTGGACGGGCGAATAAAACCATTGGCTAGGTACTGATCTAAATACTGACGCAAATGCGGGTTCTCAGGTTCTGTAAGAGCATAAATCCTACTACAAGGTAGTTGAGCATTGGGTACCAGATCGATTTGGCAATCATAAGACCGATGGGGAGGTAACGTGTTAGCCTGTTCCTTCTGAAAAACGTCTTGGAATTCTTGGTATTCTGACGGTAGCTGTACAGGGGTGGAAGTTGCTGAGGCTAGACCCATAACTGGATTTCTTGGATAACAAGTTGGTTCACAATCAGGAAAACTTATCTTCTTTGCTCGCCAGTCGATTCTGGGATTATGGGCCTCATTACGACCCAGGCGGTAAGTTACCGCCTGGGCCGTGACTTTACCACCATGGCGTAAACTACGTTTACGCCATGGTGGTTGGCAGACTTACCGCCCCATTCCGACCTTGGCAGGGCGGTAAGTCCCCAATCCCCATTTACCCTTCCCCATTCCCATTTTTGCCCCATAGGGCATAATGGGAGTGGGGAAGGCGTTAATTACGCCACCGTAAATTACGGTGGCGTAATTAACTCCATGGTCCCTTAGCGCCATGGATTTTAACACCTGCTAAAAGCAGGTGTTAAAAGCACCATGGCGCTAGGGGACCTCGTAATTGGCGGTAAGGGGTCGGCGCAGCTAACGCTGGCGTAAACCCCTTACCGCCAGGGTCGTAATGAGGCCCTATGTGTTTCTAACCAAGGAATTCCAAGAATTACTTGAAATTGTGGGGCCTTGATCACATCAAACACGATTGCTTCCCGATGTCCATCCTGACCCACCAGTGTCATTTCAACAGTGGAATGCGTTACAGGCCCTGAGGCTATTTCGGTTCCATCTACTGTAGTAATGACTTCTTGGGTTACTTTCGGGCGGAGAGGGAGCTTAATCCTGGAAGCCAATTCACGGTCTATGTAGTTTCCAATAGCTCCACTGTCGATGTATGCTTTTACAGCATGCAACTGCTGAGGCTGTTTTGGGTCCACGAGCACCATTGGCATGACAAAATGCGAGGTCAAAGAGTTTGTTTTCAAGCTCGGCAAGCGGACCCCTACGCTTGTCGGGCTAGGTCGTTTTCCGAATCAGGTGTCAATAAATCGTTATCAGTGGCTCCAACCACCTTCTTAGGTGGTTTAACCGGACAATTTTGAAGAAAGTGACCGGAAGTCCCGCAATACAGACAAAGTTGCATTTGCCGCCTTCTCTCTCGTTCCTTTTGCGTTAATGGTCCTTTAACACCGCCGATTTGCATAGGTTCGGATACGTCGGTACTCTTGGAGTTAGCGTGGGTTTTGATTGGTACTCGGGTTTCGTACTTGAACCGATCTGCTTTTCTATTTTGAAGTCTGTGATCAAGTTGAACCACCAAGTCTATGTAGACCTGGGGTGGATCTATTATCTGAGCTAGAACATCCTTAAGCTCTCCGCGCAGGCCTCGATGAAACAATGTGATCCTTTTGTTTTCTGGCCATCCAGTTTCCACAACCAGTCTATTAAAGGTGGCAACGTAGGACAGGAGATCCTGATTACCTTGTCGTAAGGATAGCAGTTTGTTATCAAGGGCCTGTCCTTGAGAGTGTCGAGCAAACAATCTTTCCATGCTGGCCTGGAAGCCCTGAAAATCCTGGAGAATGGGATCATCCTGATTTACCAATGGAATAGACCAATCGGCAGCGCTGCCACTGAGGTAAGATAGTATAAAGGCTACCTTGGTCTGGTCATTAGGGAAGGCTGCATAGAAAGTGTAAACGACATTGGTTCATAAAGACGGCATATTTCTTGGGATCCCCCGCAAAACGTTCAGGCGGGGCCAAAGGCATGTGTCCAGGTAGATTGATTTGTACCGGGCCATTCAAACCCATTGATCTGGAAGTACCTCCGGAATTAGGTAAAGGAGTGTGCCCTGCCTGGGCCTGCAATAACCTTTTGGCCAGGTCATCAGTTCTTTCCTTGGATAGGATCAGTTCTCTTTTGAGAGCGTTAGTCTCTTGGCGGGCTGAGTGCACTTCTGCCCGTAATTCTACCAAAAGCTGGGCCAGCTGATCTGTCTCGGAAGTCTCCATAGCGCCCGGGTGGGAAATTGTGGGTAGGCTTCGCGTTCTGTCACGCTCACCTGATTCCCACGGAGGCGCAGGTCTGGCTTCGAGTGCTGATGCTTCTTCAATGGTGAAGCGCAGGACTCTGATGATGGACAGGAAGGGCCCCTCTACTCTGGCTTTTCTGGCTCGCAGGAATATTCCCCTGTGCGTGAAAAGGGAGTATTACCTACTGACGGAATAATGCTCAAGCCTCCCACTCCCTTCCAACACTCTTCGATACCCTTCCACGATTACCCGTGAAGTCTCACCTTAGGGTCTGGAAGGATGAGTTCTCCATCCTGCTTCTGATGCAGGGGCGCGTTGAAACCCAGTTACTTCACTGGATTGAGGTTTGATGGGAGTTCAAAATAAGCTTGCCTATTCAGGTGAGGCGCTGTGAGAGTTCTGTTGCAAGTTCCAAAGTTCAAGCTTAATAATAATGTTCATTGTCTTATTGCAGTAAGCGCTAATGCTTATGTCTTTTTCCCCTTAGGGGCCGGGGTTCGGAATGCCGGAGATATGGCGCCGACCCGAAGTGTAAGTTCTGGATGAGCGTTCAGGAAATGTCTTTGCATTTGCTCATTCAATGTCTTTGTCTTTTTTCCCCATTGGGGCCGGGGTCCGGAATGCCAGGAAGCGGCAGGACCCGAAATGAAATGGGAATGACCCAACAGGTAAGTCTTAGAAGGAAACTGAGCTTTTCCTATTTCCCTTCCTTCTCTCACCTTGTTTTCTTGTCTTTTCTCTCTAGGCTCTGGGAAGTGGGTGCGGATCCGGATGATCGCTGCTGAAGATGGAGGCGCCCAGGAAAGGTGAGTGAAATGCAGCGCTGCAGCGATCGAAGCGAAATGCTTTTAAAATGATGTCTTCCCTTTCAGGATCGTCAGTGTGATGTCCCCGTGATGCAGCTTTAGCAGGTAAGGTCTTCTTTCTCACCAATTCTCTCTTATCTCCCTTTGCAGGCGACCCAGGATGCTGACAGGCGTGGCTGAAGTCCAGATGCAGGAGCTGACACGGTGAGCGTCCAGCTGCGAGGAGCAGAACAACGCGAAGCATGAGTTGCTGATCGGGCGTGGTTTAAATAGCTTTGGAAGAAGTTCCAGGCTTGTATCCTTCCACCGATCAGGTATGTATCCTTCCCCGACCACACCCAGGTGGAAAGTAGTCCCACAGGTAAAGTAGTTCCATTCAGGCCTCAAGAGGGCCTGGATGTAGCAGCATGGTCTGCATCAGGTAAGTGCACATTAAAACACTTGAACACATGTCTAGCTTTATGAGCCTGGCGCCTAAGGCGCCAGGACAGGGGTACAACATGAGCCTGGCGCCTAAGGCGCCAGGACTGTGTCCAAAGGGGGGAATGATGCCTGCCTCTGGGGTTGCTGGGTCGGACCTGGCTCCTTGGAGGTAGGCATCATGACATACACCCTCGTATTGACTACACAGGTGCTAATGGTGATATAAGCCTAGGGGGCGGGCTGACCGCTGTTGGTAACAGTACCGCTGCCCGTGTTAAGGAACCCTTGTTTCACTCGGTCCTGAACTTGGGAGGCAGACTGTTACAATCAGGGTCAGTCCTACCCTTGGGTTATATTGCCTTAATAATGCATTTTGTCCTTGTTCTTTACAAAAGCTATCTTTGGGAGCAATACTGTGGACAATCGGTACGTCTTTATAGTGCTTATATTATCATGGGGAGCTGTCCCATTTGGTGTAATCTTGGGTGTATACATAGGGTACCGGTCAAAGCTGCTGTAGAAGAGGATTGTTTTAATGACAGTCAAACAACTGCATCCAACGTTTTACTGACAGGCACATGCCTTGGCACTTGGTCTTTATATAATCCTTTCAGATTGCTAGCATAATATTTTCATGGATGTGTTCCATTGCTTTGTTGAGTCCTCCACAAGTTCCGGATGTTATTTTTAGCTGGTACATTTGGTTGTTTGTTGGATCCCTCTGAAGATCATAAACTGAAATTGGTTGGTTCCTCCTCTGGATTTTTCTGAATGATAATGATTTGGTCTTTTTTTGTACATTTTCTGGCACCATAGTGTAGATTACAGTGTTTATGTATTTTCTTTAGCTGCCATTAAAAAGCCTGCCTCAGTAAGATAGGAAGCCCAGCCCATCTCCGAATAAATCGTCAGGAAAGCCTTATTATGATTATGGTGGTAATGGTTCAAATCTAGTGGGGCCTCATTGTGAGTAAGGAGGTAAAGGTTCATCACAGAGTATTTGGAAATACTGCATGTTATTTATTTGTTTGCGGTGCTTATATAGCACTTTTACCAAAGCACTTTAACAAAAAGAAAACAGTACAATAAGGTGAGACTTGGGCCGTTTATTGACCAAAGAGAGAGAGAGAGAGGGGTACCTATATCCTTCGCCACCTGTGGTGTCACCCAGGGTTCAAACCTCTCCCCCTGGCTCGTCAACTAGCACTCCTCATTTCCTTATTCCCTGCCAACTTTCAATGCTACACAGATGACACACAACCCTTTTTCAAACTTCCTGCTGACCCTCTTGCATCCTCTTCGATCATCCCTGACTGCCTACCTGCCATCCAGTTCTGGTTTACTTGTAACAATCTCTGCCTCAATGCCAGCAAGCCTGAGATAATTTTGATTGTGACTCCTGCTCCCTCTTTTTTCCCCTCACTCTGTCCATCCTCTATGAGCTCACCCTCTGCACCTTCTTCTGAAGGCAGAAACCTTGGAGTCATCTTCGACTCCCCTCTCTCTGCTTCCTCCCTCATTCCTAGGACATTGCCAAGAAGTCCCACTTTCAATTCTTCCTTCTCAAAGGAATTTTCCCTTTCTCACTTTCCTCCAGAAGCTCAATGTTACCCAAGCCCAGGTTCTCTCTAGGCTTGACTTCTGCAATAGCCTTCTCCGGAATCTACCTTCTTCCACTTTACGACCCCTCCAGCTAATCCAGAATAGGGCAGCAAGACTTATCCTTGGCCTTAAACCCAGGCAAACCCCATCTCACCTGCCCTAAAAATGCTGAACTGGCTCCTGGTTGTGGCACAGATTAGATTCAAATCCCTCTGCATCATCCACAAGGCTGCATGGGGCCTGGGACCATGCTATCAGCAACTTTCTCTTACTAAATACTCTCCCTTTAGACCTCTGCACTCCTCTGGCTCCAACTCTCGATGTGTAAAGCGTTTCACTAAACAGAGGGCTGGAGGCCGAGCACTTTCTTCAGCTGGCTCCCTCTTATGGAGCAACCTCCCCCTACCTCTTTGTCTTGGGCAGGACCTCCTCAAATTCAAGAAACTTCCCAAGACTTTCATCTTCACCTCTTCATTTGGTTCATCCCTCCTCTGCTAATCTCACAGCCGCTGTGATTAGTGGCCAGGGTCCTTATTAATCCCTCAGGGACCGGGCCTCCCATATCCAATTGCCCAAGCCTCCGCCTACCTCTCAGCACTTGCCCTGGCACCCACCGGCCTCACTTCTGTAGGCTTGCACTTTCTACCCAATAGCACTTACCATACTATGCACTTCATCTGCTGCTTACCCACGAGCACGGACATTACAGCACTTAACCCCAACCCCATTTCCCTTTTCTCGCTGCACTTGAACGTTCTGAATACTCACAAGGCATAGTAGGTCCGTCCTTATCTTCCAATGTATTCATTGTTTTTTCAATCCCATGTTCCCTCCCTGCTGCCCTGTGGGCGCTCTGAAACAGAATTGACTTACTGTAAAAGCACCTAACAAATACACAATAACATAAAATAAATAAAATAGGAGCAAATGTCAAAGGGGAGAGAATTCCAAATTTTGGGGGCGAGGAGCTGAAATGAGCGGAAAGGGTGAGGAACAGAAAGACGAAATTGGGAGGAAGACCAGCGATTTCGAGTAGGTTGGTAAAAGAAAACAAGGGGACAGAGATAAGATGGGGCAAATGCATGAATAGATTTTAAAAACTAGACAAAATTAAATTCACAACAATGCTGAATTGGAAGCCATTTGAGGTGCGCAAGATAGGGTGAAATGTGAGCAGAGAGAGGGAGACTGAACATGGTCCTGACCGATGACCAAGGGGATTGAAGACATAATTAGGTAAACCAACGTATAGCGAGTAGCAGTATTAAAGGTGGGAAAAGACCAGTGGCTGGAGCAGGGCTTCAGCATAAGAAAAAATGAGCAAATGCCAGATTTGCCTGATGGTGAACAAATGAAAGGGAGAGGAACTCGAAACGGATGAAATATGCCTTTGAAAGGAGAAAGTGGGGTCAAAGATTACCCCCAGGTTCCATGCTTGAATGGACAAGGATAGATGCAGTGGAGGAAAATAGATAGTGGAGGAGAGATCTGAGAGAAGGTGGGAAAGAATACAAATTCAGTTTTCTTTGAGTTAAGACCCCACAACCGGAAGACATCCACTCAGAAATAGCAGTTAGACAAGAAGAAAGCCGATGGTGAATAGAGTCATAGAAGGCAGGAAATGAGAGAAGAATCCGGGTGTCGTCTACATAAAGGTGTGCTTAAAACCCAAAACTCTTGACAAGAGCGGGGAGAGATGAGCTATAAAGACAGAGTAGAACAGGGTCTAGCATAGATCCTTGCGGAACACTGTGAGAGAGAGAGAGGAAAAGAGCAAGAGAAGTAGCCCTTCCAAGAAACAGGGATTGAGTGGTTGGAAGGTAAGAGGAGAACCAGTTAAACACTGTGCCAGTCCACAGCATATTGTACTGCTATGCAGAATTCACAAATGATATGCCAACATGGAGAACTGTAAAGTAACACATGCGTTAAAGGTGACATAGTGCATCAGGAAATTAAGGGGTGAAATTAAGGGGTGCGCACAACAGCTGGTAACTCTGCAAGATTACCAATACCACCACAAATAGCAAAAATAAAACCACCTCCAACATTTACCACCTGAAGAAAAGCTGGCAACAATGAGTGACAGGTTCACTCAAATCACACGTAGGTGTGCCAGTCTGGTGATAAACCTATGCAAGATGACCGTGTGCTGCCTGGTGTGTTTACATTGGCCATCAGGGAGGCTGGCATACCTATGATAGTGACCTTGTACGCACTTCACATGGTTCTAAATCAGATTCTAGCTGGAATGGGGAACCAGTGTAATTTGTGCATGGTGCAGGGATGCAGTCAAATTTCCCAGAGCCAGTGATGAGGCAAGCCACGGTACGGTAGGCCATTTTGAGGTGGCCAGGTGAGCAGCCGGTAGCCCTCTGAGGGGGGTGTTACCTGTTAAGATGAATTTCTGACCTTTGGCATGGTGGGCAGATGTTCAGAAGGCCAGCCTAGTTTCTTGGAACAGGGTAACCTTCTGGACAAGCCAGACCAATCAAGGTAGAATTGGAAGCGGTCAATACTAGCTCTTAGGAGGGGTGAGGGTGATCGAAAGCCCACTATGAGCACACACAGTAAACAACACTAATTACTCAAACACAAAATAATGATTCAACAGTATTAACAAAAACAGCACAACGCTAACTATGAAACATATATACATTAACAAATGGCCCAATGGGATATTGCACAGTACAGATCTACAACCGGCAAAGAAAGGGGTCACACAGTGCGAATATCTTAAAGGCAGTCCTTCACAATTCAAACCCTAGCTAAGAGGCAGTCCAGTCTCTAAGATGAGTGGAGCCTTGAGCTCAAAAGTACATTCGGTGCAGGTGCATGCGGTAGTGCGGTTATGTTGAAAATGGGGTCTCTTCGAGGGGCAGTAGCGACTCAGGAAGGTGGCTGAGGCAATGAAGAATACGTTCCACTGTTCGAGGAGGGTCTCCCCAAAAGGGCACAGATGGATCCAAGAGTTGGGAATAGCTCGGTAGCGCAGGCTACGTCGATAAAGAAGAGTGGCCCTCAGGGGACACTTGTACGTGGATGCGCCTGGGTCCACCGGTAAGGGATGCAAGTATTTACTGACTCTTGGCGCACTCTAGACCTAACTTTGCCAGTCAAGTCCAGATTGGTCACAGGTTAAAATCCTGCAGTTGCGCAGCTCTGTGGCTTTCAGGGGCTGCGTTCCGGAATTGATTCTGTGGTGGGCCAGTGGCTATTTCTCTGCTCCTGGTGAAGGGATGAGGCCAGTTCCAATACAGCGAGTCTGTGGGCAAGGGGGGCACAGCAGCAAGTCACCTACTAAGTTCGTCTCCACAGCAGGGTGACACAGGGACCGCGTATGCTCGGGTTCAGGCATACTCTCCTGATTCCAGACCTAGGAAGGCTAGGTGTATGAAACTTGGCGGCAGAGTGCCTTCTACTCAGAGCTTACAGTCTCCACAAGCTCAAGTCATAACTTGAGACGGCGGCAGTTCCAGGGCAAAGGTCCCATACAAGCTGGTCAGTTCACTGGGGAGTCCAGGGACACTTCTGAAAAGGCTTGTTTACAGGTTAAGCAGGAGGTGCCGAGAATAGTTGGTCCCATTATTCCAATGAGTCCAAGCCCCCTTGCAGGCCTTCTAGGTTCAATCAGAAACAGGGGGTCCGACAGGACAACACCAGGGTCAGGGTGCCAAACCTTCCAGCAGGTCACCAGTGGTTCCACAGAGCTGCTTCTTCATTTCAGGATACTTGGCTCCTTTACTAAGTTTGGTGTGAACTCAGAAGATCGACCTGGAATGGTTGTAAGATGCCTTCTCTTATCCAAAATCTCCTTTGCACCAAAACAAAGAGAAACCAATAGGAGATCTGCTCACATACAGCCATCGTAGACGTGGAGCAGTCACTGACCACTGTGGTCCCAGTCATCCCAGCACACCGGACATCCTGGCACCTAGGTTGTGTATTGGAAGTAGACTGCTCCAGCCCACATTCTGGGCGCACACACGCAAGGCATGCAGAAGCCTGTGAAAGCTTTGGTTTACGTGTTGGCAATGGGAGACGAAGAGAACTGAGGTTTCCTGACAAAGCCAACCCTAGTGAATATGCCAATCAAAGCTTTTTCAACTGACTTGGCAGTTATAGTCTTTAACGGGATTGCCTCAAGATACCTGGTAGCATGGTCAACCAGCACCAGGATAAACCTATTGCCTGAGGATGTCTGCGGGTCAAGGGGACCAACGATGCCAATCCCTACCCTTTCAAATGGTACCCCCACAACTGGGAGTGATACCAATGGAGCCTGAATTGTTTTGCCACTCTTCCCAGATAACTGGCAGGTGGCACAACTCCTGCAGTGACTTTCTACCTGGATCCCTATCTTGGCCTAGTAGAAGTGGATGGCTAACTTTTGCTTGGTTCTTTTGATGCCAAGCTGACCAGAAAGTGAGACTTCATGCGCCAGCTGCAAGATGAAGGGGCTTACATGAAGGGGAACCACCAACCTCATATGGTCTCCTTCTGTGGGCTCACTGTACAGGAGGCCACCTTCCTAATAATTCCTATGCTTCCCAGGAGGTTCACCCTCAAGCACGGAGCAGGCCTGTCTCCTTGGGACTTACGAAGATGGGCACTCATGTTGGCCCTTACTAAACTCAACCCTGACAGGACCACCTTCAACGAGTAAACATTGGAATGACAGGATGGTCATGGGGATTGAGAATTTCAGGCAGCACCTCTTCCTCATCAGGTTCAGGTATTTGGCCAACTACCTCCACCTCAGTGATAGGTGAGTTAGGGGGATGTTTTCTTTCCCTCTCTTGTCTCTTTTGACTCCTTTAGCCTTGGGTTTCCCCTTTGGCTTCAGCTTTGCCTTGGGCTTGGCTAAGGCAGGGCTTGTTTGTGACCTTGTGCACGGTCTCTCTGCTGTGTCACCCACTGTACTTAAGTCTCTGAGATCATTCCCCAGCAGGACCTTACCTGGGACTTGCCTCTGAATGCTCACTGGAATCCTGACCATAGTACCATTTATAGTAAGATTTACAGTCACTACTGGGAACTTGAGAGGGGGGCCATCAGCTAACTTGGTGGGCATCAGGGGGGCACTGGCAAGCTCCTCTGGTTTTACCAAAGTGGAATCCACCACAGTTCTGCTGGTCCCACTATCCCTAAGGGCAGCATTATCTACTCCGTTGATTAGCACACTGTCCTTAAAGTAGTGCTTGGTATTGTCTGGTATGCTAGCATACGCCTCTGAGAATTTAGGCTACTACGAACCCAGCAAAACTAGGACTACCTCAGATTGGTTTATAGTCATTTTTTTCAAATGCAAAAATGTCGAAAGTCATTTTTTCAAAAAAATGTCAAATTTTTTTTAATATGTTTTTTATTCGAAATGGGGGGGTTCCCCCCACAACCCCCCTTTTTAAAAAAAATGTTTTTGTTTTACACTTTTTTTTTTACTCCCGGACCCCAAAATAAATATATAATTTAAAAAAACAGAATTCAACATTTTTTTTTCGACATTTTTTTTTGGAAAAAATTGTCAATCGACATTTTTTTTCTCGAAAAAATGACTGACCACCCCTCAGATTCTATCCCACTGGGGAAGGGGTCTGAAGGGAAGGATGCATCTGTTATCTCTTTCTCCTCATAGGGGGGGAAGGCCAGACTCACAGAGTGGACCCCTATGGTTTTGACCTTACATCCGTGGTCCCACTTCACATGGTCATTTGCTCCATAAGTCAAACAAGATCAACTGGGTCTTGGGACATAGGGAAGCTTGCTATAACCAGGGTTCTGTCTAGGAGTATAACTCCATTTACCTTGAACATTCTCTTGAACTTACCCTTGTTTTTATTTTTGTGGCTCATTTGGGATGAAGTTTTATCGGATCCCCCACCCTCCTTATCTTTGTTCTTTTTCCCCTTCTCCTGCTTACCAGGAGTAGTTGTGTCCTTATGGGACACCCTCTGTGACACCCACAAATCTGCTGCACTAGCCAGTTTGTTAGGATCTAGCTCCTTTGAATCAGCCAAGTGCTGCTTAAACTCAGGAGAACACGATGCAAACATATTTTCAAGCATAACTAAAAATACCGTACCCTCAAAGGTGGTGACCTTAGCCTTCAACCCAGCCAGTCAGGTTTTTCAACGAATCAGTAACATAGGACACCCAAGTGTTACCTTCTTTTTTTTGTACTCTCTAAATCTCTTTTGTATTGAGCAGGAGTCTTCCCAAACATTAAGATGAGAGTTTGCTTCAATTTTGCAAAATCTACTCTATCAGCCTTAGACATGTCCGTAATGGCACTGCAGCCAGAATGGGTTAGTCGACTGAGCAGCCATGTAATGTTGTCAGCGTCCACAACCTCTTGTACTTTACATGCATGCTCAAATGCAGTTAACCAGTCTATGATATCATTTTTCTCAACATACATACTGAGCAGATCTTTAGGAAATCTTGGATGAGAGGAGGACCCAGACACATGTCCAGATCCCTTGGAGGAGTCAATTGTAGCCTGAATCTTAGCCAGCACCGACTGGTGATCCCTGTCCTTTTGTTTTTCTGCCTGCTTGACTCTCACTTTGCAATGTTGAACTCAAGCTCCTTAAACAGCAGTTCTTGCTTCTTGAATTCAAGCATGGCCTCAGCATAAGAGCGGACAGATAAAACTTGGGACTCTTCATTATCCCTGTCTTCATGGACTCCATGGACAAGTGCAGTGACAGCTCTTCTAAAGCTGTCAGTGAGAGCCGCCCCACCACCTTCTGCACTCTCATCCGAGGTAATGGCATTGAGTTGCGCCTCTTGCCAATCCATGATCCTTTGGATCATTTACTTTTGGTACCTTGAGCAGATAAACTCTGGGTACACAACATTTGCAGTGTTTCACACTTGGAAGCATTCAGGTTTATGTTGGTTATTGTTTCTATATTTTAATATAGGTTGTTAGGCTTTACAATTAAGATACTACTAAGGTCACTATGTGTCCTGGGTAACGGTAATTCGAGTACCTTTACCAGTGCTCAACACTGGGTACCTTCAAAACTATCCCACCTCTGTACACCAATTTGTTAAGACAGATTTCTGAACTCTGACCTGGTGGGCAGAGGTTAGAAGGCCATCGTAGTTTCTTGGAACAGGATAACCTTCTGGACAAGCCAGACCAATTAGGGTAGCATTGGCGGCAGTCAAGACTAGGTCTCAGGAGGGTTGAGGGTGATCGAAAGCCCACAATGAGCATACACAGTAAACAACACTACAAATCACTCTCAGTCAGGTATATATATCAACAATACATATATATTTATTAAAGGCTTTTTAAGTCAAACACAAAGTAATGATTCAGCAGTATTAACAAAAACAACACAACACTAACTATGAAACAAATATACAGTAACCAATGGCCTAATGGGATATTACACAGTACAGGTCCACAACCTGCAAAGAAAGAGGTCACACAGTGTGAATATCCTATAGGCAGCCTTTCACAATTCAAACCCTAGCTAAGAGGCAGTCCAGTCCCTAAGATGAGTGGAGCCTAGAGCTCAAAAGTACATTCAGTGCTGGTGCACACGGTAGTGCAGTTAAGTTAAAAACGGGGCCTCTTCAAGGGGCTGTAGCGACTCAGGAAGGTGGGTGATGCAGTGAAGAATAAGTTCCCACTATTTGAGGAGGGTCTCCCCAAGAGGGAAGAGTAGGATCCAAGAGTTGGGAATAACTTGGTAGTACAGGCTATCTCGATAAAGAAGAGTGGCCCTTAGGGGAGTGCCCACTTGTGCGTAAAAGTCTATAGATGTGCCAAGGGCCACCGGCAAGGGATGCAAGTACTTACTGACACTTGGCACACTCCAGACCAAACTTCACCAGTCAAGTTCAGATCGGTCGCAGGTTCAAATCCTGCAGCTGCTGTGGCTTTCAGGGGCTGCGCTCCGGAATTGATTCTGTGGTGGGCCAGTGACTATTTCTCCGCTCCTGGTGAAGGGATCAGGCCAGTTCCAATGCAGCGAGTCTGATGTCATAGTGGGGCATAGCAGCAAGTCACCCACAAAGTTTGTCACCAGAGCTGGGTGACACAGGGACCGCGTATGCTTGAGTTCAGGCATACTCTCCTGATTCTAGAACGAGGAAGGCTAGGTGTACAAAACTCAGTGGGAGAATGCCTTCTACACAGAGCTTACAGTCTCCAAAAGCTCAAGTCAAAACTCGAGATGTCGGCGGTTCCAGGGCAAAGGTCCCAAACAAGCTGGTCAGTTCACTGGGCAGTCCAGGATCACTTCCATAAAGCTTGCTTACAGGTTAAGCAGGAGGTTCCGAGAATAGTTGGTCCCACTATTCCATTGGGTCGAAGCACCCTTCTAGGCATTCTAGGTATGATCATAAACAGTAGGTCACCAGCGGTTGCACCGAGCTGCTTCTTCCTTTCAGGATAATTGTCTCTTTTACTAAGTTCGGTATGAACACAGAAGATCGACCTGGAATGCGTGTAAGATGCCTTCTCTTATCCAAAATCATCTTTGTGCCAAATCTAGGAGAAACCAATAGGAGATCTGCTCACAAACAGCCATCCCAGATGTGGACCAGTCATGGACCACGATGGCCCCAGTCATCCCAGCACCAGAGATATCCTGGCACCCAGGATGCGTATTGGGACTAGACAGCTCCAGCCCACATCCTGGGTACACACACACAAGGCATGCAGAAGCCCACAAAACCTTCGGTTTGCGCAGGGGTTTGCATGACCAAATAAGGAAATTCCTGGGTCTGCTCGACCTGGGGAAGGCAAAGGGACAAGATGGCCAAAAGACAGAACAAAGGTTCTCATGGCATGGCCATTTTAGGCACTGGCCAATGTCCTGGGCCGAATGCCAAATGCGGTATGGACCATAGAAAAAAGTTGAAAATGCATCAAAAGTAACAGCTGTCACCAGCTCTGTCCAGGGCACACTTGTACATTCACCAAAAATCTTTCAAGGGTGTCTAGGGCTGTAAAAATGAAAAAGGGACCCCAGCGTGCTATACTGTAAGGTCCCTTGTGCACTGATAAATGTTACTAGTGAAAGACTAAGGGAAACAAAGTCTCCCAGTACCGACAGTCTTAAGGGCATGTCAGTTTCCCCATAACAAAATGAGAAAAAGCCCAGCGGAGTACAGCAGAAGGATGGGCTGCACTGGCAAATGTCAGGCTAGGATGGTCAGACAACAGCAACAGGTTTGGAGGTTCACAACTGGAAGGAAAATTACCCATAAATGGAAATCTTTCCTAACATTACCCCTGTCAATCTAACAATCTCACTAGGGCTTGCATCACCATTCAGAGGTCCTACCGTGGCTGGATGGGCTTAATCCTGCAAATTAGAGAGATCTGATACCATGGAAAGCTTGTCGTTTTCATAATGTGTTGTTGAAAGGATAGATAGCGTTCCACAATGAGGCCTACGGACTTTGCTGATTGGGTGAGGTCAGGATTGAACCCGTCCAAGTGTATTTCATCCAGCACCCTTTGAGTGCATTCAGTCTTTATGGGGTTGCGTTTTAGTAGGCCCTTGTTATCCACCTTACAAGGGGTTAGCAAAGCTAAGTTATATCTTGTTTAACCTTTAGGTACAACTGTGTGTCATCTGCGTACAGATGTATTGCAATGTTGGGGACATCTATAAGTGAGCTCAGTGCTTCTATATAGAAGTTAAAAAGGACTGGGAAGAGAATCCGGATATGTGGGAGCCCATCTGGACAGCCTGGAGTCTGCCAGAAAAGTAGAATGTAAAATGTACATTTTCATATGTGTTCACCTAGTTATGTTCCCTATCTTGTCTCCAGCCTCTGCACATATTGCACTACCGACTGCTACTGAAGCCATCACTGCCATCAAAGGATGCTTTAGAGTATAGCACAATTCACAAACATCATTGGTGTACCATTGATGCCACCACATGCTTCTGCGTAGGTATGCAGTAAACGTACGATGAAACGAACCCTCAATGTATAGATGACCTGTGACATGGATCTCACCATCACCCGCTGCTGTGTGTGGATCCCAGGTTTGAGCCATAAAGTATAGATCAAAAATGGGATCAAAATGTGCATATCATAGATGCACATCCCGATTGCCTTTGAGAATCTACCACAAACTCTTTCCATGCATGTGAAGGGGTGCTTCAGTGCACACACACCCACACTTGTGTGAATAAAGGTTTCTGTGAAGTACAATTTAGTAAAGCCTACATGTTAATGTATCATAGTTGGTGAGTGAGTTACATGTTACAGTGATAAACACTCAATGAACAACACCCACATTATTTTAGACAGCAGATTGGAAGTGTTTTGTCTTCACTAATTCATACTAGTGTCACAGAGAAGACATTTTTTCATAAAGTACCGTTACATTTCACCACACATGTAGCCAGTGGCATACACAACATATCCCCATGTGAGCCATGTGGGACTGTATTAGCTGTTTTTTAAAAACTTTTCGTACAAAGTCTGCTAGAGGCGGATATCTATTTTGCATGCTATGAGTTTTATCGGCTCTATTTCTGCGTTGTTTTCTTTGGAGTTGCTTTTTGGTAGTCATTCTCTTGTGCCTGTTGGAGAAAAAAGGAAAGTGTGGGTTTGGAAGCTGTGCAATGTATTTGTGTGAACTGTGTATGAGATTTTGAACATGAGGGTATGTGAAAACATAAAAATAATATGAGGTTGGAAGCCCAAAAGAAACACACCAACACAGGTTACAAAGAACATACAAGTGCTTTATTTAAAAGCTACACAACAGTTACCAAAGTCAATTGACAAACGGATAGCGATTCAGCTCTCAGAGTAATGTAACGAACTTCAACAAAGGTTCGATGCATTAGTAAGAGAGACCGTACATTGGAATACTTGGGTCTTTTATATGATTTGTCCAGCCCTTGGCCAACCCCCTCGCAGGTTAACCATTCTAGGGATCGGGCCTATGGGTTCCTAGCCAGGTCAATCCTATAATTGATGCATTTTGATTAGTTTCGCTGATATAGTTGTACATTTACACATAGGTCAGCAATAGGACAAGGTCTCAGTTCGCGACCCCGACAAGTGGCCTGCAGGCATATTAATTATTCATGTGTACGGAGGTCACAACGGCCAGAATCTTACTCAGAATGTCATTCGGCCTCCATTTTGATGTTCAGGGTGACTTCCACATTACAAGAGAACCTAAAATGGCGGCTTAATCCAAGATGGCGACTTACATTACTTTCTCTAAGGTCAAAACCTTGCCGCAGAATTTGTTCGCATATGATGTTTAGACAACTTGGCGTAGGCCAATACACATACAATTGCTGCGATAGGAGGCATAATATTGTTTCAATTCCGACAGACCCTCCTTTTGGCCTATGCCAAGTGCTAATATCATTTCTAATACTTTTGCAAATAACTCCATGCATTGTCGTCCATACATCCTGAATCATTATCTGTAATGTCTATGGCCATTAGGTCATTCATCAGAACCTCTTGTAACACAAACTCTTTAGATGCTGTATCTGGGGCGTACATTTTGTGCCCTACTGTGCTCACCGCTTGAGCACAACACCCCCCTAGCATTGCACATATACTAGGTAGACATTGGAAACAGCAACAAAGGAATAGCAGGATTCCAAAAATAACCAGGATAACAGAAAGCACCTTCCAACCCCAGGATCGTAGAGAATCCCAGAACCAGGCGCTAATATTCCAATCTCCCACAGGAACACGCACTTCAGAACTAAGGATGTGCAAGTTCTGTATTGCCTTGAAAATTGTGGGCGAGGAATCTGGTACGAAAACACAACAAGCGGACCCCACTAATTTGCATACTCCTCCACGTTCTGCCAGAATTACATCTAATGCCATCCGATTTTGGAGTGCAACCAATCTTATTGCCTTTTGTTCTAGTGTCATATTGTAGAGTATATCCGTGATCCGGTTGATGGTTCTCTCCAGTACTCTTGCTAGTCCCCTAATGTTTTCAGAGTTTGCTATCTGTCCCCAAAAGGGCACAACTGATTTTGCTATATCTCCCAATACTTGTCCAGGGGTATCTCCGTTCTTGTCCCGCCGTGGGCGAGCCTTAGAAACCTCCAATGTACTAGCTACAAATACCCCAGGTAACAGGATTCCTAAATAACAGGTTCTCTGCCAATCCTTGGGCAACCAGGGAAATGCTGAACTACCACAAACGAAATAAACAGCCCCCCTACATACAGAGGCCTGTTCTCCCCAGTCAAAATTACAATGTTTACACAACCTTCAAAATCTCCCATTGGCCGAGTGCCATTTCTTTGTACACAAAAGGGGACTGAATCAGGGCTATAATTAATAGAGTAGGAAGGAGGCACGGTGTCCTTATTGCCTATCGGAGCCATTTTAAAGGAAATTAGAGTTTGAAAAGGAAGAGATAGTTTATCAGACGGCCTAATAGAAGCAACATTAGGTTTACTTCTATTTGCAAAAAGCGAGCATCCCAGGGGAGTCAATTCACGTTTCTCAGAATCATTTAAATTAGTTCCATCAAAGTTCCCTGAGATGCAATCATTCCAACGGCCAAAGAATAGTGCTCTAAGAGAGGCATAGCAAGCAGTCGTTAAAGGTAAAGGGTGAATATACCATCCTAGCCCCTTGTTCCCATGTTGCGGTAAAAGAGTGCAAATCCAACAATTACTCTTATTAGAAATGACATGCGTTGCATTCATTACTATCATTAAAGTGTTATTGTGATACTTTCGTCTATGCTGGGAGTCTCTAGGTGACAGAGTGTGAAGGTATACAGAGGGAGTGAAAGCAGTAGGTACAATCTCAATTGGCAGTAGAGGTTTTAGAGGGTAAATTTCTACGAAGTACCGAAGTCCCACAGCAGTAATTACACAAATTCCAATTATTATTAACACAACGCAGCAATATGTTTTCGGGGCCCAGGCACATTGTTCGTTGTCCGAGTTGGTCACCCCCTTATTTACAAGTCCAGTGCGGGGAGCAGCGGTGGAGGTGGCAGGCATCGCAGTTTCTCAATCGACGACCCCAATGTTCGTTGCTGGCGACACTACGGTCGTGCGACTTCTTAGTCCTTCCCAACCCTAGCCAGCAGAATCCCCTTTTTTTTTCCTTTTGTTCGAAAGGAACTTTCTTTTACAAGAGAAAACTTTCAATCACTTCTTCTTTCCAAATGCACGGAAAGACCCGTGCCGTAGTTCTATTTTCTTCGTCGAAGGTCGTACCTGGTGGTACCCAAAACTGTTTGATCCGGAAACAAGGCGTCGTCACTTCCTGAGGGAAGCGACGTATCGGAGGCGAAGGAAGTCGCAGAACTTGAAACAGTGTTTTCCGGAAGTGACTTTTCCAAAGAGTGCAGAGACGAAATGGACTGTTCCCCAAGCTCCACGGGCTCAGAGAAATTCTCCGACGCACTCACAGCGCTGTTTGCTACTCCAAGATCAGAGATTGTAGCATCAGCGAGGGGTTCTGCTTCTTCTGTAACGCGTGGCGTCGGGTGAGGAAGTTTCTTGACATGCGTCGCGTGGATCCAGTGTTTTTTCCCAGCCACCCGCACTGCTGTCCGAGTGACCAACAGCACCTGGTAGGGTCCCCTCCAGCGAGGAGCGAGACAGGAAGACCTTTCGTAGGCCTTCACTAGGACCCAACTTCCAGGCTGAATATCGTGTCCTGGGCCCGTAAACCGTACAGGTAAAGCTGATTGGACCTGATGATAAATGAAATACAGGTTTTCAGTCAACTGGTTGCAGTAGTCTACAAGCAATACATTTTCTACCTCCCTCAGGGCTTTAGGCTTCGGAAGACCCCAAATGTTAGCAGGTCTCCCCATCACTACCTCAAATGGAGAAAGCCCAGTCTTAGTTTGAGGTGTGGTACGCATGGCTAATAATACAATACAATAGGTAAGGCATCTGGCCATTTCAGTTTGGTGTCGGCACATGTTTTTGCAAGCTTATTCTTTAGAATGCCGTTATGTCTCTCTACCAACCCAGCACTTTGAGGATGTCTAGCCGAGTGAAATCGTTTTTCAATGTGTAACGCTGTGCATATCTGCAAAATTACTGCTGCAACAAAATGGGGACCATTGTCCGACCAAATTACCCTTGGAAGCCCAAATCGTGGAAAGAATTCTTTTACCATAGTCTTTGCAGTGGTCATGGCAGTAGCATCTTTAACGGGGAAAGCTTCGACCCATTTACTAAAAGCACAAATAATCACAAGAACATATTTTAGATTGTTACACCGTTACATTTCAATAAAATCAAAGTGGATGACCTCGAAGGGGATAGAAGGGGGCCCAAAGCTTCCCCTTGGAGTTACTGTCCCCTTCCCCACATTGTGCTGTAAGCAAATCATACAATTCTGAACATGTCACTGTGCAGTCTTCAAGATTTTTGACCCAGACTTGTTCTAACATTTTCGTGATCTGCTGAGCACACACATGCGTAGGACCGTGTGCCATCGTAACCATTGCCAGCACATGTGAATCAGGGAGCAACCATTTTCCTTCAGATGTATCCAGCAACACCCATCATCATCCAGTTTCCCCATTCCTTCGGCCCACCTATTAGACTCTTCTATTGTGGCATCAGTTTGAATATCTCGCACAGACCAAATACCCTCATCCATTACATAGGCATCTTTTGTTTCCCTTAGAGCATACATGTCTGCGCTAAGGTCTGTGGCCGTTTGCCTGGCTATCTGGTCAGCAAAAGCGTTCCCTTTTCCCACATCATCTATGACCTTACGATGTGCTGCACATTTCATGATCGCTAACTGCTTAAGGAGTGAGAGTGCCGAGAGCAATTGCACTATCAAGGGACCATGCTGGATCTTGGTCCCATGTGAGGTTAGGAACCCTCTTTCCGACCAGAGCCTCCCAAAGTTGTGAGCCACCCCAAAGGCGTACTGGCTATCAGTATATATGTTTACTATACGCCCTTCGGAGAGTTCACAAGCTCGGGTCAACGCGTTAATCTCTGCGGCCTGCGCAGAGTTATACGGAATTCTCTTAGTTTCAACAACCGTACTCAACATAGTAACTGCGTAAGCAGATGTAGATGTACCATCTGGAAGTTTGAAGCAGGAGCCATCACAAAACAGCTCCCCTTCTGCATTGTCCAAGGGAGTATCTATAAGATCTATCCTGCCCTTTGTTTCCTGTTCAGTGGTATACAGGCAGTCATGTAATTCTTCGTCACCGCAAATAGTATTTTGCGGGAAAGGTAGAAGTTCAGCCGGATTAAGAACACAACACCTCTTAATTTGAATGTGAGGGGCAAACAGAATTAATTCATACTTTGTTAGCCGTGCAGAGGTGAGGTGTTGCGTTTGGGTTTTATTCAATAGGACATCTACAGAGTGAAGTACCATCAAAATTAAATCATGGCCTAGGACCATTCCCTCACTCTGTTTTACAGACGTGGCAGCAGCAGCTACAGCTCGCAAACATCTTGGCAAAGCGTATGCGACAGGATCAAGGGCGGAGGAGTAGTAGCCGCACGGCCTATTCTTCCCTCCATGTTCTTGTGTTAACAAAGCCAAAGCACATCCATCACATTCATGCACAAACAACACAAAGGCCTTGTCATAATTTGGAGTACCCAGAACCGGTGTAGAGCATAACGCGGTTTTGAGAAGCTCAAATGATCGTTGATGTTCCGATTTCCATGGCAGTGGCAGAGAAATGCCCTTCTTCGTCAAAGCCAACATCGGTTTTATCACTAGTGAAAAGTTCGGGATCCACAACCTACAGTAAGAAGCCATACCTATTAAGGCTCTGACTTTCTTCTGTGTATTTGGAACAGACATGCCAGAAATGTGTTTTATTCTTTCAGGTGTCAATCTTCTCCCCTCCTTTGACAGAAGGTAGCCTAAATAGGCGACCTCCTGACAACAATATTGAAATTTTTTGAGCAAAGCTTTATGACCATTTTTAGCTAGATGAACAAGCAACAGTATAGTGCCTTCTTTACAAGCACTTTCAGAATCTGCAGCCAAAAGCAAATCATCGACATTCTGAAGCAGTGTACAAGTAGGTGGCAATTCAAGGGTGTCGAGCTGCTCTTTCAAAGCACTACTATAAATGCTTGAACTTTCAGTATACCCTTGAGGTGCCCGAGTAAATGTAAATGAACGTCCTCCCAAGGTGAACGCGAACAAATATCTACTCTCCTTGTGTATAGGAATGCTAAAGAAAGCATTCTTTAAATCCACAACACTAAAGTGCGTAGCCGTAGCAGGGATCATTGTTAGTATCGTTGTTACATCAGGCACAATTGGAAATTGTGGGGCGACAACTTTGTCAATAGCACGAAGATCAATTATGAACCGGTATGGGATTGCATTGTCACCTTTTTTGTATACAGGCAAAATCGGGCTGTTACATAAACTACCTGCAATCTCCTCAATCACCACTCGATGCACAAAATCGGAGACAATGCACTTCAAAGCACGCTCGCCCTCAACTGATATTTTATACTGCGGAATGCGTGGTAATTTAACTCCACATTTCATAACTATTTTGACGGGCTCAATCTGTAGTACTCCGACATCATTGTCGTCAACTGCCCATAAACATTCCGGAACAACGCTGAACTCAGGAGGCAATGGTCGAATCAGAAACTGAGAATTGGGAAGTTGCTGTGGTGAAACCGTCAGTCGTACTCCATCAGAGGAACAATGAATTACTGCATTCAATTTCTTCAACAGATTTAACCCCAGCATATTCTCTCCACAGTTCGAAGTCAGAAGGAAGGGACAATGGTCCGTAAAGGGACCCAAAGAAACAGATACCGGTGAAGAAACCGGACAAACAATTGGTATACCAGAAAACCCTACAGAAACATTTGTTTGCCCTGACAGTGGAATGTTTGGAACCCGGGAATGATCAATGGAGCACTTCTGTACTCCAGTGTCTATCAAAAACTGGTGTTTCCTATTCACCACTAACAATTCAACGTAGGGACCTTTCTGATTAACGGGAATAGGTGAAGGTGTCATAAATGATGTGAGTCATCATATTACTTATAATTGAAACAACTGGCAGGTATCCCCCAGGGACTCACCGTTACTTCTGTTCCTCCTCCTCCTATGACTGGCACCTTCCTGCAGGGAAAGACTCCTCTTCTTTCAAGCGGAGAGAAGAAAGTGAAAAGTCTCCCAAGTACTTCTTCGCCCCCCCTAGATAAAACCAGGCAGGAGAAGAAATCCCAGGGAAACCCTCTGGGGAAGAAAACCCTGTGCCGAAGGTAGCGGTATGATGTCTTCAGTTGCAGACGGAGGTTCCGGTGCAGTCCGAAGGTCGTTCGTCTTGAAAGAGAAAGAGACTGGTAAGTATCAGCAGGTAAGTGAATAGTGGATATGTAAGATTTAGAGTAATGTAAATTACCCTTAAACAGGAACGATGTGTGGGAAAAGGTGCTAGTCAGCCTCAGGATACTTCTATGATTATAAAAGAGGTTGGATGAGAAACCGTAGGAAAGCAGGAAAGAATAATGGGAAGCCACGGGGAAGTCTTTACCTGAGAGGCTAATAGGGCGGAGCTAGGAGTTGTTATGGTGTAGCAGAGTCTTGCGTGGGCGGTCGTAATGTCGGGGTGACTTGTACCTGTACCTATGCGAAGGAAGATAGCATAGTGAGCCGGGAAGGAAGGAAAGACGGGAACAGATATTCCGAAGAATATCGAATTAAGCTTACCGCGGTCCGGAACAAAACCGGAAGGCAGACTTGGGTTAGAGAGGGACGGAGTCCGTGGAATCGGGAGAAAGGGAGGCAAAGAGAGCTGCACTAAAAGGGCGAGGCAGAACAGGAAAAGAATTAGAAAGCTGAAATGTAATGTATTTCAAATCGTATAAGGAAGCCTAGAAGCGAACTTACGTAGCGTTGTGATAGCGGAGTAGCAACGCAACTCTGTGCTGATCTCGGAAACAGATATACCAACTCCCGGGTAGGGAGGCAGCACTTCCTGGAAACCGGGTTGTGCAGAGGCTAGACCCGCAACTCCGGTTACGGCGGCCATCTTGTGAGTAAAAATGGTTGACACCCGCCGTCCTAAGGTCCATTTATGCCACAAGGACCACCTTCCTCGGAGGGGCGTGACAGTATGCCCCCTCAAATGCCCCGGGCCACCCGGTTTAGCCGGATGGGACCGGAAAAACCGGCGGGCCGGAGCATGAACAGCCGATGCAGGTTCCCAAGAGCGATCAGCCGGAGAATACCCTTTCCAGTCAACCAAGAACTGCAGACGTCCCCTAAAAAGACGAGAATCACAAATACCAGCCACTTCATATTCGGGTCCCATCGGGGTGATGACAGGAGGGGGTACACCCATCCGTGTTCGGGAAAAACGATCCACCACGTCTTTCTTCAATTGCGACACATGGAACACCGGATGAATCCTGGACCAAGACGGAGGGAGCTTGAGCTTGTAAGCAGACGACCCCATTCGTTGCAAAATGTGAAAGGGACCGAAGTATCTCGGGGACAATTTGGACGGCACCAGATGACGAGGTAAAAATCGAGAAGCCAACCAAACGACATCACCTGGCACCAAACTCGGAGCTGGAGTGCGATGTCTATCAGCAGAGCGTTTGACACGGGCCTGGGCCTCCAGAAGAGAGGTTCTGGCTGTCCGATGTCCCATCCGAATAGCATTGATGAGGAGATCCACATCAGGAAACCTAGATGCGGAGACCGGACCGCTGGGAAAACACTGAGGGTGATATCCATAGGAGCAAAAGAAAGGGCTAAACCCCAAGGCCGAGTGTCGAGAGTTATTATACACAAATTCCGCCAAAGGCAACAAGGAACACCAGTTATCTTGTGAGGAGGAGATGTAACAGCGCAAATAACCCTCAAGGGTTTGATTTAGACGTTCCGTCTGACCGTTTGTCTGTGGATGGAAACCTGAGCTCAATGCCCGGGAGATATGCAAACTCTTGCATACCTGCTGCCAATATAGAGACGTGTATTGTGAACCTCGATCAGAAACGATGGTCTCTGGAAGCCCGTGAAGAGAAAAAATCCGTGAAAGAAAAATCTTTGCCATCTGGGCTGCAGTAGGAATCCGTGGAAGGGGAACAAAATGTGCCAATTTTGTGAAGTAATCGATTGTGACCATGACAACTGTACAACCATCTGAGGGTGGCAAATCGACAATAAAATCTGTGGAAATCATTTGCCAAGGACGGTTAGGGACTGGCATTACTGAGAGAAGACCCGAAGGGGCAGATCGCGGGCATTTAGATTGCAAGCAGATGGCACAAGCGGATACGTAATCCATGATGTCTTGAGTCATTTCCGGCCACCAGAAATTACGCCGGACCAGCTCTTTAGTATTAGCCACACCTCTGTGACCGGCCAGGTAGGAGTCGTGACAAAGATTCAGAACCGTTCTTCGTAATTCACTCGAAAGGAGGAAGAGCATCTTGTTATTATAAGCACAACCTTGGACCAAGGTGAGTTTCCAGGTCGCCAGAAACTGTAAATTTGACTGGATATATCGCAAAGTTGAGTTAGCCACGTTTTGTAGAAATGTGGTAACCACCTGCACGAATGTAGCTCTGGGAAACAGAGGCTCTGTCCGGAAAGGCGTAGAGGAGTTATAATCCTTTCTAGACAAAGCGTCAGCCTTGAGATTGACTCTCCCGGGAATAAAGGTGAAAACAATCTCATACGGTGAAAAGAAGTGTGCCCAACGTGCCTGTCGGCTATTTCGGGTTTGAGCATATTGCAGGACGCGTAAATTACTGTGATCAGTCCGGACCTCCACTGGGTGTCTTGCCCCCAATAGTAGGTGTCTCCACTCTTCAAATGCCCTTTTTATAGCTAGGAGTTCTTTTTCAAGCACTGAATAATTTATTTCAGAGGGAGACAGTGTCTTTGAAAGATAGGCTATAGGACATTCTATTCCTTGGTCGTTTTCTTGGAGCAGAACGGCCCCAAGGGCCTGATGAGAAGCGTCAGATTCAACGATAAATCTCTTGGCTTGATCTGGGGAGATCAAAATGGGTCCTGTGAGGAAGCGTTCCTTTAGTCTCTCGAATGCTAATCGTGCCTCCACTGACCAAAGGAATCGGACATTCTTTTTAAGAAGAGCCGTCAGTGGGAGTATTTCTTGAGAATAATGTGGGATAAAACGTCTGTAAAAGTTAGTAAATCCCAGAAATCTCTGTAGATCTTTGACGCACACCGGCATAGGCCAATCGGTAACAGCTGAAACCTTCCTAGGGTCCATGGCTACTCCATTTGCCGAAATTATGTATCCTAGATAGGCAACCTGGTTTCTGTGAAACTCACATTTCTCTAATTTGCAATAGAGGTGATTGTTAAACAGTCTCCGTAGGACTTCTTTAACGTGCTGACGATGTTCTGATGGAGAGGTAGAGAAAACCAGGAAATCATCTAAATAGACGATAACTGTGTGAAGAAGAATGTCTGAAAACAGGTGGTCCATAAAGCGTTGGAAGACCGCGGGGGCGTTGGACAGGCCGAAAGGCATTACCCTGTATTCATAATGTCCCAAAGGAGTACGGAAAGCCGTTTTCCACTCATCGCCAGCTCGTATACGGATGAGATGGTAAGCCCCGCGGAGATCCAGTTTTGTAAAGATGGTGGCTCCTTTAACGGCTTCGAGTATATCTGGTATGAGAGGCATGGGATAGCGATCAGGGATCGTGATCTTATTCAAGCCCTGGTAATCGATACATGGTCTGAGTTCCGTAGATTCTTTCTTGGGGATGAAGAATAAGGAAGCTCCAGCTGGTGAGGTGGATTCTTGAATAAGACCATTACGAAGATTCTTTTGCAGATATTCCATAAGAACTTCACGTTCTCGTCCTGATAGGACATACATGCGGCCGAAAGGAATCGGTGCCTCAGGAACTAGTTCCAAGGCACAGTCATCCCTCCGATGTGGAGGTAGTTCTGCATATTCCGAATCAGAGAAGACCGTTTGAAATTGTCTGTATTCGAGGGGTAATTCCTGTATTTGGTTCAACATAGAGATGGAACCCCAATTTTCCAACATGGAGATAGTAGGGCGAAATCCGACCGCTCCCTCCAACAGACAGCGCGTCAAACAATGTTCAGAGCCCAAAAAAACAGTGCCCGCCTTCCAGTTGATGTAAGGATTGTGAGCACGAAGCCAGGGTAGCCCTAGAATTACTGGATAGTGAGCTGTACGGATTACATCAAAAACTATAGTTTCTTGATGGGAGGAGATGTTCATCCGCAAAGCTATGGTTTGTTCCTTTATGGGTCCTGAAGTTAACGGACTACCATCCACTGACTCGACTGGAATTGCCAAGGTCTTAACTGAACATGGTATATTATGAGTGGTCTTCCAGAGGGTATCAACAAAATTTCCCGCGGCCCCGCAATCTATTAAGGCTGTGACCGGAATGGGATCTGAATCACCCCATCTGATCTGGACCTGCAAGGCCAACATAGTAAGATCGGGGATCTCTGTTACTTGTGATGGTATCATAGAGGATGAGGAACCTGTTACTGATTCCCTAGCCGCGGTTCCCCTTGCGGTTGGGTAATGGCGTTTCCCTGTCGTTTGGTTGGGATGAGGGGACAGTCTTGAACTGCGTGTTCCTTGGACCCACAATACATACACAGACCCTTAACCCTACGTCTATTGTGCTCTTCGGGAGTGAGACGACCTCTGATAGACCCTATGTGCATGGGTTCTTCCGTATGAGATTTCCCTAAGCTAGGAGAGTATGTAATGGGGTGTCTCACGGAACGGCAGCGACGTCGTTCTTTTAATCTTTCTTGCAGTCGGTAGTCCATCTGCATGACCATGGTTATTAATTCTGCCAAATTTGGAGGTCTGGGTACTCGGGAGAACTCATCCTTTAACTCTTCGTTTAATCCTCTACGGAAGATAGTGATCAGAGCATCGTCTGCCCAAGACGTGCCAGCAGCCAACTGCTTGAAATTGGTGATATAGGATAACAGATCTTGAGATCCCTGTTTGAAATCCAATAATTGTTCTTGGGCTGAAACCGTGATTTCTTGCCGGCTGAACATGGCTCTAAGTCTGTTCAAAAAGGCAGGGTAGGAATCTAACAAGGCATTATTTGTAGTAACCAGAGGCGTGGCCCATGCTAAAGCGGGACCTGATAGATTGGCAATCATGTGTCCTACCTTATCACGATCGCTCTGAAAAAAGGCTGTCTTGAAAGAGAACTGAACGGTACAAGCCTCAATAAAGGCCTTAAGTTTATGAGGGTTACCATCGTATAAACCCCCTGGAATTGGCCCAGGAGGTATCTCAGAACAGCTAGGGACTCTGCCTACCTGTTGCCAAAGATAGGCATTCACTTGTTTTAAAGCCTGCACTTCAGCCGTTAACGCCTGTACTGCAGTGACTAATTGTTGTTGTTGAGAGGCGTCCATATTTCCTTGTAACTCTGAACCCCCGGGTTAACCTGCTCAGAATCCAATTAGAGAATTAATAATAATCCTTTCTGTTATAGGGCGTTGCTAACTGTCATAAATGATGTGAGTCATCATATTACTTATAATTGAAACAACTGGCAGGTATCCCCCAGGGACTCACCGTTACTTCTGTTCCTCCTCCTCCTATGACTGGCACCTTCCTGCAGGGAAAGACTCCTCTTCTTTCAAGCGGAGAGAAGAAAGTGAAAAGTCTCCCAAGTACTTCTTCCCCCCACTAGATAAAACCAGGCAGGAGAAGAAATCCCAGGGAAACCCTCTGGGGAAGAAAACCCTGTGCCGAAGGTAGCGGTATGATGTCTTCAGTTGCAGACGGAGGTTCCGGTGCAGTCCGAAGGTCGTTCGTCTTGAAAGAGAAAGAGACTGGTAAGTATCAGCAGGTAAGTGAATAGTGGATATGTAAGATTTAGAGTAATGTAAATTACCCTTAAACAGGAACGATGTGTGGGAAAAGGTGCTAGTCAGCCTCAGGATACTTCTATGATTATAAAAGAGGTTGGATGAGAAACCGTGGGAAAGCAGGAAAGAATAATGGGAAGCCACGGGGAAGTCTTTACCTGAGAGGCTAATAGGGCGGAGCTAGGAGTTGTTATGGTGTAGCAGAGTCTTGCGTGGGCGGTCGTAATGTCGGGGTGACTTGTACCTGTACCTATGCGAAGGAAGATAGCATAGTGAGCCGGGAAGGAAGGAAAGACGGGAACAGATATTCCGAAGAATATCGAATTAAGCTTACCGCGGTCCAGAACAAAACCGGAAGGCAGACTTGGGTTAGAGAGGGACGGAGTCCGTGGAATCGGGAGAAAGGGAGGCAAAGAGAGCTGCACTAAAAGGGCGAGGCAGAACAGGAAAAGAATTAGAAAGCTGAAATGTAATGTATTTCAAATCGTATAAGGAAGCCTAGAAGCGAACTTACGTAGCGTTGTGATAGCGGAGTAGCAACGCAACTCTGTGCTGATCTCGGAAACAGATATACCAACTCCCGGGTAGGGAGGCAGCACTTCCTGGAAACCGGGTTGTGCAGAGGCTAGACCCGCAACTCCGGTTACGGCGGCCATCTTGTGAGTAAAAATGGCTGACACCCGCCGTCCTAAGGTCCATTTATGCCACAAGGACCACCGTCCTCGGAGGGGCGTGACAGAAGGTTCCAAACCCTGCTTCGGGTAGTCCTAACGAAATAAAATGTCGTCGGAAGGAAGCTCTTCAGAAAGGTAGGCAGCAGAAGGGTGATCAAATATGTTTCTTGCGTCCACACTCGAAGTCTGATTTTCCCGTGAAAAAGGTTGCTGAGGATCTTGTGAAAACTGACCTCTATCAGGGCCCACTGCTCCAGGGCGACTTCTAGGTCGTCTACCCATACTCCCAAACGCATTGTTTGACCTTTGTCAAAGGACGGGGCACTGTGCTCGTCAATGACTTTCCTGGCGGCAATAGGCACATTGATTAATATTCACTGAACCCAAAGGAGCGTTTCCTTTTGGGACATACTGACCTCTGGTCTGTGTCGTACCTCCTGTGGGATTTCTAGCAATTTGTTGTAACAATACTTTAGTCTTCAGATCTCCTTTCCTCTTCTCTATTGTCTCCTTTTCATTATTAACACGGTTCTCATAATACTGAGCCATGTACAAAACTTCAGTTTGAGATTTCGCCTGCCAAGCGCTCTCAGAGGACATAATCTGTGACTGGATGTCGGGCAACAATCCACGTACAAATTTGTCCACAAACAACTTTTTCCCAGACTCTGTACCCAAGTCCTATCCACTGAAGTCAGAGAATACCTGTTCGAATCTATTAAAGAATTCGGTGGCGCCTTCAGTTTTTCCTTGAACACAGGCCGTAAGCTTGTCCCAAATAATTCTTTTCTCTGGAATTATAGTTTTTAATTTTGCGACAATTCTATCAGGCAAAGTAAGTATTTCCTGAGGTGGTTTCTCACCAGCTGGTCTTTCCCCATCAAACCTGGTCATGTTAGCCCACGTATCTCCCAACCCTGGCACATCGTCTATTGTTCGAACCTGCTTCCATAAATCTACGGGTAGGAGTACAGGGAATAGCAAGTCAATATCACTTAAGGTGAACACAGAGGGCTGCAAAACGGACTCTATCTCTTTGTAAAACCCTGTTGGGTTTTTCCTGATATCGGGAATTGATTGTCTAATAGTGTTCACTTCCTGTCGTGAAAACGGGACGTGAACAAATTGCGATACATAATGCGCAGGGATATCCACAGCGGGTGCATCAGTCCCAGCGTTAGCGGGAATCTCAACCTTTGGGACAAATGTCGGAGGAACCTCTCTCATAGGCAACTGAGATATAGGTAACCCTGACCGCTTACTAAGCAACAGAGCCAGGTCGAGCGCTAAGGCAGTCGAAGAAGTGTCGGGCGAAAAAGTCCTTTTACAAATTCCCAGTAACTCTATAGGACAACTAACCTTCTTCCTTACACATTCTTCCTGCAGGTACTGTACCATTACCTGAATCACCTTCCTTTGCATTTCTACTGTATACTGACTATACGTGTCATATACTTCATCTGGCGGTATCGATGAATCCGAGATCCATCGAATCGCATCTTTGGTACAAATTTGTACTTCGTCAGGTGCCGATCTACGACACGGAAGGAACCGTTTCTGCACATACATACTGTCGTCTTCATCATCCTCATCTCGTGATTTCTCAAAGTTCCTCCTATACTCAAACAATCTTTCAACATGAACATGTACTTTCTCCTCTGTGTCCCTCGAAAGTGCTAAAGCATTTAGATCCCTCACCCCTTGTGGGAGATCCGAATTTTGTAATCTACCCCACATCACACATAAATGAGTCCCCAAACCTTCGATAAAAACATTTTTCTTGGGAAAACTGTTCAAATTTGATAATGTGGAAAAAACATTAACTTGATCACCTTTCGCCATACAGTGCTTAGCCCATGCAAATAATTCTCGTTTCTTATCTGCAGAAACAGTATTACGAGTGACAATCTTTGACCCCGCACCCTGATCAACTTTAGTCAATACAGAACCACTCGGGAGCGGAGGTGCAGGCAAATTCAATAAGGGTGCAACTATCGGCGCTGGAGAAAGGGGTGGTGCGATAGGTGGAGGAACAACAACTAGATGAATAGGAACAATAGGTTGTACAGGGGGAACAGGAATAACAGCAGGAACAACAGCAAGAATGGGCAGAGCACCCGGGAGAGGATCATACGGAGGCGGCGCAGAGGCACCAGGCCTGCGTTCGTTTAACAATTTTTCAATAAATTCTTCAGAAACATGGAAATCTTTAGAGGGATACATTTTCTGGATATCGAGTGAAAAAGCCCTATCCATATTTTTAACTGACTCTGAATGTTTTTCCTTATCATATAACAACGCCTTTTCGGCATTTGTTTTATGACGGTGTGCATGTTTATCCCTACTTTTGAGCTGCTGCAATGCTTCTTTTTTCCAATTCTGCAAAACATCAAAGGCTGCAGGTCTGGCCTTCTTTTTTGCAAGACTGATTCTAGGTATTCAATACGGGGGATCTCAAAACTACCATTGATTGGCCACTGAAATTCGGAGGCATGTCTGGTTTGTCTGTGCCAAATATCATTAAATACTATACTTCCAATGCCATACTTACAGTACATAGTACATGCCGGCGACCCCTCCTGTGGTGCCGGGCGGCTAAATTCCAAAGATTGTCGATCACTGTGGAACAGAGCCCTAAAGCAGCTAGACAATTTCCCAGGCATTTCACAAAAAATTGGTGTTACCCGGTCAATAATTGTGTCAGCAGATACAATACGCCAAATTCAAATTGTCAGGGTTAAATTAAGAGCCGGGTCACGACTGCACCTGACCAAACCTAAGGAGGACCGTACGGTTTACCAAAAGAACTTACCTAACGAATTTTACCTTGTGTTTGGTGGTTTCGACAAATCTGCCCGCCTCAAAAATGGACCCTCGTCAAGATGCCGTGTCAGACCACGCGACTATCGTCCAAGGATCGGATCGTGCAGCGCTGCCGAGGTATCGCGTCTTGTTCGGTCGGGACCGCAGTATCACACCGTCCGATCCCGGTTCGATAGTCTGCATCAACCTTCAATGATCCGGCATCAATGTTGAGGGTCCCTATTCGGGCGCCAAATGTGAAAACATAAAAATAATATGAGGGCGGGAAGCCCAAAAGAAACACACCAACACAGGTTACAAAGAACATACAAGTGCTTTATTTAAAAGCTACAACAGTTACCAAAGTCAATTGACAAACGGATAGCTATTCGGCTCTCAGAGTAACGTAACGAACTTCAACGAAGGTTCGATGCATTAGTAAGAGAGACCGTACATTGGAATACTTGGGTCTTTTATATGATTTGTCCAGCCCTTGGCCAACCCCCTCACAGGTTAACCATTCTAGGGATCAGGCCTATGGGTTCCTAGCCAGGTCAATCCTATAATTGATGCATTTTGATTAGTTTCGCTGATATAGTTGTACATTTACACATAGGTCAGCAATAGGACAAGGTCTCAGTTCGCGACCCTGACAAGTGGCCTGCAGGCATATTAATTATTCATGTGTACGGAGGTCACAACGGCCAGAATCTTACTCAGAATGTCAGTTGGCCTCCATTTTGATGTTCAGGGTGACTTCCACATTACAAGAGAACCTAAAATGGCGGCTTAATCCAAGATGGCGACTTACATTACTTTCTCTAAGGTCAAAACCTTGCCGCAGAGTTTGTTCGCATATGATGTTTAGACAACTTGGCGTAGGCCAATACACATACAATTGCTGCGATAGGAGGCATAATATTGTTTCAATTCCGACAGACCCTCCTTTTGGCCTATGCCAAGTGCTAATATCATTTCTAATACTTTTGCAAATAACTCCATGCATTGTCATCCATACATCCTGAATCATTATCTGTAATGTCTATAGCCATTAGGTCATTCATCAGAACCTCTTGTAACACAAACTCTTTAGATGCTGTATCTGGGGCGTACATTTTGTGCCCTACTGTGCTCACCGCTTGAGCACAACACCCCCCTAGCATTGCACATATACTAGGTAGACATTGGAAACAGCAACAAAGGAATAGCAGGATTCCAAAAATAACCAGGATAACAGAAAGCACCTTCCAACCCCAGGATCGTAGAGAATCCCAGAACCAGGCGCTAATATTCCAATCTCCCACAGGAACATGCACTTCAGAACTAAGGATGTGCAAGTTCTGTATTGCCTTGAAAATTGTCGGCGAGGAATCTGGTACGAAAACACAACAAGCGGACCCCACTAATTTGCATACTCCTCCACGTTCTGCCAGAATTACATCTAATGCCATCCGATTTTGGAATTATTCATGTGTACGGAGATCACAACGGCCAGAATCTTACTCAGAATGTCATTCGGCCTCCATTTTGATGTTCAGGTGTTTCCATACTGGTGTTCAGATGACAATACAAAGAGTGGAACTGCTAAGGTGCAATGTGTAAGAGTGAAGCAACTGCTGTCTGCTTCGATAGAATTGTCTAGGCTACAATACATCAACCCTGCACTGTCTCAGTAACAGGTAGAACACTACTACCGTACTGCACTTACTTTGGTGGATGTGAAGAGAAGGTTTCTTCAAGAGGCTGTTCTTCACTGCAATTGCGAAAAGAAGGAAGTTAGTGGGTATGTGTGTTAATGGCACAGTAATTGCACCAGGGGAACACATTATTTAAGATTGTAGGAGGATCTGTTGGCAGGAAGAGTTAGTGTGTGTGTTCCGTTGTACAGCACTGCATAGGAATGGGGACTTGGGAGCATCCATTGTTGCTATGGGGAAGTGGTGTATTGATAAGTGTGCCCTATTGGAAGTGTGTGAATTGCTGTTTTATTACTTGCTTTGGAAATGGATTAGTGCAAGTCCTAGTAGGGTGAGAAAAAGGCTCAGAAAGATGTAGATTAGAAAGAAGAATGTTACAGGGTGTGGAATTCTATTAACATTTCCCACACATAGATGCTTGCTAGTGCAGAAACCCTTTCCGGTTGTTTCATTTATTTATCTAAATTTACAGATAGCACTGTTTCCAATGTACACATGCATTTCTTTGCTTTCCTTCCAATGGTGCATTTTTAAATTGTGCAATGTATGTACTTACGATGCTTTCCTAATATACATGCAGCTTGCCTTGTCTGTGTGCATTCTGGGCATTTCACATAGAACAAATAAATTACAGAGTGCTGCTAAAATGTGTGGTTTGCAGCTGTTATGCAAGTGGGCAGTGAAAGCACACAGCATTGTAAGTAACTCTCACTTGATGTCAGGAGATGGGACAAATAAGAGTATGATTATTGATTATGTTATGCAGGGTAAGTGGCAGGCACCCTGTTTACATGCATGCAATGTACATACTTGCTATGTGTTGGTAATATACATGCAGTTTTCACTTTCTGTGTGCATTCTTGGCTTTTTACAGAAGGTGTGTTAGTGGGGGAAGTGGTTGCAAAAGTGAGAGAAGGAAAGAAGAAAATAACAGTTTGCACATTACAATGGGTGATATGGGCAAGCATGCATGTCGTGGTAATGTATTGAGGTTTCACATAGGATCTGTCACTTGAACTTGCTGTGCAAATGTTCGCAATGTGGTTTTTTATTAAAAAAAATCACAGAGAGTGCTGCTAAACTTGAAATATTTGGTTTGCAACTGTTATGCAAGAAGGCATTAAAAGAACCTTGAAAGCACACAGCATTGTAAGTAACCGCCACTTGATGTCAGGAGATGGGACAAATGAGAGTATGATTATTGAGTAGGTTATGCCGGGTAAGTGGCAGGAACCCTGTTCAGATGCATGCAATCTATGTACTTTCTATGCTTTGGTAACATACCTGCAGTTGTGTGTAGAGCCAAAAGGGGTTTCTGCTGATCTTGGTTTTCCAGGCCTGCAGGCTTTGTGGTACAGTGTGCCGGCAGCAATTTGCAGGCACTGCTTGCTCTTGCCAGAGATATGGGTACTTTTGATAGTGGTGGTGCACTGTGGAGGAGAGCATTTAGGCTAAATCAGTGTTCCAAGTTTGGTTCCTGTTCTGAAGTTGTTGGACAACCCCAATGTCTTTAATCCCCAGCAAAATGTTGGAAGTTGCCTCGTTAATAGAGGCATGGGTATAGTTTTGCGATATGCTAAGATGTCTGTTTGCTCTAATGACAACATTGACTCCCTTAGTGTGTACTATTTTACCCCAGACGGTGTTTCGTTGTCCATTCTTGGAAATGCTTGTTTTTTTTGCAATCTAAGGGATGCTTTGCAGAGGTTGATGTAAGGCAGAAAGGCGGTAAAGATGAGAAAGCCCCTCCCAAAAAATAGAAAATAAAAGGTGTTTGTTTAGTAGCACCTAAAAAAAAAAGAAGAAGAAAAAGAAGGCTCTTTTCAGAGACACCGCAATAGAGAAAATCTCCTACCCTGGGTTAAATTTCTCTCCCACCCCATTGAATTGGCTGATTTATCCGCGGATCCGATGTGCCATATTCAGGACTTTTAAGGATGGCAGGCATGGAAATGGGACTGTGGAGGCCAGGGGATTGGTCAATAAGGTTCCCTGGGTGTGGTGTACAAGGAGAGAGAGTGGCAGAGACTCTGGTTGCTGAGAGGAGTGCGGATGGCTATGGCAGTGTGTTTTAGGAGGCAGATTGTCTGGATTTTGGGAGACTCTTGGATACATTGGTTGCAGGTGTATGCAGAGCACTGTGGAGTGGCTGCACATCTTGGATTCCCTCATGTGAATGTGCACTGGTATGGAGTGCGTGATATGAAATGGCTGGATTTGCATCCCCTTTGTGCCACTTTGGTGACGCAGCATAATCCAGCCATTATTATTGTTGATTGTGGAGGGAACAGTTTAGGTCATGTTACTGGAATCTCTCAGCAGTTTGTGATGAAGGGGGCACTTGGGAAAGTCATGGACATGTTCCAAACTCTCGAGTCATTTTTTCGCGCATTGCCCAGAGACAAAGTCGCAAATGGAGAAAGCCTGGGAGCAATGTCAACAAGGCTATTTGTGCATTTTTGCAAGATTTTGGTATGTCTTCCTTCCACAATGAAAACATTACATTTCGTAGCATCAACATTTTCCACAGAGATGGCATCCATCTTACTGATGCTGGCAATCACCTTTTTTTTTTGCAAATTATCCAAAATGCTTTGCAGCCATTTTTGTAAGTATAGCAAGCATTCGTGCAGTAGGTGCCACCACTTTCCCCCGAAAAGAGTGCAATGTTTTTGATAGTGCCACCACCTGCATTTTTAAAATGTCTGCAGACTACCACAATTCTATTTTTAAACCATGAAAGGTGGCTCTGAATAGAGCTGTTTTTTTTGTGTGTGTTTTCTTGTTTTATATTTTTTTGGTCTTTTTTCAACGAGACACACAAGGAAGGGAAGGGAGGATAGGGAAGGGGCACCAACCACAGGGACAAGAAGGGGCAGGCAGAGAGAGGAAAATGTTGGATGGGCTTCATCGAGATAGGGGGCAGTTTCCTTCATGGTTCCGGACCGCAGACTCGAAACCACTATATATTGCTCAGCCATGCAGAGTACTGCATCGCAGTACACACAGAATACAGTGACCTTTGAAAGGTAAGGGTCTACTGCCATGCGTATGACCTGCGAGGCTGAGTCAGGGATCCGCTGCCCCACAGGACTGTCCCTTGTGGTGACAGGAGCAGATGCCAAGGATGCTGCAGTGGAACTCAACCTACTACCCTGTTCGAAAGAGACGACCCTCCGAACTGCTGCCTTGTGGTTGGACTTCAGGTGTCACCACATGGAGGTGGTACCATAACTGTACAGCCCAGGTTTACGACTGAGTACCATGGTACTCATTGCAGCGAACCTTGGCTGCTTGAGCCTTGGCTACGTCCCCATCGGTGGTAAAAAGCATCAACACCCAAGACTCACATCGGCAGCTGGTAGCGGGTACTTCCACTACCTCATCCTCTTCCTCTTCCTGTTCCCCCCTCTGCAACATCACGCCTGTTCCCTTCCCCATGCCCTTGGAAAGGTGTTGGTGGTGTTGGTGGGGGTGGTGCTGAGGCAGAGACAGCAGGTGCAACAGCAGTGGATGCCATTATCTAGCTAATCCAGCAAATCAGCAACCCAGCAATACAGCGATCCGGCATTCCAGCAATGTGGAGCAGTGCTCTGTTCTGATCATACAAAAACAGAATGAGGAGCAGCACTGGGGTGTGGCCTTTTATAGGCCTTTTATAGTAGGGTGCTGAGGAGCGCTTCACGGACAGTCGCATGCCCTGTGGACACTTCAAACCGCAAGCTGGGTTCAAAAGTTCCAAAAAGTCTCTTGATCGACAGGGGCATGGTCTGGGACCTCTGGAAAGGTGAAGTTTTATAGTAAAACACCTTGGATTGGCCCAAAAAGCACTTTTTTGCTGTTCGGGGGCCCGGAACATGTTCGAGAATGAGGGCCGACGCTCAGCCTGGGTGTGGTCACATGATGACATTGTGAACGTTTGCGAATGGGACGGCTGTCCGTAGGACACCTAGTGCCCGGATCCGTTGTGAGCATGCGCCTTGGTCCTATGGACATGGTTGGGCTCCCCGTACAAATTTAAAGTGCAACACACGAGCAGCGGACAGTTCCAAACAGGCGCAGTGTTCGTAGGACCCAGGGGTATTGCGCACGTGTCCAGGTTTCCGCCAGACAAGGGTGGGCTCCCCAAACTAATCAAAGTACATCACTGCTTTGCGGAAATGCCGAACAGGCACAGTGTCCGTAGGACCCAGAGGACAGGATGTGCATGTGCCCAGGTGTCCGTCGGACATGGGTGGGCTCCCCGAACGAATTAAAGTATGCCACTGTTTTGCGGACATGCCAGACAGGCAGGTGTTCGTTGGACCCAGTGGACGAAATGCGCATGCGTCTTGGTGTCTGCTGGACAGGGGTGGGCTCCCCCAAATAATTAAAAGTATGCCACAACTTTGGCGATATGTCCGGACAGGCGCAGTGTCCTACGGACACCTCCATTTTGATTGCGGGCAGCCCGGACAGGCACAGTGTCTGGAGGACACCTCCATTTTGATTACAGACAACCCGGAAAGTCGCCACTCCGCGGACACCTAACAGGGCTTTTAAAAAAGAAAACACACAGCAACAGTATACACATAGATCTTTATTTACACACACAAATTAACACAATTAGGAAAGGGAAGGGGAAGCGGAAAAGGAAACATACAGGGGAATTGAGGTTTTGTACAGGATGGTCATCAGGGGAAGAAGGAATTGAGGTCTCATCATAACGTCTGTGCTTACAGGGAATCTGTGGGGAATTTAGGCTGGGACAGAGGCAAAGGGTACAGGTGCAAGTGGGGCAGTGGTGATTTATATTTTCCATTACATGCCTTTGGACAAGTAGCTTTAAATCTGCAAAACTGCCATTCAATTGGTCAATTTTTGCCCCCAGGTTCGCTAGTTCATTGGCCGCATTGTCAGTTTGGGTTTGTATGTGCTCATGCACTTGTGTAGTAGCTGATGCGTCCGGGCCATTCCCTTAATTTCCTGTATGTACTGTTAAACAAAAAAACATGTTTCAGTTACATGTGAAACAATGTGCATTAATTCTCTTACTTTTCAAACTGCACTGTGTACCATTGGAGTTACTCTCTTCACTCATTTCACCAAGAGGGAAATTCTCCTCAAGCCACTCCACTGTGCTTGCCATTTCTGTGTAAAAAAAAAGAGAAATCATTTTTAGTAGTCTTGTATAAAGAACAAACTGCACAGTTAATATAGTATAAAATATATTGTACTTATCACTTTCTAGCACGGTTCTGCTGTAATTACTTTGCACTTGACCCGCTAAAAGTTGCTCCTCAGTTTGTATGTAAAACAACACTGAAGTAATACTGTTGGAAGCACAGGTTATTTTCCTGCTTGGTCCATTCCATTATGTTGCACACCCTATGCAATTGCACTTCTGCTTTTACAAGTACAGAGTTTGTAGACCTACTTAATTTTTCCTTACAATTCACTTATGTGTTGTTTTTTAAAGATGTTCAGTTTCTTTGCTGCATGCTACCATAATGTAAAACAACCCCTGAACTATTGGGCAGTGTGGATACTACCCAAGATCTGCGAACAGTTGCATAGTCGTCTGACCCTGTGGCTATCACATTGGGCCAGGGGGTTCAGTATGTTGTATGGTACATCTACACAAATTAAGGGTATCCTGGAAAAAACATTGTTAAAGGGACGTTATGGTTCAGTTGTGCTAATAAAAACCTATCAAATCCAGCGAAACAACATTGTTAAAGGAACATTGTAGTTACAAGTAAAACCGAAAAAACCTCAGAAATTCACCAGTTATGGTAAGCTAAGCAATCATAACTTGCGCCACCACCATGCACTACTAAAACTAAAACCCATGACATCAAAGATGATGTCACAAAACCCTCTGTCGACCCTTCCTGCCTGGCTAACTATCGTCCAATCTCCATCACTCATTTACTTGGCAAAATCCTGGAAAAGCTGGCCATCTCCCAGCTTAATCTTCACACTGAATCTGTTGGTTGTCTCCATGACCATCAGTCTGGCTTCCGAGCTGTCAGAAGTACGGAAACTGCTCTCCTGAACATCCATGAAGACCTGCTCTCCAACCTTGATTCCAACACCCCCTGCTTCCTCATATTACTTGATCTCTCTTCTGACTTTGTCACGGTCAACCATGCCATCCTGCTCAACTGTCTCTGTGATAACCTGGGTATCACCGATCAGGCCCTGGCTTGGCTGACTTCTTTCCTCTCTGATCGACCCTCCCAGGTCCAACTTGGGTCCTTCCTCTCTATCTCTATCTCTACCTGTGGTGTTCCCCAGTGGTCTAACCTCTCCCACTGGCTGTTCGACCAATACCTGGTACTTCTTGCCCACCGCATTGCCGCTCTGTGCCACAACTTGCAGTGCTATGCGGATGACATTCAACTCATTTTCAGGCTCCCTTCCACCACCTCTTCTCCTTCTCTCATCTCTGACTGTCTGTCTGCAGGAGTGGTGTGCTGCCAATGATCTCGGCCTTAATGCCAGTAGGACCGAGATTCTCCTCATTGGCACACCTGATCCCTCCTTTCTTGTCACTCTTTGGTCAGCCTCTCTTGGCCCTCTTCCTGCTCCCACCTGTGAGGCTAAAAATCTTGGGGTCATCTTCGATTCCACACTTTCCTTCTCTCCTCACATCTCTGACATCTCTAAGAAGTCACACCACCAGCTGCACCTCCTCAGAGGTATTCTTCCTTTCCTCTCCTTCCTCCAAAGGCTCACTGTCTCCAGAGCCCTGGTTTACTCTAGGCTGGACTACTACAATAGCCTCTTTCAAAATCTGCCTGCCTCTTTTCTCCGCCCTCTGCAACTCATCTAAAACAGGACTGCAAGACTTGTCCTTTGCCTCAAGCCCAGGGATCGTATCTCTCCAGGACTGAAAGCTCTGCACTGGCTCCCAGTGGCTGCGAGGATTAAGTTCAAACCCCTCTGCATTGTCTACAAGGCCTCCTGGGGCCTGTGGCCTCAATACCTTCAACTCTCTCTTCCTAAATATCTTCCTTCTCGAGCTCTTTGCTCAGCTGCCTCCAACTCCCTCAGGGTCAGTCGCTTCTCCAAGCAATGAGTTGGTGGTAGATATCTTTCTTCTGCTGGGGCCTCCCTCTGGAACAGCCTCCGTGCCTCTCTGAAACTTGAGGAGAACCATCTCCGGTTTTGGAAGCACCCCACTACCTTCCTCTTTGCTTCTGCTTTCTCTCCTCCACTTCCCTGCTGATCTCCTGGCTGAAACTGAACCTGGCTGAAATTGAAACTGCACTGGTTACCTGGCCACCCTCTGATCTTGGGCCCAGGTCCCTCCCCACCAGTTGCACATCTGCACTGCACCCCTGGCAGTCCTTGCACTCTGGGACTGTTTCTGTATCCCTACAGCACCCTACCAGCACTTGACACCTGATGTCTGCACATACCCTTGCACTTGCCACCAGCTGGCCGCACTTTTATTTATTGTCTTATTTATTTTACTGTTATCTTGTGCAGTGAACTGCCTCCTCCCCCTTTCGCCCCACACCCCCCTCCCCTGCACTTGCGCAATCTCAATGTCACCTGGCCTAGTAAGATTGTTGTCTCTGTCTTCCCTCTGTTACCCCTCCCTTGCCTCGTTGTGCCTTGAAACACTTGTATATAGGCATGTTTTGAATGCTATATCATCTCATATCATATCAAATCATATCATAATGTTCCTTTAACAATGTTTTTTCACAGAATTTGATCGGTTTTTATTAGCACAACTGAACCATAACCTCCCTTTAAAAAAAATGTTTTCATTGAAAACATATATATATATATCAGTGAAAAAACTTTGTTAAAGGGACGCTATGGTTAAGTTGCGCTACTAAAAACCTATGAAATTCAGTCAAAAAAACTTTGTTAAAGGGACATTATGGTTCCAAGTAAAACCGAAAAACCCTTCAAATTCGCCAGTTATGGTAAGCTAAGCAACCATAACTTGCGCCACCACCGTGCACTGCTAAGACTAACACCCAGGACATCAAAGATGACATCACAAATGTCATTGATGACATCACTGATGACATCACATGTCTGGCTCACTATTTTTTCTTTGCTTACATATCTAGGCCACATGGTTTTCTTCAGTAACAGTCAGAAACTAAGAATTTTATTTTATTTGTAGACATATCCTTCTAGTAGGTTCTTACAGTAATTCCCTTAGAGTACAGTCACATCATATGAAACATATACATATGGGAAAACACAAGCTTGAAAGACAGCAATCCTTTTTGTGCATAAAGATAATCACTAGACTTATGAGCACTTTCTGATAGTTCTGTTGTTTTTTTTTATGGCTGTACTTTCCCTGTATATGGTCATATTTGTATACATTGTACTCACACTACTTTCCTTAGGGTCCAATCACATCAAGTGATACATATACATAGGGTAAATAGCAGCTTTGAAACAGAGCAATCATTTATTTGCATGAAACTAATCAGTTAAGTTATGAATTGTTTCTGCTACTACTTGTGCTTTTTTGCTAACTTCACTTTCCCTTGATATACCCATATTGGTATGTGTTCTTGTGTCTTTGTGTTTTGTCTATAGTAATGCAATTATGTAATACATGGGTTTTATTAGCTACTTATTACATATTTCACAGTACACAAAAATCTATTAAGAAAACAATTATCATTTCATTATTCAACATATTAACATTACGAATATCATACCTTCATCTTGTACGCTGCACACAATGTTATGTTTCTGTATGAGTAGCTTAGTATACTAGATAGAAACCCATAATAGGATGCTATTTATATCAATGCATCGTTCAATGCACTTATTAGGGTATATTTCTTGCAATGATTCTTGACACTTTTTTCGCACCATAATAAGAATCCCTTCTACACATATTTCATGAGAAGTACATACACATGTGATGTCATCAATGACATTTGTGATGTCATCTTTGATGTCCTGGGTGTTAGTCTTAGCAGTGCACAGTGGTGGCGCGAGTTATGGTTGCTTAGCTTACCATAACTGGCGAATTTCAAGGGTTTTTCGGTTTTACTTGGAACCATAACGTCCCTTTAACAAAGTTTTTTCACTGAATTTCATAGGTTTTTAGTAGCGCAACTTAACCATAACGTCCCTTTAACAAAGACTTTTCACTGAATTTCATAGTTTTTTAGTAGCACAACTTAACAATAATGACTTTGACTTTATATACATGTCATATGGAACTGACTAGATCTCTTCTTATGAACTTGATGTCCGCGAACTTATTTAATGCTCGCGGACATGTTCGGAGAACAGTACCACTACCTAAAAACTGTAGGGGGGGATGGTGGGGTATGTTTGATTGTTATATCATAATATAGGAACATTTAACAAATTCAAAAAGCAGCACACAAGCACATTATATATAGTAATACATAAGAAATGTAACCCATATATGTAACACACTAACCATTCATTTAAATACAATATGTTCTGAAATGGAATACATCACAAGAAGATAAATTGGCTTCCAACATAATTACCTCACAGACACAACAGAACTGAGAACAAGACCAGACCCACTGAATACATAGGACTTATCTTACCAGAAATAGTAAGTGTACTTCATTTTACTCATATATTTATAAACTTTCTGTATTAGATTAAAAAATATATTATCTTTTTTTTTTCTCACAGAAATGTCTAGTACTCTGGAATGGCTAGAGAACAATTTCCCACATGAAGAAATGTCACAAGATAGTGAAACTCATGGTTAACACTTCATAATATAAACCATTTATTTATTATTTTTTATATACATTTAACATATATATTATTTTTTTGTACAGAGCATACCAAAATAGAAAAAACTTCAGAAAACCCTGTTATGGATAACAGTCTCCACAATATAGAAGAAAAAATGGATGTATTGTTGGCTAATTTTAATAATTTCAAAACGTTTGTAGAAAATCATTTCAAACCAAAAACCTTGTACCATTGCCTCACATGTACTTGTCCCTCCTCACCATATCCCAGTCAATTATCCCCAAACCCTCTCCATAATCCAAAACGTTTTGATGAGACTTCCATCCCTTCTTCACCTAATACCAATCATGTTGAAACCCCAAATTCTCCTGTTTTTGTTTCTGTTTCTGCCTCGCCTTCTCTGTCATAAATTATATATCAATACCAAATTGTGAATCCATTCCATTTCAGCAACTTGTACAAAATGCAAACCATGGTAGATGATGCTCTACCTGCAATTCAGATAATCGCTCCACGTTAGTAATACAAACACATAGTAAATACGTAATACTAATGCTTCTACGTTACAATGCAGATGGTACCAAAAACAACTGCAAGCTGACTGGATTCACACATAGTCAAATATCACTTGGTAAGAAAACCTTCACAACAATAGGTATAATCTACCATGCAGGAGCCACAACCAATTCAGGGCACTACACGGCATATATAAAAAAGAAATGTGGATGGTTTGAATGTAATGATAGTACCATTACTCTAAAGCAGAGATTACCAGCAAATCTTACAAACGCTTATTTGATGTTCTTAAAACCAAAATTTGATAAATAAACTGTATTTAAACCTTTAAGTAAATTTGTGTTAAAAAAATATAAACTGTTGGAATACTCCAAAAGCTATCTAACTGCTCAAAGATTCTACAACAACTAATCAGATAAATGAATACCACTAAATTAGACCAAAAAATACACAGTTAGGATACGCCAATTGGTATCTAACTGTCCCAAAATTATAAATTTGTGTTAAAATAATATAAACTGTTAGAATACTCCAAAAGCTATCTAACAGCTCAAAGATTCTACAATAACTAATCAGATAAATGAATACCACTAAATTAGGCCAAAAAATACACAGTTAGAATACGCCAATTGGTATCTAACTGTCCCAAAATGTAACAATATCCAAATAGATAAATCAAAACCACTAAAATATATTAAAAAAATAGACAGTTAGAATACGCCAATTGGTATCTAACTGCTCCAAAATTTTATAATATCAAAACAAATGAATAATCTGTTACTGCTCCAAAAAAAAATACAACAAAGCAAAGTATAAAGCATTAGCCAGAAACAACAAGTGAACACTGAAAACAAACAAACAAATAAACTGTAGCATAACAGAAAAAGGTTTTTTTTTAATCCAACATGGATTTTTTTTTCTCCCACAGACCCAATGATTTTAGCAAGAAATACAGAAACTGAGCAAATTGCACAGTACTCTGATTTGTACTCTACTAAATATGAGGGTCGAAAAAAAATAAAAGTATATTGCTTATACAATGTAATAAGTCATTACAAAATACTAATACTAACATGCTATTTTCTTTTATCACAGAAATGAAGAAGAAAAACATGGACTCCCATTACTAGACCAAACAGTAAGTATACAATAATAAGGACAACCATAGCAGCATATCACATCCATAGTATCTAATACCTTTGTTCCTTATACATTTGTTTTTCACCCAAAGTTATAAGCAAATATGAATGTGATATGCTGCGGTGGTTGTTGCCAGGGCATACAGTCTTGGGTGCCACATGGCCATGCACCCAAGACTCTATGCCCTGGCAGCAATCACCGCAGCATATCACATCCATAGAGTCAAACATTTCAACTATGATCTATGGGAAACTTTTAATGTCCGCGAACAATGTGAGTGTTCTTAGAACACTTTGAACTTGCCAGCGAACAATACGGACACCGTTTTCAGGACACCCCCTACGAACATTTCAGAACAATGCGATAGTTCTTAGAACACTTTCAACTTAACAACGAACAATACGGACAGCGTCCTAAGGACACCCCCTACGAACATTCCAGGACACCGGGAGTGTTCTCAAAAACGTCTTCAGAACACCCCCATTTTGTTTATTTGCGAACATTTCAGGACACCGCGGGTGTTCTTAGAACACATTCAACTTGACAGAGAACAATACAGACAGCGTCCTCAGGACACCCCTACGAACACTCCCCGGACACCGCGAGTGTTCTTAGAAGCGTCTTCAGAACACCACCTTCTTGTTTATTTGCGAACATTTCAGGACACCGCTAGTCTTCTTAGGACACATTCAATTTGACAGAGAACAATACGGACAGCGTCCTCAGGACACCCCCTACGAACATTCCAGGGCACCGGGAGTGTTGTTAGAAGCTTCTTCAGAACACCACCATCTTGTTTATTTGCGAACATTTCAGGACACCGCGAGTGTTCTTAGGACACATTCAACTTGACAGAGAACAATACGGTCAACGTCCTCAGGACACCCCCTACGAACACTCCCTGGACACCGCGAGTGTTCTTAGAAGCGTCTTCAGAACACCCCCATTTTGTTTATTTGCAAACATTCCAGGACACCGCGAGTGTTCTTAGCAGCTTCTTCAGAACACCACCATCTTGTTTATTTGCGAACATTTCAGGACGCCGCGAGTGTTCTTAGGACACATTCAACTTGACAGAGAACAATACGGACAGCGTCCTCAGGACACCCCCTACGAACACTCCCCGGACACCGGGAGTGTTCTTAGAAGCGTCTTCAGAACACCACCATTTGTTTATTTGCGAACATTTCAGGACACTGCGAGTGTTCTTAGGACACATTCAACTTGACAGTGAACAATACGGACAGCGTCCTCAGGACACCCCCTACGAACACTCCCCGGACACCGCGAGTGTTCTTAGAAGCGTCTTCAGAACACCCCCATTTTGTTTATTTGCGAACATTTCAGGACACCGCGGGTGTTCTTAGAACACATTCAACTTGACAGAGAACAATACGGACAGCGTCCTCAGGACACCCCCTACGAACACTCCCCGGACACCGCAAGTGTTCTTAGAAGCGTCTTCAGAACACCACCATCTTGTTTATTTGCGAACATTTCAGGACACCGCGAGTGTTCTTAGGACACATTCAACTTGACAGAGAACAATACGGACAGCATCCTCAGGACACCCCCTATGAACACTCCCCGGACACCGCGAGTGTTCTTAGAAGCGTCTTCAGAACACCACCATCTTGCTTATTTGCGAACATTTCAGGACACCGCAAGTGTTCTCAAAAACGTCTTCAGAACACCCCCATTTTGTTTATTTGCGAACATTTCAGGACACCGCGGGTGTTCTTAGAACACATTCAACTTGACAGAGAACAATACGGACAGCGTCCTCAGGACACCCCCTACGAACACTCCCCGGACACCGCGAGTGTTCTTAGAAGCGTCTTCAGAGCACCACCATCTTGTTTATTTGCGAACATTTCAGGACACCGCGAGTGTTCTTAGGACACATTCAACTTGACAGAGAACAATACGGACAGCGTCCTCAGGACACCCCCTACGAACACTCCCCGGACACCGAGAGTGTTCTTAGAAGCGTCTTCAGAACACCACCATCTTGTTTATTTACGAACATTTCAGGACACTGACCGCGAGTGTTCTTAGGACACATTCAACTTGACAGAGAACAATACGGACAGCGTCCTCAGGACACCCCCTACGAACATTCCAGGACACCGGGAGAGTTCTTAGAAGCTTCTTCAGAACACCACCATCTTGTTTATTTGCAAACATTTCAGGTCACCACGAGTGTTCTTAGGACACATTCAACTTGACAGAGAACAATACGGACAGCGTCCTCCGGACACCCCCTACAACACTCCCCGGACACTGCGAGTGTTCTTAGAGGCGTCTTCAGAACACCCCCATTTTGTTTATTTGCGAACATTTCAGGACACCGCAGGTGTTCTTAAAACACATTCAACTTGACAGAGAACAATACGGACAGCGTCCTCAGGACATCCCTACGAACATTTCAGGACACCGGGAGTGTTCTCAAAAACGTCTTCAGAACACCCACATTTTGTTTATTTGTGAACATTTCAGGTCACCACCGGTGTTCTTAGAACACATTCAACTTGACAGAGAACAATACGGACAGCGACCTCAGGACACCCCCTACGAACACTCCCCCGACAGCGCAAGTGTTCTTAGAACAGTTTCACTTTGCTTGCGAACAAAACGGACATATATTGAGTCCTTAGAACACCCCCCAGTCAGTCTATTTAGAACATTTCAGAACACCTGTGATGTCCGCAAACAAATCAAACACAAAAAGAACATCTAACACATAAAAAACACAACTTTCATCTTATCTCATACACTCCATCCTCCCCAAACACTCCTACACACCAACACACTCTACTAAATACACATTTTAAACACAGTTTCACCGCGCTGTCCGCAGACGTCCGTGAATCCAAGATGGCGGGCGCTACCGAAAAATCTGACGCGCTTCACGCCGTCCAATCAGCAAACACGTTGCATGTCCGCGAACATCAAGCAAGACGATTGGCCAATCAGGACACTGTCCGCGGAGCGAACAGGGAAGTGTGTCCGCGAACCGAACACAGATATCACTAATTTTTTTTTACCTTCTTTTTGGTCATTTTAAAAAAAACTACTGGACGGATTTTCACCAAATTTGCAAAAGCATGCTTTCAGGACCAAGCCATTGCTCCTGGTCCAAATTTGGTGGAAATCCGTCCAGCGGTTTGGGCTGTAGGCGTGAGCAAAATTTTTTTCCCATTCAGTCTATGGGAAAAAAAAAAGTTTTGGGACCCCCCTTTAACTTTGCCCCCCCTGGACGAATCCTCACCAACCTTTGCAAAAGAATTCAGAGTGACCCAAATACTTCTTTTGCAAAGTTTGGTGAGGATCCGTCCAGGGAGAGCGAAGTTATAAGCCACCCAAAAAGTGCTCTTCCTATGGAAACAGCAACTTAACCATAACTACATGGCCACTACCGAATATATATATATATTACATGGCCACGGTAGTGGCCATGTAGTTATGGTTAAGTTGCTGTTTCCATAGGAAGAGCACTTTTTGGGTGGTTTATAACTTCGCTCTCCCTGGACGGATCCTCACCAAACTTTGCAAAAAAAGTATATATATATATATAAGTATTCAGTAAAAAAACTTTGTTAAAGGGACGTTATGGTTAAGTTGCGCTACTAAAAACCTATGAAATTCTGTAAAAAAAACTTTGTTAACGGGACGTTATGGTTCCAAGTAAAACCGAAAACCCCCTGAAAGTCGCCAGTTATGGGAAGCTAAGCAATCATAACTCGCGTCACCACTGTGCACTGCTTAGTCTAACACCCATGACATCAAAGATGACATCATAAATGTCATTGATGACATCACTGATGACATCACATGTCTGGCTCCCCCTTTTTTCCTTTACTGACATATCTAGACCACATGGTTTTGTTCAGTAACAGTCAGGAACTAAAAATTGAAAAGGTAGTATATTTGTAGACTTATACTTCAAGTATGTTCTTACAGTAATTCCCTTAGGGTCAAGTTCCATCATATTAAACATATACATAGGGGAAGACAAAGGCCTGAAAGACAGCAATCCTTTCTGTGCATGAAGATAATCAGTAGGGTTATCAGCACTTTCTGACAGTTTTTTTTTTTATTACCGTACTTTCCCTGTATATGCTCATATTTCTATAAATTGGGCCTCATCACGAGTTGGGCGGTAACGCCGGCGCTAATAGACCTACCGCCAAACCCCCCGGCGCTATTAGCACCGGATCACGGGTTTGGCAGAAGGGTTATTGCCCATTCCCCATTGGGCCGATTCGGGAATTCCTCATTCCCCTTTGGGCCCAATGGGGAAAATTTGTACTATTTCCACCGGCGGATTTCCCGCCGGCAGTGACCGCGTGGATTTCCCCCCAGCTCAGAGCTGGGGGGAAATCCAGCAAAGCCATGATCTGGCTGACCCTTACATGCAGCGGTAATAGCGCTACAGCCGCATTTAAGGGTTACCACCAGACTCGTGATGAGGCCCATTGTACTCACACTACTTTCCTTAAGGTACAGTCACTTCATGTGATACACATGCATAGGTAAGTAGCAGCTTTGAAACAAAGCAATTATTTCTCTGCATAAATATGAAAAGTTAGGTTATAAACTCTTTCTGTTATTTCTTCTGCTTTTTTGCTTACTTCACTCTCCCTGTATATATTCATATTTGTATGTGTTGTTGTCTCTTTGTGTTTTGTCTGTAATATTGAAATTATGTAGCAAGTAGGTTTTATTAGCTACTTATTACATGTTTCACAGTACACAAAACTCTAATAAGAAAGCAGTTATCATTTCAGTATTCAATATGGCAAAATTATGAATATTGCACCTCGATCATCTATGCTGCACACAATGCCTATGTTTCTACATGAGTAGCTTAGTATACTGGAAAGAACCTGATAATAGAATGGTATTCGTGTTAATGCATTATTTAATGCACTACGTACCTCATGACATTTATTCCAATAACCTTCACACTTTTTGATCAACATTACTATAAGAATCCCTTGTAGAGACTTTTTATCAAAATAAATGCACATGTGATGTCATCAGTGATGTCATCAATGACATTTGTGAAGTCATACTTGATGTCCTGGGTGTTAGTCTTAGCAGTGCACAGTGCTGGCGCGAGTTATGGTTGCTTAGCTTACCATAACTGGCGAATTTCAGGGGTTTTTCGGTTTTACTTGGAACCATAAAGTCCCGTTAACAATGTTTTTTATCTGAATTTCATAGGTTTTTAGAAGCGCAACTTAACCATGACGTCCCTTTAACAAAGTTTTTTTACTGAATTTCATAGGTTTTTAGTAGTGCAACTTAAGCCTAACATCTCTTTAAGAAAGTGTTTTTACTAATATACATTTTCATAGTGTAAAGTTGATAGATGTGTACTAGGGTTCCCTTACTTTATATACAAATAATTAAGACCATAACAAACACCCCGCCAATGATTTTGATGTCCGCGGATGGTCATGGACGACATCAACACTACCCAAACATGCAGGGGGTATCTTAAATTGTTCTATCATACCATATAAACAGTATGCAAATTGAAAAAGCAACATATATGCACATTATATATATTAATAAATAAGCAGTGGAACCTACATATTTAACACATCAACCAGCCATTGAAATACAATATGTAATAAAATGGATTATACCATAACAAAAAAGACATACCTCCAACATAATTACCTCACAGAAACTGCAGAGCTAGAAGCAACAGTAGACCTACACAACACAACGAATACAACTTACCAGAAACTAGTAAGTAAACTTCATTTTTTGTATAGATAGCTCTGCTTTGTGTGTGAGGTACAGTATAATTAATATATTTTTGTTTTTCACACAGAAATGTGCAGTACTTTGGAGTGGTTGGAAGAAAATTTCCCACATGGGGAAATGTCTGAAGACAGTGATAATAATGGTAGACACTTGTCTATACAAGGAAATTAATAATCATTACCTAATGTGTACTTAACATATATATGTTTATTTTTTACAGACCATACAAACATTGAAAAGATACAATGGAAAAGACTCTCGAACGCATTGAACAGAAAGTAGACATGCTTAAGGAAAATGTCAATAGTTTGAAACAGTTAGTAGAGGACCACATCAAAGAAAAAATGAAGTACCATTGTCCCACCTGTACCTGTTCCCCCTCTCCATGTCCCAGTGAACCATCCCCAAACCGTGAACAACAAAATAGACGTTTTTATGAGACTTACATCCCTTCATCCCCTCCCATCCATCCTCTCCAAACCCCTAAATCCCTTATTTTTGTATCAGTTTCTGCTTCCCCCTCTCTTTCATAATTTGTATACATGTATATAATTTAAAAAATTGTATGTTTCTTGTAAAGAAATTCTTTGTGTCTTTTTTTTTTAAAAAAGCAGTTAAAATGTCCTTGGACCACGCGCCTGTGCGGCCGGTCCTTAATTAACAAAATGTAGATGTCCTAAGGACACTACACCTCTCCGTACCATTCACAACTGAGATGGAACTGTTCTTAGAACACACCAGCTGGCCGGGATGTCCGTAAATCAACAAAATGGAAGTGTCCTAAGGACACTATACCTCTCTGCACCGTTCCCAACCAAGATGAAACTGTTCTTAGAACACACCAGGTGTTCGGGTTTCCGTAAATGAATAAAATGGAAGTGTCCTAAGGACACTATACCTGGCTGTACCGTTCACAACCAAGATGGAACTGTCCGTAGAACAGGCGCGGTGTGCGGGATGTCCATAGTCAAACAAAATGGAGGTGTCCTACGGACACCATACCTGGCCGTACAGTCTGCATAAAATCTACGCACATGCGCACCATACCCATAAGTCCTGCGAACATCGTGCCTGTCCGTAACTGTCCTTCTCACGTGTGTCGCACTTTTAATTTGTTTCAGGACCCGAACACTGTCCGTAGAACACCCGCGCATGCGCACGACCGCTCCTGTGCATTTGCTGACCTACGGACACCCGTTCCCGTCACGGACGTGTTGCTGATGTCATCATGTGACTGCACCCACGCTGAGTGTGTGTCCTAATTTGCAGACTCTGTCCGGATGCCCAACATTTTAAAAGAACTTATTCAGACAATCCAAAATATTTCACTGTAAAAAATCACCATTTGACATGTCCCAGACAATGGCCCTGGCTTTCCACATATTATTTGTAACTTTTTGAACACTTTTAAGTGTTCGATATGGTCGCGAGGTGCACCCCTCCACCCCTATAAAAGGCCACACCCCCAAGCGATCTTCATTGTACTTCTGGCTATTGCAGATTGACTTTTCCTGCCTTTAGTGCTCTAGCTGAGATTACCTCATCAACCCTAATGGCATCCATGGCCGCTGTTGCTACATCAGCCTCAGCACCACCCCCAAACCCTCCACCACCTCCCCAAGGGCCTGCAGAGAGGAACACACATGAGGATGTAGAGAATGAGGATGAAGAGAATGAGGTGGAGGAACTCCCTACTACCAGCACTCGCCGGGAGTCTTGGGTGTGGCGGTTGTTTAGCGTTTATGGTAACGTACCAAAAGCACGTACAGACAGGGTCACCTGTAACAAGTGCAAATTGGGGCTGAGTCATGGTAAAAGTGGTTCGTACAGCTTTGGTACGACATCCATTAAGCGACACCTAACTTCGTTCCATGGTGCGGACATTCGCAAGGTCGTACCTTGTGAAGAACGTAGTAGGTTGAGTTCTGCCACAGCATCCTCCGTTTCTGATCCTCTCACCACAAGAGACACTCCTGTGGGAGAGCGCATCCCTCCAGCTGCTTCACACACCATTTGCAATGCTGTTGACCCTTACCTTTCGAGGGTCACAATATTGTGTATGTACTGCGACACAGTACTCTGCAAGGGGGAGGGTCTTTGAAGTGCTTTCGAGACTATGCTCACGGACCACCAGAAGGCCTGCTACCTATGTAAATAAGGCCCACCCTACATCTTGCTCTCTCCACCTGCCCTATCTAATCCCTGTGGTTCATGTCCCTTCCTTACCCTCCTTTCCCCTCCTCTCCTAGTGTGTCGTGTGTAAAAAAGCCCAAAAAAATATAAAAGAACAAAAATCGACAAAGAAAAAGGCTTTTTTCAGAGCCGCCTTTCTCAGTTTAAAAACAGAACTACCAAATAAACAGTGCATGTCCCTATGCATTTTTTAAAAGTCCGCGGACAGTCCTAGAACAGATAACATTTTGAGGTGCTTTTCTCTGGGAGTAAATGGTGGCTCTGAAAAGAGCCTTTGGGTGGTGTTTTGTGTGTTTGAAAAACTTGGATTCGTCAACATCTAATGCAAAATAGATGACTTTAATTACAAGAAAGGTCGCAATCCATTTTGTACATTTCTAAGAAAAATCTAATTGCCAGCATATATAAGATGGATTCCATCTCTGTGAAAAATTAATGTGCTACGAAACATAATATTTTCATTGTGGAAAGAGGACATGCCAACATCTCTTAGAAAGGCACAAACAGCCTTATTGACATTGCGCCTCGCTTTCTCCATTTGTGGACCAAATGAAGAAGAACGCAGCCACATTTGTCTTTGCGCAATACGAGAAAAAATTACTTGGGAATTTGGAAACATGCCCACGACCTTCTCAAGTCCTTCTTTCATTGCAAATTGCAAAGAAATTCCAGACACATGTCCTAAACTGTTCCCTCCACAATTAATTATAATTATGTCAGGATGACGCTCTGTCTGTAAAGTAGTACAGAGAGGTACCAAGTCCAGCCATTTCAATCCACGCACTCCATGCCAGTACACTTCCACATGAGGGAATCCAGATCTGCAGATACACCACAACGTTCTGCATGCACCTCCAACCAATGTATCCATGAGTTTCCAAAAATCCAGATAATGTGTGTTCGAGAACACACAGCCATAGCTATCTGTTCTTTGCTCCGGAAAAAGACGTCCTCACCAAATCTCTCAGTACACAACACACCCACTAAACTTTACTGACCAATCCCTAGCTCTGCTCATTCTCATTTGCATGCCTCTCTACCCCTGAATCCCCGTATGAAATACGCGCTGTCCGCAGACTACCGCAATGGCCGCGGACATGTAGAAGATTTGAGCATGGCGAATGTACATTTAAATAGTGTTCCCCATTTCCCCTTTAAGGTGGGCTCTGAGCCTTTTTTTTGCTTTTTTTTGCAGATGCCTGACATACACCTGTTATTTTGTATTTTTTGGGAGGTTTTTTCTTCTTATTTTCTTCACATAACCTGTTCCAAAGCAACACTTACATTCCAAAAGAGCATGGCATTTCCCAAAAAAGATAAAGAAACACCATCTGCTTCAAAATAAGCCGCATTACTTGAAACAATATTCTCGTTGTTACAGAAAAACATACTAGCTCTTAGCATGAAAGCACGCATGCCTCGATTGATTGCACACCTAGCAATGTTTTGCTAAGGACAAAAAACAGAACTGTTGTGCCATATTGCTCTAGGTAGTAATCCAGAAAAAATTACTTTCGCATTTGGAAGGATGTTGATTGCTGCTTGAACCAATTGTTCCAAAACTGCCAACAAAGTAGGGGAACTTACGTAGCCCAAATGGAAAGCACTATAGTGCAAAACTACCACATTGGGACTGTTCATCCTACGCATATCTCTACATACTTGGAGAATTGCCTCTACATTGCAGTCAGTCACAGCGCTCCACACCACCTCCACTCCTCTAAGATCAAAATTGTCTGCCACATGCCTACATTGAGAATACTGCTGTAAACCATGGACAAACATATCACCGAGCACCAACACCCTGACTTTCTCCACCTCTGCCATCTTCACCACACCCACTCTCTTTCTACAAAAATCAACAACATCAACATTTGATTGGCTGATCCCTACAGTCCCCTTTCCATGCTGGATTTGCTAGAAAACCCTTTATGTGGCACGCCCTACCCGCGGACAGGTGTGGTATCCATGCGGCACGTAACTCTTAGCCAGCCCTTCTACACTTTCCACATCACTCTCAATTCCATTCCCTCATTGGATACAGCTAAGCAATCACACAGCCATCCGCCAATCACATCCAAGACCTCTACATCTAACTCCATCATCAGAGTTCCACACTTCAAATGTACTGTTGACCACTCTGAATACAAGTCTCATATCATCGGAAAGCACCTGCTACAAAAACTACTGTACAAGTCTCGAGGATTTCTACTTACAGCTCCATGCATATCCACATGCATGATTACAAAGTAAAGGTATGCATATTTTATTCAGAGTACATGTACAACTCTTGTGATTCCATATAAACAGAGTAATGCCACTAAATCTGCATAGCCAATACATACATGTCAACGCTCCCAATTTAAGCGTGAGGCTCCCGATTTTTCATTGAAAAATCGCACTATTTTTTACTGTCTCCCGCATAACCTATACATACATGCCAACCCTCCCGATTTACGCACGAGACTAGATTTTTCATTGAAAAATGGTACAATTTTATACTGTCTCCAGCCTAAATTAATGCTAATCCCAATGCAATTGTATGCGAAAAATAAATGTTCCCGATTGCTGTGGTGAAATCTCCCTCTCAGGTACTCCCGATTGTTCGCATGTCTAGTTACAATATGAAATTATTCAAATTGTTCCCATCTACTATAATGAACTATCACTTCCAGACATATCTGCTATCTACAACACAGCTGTAAAAAAACAAGTGAATTTCATGAACTTAAAATTCTACTCATTTGTGAAGCATGTTGAACTAACATACTATAAATAACATATAAAGGCTGCACATAGTCAAATGAAATGCATGCATACACTATGTTCAGATATCAAATATGAATACTACCACAAAAACATAAAAATCAACGTGTACATTAACATCAGTGCTATAAACACACAACATTACTAACTTCTTCCTTTTACAATTGCAGTGAAGACCACTCTTTTACAATTGCAGTGAAGACCACTCTCCTGAAAATCAGTAGCATCGAAACTATAAACAACATATGCGAAGAAACCTGCTCAATCCACAAAAAAAAAGTAAGTACAATACTACCTTTATATTCTTAATGTTCCTCTGTGTTGATTCATGTAATTTGCGCACCAAAAAAAACATCGATTTCTGAACCATTCTGCCCACAAATCGCCATTTATTAAACAGAGATTAGCAGGCAGAATGGCACACAAATCACCATTTTTTGGTACACAAATAACATACTCAACCCTTAGAATGTTAGTACTACAAAACAAAGAACTGTTTTAATTTTATACCATTACGTTTACTATGAATGCTTCTCCTCACCACTAGCTCACTTTCTACTTTCATCTGAACCGCAGTGTAGTAACATACAAATAGATGAATAGCCTTCCCAACTCATTGTAACTGCCCAATGCACATTCACACACCACATACATCTTCCCCATCAAACTCATACATGCATGCACACAGCACACATACATTGCAAAACAAACCAACCCATACCTTCTTTTTTTTTCAACAGACCCCAAAGAATGCCTACCAACAAGCAAGTCCATAGAAAGCAACGCAGAAATAGAGCAAATGAAAATAAAAGTGTCCAAAATAAGCATCCATCTCTACCAGTGTTTGTACAAAACGTTCAAACAAAACAGCTAATGCAGTCATTTAGTGAAACAAAAGAAGCTTCTAGTAAAGAAACTTTGCCTCCTCTATCAAAATGTAAAATGAAACAGAAAATGCGTAACAGGAATTCGGCTACCACTCCTGCTAAAACTGCTTCCATAAATCTTCATATACAAGCAATTAACCATACTAAAAAAAGTATTTTAGCAAAAATGTTCCACCACAGAGTCCTTCAGAATGTTATAAAAACAGGAGCGAAATCATGCACAACCCTTAAAACCTACCGTAGAAAGTTAATCCTAGTAGCTCTCGTAGACAGTGCATTCCTTCTCAAAAGGAAGTTATTTATTTTAGTTTTAAACAGGATGAAACCAGTAACAAAACTAACTACTAAATTACAAAAAAAACTTCTCAATAAACGAAATGTCAACAAAAATAACTTCTTAAATATCTGTGGAGGTGAATGGAGTCACACCACGACCACAGAACCACATTGTAATGAAGAAGCATACAAACAAAACCAAACAAACACAATTGCCATCCATAGCAGTGGATGAGGTTATGAAAAAATTAATAATACCATCATGGAACGAGAAACACTGCTTACAAAAATATCCCCAAAAAACTGAGAATTACCTCTCCATTCGACTGAACCAGAACGTCCAGTATACAAATGGCCGTGCACGTCAATGTGTAACATTCCCAACAAATCTTTACTCCAGTTCCTCAATCAGTATGTGAAAGGTAAAGACAAAATCAAAATCAAAATGCTGCAAAATATGGATACCTGTCCAGTGCGCAAATACACAGGACTACAAGGACATTCATTAGCCTGCATTTCAGGACGTATTTGCAAAAGCACCTTCGATGATATCAAAATGATATCAACACATCATTCAAATGTAAGAAATCTAGTGTAGAAACTATACTATGCTAAAAGTCCTGCTTTAGAACTAGCCAATTTAAATAACACTCTTCTGCATGGTACACCCAAATACCTACAAGAAGAAATCGACCGTATCCAGAGAAAATATTTTGGAACTGAAAGCCACTTACAAAATGCAATAGCTTTAGAACAGACTAGCAACAATTCTGCACATGGCAACCTTCTACTACAGACATACAAAAAAGAAATACTAAAATTAAAAAGTACATCCGCTGAAGTACCGAACCATGTGTGTGTGTGTTACCGCAGAAAGTTTTACAAAATTAACACAAAAACTATAGATGTAACATACAAAATAGAAGACAATGAAGATTCCAAAAGGTTTGAATTAGCTCTCTACCTTTTAGCAGAAAACAAGTACGAAATAAGTGAACCTTTAATAGTTTGCAGTTACTGCACTACAAAACTTGACAACAACCAAACTCCTTCACGTGCTAACACAAATAACTTGGAATTATTCCCACTACCAAAACCCCTGAACCAACTCAATTTGTATGAGAGCATCATAATTCAATCAGTACACCCATTTGAAGCAATAATACACCTTCAACCAAAAACAGCAAAATTACCTCCCTGTGAATTGCTGAAAGGCATTCATGGCAAAGTAGCTTATTTACCATTAAATCTGACAGAAAATGTGCACACTCTAGGAGTGCAACTTCCAATAGAGCAATCTTTAATTGTCTTAGTAAATGGTGTACCAACAAAAGACAAAATAAATTGGCAACAACTCGTGGACTTACATAAAGTTAGACAAGCCTTGCAATATCTGAAAGACAATAATGAATACTACAAAGAAATAAATATTGAAGAAAGCTTAAGGGAAACAGCTGAAATAATTCAAGAGTCAAAAGAAACTGGTCAATTTGAACTTCTGGATCCTGCTGCAGTATCCAATATTTTAGACCATTATACAATTCATCCATTGCACTCTAATGGCAGCCTAGATGATGCACTAGAAATGTACCAAATGCGACAAACCAAAAGTTCACCAATGAGCATATGGGAAAAAAATATAGAAGCACGTGCTTTTCCTCCACTATTTCCTACTGCCAAAGGAGGTAGGTACGATGATAGACCCACTCAGATAACAGCATCAGAATACCGCTCATTATGAATGTATTCTGAAGATCCAAGATTTAGACAAAATGTGGAATACATATTCAACCTACTCTTTGAAAGTGAACTAACAACTCTATGTTATGGAGTTGCACACATATTGAAATCGGGAACCCACTTTCAAAATATGTCAGCTATGCAATTAATTCAAAAACTGCAAGAAAAAGATGAGGTTTTACAATCAAGCATAACAAATCTGTTTGCAAACATGCGTGGTACGAAGAATACTGGTTCCGACGCCACAGAGATATACGTTGTATGATCAGAAACCTTGACCACCCACTTGGTTTGTTACATTAAGTTGTGCAGAATATGCATGGGAAGATTTACATGATTTCCTACGCATATCAAACAAAAACAAAACAAGCATAGATATACTAACACCTGGAGAACTTTGCCCTCTAGATCCTGTTAATGTTTCAAGATATTTCCACCATCGTTTAATTGCTATGCTACACTTTATTTGTAATAAAACTGTTCCTCCCCTCGGAGAAGTACAACACTTCTTTTGGAGAAAAGAATACCAAGCCAGAGGAGCACCACAAATCCACATGCTTTTATGGATTAAAGGTGCTCCTAAACTTGGTCATGACAGCGATGCCACTGTTTTGCAGTTTATCCAAAAATATGTCACTTGTGAAATCCCTTCACAAACGAGAAATAGTGACCTTCATGCACAAATTGTACAATTTTAAAGACACAAATGTGGCAAATATTGTCATCGCAAATACAAAAACCAAGAGAAATACTACACCAAATGCCGCTTTGGTTACCCTAGACCAGTTACAGAAACAGGTGAAGTGAACAACTTCATGTCTTCAGTTAGACATAGTGTTAAAGGTAAATCACCTAAGAACACGTATTACATAAAAAGAACAGAAGAATCAAAATATATCAATGATTACAATGCAATTATTGCCCTCTTATGGAATGCAAACATAGATGTGCAGTACATTGCAGACAATTCCACTGCATTTGCACGATATGTTACAGCCTACTTAACAAAAGCAGAAAAAACAGAGCTTCAAGACCTCTGGAATGACTTATCATCAGACAAAACACTATCTCAGAAATTGTACAATTTAGGCATAAAAATGCTCTCTCATAGAGAATGTGGCGCCTATGAAGCTACAGATCGTTTAACAGGTACTGCTTTGTATGGAAAATCTGAAAATATAGTATGGCTAAGTCTTGGTCCGGCTAAATCTAGAAAAAGAGTTCTCAAATCATAGGAGGACATAGAAACAAAAGCCAAAAATTATCCCAACAGCCAAGACATTTTTAAAAACAATTTACTAAACACATACTACCCAAACAGGAGTACCACTTTGGAAACCATGTGTCTATACCACATAGCCCAAAACTTAGCATACAAAAATAATATAAAACCCGATGAAAACAAAGGTAGATATAGAGTGACAGATTGTGAAGGCAGTTTAGTGAAACTTACCAAACAAAGATTAAATAATCATGTCAAATTGTCATTAAAAACTCCTCAACAGAAAGGACTATATTACATGTCCCTGCTACAACTTTTTAAACCATGGAGAAAAGAAGAAGAGATACTAGATAACTATGACTGCTATGAAGATGCTTTCAAAGCAAATGAAAGCACTATCACCGATGTGACCTTTACGCAGTACAAAACAATGTTGCACAATGAACAGCAACACGAAGAAGAACTCCAGGCCCAACTAGATAAGGACACTTCCGACAGTAGTCAACCTTCAACAGGAAGCCAAGAACCACTGGGACAGCCACTAATAGCAAATGAGGCAGAATTAGCTATAACAGAAGTAGATAACACCATGTGTCACTATAAAGAAGATACAGAAGACTTAACTTTACTACAATCAAAACTTAACAAAAACCAGCGCACCATTTTTGAAGAAGTAACAAAAGAATTTGCACATTGTGTACAACACGAAAATAAAGAATGTACCTGCCAAAATTACAAACCTATACTGCTATATGTCAATGGTGAAGCTGGTTCAGGCAAAACATTCTTAATCAAAATCATCAGCAAGTTCCTTCAACAATTGACAAACAACAAACTGTCAGCTGTTGTAACTGCCCCCACAGGTTTAGCTGCCTACAATATAGGCGGTGTCACTTTACACCGATTACTACTCCTTCCAGTCGAACACCAAAACAAATTAGACTATTACAAACTTTCTACAGAAGCTGCAATGGAACTATGCAGAGTATTAAAACAAATGAAAATGCTACTAATAGATGAAGTGAGCATGGTCTCCAACCTAATATTGGCTTTGATTCAACCTCAAAATTGCAAGAAGTACTTAAAACAAACTACGAAGAACTCTTTGGAGGAAAACACATTATTGTTTTCGGAGATCTTCTTCAATTGACACCAGTGAAGGTGAACCTATTTTTAAAACCTTAGGACACAAACTCTGCCGTAAAACTGTTGGCAGCATAGGAAATGTCAAACTTTGGCAACATTTCCAATATTGAGAATTAACAGAAAACATGCGTCAATCTGCAGACCTCACTTACACCAACATTTTAAAAAGTATTAGAGTTGGTATACTATCTCAAAAAGCACAAGCAATATTGAAAACCCGGCACATCCATGCACTTTATGGCGATATCGCATGTGCTACTGATGTTATGGAACAATTAGCGCACAAAAATGTCAATTGTATGGCCTTAATGCCAACTCTTGCAAGCTGTTCCAAATTCAATGAAACAATGTTGAAAAAGGAAATGCAACCAATAATTGAAATCTGCTCCACAGACAAACTGGACGTACATGGTATGACACTACCCATGTGTCAACAAGCCACAACAAGACTAAATACCTTAGAAAATTCTATCTCCAACACAGCTGGGTTGGAGAAAATATTTAAATTATCCTTAAACTGTAGAGTAATGCTTAAACGTAACCTTGACGTGTTGCAAGGACTAGTTAATGGAGCACTGGGTACAGTTGTTGGCTTTCAAACATACCCACGTGACAACAACATTCAGTTTGTCAATATTCTCTTTGACAAACTTTCAGAAGTAAAAAGGATAGGGCGCTCAACAGCTCGATTCCTTCTCTTCAAAGACATGTATGTACGCAAAGAACAATTTTCTCTTACTCTTGCATATGCAGTCACCATTCATAAATCCAAAGGTGTTACCCTAGACAAAGCATTGATAGATATTGGTAGCACAGTCTTTAAAGAAGGCATGAGCTACGTAGCACTATCACGCTTACGTACACTTGAGGGTCTATTTATAATCAACTTTGATGCAAGTAAAGTTAACGATGATATTCCTTGCATTTTAGAATAAAATAGACTACGTTCATATCCTGTTCCACAAAAAGGAAAACGTTGTAAAAGAAAAGTAATTCTAACTGAAATGCAACAGGATTTGACTGCAAATCCTCCAAAGAGAGTAAAAGAAGCTAATACTTCATCAATTACCACAACCAAAGAAGAACATATTAGTCAAAGCAACTAAGGTACTTCTTCAAAGAAGCAACAGACACTCTGAAAAAATGACTTGGACACAGAACTATCTGGTGCATTCAAATTTTCAAATGTAACTGGTGTAAGTTGCTACGCAAATGTAGCAATGAATATTCTATTTCAATTGCCACCAATTGTTGAGAACATTTACTTACACAGTACAGACCAATTGTGTTTGCAAATGTTAGTCCTTCATAGAAACGCAAAAAAGAATCCTGACAACACGTATAGTGTTCACGGAATAAGACAAGAATTGGGCTACTGTGCTGGAATGGTGAAATTCACTATAAACTCACAAGAAGATCCACAAGAAATTCTAATGTACTTACTACAAGTATTGGAAAACAAAGACTTACCTATAAATGAAATCTTCTAGATTTCATACATGTGGAAACATACATGCACTCTCTGCAACAATGTGACACAGGAAGAAATCCCTAATGAGCGCTTTGTGTATGTATCCATACCTAATTGTGAATCCATTCCATTTCAGCAACTGGGACCAAATGCAAACCATGGCAGATTATGTACTATCTGCAATTCAGATAATCGCTCCACCTTACTAATACAAACACATAGTAACTACGTAATACTACTGCTTCTATGTTTCAATGCAGATGGTACCAAAAACAACTGCAAGCTGACTGGATTCACACACAGACAAGTATCACTTGGTAAGACAACCTTCACAACAATAGGTATAATCTACCACGCAGGAGCCACAACTAATGCAGGTCACTACACTGCATATATTAAAAAGAAATGTGGATGGTTCGAATGTAATGATAGTACCATTACTCTAAAGCAGAGATTACCAGCAAATCTTACAAACGCTTATTTAATCTTCTTAAAACCAAAATGTAATAACTAATCTGTACTTCAACATTAACAAAAATTCTATTAAAAAACTATAAACAGTTGGAATACGCCAACAGGTATCTAACTGGCCCAATATTCTATAACAACCAAACAGATAAATGAATACCACTAAAGTGTAACAAAAATAGACAGTTAGACTACGCCAACAGGTATCTAACTGCTTCAGAAATCTGCAACAAGCCAACAGATAGAATATAAACCAGAAACAACAAGTGAACACTGAAAGGAAACAAATAGACTGTAACATAACAAAAAAACGTTTTTTTTTAATCCGACAAGGATTTTATTTTCCCACAGACCCAATGATTTGAAAAACAAACACAGAAACTGAGTAAAATGCACAGTACACTGATTTGTAAACCAAATATGAGGGTACAACAAAAAATCTGAAATGTCTATTATTCAATGTAATAAGTCTTTATAAAATACATACACTAACATGCTCTTTTCTTTTATCACAGAAATTGAAAAAGAATATTTCCTCCAGGTACCAAAGTCATGTAAAAAATATATTGAATCTGAACAAATCAAACAGTAAGTATCATTTCAAACATTTGATAGATATTCGAATCTATAGATGTGATCTATGGCTGTGATATGGTGCGGTGGTTGTGGCCAGGGCCTAGAGTTATGGGTGTATAGCCTACGGTATATAGCCTATAGCCCAAGACTCTACGTACTGCCCACAACCACCACAGTATATGAAACCCATGGTGGCTTATAACTTTAGTGCTTATAACTTTGGTCTTGGGTGCATGGCGTTTGGCCATGCACCCAAGACTATACGTCCTGCCCACAACCACCGCAGTATATGAAACCCATGGTGGCTTATAACTTCAGTGCTTATAACTTTGGTCTTGGGTGCATGGGCTTCGGCCATGCACCCAAGACTCTAGGTCCTGGCCACAACCACCGCAGCATATCACACCCATTGTGGATTATAACTTCACTACTTATAACTTTGGTCTTGGGTGCATGGCCTTCGGTCATGCACCCATGACTCTAGGTCCTGGACACAACCACCGCAGTATATGAAACCCATGGTGCCTTATAACTTCAGTGCTTATAACAAATGCAGTATTTCACCCATCTCTTCCTCCCTAAACCTCCCCAAGCACTCTTGCACACCAAAACATTCACCAAACTGCATTTCGCCTCTGTTCGCCACCGCACTGTCGGCAGATCCAAGATGCGGCTGCATCGGAACAATCTGATGCACATCACACCTCACTCCAGCCAATCGGCGGACACGTTGCATATCCGCGGACATGACGCCAGCCCATTACTCAATCCATGTCCTGCCTGCGGAGCGAACAGGGAAGTGTCTCCGCGGAGCGGACATAGATATCACTACTTTTTTTAGAACTACTTTTTGGTCCTTTTAAAGAAAACTACTGGACGGATTGTCACCAAATTTACAAAAGCATGCTTTTGGGACCAAGCCCCTGCCGCAAATTTGGTGAAAATCCATCCAGTGGTTTGGGCTGTAGGCGTGCGCAAAGTTTCCCCCCATTCAGTCTATGGGAAAAAAAGACGTTTTGGGACCCCCCCCTCTAATTTTCGCCCCCTGGACCAAATCTCACCAAACATTGCAGAAAAACTCACAGTGGGCCAAATTCTTTTTTTTGTGCAAAGTTTGGTGAGGATTCGTCCAGGGGGCGTGGAGTTATAACCGGCCCAAAAAGTGCTCTTCCTATGGAAACAGCAACTTAACCATAACTACACAGCCACTACTGTGGCTGTGTAATATATATAATTAGTAACCCGGCGAGAGCGAAGCAGAATGCAACAAGCATTCTGATTGGCTCTCGCCAGGTCCCTACCCGGCCGGGAATCCCTCCGTCGGGATTCCACGGCCTTTGTCCCTGGCGGGGGGGCATGGCAGCCCCTCAGCCAATGAGGAGGCTCGAAGTGGGGCCATCCCCGCTCCGAGCCTCCCCGCGGCTGAGAGGCTGCCTTCGCCCTTGCCGGGGACTCGGGTAAGTCTTTTTAAAAAATGTTTTTAAATCCCTTTCCTCCCTCCCACCCACCCCCCCAACTTACCTTCTTGGTCCTACGTCCCCAGCAGGGGATGAGGGAAGCCTCCAGCCGTGTGGAGACTGGGAGCGGGGCCATCCCCGCTCTGCGCCTCCACACGGTTGGAGGCTTCCCTCGTCCCCCGCCGGGGACACAGGTACTTTTTTAAAAAAAAAATGTTATTTTTCCCGTCCCACTCCCGCCCTCCCAACCCTACTTACCTTCTTTTTATCCTTTTTCGGGAGCGGACCCGCTGGGAACACTTGTGTTCCCAGCGCGACCGCTCCCGATGGCTGCCATGGCAAGGGAAAACAGACTCCGTTTTCCCTTTCCATGGCGGTGACCATTTTCTTTTTCTTTTTTTTCTCCCAAAACGATGCAGCGCCGAAACGCTGCAGCATTTCAGGACAAAAAAAAAGCTTTTAGTGCCCGGGTCACGCAATTTTTGCAGGCCGGGGTACTAATAGCAATAGAACCCTCGCGTCAGGGGCATTACCGTCCCAGGTAATGCCCCGGGGCCCATAGGTAAGCCCCCGACGCTCGGGTTCTATTGCTTAAATACAATTAGCTCTTGCAAGAAGATATAATGCTTCTGTGATCTAACAAATTTAACATATATTCATGATTCATCTAGCACACAGAATATCACCAATATCCTTAAAATGAAACAAAGTTATTGATACATATAACGAGAAAATTAGTGTTCTTTCACTTTGCTGAAGGTGATAATGAATGAGAAGGCCCGAACTAAAAGGCAAGAGGTCATGTCATTTTTGGGGCTCGTCGAATACTAGGCAAAATGTGCAGATAGGTGCAGTGCAATAAGGGGACTCTGCAAGAAGGGCACAGTGTTTGCCTGGCGGGATGAATTTCAGAGAGAATTTAAGGAGATAATGTGGACTATTGCCAGTGCACCAGCATTGTCAAACTTTGTCACGAGATGTAAGACATGTATTATGACATATGCCAGTGACAGAGGTGTTGGTGCTGTACCTGTGCAATAAAAAATCTGGTGTGTAGAGAGTAATTGCTTTTGCCTACATGGCTCTGAGAGGTGCAGAATCACAGTATCCAGTGATAGAGGAAGAAGCGCTCAACATAATATGCAGTCTTAACAAAATGGGGAAGGTGATTTGTTGTGCACACTGACCACAGGCATTAAGTATGGATAGGTAAAGGTTTGGATGGAGGTAAAGAGTGGCTTGTGTAGATGTTGATGAAGGAAATGTGATTCTGGATAGCAATGTAGAAGATTAAAGTGATTGTGGTATGCAAAACCACTGTAGGAACCAAGGAATGGGAATTTGCTGCTGCCATAGATGAGGAACTCAGTGCTGTCCAGAATACCGTTAAAACTGTATGGAGGGATTGGACGGAAGACCGGACACATTGTTTCAACTTTGGGGGTGTGGAAGAAGCTTATAGAGGCATAACATGAAAGTTGTTAGGTAAAATTTCACACACTGCTATTTTACCTCTATATTTGTGGACCCCCCCAAACCTTTAGCTTTTGTTTCAGCCTCCTGTCCTGACTTTTGCCAGCGGAGCACAGCCTTCAGCTGCACTTCACTTGGCTTTCGCTCATCGTTTTGGGGAAACTGACATGTCCTTCAGACAGTCAGCACTGAGAAACTTTGTTTCTCTTAAGTAGTATGACTCTGTTGCCACTGATGGCAACTGTATTTCATTGCACAAAGTACATTACAGTACTTGCGCAATGGGGTTCTTGCGTTTTTGGGGCTTAGCCATTGAAGGCAAGCGTCCCCAGCCAGCACGATCCTCCCCGCAATGAGAGACAATGAAGGACTCTCCCAAGTCGGGAATAAGGCCAAGACAGAGTGCGGGTGAGCTTAAATGGGAGTTTATCAATCGGAATATGGCATGCAAAGAACTCTGCAACCTCCGAGAGCGCTCTGTCTGACAATAGCAAAGACAGGCGTATATATTTACAAAAAACGTCATAAGAACCTACATACTATAGGGGGCACAAGTTCAATGGGATTGGGTGGCGATGACTAACTATAGGTGCTGCTGCGATGCGGATGGCCGTGGCTGGAGAACGTCACTGGTCAGCCTCGTGGGGTGGGCTGGGCCTGGAGGTTGGCAGAGTTCATCCGGGCGGTGTTGTTGTGCCATCGCGGCCAGTGTCAGAGATGAATGTCTTTTCCTGACTTATTTGCCCTAGGCCATGCACACCGCAGTCATTCAGTCATTACAATATTATCTTCTTTAGTAAATCTTCCAATAGGTTATTCTACAGGTTAATGCAACACAGGAGGAATGCACCTTGTGAGGGGTCTAATGGTCATTCGTCAGGGCATGGTTACCAGTGTCCTGTTGACCGGAGCCATAGGTTGAGGGGCTAAGCTTCAGGGCATGGGACGGACGGTACAAGCCTCCCTGTCTTGTTAGATGCAGTTATAAATGTGCCGCTGCGTGTTGCCACAGTGTTGGGTGTCCTGATTGCACAGGGCCATAAGTTTAAGATGATCTGGTGGGTTGTGGGGTTTACGAGGGGGCGCCTTTGGAAGTGTGGGTTCAGGCAGAGGTTTACTGCTGTGCTGTAAATAATGCAGGTGGCGGCCCGTGGCCTTGGGTGCTGCAGAGGGGGCTACACATCTTTGAAGCGGCTCCAGTCTAGTTGGAGGAGGTGGGGCAGCGCGGCGCGGGCCTCTGCTCTCATGTTTGGCAGTCTCCGCATGGTGGGAGGGGAAATGGCCTTGCACATATTTACAAAGGTATCTTCCTCGCGTGTTGCCGGTTTTTTGGAGGCAAAAACATCACAATCATTAGAACACTTTATAATATTTGTTTGAATTGCTTGAAAACATACATTTCATTTCGCTAGAGGCGTTTCAATTATATCCAGTCTGAGCACCTTATTCGTACACTATGTTTCAACAATTACAGTGTTTAGCTATATGCATATACATTTGCAGTACGTGAGGTAGTATTGAGGTTGGTGGAGTACATAGAAAATGACCCGCCACCGTATGTTACGGTGGTGGCATGTAAGGGGCTTAAACATACACGCATGACGAGTGCATTCTCGCACACCCTTAACATGTGCCCCCTGTATGATTACATTCGTTTTCTTGTGTACTCTAGCAGCATTAGTTCAGTTATGGCGCGGGACCGCGGGGTGTACGGTTTTCAATGATACATATAGAGAATACTCCCACAGAATGTTTTTATCATTTGCACCCCCCTGCAGGGGTGTGGGTCCTTCATGGCTGGTGTCATGTACAATAATTACACAATTTTACAGGTTTCTTTAGTAAAAGTGGTTGTATGGAAAGGATACATGTGTTAAAAGTGGTTTTTGACATTCATGTTTGGGTACCTTTCTGCTTTCATCAGATGACCATTCTACAGATCTTCCCATCACCCAGGCCTTGCTGACCGGGTCATTCTGGGAGCAGTGATACACTGCGGACGGTGAAATGTTACAGTGTTAGTATCTTATGCTAGCTCATGTCCGTCCTGTTCGTGGGAACGTGCACACAGCGGATCTGCCAGGGTGCTGCGGTAACAGGGATAATTGAAACTCTCCGAGGGTGGGGACCGCGCCACAGTGCGCTACGCTCACACTATCTTTATTAGACAAAATGGTTTCTGAGGCCTAGCTAAATTCAATACGTGTGGGCAATGTCTTCAGCAGGTGAGCCATCCACCACCTGGGCCCGGGTGGTAAGGAGGGGACGCCCGATGAGCCATGGCCCTCACCTGGGGTGGAGATGCAGGCCAGGGGGGGTCCCTTGGACCACTCCTCCCCTACATTTCCCCCCTTTCATTACTTAAGTAACGAATACTTTAACTCCTCCAGCCTTCTGCATTCTGTGTTATCCATCACTGCCTCATCCCATGCAGGTGTGCCTTTTATGGGCATCCATGCTCTACAAACCCCCCATAAGCTTTCCCCTCATTCTGGCATATTCATCTGGGGTACAAGTCAGGTATATACATCCGCCATCTCCCGCCAGATCTACCCACACCTCTTGGTACCATTCTAGTACACGGGGTTCTCTAATGGTGGTGTGCCATGCTTTATCTACGATATCTTTGTCGTGATAGATAGGCACCAGCTGATATCGTGGTGTGTTATCTGTTCCTGTTTGTACCTGCGCTTCCTGCATATTTTGTATTGTCCCACGGGTGTTGCCCATTGTCACCATCATCATTGCACCATTAGGTACTGCGTTAGCACAACATCGAAGACCCACCTGGCACAGGCAAAAAATAAAAAGGAGGAACACCACAGCAGGCATCAAAAATTTCACAGCTGTTCCAAGCCATGAGGGGACCCAGGAGAAAATGTTATCGAACCACGTACTGTCTTCTGCTCCACCTTCCATTTTCATTTTTTCTCCTAGGTTGTGTACTGCTTCGATCACATGGGACAGGGAGCCGTTTTCTGCATCTTCGGAAGATACGAAAGTGCAACAGGCACTTCCAATTTTTCGGCAAACACCTCCATCCATCGCCGTCAACAGGTCTAAGACATACCTGTTTTGCATTGTCATCAGCCGTAAAGCCCTTAGTTCCACTTTTATTACGTTGAACCCTTCTTCAGTGTCATTGGCCAGCTGAATCAGTTCCCAACGTGTTATCTCGAGCCATTTTGCGTTTGACCTCACTTGGACACTTGAGATGAGTGAGGCGAAGAATGTTTCTGCTGAGCTGAATAATCGATATCTGTCTGGGATCTGAGCCAACAGTTCTGATGATGCCTTTGATATGTAATTTGATGCTCTTCTGTTACGGGTCAGCACCTCTCCCTTGTTTCCGGAAGACAGGACATACATTTGTGATTCCGCAGTCGGCTGGGCTGCACTCTGTTGTATGCGTTCCTGTGTCCTTTTGCTTCCATCGATGTGGCTTTCTAGTATTACCATTAGGGCTGAGTGCAGAGTGGCCATTGAGCAGCTGCCACTCCATGACGGGGGAAGGTGCAGATATGCCTGATTGCTGCATACCCAGTACGTGTCCATTAGGGCCGCTGTCCCTTTTCTCAGATCTGGGATGGTGAGGGTCTTGTTGCAGCTCTTGTTTGTTCCCATGGTGGTTTTCCCCTCTCCTTTGAAACATAGTTCATAGTCTATTTCGCTCTGTAGTTTGAAGGGTTTTTCAATGGCAGTTACCCAAGTTAGTTTTGAAATGTGTTCCTTCCATACTGGTGTGCACGTTTCTTCTATCCACTGCAGTTTCTCTGGTGCCACACCTCTCAATGCTTCAGCTTTACACCTTACTTCTTCATCTTTACACTTGTTGTCTGAAAAAAGTGTCCCTTGTATTACAAAAAATGGTTCCTCCAGACATACCACCCCTGCCGTTTTTGGGTAGCAAGTTTTCTCGTTCTGCAGCATTTTAAAAGTAACTTCATGTGCCTGGAAGGTGTTCTTAATCCTGCATAACGTGAGATGAAGGAGACATTGGGCATCTATAATTGGCAACTCTTTGGGTAGCAATACTTTGGGTGTACCTGAAGCATGAGGAATAAGGGAGCAGACATAACAGCTCTCATTTGTTGTTTGTTTTGCGGTGGCACTCATATCTGCATACCACTTATTTGTCTGGTGGGGGTGTCGTGGGTCTTCCATTTTATCTAATCCTAACCCATAGTACTCATCATACTTCCTCCTCCCGGTTTCCCTTTTCCGTCTGTTATTCTTGTTCCTCATGTACTTCCCAGCCTCCTGGCGAGGGACAAAATAGACCCCCCTTTCTCATTCACGCCCCCCTTGGCCCATTTATCATATAGGATTTCGTGTGCTGCTAGCATCTTTTCCTTTTCGTCCCTGAGTTTATCTTGCATGTTGTTTTTTAAGATGGGGGCAGGTTGACTGGTGGGGGTATCATACAACCACGATATGGCAGACGGGTTTCGGTCATTTAAACCGCGAGCATTATACTTATACATCACTGGTGGAGACACTGTGTTGTTTTGCATTCCACCCTGTGGCTCTTTCTTTTCTGATATGACAGCATTGGATGGTGTGGTGTGATAACCCCATACAAGTTTAGTTCCGTCCCATACCAGAAAATCACCTTCCCTCATATTGACACTTGCAGTTACATTGGTCCCAGTGGTGCTGTTAATCCTAGTGCTGTTAATCCCTCCCCCCTCGTTCATCTCGATAGAGATGAACGCTACAAACCAATATGTAACCAGACCGAACATTAGCATAAAAAACATCGTAATGCACACAGATAATCCGCACTCATACGAATATCTGCATCTCTCATTTAATAATTCACGCATTCTACTAATTCTATCCGTTGCAGGCTGCCTGTTAGATGCCATGGTAGTTCCTGTTTGAGATATAAAAGTGCATTAAGTGCATGCATGTAAAAATGTTGTTGGCACCATTAGTGCCAATATATATATTGACGGGTAATGGAAGCGGGTAGGGTTGTAGGGAAGGGTATTCACAGACAAGGGTGTAAACATGTCATAATTTGATCACTTCACTAATTACATATAAGGATTACTTCATCAGTCACTTTCCCATTCACGTTCATTGCTGACGCACAAACACAAGTTAATATTCAAACATTCTGTTCAGTTGAATCGGTTGCTGTTGTCTGTGCCTCCTCATCTGCCTCCTCTTGCACATTACTATATGCTCTTCGCACATCTGTCAAGTGTACCCAGTACCTCAAGCCCTTCACTTTTACAGCTGTGGGCGTGCAGAACACTACCTCGTATGGGCCGTGGAACCGTGATGCATTCCATCGACGTACAAAACTCCTGACATAAATTAGTTCGCCCGGCATAGCTGTAGTTGTTGCTCAGGCTCTGTGACAGACCCTGTTATGTTTCCCTCCTCTCTAGTGAAGGGTGGGGAGAGCTGCTTTGATATTGCGCGCGCTGCCCTTGTTAATTTTTTCAAATAGTCCGTGAATTCTTCTCCCAATATCGCGGCGCTCCTGTGTGCATCTGAGTGTTCGCGCAGTGGGGAGTGTGCTGTGTGCATTCGTCTCCCAGTCACGATTTTGTGCGGGGACAAATGGTGATCTTTACTTGGCTGATTTCTCAGTTCAAATAGCGCAAGGGGCAGACAGTAGATCCAATTCTTCTTCAATGAAAAGCATAGTTTTGATAACCTGCCCTTTAACAGTCCGTTCATCTTTTCCACTACGCCATTACTTTGAGGATGATAAATCGAACACAATTTATGTTTTATTCCCAATAATGTAGTGACTTCCTTGAAAAGTTCATTCACAAAGTGAGTGCCGTTGTCTGAGCGAATCACCTCACAAATTCCCCAGCGCGGGAACACTTCCCTCACTAGGAACTTTGCAGCGCTTTTGGCATCAGGTCGTGCACATGGTCCTGCTTCCACCCACCTTGAGAATGGGCATACAACCACAATCATGTAACGTGCGCCATTACACCTTTCCCCCATGTCGGCGTAATCAATATGTAGCTCTCTGAATGGGCCAATGGGTTTTGGAATTGATCCCCGGAGCGTGCGTAATGTCATTCCTGAATTGTATATTTGACATGTTGTGCATTCCATTGCTAATCGAGATACGTGCTTCTGGAGACAGGGTACGAACCATTCTTCCTGTATTTCTGCTGCAATGTGCTGTTTGGTATTATGTGCAGGGAAGTGTAGTTGTTGAAACGCAATTTCTAGTAACTGGATTGGCATTACCACTTTCCCTGAGTTATTTTGCCGCCACAGTAAGTCTGTTCCCGACTTGCTGCACCCTCGTTTTGTCCACATCAGTTTTTCGTCTTCACTAGCTCCTTCCTGTAATTCTAGTATTTGTGATATGGGCATCATGTTGTACCCTTCTGAGGGCTCTTCGTTTGTCTTGTGCTGCAGCATGTACTCACCTGCTTCATATTTCTGAAAATAGGAAGCTTCCTTGGCGGCAGCGTCCGCTGCCGCGTTCCCCAAAGACACAACGTCTGTGTTGGATATATGTGCTTGGCACTTAACTATTGCTACTGCAGTAGGGTTTTGTAGGGCCTCAATTAACTCTTTCAACAATTCTGCATGCTGTACTGGTGTTCCGTCTGCCCGTCGAAATCCCCTCCGCCCCCATCTCGCTAGACCTCCATGTACTGTCGTCGTCATGTAAGATGAGTCTGTGTATATTGTCACTGGGCAACCCTTTGCTGCATGTAGTGCTTCTATGAGCGCAATCAGTTCTGCTGCTTGTGCGGAGTAATGTGATGGGAGGCGGTACTGTACTAATGTTTCATACTCACCGTCTTCTAATCTCACCACCGCCATACCAACATGCTTTTCTCCCGTGTCCATATCAATCGATGCAGACCCATCCACGAAGTACACTTCCCCCTCGCTCAGAGCTTTTTCACACACCACTGTGTCCTCCCCTTTTTCTCCTGTGTAGGTTGCGCAATCGTGGTCCTGCATGTCCTCTAGTGTGCATGCTTCTGTAATGAATGTCGCAGGGTTTACTGTTTTGCATCTCACCACATGGATGTTGGTACTGGACAATATTATTTCATAAGCTGTTGCCCGCTGTGTTGTTAGTGTGCTTTTTGACCTCTCAAGGATTGCAAATGAATGTATGTTCCACAAACAATGTTACAGGGCAACCCATTACTATTGTGGCACTTTTCTCAATCGCGAACGCGGCTGCAGCGAGCGATTGCTCGCACGCGAAATGGCCTTGCATTACGGCATCCAAAGTACCACTATAGTAAGCCAAGGGCTTGTGTCCTAGGGACGTCTTTTGTGTCAGAACAGCTGTCATGAGTGTTCCCTTGCAGTGTGAGAATAGGTAAAATTCGCGTCCATAATCAGGGTTGGCTAGCACTGGAGCGCTTGAAATTAACCTTTTTAATGATTTGAATGACATGCTCATTTCTTCTGACCACTCGATCTTTTTATTTTCCTGTTGTGCTTCTTTGAGTGCTTGTAGTAGGGGTCTTGTGTATGCTGCATAATCTAATATCCATGCTCGGCAATAGTTGCACATTCCCAAGAATTTCTGCATCTCTTTCACTGTTGTGGGTTCTGCTACTGATCTTATCGCTTCTACCCTGTCGGGAATTATTCTTTTTCCATCCTTTGATATCAGCTGTCCCAAGTATAAGACCTCTATCAGGCAGTACTGTAGTTTCTCCTTGTCTACCTTGTACCCCTTATTGGCCAGTAGAGTCAGGAGCGTTGTTGAATCCTTTCTACATGTCTCTTCGTCTTGTGCACACACTAGTAAATCGTCTACGTACTGAATGATTGTACTCACAACTGATAGGTTTCCCAAGTCTTCATGCAATATGCGGTTGAATATGCTCGGGCTCTCACAATATCCCTGTGGTAGTCTGCAGTGTTCATATCTTTTACCCCCCAGTGTGAATGCTGTAAGGTATCTACTCTCTTAAGCCAGGGGTATTGAGAAAAATGCGTTTTTCAAGTCTACTACTGTGAAATGTGATGCCAGTTTCGGGATGCTGCATAATATTGATGCAGGGTTCGGGACCAGAGGGAACTCTTTCTGAATAACATCGTTTAGGGGGCGTAAGTCCTGTATCATCCTCCAAGACCCTCCTTTTGCTTTTTTGATTGGATAAATACATGTGTTACATGGGGAGGTTGAAGGCACTATTATCCCTTGTGCTAGTAGTGCATTTATGGTCTCTTTTATCCCTTCTTCAGCCTCACGGGACAATGGATACTGTTTCACTCGGGGTAAAATTGCTCCGTGCTTTAGCTTTATTACCACAGGTTGTACTCCATGTAACAGCCCTACATCATGGGGGCCTGTTGTCCACAAATTATTTGGTACGAGCCTCATGTCGTCATCAAATAATGACGGCGGTGCTCCTACCACTGCCATCAATTGGACGGGGGTTTCCCTGGCTTGAATCAAAATGTCACAGGGCATCGCTATTTCCATTACTATCTCACCATCCCCTTCTGTGTCTGAAAAGAGATCCTCATCTGTTAACTCTCGTAGGGCGATGTTGGCATTTGTACACAGCACTGTACGCCACTCACATCCTTCCCTTTCCACTCCAATCACAGCAATCCTCTTCGCTGATAGCTGTACAGCGTGCAAGTCTAATGATACCACTGATCCTGGTGCTGTGTCGGGGCACACTATGGGGCGGAAGAGGAACTCCGCTGGAATCCTCCAGTCCATTCTTCTTAGCTCTGGAATTATGAGGGCCAAAGTCTTTAGCCCTTCAATAAACATTTCCTCATTTTCCGGCAACCCTCGTACTTCTTGTGTGGTTGTGTAGGCTTGCACTACCAACATTGCACGCAAGGAGCATATAACGGGTGTAGAACACACTATTCCTCTCTCGGTAAATGATATGGTCATGTTAAGTTTACTCAGGAGATCCCTCCCTAATAAATTTATTGGTGAATGTTCGTAATACAGTAAGGGTGTCTTTACAGTTTTACCCCCCACTGTTACATCCAATGCTTCTGTGTAAGGAACTTCAATTACAGCCCCAGAGAACCCCTGCGTCTCTAACTTCCTGTTAGATAACGGGAACCGGCCCTCCCGGATACATGATTTCTCCGCTCCCGAATCAACCATGAATATGAACTGCTTGTCTCCTATCTGCGCCCCTACCAATGGTTCCTCTGCTGCATTGTAGGTTGTAGATAGAACTGGACACGCAAGTGTTCTCTGTGGGCTGTCCTATGCAGGGTGTCTCATCGCCCCCCCCTGATTAAAGACACTTCCCGAAACCACTGACACGCCGTTGTAGGGTGCTGGTGCGGGGGCCCCGTTTGCTGTTGTCGCGAAAGGGTTGCCTGGCGTGTACTGCATATTATCATTATTTTGTGGGTGGTTCTGTGTTCTATACTGGTACCCCTGTTGCTGCTCATTATTACCTTGGCCTGGGTTTCTCGGTTGTTGTTGTCCCATCGGAAGACCATATGGGCTCCCCGGGTGGGGATGGCCATACTGTTCTACCTCTTGGAACCCGTTGTTGGGTCTGGCTCTGCACTCCCTAGAGTAATGCCCCCATCTTCCGCAGTTCCAGCAACTCCCTTGTGCACCTCTAGGGCCCTGCCATCCATTTCCTCCCATTCCTCCGTATCCCGGTCCACCTCCTCTTCGGCCCCTGTACCCACCTCGTCCCCCTCGAGGGGTCCACTCTTGCCACTGCGGACCTCCACCTTGTTCCTGCTCATTCCACTGCCGCTGTCCTGCTCCAACCCAATTAGTTGCCACCCTTCCTTGTATTGCTATCAGTCCCTCCTCCTCCTCATCCCCCTCCCTGCTGTGGGGGAGTGCGGCTACAGCCGCTGCGACCTTCACCAATTTTGTCTGCACTAGTTTTGCTTTGTCTGCCAATCTCTTCTGTGCCACCTCCTTCTCCCTTTCCTTTATTCTCTTACAATGGTGTACTATTATGCTCTGGATCTCAGGCCACCCCTTTGCTTCAATACCAGCTATCTTGTCGAGCGCCTTTTGCACTTCTTTGGGGAGCCCTCTTTTTATAATGAAATAAAATAAAGATGTCGATTGATACCAGGGCGTGCCCGTTTCTGCTCTCCACATCTCTTGGACCTGAAAAATGTAATCCATAGCCTCCTCCCCATCATTCATTGTACACTGCATTACTGACTGTAAGTCTGGCGTGTCTGGAAACGTTTCTCGCAAGGCATCCCACACCCTTGCACGCACTGTGTTAAAGGAGGCTCCGTCATGGCGGTCGCAGTCTAATGTTACTCCCGGGAAACCGGCCTTGACCCATACTCTATCGGCCTGATCCCCCACTGCTGATACAAGCAAGCTCTTCACATCTCCTATTGCTAGGGGTACCCCGGCAGTGTGTTTTTCAAAGGCGTATATCCACTTACTTGCCCCTCCTGATAACGGGGGCAATAGCTTTAATAAATTGGCTTTATCCATCTGGGCCCATGGGATATAATTCGGCCTCCCTCCTCCCCTATGTATCAATGGGAGCTGTAGCCTTCCTTTTGTCGTTGCATCTGGACCCGTTTTGGCTGCTGAGGTTCCCAGTGATGCCATTTTCCCCACCCTATTCCTTAATCGCCCCGTCCACTCATCATCCAATGTTCTCATTGAACATGTACCATCCCCCCCTTCGCTTCCCCCTCCGATTGCCATGCTCAACCTGTCGCTTTCTTCTAACTCGTCCCTTATATCACATAGTAATTCCTCTCTGTCCCCCATAGGCCTCTCTTCATTATCAATATCTCCCTCTCGTGTCCCTACTTCGATTATTCGTGTCGGTTCTTCTTCAATCCTGAACAGTATCTCGCCTTTCTTCCACCCGTCTTCAAGTTTTCTATTCTCACCTGGCGCTCTAGACGTGCGCCCTGATCTAGCCGCATTAAGTGCTGTTTGTTCACACATGTCTTTTATCCACGAGAGCTCATCTTTTGCTATTGAGAGTCTTGATTGTAAATCATCTGTGAGCTTCTCTATGTCCACCCTTTGTGTACTTGCCTGGGCTCGCTCCCTTGTACTTTCATATGGTGGGGGTGCCGTGGGCCGGCGGGGTGTCGTAGTTGTCGGGGGAGGCACGTAAGTGGGGTCACTGTACCCTTCTGCGGGCACAGGCTTGTTTAATATCGGATACAAACTTATTACCTCTATTGGTGGCGCTACACTTGACAATTCTTTAACATCTTTCTGTATCATCAGTGGATTGTCGGTGGTGGACGGGAGGTCAGGATTTAATGCTGGTGCTTTAGGCGGTGGTATCTCTTCAAATAACCTCCAGAGATCTAATACTTCTCTCCTATTTTGCAACTGCTTCCCCTTGTACTTCAAACAAATGCATGTGGCCACCATATCCAGAACACTTTTATCAAATGACCCTCCCTCGGGCCATATCTGGGGTAACCCCTCTCCCTTCAACTCGGTTATCCATTGGTCATGATATTTCTTAATTCGCTCCGCGTAGCCTGGTAGGTTTTTACAAATATGTGATAAGGGTGTTTCGGCCCCCATCTTGTATATTTTCCTAGTACTTGTTTCTCTCTGTGTGTCCACAATTACAATGTAAACCTCTTACCAATATGGGTTTCGTCTTTTACTTCACATTCAATAATGCGCTCCTTTGTGCTCTGCCCCCTACCTGCGCAATACAAAACTGGCTGTACACAGTCTCTATTCTATTCTCTTTGGGGGGGGGGCACATGCAAGAGCAAACCATCAGTTATTTCGACAACATTAACCCGGAAATCAAATAGGTACACACTCACTCCACCTTGTCGTTTTTCTTCTTCAAAAGTTCTATCCGGTCACACTTACCGTGACCATTCGATTTTCTATACATTTATAGCCATTTTACACACTTACAACATCAAATTGTCGTCTGACACATACGAGGTGCACACACCTCCCGGTAACACTCTATTCACAATTCAAGCTGCCCTCCCTTTCCTCTCTAGCCGGCTGTCCCTGTCCTTTTTATTCGGATATATGGATGCGCATATATATATATATATATATTGGTCTGCTCTTCCCTCTTATAGTAGGACTCTCTTTCTCTTACTTTATCCCTAAGTTTTGTACTAATCTCACTTTTATTTGCCCCCCTAACCCTAAAGAAAAGAAAAGAAATAAGTAATAGCGGTCACTAATATATTCTCAGTGCCCCCTTTTGCTGGACACTTTTATCTTATATTCCACTTCTTCATATATTCCCAGTACTAGTCAAGATAGCACTATGCGGCGTCGCCTTCCACCCCCTTTCGGAGCTAGGTTCCCGTCACTTTTATCTCTTATTCACCTCTTTATCCTAATGGCCATATGCAAAGAAAAAGCATGGAAATGTTAGGATGATCCTTAGTAGATCTGCGTACCCCCTCTCCGTTCCCCGTCCTACACTTCTTCCCCCACTCCCTTTACAATCGCTCTCACTCAATACTCACGTGCCCGTCTTGAACCGATAGTCTCCGAAACTGGGTCCGTCCAGGCAGTGTCGCCGTCAGCTCAACAGTCAGCCCCGGCTCCGGCGAGCGGTACTCAAAGGGGATTTTTCAACTGGGATCCCGTACCCTCTCTCTTTTGAGTGCGCACTTCTTAGTGTACCGGTCGCCGTTGGCGGCCAGCCTCCCGGAGCCGGCTCACCGTGCGTATCCCTTTTCGACCAGAGATTCTCGTGCCAAAAGGGGACGGTAATGTTAGATCGGGAAAAAATAATAGTAATAATCACGCTTTCGGGGTCACCACTGAAGGCAAGCGTCCCCAGCCAGCACGATCCTCCCCGCAATGAGAGACAATGAAGGACTCTCCCAAGTCAGGAATAAGGCCAAGACAGAGTGCGGGTGAGCTTAAATGGGAGTTTATCAATCAGAATATGGCATGCAAAGAACTCTGCAACCTCCGAGAGCGCTCTGTCTGACAATAGCAAAGACAGGCGTATATATTTACAAAAAACGTCATAAGAACCTACATACTATAGGGGGCACAAGTTCAATGGGATTGGGTGGCGATGACTAACTATAGGTGCTGCTGCGATGCGGATGGCCGTGGCTGGAGAACGTCACTGGTCAGCCTCGTGGGGTGGGCTGGGCCTGGAGGTTGGCAGAGTTCATCCGGGCGGTGTTGTTGTGCCATCGCGGCCAGTGTCAGAGATGAATGTCTTTTCCTGACTTATTTGCCCTAGGCCATGCACACCGCAGTCATTCAGTCATTACAATATTATCTTCTTTAGTAAATCTTCCAATAGGTTATTGTACAGGTTAATGCAACACAGGAGGAATGCACCTTGTGAGGGGTCTAGTGGTCATTCGTCAGGGCATGGTTACCAGTGTCCTGTTGACCGGAGCCATAGGTTGAGGGGCTAAGCTTCAGGGCATGGGACGGACGGTACAAGCCTCCCTGTCTTGTTAGATGCGGTTATAAATGTGCCGCTGCGTGTTGCCACAGTGTTGGGTGTCCTGATTGCACAGGGCCATAAGTTTAAGATGATCTGGTGGGTTGTGGGGTTTACGGGGGGGCGCCTTTGGAAGTGTGGGTTCAGGCAGAGGTTTACTGCTGTGCTGTAAATAATGCAGGTGGCGGCCCGTGGCCTTGGGTGCTGCAGAGGGGGCTACACATCTTTGAAGCGGCTTCAGTCTAGTTGGGGGAGGTGGGGCAGCGCAGCGCGGGCCTCTGCTCTCATGTTTGGCAGTCTCCGCAGGGTGGGAGGGGAAATGGCCTTGCACATATTTACAAAGGTATCTTCCTCGCGTGTTGCCGGTTTTTTGGAGGCAAAAACATCACAATCATTAGAACACTTTATAATATTTGTTTGAATTGCTTGAAAACATACATTTCATTTCGCTAAAGGCGTTTCAATTATATCCAGTCTGAGCATCTTATTCGTACACTATGTTTCAACAATTACAGTGTTTAGCTATATGCATATACATTTGCAGTACGTGAGGTAGTATTGAGGTTGGTGGAGTACATAGAAAATGACCCGCACCGTATGTTACGGTGGTGGCATGTAAGGGGCTTAAACATACACGCATGACGAGTGCATTCTCGCACACCCTTAACATGTGCCCCCTGTATGATTACATTTGTTTTCTTGTGTACTCTAGCAGCATTAGTTCAGTTATGGCGCGGGACCGCCGGGTGTACGGTTTTCAATGATACATATAGAGAATACTCCCCCGGAATGTTTTTATCATTCGCACCCCCCTGCAGGGGTGTGGGTCCTTCATGGCTGGTGTCATGTACAATAATTACACAATTTTACAGGTTTCTTTAGTAAAAGTGGTTGTATGGAAAGGATACATGTGTTAAAAGTGGTTTTTGACATTCATGTTTGGGTACCTTTTATGCTTTCATCAGATGACCATTCTACAGATCTTCCCATCACCCAGGCCTTGCTGACCGGGTCATTCTGGGAGCAGTGATACACTGCGGACGGTGAAATGTTACAGTGTTAGTATCTTAAGCTAGCTCATGTCCGTCCTGTTCGTGGGAACGTGCACACAGCGGATCTGCCAGGGTGCTGCGGTAACAGGGATAATTGAAACTCTCCGAGGGTGGGGACCGCGCCACAGTGCACTACGCTCACACCATCTTTATTAGACAAAATGGTTTCTGAGGCCTAGCTAAATTCAATACGTGTGGGCAATGTCTTCAGCAGGTGAGCCATCCACCACCTGGGCCCGGGTGGTAAGGAGGGGACACCCGATGAGCCATGGCCCTCACCTGGGGTGGAGATGCAGGCCAGGGGGGGTCCCTTGGACCACTCCTCCCCTACACCATCCACTAAGGATTTTTTGGTAACTGGACAATGTGGCCAGGAGTAGACTGGGGGCAGCAGAAGTTTTTTCATGTATGTTTATGAAATGTTACCAAGCCATACCACGCTGACCATGCTTGGCTCATGATTGTGGCTAGTGTCTGTCATGGCTGTTCTAGGAGGTCTTTTGTCTTCTCCTTTGGCCATTTTGTACATTGGCCTTCCTCCTGATCTTTGTGACCTGGGGAGTCCTTATTTGGTCATGCATACACCCACTAAAGCCACCGCTTTTTGCAAGCTAATGCATTACATGTGTGTAGGTACCCAGGAAGTGGGCTGGGATGGTCTGCTCCTAATCCACACCATTGGTGCCAGTATGTCTGGTGTGGACGAGTGACCACTGCTGGCGTGGATGTGTGGGAAAGACCTCCTCATTGGCCAACTGGGTGCTAGCACTCACTGAATTTGTGGATATCAGGAGGGGTCCTGAATGCAGCCCTGCAGATCACCAATTGGTCTGAATCGATCTATACATGGATCCAGGTATCCAAAGGAGTGGAGCAGACAAAAAGGACTATCCGGAATCAAGCAGAAGAATATTGGCACCCTGAGCCCCGCTGTTGTCTCAGTGGAGCCCTGATTTGTGCTTGATCTCTGAAGGCCTGCAAAGGCACTTAAACCCCCTGGAGTGGTGGGACCAATCACTCTCGTTGCTTCCTTGGTGCCCTGCACACCAGCCTTCTCGGAAGTGACCCTGGTCCTTCCAGTGGACTGACCAGCTTATACCTTGGCACCCATACTTGAGCATTGTTTCATCATGTTTTGTCTCGATCTTTGGAGGAATCTTAGTTTGGACTGCAAAGCATCTTCTTGCCCAATTTCGCTGTCCTAGATGCTTTCGGACACGTAATAGAGGCGTGCATCAGACCGCAAAACTTGGCTGCCCATGCATCACTGTGCGACAGTGGCATTTGCTGCTGATGACTTTCCTGTCTTTCATCAAGTGCTCTGAGACCAGCTGCATTGGTGCTTTCTTGGTCCTGCAATTGAGACGAGAGATCCAGCTCGAGTTGTAAACCAGACCTGCATCTGCCCCCGCAGCGCCTGTGAACTTTGAAGCTTAACGAAGGGTGGGATTTCGAACTCCAGGCTACCCTCTGCAGAGCTGCCAAGTTTGGGCGGAGTGAGCTAAGGGCGCTGAGTAATCATACCACTTACCGGTAGCCCCTAGTTCATCATTTCCTTTTTCATGCACAAAGGATCCATTGTGGTCCTTGCCTTGGCGTGGGTGGCCTCTGCTTCCAAAAGTTAGGAACAGCCTTGTTCTCACCAGCAGTTCCTCCCCTGACTCTCAGAATGGAATGTCCTCACTCCAGAAATCCTCCTCTAACTTTTCCACCCCATTGAATATTGTACTTTGTGTATTTATGCACAACCGAGTGCTTTTACGCATGAACCTGACATTGAGCACAAGGCTCCAATCTTTCTAGGGCTGGACTTATAAAGTTAGGGATATCCATCTCTGGAGTTTGGAAATGTGTTAAGGTTTGTCTGCTTTCCCTCCTTACAGGTTTTGGCAGCAATCTGCACTTTACAGCATTGAACGAAAAGTGACTGTACATATATTTTACATAGTGTGTGTTTAAGTAGTGATAATACTGTGTTTTCCATTATTCACTTGTGTTTGTTCTGGGCCTAATAAATTGTGTATTTTTGATATACTACTCTCTAAAGGTAATGCTTGTCATCCTACTGTGTGTGATCATCCAAGACATCAGATCGCCCTAATTTCTCCTGAGACTTAGCCCTGACTGCCCTCCGAGCGACTTTGAATTGTCCTAGCTAACTTCACAGAGGTATTCCATGTCTCACTAACAAGGGTGTCCTCCTAAACATCTGTTCGTTCAACAGAGCAGAGTTTAGAAATCCATTCTAACAAGGGTCATTTGGGAATGACCAAAGCTAAAGGAAGATTTACGGCTGATTATTGGTGGCAAAGGTTGGATGTGCAGATTGAACAGGTGGTAAAATAATGTGAACTGTGCGGGGAAGCAGACAAGATGCTAAGAAATTACGATCATCCCCTCAGACTGTTAGTATTGCTGAGTATAACATGGGAGTCTGTGGCAGTGGATATTTTAGGGCCCATTGGAGAGTAGAAGGGTAAAAGGAAGTATTATTTGAATTGATGGATGCCTACTCCAAGTGGGTGGAGGCAGAAATGGTGCTTGAAGCGGACAAGCAAGTAGTCATTTGGTTTCTGGATGGAGTGTTCCAGAGAGAAGGTAACCAGGAAAGTTGTCAATGGACAATGGGGTGCAGCTAATGTTTAGGCTGATGGAAATGTTTCGGGAAAGGGTTGGGATAGTGCATCACAAGACAACACTGTACCATCCCCAGACCAATGGGGTGGTTGAGAGGTTAAATCGCACCCTGATGGATAGTGTTAGGATGATCACATCTGCTGGGATTTTGTGGGAGAAGCCAGTAAGGAGGAAGGGTTGTGCCTACACGTGGGCACCACATGCCACCACAGGTTTTGTGCCATTTGAGGTGCTGAGAAGGAGAAAAGCCAACACCTCTGTTTGTCCACTGTGGCTAGGGAGATAGGGGTATGTGGAGTGGGACCAACAGAGGTTGAGAGAGGTGGTTGAGAGAAAGGATTTAAGGATGAAGGAGAGGTTTGATGAACTGAAAATGGTGACAAAGTGTGAGGTATCGGAGGGAGAAGGCGTATGGGTTAAGAAACCAGGAATGGTACAAAAGGGTCGAAAAGGGAGGTAATTGGATCCACAGCAGGTGAGAAGGGTGCTCGATGATGCAGTTGTATTGGAGGATGGCAGAGCCTGGAACAAGTCCAGTATTACGAAAGGGAATATGAGGTAATAAAACCATGGTTATGTGGATGGAGGTAAAAGGGGGCAGGCATGTTATATCGCTCTGCATTGCATGCTGGGAACTGTAGTATTAATTAACTTTGAAGCTGCTCTTTTACTATGTCAAATGTGTATAGTTGAACCGTGTTCTATGCTCCAAACTGGAAGGATGTGGAGTGAGAGTGCTGAGAAGCTCAGTTTGTGCTCAGCTGGAGAAGATACAAGTAAAAATGAGAAGGGCTTGGAAGCCAGGGGCATGATTAGCTACAACTTTGTACAACTTCAATAAAAGAGAAATAACAATCCGCCAAGTGTGTGCAATGTTCTTAATTTCAGTATAAAAGACATAAGTGAGGTTTAGCATGTATGACTTGGAGTTGTATTGTAGCCACATGTGTTTTGTTAGTTTTTTCAGAAAAACTAAAGCGTGATGTATTTTTAGATGTAAGCGGTTTTATGTGAAAATGCAGCTATACATTTTGTTACAGATAAATATTTTTAAAAATGCTATAAATACACTGTTGAATGTTTTGTGTCCATTGTATCTCTATATGGTGCCAAGAAGGTTGATCACAGGGACTGTAGCTATAGCGGCAATAGGCACTTGCAACATATTCTAAAGCTGGGTTAAATCAGTAATGTAATTCCATCCTAGAATATTTAGGGGAAGTGCTGGATCATGATCAGGGAGCCATTAGGAAATAACTAATGTTTCAAAGATGGTATATTTCTCACCAATATTATATTTCCATTTCAGTCCCTTCACTTTTCTTTTACATTTAGTTTAAACTATCATGCAATACTTTCAAATCACTTGCACATATACAGCAAATGTTCATTGACCCTGGATCACTGTGGTGTACAAATAAATTAATAGAAAAAGCAATATTTAGAGTGGGTTTCCATGGTTTTAAAAATGCCAAATACCCTAATCAGGCTGGAGTTCCCTTTTCTCAACATTTGTTAATTATATTTCTGTACATTATTTAGGGCCCTATATTGTCCTTTCTTTTTGTTTTTCCCTCACTTTGGTCCATCTATTAAGTCATTGATCTCATTCTTCAAAATTACATTTTTTAATATTTTACAGTTTGCAATTAGCTTACAACTGTTATGGTTCTCACTATACATTTGACTCCTCAACCATCTTATCGCCCAACTGTTGTGCGGAGCCAATGCCTGTGGGTCTTGAGCTGCCCACGTCATCTGGCACTCTCTGCCTCCCGCTCACCTGGAGAGGAAAGGACCCTCCGATGCTGATACGCCATTGCACCATCACATGACCATATCTGTGACTGCAGTCCTTCTAGGACTGCTCCTGACTCCTCGGCCGTCTAATCGCTGCATTGTTGTGAAGAGCCACTGCCCGTGAGTCTCAAGGTGCCCCTGACATCTGACCCTCCCTGTCACTTGCTCACCTGGAGAGGAACGGACCCTCAGATGCTGCTGCCCCATCACACCACCAGGTGACTATGTTCATGACTGCAGTCCCTGCAGGACTTCTCCTGACTCCTTAGCCATCTCATCACCCCAGTGTTGTGCGAAGCCACTGCCTGTGAGGATAGAGGTTCCCCCATCATCTGTCCCTCCCTGCCTCCCACTCAACTAGAGAGGAAAGGACCCTCAGACGATGCCACGCCATTGCCTCATCACATGACTCCCTTGTCACCTTTTCAAATGTCCACCTCCTAGGGCGTCGCTGCTCTGGGCATCTTCATTGAAGGGCATTGAACTCAAAGGCTACTACACACCCTGTTTGCTCCTGTTTGTGCTATGAGCACCCATATATTCACTATTCCATGCCTCTCATATTTATTCTTTGTTCCATTCACGTGCAACCATAACCATGTTCGAGTCCTACTATCTATATATCCTGTTCCTCCTCCTAGCCCTGTCACTCATGTCTTTTCCCATCCCGTCCATATTGGCCACGCACTCTCCTTATCAAGACCCTTCCTGCTCTCTGCCCCCTTCTAATCTGATTTAACCTAATCTATCTTCCTCTGCTGCTCCTATTCTCTCTGTTGGTCTCTGGATGCCTGCTCAATCTTCAATACGTTGATTATTGGCCTATTCTTTCCACTTAACCTGCAATTTCTCTGTTTGACCGAAACAAGGCTCCCTCCACACAACACTTCAACGCCTTCCTTTCTTATTACTCCTTCCACAAAATGTTCACATTGATCATGCACCACTGGCCATAGTGGTGGTACTAGTATCCTTTTTCATTCTTCCTGGACCATTTCTACTCCTCTTTCTAATCTCCCCATCTACAATTGTTTTGATTACCATCTTTCTTCATTCTCCAACCCACATGCTGTTACTTTTCTCACTATCTACCACCCCGTTGGTCCTACTCACTCTTTTTACGACAAACATTACCCTCTACTTTCCTTGCTTCTTCCTTTGAATTCTCCTTTTTTCTTGGTGATTTTAATCTTTCATCTACTCATCAGCCATCACCCGTTATCCCTCTTCTTGAATCCTATTTGGTGTTTCAGCTTTCTACTCCTTCCTCTCATGTTTCTGGCTCATCACTTGATTCATTTTCTCTTCTCTCTCATTTGATCTTTCAGTTTCTTGGCATCCGACATACTCCTCTGGCCATTCGTTGTTTTTTCTCTTTTTCCCTCCCTCTTACTACCACTTTCCCTCCACCCTAACCTACTTTCTCTCATAGCGACCTTTGCTCTTTATTTCCTACCTCCTTTCTTTCCTCTCTTTCTTTTTCGACCACTCTTTCCTCTCTTCCTGCTTTATCTTCTCTTCCCATTGACACTGCTTCTTCTACTCTTCAAACCTCCCTTTCTTTCACTCTTAACCTACTTCACACTTCTGCCCCTTTTGTCCCTTCTCGCAAGCTTTCACAACCCTTGCTAACTCCTGGACTTCGTTCCCTTCATTCAGCATTTTCGGAAGATGGAACATTGCTGGAAAAAAGTATGTGACCCTTCTGACCTCGCTTATCTATCTGTTCTTAACGCTTCCTATTATTCATCTCTTTTGGTCACTAAAAAACTAACATTTTCCTCTTACTTCCTCTCTCACACATCACCCCTGTCACTTTTTCCAGGTTATTAACACATTGCTCTGTCCAATTGCTTCTGATTCTTCTATGTTTCTCTTTTAATTTTTTGTAATTCAGTGTATAGCAACACATAAAATAAATGACATATAACTTATCAACAGTATTCTTTTCATAAACATACTAAGACAGCGAGTGTTACTAATTTACTCCACTAAACAATTCAGAAAACCCTTTTATAAAAAAAAAACAAAAAAAACAAATTAAGAGAACTTCATTTCAACTACACCAAATGCATTAAAGTAAATAACATAACAGATTTCCAAATCAAACTTATCTTTAGTTCTGATTTCACCAGCTCTCCATTCTCTGCATTAGTTCATTCTGATTCAAAGTCGAAAAATCTGCTCCTTATTTATCAAAAAGTCTAGTATTTTGCTGTAAATTCATTACACTCCTCTCAACATTACAGATCGAGTATATTTTGACTAGCCATACATCTTTCGAACAAATCACTTTTGTTTTCCAGTTTCTTAAGATTAGCCTTTTTCGCAACCTTGGAAGCCTTTAGAATGCAAGTTACTTGATGATATGACAATTTTTCCTGCTCAGTGTCTTTGCCCAAAATCCGTAATCTCTTAGAACTCTGTTTGTCATATCAGTAATCCTGCTCCAAAATGTTTTCACCCTGTAGCAGTCCCACAGCATATCTTCAAGTGTACCTTTTGAGTGTCTGCATCCCCAGCAAGTGTCAGGCAAGCTTCGGCCATGTTTGTATAAACTTTCTGGTGTCCAGAAAACACTGTCTAGTAACTTCACCTGCCTTGCTCTCTCACTAATATTCATGGACATCCTTGGAATATTTCAACACAGAGCTTCCCAACAGGATGACATCATTTCATCTATAAGGCGTTCAGACCAAGAATTTAAAAGTTTATCATTTCCACTTGTCTATTTGCTTAGAAGTTTATATACCCCGGACTGGCCTCTTAGGCTTTTAATAATAACCTTTAAATCTGAATCTTCCAGAGCCACCAATGGAACAGCTCTTCTTAGTAGTCAACACTCCCCAAAAGTGCAATCATTTAATACATATTTTACTTTCAATTCTCGAAACGAGAGCCAAGATCCAACCTCAAAAAGGTCACCAATCACCTTAACTCCTTCCAGGAACCATTCTGGCTGGACACATGTTTTATTGTTGATTTTTACAGCTGGATTCAGCAACATTTATGAGGAAGCCATTAAGCCTATGTCCATGCCCAGTGTCAAAGTCATATTATTCCACGTAGATCTGAAGGACTCAGTCAACATACATTTTTCTCCCCAACCTTTGCTTGAGCTCGAAAGTAAGGCCAATGGATTTAATGGGCCAAGCATACTTATCTCAGCTAAAGCCCATTCATCATATGGTTCACTTAAGAATGGCATCAAGTGCCTAGACATAAACTCCTGATGTTATTTGGAAAAGTTGGGAACATTTAGTCCCCCTCTTTCACTTTGTAGCTGAAGTTTCCACAATTTTATTCTCAGTGTTTTATTCTCCCATAAAAATGATTGGATCATACCATCAAGCTGTTTCAGAGGGGCACTAGGAGTTTGCGGACTCTCAGAAGGCCCAACACCTTCCAGAAGACAAACAGAGGACTCAGTCAACGGCAAGTTCAAACTACGGTTTGTTACAGACAAAAGAAACAGGGATCAACACAGGGACAGAAGAAATCCATGGACGTCCCAACTTCTCCTGGATCGCAGGCCAGTTGTGTACCCTAATTATGTAAGAGTGACTTCACAACCTTGGCCCTTCTCCAGAAAACCTATCGGGCCACTGGATTGGGTACTGAGTAATATATCACCTATAATGGACACTATACATGTCATTCTACTGGCCCTTGCATGTCAGGTGCCTGGCCTGGTCCATCCCCAAGTCACTATCTATAGCAATGTTGCAGTGTGAGGGTCGTGTCATTGGTTCTTGCCCAGTGCTACCTCCCCCTAGGATACTGAACTGTTGTTGGCTAGAGCTGACGTCCTCAGGCCTGGGATTTGCAAAGCTTCTCAGCTCTTGGTGTACCTTTTCAAGGTAATAAGACTCACCATGGGTCTGTATTGTAACTTGTGGGTGCTACCTTAGTCTATGAGAGTGCTTGTTCGCTCGGTGCACCACTTGTCTCACATTGTAGCATCTTTGTTGCAGTCTTCTGTCTGGTAGCGTGAGATCGGCTCCCTTTTCCAGCGCTGGTCTCTGTCCATTGTCTGAGTCGGCCCGGGTCACATGTTCGGAGACCATGATTTGGAGCTGTGCAACTCTGAATTATGAGGAATTATTTGTATTTACTGCAGCTGGTGCTACTATCATTCAGGGAATTAATGGAATGTCATCCATATCTTGTGACCTTGGCAGCGGATCCTGTCTCACACATTTTGCTCTTTGTCCAGCCTGACTTCAGCTCTGCTCGGCTCTTGCTGAGAGGTCTGTGGCCTGCTGTAATTTTCCTAAACCATTATAATGCAGTTTCTACAGTGCCATGCTATACTATATTCTCCATAGGTTCGTCACACTTGGTTCTGACAGGTCCCATAGCTGCTCCTGCAGTTCCGTAAGGTTATTCACATGCAAGCATCTGCAATCTTTGCTCATGATCTCTTGCTTCTTGCGGTTTCTGCGTTGCTGCATTTGGCTAATGGCAAAAATAATAAAATCAATGACAGTATGTATATGTGTCTGTCCTCTAACTATAGAACGGTATGCTCATGTTCTTCATGTATTCCAATGCGTGTTTATGTCCTGGAGTGCGGATGGCAGGTGTGCTTCATGTCTAACGCTGCTAAATCGTGGTGTCTCTAATGACGTCAGCAACATGGCTTCTTGGCGCTTTAATCAATACTGTCAATTGAGATGTTTTGGTTGCAGCCTGGGGCCCCTCGTCCACTCTGGAGTAGATTTGTACCGCACCTGGTCTGTAGGGCTGGCTGAGGGGGTATCTCTCGACACACTTCAACTATAGGTCTGTTGGGGATTCATCTGAAATAGAATGGGTGATTGCTGTGTTTCTTGGTCTTCTTCCATGTCATGTATTTCATTGGAGAGGGAGAGGGTGGCAGCATTCCCCATCCCTCTTCAGGGTCCTGACATCACAACCATTGACCTGAAAGAGGAAACCAAGTGAGACTAGGGAAAGGGGATCTGTACTGTCAGAGACAAATTTAAAGGTGATTCTGCCCTTAAATCCTATGAAATGAGTAAATAGCCACCTGTAGGTAACCCTGAGTTGGGGAACTTACACCTTATCGCACAGCTCTGCAAAATGCAAGCCGTGGGGTATATACTGTGAAGGGTTTGGCTGTGCTCTAGGGTTGATCATCCCTGATGACTGACCTTTGTGCTTGAGAAACTGGATAAATAAACATGAGCAGATTTCATAAATAAATATGTATATATATACATTGGACCCTCATAAATACATAAATAAATTGTACCATAAAATGAGGGGTGATGTGGCGATTTGAACTTCAGACATAGAATAAATAACTATTTAAATAGTCTAAATTCATGAGCATTTGATGAGAGGTGGTTTGGCTCTTGAATTTCAGACAGAGACTAAATAAATAATTAAATAGCATCAATTCATTACCTTTTGATGAGGGGTGGTTTGGGGCTTGAATTTCAGACAGAGAATACAATAGAGCCTATTTACACCACTGTCTAGGCCCTGTTGACGGATGCTCTCATTTAAACCCTAAGTAGGTCAGCACCTAGGCACATACTACTTTCTTACAGCATCTCATTAGTAGACATAAAACATTTCGCCTATCTATACAACTTGGGGAGGTTTCATTTTTTTATTTCTTTCCTCATCTGAGGTAAGCCCTGGAAGTTACCACCGGCCTGTTAGCAGCTGCAGTCTGCCACACACACACATTACACAAGATCACAACAACACCAGACAAACCATATACAATTACATGTAAAAGAAACAGCGAATGGAAAAAACGGTCTCTTTTGGAGACGCCAAGCTTCTTCTTTCGCTCATCCAATAATTCCTTTCAAATATGAAACCCTGGCACCCCCGGCACCTGTTTGTAAGACCCCGGCCATACTGAGGCAGAGGGGGAAAACACATCCCCACTTTCACCAGTACAACCGAGCACACTTCCGTTGATACTGCTGTCACTTATTTAATACTGAATCAACGACATAGTGCGTATTACACTGGCATACAATACTCTTGCTGCGATAACATCATTTTCTCCTGTGAGGAAAAGACAGTAATGTAAGGGGGTAGGTTTATGATTCCTCTCTGCACACAGCCAAAATTAACCTGGTATCAACTCGAGCCACACAGATAAGGACATTAACTGGAGATGCACACTTTTGGTTAGGAATCCCACGCAAATAAACTTTGGTAGGAAGAATTACCAGCTGAGGTAAATCACTATTTATATGTGCGCAGTCCGTCCGTCACTGATGACAGAAACAGGCCCTTCACTCACTAGTAACAGGTCAAAACATGGCTCCTCTGTCAGATGCCGCATGGGTGATTGCGTATATCCCCATACAAGGTAAATAATCTGCTTAAGGACATTTACGGACTCTCTTACCTTCACCATGAGTGGGCCCGCGACAGGGAAAACAACTATGGGTTACCACTGATTCCGTTTACTCGCCCCATACACTTGACAGACAACCGCTGCCAGCAAGGCCACGCCTCCTCACAGACTTCATGAGGGAGGCCAGCATTTCCTACTCTGGCCTATTCCTTTGTCTCTGCACCGATAGCCCAGCCAGCCTGTCAGTGTGCTGTCGGGTTCTGTTTCTTTGCTTGATCCGGTCATCGTCACGCTCTCTGCCAGACCCTACAGCCTGCCTGCTACATCTATGGTCGAATTGGCTACACAGGTCACAATAACAGCCTCGAGGAAGCCTGAGGTGGGATCTGTGTCAGGAAAAACTCCCTGGAGTTGAGGAAACCCCACTACACCTCTTGCACACATACGCCTCTCTCCCTGTCTTTCCAAAAGCGCGGGCTCCTCGTCATACTGGCAGGGATATTTCACCAAAATGTCAGGGGTAGCGGAAGTGACATCACACAATGCTTGACCCCTGATGACATCACAGAAAGTGATGTCATTTGACCCCACCCTGAAGTGATATCGCGGGAAGCGATGAAACACGACCTTTCACCCGTTGACAAAACAGGAAGTGGCATCACATAGCATTGTACACTACTAAAAATATGGTTACATATCACTATAATGTGATGTACATTTCATACAAGAATGGATCGCCATATGTATTGTTAAGATCAGTGTGTATAGGCCCATATTAGCAAATTACTGTGAATGCAAGCAGACGTCCATGACCAAATGATAATGATGTGTTATTATATAGCACTTACGCTTAAGCGCTTTACATAGAAGAAATATACACCCAATATCACCCAACCTGTGTTGGTACCCATTTATCGACCTCAGAAGGATGAAAGGCTTAGTTGAGGCATTTAAGAACAGACTAAATAAATGACTCACCCCCTGAAGTGTGCCTGAAACAAACCTTTAATGAGTCTAGCAATTATTGTATAGAATTCCAGAAAGACACATTTTTTGGCATTCCTATTCTTTCTTATTTAGGTTCAGTGCTGAAAGTGTTAGACTTGTGGCACTCCTGTTCTTATTTTCCTTATTTTTTTTAAGGGGCCTGAACAAGAAAGCTAGCCACTCCAGAATTAAAGAGCCACATGGTGCTGGCCACAGCCCAGGAGCTTGCATTGCAAAAATAAAAAATAAAAAACATTTTTTTTGTTCTTTTTTTAGAGGTCGCAGAGGAGACCTCAGAGGTCGCACTTGCAACCTCTGTCGAACCCCAAATGACGTCCCTGCATACTGGGCCATTCTAAGGTTGTTTTTTTGGGGGGGCGGACTTGAATGATATAAAATAAAATATTCATTAACTGTACAAGCAATCCCCCTGCTGGTGGACTGTACTAATACCACCCATTTCGCATCACAAACTGAAATCCCTAGACTTGCGGCAAAATGAAGGACATCGGCTTTATTATTTTACTAGCCCAATGAATGGGACAGATACAAACAAATCCCCACCCAATATCGCAAGACACATGCATGAAAACAAATATCATGATTGTCCTAGCCACCACGAATAACACAAACACACATTATACCACCACCTCTTATACAAAACACGTCAGATAAGATTTCATTTTACATTTTCATTTTCTACATGATGCAGGTTCAGTACCCCGGTCTTTCAGATACCGAATTATATGAAGGGTTACACAAAGGTCAGCTCAAGCAGGAACAAGTGAACAATCAAGGTCTCCATTTAGAAACAGGCGAGTCAAAGTGAGTGTCACACTCACCTTTTCCGCCATATTACCAAGAAATGATTTCGGAAGTGTCAAGGCATAGGAAATAGAGTGAGGGGACATTAGGTTGGTCAGTGTGAGGATATTAATATAGATTGCATGTATGCAGTTCCTGTCTGTACTATCATAAGCATGTGCAATGTATCTATGACAGCATCTTCGTGTAGGTTTCCAGAATGTTGATGGAGCCATACACGAAGATGCTGCTGTAAAAGAAGTTGGCCTCCTGGGGGCTCCTCCAATAAAACCTATATATATATATATATATATATATATTACTACGTGTAATGTGTTTTACATATTACATAGAAAACACAACAATTGGCGACGAGGATCCACTTTGCAGGAGGGAGCCCCCGGGTGCATTCAGAGGTGATTTTAGAAAGCAAACGCTCTGCATGCAACGAGGTTTTGCTTCGTGAAGTTACTGAATCTACTATGGTCACAGCGACAAGGATTGAGGTGAGCGGCGCAAAGAAGAAATTATATATCTGCTTAAAATACGAATGCTCCGCGAGCGGGTCCAACCGCTCTTGATATTAGAGGAAGGCACCTCCGTGCGTGCCGTGCGTGCTGCCATTTTGGATGTTACTGGGCGACGTTATGAAATGTAAACATACGCGGCACGCGTACGACACGGAGATCACGTAGCATCGTCGCTACGGAGGAAACAAGCAGATGAGTGAAAGCGCCACTAATTGAAGTAGAATCACACGCACGCATAGAAAGGAACGCTTATATTGATGTATCTGGATTGAATGCTCACATGAGATGATGCAGAATAAAATGAACATTGACTGTGAAGTGTATTAAGAAAAAAACACATATTATACAGCAATTCTCTTCAGTAAAGGAAAGAAAAGGAAAATACAAAGCAGCAACAGGAGGTGTTTAAATAAAGAAAAGAGGAAAAGACATGCAGAGTATAGCTGCCCCAGAGAAATTGTTGCCACTGCCAGGAAATCCAACTTATCCCTGGGAACAATGGCAAGATAATTTTCAAGTGTATCTGAGGGCAATAGGTGGCTCCAAGTTCAATGATGACCAAAAAGAGGTTACACTTCTAAATTGCATAGGGGCGGAGGCACTCAGGATTTTCAGGACATTACCTGACTTGGAACATGTTGAGGAGAGCTGGGGTGAATCCTCAAGTGCAGCTAGGAAATATGATGTGGCATTTGCCAAACTGAATAAACATTTTGGGAATAAAACTAACATTGTGTTGGAGAGATACAGATTTTTCACAAGGAAACAAAGTAAAGATGAGAGTATAGACTCCTATTTGGCTGCACTGAGAGGGTTGATGGCTACATGTGCTTTTACAGGAGTGGCAGATGAATATTTGAGAGATCAAATGGTTTTACATGTAGCAGATCCTCGCATTCAACAACGTCTGTGGCAAGCGAAGAACCCGACACTAGAGAAGACAATTGAAATAGCCAGGTCGATTGAACTGGGTGAGAAGTGTATGAAAGAGGTTCAAAACAAAGTGGAGATTGCTGAAATAAAATCTATTTGTGATATGGACCATGGACAACATAGCAATCAGGAAGAAGATTTGATTGCCATGGTTAGGAGGTTAGTTAAGTCCGACACAAGTGGTGGTTCTAAACAAGAGAGAGGAGGCATGTTCAGACAGGATAACAGATGTCCAAAATGTGGATGGTTTAGACATGCAAATGCGGAAAGAGACTGCCCAGCTGTGTCAGCAGAATGCTACAGATGTGGACATCTAGGTCATTTTGGAAAAATGTGTCGCAACAGTAGAGGAAGAGGGAGATTTAACAGCCGGTATGGCAGAAGTACTGGTCGATACAATAGAGGCAGAAGTGCAACTATGATGAGCTTAAAGGCATTGGAGGAAATTGGGGGTCCAAGCAGCTTGTTGGCAGTCGCAGATCGATTTGAAGGTGGAGTACAGATACTTGCCATTACACCAGGTGAAAATAAATGGCATAACTTTACAATTCATGGTTGACACTGGTTCTCCATATACGATGGTTGATGTGGAAACGTATGTGAATACATTGAAGATGAAGATGGAAGAGTTACAGATGACAAAAATTAAAGCGACAGGTTATGGAAAAACGCCCATCAACATTATAGGTTTCGTCTGGGTACACTTAAATTTTGAAGGAAGGAAGACATACTGCAGACTGTATGTGGCTGAAAATGGATTTTCAATAGTAGGATGGTGGGAGCAAGCATCATTGAAAATCAGAATTCACCCAGGTGAGAACGTACCCATTCTATGTATCACTGAGAACATTTGTGACACTGCAGAGAATTTGGCAAAGTCGTTTCCCAAAGTATTCAATGATAAAATTGGCTTACTCAAAGGGTTTGAACATCGCATCATACTGAGAAGAGATGTGAAGCCAGTTGTACACAAAGTGAGGAACATACCCATCGGCACCAGAGAAGCATTGAAGACTGAATTAGAAAGGTTATGCATACAAGACATTATCAAACCCATTGAAAGTTCGGAGTGGTTATCCCCTATTGTACTTGTTAAAAAACCTGATGGATCCATCAGAATGTGCGTAGATTTAAGAGACTTGAATGCCAATATATGGATAGATCGGCATCCTTTGCCGAATATTGGGGAAATGTTGACCACCATGAAGTCAGCAAAGTATTTTTCGACGTTAGACCTATCGTCAGCATACCACCAAGTTGTGCTAAAAGAAGAGTCTAGGCATTTGACATCTTTTATAACACCGTTGGGAGCTTTTAGATACAAGAGAATGCCTTTTGGATTGGCTTCGGCAGCCGCTGTGTTCCAAAGGTTAATGCATCATCTGTTTGAAGGATTACAAGGAGTACATTATTTCCAAGATGATATTTTGGTGTCAGGGATGTCTGAAGAAGAACATGATGCAAAGTTATTAGGTGTGCTACAAGTTCTACAACAGAAAGGAATGACACTTAAAATTGAAAAGTGCAAGATCAAGAAAGGTGAAGTTACATACTTGGGTCATAGAATAAATGCTGATGGAATAAAGACAAAAGAATTATTAGTGGACACCATTCTAAAAATTTCTGATCCTAAAAACAAGGACCAACTTCAGAGTTTCATGAGGTTGACAGAATACTACTCTAAATTCATTGATCATTATTCTGACAGAACTGAGAAAATGAGAAATTTCATGTGCAAAGGGACAAAATTTGATTTGTCTGTAGAATGCAAGAAAGAATTTGAACAAATCAAAATTTTATTCAACAAGGCACCGGCGTTGAAGATGTTTGATTCGAGTGCAAAGACAAGAATATCAGTTGATGCAAGTAATATAGGACTAGGAGGTGTACTTGAACAAGTGCAAGGAGGTGAGATTGTTCCTATTGCTTTTGCCTCAAGAACATTAAGTGGTGCTGAGAGAAAGTATTCGACAATAGAGAAGGAAGCCCCTGGTGTAAAGGGGATATTAGAACATTTCAAAGGTCTCATTTGGGGTATTCCAGTGGACATTAAAACAGACCACAAACCACTTGTTCATGTTCTTAACTCAATGAATCCCCACAAGACATCTCCACGTATGAGAAGGTGGACACTGATTATCATGCAATTTAATGTGACCATAAAATACACTCCGGGAAGAAACAATGTGGTAGCGGATTGTTTTTCTCGCCTACCGTGTGAAGATGTCACGGCTGATTGTGAGGACAAAGAGGAATTAACAGAAGAACAAAACATGGATTGCATCATAGCTCATGTGCATCCTAGTTTCTCAAGGGAGGAATGGATTGAAGCCAGGGAAATTGACCCTGAACAAGAAATGTTGAGAAGAGCCATAGAGAACGGTTGGAAAGATACTGACGACAATATAAAGTCCTGGGAAAGATTCAAAGATTAGTTGTCAAGTGATAAGATATGTGTATATCGAGGAGATCGCATAATACCTCCGACAAACTTGAGGAAGAGGATTATGGACATTGCCCATGACGGCCATGTGGGTAGAATGTTGACAAAAAGGAGAGTAAGGGAAGCCTATTGGTGGCCTAACATGTGGGGTGAAATGGAAACTCTAGTCAGAGATTGTACTGCATGTGCAGTGAGCGACAAAAGCAAGTCGACACGTGTCACCCCATTGCAGCCAGTAAGTATTCCCAGTACGGTATGGACGAAATTAGCTATTGATATAGCTGAACCATATGAAACATTGGAATCACAAAAAGTTTACTTCATAGTGTTGGTGGATTACACGTTCAAGTGGGTGGAATGTGGTGTTGTTGAGGACTATGTATCGGCTATCAAAGTCATGAAGTTTTTGGAAGAAATTTTTTACAGAGAAGGAGAACCGCAAGAACTTTTGTCAGATAATGGGGCTCAATTCATGTCTTTGGAAATGCAAACATTTTTGAAGGATAGAGCCATTAAACATAGCACCATGGCCCTGTACCATCCAATGGGAAACAGTTTGGTGGAGAGGATGAATCGTTTCATAAAGGGGATTATTCAATTAGGTGTTGTAAATGGGCTACCGTGGAAAGAGACGCTCAAGGAAGCCCTCAACACATACAAAGTTACACCACATTGGATAACTGAGGAAGTTCCATTCACATTGATGAGAGGACGGATATCTACGAATAGACTGAGGCCTGCTTGGATGATGAACAAAAGAAACAAAGCAATAAACTTGGAAGACATTGTCAACAAAGTGAAAAAGAAACAAGAAGAGTATAAAAGATACTATGACAAGCAAAAACATGTTCAAGAGAGTGAATTTGCGAAAGGTGATTGGGTGAGAGTGAGAGAACCAAAACGTGTAATGAAAGGAGAGTCAAGATTTCATCCTCCCCAAAGAGTGGTAGAATGTTCAAAGAAATCAGTGATTTTAGAGGATGGCAGGAAATGGTCATGTGATGACATAGTCTTGGCAAGGGAGGAGGAAGTAATGAGAAATGAAAGAGAACGAGACATGTATGGAGAGACATTCAAAGATAAGACATTCAAGGATAAATTTGAGGAACCACGTATGATGTGCAAAGAAAGAACACAAGGAAAGGAAACACAGGAAAATCCACATGAGGAAAAAATCATCAATAGTCAGCCAATATCAAGACACAGGAAAAGAATGTGGAACCGTAAACAAGACTATGTGTATTATTGAGAACTTGAGAACTGATGGCATGCGCCAGGATTATGTTACACATCTGTGTAACCTGAAGATATCTTGTATCCTTTAACTTTGGTGTAGAAGTTTAAAGTTAATTAAATTAATATTATATAGCATAGCATGAATGTATTGTCAAAAAGAAAATGTTCAATATTTTAAATTCATCATAAATTGAATTTTATTTAGGAAGGGAGATGTGAGGATATTAATATAGATAGCATGTATGCAGTTCCTGTCTGTACTATCATAAGCACGTGCAATGTATCTATGACAGCATCTTCGTGTAGGGTTCCAGAATGTTGATGGAGCCATACACGAAGATGCTGCTGTAAAAGAAGTTGGCCTCCTGGGGGCTCCTCCAATAAAACCTATATATATATATATATGTATGTATTACTACGTGTAATGTGTTTTACATATTACATAGAAAACACAACAGTCAGCAGAAATATCTTCACTCATTTTCTTGGATTGGAAATGAAATAGATGTATTTTCACCCAAATAGAAGCTGATACAAATTTTAGTGTATTCAACGGATACAAAGCTGCCTCAAGATGCTGCTTGGAACTCTCCTCTAGGTCCCTGATAATCTATTGAAGGCAAAATCCAGATGTGACCTCATCATCCCCTTAGTTTTGCCAGCTCACTTGTGCCAAGCGCCAGAACAGGTGAGCAAGTGCCTTAGGAATAGTTTTTTTAAATAACACTGCTGAAAATGCAGTATATGTATAGGAAATGTACAAGAAAGGAATTTTACACTTCATGCGCCTGGTAAACTTTTATTCTTTCACTTTAAATGGGAAAGTGTGGGATTCCCTGGAAGAGAATGAGGTCCCTGGTTATCATACATTAGGGAGCAAACCCACTGGCAAAATATTTTAAAACGCCACTGAGCTTATTACCCCATTGGTGCAAATATATGTAAGATTCTTCTTTTAATTAATTCATCAGACCCCACCACTTTTAACCAAATTTCAAGTATGCACCTTGGGCAGGAGAGCGGTATTAAACAAACAGGTAGGAAGAACACATAGAGTACCTTTGGAATAACAGTCTTCCTACCCCAATATTAGGCCTCAATGCAGCCCCACTTTTTCATGTAGGCGGATCCAGTACCATGTGATGAGAGAAGATAGCACAGTGTACATTATTAAAATATGTTTAAATTGTTCCATGTATAATCAGGACTATCAGGCTGGCAGGAACTCTATGAGTAGAACACTGATGATGTCACTGTCACAGCTGTATGATTTCACAATGTTTAGAGGACATGAAGACATTACAGTCTGCACATGAGGGACCTCAACTACAGTAGAGGGAAAAGGAACATCAGAGAGGCAATATACATTAGACAGGCCACCTTTTATTCAGGTTCAAAGATGGCCTGATTTTCAGTAGACTTGTAAGTGTTATATCCTTTTAGTTTTGCTCTTTATCCCCCTTCATTCATGGGGGACATGGTATCGCACACACTGCTGCGACGTCATGATGACAAGTGATCATTTCCCCATTGTGACAAGCCTCCACTATAAACGGCTATTCACCAGGGATCTGCAGCATTGGAGACCAGGACCATGGTCAGGGAGGTTCACTGCTGGAGCAAGCTGCTGAGGGATAACCAGAGCCAAGGACCAAAGAAATGAAGAGGGCAATGTGTGGGTGAGGGACAAGGGGAAGAAGGTAAGCATATAAACCAAACAAACTAAATCAAACAGAACAGAATCCCCAAGTGAAACCAAACTGAATACCAACCTGAAACCCCATTTCAACCTTACCCTGAAATCCTGCTCTCCACTGTATCCTCTCCTTTAAACTAAATCATTTTCAGAATCTTCTTTCTCAGCTCTCAAATTTCAACCATTTTTCAAATCTAATTTCTGAATTTTGACTTTTTTCATCCCAATATATTGCTCCAATCCTATCCCAACACTACCCTGATGATTTCCTGTTCCTTTAATTTCTACTACTGACTCTGTCCGCCGCATCCCTCTACTACTCAGCCCTTTCCCTGCCCTCCCTTTTCTCTCCTGATTCCCTCATCACAAACACACAACCATCTCTGCCCTCCATCTCCTCTAACCTCTCAATACCTTTACCTTTCCTCTCCCCATGCCCTCTCATATTCGTCTCGTTCTACGCTCTACTTTTATCTTCCTCTCACTGCTCCCCTCCGACACCCTCGCCCTTCCCACTGCACATCTCCCACAAGGCACCTTCCCTATCCACATGTCTCCCCCTATTCACACTTCTCTTCGACCCCTTATTTGCAATTTGCCTCATTCCCTCTCCCCCTGCACTGCCCCTGCTCCCCTTAACCATCTTAACCCTGTCCCCTCTCCCCTGCAGCAATACCCCTCTCACGCTCCCTCTTCTGACCCTGTTCTCCACTCCACTTTCTCCCTTACCCTGTCCCACTTACTGAGCTGGGCTCTCCTCTCTCTGTAGCTCGCTCACCCTCTTACCCACTAGTCCCCCTTAACCACACCCATCCCTCCATCCCCTCTCATCTCTCAGCCCACCCTTCCCCAATCCCTCTCACACTGCCCTCATCCTCACTCAACCCTCCACCTCTGCTATCCCCTACATCTCCCTCTCATCGCTGCCCTTCTTCGCCCTTATACAAATCCCCCTCTTACTCGTTCCATTCTCCTCTCAGGACTCTCCCACCATACCAATGCCTGTAACCCTGTCCTCCCACTCCCTTTCCAATCTTTCTCTCCCTAAGCCCATCCCAATTCCTCTCTTCTGTACCCTCTTCCATCCCCCTCTCACCTGCCTAAGTTCACCTCTCTATCTCATCTTGCCCTCTTCCCTCGCACCACTCAGCTCCCTCCCCCACTGTCCCTCCATCACCCATTCTTATTTTACTTCTACTCTCCCAGCTTCCCCCTCATCTCTCTTACTACATACCTCTTTCCATTTCCCATCTGACCCTTGCACTCTCTCCCTTTCCTAACTCTCTTGTAGTATCTTCTTCCCTCACAGCGCATCTCCCATACATCCATGTTCCTGTTCCTTGTCTCATTCCCCTAACCACCCCTTACACTATTACCCTTCAACGTTGCCCCCTCCATTTGACCATCTCAGCTTTCTCATCTCTTACTACTTCTTATCCCTTAGCCACATCCTCTTCACATGACCCATTGCCCCCTCCTCTCCCCGCTATCACTTCACCCCAATCCCAATTCCCTCTCTATCCCACCCCACTCCTCCCTTTCCCCATCCCCTCTCTACTCCTCTTGCTCTCCACCTCCCATCCCTATTTCCCCTACTTTTGTCTTTGTCTTAGCTCACCCTCTCTCAGGGCCTCATCACGAATTCGGCGGTAACCCCTAAATCTGGCGGTAGCGCTATTACCGCCGGAGTTAAGGGTCCGCTGAATCAGGGCTTCGGCGGATTTCACCCCAGCTCTGAGCTGGGGGGAAATCCGCCAAAAATTCACGCTATTACCGCCAACGGGAAATCCGCCGGCGGTATTAGCGCGAAGATTCTCCATTGAGCCCAATAGGGAATGGGGGATTCCCGAATGGGCTCAGTGGGGAATGGGGATTTACATTACCGCCAAACTCGTGATCCGGCGCTATTAGCGCCGGGGAGTTCGGCGGTAGGACTAATACCGCCCGCGCTAATAGCATTACCGTTACCGCCCAAGTCGTGATGAGGCCCTCATTCCTTCTATCCTCCCGCTCCTCTATCTCCTCATTCTGTTTCACACTTACTCTTACCCTCCATACTACTGCCCGTGACTCTACCTCTCCTATTTCCCTCTTCTCCCCTCTTCTGATCTCCCCTTCTGACTGGCCATCTCCCCCAGCTCTTGCCTTCATCTCCCTCCTCATGTCAAGCCTCCCCCTCTTGACCCCTTACCTGCTGTTCCCCTCTTCCATTTTCCCTTTCCCCTCCCCTTTCAACTTTGCCATGCACAACTTTCCTCTGCCATTTTCACTGCCCCTACTCCCTCTCAACCCCAGCCCTCTTACCTCAAGGGCTCTGCTTTGTACCCCATCCCCTTCACTCTCTGCCCCATCTGCCCCTGGCCCCCTCTCCAACTTTCCCCTTATCCATTCCCCCTTACTGACCTGCACTTCGCTCTCCAAGTAGCCCCCTCTTCCCCTTACGCACCACCTCCATTACTCATGCCCCTGTATCCCATCTCCCGACTCATCCCTCTACCACACACCCTTTCCCCTATCGCCTCTCAACCTTTCCCTCTCTCCAATGATTAACTCTCCCGAGCCTCTCCCCCCTCTACCTGCCTCTTCCTTACCTCAATGTTCATGTTCCATTTCCCATTCTCCTAGCCACTCCCCTTTATATGTGTACCCCTCACATGCACTCTGTGCCCCTGTTAGCAATTATTTCTCCCCATCTTACCCACTTTCTAAAATACACCCATCCCTCTTCCCTTTCTACTTCACTCACTACTCTTTCCTGATCATCCCTTTCCCCCTCTCTGCTTCTTACCTCCCATCGTCCTCTCCCCTCCTTTTGTCTTTGCCTTCCACTCAGATTTCCTTCTTCCATACCTCTTCATTGTGGCTTCCATTTCCCTTTGCTCTTGCTCTGTCTCCTCTTCATTCTCACCTCCCTTCTCCTCCTGATTCTGTCCCCTTCAATTTCCCTCTTCCTACTTCACTCCTCCTTCTCAACCCTTCTCCAATGCCCCCACAGTCCCATCCCTCCATCTACTCCTACACTCCCTGACCCCATGCACTGTCCTCCAATCTCACTGCTTTCCCTCTCCCTGTGCCACCTCCCATCTCACCTTCTCCTCTCTACCCGTCTTTGTTGCCTTATTGTCTGCCTCCCCTTACCCTCTTTCTTCCCTAATTCTGTCTGACTCTTGCATTTCCCTGTCCCCTCCTTTCATACCATTGCCCATCACCCTTGCACCTTCTCCCTTAATCTGTACCACTCTCACACTCCCTGCTACACACTCATCCCTCTTATCCCCCCCAACTTGCCTTCAGCCCATCACCCTCCCAGTCTCCTTCTGCTCTCTCTCACCTAAACCTCATTTTAGTCACATCTCTATTCCCTGCACTTTTTATTCCCCTTTCTCCCACAGATATGTGAAATATTCCTGCATGGGACATTTTACCCCATTTTTTGCATTATTTCTTATGGGGGACACTGCATATCCCTCTTCTTCTGCCTGGACCCACATGCCCAAACCTCCATTTTCTCTACTGCCTAAATCTACTATCACACAAAAAATGCTGGAATATATAAGGTCAAATGTTCCATAAACAAAAGTGGGGAAACGGTTGCAAGGAAACCCCCTCTCTTCATGCCCCTCACTTGTCTCCCCATTGCCCCTGTATTCCCATCACACCCCACAATCTCTAAATTCATTCTCCCCTCCCACCTCATCCCAATGCACCTCCTGCTCTCCTTACCAATCTCAATCTCTCTCACACCCATTTCCCTCATACTGACTTCCCCACTCCACTTAATCCTGTTCCCCACCCCCTTCCTTCTGTGTTTTGCTCACTCCCCTCTCCTTACCATCTCCCCATTCCATCTCCCCTATCCCATTATCACATCCATCTCTCAATCTCCCTCCTCTCTACCCCAAACTTGCCTATTGCCCCTTCCCCTATCCTCTTGGTCTCTTTCCTCCATCCTTGTCTTCTTCCCTTCTCTCCATTTGCCTCCTCCGTTCCCTCACACACACTCTCAGCCCTACACTCAACCCTCACCCCATCTCTTCAGCCCCTCTCCCCTTTCACCTGTCCATCTCACCCGAACTCTTCTCTTCCCTTGACTCCTGTCCATCTCCCTTTTCCACTCCCTTCCACCCCTTGCCCTCTCCCCCTTCTTCCACAACTCTATACTCCCTTCACCTTCCTCTCCCCACTACCCCATTTATCTTTCAAATACGACCTCCTCCCTCTCCCCTAGCCTCCTTGTCCTCTTCTCGCCCCTTACCCACTCTCATTCCTCACTCCTCCCTCTCCTTACCCCAACAACCAATCGCCCCTCCTCCCTCTCAACCTGCAGCTCCCTCATCACCGCACTTTTCTCTCCATGTCTATCTAAAGACCATCTCTCACTCATGCCAATGCCCCCTTCCCTTACCCCTTCCCACTCTCAATTTACCATTGCAACCTCAATCCTTCATACCTCGTTCCCACGCTACACTTCTTCACAAGCCTGCCCACACCTTCTGACCCAATCCCCATCCATCCACTTTCACCTCAACCCCTCTCAACTTAAATATCCATCGCTCTCCCCTCCCCTTTTTACCTCATGCCTTATCCCTACTCCCTACACCTGTGATATGCCCACCCTCTGACCTCCCTCTATCTCCTATCCCTGTCCCTTCCCCTCATCCCCTCTACTCCTTCTCGCCCTGCATACTCCGCTTTCTCCTATCCCCAGCTCTTTCTCACTCTGCTCACATTCCCATTTTCACCCTCTTAACTCCCCTTGCATATTCATCCCCCTCTCTTCCTCCTACTTCTTTCTTCTCTAATACATTCCCTCACTAATTTCTCCTTCACTTCCCCTGCATTTCATTCATCTGCCTCTTTTATTTGTCTCCCATCATCCTGCCTCCTGTCAGGGCAGGTAGTTGGAATAGGCCTGTAGTGGTTCACAGGATTGGAGGTTGTTTCTTTAAGAATAAGTATTGCCGGTTTCCCAAGTTAAGATGGAGGAAAGCTGGGTTTATCTGATTGGCTGGGTACTTGGCTGGTGTGCAGGGTTCTATAACTACCTTTCATCTAGAGAAATTCAGAGACAGGTTGTGAGTTTTTAAGTTCCTTAATTTAGGCCCAATCCAGAGTCCAGAAAATTCCACTAAGATGTAAGAATTCTTCAGAAGCTGTGAGAGTCCTATCTTTTGAAGACCACAGGTGGGAGTGTTTTATTTTAAATCTTAAAGACTAGAAAAAGCAGCAAGATAAGTAATAGAACATTCTAAGTGTAAAGTAAAGACGAACAGTATTTATTTTTAGGAGAAAACTAACAAAGAAGGAAGTCTTTTGTAGCGACTGAACTGTAGAACTTTTAAAGCTGTATTTAGTTATGTGCATAGTTGATGAAAGAGAGCTATCAAGAGCGTTCCGCTCCAAGGGCGTCCTACATAGGTAATGTAATTGGAAGTGAGCATCCCCCAAAATACAGTGATAACTCCCCAACGAGAGTCGATAATAGACACACCCCAGGAGGGAATGAGACCAAGACCAAGTGCGGGTGAAGGTAAAAAGTACATTTTATCCAAAATAAAATATGGCAAGCAGAGAACTCTGCAAACTCCGAGAGCGCTCTGCAGACAACAGAAAAACATTCATATTTATTACAAAATCACTTCATCTATGAGGTAAACTATAAGGTGCACATATGTTGTGGGTATTGGATGGCGAAGACTAGATACTATGTAATCCTTATGTTCAGTGCTCCAGGATTGGCGGATTTATCCTGACAGTTACGACCTAGGTACAGTAATTATCCATAAAATGAAAAGCGACCATGACCCACCCAGCAGATTACATAAAACAGGTGCGGGATCTGTGGACACATGAGACGCAAAGGTTACTGGGATGAATGTGTACCCTTGTTCTATCACGTATTGATAAAGGGATTGCTGACAGAAGTACAGACATCATTAGATAAGATTGTGGGCATCAAAGCTAAGGGCTGGCCAGAAATACAGGTAATGATAGTGCACTATTGCAAACGAATACAAGAGAGTGAGAGGCAGGCAGCTCAGAATGCAGCAAAAGCAGAAAAAAAATTGATGCAAAAGAAGCTGGCAAAATATACCATAGAAGGGGCACTGCTTGTACCCACCATTGCTGCCACCGTAGGATACACGCCACAAACATGAGGTTATGTGCTGCCGCAGAATATGCTACAGTGGGGAATGGAGCTGCAGAGAAATGATATGCATGGGTGATCTTCTCCATTGGGAGAGGGTACTAGCAATGAGGAAGGGGAGGATATACAGGGGTAGGATACAGGGTCATTGGGCCATGTTTCATAGACCAGAACATGGGGCATGTTGCATGCAATTGTCCTTTTGCACAACAAGCCCACAAACAGGCAACACAGATGGCACAACAGCAAGGAGGGTTAATGATGCTGCCACAGTGGCAGCAGATGCAGCCTCACAGAGCACTGATGCAGCAGGGGCAGATGTCCTTGCAGCAGGGAGCACCACATGTAACTGGGGGTCCATAGAGAGGGGAGCAGGGACCTCAGCTACGACACAGCCTCCAGCAGTAGCAGCAGGGAGTACCATGCTGCTGGGGCAGAACGTGGGACCCCATTACACTGGGATAAGTGTTGTGGGGGATACCCCTTTCCCCCAGGGCAACACGCAACAATAGGGGGCCCACAGAAAGCTTGAGTGTCTCCAGTCCTAGCAGTAACTTATGGCCCTGACGAGGAACCCATGGTAGCAGTGAAAATAGGACCTAGGGAATGTTCTTTTGTCATAGACACAGCTGCAACAAAACCCTGTATATGAGAGGGGGATTCTCATTATCGAAAAAAGATCATCCACACACAAGGCTTCTCTGGAGCGGTGGTCATGGTACCAGTCACAAAAGATTTGTCACTAACAATAGGGACACAACACATCGTAGCTCCACTATTGTACTCCCAAAACACTCCCATCAACATATTGGGGACAGATTTACTCAGCAAGTTGAATGCTATCATATCATTCACAGAGCGAGGGATGGTATGCACAACACCAGGCGTCTACTACACCCAAGTGTCTGCGCTCTTGTTAGCAGCACATGCTCACAGCACATTGCAAGGTCAACTCATGTACCTGAGCATGTTTTTGTACGGAGTGTAGATACTGCTATGATGGGTCCTGGGAATACAAGGGAAGGTTGTTCCAACTGGCATCAGAATTCTTGTTCAGACCACAGTGTCAAATGGACAACATGAAACGCACCACACTCACGCTACACTTAGAGGGGGTAATAGTACGTAAGTACATGGTAATCCTGTGTGGGACAAACTATGACAATATGGAATGGCGCACAGTTTTCTGCATCGGCCCAACATTAACAATAACAGGAGTAACGGATGAACAGCTGTTCTCTGAAAAAGAGGAAGAGGGAGAGATGGTATTTTAGCTACAAATACCTTGCCCAGTTTATGTAGTGGAGAAGCTGGTACCAATGCTGACACAACTGGTGAAGAAGGGGAGTATCCACGCAGGTGAAGACCTCAAGAAAGTCCCCAAACAATTATGGAGCAAGGGACCCATGATTTAGGAGTAATAAAAGCAGTGGGGACAGGGAAAATAAAACTGAAGGAGAGAGCACTGCTCCCCGAGCTAAACAATATCCATTGTTTAGAGAAGCGTATGAGGGAATATACTCGACATTGCATGCCCTCTGGGAGCAGGGTATCATACAAACTTATTCCTCGCCATGTAACACGGCCATATACCCGATAAAGAAATCCAAGGCAGGGTCCAGGAGATTCATACAAGATGTACACCCCCTAAACAATGTTGTTTAGGCCAAATTTCCAGTAGTACCAAACATCCACCACAATATTTTGGAACATCCTAACACAGGCAAGGTACTTCAGTCATTGACATGAAGAAAGCCATGAAGAAAGCCTTCTTTTCCATTCCATTGCCCCCAGATTCACGGTACCTGACAACGGTTACGTATCGGGGAACGAGATTCAAACACACTAGACTGCCCCAGGGGTACTGTGAATCACAAAGTATTTTCAATAGAGTGATCCAAATGGATCTGAGCACTTAACAAATTCCAAGCACAGTGATCCAATATGTTGATGACTTGTTGGTATGCAGTGAGAAAGAGGAAGAGCGTAGGGTAGACTCAGTGCACCTGCTGACATTACTGGCAGAGAAAGGGTACAAGGTGGATTAAGGGAAAATTACAATACTGTCAGGAGGAAGTAGTGTAACTGTGGCAAATAATTTTCTTTGAAGGGTGCAGGATAACACAAGAGTTGAAAGAGGCAATTAACTTGACAGCACAGCCACGCACAGTAAAATAAATGCATACATTCCTGGGGTTGTGTAATTATTGCAGGGCATGGGTTTTTGATTACTCGACCTACATCAAACCCTTGCTGTAGGCCCTAAAAGAAGCTCAGAAAGAGAAGGAGTTAAAATGGACATCTGAAATGAGAGAACATTTTACAGAACTTAAAGAAGCTTTAGTACATGCACAAGTATTGGCAACTATAGAGAAGAATTCCACTTGTTCTCCCACTTGGATGGCTGTCCTTCCACAAAAGAAACCATAGGGGAACAAACAGTTGGCCTACTGCAATAAAAAATGTGGTGACAATCATGATGGTTGCTGTAGGTGGAGCATTCACTGTTCGCTGTCCTGGAAAAATAAAAAAACACACTAACGACACAGAAGGCATCGAGGTGCAAGGTGATACTAAAAAACCCAGCCATAGCGATAGTGAGGTGTTGTGTGGTCAGTCCAGCAACATTTGTAGCAGAACCTGCAGCAGAATAGTATTACATTCATGACTGTGCAGCACATATGGATTGGATGGAAGGAGACATACATGTTAAAGAAGAAGCAGTAGAAGGTGCAGACATGGTATATTTATTGACGGGTCATCAAGTATAGCCCCTGCTATTGGCAGGAGATATACAGGAGCAGCTGTAGTATGCCACATACATGGGGAATACGTAACAGCGTCTCAGATGCGATTACCATCACACCTGTGTGCACAAGCCGCAGAGCTAGTTACAATGATAAGTGCATTAAAAATGAAGGAGGGACATGCAGCAAAGATATTTTCCGACTCTGCCTCCACTCAGTATTGGCCATATGGGAAAAGAGGGGTTTCAGGAGAAGTGATGGGACACCAGTACAACATGCCAAATTACTTGGGCAGTTAATAGATGTGCTAAAATCCCCGGTGGAAGTGGCAATAATAAAATGTGCAGCCCATACAGGTGGAGAGGACCAAATATCTTTTGGGAACGAAAAGGCCAGATTTTTCCCTTTCTCAGAATAATATGCAAAAGCTCCCTGGCCGATGGCATACACAGTGCATCCCGACACCCACATTTCGCCTGCACTGTGCTATTAGCATCCAAAATGGTATGTGCAGGAGAGAGAGAGGCACATGCATTCTCCTGCTCGTGACAATTTAGTTCGGAGTCAAATGGTGATCTGCGCCATGAGAATTGCATAGTGCAAACAAAGTGAAAGGCAGACAGTAGAGCCAATTCTCCCGAAGTGTCTCTGACAACTTGGCAATGCACTCTTTAATCACGCCATTTAAGCACTCAACATGTCTGTTGGCTTAGGGATGGTACGCATAGCACAGTTTTCGCTTTCTACCTAATAAGGAATTTATTTCCTTAAAGACGTCATTGGCAAAGTGCTGTCCATTTTCAGACCTCAGCACTTCACAAACTCCCCATCTAGGGAAGACCTTGCATACTAAAAATGTGGCTGCCGACTGCGTCATTGTGGGCACATGGTCCAGCCACAAGCCAACGTGAGAAAGGACATGCAACAACAAACATGTACCTGTAAGAAGTACACCTGTCCTGCATGTTGACATAGTCGATATGCAGATGCCGGAGAGCCCTTCTGGAAGTGGCAATGTAGTTTTCACAGTTTTGAGTGTGTGCCCTGCTGTGAACCTCTGGCATGTCACAGAATTGTTTCCAAACTCAGTTACTAATTCCTGTAAGTTTTGTATGAACAATTGCTCGTTATTCTCTGCAGCCACATGCTCCTTTGAGACATGTTGGATAATGCAACTTATCCAGTACTGTTTTTAGCAGCATATGGGGAATCACTGGTTTCCCTGTGTTGTTCTGTCTCCATTCCAAATCCGCGGGTGAGAGTGAGCACCCTCTCTTTTTCCACAAATCCTGCTGAGCACCCTCTCTTTTTCCACAAATCCTGCTCATGCTGGGGTGTGCCCTCCTGGGACTCTATCTCTTGAACAATGGGCAATGCAATGAATTTCTGTGTAAGTGTGCCTTTGTAGCAACACCATCAAGGGTGCTTGATCCTTTTAAAAGGGCGTGAGAAATTTAGTGTGCAATGACAAAAATGCAGCAGGATCTGCTCTGTCATTACCTTTTGAAATTATATCTGTGCTGTTTGTATGGGCTGAATATTTTATTAATGCCTGTTCTGCTGGGAGGTGTAGTACATCCAGTAGTCAGAACAGTATTTCTGTATGTTGTACGGGGAAGCCATCGCTCCTCTGGAAACCCCTCCTATTCCAGCGGTCCTAGCCTAAGTGCACTGTGGATGTGCCAAAGGCTGAATCTGAGAATAGGTTAACTGCGTGTCCTTCTGAAATGTCTATTGCCATTATCAGAGCCGCCAACTCAGCTGCCTGTGCTGAACAGTGCAGTGGCAACCTCACCTGAGCCACACCCAAAACCCCTAATCCTTGTAACACACTAACAGTGTGCCTGTATGTCAAAAACCTGTACTTGAAACTATTGTTGATGACCCATCAGTGAAGAGCATGTCTCCTCCTTCAATGGGCTCTTCTTGTACTGTAATACCTTCTTCAACTGTGTCCATGTATGAGGCACGATTGTGCACATATTCCCATTCCTCCACTGGCTGTGCTATGAATGTCGCAGGTTGACAACCCGACACCTCACTACCTTGATTGCTGGTTTGGACAGTATCTCCTGGTAGCCTGACACTCTGTGTGTTGTTAGCATGGCCTTTGATTTTTCTAATATTGCAAAAAGTGAATGCTCACCATATAGCGTTACTTCACAGTCCATAGTTATTGTTGCAGATTTTTCAATGGCAAATGCCGCTACAGCCAGTGCCTGTTCACATGGGAAATGGCCTTGCATTACTGTGTACACCAGGGGCTTGTGTGCTTGTTGCATCTTTTGGGTGAGGACAGCCATTATCACTGTGACGTCAGAGTGTGAAAACAAGTAGAACTTGTTCTTGTAATCTGGGGTGGCTAGAACTGGTGTGTGTGATAACACTTCTTTAAGTTCTATGAATGAGTTGTTTATTTCAGGTGTCCATATTATGGGGCCTTTCTCTTTCTGTTCTTCTTTTAACCCCTAAAGGAGGGGCTTGTTAAATGTGGAATAGTTGAAGACCCAGGCCCTGCAATAATTGCACAGGCCTAAGAACTGCTGCATCTGTTTGCCTGTACATGGTTGTTGTGTTCTGTGTATTGCTTCTGTGGAGTGATCTTCCTACCATCAAATGATATTATCTGTCCTAAGTACACTACTTCCTTTTGGCAATGCTGTAGTTTCTCCTTGTCTACCATGTATCCCTTCTCTGTCAATAATGTCGAAAGTGTCAATAAATCCTGCCTGCACTTGCTCTCCATTATGCTGCACATCATCGGGTCATCCATGTACTGGATGACTGTGCTGAGCATTTGCAAGTTGCTTAGATCCATCTGGATCACTCGGTTGAACACACTAGGTGACTAAGTGAGTGTGTTGGAACCGGGTCGCGCGATACGTGACCCCAGTGATGCCTGTACATGGTTGTTGTGTTCTGTGTATTGCTTCTGTGGAGTGATCTTCCTACCATCAAATGATATTATCTGTCCTAAGTACACTACTTCCTTTTGGCAATGCTGTAGTTTCTCCTTGTCTACCATGTATCCCTTCTCTGTCAATAATGTCAAAAGTGTCAATAAATCCTGCCTGCACTTGCTCTCCATTATGCTGCACATCAATGGGTCATCCATGTACTGGATGACTGTGCTGAGCATTTGCAAGTTGCTTAGATCCATCTGGATCACTCGGTTGAACACACTAGGTGACTAAGTGAGTGTGTTGGAACCGGGTCGCGCGATACGTGACCCCAGTGAGGTACTGTGAATCTAGATGCAATGGGATGAAGAAGAATGCATTCTTCAAATCAATAAAATGTGTCATTTCTGTTGGTATGTTACACAATATGGTAGCTGGATTTGGTAACAGTGGAAACTTTTCTTCCACTACATCGTGTATCTACCCCATAAAGAAATATTACAGGATAGCGTGGTGAGTCTTACAGGGTGCTGTGTGCGAATAATGCTTGAATAATTTCTGCAACCCTTGCAGAAAAGATACTGGGCATTGAGCATACAATGCCTTTCTCTGAAATGTTTATGGGCATGTTCTTTGAGTGCAAGAGGGGCACTACAATTTGCTGTGGACCTATAGTGAGTGGTAAGTCTTCTTCATAGGAACTGTTACAACAGGCCCAGAAAATCCCTGTGTGCCGATTACTTTGTCCAACAAGGGAAAGACACCCTGCTTAATGCAGGATTTGGTGGCTCCCGTATCAACCAAAAATGGGAAATCCTTTTGTCCAATATTCGCTGCTACCTAAGGTTCCTCTTTGGGGTCTTTAGTTACTGAAAGGATTGGGCACACATGTGTCCTCTGTCGACACTGCCTATTGGGCAGTTGGGCCTTGTCCTGGGAATGGGTTATCTCTAAATACAATCATCCCAGTGTAGTGTGGTACAGGGTTCTGTGCTAATAAGGTGCTATCCCCGTGTGTATGTACCTGTGCTTGAGCCTGTAAGGCATTCTGCAGTACTGTCGCTTGCTGCTGTGTGTTTGTCTGTGGTTTTGGAGCAACTCCAGGTCCTACAGGCTGCATGTTCTGTGTGAGAGGTATTTCTTGTTGTTGAATATGTTGCTGCATTGATTGTATCTGTTGCTACATAGGTTGTATCTGTTACTAGATAGGTTACATGTATATTTGGGACGCCCTTTGGCCATACTGCAGCTGTTATTCATGCGGGCATGTTTGTGCAAAGTGTCCTCTCTGTCGACATCCAAAACATTGGTCCTGCCCCTCCACAGCCTTATCTCCTCCCTCTCCATGAATACCCTCTGACCTGATGGTAATATCCCACCTACGGGTAGTACCCCCTTGATGATAATACCCTTGTTGATGATATGCCCCCCATAGGGGATACCCTCCCTGCTGCTGGGTATCCACCTCCTTGTTGTGGGTTTACACCACCCTGTGGCTCGCCCACTGTGGGAAACTACCCATGTTGGGCAGGGTCTACTTCGAGCTGCCGTGGGGCGCCGTTTGTAAATACAGCCCCTTCCATGGATATTTGTGCTAACTTCTTTTGCACCAATCTCGTCTAAGCTTTTATTGTGTTATTTACAGCGTCTTTCTCTCTTTCCTGTTTTCTCTTACAGAAATGGACAATGTTTGTCTATATTTATGGCCACCTCTTCACCTCAATCCCTATACCTTCTCTAGTGATGCCTGCACATCAGCGGGGAGACCACTGAGCAATAGGTGATCAAATATGGGTATGTTCACGTCCCATGATTTTCAGGTCTCCATTGTCCACACCTCCTGTAGCAGTTGTATGTATTCTGCAGGGTTTTTCGTCTTGTTTCATTGTGCGTGCTAAAATGACCTGCATGCCTGATGTGTCTGGGTACATACTCCTCAATGCTTTCCACACGTGTGTGCAGTAGTTATTAAAGGGTGCACCATTGTGTATGTTACTACTCAGTTTAACTCCATTATATCCTGCTTGTTCCCATATTTTCTTCCCATATGTTGTCCCCCTGTTTGCCCATTATGGCTGTGAATAAGCTTTTCATGTTGCCTATCGCCAGGGTGATCCCTGCTATCTCCTTCCCGAGAGTGTATATCTACTTGCCTGCCCCTGCCACAAGGGATGTCAAGCAATACATCAAATTGTCCCTATTCATGCTTTGGCATGGTATATACTGCTCTCACTCCCTTTGCCCATTTGTAACAGGGGCAGCTGGGTTAGTAGTGCATGTGTGGCCTGCTCCTTGCAATGTTTGCAACCGCCACCCTTTCCGTCCTATTCTTGAGGCTCTGGGACCAATCCCTCTCTATCTCTAACTCTGTCACCCTGCTCCTCTCCTTTTCACTCTCTATGCCACGGCTCCTTCTCCTCTAATCCTCCCTTTCCATCTTTCTGTCCTCATCAGATTCACCTTCTTCCCACATCTTTCCTTTCTCCCCCCTATTTCACCATCTATGTCTGTGTCCTGGGGGTCTCCCTCAGACCCTGCAGGGACCTGTTCCTCCTCCACTGGTGTCTTTTTGTCTAATTTAAACATTATCTTTCCAGACGTCCAGCCACCTGACACTTCTGCCGACCCTTGCTCCTCCTCCTTTTTGCGAAAAACCCTCTCTATCTCATCCTCTGCTGCCTTTTACACTGTTTCTAGCTGCCACTGCATGCTTTTTTCTATGTCAACTAATTACTTCTTGTTACTTGCTGCTGCATTGTAAGTGGTAGTTGTCCTAGCCTCTGGCTTTCCTTCCCTATGTATGTCTTGGCTCTGCTTGGGGACAACTGTCTTGGGTTTGTGTAGCCTGCTGCAGGCTTCAGCATTGGGTACAGCCCATAGGGAGGGGCGGTGGGCAGCACCGCCGCGTTACTACCTTTCTACTCCTCTTTTGTGGGTTCCTCCTTTTTCTTCTCATACAGCTTCCATGAGCCTAAAATGTTTTGTCTGCTCTTTACTTTGGTGCCTTGTATGTCGCCAATACATATGCAAACATGTGCTCTAGAGTGTTGCTATTGAACATTCCTTCTCCTGGCCATTCTCAGAAACATTGACCTGCTGTGTCGTGTACCCATTGAAAATAGTACTTTAATATGTTATCTCTATATTGGGGCAATGAAGTGCACATGTGCTTCAGGGTGTGTCCATAATCCGAATCAACCCCATCTTCCCCCCGTTCGCTCACTCCGACACTCTTACCACAGTCGAGAGTGCCTCCCACCTGCACTCGTCCAATTTAGCTTCCCTCCCAATTTACTTTAAAAAAGTGGCAATCACAATTGCTTCACTTGTGCAAGTCTCCAAATTATTAACAAAAATAAACATCCCACCCAACAATACATACTGAATCCACAATCCACTCCTCACTACACACACGCACACTTCCAATTTACCCTCATATCCCCACCTTCTCTCCCTTCAGCCACACATTCACTCCCACCCACAATTCCCCAAAACAACCCTCAATGGCTCTCGCCACAGACCCACACAATTATTTCAACAAAAGCTTACTGGCCCTCTGCACAGGCCCACACAATTCTATATACCAACAAATCTACCTTAATATACAACTATCAGGCCCTTCCGCCTTGGGCAACCCAACAATTGAAATGATTACTAAGCACTAATATTTAACAGCAACAATCTTGTGCCAGTCCATCCACTTCAGCCAACATGATATACCACAATATTTGTAATCTACTGTGTGCACTCTTCATCAATCAATAATCTCTTACCTCACTCCCCATAGAAAAAAATAATGACACAACTATACAATCGCCTGCAGTAAGCACCACTCCATCTAATGGAAGTCTACCACCAACTACGCAATCATCTATTCTACTATAGATGTGCACGTCACACATCCTCTCCCTAACAGAGGGGTGGAACCAATGTCTACGACTACTACAGGCAATCATCCTTCCCCCTGTAGGATGCGTCATAAACACCATAAAAATCTCTGCCACATGCATGCATGCACGGTATTGCACATTCATGTAAGGGTACACTTGCATGCTCCAGAGATCCTCAAGTCCTCTTGACGATGTGTCTTTTCCGATAGCCTGCACCTCCATCTGAGCCTGGGTGGCATTCGGGACCAGCAGACCTTTGCGAACTCAGCGTCTGCAGGGCCTCCTCATAACTGCACTTTGGACTTGTCTTAGCTTGCTTGCCCCACACCCTCAGGTGTGCAGCAAAAATATCCTCAATCACTGAGGATCTTGCTGGGCCCTCCACAATGTACCAGGGGACCTCTGCCAACAAGTAATTCCAGTAAAGAAAAATGTAATCCAAAAAAGGAGTGTAGACAAAGCAAGAAGTAACACAAATTTATTGGACCCACACCGCTGGTAACTACGGTTCAGACAGCCCTGTGGAACTGAACAGAATGAAATGAGCTTAACGCCTCCCACTGCGGCTGTATCTTTTATACATGAAATGCATATACAACATTTTAGTTACAATTTTGGGACAAGTCACCAGAGCAGATTGGTGGAACTATCTCAGACCTTTATAGTAAGCTATAACATACTTGACCCTCATTGGCTAAAACATTTCTTGGAAAATGATCACATTAACACCCCCTGTGATGTCATGATCCCACACCACCCCACAATTACGTGATTGTGCTGGTCAATCAAAAACACTTTTTGGCCATTGGTTGGCCCTGTTCAATGTACAACTGGATAAACTGATGTGTACTGATTGGACATGACATCTTGAGATGGCTAGGGGTTCAGAATTGTCACTGAGTCCAACCAATGATGTGTCCTGCTGACATCAGCAAGGACACTTTACAATATTGCACCCCAGTGACACCCGAACCTATCCCTTCTGATTGGCTCCCTGCTGCATGCCCCACAACCTCTGTCCCATTGCTCTGGCACCCCAGTTCCCTTCTCAGACCTTACTGCCAAATGTGCTCTGAAAAAACTGTACCACACCATGGCAGATTTTAATTAACTGTATTGGATTTCTATTTCTCTGCCAATTCTCCTTGGATGCGCCCAGTGGCCTTAAATGTATCTCCTAAAGCAATTTCAATGAAACTGCATTCTCCTGGGAAACTTCAGTCTTGCAACAATTCTGCGCACTGTTTCTGCTAAATATTTGAAAAAATACCATTGCTGTCACAAAACGCCTGCAGCCCTTTGTTTTGAGCTTTCTACAAAAAAAATACTTTCATATCCTGGGCCTACAAAGCACAGCTTCTCTAATGTTCCCATATTGCTCAAACTGCCCCACGGCCGCACACCATAATACCCCATAAACCACCTTATACCCCACCCTTTTCCATACCCCCATGTCTAACAGTGCTGCACCAACACCTGTGTCTCAAAAAGCGAAATGTATGCTACCTGCGCCTTGTACAATGATGCCACAACTCCTGATGACAACTTCTACGTCACCACGTTACAGTGGTCGAAGTGGGGGGGAACGGTCGGGAGCGGTGCTCCTCTACTTCTTTTAATTAAGTTTTACCACTCCTATACTTTTATTTTAAAAAGAAACAGTTCTGGAATGGTTTCATTTTAAAATAACAGTCTAGGAAGAAGTTGAAACTTGCACTTTCAGTGCACTGCACAGGACGTTTCCTTAAAGAGCAAGCACATGTGTTTTGGGGTTTTATTGTGCATGGGACGGGGCGCGGCAATGGTGTCTGTAGGGAGCGTTGCAGGCCAGTAGGGAACATAGTTCCACTACTTCTTTTCGTACACTTCGACCACTGCCACGTTACTTGCACAACTGGTACATGCAACCCCCTTGACAACATTACATTGAAACACTACCAGTGCGGGTGCATTCAACCCTTCCAGTCTGCATATACCACCCCAATTTGGCAGGAGCTGCATTGAAAGCCCTTTTACAACGGGCCCAATAGTGGTCGATTAGTACAGCTATCCCTATTTTCATACCCAGTAAATCCATCATGCCACTGCATCCTTCGTTCTTTCCCACTTTCACTGTGCAGTTGTTTCTGAAGCACAGTGAAGAATTGACCATCTTTGGAATGTGTTTTTGCCCCTTTTCATCTTCCACCCAAGTCAGCAAGTCGGCACTAAGTGTCCATTCCTCAAAAAAACTATATTGCCATTTTTCAAAATTCCCTCCGTACTCCTACTAATAATAATTGTTTATTTATAACAGGCCTAATACCAAAGAGGTTTATAAGCACGTACCCGGGATTTGAACCTGTGTTAACATCGCCTTGCTTCCAAAACAAGCACGTTGCCACTGAGCTATACTAGCCGTGCCATATTGAGCTTCTACTCTACATCCCATTATGCCTTCGACGCCATCCATCACAGGTGTACAAATTGCATAATATATGCAACTGTGGCCTTTCCCAACAAAAGGGTATTTCTTTCCCCTGTGAATCTGTGCACTTCAACAATGGATGTTCAATCATTCTCACATCACCTCTGCGTGCCTCTGACAATGTATACTTTATTAACATTTCTTTTGCCCCTTTCACTTTCATTTGCTTGATAAAATGATCCTCATATGAGGACTCTGCTTTTGTAATCCATTTTACGTAAGCCCACCTCCCCTGTAAATGTCTCTCCTGTTTCACAATGCAAAATGAGTTATGCAATGTGCTGTGTGTAGTGTTATTTTCTTGTCCACAAACACCTTGGAGGCACTCAACGCATGCAAAATGAGAGAGCAGATGATGCAGTTCTCATCTGATTTCTCCCTCCCCACCATAAAAACTCAAGGAAAAGAAATAGGCAGCGAATAAATTATTTATTCAGAAAAATAAAAAATCTGGAAAAGTTCATCAAAATACGCATTTGTTTGCATAAAAAATCAGCTATATAAATCCTAAAAAATATTAAAATGTCCAAGATTTGGTACAAGTTGATTTATGCTATAAAATACATTAAACCAATACAATCGACACAATACAAAGCTTACACTTGTAAGGTGCTTGTCAATACTGCAATTTCACAAAACACTGTATCGAGACACAAGTATTAGTTCACCATAGATGTTTTTTTTTCCATTAGTGTCCAAGCATTTCTTATAAACAATGATAATGCTAAAGCTTTAGCAGGAGATGCAACATTCAGCAAAAAATGTAAAGCTGGACGATATTGTAAGAAACCATGACCTTTAAGTATTGGCACTAATAATTTCTTCCTCAGACAATCATATTCAGGACAAAACAAAAGAAAGTGCACAATGTCCTCTAATTTAACATGGCACATTGGGCATTCCACCCCAAAATATCACCCTGACCTTTTACTTATGACATCTCCTAGCAATACACACTCAAACCGAGTAATTGGAGCCCTTTGGAATTTCTTATTGGACCAGTTAAGATAGATGTTAGATTCTTGGATTGATATTATCATCAATCGACTATTTAGTGGGTTTTGTATCACCCTCGACTCTCTATCCTCTGAAACCCATTTAAGTAATCTATTTTTAAGAACTTGACTTGTGATACTGTTTATCAATGTTGGATTCTCCAGAAAAGCATTAGCATTTACATGCCTCAACATCATTTTAACATTTGATGGCCACCTAATCCTATCCACAACATTTTTGGATAACAGATCTTTTTAAATGGACAGAGTTAGCACAGCAATCATGATACTGATAGAGTCAATTTTCTCTAAATATCTTTTATTCACATGTTGTGGCAGTAAAGAAAAAGAGTAATTTACCCTTCAAAAATACATCCTTCTGTGGTGTGATGTCACAAGTCATGTAGCTGGTCAGCTCTCACTCTCACCCTCATCCTGGGTCTGGTCACCTCTACTTCTGGCCTTTCTTCGTCTGACAGGGGGGCTGTGCCTGTAAATATTTTCCCATCAGCTATATACACCCACACCTTTTTCACTTGCACTTTCACAGAGGAAGGGGTTGCATAATGTACAGAGTATGGGCCATCAAATCGTGGTGTATGCCACTTACGGACAAAATTCCACATATACACTAAATCCCAGGGGAATCTTTTTTTCAATGTTTATATTTGTATTTGTATTTTTTTTTTATTTGTAGAACCCAAGCCAAGCCCTGAGGCAACTGGGTGCTAGTCTTACATGTTACAATAAGTCATGGCAATACATAGAAGTACACAGAAAGTGGAATAGTAATGGCACTACATGAAAGTAAAAGAAGTGGAACAGTAAGTACACATTACAACAGGGCAAATGTACAAGGGATAAATACAGTGCAATTGGTAGAAATATTTACAACCGTGGTAGGAAACTGGTTCAGTTTATGGAGCGACATGGGATTGATCCTGCTCTATTAACTGTAGTTTTACCATCATACGGAAACGGTAGAAGGACGGTTCCTCTTAGTAAGGTGGGGATGGCATTCTATTTCTTAGCGGCCAGGACTGGGAAGTTAACCCCACCTGTACGTTGTTGATTAAAGCGAGGAATGGTGATGCAGTGTGTTTGTGAAGTGCGAGTTGGTCGTGTTGAGGTGTGGCGAGTGAGGGTGTCCACTAGATAGGTCAGTGCTTGGTTGTGAAGACATTTGTGGGTAAGTGACAGTGATTTCAGGTCTATTCTTTGCTTGATGTTAAGCCATTTTAGGTTTTGGCTGGATGCTGTAATGTTATGTTTCCTCGGTATGTTGCAAGCTGCTCTGATGCATGATTTGCATTTTGTTGATATTCTGCTGTGCTGTACCTAGATACAGTGCGTTACAGTAGTCGAGTTTTCATAGCACTAAGGCTCTCGCTACTGATATGCAATTGAATGTTGATAGGTAAGGCCGGCAGGCAGTGATGAGCTTACATGTATAAGCTGTAGAAGAGGCAAGAGAGTTGGTTTGTCTTACTAATGTGAGCGCGGAGTCGATATAGATACCTAAAGTTTTCACGTCATTAGTTACCTTGATGATGTGAATAGTGGACCAAGTTTGTACAGTTTAGCGGTTGAGCCAAGGAGAACACTCAGTCTTTTCATCATTGAGACAAAGCCCATGTTTGGCCATCCATATTTGTATGGTGCTATCGATGTCGTTGAGGGAATTACTGTCAGCAATGTAGTCACCAGTGAAAAGGATGAGTATCTGGGTGTCATCCGCATAATTAGTATATGTGACACCCAGATAGTCAAGAATATCGAAAAGGGTCTTGGTGAAAATATTGTAGAGAGTGGGGGAGATGCAGGATCCTTGAGGGACACCACATGTCACTGGTGTTGGAGGGGCTGTTGCTGAGTGGGCAAAGACCCGCATGGATCTACTACTCAGGAATGATTCAATCCATGCATTTGCTTGGTCAGAGAAGTGTGAGGCAGATGACAAATGTTTGCACAATATTTTGTGATTCACATGGTCAAATGCCGCAGATAGGTCGAGTAGGAGAAGTAAGGCTGATTTCCCCTTGTCTTTTAGTATTTGAATTTGAGTCTTCAAGTCTAGGAGTGCCGTCTCTGTCCCATGTTTTGGTCTAAATCCTGACTGTCTGAGTCCCAGTAGGTTATTTATTTCCAGGAAATGCTGAATTTGCAAGTAGGCTGATCGGTCCAGTATTTTGAGCAGAAAAGGAACTGTTGTGATGGGCCTATAGTTGGATGGATTCAAATGGTCTAAAGTGGGGGTTTTCAGTAGCAGGAGTACCCAGGCGTCTTTAAGGTTATTAGGAACCGTGTTAGAGTCAAAGGAGGCATTAATGAGAGTGGTGATGAAAGGGGCAAGTTCCTTAGCTGCCTCCTTGATTAGTGGGGCTGGACAAATATCTCCTTGGCAGTGTGATTGCTTGAGATTACATATAATCATCTCAACCTCTGTGATAGAGAGGTGTTTAAATTTGAATTGAGGCATGAGTCGCTTGGGGGGAGGTGGTTGATCATGTGGGGTGAGCGTGTCAGTGAGTTTTTTTTAATTCTATTTTCTTTAGGAGCATGGTGATTTTGTCTTGGAGGGCATTCTGAATATTTGTACATCATAAGGCATCTTTAGTACAGGTGTCTGGTGGTGGAACAGGTGATTCTAGTTCCTTTAGGATAGTGAATAACTCATCTGTGTTAGAGTTGGCTCTGGATATACGGTTGTTGAATTTTTAGTTTTTTTGCTTGGATGATAGCTGCTTTATAATTAGAAGAGGCTATCGAGAAGTTACTTGTGTTGAGTTCTGATGGGGAGTTTTTCCAAGTAGTTTCTGCTGCTCTTTTGGCTTTCCTGAGAGACTTAAGGTAAGGTGTGTATCATTTATTGATATGGGCACTAGGTTTTGCCTTCTGAAGTTTGAGGGGTGCTATCTTATTAATGGCCTTAAGCATGGTTTCATTGTACAGGTCGACTAGTACTGTAGGGTCAGGATGCGGTTCGTTCAAGTGAGTGATTGATCTGAGGAGAGGTATGAGGGTCTCAAGGGTAAGATTACGTTTACTTCTAGCCATCATGGCCAGTGCTAAATTTTGTGGTGAAGTAGGTCTAGCATTGTGCATGGTAAATGTGATGAGATGGTGGTCGGTCCATGCGCATGGGGTAACAACTGAGGTACGCTAACCAGTCTAGCGTCCCACCTTTATTATGGTTAGGACCAGATATGTGGAGGGTGAAGTCTAATTCAGATATAATGTCCTTGAGGGCGCAGGCTTTAGTGTCTTTGGGGTCGTTGAGGCCCAAGTTGAAGTCACCCAAGATAATGACTTGTGAATTGGTTTTGGTGTTATTGAATAGCAATTGTGAAATGTCATTTTCAAAGGTCAAGATAGGGACAGGTGGGCGATAAATCAAGTGTATAGTAATAGTGGATGTTGCAGATGTGGCTAGTTTGATGGATAGGAGTTCTACTGATAGTAGAGGTTGTTTATTGATCATTCTTAGGTCTACGGATGATTTGCATATGAAGGGGATGCCTCCTCCTTTCGAGGTGTTGGTGTCTCTATCTGATCGTATGATAGAGTAGTTGTTAGGTATGGCCAAGGCTAGTGAGGGTCCTGATGCTGGGTTTAGCCAAGTTTCTGTAATGGCAAAAACCTCTAAATCATGAAGTGTTATGATGTCGGCGATGTCCAAGGCGTGTGCTTGGAGAGATCTAACATTGATTAGGCCTGCTTTGATCATAGTATTTGGGTGGTCTGGCTGAACAGGTCAATGGTAATGGAAGTACTGGATGTGGGAGTGGCTGAGTTTTGATTAATATTCGGTTTGGGGGGTGTTGTGTTGCTATTGGCGGAGATGGAGGTAACTTTGGCACAGTATTTGATGACTCGAGTAGAGTGTTGGTGACAGGATCTCGATCCTAATCTGTGGTTTCCGAGTGGAGTGGGACAAGAGTTCCCAGATGCGGTCAGAGATGTTGATTTGAGACACTGGTTGTTGGGGTCTGGGTGGGGCGTGTGGTCATTATGTTTGTTAGTGGTGGAAAATGCTGCTGTGGTATTTAGTTGACGGTTGCTGAGAATATGGTTGAAACTCTGTGATGGAAGTCTCTGGGGATGGTATGAGTGTGGGGTGATGCAGGGTGGTAGAAATCTAGAGGGTGGGATGTGGGAGGAGGGTAGCTGGTTCGATGTCATAGTTGATCTGTGTATAATCATATCGTAATCTGGTGTAAACAGATGTTTTTGTTACGGGTGACTCAACCAGTGTACTGATTTAGACTGGCTCTGAGTGAGGCATGCACGCACTATGTAGAGCAGCAGCATGTCTAGTGGCAATGAGAGTGGGGCATCGGTGGGTGAATTATGTGGAGTATCAATGAGTCAAAGGTAGGTGGATCTATAATCCGGGCAAATACCTGTGCTGATACCTGTGGTTTGTGCAAACTGCATTAACACGAAAGTAGCTGGTAGCTGTAGCATGGCGGGTATGTATGATACTATTAGTGAGCAGCATTGATTGTAGTGGAGTATGCATACAGATATGAGCACCAGCAAAAGGGTTATGTGCACAGGGCATAGGTGTACGCTAAATCGATAACTGGGTGAACTAGATATAACGCTTCAATTGTAACTCGTTTAAGAGTTGAGGCATGTCAGGAATTCAATCAGTGCGGAAAACACAGGCATCAATCTGAATAGACACTGCAATATTGGTGATACAGTTGCATGCAGTGTAGCCGGGACATGATCAATGCAGGGGTATCAAGAGCAACAACAGTTAGTGCACATATAGAACATCATTAAGAGGTGTGTGCAAGCAGATGTGAGTACGGACATGATCCAGAGGGTGCACCTCTGATTACTGTGGTATACAGGCACGATGGTATTAGTATGCACCGGTCATTGGAATGTCGTAAATTTAGCATAGATGTCATACTATCGCTGGGAGAGGTACATGCAGAGCAGGGTACAAACAATATATATATATATATATATATATATATATATATATATATATATATATATATATATATATACATATATATATATATATATGTATATGTATGTATATATATATATTCAGTGAAAAAACTTTGTTAAAAGGGACATTATGGTTAAGTTGCGCTACTAAAAACCTATCAAATTCAGTAAAAGAAGTTTGTTAAAGGGACGTTATGGTTCAAAGTAAAACCGAAAACCCCCTGAAATTCGGCAGTTATGGTAAGATAAGCAACCATAATTCGCGCCACTGTGCACTGCTAACACCCAGGACATCAAAGATGACATCACAAATGTCATTGATGACATCACTGATGACATCACATGGCTGGCTCTCCCTTTTTTTCCTTTACTGACATATCTAAGCCACATAGTTTTCTTCAGTAACAGTCAGGGAGTAAAAATTGAAAAGGTACTATATTTTTAGACTTAGGGTCAAGTCATATCATATGAAACATATATATAGCGGAAGACACAGGCTTGAAAGAGAGCAATACTTTCTGTGCATGAAGATAATCATTAGAGTTAACAGCACTTTCTCATAGTTTTATTTTTATTACTATACCTTCCCTGTATATGCTCATATTTGTATACAATGTACTCAGACTCCTTTCCGTAGGGTTCACTGACATCATTTGATACACATACATACAGTAAGTAGCACCTTTGAAACAGAGCAATCATTTCTCTGCATAAAGATAATCAGTTAAGTTATGAACTCTTTCTGCTACTACTTCTGCTTTTTTGCTTACTTCTCTGTCCCTGTATATACTCATATTTGTATGTGTTGTTGTCTCTTTGTGTTTTGTCTGTATTAAGTGTAATTATGTATTAAGTGGGTTTTATTAGCTACTTATTACATGTTAGATTATGAATATTGCACCTTCATCATGTATACTGCACACACTGCCTAAGTTTCTGCATGAGTTGCTGAGTATACTGGATAGAACTTCATAATAGAATGCTATTTATATCAATGCATTGCTTAATGCACTAATTAGCTCATGATATTTATTCAAATGATCCTTCACACTTTTTGGTCAACATTATAAGAATCCCTCCTACAGAGTTTTCATGAAAAGTAAATGCACATGTGATGTCATCAGTGATGTCATCAATGGCATTTGTGATGTCATCTTTGATGTCCTGGGTGTTAGTGTTAGCAGTGCACGGTGGCGCGAATTATGGTTGCTTATCTTACCATAACTGCTGAATTTCAGGGGTTTTTCGGTTTTACTTTGAACCATAACGTCCCTTTAACATAGTTTTTTTACTGAATTTGATAGGTTTTTAGTAGCGCAACTTAACCATAACGTCCCTTTTAATAAAGTTTTTTCACTGAATTTCATAGGTTTTTAGTAGCGCAACTTAACCATAACGTCCCTTTTAACAAAGTTTTTTTACTGAATTTCATATGTTATTAGTAGCACAACTTAACCATAATATCCCTGACTTTATATACATGTAACATAGAACATACTGAACCCCTAGCTAGTGATTTCGATGTCCGCGGACATATCGAAAATCTGAGCGTGGTGAATGTAAATTTGAATAGTGTGCCCCATTTCCCCTTTGACGTTGGCTCTGAAAAGAGCCGTTTTTTTTGGGTTTTTTTGCAGATGCTTGACAGACACCTGTTATTTATTATTTTTTTTTCTTACTTAACTCCTAAAATCTTCACGTAACCTTCTCCAAAGCAACCCTTACATTCCAAAACAGAATGGCATTTTTCATAAAAGATAAGGAAATGCCATCTTCTTTAAAATAAACAGCATTCCTGGAATCAATATTCTCATTATTACAGAAGAACATTACACACCTAGCATTGTTTTGCTGAGGACAAAAAACTGAACTATTGTCCCATATTGCCCTAGGTACTAATCCCGAAAAAATTACTTTGGCATTTGGAAGGATGTTCATTACTGCTTGAACCAAGTGTTCCAAATCTGCCAACAAAGTAGGGGCACTGACATAGCCCAAATGGAAAGCACCATAGTGCAAAACTACCACATGGGGACTGTTGATCCTGCCCATATCTTCACAAACTTGTACGATTCCCTGTACATTGCAATCAGGCACAGTGCTCCACACCACCTCCACTCCTTTAACATCAAAATTCTTTGCAACATGCCTGCATTGAGCATACTGTTGTAAACCATGCACAAACATATCTCCGAGCACCAACACACTGACTTTCTCCACTTCTGCCATCTTCACTACACACAGTCTCTTTCAACACAAATCCACAACCTCAACATCTGATTGGCTGATCCCTACAGTCTTCTTTCCATGCTGGATTTGCTGGAAAACCTTGGATGTAGCACGCCCTGTCCGCAGACCGCATAACTCTTAGACAGCCCTTCTACCATTTCCACTTCATTCTCTGTGCCATTCCCTCATTGGATACAGCTAAGCAGGCACATAATATGGAGAACATCCTCAGAACACCCCCAGTTTGTTTATTTTCGAACATTTCAGGACACCGCGAGTGTTCTTAGAACACATTCAACTTGCCAGCGAACAATACGGACAACGTCCTCAGAACACCGCCATTTTCTTTATGTGGGAACATTTCAGGACACCGCGAGTGTTCTTAGAACACTTTCAGCTTGACAACGAACAATACAGACAACGTCTTCAGGACACCCCCTGGGAACATTCCAGGACCCCACAAGTCTTCTTAGAACACTTTCACCGAATCCGTTCTGTTTATTTACGAACATTTCAGAACAGCCGTGTTGTCCGCAGAAAAATCGAACACAACAAAAGTGTCTAGCAAATAAAAAAAACAGAACATTGAACCTATCTCATACTCCCCCGCCCTCCCCAAACACTCTTACACACCAACACACTCCACTAAATACAATTTTTAATCCAAGTTTCACCGCGCTGTCTGCGGTCGTCTGCGAATGCAAGATGGCGGGTGCCACAGAAATTCTGATGCGCTTCACGCACCACGCCCTCCAATCAGCGAACACGTTGCATATACGTGGACATCGCGCAAGCCGCTCGGCCAATCAGGGCACTGTCCGCGGAGCGAACCGGAAAGTCCATCCGCGAAGCGAAGGAGATATCACTAATTTTTTTGCCTTACATTTTGGTCATTTTTTAAAAAACTACTGGACGGATTTACACCAAATTTGCAAAAGCACGCTTTTGGGACCAAACCCCCGCTCCTGCCGGAAATTTGGTGTAAATCCGTCCAGCGGTTTGGGCTGTAGGCGTGCGCAAAGTTTTTTCCCATTATGTCTGTGGGAAAAAACAAATGTTTTGGGACCCCCCCTATAACTTTGCCCCCCCCGGACCAAACCTCTCCAAACTTTGCAGAGTGGGCCATATAATTTTTTTGCAAAGTTTGGTGAGGATTCGTCCAGAGGGAGCGAAATTATAAGCCACCCAAAAAATGCTCTTCCTATGGAAACACCAACTTAACCATAACTACATGGACGCTACCGAGTCCTTGTAATATATATATATATATATATATATATATATATATATATATATATATATACATACATACATACATACATACATACATATATATATATATATATATATATATATATATATATATATATATATATAAAAAAAAGAGGAGAAAGTGAACCGCACTCTCTGCGGTCAATTAAGACCAAAATCCATGAAAAAACACACATAGCACAGCTCACGAAGAAAGTAAAGGTCTTAGAGTATTTAATGTGACCAAAAAATACACAAAATACGGCTGGGGAGCAGCGGCAAAAACAGAGGCAGGACGCGAGTATTCACAACCCGCACACAACGCGTTTCACACTCAACTGAGTGCTTGTTCACGTGATATATATACAGGAGGAACAATGCTCTTTTGATCACACAAGAACGTACAAAAGATAAATCAGATTTGATGGGAACCCGTGAGTATCTTGCAATGGGGTGAGTTTGAGGGACATTCTGACCAGGTTGTGGAGGGGAGTTAATGGAGCAGTCACCAGGGACAATACATAAGTGGATATACATAAATTAAGGACAACCAACATTGGATATTTTTGAGTGCAGGTAGGTGGTACGGCCAGCTGTGCTTGCGACCTGACCATGATGGGTGAAGTGCTAGAATGGAGGCAGAGGAAGTGAGCGCCAGAGGCAGGTTAGAGGCATGGAAACAATGTTAGCTAGTAGGCAGATGAGAGGTAGGTTAAGAGGATAACTCAGGAGTGAGGAGGTAGGCTTTTAGTTTGGTTTTGAACAAATCCTTGTGGACTGTTTCTCGGATGTCCAGGGGAAGAGACCTCCATGCAAGTGGAGCAAGAACAGAGAAAGAGCAAAAGCGAGAGGAAGCACAGAGTGGGCGAGGAGCCACAAGGGTAGTCAAGGAGGCAGAGTGGAGATTACGAGAATGCTTGTAGAGTTGGATAGAGGAGGATAGATACAGTGGTGCCTTATAGTGAAGTGATTATAGATTTGTGAAGTAGCAGGGGTGGTATCATAGCACCTACATCTACAAATTCCATCCTGCTGTCATTTGTTGCTTCTTGGTCCCCCTGCTACACCTGTATCTGTCGAGAAATGAATTTCAAGCATTTAATCATGGCAGTTAAATAATCATGCATTTCATTTCCTAACACAGTCGCAGAACTCAATGGAGATGATAATTCTTATGCCTGCCACTATTTCCTGAGGCGTGACGTAGTGGTCTGAGCCTGGTTGATTATGTAAGGCAAAGATAGCCAGGCGAAGGCAGTGCAACTAATTTTTATTTAAAGTATCTGGCAATTTTGCAATGCGTTTCTTCAACAACCAATTGAGATGTTCCACAACCCCATTGGCCCCGGGGATTATAGGCAGAACAATGCTTGTGCTTAATACCAAGTAGGGAAGTAATTTGAGGTAATAATTCATTTGCAAAGTGTGGTCCGTTATCTGATTGGAGCACTTCGCATACTCTTCATTGTGGAAAAACCTCATGCACAAGGAACTTAACAGCCGACTTGGCATCTAGATGGGTACATGGTCCTGCTTCTATCCAGCATGCAAAGGGGCATGCAAGCACAATCATCTATCGATAAATATTACAACTTTGGAGCATAGCAGCCATCTATATGCAAATGCCGAAATGGGCCTCTAGGACAGGGTATTGCTCCTTTCACCATTCTCAAGGTATGTTAAGTGGTATATTTATGGCATGCTGAGCAATCTATGATGACATTCACAACTCTCATCATCATGTTACACTCCATTGTATATATGTTATTTCTAGAATTTGTATAAAATATGCTGCCCTTTTTGCTTCTGCATCTGCTGCTCCATTACCACAGTAATCAAGTTTGTGCCATTAGTGTGGGCTGAGCATTTCAGCACGGCAGCTCCCATTGTTATGCTAGCACCTTGATCAATCATTCTGTTAATGCGGCATGCTGTACTGGAGTGCCATCTGCACGCTGGAACCCCCTCCCTTTCCACCATGACAGTCCTCAATGCACTGTAGATGTCACATAGAATCACAATACATCATCAATACCTGGTATTCATGTTGTTCGAATGTAACTATCATTGCCACTAACTCTTCCACCTGCACTGAAAAATGTCCTGGAAACCGTTCACTTTTCACTACCTCAAAATCATCATCTTTCCTTTTTATCACTGCTGCACCCGTATGCCTCAATCCTGGGCTATGATCTATCGTCGATGACCTGTCAACTAAGACCACCTCCCCCCCCTATTGCAATCCCCTTAATTTTGGGATCTCATTGTATATGTCAACATATGTGGTACAATTATGCACCCAATCTCCCTCCTCCACCGGTTCAGCACTAAAAGTTGCAGGGTTCATTGAGCGGCACCTAACAATTTGAATCAATGGGTTTGACAATAAATTCTCATATCCAGAGGTGCGCTGTGTGGTGAGCGTGGATTTTTGCTTCTCAAGCGTGGCAAAAAAGGGCATATTCCAGGTACATTTTTATGGAACAGCCAATTGGTATTGTGGAACATTTTTCTATTGCACATGCTGCTGCAGATAGCACTTGCTGACAGGGCTAATGTCCTCTCACCATTGGATCTACAATCCCACTTTAATATGCTAATGGTTGTGTCCCATTGAAGTATTTTTTGTGAGGACAGCTGTTATCACATACACATTTGAATGGGAGAACAAGTAAATATCTTCTTTATAATCCGGTATTCCCAACATGGGAGCTGTACTCATTGCTTTTTTCAGTTCATCAAATCCATCTTTCCTCTCAACTGTCCATAACAATATGGTGCTGTTTCGTTTCTGTGCTTCCTTTAGTCCTTCAAACCAGGGCCAAACATACATGCTATAGTCAAAGACCGATATGCAGCAATAATTACATAGCCCCATAAATTGCTGCAATTCTTTCATTGTCTTTGGTTGAGGTATATTACTTATTGTCTCTGCTCTTTCAGGTGTCACCTTTCTCCACCCTTTTGATATCAACTGGCCCAAACAAAGTACTTTTTCCTGACGATACTGTCATTTCTCCTTGTCCACTTTGTATCCCTTTTCAGCCAACCGGTGCAATAACATCACTGAGTCTGTCCTGCGTTCTTCTTTTATGGAGTTACAGACTAACAGGTCATCAACTATTGTACAATGGTACTGGGGGTCTGCAAGTTACCCAAGTCCATTTGCAGCACCCTATTAAACTCACTAGGGGATTCACACTACCCCTGTCGGAGTTTTGTGTTTTGTAGTCTGGTCGATCTATAGGTAAACCCTGTTAAATACTGTAAGTCTTCATGTAAAGGGATGAAAAAGAATGCATTCTTTTAATCAATCACTGTAAAATGTGTGGCTCTATGCGGTATGCTAAACAAAATGGTAGCCGGTTTGGGCACAACTGGAAATTCTGTCTACACAATGTTATTTAAAGGGAACAGATCCTGTATAAATCTCCAAGACCCCCCTTTTGCTTTTTTCACAGGGGAACACTGCTGTGTTATATATGGATTCAGATGGTACTATTTTCCCCTGTCTTATCAGGGCAACAATAGCTTCATAGATGCCGTTGTCTACCTCTCCATACACGGGGTACTGTTTTACTTGTGGCAAAATTGCTTGTTTCTTCAATTTTATTTTCACTGCTCCAATCTCTTTCAATAATCCTACATCATAGGGGCTGCCAGTCCATAGTTTGCTATGTAATTTAGCCAAGTCTTCTTGTAAAAAGGATGGTACCTTTTTAACCAATGATATTATCTGAGGCATTTCCCTGTATTGTACCTGCAACTGGCATGGAATGCAGATGTTGAAAATAAGTTCAACATCTGTGTCATTGTCTTCAGATAAGTCATCATCTGTCATGTCACTTAGTCAAGTACTATCAATGTGCGCCAATTAACACCTTCACCATTTGTCCCATATAATGCTACTCTGTCCTCTCACACCACTGCTGCTTCTAGCTGTATCATAATGGCCTCTCCTTCTGCTATATCTCTGGGCACCTCAGCTCTTAACAGAAACTCTGTAGGTAAGCGCAACAATTTTTCTTTTATCCATGGGACCATCCTAACAACACATGTACTCTGTAAAAGAATACTTCTGCGGTGAACGGTGCCCTTCTCAGTTGTTTTGGCCATAAAATGCTTGTATGAATTCCTGGCATTTACAAAATGAATACCTGGTTTCAAATATATTATTAGTTCCTCAGTAAATTAAATTGTCATTTTCAGCTTGCTCATTAAAATCCCCCCACACAATATGTTCATTGATGTCTTTTAGGACTATAACAGTGGCACAGCCAACGTATGCTGACCTACTGTTATGGGCAGTTCTTCTGTAAATGGAATCCTTGTCTTAGCCCCAGAGAATCCTTGCATGTCCATCATATGTTCTGACAGTGGAAACCTTCCTTCCTTGACACAGGAGCTTGTTTTCCCAGTATCTACTAAAAAGGAAAATGTTATGTCTCCTATTCTCAACCCCGCCCAGGGTTCCTCATCTGGGCCAGGAGTTACTGATGGCACTGGGCACATCAAGCCCCTCTGTGTGCTGTTGTGGGTACATGCTCATCCCTGTCCCTCCCACAATTGTCCCTCCCCGTCTCTGGACATCAGTGTTTACTTATGGCTGTTGCTGCAATGTATGCTGTTGTGGCTGCAGTGTATATTACATTACCTGTTGTGCTTGTGACTGCTCATTACCATTCATAAATTATTGTTGTGTGCAATCACATGTGCTATGCTCTTGCTGCAATTGTGGTGAGTCATAAGCACTGGATGCTCAGTTATACAGATCCCCCTCTTGGGCCATACTGCTGCCATCCCAGCTGCACTGCTCCTCTATTCCTACATGTTTGTGAATAATGCCACAGTCTTCCACATGTCCAACATTGCCCCCAAAATCCTGTGGGACCCTCTAATTGTGGTCTCATGCCATCAAATCCTCCTCTGCATCCAGTTCCAAACCCATAACCTTGTCCTCGCTGTGCATACCCCCTTGCCCTGGGGTAATAATGACTTTACCCTTTCCTTGCAAAATATCCGCTCGTACCTTGCTGTAGACCTTCGTGCACATATTGCTCTGCCCAATATTCGTAATCATTGCCCCTACTACCGAAATCTTTGACAATTTCTTTTGCACTAGTTTTGTGGAATCAGAAAAAATACAATATTACGGCGGTTACACCAAACAAAGGAAAATACACCGACACGGGCTTGTAAAGATTCCCAGAATCTTTATTACAAAACTGAACAGTATTCAACAAAGTACACTAATAGCTATTTGGCCGTCAATACATCACAGAGACCACCAGCAGGGTTCAATGTGAGCAGTGAACAGAATTTCCTAGCTGGACATCGACGCATTTATACAATTTGTAAAATGATGTCCAGCCCTCTTACATGTTAATCATACACTGGGCTAGGGTTGCGCCAGGTTCACTTTCCTAATTTACATATCTTGTGCATGCGGTTTACTTTTGAATACATTTACTAACACACTCCATTATTCTTTAATTTAACATTTACATTCTTTACATACTGTTTTAATACAGACCAAACAAATGTTTCACATATTATATTCGGATAGCATTAGTGTTCTTGTATACTTGTAGTTTAACATTGCTAATTCAAGTAATCCCCTGCTCCCGAGGTCAACAAAGGACAAGGTCTACATGACCCTAACATGTAGCCTGAAGGCAGGTTGGACATTAACTCTCCTACAGAGGTTGGAGAGGTTAAGGCAAGAACAAGGGCACACGAGACGGCCATTTTAGATTACAGGGTGACTTTGTACAAAAAACCCAAAATGGCAGTTCTAACCTAAAATGGAGGCTTGATTCAAGATGGCAGCTTACATCAATTTCTAAGGTCAAGACCTTGCCGTAGAGAGTTATTCGCGTACAATCTTAAGAAACTTGGCGTAGGCCAATTTACATACAAATCGTTATAATAGGAGGCATAATTTAATATCCAGTTCGACAAACCCTCCTTTTGGCCTATGCCAAGTGCTAACACTACTTCTGATCTGCTTATAAGTATCGCATACGTCATCGTCCATACACCCTGAATCATTGTCGGACATATCTATTGCCATTAGATCTGACACCAGAGTTTCTTTCAACACATACTCTTTGGAAACCTTCTTTGGGGCGTATATTTTATGTCCTAATACACTTGTTGCTTGCGCACAACATCCCCCTAACACTGAGCATATACCAGGGAGACACTGTACACAACAACAAAGAAACAGAAAACTTCCCAAGATAATCAGCAGGGCCGAAAACAACTTCCATCCCCATGACCGTAGCAGGTCCCAAAACCACGTGCCAAGTTCCCAGTTTCCCTCAGGAGCATGTACTTCTGAACTAAGAACATGTTGATTTTGGATAGCCCTAAAGATCGTTGGAGAGGAGTCTGGTACGTAAACGCAGCAAGCGGACCCCACTAATTTACATACTCCTCCTCGCTCTGCCAGGATGACATCTAATGCCATCCGGTTCTGAAGAGCCGCTAATCTTATCGCTCTCTGCTCTAACGTCATATTATAGAGTATGTCAGTGGTCCGGTTGATGGTTCTCTCCAATACTCTTGCTAGTCTCCTGATATCTTCTGAATTCGTAATTTGCCCAAAAAATGGCACAAATGATTTCATAATATCTCCCAGAGTTTGCGCTGGAGTATCCCCTTTTACACCTCGTCGTGGACGATTGTTCGAAATTTTTATAGTACTGTCAATAAATACCCCACGTAATAGAATCCCTAAATATCAGGTTCCTTGCCAATCCCTGGGCAACCATGGAAATGCCACATTACCGCAAACAAAATAGACAGGTTCGCCTACGTACAGAGGTCTGTTTTCACTAGTCAAATTCGCAACGTTGGCGCACTTTCTAAAATTACCCATTGACCGTGTTCCATTCCTCTGTATGCAGAAGGATACTGAATCGGGGATATGATTAACAGAATAAAATGGAGGCGCGGCATCCTTATTGCCTATAGGAGCCATTTTGAAAGAGATTAAAGACTGAAAGGGATGAGACAATCTATCAGAGGGCCTAACAGAAGCAACGTTTGGCTTACTTCTATTTGCAAAATGCGAGCATCCCAGGGACATCAAAACATCCTTTTCAAAAATATTTAAATTTGTACCATCAAAGTTCCCTGAGATGCTGTAATTCCATCGACCAAAAAATAGTGCTCTAAGAGAAGCGTAACAGGCAGTTGTCAAAGGTCAGGGATAAATATATCAACCTAGCCCCTTATCCCCATATTGCTGTAGATGTGTACAGATCCAGCAATTGGTCTTATTAAAAATTGCATGAGTGGCATTCATTATTAACAAAAGGGTATTATTCTGATAGTTCCATCTATGCAAAGAATCCCTAGGTGACAAAGTATGCAATTGCACAGAAGGAGTGGGAATAACAGATACATTTTCAATAGGTAAAAAGTCCTCTAACGGATATGCTTCCTCCAGATACCATAACCCAAACCCAACAGTTACTAAAAATCCAGTAATTATCACAAAAAGGTAACGATATACTTTGAGGGTCCCCTTACATGCTTGATCATTGTCTCTGCTAGTCACATGTTTATCTAAAAGTTCGGTACGAGCGGTAGCGGGTACAGGCATTGTAGTCTTCAACCGAAAAAACACCAATTGTTTGTTTGCTGGCGACTCCAGTCGCGCGTTTTCTTACTGTCTTTCCCACAACCCTTAGCTGACAGAATCTTCCCGCACAGTCGGGGCAAAAAGGCAAGCCCTCAAATGATCTTCTCAAACGCACAGTCAGACCATGCTGCACGTTTACTTCCTTGGTTGGAAATAATATTTTGCAGTTTCTTGTGAGAACAAAGGGTCGTCACTTCCTCCTGGAAGTGGCAAATGGACGGAAATGGGATCAGAAAAGGATTGATCCGGAAGTTCCACTGTTGGGGAGTGCAGAGACAAGATGGCCGTTTTGTCCGGCCTTGTGGATTCTGAAGCAGTCTCTGATTCTCCCTTGTTGGTTGTTGCTGTTTCAGGCACGCTAGTTACAGCAGTGGGAAGGGATTCTGTGTCTTCTGTATCGTATGGCATGGGCTGTGGGATCAGTTTGTTGGGCGTTGCATGTATCCAGTGTTTACGACCCGCTACCCGCACGGCAGTCTGGGTGACTAGCAGGACTTGGTAGGGACCCCTCCACCGAGGTGCAAGGAAAGATGACCTCTCAAAAACCTTTGTGAGGATTTTAGGTGCCTTTCCCCGGCTTACTACGTGTGAGAGAAAAAGTAAAATAGCAGACACAACCCCTTGTCGGGGAAAGAGGCACTGAGACCCGGCTGCAAGAGTTCAAAGGATGGTTTATTTCTCCAGCTAGGAAATAACCCAAAAAACTCTCTCACACGTTTACATCAGTGCCAACATTTATATTAGTTAAAATAACTCTAACAAAAAATACTAAATGGACCCGATTGGCCAGATGGTGTGGTGCTATAGGTGTGGGTAGCATCTCTTCCTCCTGGTTGGCTGAGTAGCTGACGGACGTCAAACATCTTGTGCTCCATGCAGGTCAGGGTCCGGTCACTGTGGTCACTGCCTAAACTAGTATTGTTTCATACTAAATGACAAATTATTTAAAACATTTTATGCTACTTGTCACATTTCTACATGAGTTACACACAATGATTATTGTTAGTACAATTGGGTCATTCGTGGCTTTAATTGAAGGCCTTGACCTTTTTGTGCATGTAAAAAGAATCAGGCTATATTCACATCTCTTTCTAGGCTTCAAATTCATTAGTGCAAGTAAAAGCATATATAATAATAAAAATGCTTGAGGTTAGTAGTGGGTGTATTAGATGGGTTTCGCAGCACAGGCGAGGGTCTAGCACTTGAAAGAAATACCTTACAGGGGGTGCAGGGTCAGGATGGCAATAAATTATTCTAATGGGGGTGGGTGGCTTGCACGTTTATGAGGACGAATCGAGCAGGAAGTGCTTAGCTCATCTTGGTTCACATGCCGGTTCTCAGACGAACAGTGATCTCAGAGGAAGAAAACTGTAGCATATTGATTGTTGCAACTTTTCTCCAGCTTCAGCGTGAGAATGGAAGCGCAGAGCATTTCCTTCGCAGGGGGAGTGCAAGGGTGGGGAGCAGCCAGCTGCCTGCGCACCTTGTGTGTGTGTGTGTGTGTCTCTGTCCTTGGCTGCTGCGGTGGAAAGGGGAGCTGAGCATTGCTGTACTATCGCAGTGAGGCCTGTTTACCCAAGATGGTGTCGAAAGGGGGCACAAAAGATGGATGCCCTGTGTCCTGCTCAGTAGTCCCATCTATGCAGTAGTCAACCGTAGTTAACTTTACATAAGGGCAAGGGGCAATTCCACTACTGGAGGCACGCGGTCCAAGCCTTGTACTGAGGAGTGTACGACGCGAGGGGGCCTGAGGACCCCTCGCTCCCATACATTCCCCCCTTTCGTTACATCTAAAGTAACAAACTACTTTATCTCATTCTTTCCGTTCTTCCTTCGGTACCGCTCAGCTTCAGCCACAGCCTCATCCCAAGCAGGTGTACCTTTCATTGGCATCCATGCTTTACACACACTTCTTAAGCTGTTAGCCCTTCTTCATATTCTTCGGGGGTGACCATTAAATATATCCCACCATCCCCATCTAAATCTATCCATACCTCATTATACCACAGCAAGTTTTTTGGTTCTCTAATGGTAGTGTAATGTAGATTATTGACCACGTCCCCATACTGTCTATAGATGGCAATCATCCTATACTGTGGTGTGGTGTATTCTCCGGTTTGTACTTCGGCATCTATCATGGTAGCCACCGTTGTCTGTCGGCCCACTGTTACCATCATCATTGCTGAATTAGGCATGTTATTTTCACAGCATCTTAGTCCCAGTTGGCACACACAGAATATCAAAAGAAGAAAGACTATGATGGGAATGAGTATCTTTGCTGTGATGTTCACCTACGATGGTATCCAGCTGAACAGGTTGTCAAACCACGTGTTGTTGTCTACTCCGCCTTCTGCTCTCATTATGTCTCCTAAATTATGCACTGCTGTTATCACATGTGACAGTGTCCCGTTATCAGCATCGGAAGTTGGTGCGAACGTGCAACACGCCCCCCCAATTTTTTTGCAAACACCACCGTCCATCGCTGTGATGAGATCTAAGACATATCTGTTTTGCATCGTCATCAGGCGCAGTGCACGGAGCTCTATTTTTATGATGTTGAATCCTTCTTCAGTGTCGTTGGCCAGCTGGATGAGCTCCCAGCGTGTTATCTGCAGACATTTCGCGTTCGCCCTTGCTTGAACATCTGGTGCTAGGAACGATGCAAAGAATGTTTCTGCAGATGAGAAAAGCTTATACTGTTGTGGGATTTTAGCAAGGAGTTCTGACAATTTGGACGAAATATAATTGGATCTTTTGCTGCGTGACAACTTGGTTTTCAAAGTTTCTTCTGACAATAGTTTGTATGCTGGGGGCTCTGTGATTGTTTCATCGGGCGCTGTCGATGGTTCAGCCGATTGCCCTGCTGCCGATGTGTCAGTCGATTGGCCTGCTGTCGATGTGTCAGGCGAAGGCCTTGCTGTAAACTGGACGTGGCTCTCTGGTATCACCATTAGTGCCGAGTGAAGTGTGGCTAGGGCACAAGTGCCCCTCCAGGATGCTGGGAGATGCAGGTACGCTCTTTTGCCACAGATCCAGTATATGTCCATTAATGCAGCAGTGCCTTTTTTCATGACTGGCATTATTAAAGTCTTATTGCACTGCCACACCGTTCCCATGTTCACCTTCCCTTCTCCATGGAAGCAAAGTTCGTGCGATATTTCCTTTTGGATCTTTATGGGTCTCTCCAGGGGTGTGACCCATGTCAGCTTGGTGATATGCTGTGTCCAGATGGGGATGCACGTTTCTTTTGCCCATTCGTATGTTTTATCTGGCAGCCCTCGAAGCCCCTCAACTTTGCATTCAATCGTTTCATCATGCCACTTGTCATCTGCATATCTTGTGCCTTTTATAACGAAAAATGGCTCTTGGAGGCAGATTACTCCTTGTCGTCTGCTGGTGCAAGTTTGTTTGTTTTCCAATTTTTCCATAGTGACTGTGTGTGCTTGAAATGTCTTTTTTATTCTACACAGCATCAGATGAATCAAACATTGGGCCTCAGACAAGGGTACTTCCTGTGGGATTAACATTTTTGGGGTTCCAGTTGCATGGGGAATAAGTGAGCAAACGTAACAACTTTCATTACTTTCTTGCTTTGCTTCGGCGCTCATGTCTGAATACCATTTGTTGGATTGGTCAGGCAGTCGGGGGTCCTCTATTTCATCTAACCCCAAGTTATGATAAATATCGTATCTGTTTTTTCCCACCCCCCCTTTTTCTCCTCCTTCTGTTTTTTAATTGGGTACCAACTGGTGAATATTGCAGCGGGAATATTCTAGACCATGCTTCATCTATGTTGTTCATTGTGACATGTGTATATTCAGTGGTGGTTTCTGGTGCAGTGTGTGTATGCATGCTTGTATTTCTGGAATCAGTTAACCAATAGTAATCATCATTTACATTCCATCCAAGCTCTATTTCCTTGGCTCCAGTATTATTCAACAATGGAATAGCAGTTTTGTTTACGTGCAATTGTAAAAGGGGCAATGTTATATTTTTATCATTCAATTCAATGTTATAAGTGTCCTTCAAAATAGCCGTTGCTTCAGTCCATATTAGTTTAGACCCTGGTTTTGTCATATCAGTTCCGCTCCCCACTTTGTTCATTTCATTTGCCACATATAAAACAACATTATACCAAATAAGATAAAACATCATTATTGCAAATAATATGGCAGCATATTTTATAACACATTCCAAATTATTTAATCTACTGGCCCTAGTGGCATCCCTATTTCTATCTAACATTTCAGCTTGCTCAGCCATTTTGTCGCATTGGCTCATGTTGAACCTATGTGGGCGAGACAAATTCGTTAAGTCATATGAAAAGAAACATAATTGCAAATATTCATTTCTTTTTCATTTCTTTACTCAGTTAGGCATGTAACAATTCTTTTTCATTTCATCATGGAAAAATTAGGAAAAAATAGAAAAAACAACACGATTTATATGAGAAGAAAAGAAAGAGAGAGAGAGAGAGAGACAAAATATATAAAATCTTTGCTTTTCCCCTATACTTTCCCTGTCTTAAGTTGCAATTGTCATCTTGTCAACCTGTGCCAGTAGTGGCATCCACACAGTCAGTTTCATTTTGGGGAGGTGTAACACTGTGTGCCCTTCTTACGTCTGAGAGGTGCACCCAGTATTTTAACCCTGTGACCTTGACTGCAGTTGGGGTGCTGTACACCACTGTGTATGGACCGTGAAATCTTGGTGAGTTCCACCTCCTTATGAAGTTTCTAATGAGAATTTGCTCCCCTGGCATTAAAGGCCCCTCTGGGCTGTCGGCATGGAGGTGTCTGTTGCTACTTCTTCAGTAAATGGTGAAACAATTTGTTTTGCTATGCTGCGTACTGCGTGCATTAGCTGTGTTAGGTATTCCTTAAATTCTTCTCCCAGCACTGTGGCAGCCCTGTGTGCATCAGACGCTCTCCTAACACGGGAGAACGCTGTGTGCATTCTCCTTCCCGTCACAATTTCGTGCGGGCTTAAATGATGGTCCTTACATGGTTGGTTTCTGAGTTGGAACAGTGCTAGGGGCAGACAATATACCCAATTATTTTTCAACGTGCTGCATAATTTCGATAAATTGCTTTTAAGCAGCCCGTTGATCCTCTCCACAACTCCATTGGCCATTGAATGATAAATCGAACATAGTTTGTGTTTCACCCCCAGAAGGGAGGTCACTTCTTTGAAGAGGTCATTTACAAAGTGCGTGCCGTTGTCTGAACGGATCATGTCACAGATTCCCCACCGTGAGAATACTTCTCGCACAAGGAACTTGGTAGCACATTTTGCATCAGGATGGGGACAGGGGCCCGCTTCCACCCACCGTGAAAAAGGGCATACCACCACAATCAAGTATCTTGCTCCGTTACATCTTTCTCCCATATCGGCGTAATTGATATGTAGTTCTCTAAATCGACCTGTAGGGCGTGGCAAAGTGCCACGCAGAGTTCGCAATGTCATTCCTGAATTGTAAGTTTGGCATGTAGTACATTCAATCACAAATTTAGTTAAGTGTTCATGTAGATTAGGAACAAACCAATCCTCTTGAATATCTGAGGCAATGCGTTGTTTTGCAACGTGAGCTGGAAAATGCAGTTGTTGGAATGCTACTTCTAATAATTCTACGGGCATCACTACCTTGCCTGTCGTTTCCTGTCTCCAAATGAGATCTGTGGCTGATTGCTTACACCCTCGTTTGCCCCACAACTCTTGCTTTTCCGGTGGGGCCCTTCTCTGGAGTTCTATCAATTGTGCTATGGGCGTGTTATTGTATGCATCTTCTGGTTGTTCTGCTGTGGTTGTTTTTACAATGTACTCTGATGTTGGTGTCTTATTGAAGTACGAGGCTTCTTTCACTGCTGCGTCGGCTTCTGCGTTCCCCAATGAGACGGCGTCTGTGTTATGGGTATGGGCTTAGCATTTAACCACCGCTACTACCGATGGTTATGCTAAAGCTTCTATCAGTTCATTTAGCAACATGGCATGTTGTACAGGGGACCCGCCTGCTCTTCTGAACCCTCTCCTTCGCCAACGTGACAGCCCTGAGTGAACTCTGGTGGTAACATAAGCTGAATCTGAATATATGGTCACGGCACAACCTTTGGCTGTGTGTAACGCGTTGATTAGCGCAGTCAGTTTGGCTGCTTGTGCAGAGTAATGTGAGGGGAGGCGTTTTTGCACAATCACCTCATATGTGTTTTCTTCCATGTGCACTACTGCCATCGCCAAATGTTTCTCTCCTGTCTCTGAATTTATGGATGCTGACCCATCTATGAAATACATTTCTCCTTCTTTAAGGGTGTTTTTGCTTTCTTTTGGAATGTCATCCCCCTCTCCCTCGTATGTGCTACAATCGTGTTCCTGTAAATCCTCAGTTGTGCATGGCTCTGTAATGAAGGTAGCTGGGTTCACTGTCTTGCATCTGACCACATGTACATTTGGACTTGATATTATTATTATTTCATAAGCTGAGGCTCTCTGTGTTGTGAGGGTAGATTTTGATCTTTCCAAGATAGGAAATAATGAGTGTTCCGCATATAGCGTCACTGAACATCCCATTACGATCGTGGCACTTTTCTCAATGGCGAAGGCCGCTGCAGCGAGAGCCTGTTCGCAAGCGAAATGTCCTTGCATTACTGGGTCCAATATTCCACTATAGTACGCTAATGGTTTGTGGCCTAGCAATGTCTTTTGTGTGAATACTGCTGTCATTAATGTTCCATTGCTGTGTGAAAACAGGAAAAATTCCCTTTCATAATCTGGATTTGCAAGTACTGGGGCGTCTGAAATAAGGTCTTTTAATCGAGAGAATTGAGCAATTGTCTCCTGTGTCCATTTTATTGGGGCTCTGTTCTTTTGTGCTTCTTTTAGTGCTTGTAGCATTGGCCGTGTATATGCTGCGTAATCGAAAATCCATGCTCGGCAATAGTTACATATGCCAAGAAATGTCTGCATGTCCTTAACTGTTTTTGGTATGATAATGTGTCGAATAGCTGCTGCTCTGTCTGGTAATATTCTTTTTCCATCTTTAGATATTTGCTGGCCAAGATACACAACGTCAGCAAGGCAGTATTGTAATTTTCCTTTATCCACCTTGTACCCCTTGGCAGCCAATACGTTAAGCAGTGTTATTGAGTCTTCTCTACATTCTTCTTCTGTTTTACTGCAGACGAGTAAATCGTCTACGTACTGTATAATGGTGCTCCCTACATCTATGTTGCCAATGTCTTCTCGTAGTACTCTGTTAAAAATGCTTGGGCTCTCGCAATACCCCTTTGGGAGTCTGCGATGTTCATATCTGTTGTTTCCTAATGTAAAATCTGTAAGGTACTGCGACTCTGGTGCGAGTGGTACAGAGAAAAAGGCATTTTTCAGATCAATGACAGTGAAGCAAGTTGCCTCTTTTGGTATACTGCACAATATTGATGACGGGTTAGGCACTAAAGGGAACTCTTTTTGGATGACGTCATTGAGTGGGCGGAGATCCTGGACCATTCTCCATGCCCCTCCTTTTGCTTTCTTAATCGGAAAAATCACTGTGTTGCATGGGGAAGTTGATGGCACTAAGATACCTTGGCTTAGGAGTGCATTTACTGTTTCTCTGATACCTTCCTCTGCTTCTTTGGATATTGGGTATTGTTTCACTCTGGGTGGGAGGGCACCTGGTTCCAGTTTAATTTTTATGGGAGTTACCTCGTGCAACAATCCTACATCGTGTGGTCCTGTAGTCCAAATTTCAGGTGCTACCCTGGCCATGTCTTCTTCAAATATTGTCAGTGGGGCCTTTATGTTAGCCATGAGTGGGTTGTGTATTTCTCTGTATTGAATCATAATGTCACATGGTATGCTTATTTCCATTATTATTTCTCCATCCCCTTCGTAGTCAGTAAACAATTCTTCATCAGTAATATCTTTTAGCATTATGTTTGGCTCTATGCATAGCACACTTCTCCACTCGCGTCCTTGCGTGTCCTGGCCTATGACCACAATGCGTTTATTGGAAACTTGAACTGCCTCAATGTCTATAGACATAACTGTGCCTGGCACTACATCTGTTGGTGTGATTGGGCGGAATATGAAATCGGATGGTATTCTCCACTCTTTTTTTTTTTTTTTTAAAGAACGAAAGAAAAAAGGAAGAAAAAGTGGGAGATAGCAATGAAAGTTCCTTTCTACTCATTTGAAACGGCTGGGAGACGCATTGAGTGTCCATTTATAACGGGGCTAAGAAGTGACTGTGGCCGCTGAAGTTTTCAATGGCTGTAGTTCGAATACCGTTCCCCGGGCCGTGGGCATCCGCCCTCCCTCAAGCTCCTTGCTGCTCCCCTCACCCACCACCCCCCGTCGGGTTTCAGTGAACATCCCATCCCCAGGACTCCTGCACCCCATACCAGTTCGCTTGGAATGAGCTAGAATCATTGTTTACCATTGCTGTCAATTTGTCTATCAGGAACATTTGTTTCACCTTCTTTAGCCAGTCCTCCTTCGAGGGGGTCTCCGGGCTCTTCCATTTCTGGCCCAAGGCTACCCTCCCTGCTCTCAGCATTGTTTCCCACATTCTGGGGTATCTATACATGTCCGTGTCCTCAGAGGGGAGACCCAGCAGCACCGTCAGGGGGTTCTGGGGGAGCAGTTCCTCCGAGACTTCCGCGATCCAACCCCTCACCCTCTCCCAGTAGGCTTGTACCTTCGGGCAATGCCACCAGATAGGGCCCCTCGATCCTCGCTGACCACAGCCTTTTGGGCATTCGGGTGACACCTCTGAGAACATCTTGGACAACTTCACCGGGTCTCTGTGCCACCCCTGTAAGATTTTAAAGTTATGTTCCATATCTGCCATGAATAGGTTACCGTGGAATGCTATTTTAAATATTCTCGACCAGGCATCCTCCGAGATCTCTTCCCCTGCCAGGTCGTTCCAGAATGTACGGAACCCCCTCCTCTCTGCCAAATTGATGGTATTAAGAATCTTGTATATACCAGATACCACCCCCTTCCTTGAGGTCGCAGAATCAAGAAATTTTTCAAAAGGGGTCAGCTGCCTTTTCAAGTCCAGAACCCATTACTGATCACAGAGGATACCTTTCAGGCGGTGATATTCAATTATCGAGAGAGACCCATGCCCCAGAGCTTCCCTTAACTCCTCGTATGATAGGAAACCCCCATCCTTAAACAGTTGACCCGCCCATTCCATTCCCAAGTCGGACCAAGTCTGAGCTGTTTGGAACCCCCTGCTCCCCAATCTGAGGGGGTGGCCGCAGAGTGAGGTCATCGGGGACGGTCATGACGTCAAATATGCAGTCTGGGGGCCCTCTTTCCAGATTACCCAGAGTACCGCCAATGTAGGGTGGGATTTCAGTCTACTCGGTATCAGCCTACGGGGGGCCCACAGAAGGTCCCGTACTTTTAGGGGGTGCGCATCCATGTCTTCCAGGTAAGACCAATAAGTTCCCATCCCCTCTTTCATGTGCTCCAGGAGGACGCGCAATTGGGCTGCGCGGAAGTACAACTGGAAGTCCGGGAACCCGAACCCTCCCTCCTCTCTCGGTAAGGTCAGGACCGCCTTCGTGGTCCTCGGGGTCTTGCCATGCCATACAAACTCTCTTACCGCATTCTGCAACGCTCTGAAGGTGTGGTCTGGGACATTAGTAGGGAGAGCAGTGAAGAGATACAGTAAGCGCGGCAATATATTCATTTTTACCGCCGTCATGCGGCCGTACCAGGACAGAACCATTGAGCCCCATCTCCTGAGGTCAGCAGTGATTCCCGCCATAACGGGATCGTAATTGGCAGGGGCTAGATTGGTTAGGTCCCTGGTAAGGAGGACGCCCAGGTACCGGATAGAGGCCTTCCCCACTGTTATACCATTGAGCCTGCCCAAGGGATCTAGCCCCGGGTCACGTACCCGCATGGGGAGCAGAACTGATTTGGATTTATTGATCTTCAATCCCGAAAAACGCCCAAAAGTGGTCATCAGAGACAGGAGAGGGGGAAGCGATGTGACGGGGTCCACCAAATGGGCCAGTATATCGTCCGCAAACAGGGAAAGTTTGAATTCAACTTCTCCTCTCCTGATCCCCCTGATGTCCGGGTGTGCTCTAACTGCTATGGCCAGAGGCTCCATTGTTAGGACGTATATTAGGGGAGAAAGCGGACATCCTTGTCTCGTTCCCCGGGAGAGGGTGAAGGATTCCGACAGCCTGCCATTCACTTGGACTCTTGCCCGCGGGGCTCTAAACAGTGCTGCCACCCATTCCCTGATATGTACCCCAAAGCCCATTTTCTGGAGGAGGAGTTGCATGTACCTCCACTCGACCCTGTCGAAAGCTTTTTCCGAATCTAGTGAGAGGACACTTGCATCGAGATCGGACCTCTGGGCATAGTGAAACAGATTTATTGTTTTCCGGATGTTGTCCGAGCCCTGCCTGCCTCTGATGAACGCTACCTGATCTCCGTGAACCAGTTTCGGCAGTATCCCCTCCATCCGCCTCCCGATTACCTTTGCTAGGATCTTAACATCGATATTTAATAGGGATATTGGGCGGTAGGAGGAGCACTCCGTGGGGTCCTTGCCTTCCTTTGGTAATACTACAATTATGGCTTCCATTATGGAGTCCGGGAGAGCACCACGCTCCGGAACTGCGTTGAAAACCTTCACTAAATGCGGGGCCAGGGTCGAGCGAAACCTTTTATAGAAGTATACTGAGAAGCCATCCTCCCCCGGGGAAGTACCCGCCTTCATCTCGCTAATCACTTTTTCAACCTCGTCTTCCCGCACTGGACTCTCCAGCCCGTCTGACATCTCCCTAGTCAGGGCCGGGACTTGTATAGAATTCAAAAACCTTTCTATCTCGGTCTCACCCCCAGTGTATTCCGAGGAGTACAATTTCTCATAGTATTGGCGGATGGCCTCTCCAATGTGGGCCGCTTCATGCCCTATTGACCCCACTTCATTCTTTACGGCTCTCACCATTCTACTTCTCTGCACCTCCCTCAATTTCCAGGCTAGGATCCTATCTGCCCTGTCCCCCTTTTTGTAGTATTTCTGCTTAACCAGCTGGAGGCTCCTTTCTGTTTTGTGAAGGAGGAGGTCCTTCAGCTAGAGTCTGTAGTCTTCTAGGGCATTGATTTGTTCGCGATCTAAGGGCTCTGTTGGGAGGCCCCCCGGCTGGAGGTGGGATATTTTTGCCCTCAGGGGCTTCTCTTGAGCTTCCCTCATTCTTTTATTCTGGGCTCCCTTCTTAATGAGAACACCCCTTAGGGTAGCCTTGAATGCATCCCATAGGGTGTGTGGGCCCACCTCCCCATTGTCGTTGAGATCGAAGAATTCCGTTATGGCGTCTAATACCTCCTGCGCTTGGACTTCATCCTTCAGCAAGGAGTCATTGCATTTCCATCTACCCCTGCGGTCGCCGGACCATCCCCCTGCTATGGTGACTCGAACCAGGTCATGGTCTGACCAGGGGACATGGTCCACCGTATGGCCGGTGATAAATGGGTATAGGGTTTCATCCACTAAGATGTAATCTATTCTGGAGAAGGAAGTATGGATGGCCGAGTAGTACGTGAAGGAGGGGGTGCCCGACCCGGGGGGGGGGGGTATCGTGTCCACCAGGCCTAGTTCTGAGTTCACCCTCTGGAAATTGCTTGCCATGGTCTCGTCTGCCACCCTGAAAATCTGGGGGCCCATGCGTTTCCTGTCTCTGGACGGGTCCAGAACCATATTGAAATCCCTCCCTACCACTATCGGGCCCTGGACAAAGAGCTTAAGTTTATCCCTCACCTCTTCCCAGAATTGAGTTTGACCTTCATTTGGACCGTATACTACAGCTAAAGTTAGTGGGGCACCCTGCAGGGACCCCCAAACCAACAGGTAACGGCCTTCTGGATCTTTCAGTATGGCCTCTTTCTCGAAACCCACGTTCCTTGACATTAATATGGCCACTCCTCTTTTCTTGCCCTTGTGGGATGCTCAGAAAACTTCCCCTATTCCTCCACCCCGCATTTTGGGCTCCTTCCCCGGGCCCAGTGAGTCTCTTGCATGAAGAGGAGGTCGAGGCCTGCCCTTCTAAATTCCCTGCAGACCAGGGACCTCTTTGTGGGAGTGTTCAGACCACGGACGTTGAGGGACCCCACACCCAGGGACGGCAGGCTTTCAGCCATTATCCAAAAGTTCTACAATCTCAGACCACCGCGTCATCTCACCCCTCCTCACTCGCTCCCTTAGTATTATATTGTCCTCCCCCTTTCCCCTCCCCCCCTGGTGGGCTTAAAACATTTCCCCAATTGCCCCCCAGTCCCGACCCCCAACTGAACAACCCCAACAGTCCCATATCCCCCCTCCCCGGTGTCCAGCCAGATAGTTCTGCCATCGCTGGCTATTGGCCGAACCACCAGCCTGCCCGCTTTGGCCAGGCGATCCATATACTGCTCGTCCTTATGAGCCCCCCCTTCCGCCCTGTGGTGACATCCCCCTCATGATACACCCTTACTTTTTCTGTCCATGGGGACGCTGATACTGGTAAGTCCACTGTTTTTCTTTTTTCTTTTTGCTTCCCGTTACAAGACTCGGCGGGTTTCCTCAGCCTTCAGTCCTCAGGAGCGTTCCGCTCTCCCTCCTTAACTGGCGACGGAGTGTTCATTTTCCTATATTTTCTCGCACCCGTTTTCCTTCTCCTATCATTCGATGGGCCTGGGCCTCTCTGAGTATCCCTCACTGACCCCGATGGGCCCCTCCGGGGATTTGAGTCCTCTACGTAATCCTGGATGGCTCCTCGTATGTCGTCTTCCTTGATAAGAGTCGACCTCTGGCCCATATACTTAAAGGTCAGGGAGAAAGGATATCCCCAACGGTAGCGGATCCCCTTTTCCTTGAGCAGGAGCGTTAGGGGGCGACACATCCTGCGTTTGGCCAGAGTGTAGGCAGAGAGATCCTGGTAGATTGTGATCTGAGCATTGTTGTAAGTGATCTCCCGAGCCTTCCTGGCCTCCTCCAGCACCTTTGTTTTTTCAGAATTGTAATGGAACCGGACCAGAATAGATCGAGGGCCCCCCGCTCTGCCCCCGGCTCTGTGCACCCTGTCAAATGTGGGTTCCGTAGTCATTTCTTCAGCAAATAGGAGGGTGATGATGTCTCTCACCGTTCGGATGATGTCTCTCTCCGTTTCCCCTTCCACTTCGGGTACCCCAAAAATTCTGAGATTGTTCCTCCTTTCCCTATTTTCAAAGTCGTCCATCTGCCTGGACCTTTCCTCATCCCTTTTCTCCAAGGCCGCCAGCCTCAGCTCTACCTCCATTTCCTGGGTTGCTGATGATGTTTGATAGGTTTCCACCTGCAGCAGCCTATCCTCGACCTTGTCCACCCTTTGATCAATTTTTTAAAATTTCTGGGCGATGTCGGATCGCATGTCCCTAATTTCCTGCAATATGGAGGCGATACCTCTTTCCATGGCCGTCATGGAAGGTGCCTGGGCCTCCGACTGGGCCATACCTCTAGTGGGGCTTAGGCTTCTCTTGCTGCTCGCCCTCTCTTGAAAGCGAAATTCCTGCAAGGTTTTCCGCCAGTTCATCTGGCCACCCCCTTCTGGGACAGCCAGTGGTTACTTCCTAGGGCACTCAGAGAGGGGCTGTGGAGAATTTGGGGGGGGGTCCCAGGGCAAGGCTCGCCCCCACCTTGTTATGGTATGACTTTGCCGGGGAAGTCTTTATTGGGCGGGCACACGCCCCACCATGTTCCAGTGGGGGCCTCACACCCCGATCCGAGTCGCTGCGGTCCGCTGGTCTGTTCGCTCTGTGCCCCGTGTGGGCAACTGGTTCCGTGGTCCTTGCCCACCACTCCACCGTCTCCGGAGCCCCCGAGGGGGGGGGGCCGGGGCGGTCCTCGGGCGGGCACGCGCCCCGCCGAGACCCAGCAGGGGCCTCGCTGGCCTGTTGGTGCTTTCCCTGTGAGGGGGGGGAAGAGCTCCCCTTGGCACTTAGGCCTGCTTGTTGTCCCCCACCTGGGTCCCTCTGCCTCCACGGTCGACAGGAGACTGGTTTCTGGCCCCCCTTGCCGTGATGCGGGTCCTGCTGTCTCCCTCTGAGTGATTCCTTCTCCCGCCTGGCTAGGCCCGCTGCACTGCGCGCCTCGGAGGCCGGGGGGAGGGGCGATACTCTGATTCACAATGCGGGGAGAACCCCCACGTCCCTCTGTGGCCCCCACTCCCGGGGCCGAGTGTGCTGGAGGATCGGAGATTGGCTGGGTGAGGCGGGGGGAGGGGGACTCCTCACCGTGTCGGCGCGACTCCCGTGGGGCTCCTCTCTGTTGTCTTGCGCCGCGGCTGCGGAGGCCCTGCACAGGATCGTCCCCGGCTACCGTCGCAGGTCTCGTTCTCGTGCCTCCCGGGGTCCTCGAGCGTCGCTGTTTCGCTCTATAGGTGCCCGGGGGTGTCTCCTCACAGCGCCGACATGCTGGATCTGCCTGGGGGGGTTTTGGGGGGGCTCAATCCCCTTAATCTGCCCAGTCGAGGCGGGAGCAGTACGATCAGGCAGCCATTGCCTGCGCGCCCCCTGGTGGCCCGATCTTCTCCACTCTTTTTGTGTTATTTCAGGCACTACTCGGGCTAATACCTGTATTCCATAGACAAACATGTCCATGTCAATGGGAATCCCTCTTACTGCAACTTCCTTTGTAATTGTACTTATTAGCAAGAGTGTCCGTATGGGGCGTACCCCTGGCGTCGAGCACACTATTCCTTTTTCAGTAAAGGCTATGGTCATGTTTAACTTACTGAGTAGGTCTCGTCCCATTAAATTGATTGGCGCGTCTTCGTAATACAATAAGGGTGCACGCACTGTTTTTCCCCCCACTGTTACATCAAGATCTTTTGTATAAGGAACTTTTAAAATAGCCCCAGAGAACCCCTGCGTCTCCAAATTTCTTCCCGAGAGCTGAAACCGCCCTTCTGTGAGGCATGATTTTTCTGCTCCAGAGTCTACCATAAAGATAAACTGCTTGTTTCCTATCTCTGCCGCCACTAGTGGTTCCTCATTTGCACTCTGTGTGGTGGATAGGACTGGACACGCAAGTGCTCCCTGTGGGCTGTCCTAGTCTTGGTATTTTTGCCTACCTGGCATTGAAAAAACATTGTCACCCACGACCGTTACGCAGCGGTATGGTGCAGGAGCACCGTTTGCAGCTGCTGCAAAAGGGTTATTGTTTATGTTCCCTACTGGGTTTTGTCTCGCCATGGGCTGTAGTGCGTTTTGCTGTTGTGGGCTGCTGCTGTTGCTGCTGCTATGGTGGGGCTGGCTGTCTCTGTTGCATTTGGGGGTCATAGCAGTATTGATCCTGTTGTCCCCCCCTCCCCATTGGGCTCCACAAGGGCTACCTGGGTGTGGGCAGCCCCACCCCTGTTCATTGTTCATGGGCTGTTGTTGCTGTTGAAAATACCCTGATGGTCACATTCTACAATCTCATGAATAATGTCCCCCTCTTCCACAATTCCAACACGACCTCTGTTGTCCTCCCCTTGGTCCTTGCCCACCATACCCTCTGTTTCCCATTCCTCCGTATCCTCCCCTTTGCCCGCGGTACCCACCTCTTCCTTGGGCCGGCCTGTTCTGCCACTGCGATCCTTCGCATGGTTGTTCCTCTCCGTTCCACTGTCCTTGGTCCTCTCCAACCCACTGTGCTGCTATCCCGACGGGCCTTCCTCCCGCGTTTTCTTCTCCTTTGTTTCCTCTTTCTGCTGTTGCACTGGCAGTAATGGCGGCGACCTTCACTAATTTCGTCTGTACTAATTTCGCTTCGTCAGCCAGCCTCTTTTGTGTGACCTCCTTTTCCTTCTCTTTGATCCTCCTCCAGTGGTGTACAATTATGCTCTGAATTTCAGGCCACCCTTTGGCTTCGATCCCAGCTATTTTGTCCAAGGCCTTCTGCACCTCTTTCAAGTACCCTTTTTAATGATAAAATAGAATAAAGCTGTTGATTGATTCCATGCCGTACCAGTTTCGCTTCTCCATAAATCTTGCACTCGCAAAATGAATTGCGCAGGATCCTCGTTCTCCTCATTGTACACTGCATCACTGCATGTAAATCTGGAACGTCTGGAAATGCGTGCCGCAATGCATCCCACACTTGTGCTCGAACATTGTTAAATGGTGATCCATCGTGTCGGTCACAGCTCATCGTTACTCCCGGGAACCCTGCCCTTTCCCAGATTGTGTCTGCTTGGTCCCCGATTGCTGAAACTAATAGACTTTTTACATCACCTATAGCTAATGGCACGCCTACCGTGTTTTTCTCAAATACATGTATCCACTTACCTGGCCCTCCCGTCAGCGGGGGAAGGAGTTTTAACAGGTTGGTTTTGTCCATTTGGGCCCACGGAATGTAGTTTGGCCTGCCTGCTCCTTTATGTATCAGTGGCATTTGTAGTTTGTGTTTCTTTCCCGTTCTGCTTGTCTTTTTTCGTTTTACTTACCAATATGTTTCCTATCCTCCCTGTTCGTTGTCTTAATCTACCCTGCCATAATGGTGGCGATAGTGTGTCTGGGTAATGGTGGTTTGGCAGTGGGGATCCCTCTGCGGCAGCTGCCTCTTCGTATTCATCTAAATCGTCCCATATTTCTTCTATTTCTGACTCTAGCTCGTTATTATCCTCAAAGTTTTCCTTGGGTTCACTTCCTTGTCTTTCACCCTGGTCTCCACTTTGTTGACTCTCTGGTGTATCTGGGCGTATAATTCTCACTGGCTTGTTATTCAATTGGAACAGGAACTGTCCTGACTGCCACTCTTGTTCTTGCCTCTGCTGTGATGATGTTCCTTGCGATACTATAGACTGCCCTGATACCGAGGCTGCTGGGGTTGCATTGCTTGCTGCCCCGATCGGAGGTGTGAGATCTGCCAGTGGCAGCGGGGGCACCTCCCCTCCCCCTGGCAGCATTTGCCCTTTGTCACATAGAGCTCTTAACCGTGTTATTTCCATTTGTGCTTGTGTTAGCTGACGGTGCAAATCACCTGTTAAACGTGCTATATCCACAGGAGGCGCACTCGTGGGGCCATACAGGCCTCCTTTGTCATATGGAGGAGGTTCGGGGGCTGTTGCCCCGCTCTGGGCAGTGGCGGCGGGTGGTATATACAGGGGTTCACTAAACCCTACCGCTGGCCTAGTCATTAAGGGATAGATTTTTGTTACTTCGTTTTCAGTTGTAGTTGTTGAGCATTCCCCTTTTGGTGTCCCACCCACTTCTTCTGGGTTTTTCTGCTTTTCTGTCATTTGGTTTGTACCTACCTCTGCCGTGGGGTAAACTTCCTCAAACATTCGCCATAAATCTAACACTTCTCTCCGGTTCTGTAACTGTTTTCCTTTGTATCGCGCTAGCAGATGTGTTGATACTAGGTCCAACACTCTTTTGTCAAATGATCCTCCTTCTGGCCAAATTGGTGTAACCCTGTCTCCCTTTATCTCAGTGATCCAATGATCGTGATACTTCTGTATCCTGTCGCTATAAAGTGGAAGGTGCTGGCAAATATGTGCCAGTGGTGTTACTCCCCCCATGGCAATGTTTCTTTTCCTTTCTTGTGTATTCTAGTTCCTTTGAATTACTTCCCACCTCTTACTTGGTATATCAATTACAATATGTAGAAATAATACTTTCTTTATCAATGCTCACAATTATCATATGTCACATTAGCTTTCTGAGAGGTGTTACCTGATCACCTCTCACAGTGTATTTCTTCTGCGTTACCTTATATCGATCACAAATTACTTGTGTTAAAATACTTTAGCGTGTTCAACAAGACATATACATAAAAGCAGACCAACAAACATATAATCATGCAACATACACATGCACTGCCTGCGCGCGTTTGTTCTTTCCCTATTCCCGTTACTGACCCTGTTTTTTCTTCTTCCCTATACTACCTACTATTTCGCATTCACTCCCCACCTTTTTCACCTTTATTATGTCTCAAGATTTCTTACTTCCATGGAAAAAGAATATTCTAAAAACTACTCCGAGCCTACACCAGACCCCTACTATTTTTCTCTTTATCTCTATTCTGCACTTGGTCGGGACAAATGCTACGCGGTGCCGCCTTCTACCCCCTACGGGCTAGGATACCACTTCTCTTCTTCTTCTCACTTCTTACAACACCTAATGGCCATATAAAGGATAGATCAGAAAAGCCTCACCCTCACTCACACAGACCTTATTCTTGGCTACCTTCCCTTTATTACTAATTTCCTTCTTCCCGTATTTCCGCCTTACCTTCCTTTGGGGTCTTTGCAACCGGGACTCCATGTGTTCAGTCAGGTACTCTGAGGGTCGCCGCTCGCGGCCGGACCTTGCTCAGGTCCGTCCCCCAACCAAGCCGTGGCCTGCCTTGGCGAGCAGCTTTCGATCGGGTATTCGTCAACCGGGTTCCCTTGACCCTTTCTTCTTGGTGTGCACAGTCTGGTCAACCGCGGAGGCGATGGTTCTGCTGGGGGGCGCCCTAGATCTCGCTGCCGGGTGGCGCAGGCCGCAAGGCACCTCTCTAAATCACATCGCAGGGGTCACCAAAAATGTAGGTGCCTTTCCCCGTCTTACTAGGTGTGAGAGAAAAAGAAATAAAATAACATGCAAAACCCCTTGTCGGGGAAAGAGGCACTGAGACCCGGCTGCAAGAGTTCAAAGGATGGTTTATTTCTCCCGCTAGGAAATAACCCAAAAAACTCTCTCACACATTTACATCAGTGGCAACATTTATATTAGTTAAAGTAACTCTAACAAAAAATACTAAATGGACCCGATTGGCCAGATGGTGTGGTGCCGTAGGTGTGGGTAGCATCTCTTCCTCCTGGTTGGCTGAGTAGCTGACGGACGTCAAACATCTTGTGCTCCATGCAGGTCAGGGTCCGGTCACTGTGGTCACTACCTAAGCTAGAATTGTTTCATACTAAATGACAAATTATTTAAAACATTTTATGCTACTTGTCACATTTCTACATGAGTTACACACAATGATTATTGTTAGTACAACTGGGTCATTTGTGGCTTTAATTGAAGGCCTTGACCTTTTTGTGCATGTAAAAAGAATCAGGCTATATTCGCATCTCTTTCTAGGTTTCAAATTCATTAGTGCAAGTAAAAGCATATATAATAATAAAAATGCTTGAGGTTAGTAGTGGGTGTATTGGGTGGGTTTCGCAGCACAGGCGAGGGTCTGGCACTTGAAAGAAATACCTTACACGGGGTGCATTGTCAGGATGGCAATAAATTATTCTAATCGGGGTGGGTGGCTTGCACGTTTATGAGGACGAATCGAGCAGGAAGTGCTTAGCTCATCTTGGTTCACATGCCGGTTCTCAGGCGAACAGCGATCTCAGAGGAAGAAAACTGTAGCATATTGATTGTTGCAACTTTTCTCTAGCTTCAGCGTGAGAATGGAAGCACAGAGCTTTTCCTTCGCAGGGGGAGTGCAAGGGTGGGGCCTGCCAGCGCGCCTTGTGTGTGTGTGTGTGTCTCTGTCCTTGGCTGCTGCGGTGGAAAGGGGAGCTGAGCATTGCTGTACTATCGCAGTGAGGCCTGTTTACCCAAGATGGAGTCGAAAGGGGGCACAAAAGATGGATGCCCCGTGTCCTGCTCAGTAGCCCCATCTATGCAGTAGTCAACCGTAGTTAACTTTACATAAGGGCAAGGGGCAATTCCACTACCGGAGGCATGCGGTCCAAGCCTTGTACTGAGGAGCGTACGACACGAGGGGGCCTGAGGACCCCTCGCTCCCATACAAATCCCAGCAGAGAAGGGTTCAGCTTTGGATTGGGCCTTCTGCTTCAGAGTTCTGGAGTTTTGATCTGGGTTCTGGAGTCTTGATCTGGGTTCTTCCTGCAGAGTGCTTCGCCAGTAAATCAGTTGATGGGTGAATGTGTTTGTGTGTCTAGGTCCTCAACAGTTCCTATTTATGTGTTTACCAAGGCAGTGGGTAGGCTGATTACACTAAGCCCAACCCTCTAAGAAGCCTATTGATTAAAGTCTTCCCTCTCTCCTGATTTGAGAAGCAACCAGAGTGTCATCATGTGTCATAGTGATGCTGCAATTTACAATCCAGGGAAAAACCTCCGTTTGTTCCTACACAGAAAATCTATTTTTCATATAAAACATATTTCCAATATCACCAACTTGCTAATAATACATATTTACATTACAGATTAAATAAGGCACGTATCTGTCCAAATCTCATCTTCCTAAGAGTTTTGGTTCACAAATGGCAGTTTTTCGCGCTTTTGGTTGGTTACCCAGTGTCAGATCTGTACAAATTTGTCCAGATACATGCACATAACATCTGGGCATACTCCTGTGAAGTTTCATATTTTTAGCATTATCACAACTGCTACAAAGTCAACATTTTCATGGTTCAGTCTCTGAATATCGCACAGATTCCAGAGTGGTTTTAAAACATGAGCAGAAAATTCATTTTAACAGCACTATATTTACAGATTTTTACCAATTTTGTTCAGTTTTCTATGAGTCTTTCTCAAAAAGATATTTTCTGTGCTCTCTGAATAAACAAAACTGTCTGTCTCCGCCCCCAAGGTTTTGGCTGAACCAGAGCAGTCCCAGGCTTTTTCCTGCAGCAGTTGTTTTCTGTCACACCCGAATTTGGATTTCCTTTCATTCAAGGGAGTCTTTTGTTTCTTGTCAGAGCAAGAGGGCAAAGACCCCTCCCATTTCCTTACACACCTCCCTGCCAGTTCTTCAACAGAGGGCAGGGGGGAAGATTCCTTTGTTTGGGAGAAACTGTGGAATGTCTTTGAAGCTCAGTGTGGCTGGCTTTAACTTACTTTTAAAACAATGTTTAAAATAGTCTTTCTCTAAAATACAATTTACATTTTTACAAATATAGGCATAAATCTCTTAATTCCAGCCTTTTTAAAACACAGAGATTGAATTCTCACCCTATATTGCTTTTGATGGGAAGTCTCTTCTTTTCCATACTTTGATTTTAAGGCACAAGCTTAAATGACAGTATAAGTAAATGCCGGCTTCTGACACAGGCGAGCGGCGGTATGCGCCCATTTTTAACATATTTTTCCAGGAAGGCATCTTTGAATGTGGATTTTCTTCTGACAAAATATGTTTCTGCTGACATTGTGCTTAGGTGAATTATTTAAATAAAGTGATGTTTAACAAGGATGTTGGATCTTTTGTGATGTTTGGGAACCATGATTTTTGCACTTTCCACAGCCAAGGAAAAACTGATTTTTAAAGCAGTTCTGGGTTTTCCTTTGCAATGCAGCACTGCTTTTTCAAGTAGTTTCATTTTCCTCTGCGGGCAGCCAAATGATCAGTTTTGGCAGTGGTCTCCTGTGTTACCACTGACATAGGTAAAATGGATTGGCTGCCTATTTTTCAGGTTTTCCTGTGCACTTTCAGAGATTTTTAGCGCAAAGATCTTTTTGGTGGCCACTCTGTTGTTTCTGATGCAGGCAGCGCACAGTGATGTTGCAGGGCGTAGACTTGTGGGTTAAAACATCCCACAGGAATCAGAAATAAACATCAACACAAGGGAAAAGAAAATAATCAAATCAATCAAAGCTAGTCCAGCAACAGTACACAGGAGCATTGTACACAATTTGAAGGAAGGAGTGGCAGTGCAAATTGGGGGAAAGAGTGATAGCGTACATGGGGGAAGGGCAAACAGTCGAAGGGGGGAGGAGCCACCACAGAAGGGGGAAAGATGGACACCACAAGGGCGAAGGAGCAACAGCGCAAGGAGGGCACAAGCAGGAGCGCAAGGGGGAAGGAGTGACAGTGCGAGGGAAAGGAACAAAATCACAAGGGGGAAGGAGCAGCAGAGCAAGGGGAAGGAGCCACAGAGCAAGGGGGAAGGAGCGACAATGCAATGGGGAAGGAGTGACAGCACAAGAGAGAAGGAGTAACAGCTCAAGGGTTAAGGAGCAACAGAACAAGGAAAAGGAGCAAAAGATTAAGAGGGACGGAGCTACAGAGCAAGGGGGACGAGTAATAAAGCAAGGGGGTGGCACAACAGCATATGATTAGCATATAGTCATCCCTTTTTTAATGACATGGCAGAGTGAAAAACTGTGGTCTGAATGGTGCCCCAGATCACTGCCAGTGCTTTAGATTGATTCAATACCTTCAAGCCATCACCATTCTGTTTTGTTGTGCCACAACTTGACACATCACCAGCTAAAGACAGTACGACCAGTTGAAAGTCCCATTCTGTATGCTGGACAACCCATGGAGCAAATGAAGCGCAGTAAGTGAATAATGCAACAGTCAAAATCAAGCCTTGAGTGAGCCATTCTTCACACCAAATCAGTGATTTCTGATGTGTAATGCTTAACATTTGTTCTGGGGTGCCAGTATTTGAGCATTTGAATGTGCTTGTTAGCCTGAATGTTGCATTACTCAGTGAGGTGCTTGCTGGAACCGAACCTGTCAAAAATGAATTTGAAAGTAAGGCAGATTGTGCAAAGGAAGTGAGAGCACCCTTGCTAGCCTTGCATGTGGATGCATGGATATTTGCATTGAAAGGAAAAATAAACTACCTCCCCACATTATTTCTTAACCTATACTTTGAAGCAAAAGTGGCCACTTTTAGGAATCCTGTGGCAGATGATAACTACTGCATGGTAACCCAAAACAAATGGAATGAACTACTTTATTTCCACTCATACCCGAGTTAACATCCACTGAGCCTTCACAGTAAAATTCCACCCTTTCTTTTTTCATGCATCTGTCATGTTTGCATTTTCAAGCCTAGCTCATAATTCTCTTTGGTTGTTTTTTTATTTTAAATTTGTTACACTTTAATGTGTTTTAGTCAAAGACTTTACACATAAAACAGAAAAGAAACAAAAAGATAAATGTATACAAAACATACAAAATGTACATACAAAAAGTACGAATTATATACATCATAGGGCCATTCATAATTAAAAGTAGCATCAACACCATCAAAAACAGATTGAGTGGATCATACCCTTATTAAATCGTTATGATCTGTTATGGGCAGCATTGGCAGAACTACTCGAAACACACCTCTAAATATACAGTTCAGAAGCTGAAACATGGTTGAGTGGTAGAATGGTAGAAAGCCCCCAGGATTCGCAAATCAAGTGTGGACATTATCTTGTAAGGGCAATTGACCCAACAGCAACATTAGCTCAGGCTTACATTTCCATTTTAAGTTACATTTTCGTTTTCCATTTTCTCACTTTGCCCCACAGGTGCCTGGCATAGCTCAAACTATGTTTACAGCTCACCACGTGCCAGTAGTTGCCCAAATGATATCCACACACAATATAAAGCCAGTTGTAGACTACTATTGCTTGTGTTCAGGCATTGGAGCCAGAAGGCACTCTCGTGATTGAAGCCAAGTCATGTACATGGCCACGTTTAACATAATAGCTGTGACCATACAAGGGCACTCAGTCAGTATGTGCTTCTCAGTTTCCAAACAACTTTCCTTTTCACAGGCACAACAGAATCTTTTGGTGCGCTTCATTTTCCTTGCCTGTCCGGTGTTACCCAATATTGGCAATCTGTTTATTCAGAGGAGCAAATTGAACCTACAGAAATGTCTTGATGGGCATAGCCTGAGATAACGTTGCCCTACTCCCAGGGTATATAACATGTGTGGTGTAAAATGATATGATTTCCGGCTCTGCAGGTGTGCGTGATCGTTTATCCTGTTCCAGTCTAGCAGTTGGATCTTGAACTGCTTTCGGAACACCCAATATCCAAGCTCCCAGTTTGGTGATCAATTATTGACTCTAACAGGACCAGAATGGACTTAACATAGAGAGAATGTTCTCTATTCTCCATATCCAAGCCCATTAGTCTTAATAGGGAGCACTGTGGTTTGGGTAGGGCCTTCATGTATAACAGGTCACGTCTCAACAGGATCAGTGTTTCCATCGAGAAGAGACCCAGTTCAAGGCGTGTGACCTCAATTGTGATGCAAGAAGGTAGTCCTAGGATCCGAGGCCAGAAACAAACTTCTGACTTGGCAACCCAGGACATGTCTGTCAGCGTGAGGGATTCCAGGCCATGCATCACGGCAGGGCAAGAACATCGTTTATATAGCCTCAATGTTCCCTTCAAGCTGTGCCCCGCGGTGCTCTTGCTAAAGGTGGCAATCAAGGCAGTTAATTGCATCGCTTTCCTTTTCCAGACAGCTGTGCACACCTGGCAATTCCTTTTACTCAACAACTCCACCCCCAGGCTATTATCTTTGCTATTCAAATACATGAAATGAAACATTTTATGAGTTACAATCCTTTAAAAGTGCACCTCACAAAGTACAAGTTCCACAAATCCTTTCCCTTTATTAAGTGCCATGAATTGATTATTCACGTACATTTCATGCCACCACTCCGGTTGAACTGGTTCCACTTCCGCTAGAAGGGAAACATTGAGTTATTGAATGAACACACTAATCCGGCCGTGATTCACAGCAAAAGATCGTTAAACCTCAATTATGATAGTCCAAAAAAAACACATTGTAAGACTTGGAGAAATTAGACTCGGAAACGGGTACAATGAAGTATGACGTGTGCACGCAGATGAAACATGCAGCAATTCCAGTAAACTACCATCAACGTGACAAGGACATCATGAACAGGTACTAACTTCCTCTTCTGACCTACAAATCTGCCAGTTTATGTAAACAGCAGAGGCGTAGCCAGGATTGTCTAACAAGTGGGGCCTGAAGCTAATGTAGTTGGGCCCACTGCAGTGACATACCATCTGTAAATGATCACACAGTGCTGCTGATTGGCCATTTACAGATTTTGGGTGGGCCTTGCCCGCTCAGGCCCTACCCTGTCTACGCCTCTGGTAAACAGTACCGTGCCACATGCTGTTAAGAGGGAGCCGATCAGTTGGGGAACACACACTTCCCAGAGCCATCGGAGTTCACAATATACAGCAGCGTGTGGTGGTACAAAGAGTGGCTGCCTGCCTGCATGATATATGCCAGTTTGAAATGGATAATAATCCACTTAAGCATTGGCCCATAAACTGCATTTGTGTGAATGTACCTTGAGCTTGTTAGCCTCCCGCTGATAGTGGACAGAATGAGAGAGACTTTAGTGTTGTGTGTGTGAGTGTGTGCGTGTGTCTGCGTGTTTGCACACGCGTGTGCATAGCAGCCACTCTGTTACCTAACTTGGGACAGGCTACCTTTGCATGTTTCTGCTATGTAGCTGAACTATTCTATATTTGCTATGCTCTGCCCTTGTTTGAAATTATATGGTCTCTTAGGTTTGATATACTATGCTATTTTATATTAATATAATTATTGTTTTTATTTTTATTATTATTATTATTATTATTATTATTATTATTATTATGGGATTTATTGAACGCATACCTAACTTCGGGAAGCAACAGAGCACCTTACAAGTAATAGGGGGAAGTACACAGCGAGGAAAGCAGGTTGAAAGGGATTAATACCAGGGAGCTAACCATGGAGCAGGGTGAAGCAGGCAATTAGAGGCAGCAAGGAATAATGGAGGAGTAGATCGCCCAATCTCAGTTTTGGTGGGGAGTTGAGTGGATGTAGACCCATGTTTTTTAAGAGGAGCCATTCCCTGAAGAGGAGGGTCTTGAGCTCCTTCCTGAAATGTACAAGCAAGAGGTTGAGTCTGGTGTTAGAGAGAGAAGGCTCCATATTAAGAGGACATAGAGAGAAGGCCTATCTTCTGGTGCTTTCCTTACTGCACCAGTGGGGTTCAAGTCTGCACATGTCCTGGCTTCTGGTGAATAGTAGACTCTGGAGTTGCTGAGCTACGTAGCGACGTAGCTTGGGACTTGAAGCTGATGGCCTTGTAGGTGATGCAGGAGGATTTGAAGTTGTTTCAGTGGGAGTCAGAGCATTTCATTGAGGGTTGGAGTGATGTGGTAATATTTGCAGAGTCCTTTGATGATTTATGCTCCATCATGTAGGACACATCAGAGGAGTGCAAGAGTAGTCACCAGAAGGCTTTCCATGAGGCAATTGCCACCATCCATGTGGGAGATGGACAAGGCTTGGACATCAGATGTGACAGTGTTTCCTGAGATGAAGGGCTTGATGTTTTGACTTTCTGCAGGAGGGAAAGTTGGCACCAAGGTGTTTGTGTCTTCCTGGCTATGTACTCCTTGAAGGAGAGCAGTCTGTCAATGTAGTACCCAAGGGACTTTCCATAGGAAGTCAGCTGAGGTGTGAAGTCCCTGCATTCATAGCGGAGGGACAGGTCTGGATGTCGGGGTGTTCTGTGTTGTTGGTCAGCAGAAGGAATTCGGTCTTTGAAACTTTAAGCTCCATCTAAGTACTCAACATCTAGGGCTGGATGAAAGTGAGGCAGGTCTTGAGCCTCTCTCTTCAATTGAGAAGATCTTGAGGTAGAACAGATTTTCATATGTGTATTGGTGGATATGGATGCTGTGTGGAACCAATAGGGTTCCAAGCGGTTCTGTGCATAGGTTGAAAATCAAGGGCAAGAGGATGGATCCTTGCAGGATTTCATGGTGATCGATAGAAATTGTCATCTGGAGGAATCAATCAGACAAACTGGTGGCAGTTAGCGAGGTAGGATTTTAGCCAGCTCAGGGTGGACTGCTTTACACCTGTGTGGCAATGTAGAAAGTCCGAGCATGTCTGGTGGTCTACTGTGTCAAACATGGCTGAGAGGTCGAGGAGAACCAGGAGGCAAGGTTGGCCATCTTTGATGATGGTAAGGGCATTGTCAATAAACTTTATGGTAGCTATTTCCATGATGCATATGGGTGTGCTATGCACTGCAATGGAATGTTGTAAGCTGCAGAAACATGTTGTGCAACATTTGCCTGTTTGTTAAGATATATGTGTCTTGTTCCCGAATCAGAATTCATGCAAACTTGAATTTATGTTTTTGATGTACATTTTCCTTTTGCTTTTATCTGGGTTCCCCGCCACACACTCCTGTTTGGACCACCACTTCCTTTCTCACTGCATCTATGTCTACCCTGTTCTACCATTGTTTTGTTTTTTAAGGAAGTTTTGATTGTTTTTCATTTTCACTTATTCTGTGTTTATTCATCTCTTCTTATTCATTTTGGGAACGTGAGTCCGGTTTTGTTATACTAACTGGTTATGTTGTGTTATGTAAGGTTATATTACATCATGTTTTGTTATTTCGTTTCATGTCTGATGTTCAGTGCTTTGAAGCAGCTATTCAGTGTCAGGTAGCACTCCTCAAAACACCCTATTAAATATACACTACTCAGAAGTAGAACTCATTTTATGAAAAGGGCCATGACTCTTGAAGTATACCTGCAAATGTAAGCTAGTAAACAGACTATTTGCCCCTGTTTAAACCTAAAAACTACATGCTGCACTTTATCGACAGGATTAAAGTAACTGAAGCCGAAATCGAGAAGGATAGACAACTCTGGATTATGCACAGTAACTCCTAAAAGGGCTCTGCCTCAGCACAAGAGGAGTCCTGCCTCACACACACTACTATAACGATCCCCAAAACGTTTCCAGTGGGCCTCAAAACTTTCAGGAAGCCTGGTCCATGCCTCTGTTCTCAAATGAGCCCTGTAGAACGTGGCTGGTTGTGGCTGGAAATAAGTAGAATGGTCAGTAGGAGGATTTTTCTTGTGCTTAGTTTCACCATGCCGAGGCTCAAAATTACCCCCTGGCACTGTGGAAGGCTTACATGCATAACTACTGATGAGCACAATACATGCTCATACCCTTCAAAGGGTTTTGCACAAGCTTAAGTGCTCTAAGGTATTACACACACACACTGGTGTTCATGCTGTTAACTTAAACCCTGAAAGATCCCATGCCTTTTCCTCGGTTTTATGAGATAAAGCCATGTACTAGCAACAAACCGTGCCATAACCTTAAAATAATTGTTTTGTAACACACAGCTCCCCTCAGCTCATTGCCCAGAGACCCTGAGCTGTGTGCAGCGGCTGCACTCTTAGACAATATTTTTTCAGAATATGAATCTATTCCCCCTCTTTCTCAGTGCCAGGCTTGCACACTTTTCTAGAATGGGTCTACAGATCTATAGTAGCTCTAACCTTTCACTTCCCACCTATGTTCATCTTCCACAAAGTATATGGCAATTCTGAATTACTGGTCAGGGGTTTGCCCATGAAATAATTTAAAAAGTAATCCCTGGTCAAAAATCCACCAGATTTTAACTGGGTGGCTGTAACACATCTCAAGCCCTGCACACAGACAAACGCTACCTGTTATTAAATACTGTGATGTCTCTTTAAACTGCTTAAGATAGACACACACTTTATTGAAGCTCTACATTCTTTACACAATTGATGTATCTGCAAGGTTAGGAGCCACATATTAGAATTCATTCTCATTTATTACCTTAATGCAGACCTTTCTTTCAATGTACACCATTGTGTGGGTGTCCCAAATCTACCAAAACAGCAGCTAGCCAGCCGATCAGAACACATTTTGGGGCATCGCCAGCCCATTTTATAGAATTGATTCATGAGAATACATTGCTCAGGACATTTTGTGAAAATACATCCCATTTGGCAATTAGCTCTGTAAGAACATCTTCTGCTAAGGTTGTTGTATTCTTAAACAAAAATGGGTTGGAAAAATGCCTCTCTAGACTTATTCTAAAGAGGAACTTCCCTACATAGAAACTAATAATAAGGATATGTCTGTGTCAGGACGTCAGTAACTGAAAAGCCGCCCTTGTGCCCAAAACAACCTATCTTGACCCTCACACTTAAAACCAAACAACAAAAGATGCAAGACAATGGACCTCATTATGAGGTTGGCGGTAAGGGGTTAACAGTGCTGGTAAGGGTACCGGCGCCGTTAACCTCTTACCGCCGCATTACGAGGTCCTTTAGCGGGTCCCGCTAAGGGCGGCTGGTTTTACCAGGCGCACTCAGTGGGAGCCGCTAAAGGACCAGCATGCTAACAACGGACCCATTATTAACGGGCCCGTTGTTAGCATGGTCCCCATTCCCATTGAGCCCTATGGGGGCACAAATGGGTATGGGTTCCCTGAATGCGGAAATACCGGGTTCTCCAAGGTTGGAATGACCCAGTAATTTCCCATTCAGGGAACCCGGAACCGGTATGCGGTAAGGGGTAGCCATGGCACTAATAGCACCATGGCTACCTCCAACCTTGTAATGACCCTCCCATGTCTTTAACTAGATGTTAGAAAAAACTGTTAAAAAACAAAAGTTTGAGAGTTACTTCAACAAAGAAATGTTCTCCAAAGGATAAGTCCCTTGGTTCCAGAAGGGGGTTTCCTTCCCCAGGATTCTTAATCAGCATGGCAAAATGTCTCTTTTGCTAACAGTTCCTTGGTGTCTTTAATGAACTCGCAAAGTTCTTGTTCCACTAAAATGTTATGTAACAGTCTTTCTGTAAAAGTTCTCGCATCTTGGCAAATTATCTGGTATACTCTCCTGACATGAATCTTTATACAATTTCCAGCTGCCTGCTGTACTCACCTGCCAGGACTTCTCTTTAGAGTTTCCAGACCCCCTGGTGTACTCTCCTGCAAGAAATCTCTGTACAACTTCAACTGCCTATTGTTCTTGCCTGCCAGGATATCGTATGTGTTTTACAGTTGTTAGGTGTACCACAATAGCATATACCATGTGCTGCTTGGTATATCTATTTGTGGTAATTGTTTCTCAAATGTACTTGCTGAAAACCTTTCCCCCATATTGGCATCTCATGCTTCTGTATTTGATTGGGGCTGGCCTTTCTACTTTGTATTGTCTGCATTCAAACATTCTTCTTATGGCACCTTGCCTTTGCGCTTTGCCTTGGGTGCATTCAAACAAACGTTGTGTTTGTATATCTTTTGTATTAGCAAACTTGTACCATTCAATCACTTTTTGCAGGGGTTGTCAGAATTCCACAGGATCCCCAGCTGCTTTGGGCATACTCAACAGTCATATCCAGTGTCTCTGATATTGCTCATGCCTCTCCATTATGGCTTCTGCTTCAGCCTTCCAGGCTGGAGTGTCGGATGATCCCGCAGTATCCGGCGCAGCTCCATGGTCACATGGCAGCTCTCCATCTCTGCCCGGGATGAAGTCTGCTGCCTCATCGAGTGACCGGACCTCCAGGATGTCCTACATTGCTCCCAGCATCTCCACAGTCCTTCTGGTTCGCCCACAGAATTCCTCTTCCTATGCCACTGGACCTCTCTGCTCTGCTGACTCGTTGGTGCACTTTGCTTTCTGGAGCCCCGTCGTGGATGTCAAAGTCTCTTGAACTGCATTTCCCTGCCCTTCCCTTCCCCACAGCGCTGCTGCCATTTTTAAATGTCCTGCTCAATGAAGGTTTGAGTGTTGTTTTGCGAGTTCTTGTCACTTTGCGCAAATTCCCTTGTCCTCCTAATCTCAGTACCTGAGGTTTTATGGGAGTTGAAGACCATATTGCAACTTTTAACTCTGGAAAGGTTTTTCTTATGAGCTTCACACAAAGGCACATCAGAAACAAAAGGTGTAATATGTGAGCTGTGGGTGTTTGTGTGAAAGTTGGAAACCTGACTAAAATAACAATAGGACATTAAGAACTCAGGTATTAGAAGGTCTTCCTCATGGGGAACGGGGGAACACTGTGACTCTTCCAATGAAGTGAACCCATAGGCCCTTTTAATCGGGTAATGCTCAGTGGTCGAAGTGTACGAAAAGAAGTAGTGGAACTATGTCCCTGCTGGCCCGCCCCTGTTCCCCACAAACCCCATTGCCACAACCCTTCCCACACACAATACACCCCCCCCCAAACACTTGCACCTGCTGTTAAGGGAACGTTCAGTGCAGTGCATGTATTGCTCTCCTCTGAAAAGTGCACGGAACTACCATAAATCACCAATGCAATTATAGAGCAAATACTTCAACCCAAGAACAGACATAATAATTCACAGCCACGCACGCTTTAGAAGATAATCAGCTCTTTACGGCTATTTATTCAAAGATTACAAGTACATCGAAATAAATCATAAAACTAACATGGACACAGATCACAGAAAAAGTAAAGAAGTCCAAGAAAGAATACATCACTGTGAGCGTATTATCATTCTTCATCTCGCCCATTTACGGCTGGAAGACCCCGAGGACAGTCAGGACGAGAGTGCCACAGCTCACAGGAAGGCCAGATGGAGCGTCCTTCTCTGGCTGAAGTCTCACCTGACCCCTCCAGGTTTCCGCCTATATAGGCACTCCAAAAAAAGGAGTTAATTCTCGAACCTTCTGGAATTGCACCTGCGCAGTTGAGGAACAGCTGTCGGTTGCCAGCTGGGTCAATAGAGAGCCCCCCCCAAGGAATGCAGGGCCTCCCTACTCTAAAACTCAGAAAAAACATGCTCCACGGAGAACAGTAGCAAGTCATAACAACGTTAGCTTTTCCCAGCAGAAATGGCCTTGACTGCATACCAAGTTTGAAAAAAAAAACATGTTTGTCTCAGCACTGTGAATCTAACACTTCAGCAAAATGTGTGCAGCCTTTCACTGCGGAGTGAAGTAAATATCCAACATGGCTGCGAGCACTCCCAGAATGCATTGTGCTCCCGCGCCATTTTGAACTAAGCATAAATTGAGCAGAACATCTCCACCCTTAGGATATTTATCTTCCGTAGCCATGTGGCACTGAAACTGGTCTTTAAAACCTACAAAATGTTAAAACTAAATTGGGAACACATTGAAGGAATGTCTTTGTCAGTTACTCCAGCCCTGGCAATGTAGCTTGCATTTTGACAGCTGTGTATTTTCACTTCTCAAAGCGCCTAGAGGTTTCTTCTCCAGTGCACAGCGCTTTACTTCAGTTCACATCACATGGGGCGCTGAGATGCAGCTTGCACGGCAATGTCTCTTGAAATGGGCAGCTGTCTTTTCTCAGCCCATTCACAAGTGCACAGTTTCCCCAAATGTTCAAATGCGTGATGCGCCCAGCCTACCATTTGATACTGGGTGAATTCCTTACTTCTGATCAGTTCTGTTATTGCATGCCAGTGTCAGAAAGCATGCCTACATCAGCATGTGTAAGGTAGATTGCGCTCTTTTTCATCTTCTCACTCACAGCAATTATTGCCTTTAGTTCAGTTTCAGCATTCTGGCTTTGCAGCCCCACCTCTGTCTTTGGTCACACTGACGGTGTCTCTCACAGGGGATGGAATGCAGGAATGTCATTGTTTATCTTTCCTGTGCACATGGCAGCGCCATACACACGCGGCAAGCTTGTCTCTTTGCTCTTAGGCCTATAACTCTTCAGCTGGGGCAGCTTCAATGGAAGGCACTTGTTTCAGACAGTTCATCCAGAGTAACTGTTTTCTGCGCTGCTCCAGCAACTCATAAAAAACTCCCATATCTGCCAGCTTCTGTAAACACCATTTCACTGAACAGGAGCACGGCATTCTGCTTTTCTAATTTCCTCCACTAATAGCCATTTCACGCAGCCAGCCCATGACAGGAATGTTTGTGCAAGTTATCTTCAAGCCACAAGCTCTGCACAGCAACATCATTGTAGATAACAATTTCCAGTTCAAAAGTATCAGCGTCTTTTAGCCTGTTTAAAAACAGGCCACTGATCAATGTCCCATGTAAAATCATGTTTCTTTCTGGTGACTTTGTAGTTTGGCTTCACAAACTCACTCCAATGCAATGTGCGATCTTTAAAAAGAACCCTCAACCCACTGAATCTTTGTGCTGTCTTATCGCACACAGATTTTCCATTCTGTTGTACCATTGCCAGAATGTAACCACTTATTTCAGTGCATTCAAAACATGTCATGTGTAGTGCAGCTCCCTGCACGTTTTCTGCAAGAGCAACCCACACTCTATATTGCTTGTGGGCTGTTAATGTGTCAACAACATTATCACTATATATCACAATCAACTTGTCCTTGTCTCATGTAAAACATACATCTCTTAATAACAACAGTACTTTTGCCATTGGCACCAATCCCATGGCATAGTGTGGGAACAGTCAAAATACTCTAGGGGCAATTTAGGAAATATAAATTGTCTTTTCCCCCCCAAACCATTGCAAACTGGTTCTGCAATTTCAAATCAATACACAAAAATCGAAAATTCAAATGCCATTCACTCACTTTTTTTTAATCAAGTGAGTCTCACCCCTTGCAAACATGGCACAGCTAAAATGCAATGCAGGCACTTTTAGTGTGTTCCTTTAAACAGAATGCACCACCAGAACATGGAATTTACAGTTGCCAAAAACAAACCCTTTAGGCTTTCAACACTGATGTTACTCTTTCTCCTAAACACGGCTCATTCCCACGTTATCTTCAGGAATGTGAACACTTCAAAAGCATACATTATAAGAAAGGCGCACCTTCGCCTCCTTATATTACAGCCCCCCACTCGCTAGCACACTGGGGCTGAGTCACAATGTTTAAACACTAGTCACAATTTGCCTGTCAAATACTTGCAATTTTTTTCTTCTTTTCTCTGCCCTCACGCCAAAATAGAGCAAGAACTTTCACTTTGCAACTTTGTCAAGGGAAACCGCATAAAAAAATTCTTTCCTAATTGAACATAAATCTTTCTTCACCATTCATCGGAGCACTGTGACCGTAGCCATTTTTCCCGCTTTGCTCACTGCTTTTCGGCTCCCTGGTTTCATTCCCAAGCAGTAAGTCAGCCACGACTGATTTACTGAAGGGGAAAGATCTCAACCACACATGCTATCGGCCGCGGCAGGCTGACACAAAAGTGCTGTCTATTGGCTGTCTCAGAGCTGCAGTGAGACGACCAAGGAAAGGCGACAGCCTGCTCTGCATTCTCTCACACAATCGTCATTTCCCAGCAAGGGAAAAGGAAAAAAAATAAGCTTAATACACTTCAACACTCACTGCCCAATTACTTTCGTTTGCAAGATAACCGAAGCCTGTCTGCATTCAAACAGATTATTTGGAACACTTCATCACAAATAACCCTGCTCACAGCGCCATAATGTATTGCTCTCCTCTGAAAAGTGCACGGAACTACCATAAATCACCAATGCAATTATAGAGCAAATATTTCAACCCAAAAACAGGCACAATAATTCACAGCCACGCACGCTTTAGAAGATAATCAGCTCTTTATGGCTATTTATTCAAAGATTACAAGTACATTGAAATAACTCATAAAACTAACATGGACATAGATCACAGAAAAAGTAAAGAAGTCAAAGAAAGAATACATCACCGTGAGCGTATTATCATTCTTCATCTCGCCCATTTATGGCTGGAAGACCCCGAGGACAGCCAGGACGAGAGTGCCACAGCTCACAGGAAGGCCAGACGGAGCGTCCTTCTCTGGCTGAAGTCTCACCTGACCCCTCCAAGTTGCCATATTTGCACCGGATGCCTGTAACAACCCTCCTGGACGAAACCTTTTGGTTTGTGCCCCTGCTAATTATAATCTCGTGCTGACTCCATTGCCAGCCACGAGGACCAGGACCTTCTAAAATGGCCACTTGCCATTTTACTTTCACTCTCTCCACCTAACTTCCTCCTCCTACGAGCAACTCGACGTGATTGGCTGATTTCATCTATTAACCAGCCAACCCCTCGCCGGCAGGCGAACGCTGGCCCACCAGCAAAGGCACACCTCCAAGGCTTACAACCTGTCGTGAGCCTGTCTGGAGCCAACTGAGCCACGGCCAGTAATGCTGCCTGTGTCCCTCCTCAAGCCATTCTTGGCGACCTGGCATCTCATCCTAGTAAGCACACACCTAACAACTTACTTCTACAAACTGCGCCCATAAGCACTAACGCTCTCACAGTACTACGACTCGAGCGCCAGCTGCATCACGGTCCTCCTCTGCCCTTGCACGCTATCTGCAGTGCTCCTACTAAGTCTGTATTCAAATGCTTTGTCTCCAACATTATGTAAAGTGCATCCGAATGCCTACTCTAACCAGACAGATTGCATTGCAGCTTTCGAACAATGACACTTACCATATGATTTGCTGTCGAGTGCATATCTCACACCCTGTACCCCCAATTATATATGTCATGCCGAAATTAAGTGGTAGAGCATTCTGCTACACAAGCAACAGCCCATTATCATCAGCCAGGTCCTTGCCTCGCTCCACTTTCTCCTCATATTCTGGCATGCCCCGTCTAGGTTGCTGTTAGCTCTCCACTTAACTATAACAATGGTCCTGTCTACCTCTCTCCCTCAGCATAGCGCCTAAACTACTCTGTGTTGTGCCTTATGGTCACTTCCTGACCACTTTTAAACTTTGGTGTGCCTTATGGTCGCTTTCAGACCACTTCTAAACTGTGCTGTGCCTTATGGTCGCTTTCAGACTATTTCTAAACTGTGTTGTGCCCTATGGTCGCTTTCAGACTATTTTTAAACTGTGTTGTGCCTTATGATCGCTTTCTGACCACTTTTAAACTGTGTTGTGCCTTATGGTCGCTTTCACACCATTTTTAAACTATGTTGTGCCTTATGGTCGCTTTCAGACCATTTTTAAACTATGTTGTGCCTTGTGGTCGCTTTCAGACCATGATGTCGTGCCTGACATATGCCTAGCTTGAACATTCCCAACCTTTGTGGATATGATGATCACATTATATATACTTGTGTCTGATATATGCATAGCCAACCTACTATACTCTGCCTATGTACCTAGCTTAGAGACTATACCTTGCCTGATCTGTGCCTAGCCTAGACATTGCAGACCTTTTGTGGGTACGGCGATCCCATTATATATACCTGTGCCTCACTCACCAGCACCCCTGCTTGCCTGATACTTAAGCACAACCTGATAGTAGCCTAACCCTCTGACCTTGTTGCTATTAGGCACTACCCTATGTCACCGATGTCCCTTATTCGCCAATCCTTTGCACGGTGTCTCGGCCCTAGCATCCTTATTATGCTACTTTGCCTCACCGCGATCATGTTCCCCTTTTGTGTCATGCAAAGCAATATACCTGGCACTGGTAACAGCTACATAGCCTATAATAATGGTCTAGCAAGACCTGCCTGCCCAAGACATCACCCTATCTTCTGCCACACACCATTCCTGCCTACCACACCAGCCTTCCTCCCGGTCCCGCATTCCGCATATCATACCTATGGCCACACACACCTCTCTGATGTCCTAGCCAAGAAGAACTTAGATAGCTCCAAGCGGAACTCTACCGTCATGAGAGCATCTTGCCCTACCCCCGACCACAGCCCCTCCATAACTACTGACCTTACCGTCTCTCATACTACTACCCTTATCCCTACCGATCGAAACAATAGACTTGGTGCCAGAACCCACCACAGAACTAGCAAACGCCCAGATAAACTACCCGACAAGACCAACGATCACACTGTAACAGCCATCAATTCCACCCCTCCTACTCTAAAAGGAGCTCTTCTTAATGTTAGATCATTATTCGCCCACTCCATAGAAGTCGCCAACATCATCCTGACTAATAACCTGGACTTCCTCGCTGTGACCGAAACTCGGTTGCATGATGCTGCGGGACCATCTCTTACCCTAGCTATCCCCGATAACTACACCATCCTCAGAGCAGACAGACCGAACAAATGCTCGAGGAGGTGGTGTAGCTGTCATCTTTAAGTCCTCGCTTGATATTAGACTAGCCTCCTCTCTTCCTCTCAAATCATGTGAGCATCTTACAGTTAAATTACAAAATTCCCCTAAGAGCACTATCACGATGCATCTAATTTACAGACCCCCAAGCCGACCTGGCTCTTTTGAGGAAGATATCACCTCACTAGTAGCCGAAAGTTCCAAACCTTCAGCACAAATGATTATACTTGGAGACTTCAATCTTGGGTTTAATGACCCTCTTGACACTCCAGCCATTGCCCTGGTCATGGCATTTGAGGAGCATGGCCTCCTACAACTCTGCTCCAAACCCACCCATTCGAAGGGCAGAATCCTTGATTGGGTAACCGCCCTTAATTGCAACATCACCCTGAAGGACCCTGTTCAGCTCATCTGGACGGATCACCACCTCCTCCTATTTGACGTTAATATTAGGAACCTAATGCATAAAAGGCCTGTTATTGCACCGGCTTGCCCAACTAGGAAAAAGAGCAACATCACAGCGGCAGCCTTAATACCCCTGGTGACCCCTATTCTGAACGCACTACCAGCCACAACTGACTTGAACCTGCTGGTCAACGTCTATAATGATTCCATGGCTAAAGCTATCGACATCATTGCCCCACTAAAAATGTGCAAAGGGAAACCAAAAGCGCACTTTAATACATGGTACACCCTGGAGCTCAAACTTCTCCGACAACAAAAAAGTAAACTTCAATCGCTATGGAAATCAGTGCCTTCAGTAGTTAACAGAACTAATCTCACCAATATCTCCACTCTCTACAAAAATGAGATTGTACGCGCTAAGAAAGAATCTCTTAATTCCAGGATCTCTCAGGCAGGCTCTAGCACAAAGGAGCTCTTTAACATCCTAAAGGAGCTAGAAAACCCCACTCCTCCCACAGACACATGCACTAAGGATAAACCATGGTGCACAGAGATCCAGAATGCCCTTGCTAACAAAATCTCAGGGCTCCAAACTAAAATTAAAAACAAACAACAACAACTCACTCATGGTCCTACCTCCAGTTCCACTCTTCCTTCACCCACCGCCACTAGCTCAGGCTTCACTTTCAAAAAAGTAACCATACCTGAAGTACAAAAAATGATAGCATCTTTGAAACCCTCGAACTGTAAGCGGGACAGTTGCCCCGCACAGATCATAAAAGATGCAGCCAGGGATCTTTCCCCCTTCATTACCAAATTAATAAACCTGTCATTCTCCAATAATACGGTCCCAAGTAATCTGAAACAATCCTGGGTCCTACCAATGCTAAAAAAACAAACTCTTGACCCAGATATACCCACAAACTATAGACCCATTACCACTGTCCCATTCTTACTAAAAATTCTTGACAGAGTGGCCTATTTACAAATTCAGGATTACCTTGAGACTAACCAACTACTAGGATCTCGCCAATCTGGCTTTCGTCCTCAACATGGGACAGAAATGACCCTTGTTGATCTCAAATGCCAGATAGACGAACTCAAAGACAAAGGTAGGGCTGCCATCCTTTTTCTCCTGAAACTATCCGCTGCCTTTGACTTGGTTGACCACAACAATTTGTGCAACCACTTGTCATCGGCAGCACATTTCTCCCACTCTGCGGTCACATGGATCCAATCCTTCCTGGGCAATAGGACCATGCGGGTCTTCTCACCCCTAGCAGCGGCTGACCCTATCCCCATTGCTAAATGCACCCCCACCTTCCAACCATTCAAAACTAAAGTTATCACTTAGTTTCTCAATAAATAACCAACTATGTATGTATGCCTAATGTATGGATGTATCCTTTACTATGTCTGCTTGCTACAATATCTGTAATGACTGCTTTCTTTCCAACTTTACATATGCTGTACAACTGTACTAATGTTCCTTACCTTTGCCTGTAACCAGATGTTTAAGCGCCCATATACCCCTGGGTCAGGAGCGCTATTTAAAATAAATAAACAAACAAACAAAAAAAGTCTATTTCCATCTACCACATTTGACAGGAGACCCTGTTTTAGCTCCTTCTTTGAATTTAATGCTATTAAATGAATAAGCCTTGGCACTCATAGTGTTTTTCAATTGCACCTCAACAGGAGCTTGCCTCACTTCTCACGTCCATTGTATCTTCTCAAATAGATAACCAGTTTCTTGGCTGCCTAAACCCTTGCTACTGGCACAGCTAAGCCTTCTCGATTCTTCCTCCATCTTCATCTGTTTTTCTCTGCTGCACCATACTTTCAGCCCTTTTTGCTACTGGGTCCTGGTTTGCGCCAATACGACGTGGAATATCCAGATTATATACTAATATATATATATATTGGTGGCACAGCCTTCTTTTTATTCAATACATATAGCCAGCCTTCACGGTTACTTAGTCTACTTGCGATGCAGAATCTGTACAGTTTATAATTTCACCATCAGTTTCTATTAGGTCTACGTATTCTCTTCTTTGATCATCCTTCTCAGTGCGTCACTCTCCTTTCTTGTGATGTCATCATCCTCTTATGTTCACCGCTTCACACTTCTTCAGCGACCTCTTCAAGAGGCGCTCATCTCTCCACAGGTACATCAGGTAGGGTTTTCTCAATAGATACCTTGTTTCGAGGCTTCTTCTTGGCATAGGTACCATTATCGGCATTATGCATGATGCAATTTCCGGCTTCCAAAATATAGGCAAAATAGGGGCGGGATTTGTGGTAGAAACATTTAGCTCCTCCTCTACAGAAGCCATAACATCTCCCCGGTAGTTGTCTCCTCCCATGTGATCCACCTTCATACAACTGCCCCCAGGGTCATGATCAGGTAGCCGCTGTCATCCCCTGGCCACATGGGAGGAGGTCACCACCGGGGATTCAGTGGTGACTCCATTGGATTCATCACAACTGCCAAGCATTGAAAAACTATGCAAATAAGGAACATTGTTATCATAAGATGCCCTCAAAGTTGGCACCCTTAACTTTCACTTTTACATCTCTCTATGACTAGATCATAAGCAGTGTGCAAACCATAGCCCCTATGCCCCTTTCCAATTCCAACCTACAGCCAATCTGTTGGCTGTCTCCATGATCACCAGTCTGGCTTCAGAGCTGCCAGAAGCATGGAAACTGCTCTCCTGAACATCTGTGAAGACTTGCTCTCCAACCTTGATTCCAACACCCCTGTGTCCGTATCTTGCTTGATCTCTCTTCTGCCTTTGACACAGTCAACCATGCTATCCTGCTTAACTGTCTCCGTGATAACCTGGGAATCACTGGTCAGGCCCTGGTGTGGCTGACTTCTTCCCTCTCTGATCGACCCTCCCAGGTTCAACTTGGATCGTTCCTCTCCTCTATCTCTATCTCTACCTGTGGTGTTCCCCAGGGGTCTCGTGTTCCCCAGGGGTCTCACCTCTCTCCCTGGCTGTTCAACCAATATCTGGCACTTCTTGTCCACCGCATTGCCGTGCTCTGCCCCAACTTCCAGTGCTATGTGGATGACACTCAGCTCCTTTTCACGCTACCCTCAGCCACCTCTTCTCCCTCTCTCATCTCTGACTGTCTGTCCACCATTCAAGAGTGGTGTGCCGCCATTGACCTCTACCTAAATGCCAGTAAGACTGAGATTCCCCTCATCGGCACACCCACTCCCTCCTTTCCAGTCACTCTCTGACTGGCCTTTCTTGGCACTCCTCCTGCTCCCACCTGTGAGGCCAAAAAGCTTGGGGTCTTCTTCAACTCCACACTCTCCTTCTCTCCTCACATCTCTGACATCTCTAAGAAGTCTCACTACCAGCTGCACCTGCTCAGAGGTATTCTTCCTTTCCTCTCCTTCCCCCAGAAGCTCACTGTCTCCAGAGCTCTAGTTCTCTCTAGGCTGGACTACTGCAACAGCCTCTTTCTAAATCTTCCTGCTTCTACTCTCCGCCCTCTGCAACTCATCCAGAACAGGACTGCGAGACTTGCCCTTGAAACTGTGCCCACTATCTTTTCTCGTATTGAATGAGAGGGGGGCCCTTACAATATTAGGATTTAGGGTTAGATTACTATTGTAACAAAGAGTGTCCTAACAGTCAAATTTCCAAAAGAAACAACAGTTTCTATTTCATTCATTGAGGTATATGTGGTAATTAATACACACTTTCCTTCAAGTGATCTTTTCAAAATTCATAGTGCAGTATTATAATTTTTTCTAAACACCTTTATAAATTGGGTGTTTCTTCTTGGCCCATTTTGTATTTATAATTTTTTTTACGTGAAACAATGACTCAATTTGTCAAGGTAAAATTAACATTCATAATCAACATAAAAATTAACTTGTGACAAACAGTAATGTGTGGTTTTCATATACATCCATGTGTTAAAGTAACATGTGAGTGTGAAAACCATAACCTTGAATACAACACACTCATATATATACAAAATACAAATATAAATACAAATAAAGATGTAAGGAAGAGGAATAATTTAATATATAGAATAGATTTCTATTATGTACATCTGTAAAATGTTCCTAGTCCTTTAGGTTGCCTTAGCAGTCGGCTATATGCCAACCCTTAATATTCTAGATCCGTCTGTGTATGTTATTCAGGGTCAGTTATTCATCCTGATATTTTTCTAATGTTGTTAAGCAAATGACCTATTGGTGTTTATTACTTCCTCAAAAGGCCATTCAACCAATCCTTGGTCGACCTCACTAGTGGTTAGCTTAAAGACAGGACAAAGCTTAGAATTCCAAATACTTGTCCTTGTTGTGGATGTTTCGGCAGGGTGTTATGGGTTCGTCTGCCTTGTTTGGGACCTGAATTAGGGTAACCCTAATGTGGGAACACCAAATTGCAAGGATTTTGGTTATTATGTGCTTAATCAATAAATAAGACTATAAATAATGAAAGGGCGAGTTATGGCCTTGTAATCACTTACCTTGTAAAACCAACCCTTCCACAGAAGGATCAGACAGGTATGTGGGTAGTGACCAGATTGTCCAGGTCATTGCATAAGGTCACGACCCAAACAATCTGGCTACTGGCCATACCACGAGGGACGACCAATGGGGATAAAGTGGCCATGTCCACCAGGGACCGGCTATGTGGTAAGGTTTTTCGAAATTGGGATAGGTTTAAAAGGGGAAATAAATGTGCTTATAGTAATATGGTCATAGGGTTCTCATTTCGCCTTCTGCATGTTGCCATGGAAATGGAAGAAGGCCTCTGTACTGAGCCCCGCCTTCCCTTTCCATGGTGGCAATCTTGGAAAAGGATTTTCCTTACTACAGTGGGACGCCGCACGCGTCCCAATATAGGAAGAACAATCCTTTTTTTTTGCATCAGAGGTTACCGGTTTGGCAACCTAGGGTGCTAATGGTCTTCATTCCTCATTGCAGGGGCTGGAACGGGGATAATGGTCCAGAGCCTTTGTTATTCACCCTCGCTTTGCTTGGGCTGATAACTTGGGCTGGCGTGTCATTATCCCCCATTCCAGTCTCTGGAACGGGGGATGAACGCCACATTATTCCCATTAGCATAACACAAAATTCTGATGAAATGTTGGAAAATCTTATAGAGTCTATGTATTCTACTGAGAAATGTAAAGTAGATGGAGTCTATAAGATTTTTTTGGTTCTATTATTTAACTGTGAAAGGTGGTTCCTTAAGGAACTTTTTATTTTGCATTTGTTTTTTTATTTTGCAGGAGAGGTTAGAACATAAGGTGGGGGAGGAAATGAGGGAATAGACACCAACCGCTAATATGGAGGGGCAGGTGGACAGGGGAAGATGCTGCGTGTGTGTTACATCTAAGGTAGGGGGTAGTGTTTCTCATGCTCCTTGATTACAGCTTCAAATGCACTTCGAAATTGCTCCCCCCCTGCAGAGTGGTGTGTTGCATTATATACAGAGGACTGTTGTCTTTGAAAGATATGGATCAACAGCCTCTTTTATTGCTTGCAAGTTAGCTGGTGAGATGTGTCTGCACGGAAGTAGGCTGCATGGTTACAGTACTGGTTGAGGAAGATGAGGTGGCGGAAGACAGCCTACTACTTGCTAAGAAAGGAACAGCCTTTCTGAGAGCATTGTGGTGGTTGGACTTGGTGTGGCTGCGCATGGAGGTGGTCCCATAGGAGTACTCTCCAGGTAGTCTGCGACTGAGTATAACGTTGCACTCAGTGCATTTCACTTTGGTAGCTTTAGCCCTTGGTACATTTCCAACAGTGGTAAATAACTGCCACACCCATGATTCTCTCTTGGTGCAAAAGGTAAGCACTTCCTCTACCTCATCGTCTTGGTCCTCTTCACTGTCTTAGGAAGTACTGCGCTTTTTTGTTGTGTAGTTCCTCCAGCTGGTGGTGGTGGCACTTGGGGAGGAGGGATGGCAATAGCTGATGCCATTTTTAAGATAAATGGCAGTTTTGCTAATATTCCTCCAAGTATGTGCTGTGTATTAGATTGTTAATGGATAATGAATAAGAATAGGTGTAGGAGCTGTGCAAAGGGGACATTTTGAGCTTGAAAGATCCTAGATCAGTGGAAAGTGCAGTTCTGAACTGTCCGATTGCGAAGTGCAGACGCGTTCGCAAACATGTCATCATGCCGCGTGGCAGCGCATAGTTACGTAAAATTGTCTGGAGGGTCCGTGATGCCATCAGATGTTCATGAACATCGACGGATGCTAAAACGTGGAACAAGTTGCAAGAAGTGTATATATGCTTTAAAAATGTTGCTAGAAGGTGGGAAATGGCAGAGTTTTAAGGTGAAACTTTGTAAATTTGTTGCTATACTGGGATAAATATGATATTAGCAAGTTGTTGGTAATTAGCATGCGCTGGTAAAAACCCATGATATTCACTGAAAAAAGCTTTATTAAAGGGACATTATGGTTAAGTTGCACTAATAAAAACCTATGAAACTGTCAGGGTTCCCTGGGTCTTATTCTGTGATGGTGGTTAATTTAGGGTGTGATTAGTTAAGTGTTGCTATGCATTCTAACATTGTGTTCTGGTTGGGCCTTAACTCTAGTGTTGATAGAATCCCAAGTCAAGATGGAGGGCCACAGCAGTGATCTGACTGTCTGAGAATTCCTTTGTTTGGCAGTGACCTGATTGGCTGAGAATTCCTTATGTTCAGCTGAAAGGAGCGCTCAACTGCCTTTCATTGCCTACCGTCAGCTGAGCAAGTCAAGTACTTTAGAAGATCCTGTGTTGGGCCCTGTTTGCCTGGGCTTGGCCTAGCTTGAGAGAGCTAAGAAGAAAGTTTTGGTGTTTTACTGGAGAAAACAGGAATGAACTGTGAGCTGTGGATGCTTCAAGTTAAAGAGATAAGTGCCTGGCTGATTTTTACCTCATCAGTTAATAAACCGTTGTTCTGAACCATAAAACTGACTCATACAAGGAAATAAGTGGTTATAATCAGATATTATAATCTGTGAGATTCTATGCAGTAAAGCAGGTTTTATTTTTTGTTACGTGCGCGCATGACTTTCTTTTATCTGAGCCAGCACTATGAAGAAAGTTAATTCTTTCCTAAAAAGAATTGTGATTTAATGTAAATATTCTTTGAGAAATATTCGCCGTGTTTTAGATTAGCGTAATGTTAAATACTTCAGCATGCCCATAAATTATAACCCCGGCGGCCGCTGAGGGAATTACATTTTAAAAGTTGATAAGTGACAAAAGCGTTAGTTTATAGTTATTAAACAAGTATGCAGCTTAGGTGGAGTTAGTAAATAATTAAACAGTGGTTAAGGTTGTAGTGGCAGAGTTAAAGGATGTGTGATAATTTAAAGACTTTGAAGATTGTAGTGACTTTTTATCCATCAGTGGAGACAGGCGCGCGGAAGACGCAGTATTCTGTTTGCATCCAGGTCCATAAAAACAATTTGTTTGAACAAAAAGTTTAAAGAAAAGAGGTTGAAAAGACAGAGCTTAAAGATCAACCATTTTTCTGTGCATATCTTTATTTTTTGGAGTAAAGACAGACTGATGTTTTGTGAACACAGTTTTTCAGCCACTCTAGTGAAAGCTGTATTACCTTTATTTTGGTGAAGCTTTAATGTTTTCATCCACTGGGCAGGTTGCAGAGGATTAACAGGTACAAGAGTTATTCAGCAGTTCATTATACCTTGAAGCCAATGTTAAAGTTGATTTTGTATGTTGACTGCATAATCTTTGCTTCCTTCCTTGCTGCAGATATCCTGAGGGTCCAGAGGTTTGGAAGGAGTCTGTTGTTTGTTGTTTTTTCCACATCCCCTCCCACCCCCCGAGGTGTGGAATATTTATTTAGCTGTGGAAATTATTGGTTGAGTGTTTCACACCTTAGAGGGTCTGTCAGGGTTCAGCAGCTTCCGCAGATCATCAGACAAGACTCAGCCTGACAGAAACGCACTGAAAAACTTTGTTAAAGGGACGTTATGGTTAAGTTCCACTAATAAAAATCGATGACATTCAATGAAAATATTTTGTTAAAGGGACGTTATGGTTACCAGTAAACCCGAAAACCTCAGCATTCGCAGTTTTGTTAAGCTAAGCAACTATGCGCTGCTAAGACTAAGACCCAGGACATCAAAGATCGCGTTACAAATGTCATTGATGACATCACTGATGACATCACATATGAAATACATTTTGATGAAAAGTCCCTACAATGGTTTGTGTTTATAATGTTGGTAACAAGATGTCAGTGGTGATTGGGAGATCTATAATGAACTACTTATTATATTAAAGAATGTACTCATCTAAACAAAACATATTAGAGTGTTGTTGTTAATACAGGAACCTAATCATACATAAACATAGGCAAAGGCTGCAGCATGCACCATAAAAGTTCAATATTTATAATGTTGTAATTTTCAATAGTAAAATAATGAATGCTACCGTATCAGAGTTTTGAATAATGCTAATCATGTAAGACCTATCTAACAATTCAAGACCTTACTACACACTTGTGCTAGTACAAACAATAGATATGAAGACTTGCAATGCATACAAATCAGAGCCTCATACAGGGAAATTAAAGTAAGGAAGAACGAAACAGCATCACCAGAAAATGTCAATAACATTAAAGTGTATCCTCATATATACAAATCCATTGCTTGAGGCCTGCTTATTGTGCCATGTATGTACACCATGAGCTGAGGCCAAACCCTAAGGAAAGTACTTTTAAGCATATATAAAAAGGTTTATTTGTAGATATATAGCACCTTTTAAACTTTGAAAATTCTCATTGTCAGAAAAAGCAAAAAACTAGCCTAATCATGCCAGTAACCAAAATCAAGTGGCCCAGATGTGTGATGTCATCAGTGATATCATCAATGACATTTGTGATGTCATCTTTGATATCCTGAGTTTTAGTCTTAGCAGGGCACGGTGGTGGCGCAAGTTATGGTTGCTTAGCTTACCATAACTAGCGAATTTCGGAGGTTTTTTGGTTTTACTTGTAACCATAACATCCCTTTAAAAAAGTTTTTTTATTGAATTTCATAGGTTTCAATTAGTGCAACTTAACCATAACGTCCCTTTAACAACATTTTTTACATGAAATTATAGGGCCTGTGGTAGCCGCCCTCTAGTGATTGTTAAGTTGCTCAACCCATAGGCAGAGCACTTTTTGGGCGGCTTATTACTTCACCCCCCGGATGAATCCTCACGAAACTTTGCAAAAAAAGTATATGGCCCCTTCAGATTGATCCAGCGAAGTTTGTTGAGGTTTCGTCAGGGGGGGCCCAAATGTGTGGTTTTTCCCATATATGCAATGGAAAAAAATAATTTGCTCATGTCTACAGCCCAAACCGCTGAACAGATTTTCACAAAATTGCAGCAGGACTGGTGGCTTGGTCCCGGTCTAAATCCATTCATTGGTTTACTTTAAAATTACCAAAAAGTAGGCAAAGAAAACATGTACTTCCTTGTTCGCTCTGTGGATGGAACTTCGATTGGTCTGGATGGCAACATGATGTCAGCGGACATTGGACGCGCCCACTGATTGGTCAATAAAAAACGTGAGGTGCGTCAGATTTTTGGAAATGCTCGCCATGTTGGATTTGCGGACATCCGCTGGTGTCCGTGCACATCAGCAGTGAACACATATTAGGAAACACAACACTGCACTTGTCAAACTAATGAAAAAATCTCTGGGGAGGAGAGAGGTGGTTAGAATGGGATGGGATATGTCCTTAAATAGCCCAAAAAACGGACACCTTTTCAACTCTGATGTCTGCAAACAGATCTGGAGCCAGATTACAGAAACGTTGCACCGGTGCAAGTGCAAAGGTGACCGATATTAGCACTAGAGCAAAGTTTGCCCTATTTTTTAAAACACTGGGATATATTGGAAAACGATTGTACCATGACAAGTTCAATTTGGCATGGTGTAGGCATAGGGCAAAAACTGCTCTTGGGCAAAAAAGATATATTTTCACTGCATTATTGCAACAGGGCAAAGTTTGCCCTAGTGCTAATACGGAATGGTATTAGCACTAGGGCAAACTTTGCCCTGGTAAAAAAAACGCATCCAAAATGTATCTTTCTTGCACTTTTTCCCAGGTGCTTATACAATGTCAAGGTGCATTTGTCATAGTGCAATAGTTTTCTAATATGTCCTAGTGTTTTTAAAAATATGGCAAACTTTGCCCTAGTGCTTATACCGTGCAACTTTGCCCTTGCACTGGTGCAAAGTTTCTGTAATCTGGCCCCAGATGTCTGGGGCAGTCCTGTCATGTTTGTGAACATCTAAAATGTGCAGGGGCATCTATGCCTATTTCTCCATTAGAGGGTTGGTGAAAAGCTGTGAATGGCTTATAACTTTTGTGCCAACTCAATGACACTGCATGAAACTTTGGAATTGCATTCTAGACCTGACTCTGAATGGTTCTGCAAAGTGAGGTACTGCTTTGTCAAGTGGGAACAAAATTAGAGGGGGGGTCCCAAAATAGTTTAAAGGCTTATAAATGCGGTACCATTTGACAAATCTGTACAAAAATTTGCAAAAGGATTTTAGACCTAAATATGAATGTTTTTACAAAGTCTGGTGGGATTCTGTCAAGGGGCGGCAATATTAGAGGGTGGTCTCAATATTTTTAGATGGCTTATAACTTTGTTGCCATTTGACAAATGTGGACAAACGTTTTCTGAAAGATTGTAGACCAAACCTACCTATCTATCTATCTATCTATCTATAGTATTTTTAATAGTGCCACTCGCCTGAAGGCCTCAGGCCTTAAATATATGTGCAATGTCTGAATGTATTTTGTCAAGTGGGGGCTAAGTTATATGACTATTTTATGTACATACATTTTTACAGTTTTCGAAACATAAAACATGGGTGGATTTGCAGCAAACCTGTTCAAGGAGAATTGGCAAGGACATGAAAACATGGTTTTTCAAATGTGTCCGTATTTTCTTTTTTGAAAAGTGTCATAATATAGGTACAAATAAAAGGGATATACTTTTGGTGAGTGGCCAGATTGTCCAGGTCAATTTTATTTTCACCCCTTTCCGTTATTGAGTTGGAAAACATTATCAACAGTCTTAAACCCTCTAACTGCCAGGGGTACCTATGCCCTGCACCTATCATTAAGGAGGCCTCCCATGATTTAGCTCCGTTCATTACCACTCTCATTAACTCTTCCTTCAGCACTGGGATTGTACCCAACAACCTGAAGGACGCTTGGGTTATCCCGCTCCTAAGAAAACTAACACTGGATGCTAACATACCAACTAACTACAGGCCCATCACTACGGTGCCTTTTCTACTAAAAATCCTTGATTGAGCTGCTTACTTACAGATTCAAGAATACCTTGAATCTAACAAACTCCTGGAACTGAGCCAATCCGGGTTTCGAACGCGACACAGCACTGAAACTGCCCTCATCGATCTTAAAACTCAGATTGAAGACCTAAAAGATAAGGGTACACTTGCCCTACTACTCTTACTCGACCTCTCTGCGGCATTTGATCTTGTAGATCACCAAATATTGTGTCGACACCTTAAACTAGCTGCACACTTTTCGGATGAAGCAACAGCCTGGATCAGCTCATTTTTGGATAACAGATCCATGCAGATTCTTTCCCCCTTGGCAGCAGCCATACCCTCTCCAGTCACTTGCGGGGTACCACAAGGATCGTGTGTCCCCCCCACGACATACCCATCAGAGGAGATTACACTACTGACTCTCTTGCTGTCAGTTCTATCTACCAAGTCATCCAAGCCTGTATGGCGCAGCACAGACTGCAAATGATGAAAAGACAGAGCTCCTCATCCTCGGCTCTCACCTAGGACTCAACAAACTAGACCCCTTGTTTAATTCTTTCACCATTGATGGCAACACCATCAAGGTCTTTAAGGATACCAAAACATTAGGTATTTACATTGACTCCACTCTATCCCTAGCCAGACAAACTAATGCAGTCGTCTCCACAGCTGCCTAAACCTGCAAGTTAATCACTGCCAATCGTCCTTTCTTATCTCCAGCCAACTGCACTACACTAGCCAGGACACTGGTGCTGTCAAAAATCGATTACTGTAATGCCCTCTTTCTTGGCACCAACACTTGTAACTTAAAAAAGTTACACATTATCCAAAACAATGCCATTAGAGCTGCATTAAATATCCCCAGGAACCAACATATCTCAGACACCAAGCACCCAGCTACCTGGCCAACAGATTCTCTATCCTCAACTCCAACAGACCCTGCAGAACTGCTCAAACTAATTGCCTAACTATACCACGCTTCAACCTTCAGAGATCTGGCGGGTCCAGTTTCCCAGTAATGGTACCATCCTTCCAGAGATTCAAAAACATGGCCAAAACTTGGCTCTCCACCCAAGACTCGCCCCTGACAACTCGGCAGCCTCCATTCTTGCTATAGCCGCCAACCTCATCATTGTGTAAATAGGTTACTGTTTATTCTGTAATTTTCTGTTTATGTATATAGATGCAACTTACTGTAATTGATATGTATGCTTTTAGTATGCTGTAACCTAAGTTTTGCACCCGGATGCCCTTGGTAATAGTGCGCTTTATAAATAAAATAAATACAAATACAAATACAATCTGCCTACTGGCCATGTGGTAACATTGTTTCAAAATTGGGATAGGCTTGAATGGGAAAACAATTCTGCTTGTGGTTACAGCATGAAGTGGTTTAGCAAATATGTCCTGTATTTTATTTTTTGAAAGTGTGAAAATGTGAGTACACAAAACAATGATATAACATTGGTGTCTCGACAATGGGCCTGGCCATCACCAAGTAGAAATGTGTACTGTAATTTGCTTATTGGGGCATCCAGCATGGGCAAAGCGGTAGGTTGGAATGGGAGAAACTATTCTGCTTGTGGTTACAGCGTAAATTGGTGGACTAGATTACAACAAAAATGCGCGACAAGCATTAGCAACAGCCTGAAATCAAGTTTTTGGAAATATGTGTTGTTTTATTTTTCCAAAGTGTAAGAATGCAAGTAGAAAAACTAGTGATATACATTTAGCATCTGGGTAGTGGGCCTGGCTCTAGGCAAATGCAAATGTGTACTCCGATTTTCTTATTGGGGAATGCGGCATGGCTGAAGCCCATGCCCCATGGCTGCCAGCTATGAACACTGGCCATTGGTTACATTATTAGGGTATAGTGAACATTGAGCTAGGATGCAGGGTAGGTGCAGTGAATAATAGGGGTGGTTTGGTTTGGCTGGGGTCATGGTGGAGTGAATTGCAATAGGCAATTGAACAATGATTTCCATCCCCAACATGTGCTGCTGATAACAACAGACATAAGTATGTGTTGCAAAAAAAATGTTTCTTAAAGGAGGTTTATAGTTATTTCATATATATGAAAAGAGGAATTATTAATAACCTATACAGTGATGTTATACCATGAAACAATTTCACTTATAAAAACCTAATAAATTGACAGAAAACACCTTGTTAAAGAGACGTTATGATTTAGATGTACCCAACCCTTTGGATGCCTCTCCTCCAGTAGTTAGCAACAATTAGCAACAGTTGAGAAGCAAAAAGAAATGGTCCTTCGGGACCAGTGCCCACATAAACTGTTTCCTATTTTCCATTAAACACCATTACGAACTGTTTTAGAATGTAACATCATTGAAACAATTGAGGTGGATACAGTGTGGGAAACTGGAAGTTCATGCAGTTTGAATAATCCGGAAAAAGGGCCTAGTGTGGTCCAGCTGAGTTTGGATACGCAGTCGACTAAACAAGGTGCTTTAGCTGACCAGGTTGATCTTAAACCCTGTGAAAAACCAATTGCTCCAGGGGTTGGTCTACGGCCCCAGATTGGAAGGTTAAATGAAAAACAACTAATTATGAGAGACACAGGCGTAACCATGAGGGCAGATGTGCATGTGCCTAGGTTGGCTCTAATGGTAAAGCAATTTGGGGAGTCCTTGTCCTCAACCTCAAAGTGCACATGGAATAGTGTGAGCACAGAGAAATATATACCCATGAAACTGAGTATCATAACTCAGAAGGGATTGTTAAATAATGATGCGCGAGTGCAAAACCTACTGAGCTAACTACACTACATCGTGCACAAGTACATAATTTGTGTCAGGCAGAAACCTGTGCAGTTCCCTCTGGTACCACTGCAAAAAGTTTAAGACTACAGGAGTTAGCAGTAAACCCAATTGATAGCAGTATGTACCACCCAGATTTACCTGGTAGCTGTGGCTGAGCGTCAGACTTCTCTCAAGATGAGTTAGGCAGTATTTAGAGTATACAAAATAGGGCAATTCACACAGTAGAACAAGCAGACACTGATCAGAGCTTGGGTGTAAAGATATATAATTATTTATTTAAAAACACATCTATGAAAAACACATTGGCACTAATACGGCAAACAACTTCAATCACAATTACTGTAAGTATATCAATCCCCTAACAATATTTCGACAAGTCTAGGTTCAACGGCACCACTTATTTGCAGACAGAGGTGAATGCTTTAACCTAGATGGCACTCTAATATTCGTTAGAAAGGGAGAGAAAAGGCAGGGTATGAAACCAACTCAGTACCAACACTTTTACGAAGCAAATGCAAGACAAGCAAGGCAGGGTCTACTGTAGATCACAAAGTTCAGAGGCCAGGCCCACTCGGAGAGAGGCAAGGCGGTATGTCCCAAAAGTATCACAGTGTAAATGCACTATAAGTCTTTGTAGCAAAATGTCACCGAAAGGTTGGACCAGTTTTAGAACAAAAGTTTAAGAAGGTCTGGAGGCGACCCAGTGGAAAGGTAACAATTTAAGACACCTCAAGCTAACCATCACAAGCGAAGCCAGGCGGACACAGTACCTTGAAAGTGAAAAGACAGCTCCGGCGGGGGCAGTTGTTCCTGGTGGTGGATGCAAGTCGGGGCTTGGCCAGAAGAAGAGATGATCTCGACGTCGAGGAAAAGCTGAAGATCGTTGCACCACCAGGGAAGAGACCAGCCGCGGAGTGCTTCATCACAAGGCACCACCTTTTGGTCGCCGTACAGTGGTTAGTGGCTATCCGGTTGCCGGGGTGCTCAGCACGGGCAATTCGACCACTAAAGTCCTGGAAGCGAAGAAAAAGCAAGAGACTCGTTGTTCCCACCAGTCAGGGGAAGAAGACTCTCCAGCAGGGAGATCTCCTGTGTCGTTGGGAAGTGGTGAGTCAGTTTAGCAGGGCTCCACCGGAGGTGTCGTCGTTCGAGGTCGGCTCAGCTTTACCCTCGTCGGACTCTTAGGTCCTGTGGTGACTTCCGAAATTCCAGTCCCAAAAGCCCTGCTTTTATGCAGAAAACCCCCATTCATTCAGCCTAGCTGTCACTCAAACATGCTAAGTGGTGAGCGGGGCGGCTCACCACTTGGGCCAATCACACCAGAGTGCGACTTGAGTTGGCAAGGCAACTCAGTCCAGGGTGCCTAAACCCCCTCCCACACCCCCTGTGGTACCTAGACAGAATGGCACCACTCTGGAGGGCTTCTGTGTAGAAGCCCGCCAAAAGTGGAACAAAGGGCTCAACCTTTGGTTTGGAGTTACAGAGGCGAACCCATACGCCATTTTAAAAACCGAGTTCTGGCAGAAAATACCAACCGGTGAATTTATTTAAGATAAATAAACCGGCGGTATGTTAGAGACTAATGTGAAAAAGTATTAGCCTCGAACAATGGGAAGAATCCAATAGGAATATATTCACGGTTGAATATAACAAGTAATATCCACTGCCACCAGCCAAAACTCAATGAGGGGGGACGGGACAGTGCCCCCTCGAACCACAGACCCAGGGGTAATCGAATTACCCCTACCAGTACGTCCACAATAGGATGGTTTGTACTAGTTCTGTTAGTAAATTTAGGTCTAGTAACGCAAATGGTGACTTTACAGGCCCTGGGAGACAGTAGTCAGTCCCAGGGTATGAAGTCTATGGTGGGGGTCACCTAGGACACCCCAGTGTTACGGCACGGAGGGTGCTGTGTAACACATATAGCAAAATACATGAGACCCTATGGAGTAAAAGACCCCATAGTCCATAGAACACATTAACATTCAAAGAAATATCACAAATCATGTCCAAGAGTGGGAGGAAAAAGAGTCTCACTCTTGGCAGGATGAAAAAAACAAACTCCTGAAATCCAGCAAAGCTAGTGGGGGACTCACTAGGTTAGGAAATTCAGCCGAAACAGAGAACTCTCCCTAACACTCGCCCCCCCAGACTAAGGGACAGGAGGATTTAATCCACTCCTGGATGAATCTCATACCTCTAGTCGATGACATACATCCTAGAGAGACCATCAGCATTTTGGTGGTGACACTCTGACCCGTGCTCAATGGTGAAATCAAACCCTTGCAGGCAGATTGACCATCTCAGTAGTTTTGGGTTTTCCCCTTTCATTTGCATTAACCATCTCAAGGGTTGGTGGTCAGTCTGAATGACAAAAGTAGAACCATACAAGTATGGCCTAAACTTCTTCAGAGCCCACACGATAGCAAAGCACTCTCTTTCGATTGTTGCCCACCTTGTTTCAGGATCCTTCAGCTTGCGGCTGATGAAGCAAACGGGGTGCTCCCTACCTTTCCCATCTAGTTGACTGAGTACTGCACCTATTCCTACATTTGAAGCATCTGTCTGCACAATGAAATTTTGGTGGTAATCCGGAGCTCTGAGTACTGGGGCTTGGCAAAGAGCCTTTTTCAGGTTTTCAAAGGCCTGATTGCACTCCTCGTTCCATCTAACCTTTTTAGGGAATTTTGGAGAGGAGATGACATTCAGAGGAGAAGCTATGGTCCCATAGTTCTCAATGAAATTCCTGTAATACCCGGTGAGACCTAAGAAGGCTCTCACCTGGGTTTGAGTAGTAGGTGTTGTCCAATTTTGCACAGCTTCAATCTTACTGAGCAAAGGCCTTATTTCTCTACCTGCTACCTCATGTCCAAGATAGACTACCTTACTCTGTCCAATTTGGCATTTACTCACCTTTATGGTCAGATTGGCTCGTCCAAGAGCCTGCAAAACATCTCTTCGGTGGTCTACATGTTCTTCCCAGGAATTGCTGAACACTGCTATGTCATCCTAGTATGCCATGCAGAAGTCCTCCATCCCATTCAGAACCTGGTTTACCATCCGATGAAATGTAGCAGGTGCATTTTTCAATCCAAAAGGCATTACCTTAAACTGGTATAAGCCAGCTGGGGTAGAAAATGCAGTTTTCTCCTTGGCATGGTCTGTCAGGGCTATTTACCAATAGCCTGACGTCAAGTCAAATGTGCTGAGGAACTTAGCTGAACGAAGTCTATCCACCAACTCATCTGTTCTTGGCAAAGGGTGGGCATCAGTCTTGGTGACTGCATTAAGAGCTCAATAGTCCACACAGAATTTAAGTTCTTTAGATCCTGCCTTTGGTACTAACACAACTGGGCTAGACCATGGACTGGTAGAGGGCTCTATTACCCCGAGAAAAAGCATCTTGCTGACCTCCCCTTTGATGTGGGTTCTTACATTTTCTGACATTCTGTATCCTCTGCTTTTGACTGGCAGACAGTCACCAGTGAGTATGTCATGCTGGCCCCAAGGGTTAAAGCCTGGTGAAAGTGAGAACAGAGAGGCAAACTGATTCAACATAGATTTGCACTCTTCTTGTTGCTCAGGTGTCAGATTTGAGGAGAGATTTACTCCTTCAATCTTTTCATCCAAAGGTAAGCCTCTGAGGAGATCAGGAAGAGCTTCACTCTCTTCTTCTTCCTCTGATGATGCCAGAAGCAACGCTCCTACATCGGGTCTCGAGACATACGCTTTGAGTCGGTTGGTGTGGAAGACTGTTGGAGCCTCCTTGGGATTGCCCAAGTCCACCAGATAGTTGACCTCTCCGAGTTTACCCACAACTCTGAAGGGTCCCATCCATTTGTCTTGCAAGGCCCTCTGCCTTGTTGGGATCATAACGAGCACTAGCTGGTCTTGAGTGAACTCAACCATGTTACCCTTTTGATCATGCCAGTGCTTGACCAAAGCTTGTCCAGCTTTCAAGTTATCGCTTGCTTCTGCCATCATGTGCGACATTGTCCTCCAGAGACCTATCACGTAGTCAGTCACTCTGACTGGCTTGGGGGAAGGAGCACTCTCCAACCCCTCCTTAATCAGGGCCAATGGACCTCTGACGGGATGACCATAGAGAAGCTCAAAGGGAGAATAACCTACTCCCTCCTGAGGGACTTCTCTATGAGCAAATAGAAGGCATGGCAGTAGAAGATCCAACTTTCATTTAAGGGGGTTCTCTAAAGCACCTATCATGCTCTTCATGGTTCGGTTGAACCTTTCTACCAATCCATTGGTTTGTGGGTGGTAAGCTGTTGAGAACTTGTAAGTAACTCCACAGGTTTTCCACATGGCTTTCATGTAGTGGGACATAAAGTTTGACCCCCTGTCAGAGATTACTTCCTTAGGAAACCCGACCCTGGTAAAAATACCAAGGAGGGCCTTAGCCACAGCCGGAGCCGTAACAGTCCTCATAGGAATGGCCTCAGGATACCTAGTAGCATGGTCTACTACAACAAGTATAAACCTGTTGCCTGAGGAGGTTGGAGGATCAAGGGGACCAACAATGTCAATCCCTACTCTTTCAAATGGGACTCCCACAACTGGGAGAGGCACTAACGGTGCCACATTCTTGAAGCCAACCTTACCAGAGGGGTGGCAGGTCTGGCAGCTCCTGCAGTGTTTTTCTACTTAGGCCCCCATCTTTGGCCAATAAAAGTAGGGAGAGAGCCTTTCCTTAGTCTTCTTGAAACTCAAGTGACCAGCCAAAGGAATCTCGTGGGCTAACTGCAAGAACTGTTGTCTGTTCTCTTGGGGTACTACAAGTCGTTTGTAGTCTCCAGGTGCAGACTCGGTCGGTTCACTGTAGAAGAGGACATTTTCCCAGTGCAACCTGTATTTCCCAGGCTCTTGCCCTTCAGCCTGAGCATCTGCCTGGTGGCAAAGACCTTCCAGAGTTGGACATTCTCTCTGTACCTTACTGAAGTCTGCCCTGTTGGGTCCATCTTCTGCCAGTAACGACTGCAGCTCAGGATGGTCAACAGGATCCAGATCTACAATTAGTTCCTGGCCTTCCATTAGCTCTTCCTCAGAGTCTTATTCTACAACACAGGGTTGTACCACCCTCTCAGCCTCAGCTGGAGGGGGAGTTACGGGTGTAACTGTGGACAACCGAGGGGAAGTCCTTGTTGGCTGCACTGAAGTGCTGGCTGATGGTTTCGGTTTAGAGGTTTTAGGTTTCCCTTTCGCTTCTGATTTCTTTGAGACGGCAGCTGACAAATCCAGTGGAGCAGGAGTGATATCCTTCTTCATCATCTCCTTGGGAGTACTTCTCATGGTTCTCTCCCTTGCAGGTCTGGTTAGCTCATGTAACCGTTTACTAGGAGGTCTGGGGGTATGAGACACAACTATGAGAGTTTTTAAATCGTTACCCAACAGAACTCGTCCTGGTACCTCACTTTGTATGCCTACAGGTATCTTCACAGTCATGACATTAAACTGGATGAGAACTGGTAATTGGGAAGCATCTGCACAGGCCCTCCAGCTAACTTGGTGAGGCGTTTGGGTGCCTTAACAACATCCTCTGCCTGAAAAAAAGATGTATCCACCACAGATATGCTGGCCCCAGTGTCCCTAATGGCAGGAGTCTCCTGACCATTTACCTGGACACTGTCCTTATAATACTCTTTAGTATTATCTGGGATAGAATTATAGACATCTAAATTCTGTTGTTCCCACAAACCCAGAGACACTAAAGAAACACTGGCTGAGACTCCAATGGGTTCATCAGCCAGCAGTAGAAAGTTTCCACTTGCCATTTTGACTTCCTCCTCTGGAGCAAAGGCTAGGGAGACAAGCTGGACCCCTGAAGGTTTACCCTTGCATCTGGGATTTCCTTTCACATGGTCAGTAGAGCCACAAACAAAGCATTTTCCAAATGCTTTCTGGAATGGTGGCTTGTTCTGGCCTCCCTCTGGTTTGGCACCAGAAGGTACAATATTCTGCTGTGGTTTTCCTTGTGGCTTATCCTTATGGTTTTGTTTGGGGCCCTCTTTGGAATTTGAGTTATTAGAATTCTCTTTTGAGTCTTTTTTAGGCTGTCTTCCCTCATCCTTTTTCCGAGTTGCCCCAGAATCCTTATGAGTAGCCCTGTTGGCAACCCACAAGTCAGCAGCCTTGGCTAGCTTCCTGGAATCCAATTCCTTTGAATCAGCCAAGTGCTGTCCGAGCTCAGGAGAACAGGCATCATAAATAGACTCCAACATAAAAAGATTCTTCATACCCTCATAAGTGTTCATCTTGTAACCCTTAATCCATCCCTCTAAGTTTTTCAACCCTTCACTCACCCAGGTAGCCCAAGGGGTACCATCATGCTTTTTGAGGGATCTAAACCTCTTAAGATACTGGGAAAGGGTCTTCCCAAATCTAGCTATCAGAGCTAGTTTCACACTTTCATACTCTCTCCTATCCTCCGCCCCCAACTCCATTGCCGCATCAGTTGCAACAGGGGGGAGCCTAGAGAACAACCAGGTAAGTAACTCGTTACCTGTGATGTTCTGGAGCCCATGATTATACTCAAACAAACTCAGCCAATCCAACACATCCAACTTTGGTTCATACATACCAATTAATTCCTTAGGCATCCGGGGTCTTTTGGGACTGGAACTTCTAGAGGAGCCAGAGACAGAAGCAGTTTCAAGAGACAACTTTTTCATTTCTAACTCATGCTTGAGCTCCATTTCTCTGAGCCTAAGAATTTGTTGCATTTCTTGGTGCTTCTGTTCGGTTTGAGCAGTAATGCTTCTGAATTCCAAGTCTATTTTCATTTTTTCCAATTCAAGGACTTGAGGACTTAGTGTGGGACCTGCTATAGGCCCAGTAGGTACAGCTGATAAGGCAGACAGAGGAGCAGGGGAGACAGTTTCATTAGCCTCTCCTTCCTCTTCAGCCTCTTCATCACTATCATCAGAACTTTGATTTAGATCAACACCATTACTGTTATCTACATTTGCTGGAGAATTTGGTTCCTCTGAACCAGTACCCAGACTTTGGTTTTCCAGCAATCTCGCTATTAGTTCTATTTTCTTGCCTCTTACAGAAAGATTCTCTTGTCTACAGAGAGCTCTCAAACTCTCAGTATTTTCACCTGACAAGGACTCTCGACTGTAAACTTCCATAGTAGACATGTTTTTTGAAAGTTGCTTTTTAGTGCTAAGCTTTGTGGTTAGTTATCCTAAAGTGTTAAAAAGCACTCTAAACTGTATACTCGATACAAATCCCACCGCTGTACACCAGTGTTAGGCAGAAACCTGTGCAGTTCCCTCTGGGACCACTGCAAAAAGTTTAAGACTACAGGAGTTAGCAGTAAACCCAATTGATAGCAGTCTGTACCACCCAGATTTACCTGGTAGCTGTGGCTGAGCAGTCAGACTTCTCTCAAGATGAGTTAGGCAGTATTTAGAGTATACCAAATAGGGCAATTCACACAGTAAAACAAGCAGACACTGATCAGAGCTTGGGTGTAAAGATATATAATTATTTATTTAAAAACACATCTATGAAAAACACACTGGCACTAATACGGCAAACAACTTCAATCACAATTACTCTAAGTATATCAATCCCCTAACAATATTTCGACAAGTCTAGGTTCAGCGGCACCACTTATTTGCAGACAGAGGTGAATGCTTTAACCTAGATGGCACTCTAATATTCGTTAGAAAGGGAGAGAAAAGGCAGGGTATGAAACCAACTCAGTACCAACACTTTTACGAAGCAAATGCAAGACAAGCAAGGCAGGGTCTACTGTAGATCCCAAAGTTCAGGGGCCAGGCCCACTCAGAGAGAGGCAAGACGGTATGTCCCAATAGTATCACAGTGGAAATACACGTCAAGTCTTTGTAGCAAAATGTCACTGAAAGGTTGGACCAGTTTTAGAACAAAAGTTTAAGAAGGTCTGGAGGCGACCCAGTGGAAACGTAAGGATTTAAGACACCTCATGCTAACCGTCACAAGGGAAGCCAGGCGGACACAGTACCTTGAAAGTGAAGAGACAGCTCCGCCGGGGGCAGTTGTTCCTGGTGGTGGATGCAAGTCGGGGCTTGGCCAGAAGAAGAGATGATCTCGACGTCGAGGAAAAGTTGAAGATCGTTGCACTACCAGGGAAGAGACCAGCCGCGCAGTGCTCCGTCACAAGGCACCACCTTTTGGTCGCGGTACAGTGGTTAGTGGCTATCCGGTTGCCGGGGTGCTCAGCACGGGCAATTCCACCACTAAAGTCCCGGAAGCGAAGAAAAAGCAAGGGACTGGTAGTTCCCACCAGGCAGGGGAAGAAGACTCTCCAGCAGGGAGATCTCCTCTGTTGTTGGGAAGTGGTGAGTCGGTTTAGCAGGGCTCCATCGGAGGTGTCGTCGTTGCAGGTCGGCTCAGCTTTACCCTCGTCGGACTCTTAGGTCCTGTGGCAACTTCCAAAATTCCAGTCCCAAAAGCCCTGCTTTTATGCAGAAAACCCCCATTCATTCAGCCTAGCTGTCACTCAAACATGCTAAGTGGTGAGCGGGGCAGCTCACCACTTGGGCCAATCACACCAGAGTGCGACTTGAGTTGGCAAGGCAACTCAGTCCAGGGTGCCTAAACCCCCTCCCACACTCCCTGTGGTACCCAGACAGAATGGCACCACTCTGGAGGGCTTCTGTGTAGAAGCCCGCCAAAAGTGGAACAAAGGGCTCAACCTTTGGTTTGGAGTTACAGAGGCGAACACATACGCCATTTTAAAAACCGAGTTCTGGCAGAAAATACCAACCGGTGAATTTATTTAAGATAAATAAACCGGCGGTATGTTAGAGACTAATGTGAAAAAGTATTAGCCTCGAACAATGGGAAGAATCCCATAGGAATATATTTGCGGTTGAATATAACAAGTAGTATCCACTGCCACCAGCCAAAACTCGACGAGGGGGGACGGGACAGTGCCCCCTCGAACAACAGACCCAGGGGTAATCGAATTACCCCTACCAGTACGTCCACAATAGGATGGTTTGTACTAGTTCTGTTAGTAAATTTAGGTCTAGTAAAGCCAATGTTGACTTTACAGGCTCTGGGAGACAGTAGTCAGTCCCAGGGTATGGAGTCTATGGTGGGGTTCACCTAGGACACCCCAGTGTTACGACACGGAGGGTGCTGTGTAGCACATATAGCAAAATACATGAGACCTTATGGAGTAAAAGACCCCATAGCCCATAGAACACATTAACATTCAAAGAAATACCACAAATCATGTCCAAGAGTGGGAGGAAAACGAGTCTCACTCTTGGCAGGATGAAAAAAACAAACTCCTGAAATCCAGCAAAGTTGCTGGGGGACTCACTAGGTTAGGAAATTCAGCCTAAACAGAGAATTCTCCCTAACACTTTGCAAAGGCAGGACAGAGGACTGGGTTTAGTAACTAATAGAGGCATGTACTGAGTACTTGCAGACCTGCAGTATAAAAGCATTATAGCACCTAGATGGCCAGCCTGGAAAAATCTTTAACATTAACTAGCAGAATGCAGGGTGGTAGAGTTTGTTCAGTGAGATTTAATCTCAATGCCTGCATTTAGCCTTCAGTATAATGAGCAGAAATATGCATAGGTGCATAAACCCACTGAGCTAACCATATTGCATATTAGGTCTATAGCCTGCTGCATTAGGAACTAGGAGTGATGGCTTATTTGAAGAGTGCACTGAATGCTGACAGAGCCTTATAAAATGTCTCATAAAATGTCTTAGCAATACTTTAGCAGCACTTAAATATCTAGCCCATAGAAAGTTATATTTAACACAGAGAACATGAGCCCTCATGAAGTTACATGCACAGGGCTAATTGCAATACATGTATTCAGCTTTCACGTTCGCAAGAAGCTTCACCGTTCATTGTAAACAGACACTGGGTTGCACAGGAAAAACAGACCAGCCCAAGTAGGTGCTGTTAAAACTGCATTCCTAAGACTCACTTTCCCAACCATGGAGGGAGGGATGAGAGCAGGTTGGGTCAGTGCAGAATTGGATTTTTCCATCAAAAACATGTTTTTCACAACACAAAGATTCTAGAAACTTGCACCACTCTGAATGGCAGATTTACCTCATACAAATGTGCACATACGTTGCTCAGGAGGGACTCTTCCGTGGATGTGTACCGAGTGTGTGCAGGTACCTTGGCTTTGACCTGCCCCTAAGTGGCACTTGCCACATTCTCACTTAAGGGCTGACCAGAGTAGGAGGGCGCAGGGAGTGTGGTCCAGGCAAGAGCAACCTGTGCAGTGCCTGACGAGAGGGGTACCATCGAGAGAGATTGGGAGGCTGGACTTTAAGCTGAACTAGGTCCCTGGATGTTGGCTGAGAGGAACGTGAGATGAGACTGTGTTCTAAATATCTGTGATTTATAACTTGCATTTTATTCTTCCCATTTTACTAAAAATGCTGGGTTTATTTGTCTGCTTATTGTTAAATAAATGCTAAGTTTTATGCTTGACTTGTCTCTCTGACATGAGTTCATAGCTATAGCACAAAGTTTGAAGCTAGGAGCGGGAGTGTGGGGTGTTTCATGCTAAGTGGGCTGGCCCCGGAAGTGTACTTACACCCTTCACGAGACAGGGACTTAACTGTGTTTTGTTGGACAAAGGGATTTGCAAAATATGTGTATTGTACAAGAAAGGTGCATTGTTTCTCCAATGTCTAACCTGATTGCCCCTAGTGGGACTTGTGAGTGGTCAGAAATATGAGGCAGACAACTTTCAGATGATTTATCAACCAATGCCATTTTATTAAACTCAAAATGTCAACATGCCTCACTTGCCCTAATCTAATGGGGACTTCCCTGCCTAAATAAACTAAGGGAAATATTCTAACATAACATTTCTGGCCCTCACATTTGTACATAACCATAAACAAGAAAATATATGGCAATTCACAATGTCAATATTTATATTCTCGTCACTTTCAAAGTATTGTAACCTGAGTGAATTCCCCTTCCCCAGGTTTTAAGTCAAAGTCAATTACATGGATAAATACAAAACAGCAAGGAAATCTGGGGTTGAAACAGAGTTCCAATACAGTTGTTGATAAAGTCAGATTGTTAAAGAAAAAACTCCCAAACTCCACAGTTCATCATAGAAAGGATTCCTCTCTTCAGGAAAAACGGGTAGTTCAAAGTTCCTTAAAAAGTACCAATGGAATTCTTGTTCAGGTTGATATCTGTTGAAACTTAAATGCTTCACAAAATACAAATAGAATGAAATTGGCTTCTCTTTATAGTGTTTCTCTCCCAGCACTATGAAAAAAGACAACTTCTGTTTGATGAAAGCCACAGTGTTTCTCTCTTAGCACCATAAACACCAATGGCTTTCTTCACAGTACTTCCCTCTCAGCAAAATGAAACAAAGAAACTTTACAGTATATTCAACGGTTCCATGTAATAATGTCCCTGCAAAAATGTCTTGTGACAAAAAAGTTGCTGTTTTTCTGCAGAGACATTATTACATTCAACATGCGGGGGACACCTCTCCAACCCCTGAATTGTTTTTTTTACAAGGGGAGCAGGGGTCATAACTGCAACCTGTCCCCATACATAATGTCACCATATATGATGTTGCCAATTGCTTTTCCTGGCGACATTATGTATGGGGACATTATGTATGGGGACATTATTACCTGATACCTATTCAACTTCTATCGGAGTAGTCCACACCTTGTCCTCTACTTCTACTTCTGTCTGGTCCACTCTCCTGCCCGACCTAACTCATACAATGATACACCCTGTAGTTTCACTTCTCTGCTTCACAGTGTTTCAATTGTACTGCTTCTGAAGACTCAGTCCCACTGATACTTCTAAAATGTACCACTTGTTCAACTTTAAACAGCTTTAAACAACTCTTCACAACTCTGTAGCAAAGACAAGATGTATACCAATGCCATTCTAATTCTGCCAGACAGGCAATGTCCCTTTCGCTTCTTAAACTACACTTTTTTCTAGGACTGTTCTTTAACCACTCTTGTCTTTTGTCAAGCCACCAACCAAGTACTTTCAATTCAAAACCTCTTTTGGCGTCAGCAATGTGAGTTCATAACTAACTGTTGGTTCTTTTACATCATAGTCATTCATTTACAAGCTCTACCCTCAGAGATACTATATTTAGCCCCTTTTCTTCTGGTAGCAACAGTTATTTCCACAGAAACCTTTTCTTTAACCTCTTTTGACTGAGGGCAATGCTTCTTCAATTCTGGGCTTAAGGTAATGCATGTTTGTTCTCTTTGTTTCCCAGTATTGAGGTTTAACACTTTGCTTCTCAGGATACGTGTTAGAGTTACTTTTATGTACACACAACCATTATTAACGTTGTTAAACTCTGGAAACAGAAAAATTGATATGAGGCCGGGAAGCCCAAAGGAAACACACCAACACAGGTTACAAAGGACATACAAAGCGCTTTATTCAAAGATACAACAATTACCAAAAGTCAATTGACATACGGATAGCTATTCGGCCCTCAGAGTAACAGGACGAACCATCAACGGTAGTTCGCCGTGTTAGTGTGAGAGACCGAACATTGGGACAATCGGGTTTTTATACTTTTTTATCCAGCTCTGGCCAACCCCCTCGCAAGTTAACCATTCTCAGAATCAAACCTAGGGTTCGTTGCCAGGTCAATCCCATAATGTATGCATTTTGATCAGTTCCGCTGATACAGTTGTTCATTTACACATAGGTCAGGGATAAGACAAGGTCTTAGTTCACGACCCTAACAAGTGGCCTGCGGGCATATTATTTATTCATGTGTGCGGAGGTCACAACGGCCAGAATCCCACTCGAAATGTCATTCGGCCTCCATTTTGTTGTTCAGGGTGACTTCCACACTACAAGAGAACCTAAAATGGCGGCTAAATCCAAGATGGCCATTTACATAATACATTAAGGTCAAGACCTTGCCGCGGAATCTATGTACACAATGTTTTTAGACAACTTGGTATAGGCCAATATACATTCAAACAATGCGATAGGAGGTACAATATTATTTCGATTTCCACAGACCCTCCTTTTGGCCTATGCCAAGTGCTAAACATCATCCCTAATACTTTCGAAAATATCTCCATGTATTATCAACCATAGATTCTGCATCATTGTCTGGAATGTCTATAGCCATAAGGTCGTTCATAAGAACCTCTTGTAACATGAATTCTTTAGATGCTGTATCTAGGGTATATATTTTATTCCCTATTGCGCTCACTGCTTGAGCACAACACCCCCCCATCATTCCACACATACTTGGGAGGCATTGAAAACAGCAACAAAGGAATAACAGGATCCCTAAAATAAACATAATAACGGAAAGCACCTTCCAACCCCAAGATCGCAAAGAATCCCAAAACCAAGTACTAAGGTTCCAGTCTCCTACAGGGATATGGATTTCAGAACTGAGAGTATGTAAGTTCTGAATTGCTTTAAAAATTGTTGGCGAGGAGTCTGGACCAAAACACAACAAGCGGACCCTACTAATTTGCATACTCCACCTCGTTCTGCCAAAATGACATCTAATGCCATCCGATTTTGAAGTGCTACCAATCTTATTCCCTTTTGCTCTAAGGTCATATTGTAGAGTATGTCCGTGGTCCGGTTGATCGTTCTCTCCAGTACCCTTGCTAATCCCCTAATGTTCTCCGAGTTTGCTATTTGTCCCCAAAAGGGCACAACAGATTTAGCTATGTCCCCCAACACTTGCCCAGGGGTATCTCCGTTGTTGTCTCGCCGTGGGCGAGCCTTAGAAACCTCCAATGTACTAGCTACAAATACCCCGGGTAACAATATTCCTAAATAGCAAGTTCCCTGCCAATCCTTGGGCAACCAGGGAAATGCTAAACTTCCACAAACAAAATAAACAGGCCCCCTTACATACAGAGGCCTGTTTTCCCCAGTCAAATTTACAATATTTTTACAAGCTTCAAAATCTCCCATTGGCCTAGTGCCATTTCTCTGTACACAGAAGGGAACAGAGTCAGGACTATGATTTACAGAATAAGAAGGAGGTACAGCGTCCTTATTGCCTATCGGAGCCATTTTAAAGGAAATCAGAGTTAGAAAAGGAAGAGATAGTTTGTCAGACGGCCTAATAGAAGCGACGTTAGGTTTACTTCTATTTGCGAAAAGCGAGCATCCCAGGGGAGTCAATTCACGTTTCTCAAAATCATTTAAATTAGTTCCATCAAAGTTCCCTGAGATGCTATCATTCCATCGGCCAAAGAATAGTGCTCTAAGAGTGGCATAGCAAGAAGTCGTTAAAGGTAGAGGATGTATATACCATCCCAGTCCCTTGTTCCCATGTTGCGGTAAATGAGTACAAATCCAACAATTACCCTTATTAAAAATGACATGAGTAGCATTCATTACTATCATCAGAGTGTTATTATAATACTTTTGTCTATGTTGGGAGTCTCTAGGGGACAGAGTGTGGAGGTGTACAGAGGGAGTCAAAACAGTTGGTACGATCTCGGTCGGTAATAAAGGTTTCAAAGGATAGATTTCTTCGAAATACCAAAGTCCTACAGCAGTAGTTGCAAAAATAACAACAATCATTATCAAAACACAACAGTACGTTTTCGGGGCACAGGCACATTGTTCATTGTTCGATTTGGCCACCCCCTTATCTAAAAGTCCAGTGCGGGGAGCAGCGGTGAAGGTGGCAGGCATCGTAGTTTCTCGATTGACGGCCCCAATGTTCGTTGCTGGCGACACTACGGTCGCGTGATTTCTTAGTCCTTCCCAACCCTAGCCAGCAGACTCCCTTTTTGTTCAACAAAACAAGACAATTTTCCGATCACTTCCTTTTCCAGATGCACGACACTCGTGCCGTAGTTCTATTTCCGTGGTCAAAGGTTGTACCTAATGGTACCGAAAATTGTGTGGTCCGGAAGCAAAGTATCGTCACTTCCTGAGGGAAGCGACGTGTCGGTGGCGACAGAAGTCGCAGAGCTCGAAACAGTGTTTTCCGGAAGTGATTTTTCAAGAGAGTGCGGAGACAAAATGGACTGTTCCCCAAGCTCCTCAGGCTCAGAGAACTCCGCCGACGCACTCACAGCGCTGTTTGCTACTCCAGGATCAGAGACTGTAGCATCAGCGAGGGGTTCTGCTTCTTCCGTTGCGTGTGGCGTCGGGTGAGGAAGTTTCTTGACGTGCGTCACGTGAATCCAGTTTTTCTTTCCAGCCACCCGCACTGCTGTCCTGGTGACCAATAATACCTGATGGGGTCCCCGCCAGCGAGGCACGAGACAGGAAGACCTCTCGTAGGCCTTTACTAAGACCCAACTTCCGGGCTGTATATCGTGTCCTGGGCCCGTGAACCGTACAGGTAAAGCAGCATGCACCTGGTGGTAGATGAAATACAGGTTTTTAGTTAACTGGTTACAGTAGTCTACGAGTAATACATTTTCCACCTCCCTCAGGGCTTTAGGTTTTGGGAGACCCCAAATGTTAGCAGGTCTCCCCATTACTACTTCAAATGGAGAAAGCCCAGTTCTAGTCTGCGGTATGGTACGCATAGCTAATAACACAATAGGCAAAGCATCTGGCCATTTTAGTTTGGTATCAGCACATGTTTTTGCAAGTTTATTCTTTAAAATACCGTTGTGTCTTTCTACCAACCCAGCACTTTCAGGATGCCTAGCTGAATGAAATCGTTTCTCAATACATAGGGCTGTACATATTTGCAAAATTACTGTTGCGATAAAGTGAGGACCATTGTCCGACCAGATTATCCTCGGGAGCCCAAATCGAGGAAAGAATTCTTTTACCATAATCTTTGCAGTGGTCATGGCGGTAGCATCTTTGACGGGGAAAGCCTCGACCCATTTACTGAAGGCACAAATAATTACAAGAACATATTTCAGATTATTACATCGCTCCATTTCAATAAAATCAAAATGTATAACCTCAAAGGGGACAGAAGGGGGCCCAAAACTTCCCCTTGTAGCCACTGTCCCCTTACCCACATTGTGCTGTAGGCAGATCATACAGTTCTGGACATGTCTCTTTGCAGTGTCCAGAATCTTGTCATTCACCCAGACCTGTTCTAACATTCTCGTGATCTGCTTGGCACACACATGCGTAGGACCATGTGCCATCATAACCATTGCCAATACATAAGAATCAGGAAGCAACCATTTCCCTTCGGATGTATCCACCCAACACCCTTCGTCATCCAGTTTCCCCATTCCTTCAGCCCACTTTCTAGATTCTTCCATCGTGGCATCAGTCTGAATATCTCGCACAGACCCAATACCTTCATCCATTATGCAAACATCTCTCATTTCCCTCGAGGTATGCATGTCCGTGCTAAGGTCTGTGGCCGTTTGTCTGGCTATCAAATTCGCAAAAGCGTTCCCTTTGCCCACATCATCTATGACCTTGCGATGTGCTGCACATTTCATGATCGCTAACCGTTTAGGGAGTGAGAGTGCCGAAAGTAATTGCACTATCAAAGGGCCATGCTGAATCTTGGTCCCATGTGAGGTCAGGAACCCTCTTTCCGACCAAAGTTTTCCGAAGTTGTGAGCCACCCCAAATGCGTACTGGCTATTAGTATATATATTTACTCTTCGCCCTTGGGAAAATTCACAAGCTCGGGTCAACGCTATAATCTCTGCGGCCTGCGCGGAGTTATGCGAAATTCTCTTAGTTTCGACAATTTTGTTCAATGTAGTAACTGCATAAGCAGCTGTAGATGTACCATTCGAAAGTTTGAAGCAGGAGCCATCGCAAAACAGCTCCCCTTCCGCATTATCCAAAGGAGTACCTATGAGATCTATCCTGCCCATCGTTTCTTGTTCGGTGGTATACAGGCAGTCATGTGTTCTTCGTCACCGCAAACAGTGTTTTGCGGGAAAGGTAAGAGTTCAGCCGGATTAAGAACACAACACCTCTTAATTTGAATATGAGGGGCAAACAGAATTAGTTCATACCTTGTTAACCGTGCAGAGGTGAGGTGTTGCGTTTGGGTTTTGTTCAATAGGATATCAACAGAGTGAGGTACCATCAAAATCAAATCATGGCCTAAGACCATTCCCTCACTCTGTTTTACAGACGCGGCAGCAGCAGCAACAGCGCGCAAACATCTTGGCAAATCGCATGCGACAGCATCAAGGGCGGAGGAGTAGTAGCCGCACGGCCTATTCTTCCCTCCGTGTTCCTGTGTTAACACAGCCAAAGCACATCATCACATTCATGCACAAACAACACAAAGGCCTTGGGCCTCATTATGAGTCAGGCATTAAGGGGTTAACGGCGCCGTAAACGGCGCCGACCCTTAACGCCTGATTCCGAGGTCCCTTTGTGGGATGGTGTTTTTAACGCCTGCTTTTTGCAGGCGTTAATGACCATGCCGCAAAGGGACCTTGGCGATAATTACGGCAACCGTAATTTACGGTGCCGTAATTATCGCCTTCCCCATTCCCAATATGCCCTATGGGGCAAAAATGGGAATGGGGAAGGGGCCATTGGTGAATGGGGAATTACCGCCCCACTCACCTTGGAATGGGGCGGTAATTCCCCCATCCACCATGGCGGAGTTGGGACCTTAGCGGCATGGACCATAGTGCTAATAGCGCCATGGTCCTCCGCCTAGGTCGTAATGAGGCCCCTTGTCATAATTTGGAGTACCCAGAACTGGTGCCGAACATAGCGCAGTTTTGAGAAGCTCAAATGATCGTTGATGTTCCGATTCCCATGGCAGTGGCAGAGAAATGTCCTTTTTCGTCAAAGCCAACATCGGTTTTACCACTAGTGCGAAATTCGGGATCCACAACCTACAGTAGGAAGCCACACCTATCAGGGCTCTGACTTCCTTCTGCATATTTGGAACAGACATGCCAGAAATGTGTTTTATTCTTTCAGGTGTCAATCTTCTCCCCTCCTTTGACAGGAGGTAACCTAGATAGGCAACCTCCTCACAACAATATTGACATTTTTTAATCGAAGCTTTGTGACCATTTTTAGCTAGATGAACAAGCAACAGTATAGTGCCTTCTTTACAGGCATTCTCAGAATCTGCAGCCAAAAGTAAATCGTCAACATTTTGAAGCAGCATACAAGTAGGTGGCAATTCAAGGGTGTCGAGCTGCTCTTTCAATGCTCTACTATAAATACTAGGACTTTCAGTATACCCTTGAGGTGCCCTTGTAAATGTAAATGAGCGTCCCCCCAAGGTGAACGCAAACAGATATCTGCTTTCTTTATGTATAGGGATACTAAAGAAGGCGTTTTTCAGATCTACAACACTAAAGTGCGTAGCCGTAGCAGGGATCATTGTTAATATCGTCGTCACATCAGGCACAATTGGAAATTGTGGGGCGACTACTCGGTTAATAGCACGAAGATCAATTATAAACCGGTATGGAATTGCATTGTCGCCTTTCTTATATACGGGTAAGATCGGACTGTTACACAAACTACCTGTAATCTCTTCGATCACCCCACGATGTACAAAATCGGAGACAATGCATTTCAAAGCACGTTCGCCTTCAGCTGATATTTTATACTGCGGAATGCGTGGCAGTTTCACCCCATGTTTCAGGACTATTTTAACGGGCTCAATATGTAACACTCCAACATCATTGTCGTCCACCGCCCACAAACATTCCGGAACAATGCCAAACTCGAAGGTAAAGGTCGAATCAAGAACTGAAAATTAGGAAGTTGCTGTGGTGAAACCGTTAGCTGTACTCCATCCGAAGAACAATGAATAACTGCATTCAATTTCTTTAACAAATTCAACCCCAGCAAATTCTCTCCACAGTTCGAAGTGAGAAGAAAGGGACAATGGTCCATAAAGGGACCCAAAGAAACGGATACCGGCGCAGAAACCGGACAAACAGTTGGTACACCAGAAAACCCTACGGAAACATGTGTTTGCCCTGACAGTGGGATGTTTGGAACCCGAGAATGATCAATAGAGCACTTCTGTGCTCCAGTGTCAATCAAAAACTGGTGTTTCCTATTCCCCACTAATAATTTAACGTAGGGGCCCTTTTGATATACGGGAATAGGCAAAGGTTCCAAACCCTGCTTCGGGCAATCCTAATAATACAGAGCCTCGTCAGAGGGAAGCTCTTCAGAAAGGTAAGCAGCAGAAGGGTGATCAAATATGTTTCTCGAGTCCATACTCGAGGTCTGATTTTCCAGTGAAAAAGCTTGCTGAGAATCTTGTAAAAGTTGACCTCTGTCAAGACCCCCTGCTCCAGGGCGGCCCCTAGGTCGTCTACCCATACCTCCAAACGCATTGTTTGACCTCTGGCAAAGGACAGGGCACTGTGCTCGCCAATGACCTTCCTGGCGGCAATAAGCACATTGATTAACATTCACAGTACTCAGAGGAGCATTTCCTTTTGAAACGTACTGACCTCTAGTCTGTGTCGTACCTCCTCTGGGGTTTCTTACAATTTGCTGCAATAATACTTTGGTTTTCAAATCACCCTTTCTTTTTTCGATTTTCTCCTTTTCATTATTAACATGGTTCTCATAATACTGAGCCATGTGCAAAACCTCAGATTGAGATTTTGCCTGCCAAGCGCTCTCTGAGGACATAATTTGTGACTGGATGTCAGGTAACAATCCACGTACAAATTTGTCCACAAACAACCTTTTTCCCGACTCTGTACCTAAATCCTGTCCACTGAAATCAGAAAATACCTGCTCGAATCTATTAAAAAATTCGGTGGTGCCTTCAGTTTTCCCTTGGACACAGGCCGTAAGCTTGTCCCAAATAATCCTTTTCTCTGGAATTATAGTTTTTAGTTTAGCGACAATCCTATCAGGTAAAGTAAGTATTACCTGTGGCGGTTTCTCACCAGCTGGTCTTTCTCCATCAATTCTAATCATATTTGCTCACGTATCTCCCAACCCCGGCACATCATCTATTGTCCGAACCTGTTTCCATACATCTACGGGTAGGAGTACAGGGAATAACAAGTCAATGTCACACAAAATGAACACAGAGGACTGTAGAACAGACTCTATTTCTTTGTAGAACCCTGTCGGGTTTTTCCTAATATCGGGAACTGATTGCCTAATTGTGTTCACTTCCTGTTGTGAAAACGGGACGTGAACAAATTGCGATACATAATGTGCAGGGATATCCACAGCGGGGGCACCAGTCCGAGCGTTGGCGGTCATCTCAACTTTAGGGACAAAGGTCAGAGGAACCTCTCTCATAGGCAACTGGGATATAGGTACCTCCGGTCGCTTACTAAGCAATAGAGCCAGGTCGAGCGCTAAGGCAGCTGTAGAAGTGTCGGGCGAAAAAGCCCTTTTACAAATCCCCAATAATTCTATGGGGCAACTAACCCTCTTCCTTACACATTCCTCTTGCAGGTGCTGTACCATCACCTGAATTACCTTTCTTTGCATTTCTACTGTATACTGACTATACGTGTCATACACTTCGTCTGGCGGTATCGATGAATCAGAGATCCATCGAACCGCATCTTTGGTACAAATTCGTACTTCCTCAGGTGCCGCTCTTCGGCACGGAAGGAACCGTTTCTGTACATATATTCTATCGTCCTCATCATCCTCATCTCGTTATTTTTCAAAGTCTTTCCTAAACTCAAACAATCTTTCAACATGCCCATATATTTTCTGCTCTGTGTCCCTCGAAAGTGCCAAAGCATTCAGATCTCTCACTCCTTGTGGAAGATCCGAATTTTGTAATCTACCTCACATCACACACAAATGAGTCCCCAAACCTTCAATAAAGACATTTTTCTCGGGAAAACTATTCAAATTAGATAATGTAGAAAAAACATTAGCTTGATCACCTTTCTCCATGCAATGCTTAGCCCATGCAAACAATTCCTGTTTCCTATCTGCAGAAACAGTACTACGAGTCACAACCTTTGACCCTGCAACTGGATCAACTTCAATCAATACGGGGCCACTTGGGAGCGGAGATATAGGTAAATTTAACAAAGGTGCAACTATTGGTGCAGGGGGAAGGGACGGTGCGATAGGCGGATGAACAACAACCAAAGGACTAGGAACAATAGGCTGTACAGGGGGAACAGGAATAACAACAGGCGCGACAACAGGAATTGGCAGAGCGCCCAAAATAGGAGCATACGGAGGGGGCGCTGAGGCATCGGGCCTGCGTTCATTTAATAATTTCTCAATAAATTCCTCAGAAACATGGAAATCTTTAGAGGGGTAAATTTTTTGGACTCCGAGTGAAAAGGCTCTATTCATATTTTTAACTAATGCTGACCGCTTTTCTTCATCATATAATAATGCTTTTTCAGCGTTTGTTTTATGACGACGTGCATGTTTATCCCTACTTTTAAGCTGCTGCAATGCTTCTTTCTTCCAATTTTGTAACACATCAAAGGCTGCTGGTCTAGCCTTTTTCTTTAATAAGATCGATTCTAAGTATTCAATACGGGGGACCTCAAAACTACCATTGATTGGCCACTGAAATTCAGAGGCATGTCTGGTCTGTCTGTGCCAAATATCATTAAATACGATACTTCCAATGCCATACTTACAGTACATAGTACACGCCGGCGACCCCTCCTGTGGTGCCAGGCGGCTAAATTCCAAAGATTGTCGATCGCTGCGGAACAGATCCCTAAAACAGCTAGACAATTTCCCAGGCATTTCACAAAAAATTGGTGTTACCTGGTCCAATAATTGTGTCTGCAGATACAATACGCCAAATTCAAAGTGTCAGGGTTAAATTAAGAGCCGGGTCACGACTGCACCTGACCAAACCTAAGGAGGACGGTATGGTTTACCAAAGAACTTAACTAACGAATTTTACCTTGTGTTTGGTGGTTTCGGCAAATCTGCCCGCCTCAAAATTTGGACCCTCGTCAAGATGCCATGTCAGACCACACGACTATCGTCCAAGGATCGGATCGTGCAGCGCTGCCGAGGTATCGCGTCTCGATCGGTCGGGCCCGCAGAATCACACCGTCCGATCCCGGTTCGATAGTCTGTGTCAACCTTCAATGATCCGGCATCAATCTTGAGGGTCCCTATTCGGGCACCAACTGTGGAAACAGAAAAATTGATATGAGGCCGGGAAGCCCAAAGGAAACACACCAACACCGGTTACAAAGGACATACAAAGCGCTTTATTCAAAGATACAACAATTACCAAAAGTCAATTGACATACGGATAGCCCTCAGAGTAACAGGACGAACCATCAACGGTAGTTCGCCGTGTTAGTGTGAGAGACCGAACATTGGGACACTCAGGTTTTTATACTTTTTTATCCAGCTCTGGCCAACCCCCTCGCAAGTTAACCATTCTCAGAATCAAACCTAGGGTTCGTTGCCAGGTCAATCCCATAATGTATGCATTTTGATCAGTTCCGCTGATACAGTTGTTCATTTACACATAGGTCAGGGATAGGACAAGGTCTTAGTTCGCTACCCTAACATGTGGCCTGCGGGCATATTATTTATTCATGTGTGCAGAGGTCACAACGGCCAGAATCCCACTCGAAATGTCATTCGGCCTCCATTTTGTTGTTCAGGGTGACTTCAACACTACAAGAGAACCTAAAATGGCGGCTAAATCCAAGATTGTGATTTACATAATACATTAAGGTCAAGACCTTGCCGCGGAATCTCTGTACACGATGTTTTTAGACAACTTGGTATAGGCCAATATACATTCAAACAATTCTATAGGAGGTACAATATTATTTCGATTTCCACAAAAGATGTTACTATATATTGTTCAAAAACCCTCTTCCAAAGTGTATTTCTCTACACGTGATTGCTACAATTCTTACACTCCATTGTCTGACATGCTCCAGTGAGCTTCAGTCAATTTCACTCCTTTGCCAGTGAAAAGCAACTGGTTACAGTTGCCCAACTGCGATGCCTGAAGGCTTGGGAGCGAGCTGAAACACTCACCAGCGTCTCAGCCTCTGTCAAAAGCTGTAGGACTTCTACTACCAGTATTTTCTCAACCAGACACACTACTCACATCAAGCTGCCTTTGTTCCCGCCACACAGGCACCGAGTTTGGCTCACCATGTCCCCTGGAGCACGCCAGCTTCTCGCTGCGACCACTCTGCAATCAGTTTCACATGGGGAAAGCGTTCAAACCTTATGCTTCCTGCTGCACAACCTCTGCAATCCAGACTTTGGGGGAACAGGACTGGTAATTGGAATAAGCTGATAGAAAATCCTGGCATCCTTATGTTCCGCCCACTTCTGTGGATTCTGACAGCAGCATACTCTCTTCTGCCACTTTCATTTGCCCCTGTCACTGCTGCTGCTGCTGCTACAACTGCTACTACTCCTCCAACCACGACCACTACTAATGGCCTGCACCTGAGGGAGCTTTTGTGAGCTGTTAAGCCTAATTGTCTGACCTTCAGGCCTGTATTGCTCTTCAGCACTCTTCTTTGTCCCAGTACTCATGAGACTATGGGACTTAAAGTCCCTGGTAACACAATATGTTCTAACTGTTAATTTACTACTTTTAACTTTAGAAATAGGTGTTTATACATTTAAAAAAATGCTTCATCAGGTTTTATCAGGTTTTATCACAGAGGGCAAAAGTGGTTTATAGATTTAGTTCTCTACCTTCTGGAGCTGAGGGGATTTGTATTCATTCATGTCATAAGTGGTTCCTCCTTAAGTAAAGTGCTTAAAGATGTTGCATTCACTTTGCACATATATGTAAATGTAACATGGGGTTCAGATACCTTACAATGGCAAAAATCCATTATATGCTTTGGTAGATAAGAGAGGTTACTCCCTTTAAAATGAGAATATTGTGCCTCATCCCACGGGATGCCTTCACTACCCTGGGCACTATCTCTTCCCAGGTGATCCCCCGCAGTACACCACCCCCCAAAGTCAGGACCAGGAAGCATCTGCCTTTCCTTGGCCTCCTGGGAGGAGACATTAGGCAGGGATGCAATTAGGGATCCATAGGATTCATCACTGACTAGATTGGATGCTTTTTCTGTTCAAACATATAGAGAGTATGGCAATGAACAAGAGTCTGATATTGATGTGGATGTGGTAGAGGTTGCCAAAAAACAAACAGTAGCTTTGAAATGGGTAGTATTTAATGAACTAAGGCATCAGCTAAGCCAAGGTATAGATAGAGGTTCCATACAGCACAAAGAAAATAGCAGGGAAAACAAAGCCATCTGGGGGCAGATGTTGTGCGATCCTAGGAAAGTATAGGACATTATTGACTGCTTGTCCCCCTCACTCTTGGGACAATAGTGCTCAATTCTCTAATTTTACCTCAGACACCTCTATTGAAAAAACAATTAGACGAGGTGCGCACTACGATTGTCCTTTCCTCAAAATTCCTTTTAGAAAGGATAGTGAATGGTCTGTACAAGGTTATACTGAACAGAAAAAACGTAATAAAACTATTTCACAAAATTCTGCAATTAAGATGAATGGAGTCCAGAGATATTGAATGGGTTTTCTTTACCGATTATGGGAGACTAGACAGCGTCCAACTGGAGTTCAAATCCAATATTGTGATACAAATGAGTTTGAATGAAATAGATACCTTGAGGTCTTTTGGTTATGATTTGAGGGAAACATCATGTTGAACCAGTTGTGGTGATTGAGGAGATGGAGAAGATGGGTCTTGGTGCTTTTAGTTTGGGGTCTCGTCCCCCTGTCAAGATTACTTGTAAAATCAATGATGATAATGTGAGGAGAGTTGAGCTTGTGCAGCCAGTAACGACTAAAGCTAATAATGATTCTCAAGATTGGCTTTGGCTTCCCAAAACTCTTGTTAAACCCTTCAGGAAATTGGGAGATTGTGGGATCGGATCTAGCCCAATTGACACGTCAACTAATATTAATATCCTGATTTGAAATATGCAGGGGTTTGGGTGATGTGGCAAGATGAAAAATGTTTAGGTGAATCACATTTTGTTGTTGCAGGTGGTGTGGTTGATGGTGCCAATGATTTCCGATGGCTTTTAGATCTACCAACAAATAGCACTGAAGGAGTAGGGGGCAGACACTCGGGAGAACTAATAATCTTAGTTCATAATTCCATTTTAGTTGAATCTGAGGTAATATCAGACTCTATATTACCTATGGCTTGTTGGTGATTAGGGTCATCATAAATAGTCTTTTGCAACAAAGATCGATTCTGTTAGTCAATATTTATAGCAATCCTTGTCAAAGCAACCTATTGGTTATTCTGGAAAAATTGGATGAAAACTTTGATGCCTTTCTGTGTGAGAATGACGGTACCCACATTATGGTAGTAGGGGATCAAAATGCTGATTGTTCTGTACTTATGGGTGGTGATAATGAAAATAAGATTGAAGGTGATAGTATTAACTTACGAGCAAAGGATGATGGGAGATTATGAGTTGAGTTCTTCGAGAAATCGAATTTAAAGATTGTGAATGGTGATTGTCCTCTCAGATGTACCTGGAGATTAGCCAGTAAATATGCCTTGTTGGATTATTTTGCTATAACTTCTGAATTGTTTGGTCTGTGTACGATAATGTGTGTTAGGGGGTCAGATCTAAGTGATCATTCACAAATAAGATTGGAGTTACAAGGCAAGGTCTCTCAGTTAATTCATCTTGGTGTTACTGATTTGCTGATAAACCAGGGACGAAACAGAATCTCTAGGTTCATTCGTAATTCTAATAAATATAATGGCTTGATTTTGAACTTTAAACATAAAACAATGTGAGAAAAACAATTGGTCATTCATTTAGTTTAATTTAGTTTCTTTATTTGTACCACTCACCAAACCCTGAGGTAATTATTACCCCAGTTACTTTTCAGCCATTTCTAGAGCATTTTAATACTAAACCGACCAGATATAGGATCCAAGAGCATCAATCCACCCATTCATATGATGCCTTAGTCCAAAATAAAAAGAAAACGGTGAGAAGGGAGATACGAGCCCTGAGAGTTTACATTGGTGATGGGAAACTCTATGGAAAAATTCAGAAGCCTGAAGCAGAAATTCAAAAACTGGATCAAAGGACATAGTTATATGTTGTGCCAAAATGAGGGTTTGAAAATGTTAGCTGTCATTACTAAACATTGTTCTAGTTTGTTTTTGGATCAGATAAAGTCGATGAATTGAGCATGAGGTTCCACACAGAGCCATCCCATTCCGGAAAAAGAGTGTATGACTCATTTGACAAAGGTCTACAGGAAAGCTGCACAATCAATTTCCTTTCTCTGCTTGGATATCTTGTGGAATTTGACTATTTCAGTAGAACTCATCGAGAAGCTGATGAAGAAATCCTCACATTCCGGGGCAGCTGGCCCAAATGGGCTGTCCAATGCCATTCTAAAAGCCGAACCACTCTTGTGGTCATGTGAAACATCATTTACTGTATAGGTGCATTATACATACCCAATAAATAAATAAATAAACTATATTGTACATCCTTTTCAGAACAATCATGTCCACATGTATATGACACCTGCCACATCGAACTGTGCGATTAGTGTCCTGATCTAAAAGAAGGGAGATAGGGCTGATCCTAGTAATTACCGCCCTATCTCCCTTCTGGATATTGAAGCAAGATTTTTGCTTTGTTTGTCCTAAGTGATCTGGTTGACTAGGCCTCAGGGGTGGGTAGATTGAAAAGATATTAGACTGGTTTCCGGAAGGGCCTTGTAACTGAGCTGAACAGGTTGGTGGTTAATCTGCTAAAGGAAGATTCTGAAGGATATGGAGCCCTATCACTATATGTGACAACTACAGACTTTAGTCAAGCCTTTATAGTGTAAACCACAACTTTTTGTGGACTAAGTTGAGAAAATGGAAGATCCCTGAATCACTTTTGCCTATTTTGGTTCACCTACATGATCATACTCTGTTACAGGTGCGATTGATTGGGCAGGGTGCCCTGACAGAGACCTTTTGAGCTGATAGTGGTCTCTACCAGGGCTGCTTTTTGTCTTCCTGTCTGTTCAATCTTTGCCTTTGTGATTTGGGTGATTTCCTCTCTAAATATTTGTTTGTACCTCCTTGACATGCCACAAAGCTTGTTCCTTATTTGACCTACGCAGATGACGTTGTCTTCTTGGAAATGAATCAACTGGGCCTCCAAAAGCTATTGAATGCTATGACAGAATATGCTGCGTAGAATTAAATATGTAATACTGGAAATAATTCTAATATTACTAGATTTACTAATAATAACAAATCAAAATGGGTTACATCTGGAGCATCGGCAACCAACAGATAGTGCCGTTGCATACTCTCATCTACCTGGGTTTCCAATTACAAACTAAGAATGACGCAGGCAGGCTGATGATGTGTTTATTGACCAAAGCTCTACAGGGAGGTATTCAAATGAAAAAGATCAGAGCTCGGTATTTTCTATCTATCCAATGAGATCTTATTATAGAATGATGGTAGTACCCTGTTTACTGTATGGCATTGAGATAGGTCATACCTCTAGATGCCTTGTTATGATAGGGTAGAATCACACATCTGGACGAGGGTTTTGGGTTTACCGAATGAGTCCCGATAGCCACACTCAGGTCTGAGCTAGGATTTATATCATTGGGCTGTCTGGTGAACCTTAGAATCCTCTTCCTCTATAGAAAGTTGTTGGTACCATTGAAGGACTCTCTTTAAAAGGACTATGCCGAAGTGTTGTCAAAGGCAATGTCATCCGTCCTGGTCAATTTTAAGAAAAGGGCAGATGAGGTATTGGCGTGAGCAGAATTGTCAACTATTGAGCTAATTGAACAGCCAGAACGGATAAAAAAAGATCCTTATTAGGTGGTACTAGATTAACACATTAGCAAAAATGAGGGAATACAGATTTTATAACAGTCTTCATCTTTCAATAAACCTCAAGGTTATCTCTAGATATCTGATGACATGTCCTAATGGATATTGGGCTGCACAGTTCCTACAATATAGGCTTAATCTTCTCCCAAAGGAGGAAATCTGTCATATAAGACCTTTGGGTGAAAAAACTGGAATTGGAATGCTCTATGTGTGAAAACAAATATCTGACTAAGAATATAGAACAGAATCTCTTACACTGCCCTGCCCTTATGAAAGCAAGATCTACATAGCTGGGCAGATTTGTTCATAACTATGCATTACTGGATTCTGTGCAATTCTTCGAAATAATATTGAGTGGCGATGAAACCCTCATTACTATCACTATTCTGAAGGGGTTGAAAGCAGCTGGGTTAATTAATTTGCCATAGTAAGGTTATGATTCTTATGTGTTTTAGGATTAATGACATATTTTATACAGTATTTCTTTTATGTTCAGATTTTAATCTGTTTTATATGTAAATTGTTGTTCCTTTTCATTTGATTTTGTATTTTTGTTATGTATGAATATCTATTTGTATTTCTTTTCCTTTTGTGTAAGGTTGGGCAAGTATAACCAAATCATCTTGTCGTGCCTTTTTCTTTTTTCTCTTTTCCTTGAAATTATTCCTCAATCTCTTGAATCCTGGATTTTGGAAGACATGAATTGATTTGATATACATGTACAAACTGCTCTGTGGTTTTATCTTAATCTTTTTTCAAGATTTTGTAGACAACCAGAAGATATTTTATTGCTGATTTTAAATGGGCCATTCAAAGCTATCATGAATTTTGCCTGTTTTGATCTGTTCTTTTTTACAGATGCTTTCTTATTTTAAAATGTCTTGGCAGTGTCAGCTGCTTTCTCCATGTTCTTTTGTGTGAATGCCAAGACATTCTGGATATGCTTCCTCAAATTATTCAAATACTCAATAAAATAGTGGAAGCGTTGATCACGGTTTGTACATTTGTCTTATAAAATACATGTTGTGGTAATATCATTTTCTTTCCAGTCATCAATTCATGGGGACTTAGGTTAGTAGTTTTGGAAGGTGCTTCACTGATAGCTATGAGAACTAATGGAAGTCACAGATCCCAACTAGGCCCTGCTTAAGCCAAACATTTCTGCAATGTTGTGACTATGGTTTGATGTGTTCCCTTGATGCCCCCACTAGACTAGTGTCTGTTGGACATATATATAGTTTTTGCTTTCCACCCAAGATTTCTGGCATTTTTGTTATCACTGCACTAGTGAAATGGCTGCTTTGGTCTGATTCAATCCTTTGATGCAAATCAAACCTAGAAAAAAGGTGATTTACCATCAATGTTGCGGCTGTTTCTGATAACCAATTGTGAGGGGGTATGCATTTAACCCATCTGGCCATCATGCACACTAGTGTTAGCATATACATATTTCCACAGGCAGATCTTTGCACAGGACCAATCAAGTCTACTTGGAGATCAGACCATGTCAATGGTAATCCTCTTTTAGGTAAAGGTGCGCTATGTGTCGAGGAATCAGGTTGGAATTGGGCATATACCTAACATCCTCTAGTATACAAGGTGATGCCTTGTGACATGCTTGATCAATATGCAAATTCCCTAAAAATTACTTGTGCCCCTATGTCTTGTAGTAATAGCATAATGTGCATGATGCATCACCAATCCTCTGAAAGACATGGGTACAGCCCACTGAGTAAATCCTGATATAGGCTTTTGTATTAGCGACCCATTTTGTAGATGAAATAATCTCTTTGTCTTCATTAGTAATCGTAGTTCTTCTTTCTGTGCACAATTTTCTTCTGAAATCACATTGTTCTCAGGATCTTCAACATAATCATACAATATCTCTAATATTGGATCCCCTCTGTGGGCCTTTATTAAGTCTTTGGCTGGAGTATCACGACTCTATTGAACCACTGGGAGTTCATTTAACTTTTTAGGCTGTGACTGTGTAACTACTAATATCTGTCTTTCCTCTAATAGATGATCAATTTACATGTATTCTCCTTTTAGAGCTCATTCCTTTACCAATTTATCTGCTAAATCATTTCCTAGTTTGCCAATACCTGGTACTTTTGAATGTCCCATAATGTTCTTCCAATATATAGTCATGACATTCTCAGTGATCAACTGATCAATTGTTTTAATCAGTTTTCCATTTTTAGAGGTTTCTTGTGGTACGTAAACTTTCCCCTGGGGTTCTATGTTGTGAGATGTTCTATGAAGCTTAATTCTTACCAATTCTTATATCTGATTCTTCGTTTCTGTGTGTATGGCCTGATAGATCGCAACAAAGTCAGCCACTTGGCTACTTCTAGGACCAATTTTGAATGCAGCAGATCAAATCAGAGCATTACTAACCAAGATGTTTCCGATTCCCGTGACTAATTCTTTTTCTGAATCTTCATTTGTATGAAATGCACAGTCATCTAAATAAACAACGGCCATGTATTTGTGTTTCTCCTACAAATCAAAAGATTTGTGGGAGAATCTAAGATATTCTTCAATGTTATCATTGCATTCTAATTCTTCAGAATCCCCCATTTGCGCACAATAATGCTGTATCGCCAATCCTTGAGCAATTGGACTCTTTATATATATCAAATGCAAATACATAAATAAATATTCTGCCCATAATTAGCCTCTACTGGAAAACCTTGCATTGATAAAATCCACGTTTTAATTCTAGAATTGGACAGATTTTCAGATTGAACTTTCTTAGTTTGAAGATATTTTAATGGTTGGTGTTAATTCCTAATTATTACCTTTTCATCTTGAATGATTGGACAAAAGTATTACAGCACCCATATGGTCATCAAAAATGCACACTCACATTCATTGACGTTGCAGACTCTTTGGGATAATGACTTACTGGCATATTCTATCACCTTCTTCTTTTTCTCAAGTGTCTGATACAAGACTGCAGTCATACATGTCTTAGAAAAAAATGTTTCCATGAAACATTCCTGTCCTTTAACTGGGCACGCAATGCATGGGGTTTGTGCCATCCATTTCTTCAATTGAAGATCTGCCTTGTGTTGCTCACTTCCCCATTTCCAAGGAATGCTCATTTTCAGAAGTTTGGTGAGAGGTTCTGTAATTTCAGCATACACTGGTATAACATTTCTGCTCTAATTGGTCAAAATGTCCCTCAATTCCTGTAGGTCATTAAGTTCCTTTCACTTCTGCATTGCTTCAATCTTTTTATTTTGAGAAATAAGACTTTCTTTAATAACTTCATCACCTGGAAAATTCACCTTCTTCCTGCACCACTGTGCCTTCTGCAATGAAATCTTGGCTCCAACATTCTTTATTTGGTTCAGCACATTTACTGAAAATGTTTGTTTAGTCATCTTTTACTCTTTAACAAGACACCGTCGACATGAATTAAATGTACCCACTTCTCAGCGCCTGGCATTGCCTTATGCAGGAAAGGAAGATATTAAATGTGCTCCCATGTTAACCAAATGGAGTTCTTGTCCAACATAACTATCTGGATTAAAACGAGAAGGCAACTATATGCTGAATAGCAGGGTCTAACTTCACTGTCCAATATCCAATAGTTAAGACCAGAGTGGTAAATACCTTGGAACCATGGACCTTTGCCAATCCTTGTCAATAAATGGTTGAGGCCATCTTTAAATTGGAATCTCTCTGTCAATTCTCACAGATCTGCACACAATTTCCACTGATCATTAGGCTTTAGTACTCCTAAGATCAGGTTGGTGAAAGTATTATGCACAGGTCACACAATTCCTTTGGATTTTAGTGCATTTTTAATTGCAGATAATGACTGAAGGCATACAAGTTGAAGTTGATATTGACAAATAAAAACTGGCTCAACTTTGTAATCCTTGTGTAATGTAGTCACATGTAGATTTGTGGATCCACATTCATGTGCATTTGGAGAGAATACGGCTTTAAAAGACATAACTATCTGTCTAAGTTGTTCTTTTTCTTCATCATTAGAACATGCAATTGACCCTGTTCTTTCACCACTTTTTCCAAATTCTGGAGAATCTTCTAAATTAGTAAGAGTGTCTTTTTGTACAGCACATATTATTTACTTTATGCACTTAAGCCATAAGAACTGGCTGTACGGTAAACTGTCAATCATCGATCGAGGATAGAAACTGTTGTGATGTAGGATTTTATTCATATCAGTGTCCGTTCTTGTGAGCTACATCCAATGTTTTTTTATGTTTCATTTAGAGAAGACTTGCATACAAATTAATCCTTTGTGGGGTAACATGGTAATGTGTTGGAAACGGTACATAGATGATGTGTTTGGAATCTGGACAGAGTCCATTGAAGGATTTGGAGAATGTACACTGTGTATCAATTCTATACATGAATGGATACATTTCACATTGGAAATTGGTAAACCATCAATACACTTCTTCGATGTAGAAATCTGTATAACAGAACAAGCTTTTGACAAAAATGTCTATAGGATGAGCACTAATGTGAATAACATCCTACATTAAAATCGGTTTCCATCCTAGATTGATGATTGACAGATTACAAAATAGCCAGTTTTTAAGGTTTAAATGCATAATCTATAGGCCAGCTAATTTGGAGAACATATTTGAGGAATTAACTGAGAGTTACAAACAAAGAGCTATGCAGAGGAGGTAATCTCTAAATCTAGGACCAGGCCACATAAATTGGCAGGAAGAAACTGTGGAGAACCAAGATAAGGGATTTTGAAATTCCGTTACTGTACGTTACTAAATATTCAAAGCAAAGTACACAGATCACTACAATTATGATAAAGAACTGGAGAATTCTCCATCGTGATCTGTTGCTTCTTAAACTTATTCCTAAACCGCCAATGATGGCCTTCAAGAGAGGCACTAACGTTCGAGATAGATTGGTTAAAGCGGAGCGTTTTACTTAAAAACAAACGTTTTTTGGGTAAACAAAAACAATGGACATTCCCGTGTCTGAACTGTGGCAGCTGCAATAGCATAATAAAAGGGAGTTACATATTGCATCCTTATTCAGGCAAGACATGATTATACCACATGTATCAAATGCAATGTAATTTATGCAATTAAATGCCCATGTGGGCTATTGTATGTTGGGCAAACCACCAGAAAAGCGAGGGAATGGCAAGCTGAACACGAATTAAATGTGAGGACACATAATCAGAAATCCTTAGTTGCCAAACATTTTGTGGGGAAGGGACATAGTGTGGCACAGATGCGTTTTATTATTTTGGAGGTGGTGCATTCCTCAATGAGAGGTGATGAAAAATATGCTCCAACAAGAAGCGTACTGGATGACAAGCATGACACCATGACCTGAGGAGTATGAATGAGGACTTTTCTCTAAATTGTTTCATCTTATACATCATTCTGTTACCATGGAAAGCATCTAATATGGTTCGTTTGAACCAACTGTGTAATCTGAGAGGGTAAGGTGGTTTATATGGTACATACTCTGAGAAAGTAGGTTATGTATTACCAGTGGTAATATCACTCATGAAAACAATGTGAGATATGTTTGCCAGTAGGAAAAATATAAACTAGTACAATTTAGTGTATGGTCGAAATCTTTTTATGTGAAATCATAAAAATTGAGATGAGGCTGGGAAGCCCAAAAGAAACACACCAGCACAGGTTACAAAGGACATACAAGTGCTTTATTTAAAAGCTACAACAGTTACCAAAGTCAATTGACAAACGGATAGCTATTCGGCTATCAGAGTAACGTAAGGAACTTCAACGAGGGTTCGATGCATTAGTAGAGAGAGCGTACATTTGGAATACTTGGGCTTTTATATCCTTTATCCAGCCCTTGGCCACCCCCCTCGCGGGTTAACCATTCTTGGGATCAGGCCTAGGGTTCCTTGCCAGGTCAATCCTATAATGTATGCATTTTGATTAATTCCGCTGATACAGTTGTTCATTTACACATAGGTCAGTAATAGGACAAGGACTCAGTTCGCGACCCCGACAAGTGGCCTGCAGGCATATTAATTATTCGTGTGTGCGGAGGTCACAACGGCAAGAATCTCACTCAGAATGTCATTCAGCCTCCATTTTGATGTTCAGGGTGACTTCCACATTACAAGAGAACCTAAAATGGCTGCTAAATCCAAGATGGCGACTTACATTACTTTTCGTTAAGGTCAAGACCCTGCCGCGGAGTCTATTTGCATGATATTTTAGACAACTTGGCGTAGGCCAATACACATTCAATTATTGCGATATGAGGCATAATATTATTTCAATTCCAACAGACCCTCCTTTTGGCCTATGCCAAGTGCTAATATCATTTCTAATACTTTTGCAAATAATTGTCATCCATACATCCGGAATCATTGTCTGTAATATCTATAACCATTAGGTCGTTCATCAGAACCTCTTGTAACACAAACTCTTTGGATGCTGTATCCTGGGCATACATTCTATGCCCTATTGTGCTCACTGCTTGGGCACAACATCCCCCTAGCATTCCACATATACTCGATAGACATTGAAAACAGCAACAAAGAAATAGCAGGATCCCCAAAATAACCAGAATAATAGAATGCACCTTCCAACCCCAAGATCGTAAAGAATCCCAGAACCAGGTGCTAAGATTCCAATCTCCTACAGGGGTATGTACTTCATAACTAAGGATATGCAAGTTCTGTATTGCTTTAAAAATTGTCGGCGAGGAATCTGGTACGAAAACACAGCAAGCGGACCCCACCAATTTGCATACTCCACCTCGTTCTGCCAAAATGACATCTAATGCCATCCGATTTTGGAGTGCTACCAATCTTATTGCTTTTTGTTCTAGTGTCATATTGTAGAGTATGTCTGTGGTCCGGTTGATCGTTCTCTCCAGTACCCTTGCTAATCCCCTAATGTTCTCAGAGTTTGTTATTTGTCCCCAAAAGGGCACAACTGATTTTGCTATATCTCCCAATACTTGCCCACAGGTATCTCCGTTCTTGTCCCGCCGTGGGCGAGCCTTAGAAACCTCCAATGTACTAGCTACAAATACCCCGGGTATCAGGATTCCTAAATAACAGGTTCCCTGCCAATCCTTGGGCAACCAGGCAAATGCTAAACTACCACAAACAAAATAAACAGGCCCCCCTACATACAGAGGCCGGTTTTCTCCAGTCAAATTTACAATGTTCATACAACCTTCAAAATCTCCCATTGGCCGAGTGCCATTTCTTTGTACACAAAAGGGGACCGAATCAGGGCTATGATTTATAGAGTAAGAAGGAGGCACGGCGTCCTTATTGCCTATCAGAGCCATTTTAAAGGAAATTAAAGTTTGAAAAGGAAGAGACAGTTTATCAGACGGCCTAATAGAAGCGACATTAGGTTTACTTCTATTTGCAAAAAGCGAGCATCCCAGGGGAGTTAATTCACGTTTCTCGAAATCATTCAAATTAGTTCCATCAAAGTTCCCTGAGATGCTATCATTCCAACGGCCAAAGAATAGTGCTCTAAGAGAGGCATAGCAAGCAGTCATTAAAGGTAAAGGGAGAATATACCATCCTAGTCCCTTGTTCCCATGTTGCGGTAAATGAGTGCAAATCCAACAATTACTCTTATTAAAAATGGCATGAGTTTCATTCATTACTATCATTAGAGTGCTATTATGATACTTTTGTCTATGTTGGGAGTCTCTAGGGGACAGAGTGTGAAGGTGTACAGAGGGAGTCAAAGTAGTTGGTACAATCTCGGTCGGTAGTAGAGGTTTTAGAGGATAGATTTCTTCAAAGTACCAAAGTCCTACAGCAGTAATTGCAAAAATAACAATTATCATTATCAAAACACAGCAATACGTTTTCGGGGCCCAGGCACATTGTTCATTGTCCAAGTTGGTCACCCCCTTATTCACAAGTCCAGTGCGGGGAGCAGCAGTGGAGGTGGCAGGCATTGCAGTTCCTCAATCAACGACCCCAATGTTCGTTGCTGGCGACGCTACGGTCGCGCGATTTCTTAGTCCTTCCCAACCCTAGCCAGCAGAATCCCTTTTTCTTCCTGTTGTTCAACAGAAACTTTCTTATACAAAAGAAAACTTTCAATCACTTCTCTTTCCCAAATGCACGGAAAAACCTGTGCCGTAGTTCCATTTTCTTCGTCGAAGGTTGTACCTGGTGGTACCCAAGATTGTTTGATCCGGAAATAAGGTGCCGTCACTTCCTGAGGGAAGCGACGTATCGCAGGCGACGGAAGTCGCAGAACTTGAAACAGTGTTTTCCGGAAGTGATTTTTCAAAAGAGTGCAGAGACGTAATGGACTGTTCCCCAAGCTCCACGGGCTCAGAGAAATTCTCAGCCACACTCACAGCGCTGTTTGCTACTCCAAGATCAGGGACTGTAGCATCAGCGAGGGGATCTGCTTCTTCTGTAACATGTGGCGTCGGGTGAGGAAGTTTCTTGACATGCGTCGTGTGGATCCAGTGTTTCTTCCCAGCCACCCGCACTGCTGTCCGGGTGACCAACAGCACCTGGTAGGGTCCCTTCCAACGAGGAGCGAGACAGGAAGACCTTTCGTAGGCCTTCACTAGGACCCAACTTCCAGGCTGTATATCATGTCCTGGGCCCGTGAAACGTACAGGTAAAGCTGAATATACCTGGTGATAAATGAAATACAGGTTTTTAGTTAACTGGTTACAGTAGTCTACAAGCAATACATGTTCCACCTCTCGCAGGGCTTTAGGTTTTGGGAGACCCCAAATGTTAGCAGGTCTCCCCATCACTACCTCAAATAGAGAAAGCCCAGTCTTAGTTTGAGGTGTGGTACGCATAGCCAATAATACAATAGGTAAGGCATCTGGCCATTTCAGTTTGGTATCGGCACATGTTTTTGCAAGCTTATTCTTTAAGATACCATTATGTCTTTCCACCAACCCAGCACTTTGAGGATGTCTAGCTGAGTGAAATTGTTTCTCAATATGTAATGCTGTGCATATCTGCAAAATTACTGCTGCAACAAAATGAGGACCATTGTCCGACCAAATTACCCTTGGGAGCCCAAATCGAGGAAAGAATTATTTTACCATAATCATTGCAGTGGTCATGGCGGTAGCATCTTTAACGGGGAAAGCCTCGACCCATTTACTAAAGGCACAAATAATTACAAGAACATATTTCAGATTGTTACACCGTTCCATCTCAATAAAATCAAAGTGAATGACCTTGAAGGGAACAGAAGGGGGCCCAAAGCTTCCCCTTGGAGTTACTGTCCCCTTACCCACATTGTGCTGTAAGCAGATCATGCAGTTCCGAACATGACGTTTTGCAGTCTCCAGAATCTTGTTATTCACACAAATTTGTTCTAACATTTTCATGATCTGCTGAGCACACACATGTGTAGGACCGTGTGCCATCGTAACCATTGCCAGTACATATGAATCAGGGAGCAACCATTTTCCTTCAGATGTATCCACCCAACACCCATCATCATCTAGTTTCCCCATTCCTTCGGCCCACCTTTTAGATTCTTCTACTGTAGCATCAGTTTGAATATCCCGCACAGACCCAATACCTTCATCCATTACATAGGCATCTTTTGTTTCTCTTAGCGCATACATGTCTGTGCTAAGGTCTGTGGCCGTTTGCCTGGCTATCAGGTCCGCAAAGGCGTTCCCTTTTCCCACATCATCTATGACCTTACGATGTGCTGCACATTTCATGATCGCTAACTGCCCAGGGAGCGAGAGTGCCGAGAGCAATTGCACTATCAAGGGGCCATGCTGAATCTTGGTCCCATGTGAGGTCAGGAACCCTCTTTCCGACCAGAGCCTCCTAAAGTTGTGAGCCACCCCAAAGGCGAACTGGCTATCAGTATATATATATTTACTATACGCCCTTCGGAGAATTCACAAGCTCGGGTCAATGCTATAATCTCTGCGGCCTGCGCAGAGTTATGCGAAATTCTCTTAGTTTCAACAACTTTACTCAATGTAGTAACTGCGTAAGCAGCTGTAGATGTACCATCTGAAAGTTTGAAGCAGCAGCCATCACAAAACAGCTCCACTTTTGCATTGTCCAAAGGAGTATCTATAAGATCTATCCTTCCCTTCGTTTCTTGTTCAGTGGTATACAGACAGTCATGTAATTCTTCGTCACCCCTAACAGTGTTTTGCGGGAAAGGTAAGAGTTCAGCCGGATTAAGAACACAACACCTCTTAATTTGAATGTGAGGGGCAAACAGAATTAATTCATACCCTGTTAACCGTGCAGAGGTGAGGTGTTGCGTTTGGGTTTTGTTCAATAGGATATCTACAGAGTGAGGTACCATCAAAATCAAATCATGGCCTAGGACCATTCCCTCACTCTGTTTTACAGACGCGGCAGCAACAGCTCGAAAACATCTTGGCAAAGCAAATGCGACAGGATCAAGGGCGGAGGAGTAGTAGCCGCACGGCCTATTCTTCCCTCCGTGTTCCTGTGTTAACACAGCCAAAGCACATCCATCACATTCATGCACAAACAACACAAAGTCCTTATCAATTTGGAGTACCCAGAACCGGTGCAGAGCATGACGCGGTTTTGAGAAGCTCAAATGATCGTTGATGTTCCGATTTCCATGGCAGTGGCAGAGAAATGCCCTTCTTCGTCAAAGCCAACATCGGTTTTATCACTAGCGAAAAGTTCGGGATCCACAACCTACAGTAAGAAGCCATACCTATTAAGGCTCTGACTTCCTTCTGTGTATTTGGAACAGACATGCCAGAAATGTGTTTTAATCTTTCAGGTGTCAATCTTCTCCCCTCCTTTGACAGGAGGTAGCCTAAATAGGCGACCTCCTGACAACAATATTGACATTTTTTGAGCAAAGCTTTATGACCATTTTTGGCTAGATGAACAAGCAACAGTATAGTGCCTTCTTTACAAGCACTTTCAGAGTCTGCAGCCAAGAGAAAATCATCAACATATTGAAGCAGTGTAAAAGTAGGTGGCAATTCAAGGGTGTCGAGCTGCTCTTTCAAAGCTCTACTATGAATGCTTGGACTTTCAGTATACCCTTGAGGTGCCCTAGTAAATGTAAATGAGCGTCCCCCCAAGGTAAACGCAAACAAATATCTACTTTCCTTATGTATAGGAATGCTAAAGAAAGCATTTTTTAAATACACAACGCTGAAGTGCGTAGCCGTAGCAGGGATCATTGTCAATATCGTCGTTACATCAGGCATGATTGGAAATTGTGGGGCGACAACTCTGTTAATAGCACGAAGATCAATTATGAACCGGTGTGGGATTGCATTGTCGCCTTTCTTATATACAGGCAAGATCGGACTGTTACACAAACTACCTGTAATCTCCTCAATCACCCCACGATGCACAAAATCGGAGACAATGCATTTCAAAGCACGCTCGCCCTCAACTGATATTTTATACTGCGGAATGCGTGGTAGTTTAACTCCATGTTTCAAAACTATTTTAACGGGCTCAATCTGTAGTACCCCGACATCATTGTCGTCAACCGCCCATAAACATTCCGGGACAATGCTAAACTCAGGAGGTAAAAGTCGAATCAGAAACTGAGAATTAGGAAGTTGGTGTGGTGAAACCGTCAGCCGTACTCCATCAGAGGAACAATGAATTACTGCATTCAATTTCTTTAACAAATTCAACCCAGCAAATTCTCTCCACAGTTCGAAGTCAGAAGAAAAGGGCAATGGTCCGTAAAGGGACCCAAAGAAACAGACACCGGTGAAGAAACCGGACAGACAATTGGTATACCAGAAAACCCTACGGAAACAATGGAATGTTTGGAACCCGAGAATGATCAATGGAGCACTTCTGTGCTCCAGTGTCTATCAAAAACTGGTGTTTCCTATTCCGTACTAATAATTCAATGTAGGGGCCTTTCTGATTAACGGGAATAGGTGAAGGTTCCAAACCCTGCTTCGGGCAGTCCTAATGAAATAGAGTATCGTCGGAAGGAAGCTCTTCAGAAAGGTAGGCAGCAGAAGGGTGATCAAATATGTTCCTCGAGTCCACACTCGAGGTCTGATTTTCCCGCGAAAAAGGTTGCTGAGGATCTTGCAAAAACTGACCTCTATCAGGGCCCCCTGCTCCAGGGCGGCCCCTAGGTCGTCTACCCATACACCCAAACGCACTGTTTCACCTTTGTCGAAGGACGGGGCACTGTGCTCGCCAATGACCTTCCTGGCGGCAATAGGCACATTGATTAATATTCACAGAACCCAAAGGAGCATTTCCTTTTGGGAGATACTGACCTCTAATCTGTGTCGTGCCTCCTCTGGGGTTTCTAACAATTTGTTGTAATAATACTTTGGTTTTCAAATCTCCTTTCCTATTTTCTATTTTCTCCTTCTCATTATTAACACGGTTCTCATAATACTGAGCCATGTGCAAAACCTCAGATTGAGATTTTGCCTGCCAAGCGCTCTCAGAGGACATAATCTGTGACTGGATGTCGGGCAACAATCCACGTACAAATTTGTCCACAAACAACCTTTTCCCAGACTCTGTACCCAAATCCTGCCCACTGAAGTCAGAAAATACCTGCTCGAATCTGTTAAAGAATTTGGTGGTGCCCTCAGTTTTCCCTTGAACACAGGCCGTAAGCTTGTCCCAAATAATTATTTTCTCTGGAATTATAGTTTTAATTTTGCGACAATTCTATCAGGCAAAGTAAGTATTACCTGTGGTGGTTTCTCACCTGCTGGTCTTTCCCCATCAATCCTAATCATATTAGCCCACGTATCTCCCAACCTTGGCACATCGTCTATTGTCCGAACCTGCTTCCATACATCTACGGGTAGGAGTACAGGGAATAGCAAGTCAATATCACTTAAGGCGAACACAGAGGACTGCAAGACGGACTCTATCTCTTTGTAAAACCCCGTCGGGTTTTTCCTGATATCGGGAAATGATTGTCTAATAGTGTTCACTTCCTGTCGTGAAAACGGGACGTGAACGAATTGCGATACATAATGTGCAGGGATATCCACAGCGGGTGCACAAGTCCCACCGTTGGCGGGAATCTCAACCTTTGGGACGAAGGTCGGAGGAACCTCTCTCATAGGCAACTGAGATATAGGTACCTCCGGCCGCTTACTAAGCAACAGAGCCAGGTCGAGCGCTAAGGCAGCCGAAGAAGTGTCGGGCGAAGAAGCCCTTTTACAAATCCCCAACAATTCTATGGGGCAACTAACCTTCTTTCTTACACATTCTTCTTGCAGGTACTGTACCATTACCTGAATTACCTTTCTTTGCATTTCTACTGTATACTGACTATACGTGTCATATACTTCATCTGGCGGAATCGATGAATCCGAGATCCATCGAATCGCGTCTTTGGTACAAATTCGTACTTCCTCAGGTGCCGATCTACGACACGGAAGGAACCGTTTCTGTACATACATACTATCGTCTTCGTCATCCTCATCTGCTGACTTTTCAAAGTCCTTCCTATACTCAAACAATCTTTCACCATGACCATATACTTTCTGCTCTGTGTCCCTCGAAAGTGCCAAACCATTTAGATCTCTCACCCCTTGTGGAAGATCCGAATTTTGTAATCTACCCCACATCACACATAAATGAGTCCCCAAGCCTTCGATAAAAACATTTTTCTCGGGAAGATTGTTCAAATTAGATAATGTGGAAAAAACATTAACTTGATCACCTTTCTCCATACAGTGCTTAGCCCATGCAAACAATTCTTGTTTCTTATCTGCAGAAACAGTATTACGAGTGACGATCTTTGATCCTGCACCTTGACCAACTTCAGTCAATACGGCACCACTCGGGAGCGGAGGTGCAGGTAAATTTAATAAAGGTGCAACTATCGGCGCAGGAGGAAGGGGCGGTGCGATAGGTGGAGGAACAACAACTAGAAGAATAGGAACAATAGGTTGTACAGGGGGAACAGGAACAACAGCAGGAACAACAGCAGGAATGGGCAGAGCACCCAAGAAAGGATCATACGGAGGTGGCGCAGAGGCACCAGGCCTGCGTTCGTTTAATAATTTTTCAATAAATTCTTCGGAAACATGAAAATATTTAGAGGGGTACATTTTCGGGATTGCAAGTGAAAAAGCCCTATCCATATTTTTAACTGATTCTGAATGTTTTTCTTTATCATATAACAACGCTTTTTCGGCATTTGTTTTATGACGGCGTGCATGTTTATCCCTACTTTTAAGCTGCTGCAACGCTTCTTTTTTCCAATTCTGTAAAACATCAAAGGCTACAGGTCTAGCCTTCTTTTTTAGCAAGACCGATTCTAGGTATTCAATACGGGAGATCTCAAAACTGCCATTGATTGGCCACTGAAATTCGGAGGCATGTCTGGTCTGTCTGTGCCAAATATCATTAAATACTATACTACCAATGCCATACTTACAGTACATAGTACATGCCGGCGACCCCTCCTGTGGTGCCGGGCGGCTAAATTCCAAAGATTGGCTGCGGAACAGAGCCCTAAAGCAGCTAGACAATGTCCCAGGCATTTCACAAAAAATTGGTGTTACCTGCTCAATAATTGTGTCTGCAGATACAATACGCCAAATACGCCAAATTCAAATTGTCAGGGTTAAATTAAGAGCCGGGTCACGACTGCACCGGACCAAACCTAAGGAGGCCCGTACGGTTTATCAAAGAACTTACCTAACGAATTTTACCTTGTGTTTGGTGGTTTCGACAAATCTGCCCGCCTCAAAAATGGACCCTCGTCAAGATGCCGTGTCAGACCACACGACTATCGTCCAAGGATCGGATCGTGCAGCGCTGCCGAGGTATCGCGTCTCGTTCGGTCGGGCCCACAGAATCACACCGTCCGATCCCGGTTCGATAGTCTGCGTCAACCTTCAATGATCCGGCATCAATCTTGAGGGTCCCTATTCGGGCGCCAACTGTGAAACCATAAAAATTGATATGAGGCTGGGAAGCCCAAAAGAAACAAACCAACACAGGTTACAAAGGACATACAAGTGCTTTATTTAAAAGCTACAACAGTTACCAAAGTCAATTGACAAACGGATAGCTATTCGGCTCTCATCGTAACGTAACGAACTTCAACGAGGGTTCGATGCATTAGTAGAGAGAGCGTACATTTGGAATACTTGGGCTTTTATATCCTTTATCCAGCCCTTGGCCAACCCCCTCGCGGGTTAACCATTCTTGGGATCAGGCCTAGGGTTCCTTGCCAGGTCAATCCTATAATGTATGCATTTTGATCAGTTCCGCTGATACAGTTGTTCATTTACACATAGGTCAGTAATAGGACAAGGTCTCAGTTCGCGACCCCGACAAGTGGCCTGCAGGCATATTAATTATTCGTGTGTGTGGAGGTCACAACGGCCAGAATCTCACTCAGAATGTCATTCAGCCTCCATTTTGATGTTCAGGGTGACTTCCACATTACAAGAGAACCTAAAATGGCGGCTAAATCCAAGATGGCGACTTACATTACTTTTCGTTAAGGTCAAGACCCTGCCGCGGAGTCTATTTACATGATATTTTAGACAACTTGGCGTAGGCCAATACACATTCAATTACTGCGATAGGAGGCATAATATTATTTCAATTCCAACGTTTAGGCAACCATGGATCGTCTAATTTATTTATGCATTATTTCTTAGAAGAAGGACCTTTGTAGGGATACGAAAATGATGCAGGTTTAAGATTATGCTGGTCTTATAATTATACAATTATAATAGTTCTTTCATAATGCACTTCATACCAGCGAGTGGTTTCTAAGCGCGGGATCGGGATTCAAACATGTGTTACGCTGCGTTGTCTTGCTTCCAAGACAAATGCGTTGCCCCTAAACTATCCTTCCTCATCAACTTTTCTAGTTGAATGAATTATTATGTTTTATCTTTCTGTCAACATTTAATTGATTTTCACTGAGGTTATAACACTCTGATCTTTAATTACATGACGTTAAATGAGAATAAATAACACAACATTTATTTATTTTTCAATGATCGATGGAGCCAATGTTTCATGGCAATGGTTTAGTTTTGTACATGTAATGTGGAGTGATGTTGGAAACACTTGCAGGCCGATTCATGGAATTAATGTGCGCTGAAAATTCGCGCGCAAGCGTGCGAAACCGTGCGAATCGCAGTGCAAGTGCGAAAATCGCAGCAAAACCCACGCACATCGATTCATGGAAGTCCGTTTGCGAGTAAAATCTGGGATGTGCGCTGAAAATCTGCGTGGCGCACGCCGGCGCGCAGGTCATCTAACGGCGTGCGCTACAGCCACAGCGAAAGCGCACATAGCGCGGCGCACATAACAAAAGTAGGGGTAACACGGGGCGTGACACGCGGAATGGGGAACAACGCGTGAAAATGTGGGCATCATGGGGGAAGTACAGGAGGCAAGTGCGTGGAACGCCCACACGCTCGCCTACAACACGTATTGATGGAATCGAATAGGGCAAACCAGCGCACGGACGAAGATGCGCACAGGCCTAAACACGTATGCCACACGAAGGCAGGCGTTAGCGTCCCTGAGCATGAAAAAAATGTGTCCCAAAATGTGCGGTAACAAAAAGCACGTATATACAGCTCTGATGATTGTCCCATACTGTGGCCCTCTAGGACAAATGACGTGCAAAGGGGTACGCGACAAACACGAACACCCGCTGTGTCAAAAATAGCGTGTGCGTGTAGTTCAGGAGTACGCGGGAAGTTTCACACGCAATTGGTCTTGGGCGAGCGGGGTGCGTGTAAATCTGGGGTTTGCAGGAAGTTTCATACGCGATAGGCCCTGTGCGAGTGGGGTGCATGTATTCCTGGGGTTCGCGTGAAGTTTCACATGCGATTGGCCTTGGGCGAGCAGGGTACATGTATTTCGGGGGTGCGCGGGAAGTTTCACACGTGACAGGCCCTGTGCGAGTGGGGTACGTGTATATCTGGGGTGCAGGGGAGTCCTACACGTGAATTGGCAGTGTGGGTCCTCCCAGGTGTTCCCTCTACACCCTCCAAGGCCCCTGCAGGCAGCCCACACCACAGGGGACTACCCTGCACCCCTGGTCATGTGCCGCAGGCAGCCCATCCACCATGGGCATGCCCCCCAGCCAAGCCACATGTCAGCTTGCACTACTGATCACCAACTCATGTCCCCCTGCACCCCCACCCCCCCAGCAGTGCAGGGTACCTGCCAGCAGGCCCCCACTCATGTCCCCTTGCACACCCACCCCCCAGCACTGAGGGGCACCTGCCAACAGGCCCCCACTCATGTCCCACTCATGTCCCCTTGCACCCCCACCCCCCAGCAGTGCAGGGCACCTGCCAGCAGGTCCCCACTCATGTCCCCTTGCACCCCAACCCCCCAACAGTGCAGGGCACCTGCCAGCACTCCCCCACACATGTCCCCCAGCACCCCCACCACCCAGCACTGGGGGTACCTGCCAGCAGGCCCCCACTCATGTCCCCTTGCACACCCACCACCCAGCACTGAGGGGCACCTGGCAGCAGGCCCCCACTCATGTCCCACTCATGTCCCCTTGCACCCACACCCCCCAGCACTGGGGGCACCTGCCAGCAGGCCCCCACTCATGTCCCCTTGCACCCCCACCCCCAGCAGTGCAGGGCACCTGCCAACAGGCCCCCACTCATGTCCCCTTGCACACCCACCCCCCAACAGTGCATGGCACCTGCCAGCAGGCCCCCACTCATGTCCCCTTGCACACCCACCCCCCAGTACTGAGGGGCACCTGCCAGCAGGCCCCCACTCATGTCCCACTCATGTCCCCTTGCGCCCCCACCCCCAGCACTGAGGGGTACCTGCTAACAGGCCCCCACTCATTTCCCACTCATGTCCCCTTGTACCCCCACCCCCCAGCAGTGAAATGGCAATCTCATGACACAAACCAAAAGTCAACTATATACATCAACACATGTCTGCCACACGAAGGCAGGCGGTAGCGTCCCTGCGCTAACAAAAAGCCTGTATATACAGCTCTGATGAATGTCCCATACTGTTGCCCTCTAGGACAAATGACGTTCAAAGGGGTACGCGACAAACACGGACATCCGCTGTGTCAAAAATAGCATGTATTTCGGGGGTGCGCGGGAGGTTTCACACGCGATTGCGCCTGGGCGAGCGGGGTACGTGTACTTCAGGGGCTCGTGGGAAGTTTTACACGCGATTGTGCCTGGGTGAGCGGGGTACGTGTAGTTCAGGGGCTTGCCGGAAGTTTTACATGCGATTGTGCCTGGGTGAGCGGGGTACGTGTACTTCAGGGGCTCGCGGGAAGTTTTACACGTGATTGTGCCTGGGTGAGTGGGGTACGTGCACTTCAGGGGCTCGCGGGAAGTTTTACACGCGATTGGGCCTGAGCGAGTGGGTTACGTGTATTACTGGGGTGGGCGGGGAAGTACAGGAGGCAAATGCGTGGAACGCCCACACGCATGCGCCAAAAAAGAAGTGCTAATCCGGAAACACGTACGCCAGCAGGAAGCAGGCATACGTGGACCCGCGCAGCATAAAAGTGCGTGCAAACAACAAGCAAGCTCAGACGCCAGGATGAACATACCGTTCCTAGCAGCAGTGGTCATGGGATACCGCAGGAGGAGGAGGAGGATAGTCAGGCCGAGAATTTTCACACCCAGAACCAGCCTTTTTGGCATGCCTGATGACCAGGTGTATGGGAGGTACAGGTTTCCACCTCACATAATACTCGACCTGGTCAGTGAGTGGGAGGATGACCTCACATCACCCACCCTCTGGTCCCAAGCACTCAGCCCCTTGGAGAAGGTCCTCAATGCACTTTTTGGCCACCGGATCATTTCAGCGGACAAGTGCCATAGTGGGGGGGGTGTCACAGGCCACGCAGTCACGCTGCCTACACCAGGTCTTGGCCATTATGACTGCACGCCCATCAGTCCGCAGGCACATATACCTGCCCAGAACACCTGCAGAAAGGCAGGCTGATGTCCAGGATTTCTACGGGGTGGCACTATTCCCCAAAGTCCTAGGTGCCATTGATTGCACCCATGTGGCTCTACGTCCCCCCAGGGCATCAGGGCACATCTATAGAAACCGCAAGCACTGGCATTCCATCAACGTCCAGGTAGTATGTGATGCCAAGGGAATCATCACCTCAGTATATGCCAACTATCCAGGGTCCACCCACGACAGTTTCATTTACAGAATGTCAACCCTAAACCGGGACCTAGAAGCTAGGTGGCATGGCGATACATGGCTGCTCGGTGAGTATAAATGCCACAGCACATGCATGCATGCCAGATACTGAGTAATGTCACAACCCTACTAATGATACCCATCACCACTTCCCCAGGGGACAGTGCCTACCCTCTGAGCACCCACATGATGATGCCAATTCGGAACCCCACCACGCCACCCGAGGTAAAATACAGCACAGCCCATATTGCAACCCGGGGCATAGTGGAGCGCACATTCGGAGTGCTCAAGTCACGGTTTCACTCCCTTGACCGTTCTGGCGGGCAGCTGTTATACACTCCCCCAATAGTGTGCAGGATCATAGTGGCAGCATGTGTCCTGCACAATGTTGCAAAACGCCGGGGCCTGCCGGTGGACATGGTGGTGCCCCCACATCCCCAACCACATGCACGCCCGCTGCGCATGGCAGGGGAAAGGACACGGGGTGAGGCAGCCCGAACGCAGCTGGTGGCTAATTACTTCACTTAGAATCACACCCCTATGGAGTGCACACAGCCCTGCCACATACCAGCTGATAATCGATGATGACACAAGGGACAGTGAACTGTCACAACCATACCAGCCTGAGATTGGTCACCTGGAAGTGTCACAATGTGTGCATCCCTACCTACAGAAACACCACCAATGCTGTGTCATCAAAAGACACATATGCTGCTAAATGCATTACCCCCTTGCAAAATACAACATGAAAACAGTGCCATGTCACCCAACCCCTCCCCAGCACCACCACCCAACACACCATGGCATAACATGCTATGTGAGAGCAAACAAAGCAATCCCGAAAACCTGACACAAGTGTCACAAAGTACAGTGTCCCTAATGGAAACTGGCCACACACAATATGCTCCCAGTAATGTTGAAATAACAACACACATGACCACATACTTACCAACAATACAATGCAGCTACACAAGCTCAAACATAACTAAAACATGACAGTACTAAGTTAAAGTAGTCATAGTTTTACAACCTGAATATGCCGCCACATTGCCCCCTTCCAACTGTAGTCTTGCAGGCTTCAAAACTTGTCTGTGTACTGCATACAACATGAACTCCATCTCCAAAGTAGACGGCCTTGTGAAGACATGAGGAATGAACCTGCAAATTCAGAGGAGACATGGAAGCAGAAGCATACATAATTCCAACAGGCAGTGTACAATACAACAACAATATACACAAGGAATATCTACACAGTATTGACTACAGACTGCCCACACAGCTCATGGGAGCCCAACATCACTGTCTACATCACTGTCACTTGGTCACACCCTTTGCAAGCCCATGGAAACGGGAAGCAGGAGGGGTGTGTGTCTCATGAACCCAAGCATCGAACCCAAACTCAGGACAAGCCTGCATGTGCCCAGCCGGAATACAGTGGATGCCCACGGGAGCCACACAAGGCAACACACTGTTAAAAAATTATCAAAAATAAAAAATCAAAAAGGAAAACAGCAAAAATCAAAAATCAAAAAAGCAAAAATCAAAAATCAAAAATGGCCATGTGGGGCCGGGGTGGGGAGGCCACCGAGGAGGTCCGAGGACAGGGTGCACACCAACAGCCGCCTGTGTGGATGTTGGGGAAAAAAAACACCTCCATGGGCTCATGGCCTGCACGGCTATGCCAATGTGGGAGAACTGCTGCTGTCGCTCTCATTACCCTCTGCTGCTGCCACAGGAGGTGGTGGTGCTATGGGAGGCAGCCCACGCAAAGCCCTTGTATGGTCCTCCATGGCAGCAAGCATGCGGGTGTGGAAGGTCTCGTTCTGGAGGATTATAGTGCGTAGATCCCCATGCAGCACCTGACGTGATGCCCGGATCTCCTCCCGAGTTGCCTGCATCTCAGCTGAGAGCGAACGTGTGAGCCGCTCCAGCTGCTGTTCTGTCCTCAAGTTAGTGGAACTCTCAAGGTCAACAAGAGTCTCCCTGAGGTGATGGAGTTCTACCCTCATGGGCTTCCCTGTGGCCCTGGGACTCTATTGATCTCGATTGGCGTAGAGTCTCCAGTGCTGCCCGTCTGTCCCTGTTGGACGCCAACATGTCCTCCCTGTGTGATTGGCAAATGGAGTCTGTTGCCTGCTGTAGTAGCTCCATCTGCCTTTCAGGGGGGACAATGGAAGTGGCCACCCTCTCCATTGCTTGAGCCATCATCTCAACTGATGCTGCCTGTTGGGTTGCCATACCGTAAATGGATTGTTCCCATGCGGTATTGCCTGGTGGCGTACGGCCACCGCATCAGCGGGCACCACACCTGTTTGGGGCAAGGCGATCTGCGCCTTGCTGTGCCGGCACTGCCTGAGGCTGCAGGACTGCATTCCCCCTCTGATCTGCTGGCCCAGGAACAGGATCAGATGTTGTGGAGTGTGACCCTGCACCCGTAACCGCCAAAGGCTGACTAACCAACACTGACATCCCCATAGAGGGTTCTACCCCTGGTGCAGGTGGGTTGGACAGAACAGAACCCCTTCCAGAAACACTTACCTGCGACGCCACATAGGTCTCATCATCCAAATGAACATCTGAATAGAGGTCTGGGGAGGTGCACCCAGAGACACCCCTGGACAGAATCGTCTGCAGCAAGAGTGGGTTCTCACCCACCACCACACCACGTCCCCCACTGGTGGCCGGTTGTGCCTCAGGTTCCTCCTGGGTCTGCACCATCTCCTCAACAGCATCAAGTGCGTCATCCCCTGCAAAAACATGAAAGACAAAAAATTGAAACAGGCATTAGCACCATAGCACACAAATAGGCCTGACAAGCTACAGAACCAGTACATGATTTACACATGTCCCACATGATTATAACCCTCCCATGTATGCACTGTCACAGAGTTGGAAGGGGAGGCAAAAGTCTGACACTGATGACACCAAGAAGGAAGAGCAACACATTTGCTGCATGCTGGGTAGCACTGCCATCACACATTGGCCTGTGAGTGGTATGTCCTATACACATAAATGACACATTCCATCACACAGATGGCATGTACCATAGCCATGGTACATTCCACAAGTACATCCATATGTCAGTGAATGAGTACTGTCACCCATCCATGTGAGATGGACATGAAGAGATGAAAAATGCCCCATAGTGTGAATAGATACGCCATGTGCCACACACTGCAACACATCCAGTGTACACAAATACAGTGATTGCAGGGCCATGTACACATCAATGGTTGTGCACTTCAACATGACAGGAAACAACTAGCATGTTCCACATTCAAACAGGCCCAACAACATCATGTGATCAGGACAATACTCATTCAGCCTGAATGGTCAAATCATTCAACTACCAAGGTGAGACATGTGGGCCAATGTGGGGTTCTTCAATGACAGAAGCATGTCACATATGTCACAATAGGGCTGAGGAATGTGTTGCAAAAGTGGGGGAATTGAAACAATCAGCCTGAAAGAACACTGAAAAATACAAACAATGTTGTTGCATGATGCCACCTCAAGGGCAACTGCCGTAATGTTGCGCTAAATTACTACTGTGGGCAGAAGGGATAGTGTCACACCCAAATTCAAGGCCGCAGAATGTTTTGGATGAAGCACATGGGTGACCCATACTACTCAGTCACACACACCCTCCCCTGGCACTCAATCAGAACCCGTCACCCAAACAACATACACATGCATTACACACACACGCATGGGCACTCACCGGAGAATGTGTCATAATCGGGTAGTTCTCCCACACCTCGGATCTGTTCCTCTGTGACGAAGGTCCCAGCAACAGACTCATGTTCAGTGAGTTCATTGTCCTCTTGTGGAGACTCACCACCAGTCACCAGAGTAGCGGCATGACTTGAGCCCAGCTTGTCCTTTGCTCTGCGTTTCAGGTCGTTCCACCGCTTGTAGCAATCATCAGCTGAGCACCTCACAAATCAAAGGGCACTTATGTGGTTGGCGATGGTCTGCCAGTGTGCCTTACGTTGACCAGGTGTGGTCTTGGACCCTGCAGTCACCACCATTTCGTGGCTATGTTGCAACACATAGCTCACAAGTGCATTAAGTTACGAATCATTGAAGCAAGGCTTCCTTGAGGTACCGGAGTTTGTAGCCACGCCTGGGGTCTCAGCCTGTCATGCCAGAGCACCCTTCTTCCTCTTTTTAGAAGGTGGAGCGGAGCCAGAGTGGCTAACACCGCTCTGGTCAGTAGGGGCAGAATCACCGGTGGACTGGGTTGTTGGAGTGTGAGAATGCACATTGACCATAGGACTTGGTGAAGGCATTGTCTGAAGTGTGATGTTGGCAGGGGGAACATCAGTATGATGGACCAGGACTGACACTGTCCTGGCTGGGAGAGTCAGAGCTGGGGCAGATGGAGCTGCAGCTGCCCCTGCAGCCTCACCACCCTGCATACTTGGGGCAGCATATGACATAGCTGCCCCAGATCCACGTGGCTTGGTGACAACTTGCACCGCCACACGTGGCTTAGACTTGCTGACCTAGAAGTCAGCCAGGGAGTCATCCTGTGCCAGGTCCGGTGCCTCAATGGGCTGGTCCAACAAGGGCTGAGCTGGGATGGTCTCAGCCAGGTTTCCCTCAACCATAGGGGGGGGCATGGGTGTCCCTGATTGGTCCTCCACACATGGGGGTCTAGGGGTACCCTGCAAATCCTAGCCACATCCCCTACTGCGCCCACCATGCCCACCTTTTGAAGGTTGGCCACCTTTGCCTCCCTTACCGCTTGGTCGCCTCCCAACCATGGCACTGATGTTGTTGGGCATATGGGAGGAGCAGTAAACTATTGTCCTGGGCAATTGGGGGTCAAAGGGGTAGGGTACTAAATGGAATTCGTACCCTAGTGCTCTAACAAGGCTGTCTGTGACCCCTGGGGGAAGATGACGTGTCACGCATCGCACAGGCAGCCCAAAAACAAAAATAAACATGCACGCAACCCCTCGTAGACCACGTGCGTGGAAAAATGAACCCGCACTATGCTGTGGCACCCAGAAACACAAAAATAAGCGCACGCGTGATACACGCAGCCTACAATGACCTCTGAAGGGGAATGCGACACACGGGGCAAGCACAGTTGCTAAGTATGTGCGGAACTCACCGTCTGCCTGGAAAAAGAATGTGAAAAATACGCGCGTTTGCGTGTTGGCAACACCCCCGCCAAAAGAAGAATTGTACGCTGTCTGAGGAGACAGGATAAAAGGAGAAGTGAACACTGTTTGAGGAAACAGGCCCAAAAAAAGTAGAAAAATGAAAGCTGTCAGAGGTAACAGGGAGTACGAACTTGAAACGCTGTGAAGTAATCGCGTGTGAACCGACAAGAAGTACAGAATCCACCCACTCGCTCTCCACAAAAAGCACATACAAGGAAATGGTGTCCGACACGTACCTTTTAAACCGGCCCACACGTACACGACACTTACGCGTGTACGCGCCCTTTCCTCCAATTACAAGCGCTGACACTCGGACGTGCAGCTTTTCCACGTGTGCTCTGTCATCACGTGCTATGAGGGAAACACCCACGTGCGTCACGTCACAGACGCGCTTACACGCTAAGGGCATTTGGTCCAATGAAATCGCGTACGTGCGCTGACGCGCTTACGCGCTAAGGGCATTTCCTCAATTTACATGCTGACGTGCAAGATTTTCACATGCCAAATCACTCCGTATCAAGCCGGCCACGCGTTCACAGACGGAAGACCACGCTCCTGCCCAGAAAGCTGAATTACTGCCCCCCAGACCCCCGAGCACGCTCCCACCTGCCATCTGCTGCTGCCTGATTGCCTGCTGCCCCCTTGCCCTGCCATTTGCTGCCTGCACGTCAGCCAGGGTGCTGTTGCTGTGACCACCCCTGCTGGAACCGAAGACTACCGACTGGGATTCCATCGCTCCACAGCCCAGCCCCAGGACCCAGCTGGCCACCCACTCCTGCCTCTGGGGTTGCCATGTCCAGCACTACACAATCTGGCAGCACTGGCAACCCCCAGCCAGAGAGGCAGAGGGCCACCAGCTTCACTGCCACCGAAGATGGTGTCCTGGTGGAGCAAGTCCTGGGGCAGTATGATGCCCTCTTCAGAAGGTCGCGCGCCGACAGGGAAGGACGGACCAGGATCTGGACGGACTTCGTGACTGCCATCAACACGGAGGGGGTGGCAGTCCGCGAATTCCATCATGTCAAGAAGCACTGGGAAGACTTCAGGTCCAGGACCCTCAACAAGGCCCAGCGCCTCTTGAAGGCAGCGGATGCTAAGGGGCGCCGGGGCCACCTGTCGGAAGACCAAATGAGGGTCCTGGAACGCGTATGCCCAGCGCTCCACGTCCAGGTCCTTGAGAGGCACACCCGTCTGGAGTCGAGCGGTAAGTGTACATGCATACTGATTGGAAGCTGTGCGTGTGGTGGTGTGCCAGTAGTGTGCAGGTTGCACATGTGGTTTTGTAGGGCCATGTATGGATGTGTATGTACAGGGCCGTGAGGCTGACACATGCGAGTCCTTTCATGTGTGAGACACATGGTGTATTTGTGGGTAAGCATGCAGGCCAAATGCAGATGTGTGAGCACACATGTTTGAATGACTGTGTATGTCAGTTGTCAAGGTTGTGGTGTCACACATGGACGTTGGTTCCAGCTGCATGAATCTGCACTGTGTACATGTGCATGTATGTGTATCTGACAAGTGTGCAACTGTCATGCAACATGGATGCATGTGAGACTGATATGCAGAAGACTGATTGCCAGATGTTACATGGATGCTGACCTCATCACTGTGAAACTTGGTGGAGGTGTACACATGCATGTAAGTGTGGTGGTGTGTGTGCATGTCTAGTGCACTCCCTGTGTCTTATGTGATGTCTGGCTCACCTTTGCCTGCTCATGCTGTTGTATGTGTATGGATGATGCTGACTGTTGCGATATGGCTGTGGAATAGCTCATGTGTGTGATTTGAAATGACATGTGTGTTGGGGATTGTGATGCCATGTCTGAAGTTTGACAATGACACTCGTGTGCAACTGTCATGTGTGTATGAGTCCATTGTACAGAGCCCTGATGCCTGTGTCCTATCTCTCCCTGTCTGCAGCGTCGATTGATGAAGAGGGCGGAGAGGGTGCTGTGGAGCACAGCGGCAGGGATCACACCGCCAGCGAGAGACGCAAGGCCCGGCTCCCCTCCCAGGTTGTCATCTCGTCGGGAAGTGAGGAGTCCGGTGCCGCGTCCCAGGTCGCAGCTGCCGAGGGGAGGTCCAAGAGGCGGAGGTCAGAGTTGGACTCCTCGGCAGCCGAATGGGCAGCTGAGACCCCACAGGGCCCGACGGAGGAAGATGGCATGGAGTCATCCAGGTTGGTGGGGGGTTTGGTGGAGGAGGAGGCCATGCAAGGGACAGAGACGGGGTCTGGAGGTGGGGATTCCACTGGTGCTAGTGGTGCAGTACAGGGGCAGGGACAGGAGGCAGCACAGGCCAACGCGGAGGTGCCTGTGTGTAATCCTGTCCCCGATCCTGGGACTGCATCATCTTTCACCAGCAGGGATACCTACATCCAGACCCATTTTCAGGCAGGGGATGAGCTTACGACAACTGGCCTTCCTCTGCCTGTGGGCGTGGCTATCCAGGACCGGGTTGAGCCTGTCCTGGGTGGTGTGGTGTTGCGTGAACGGGCCATGCAAGGCGAAATGCAGTCTTTTCATGCGGAGACTGCATGTCATCTCGAATGGCTCGTTGACCGCGTGACCTACTGGGACAGGTCACCAGGGTCAGATTCCTCCATTTGCTGGGCCTTGTTCTGACCCCCTCCTCAACTGAACCCCCTATGCACCAGTTGTACTCTGTGCCATCTTCCCACCCATGTGTCACCTGGGTGCCCTGTGGAGCTGCCTCTGACCCTGCGGCCAGGCTGGTGGAGGACACATCCCTGCCACAGTCGGGAGTCGGACGTCCAGCAGGGTGGCTACCTCAACAACTGCACCCCAGCTGGAGGAGGATGTGCAGGCAGCAAGAGCCAGGGCACGGGCAGAGGCACAGCAGCAGCAGTAACAAGGTGGGAGCCATGATGGCTCGGGGTCTTCGTCATCGGAGGGGCAGGCATCGGCCAGAGGGCAGGAGGACCCAGGACGGGAAGTGTCTTCCATGTGGCAGCGGTTAGGCCATGCCATAGATGCGGAGCGGCAGCGGGCAGAAGAGGTACAGCTCACGATAGTCAGGGCGGAGAACTCCATACGGAGGGCCCTGAGGCGGGCCGAGTGCCTCTAGGCAATTCGCAGGGAGTTGGAGGAGAACATGTCGTCGTCCCTGCGAACCCTCGGGGCCATGGAAAAGGACCGCCTCCGGGACATTGAGCAGGAGTTCGATGATGCCCTGGCCCGGGACATCAAAAAGTGAGCCGTCGGACTAGCCCGCTGCCCTTGTAAATAGTTAGATAATGTTAGGTTTCCTTTGTTTTTTTCTTTATTTTGGTTGCGCTTGGACAATGCACCACGTTTCTGTATATAGTTTTTCATTGGGTAGTATTTTTGATAGGTTTCATTTCTTCAGTTAGGATCATGGACCCTGGATTGTTCATCTGTATATAGTTCACTATTGGATTCATCTCTTTTTTTTGGATTTCCCCATGGAGCAACGGTTTTCACTTTTGTTTTTCCCTTGGATTTGCTTTGTTGGACTGTGACTTTGGACACCTTTCCTTTGGATTATGATTTCTTGTTTTTCATTATTTTACAGACATGCAGCTTTTCTTTTTTTATTCCCATTGTTGTTTGTTTGATTTAAATTCCATTCATGTTGCTTTTAATACATTTTTTTCTTCATACTTCGATGTGTGGTATTATCTCATTGGTTTCATGCATGTCATGATATGGGTTTTCACATTCACTTGCAACCATTGTGTGTGTTTGCGGACATGTGTTCATTTACATACTTGCCATTGGGTTTGTATCATGTAATTGCCTTTTCTATGTGGGTGGATGCAATACTTGGTTGGGTCTTTGGGCTGGGGAGGCTGGCCATAAGGGCCATGATTGAGGATCGTCATGACCTGGGGGCAGGGGGATATGAGTGGGGGCCTGCTGGCAGGTGCCCTGCACTGCTGGGGCGTGGGTGTTCAAGGGGACATGAGTGGGGGCCTGCTGGCAGGTGCCCTGCACTGCTGGGGAGTGGGGGTGCAAGGGGTCATGAGTGGGACATGAGTGGGGGCCTGCTGGCAGGTGCCCTTCACTGCTGGCGGGTGGGTGTGCAAGGGGACATGAGTGGGGGCCTGCTGGCAGGTGCCCTGCACTGCTGGGGGGTGGGGGTGCAAGGGGACATGAGTGGGACATGAGTGGGGGCCTGCTGGCAGGTGCCCTGCACTGCTGGGGGGTGGGGTGCAAGGGGACATGAGTGGGAGCCTGCTGGCAGGTGCCCTGCACTGCTGGGGGTTGGGGGTGCAAGGGGACATGAGTGGGGGCCTGCTGGCAGGTGCCCTGCACTGCTGGGGGGGGTGCAAGGAGACATGAGTGGGACATGAGTGGGGGCCTGCTGGCAGGTGCCCTGCACTGCTGGGGGGTGGGGGTGCAAGGAGACATGAGTGGGGGCCTGCTGGCAGGTGCCCTTCACTGCTGGGGGGTGGGTGTGCAAGGGGACATGAGTGGGGGCCTGCTGGCAGGTGCCCTGCACTGCTGGGGGGTGGGGGTGCAAGGGGACATGAGTGGGACATGAGTGGGGCCTGCTTGCAGGTGCCCTGCACTGCTGAGAGGTGGGGGCGCAAGGGGACATGAGTGGGACATGTGTGGGGGCCTGCTGGCAGGTGCCCCTGACTGCTGGGGGGTAGGGGTGCTGGGGGACATGAGTGGGAAATGAGTGGGGGCCTGCTGGCAGGTGCCCTGCACTGCTGGGGGCAGGGGTGCAAGGGGACATGAGTGGGACATGTGTGGGGGCCTGCTGGCAGGTGCCCTGCACTGCTGGGGTTGGGGGTGCTGGGACACTTGAGTTGGTGATCATATTGCAACATGACATGTGGCTTGGCTGGGGGGCATGCCCATGGTGGATGTCCTGCCTGCGGGACATGACCAGGGGTGTGGGGTAGTCCCCTGTGGTGTGGGCTGCCTGCAGGGGCCGTGGAGGGGGTAGAGGGGACACCTGGGAGGACCCACACTGCCAATTCACGTGTAGGACTCCCTGCGCACCCCCAAAATATGCGTTCCCTACTCTGACAGCAAAATCGCGTGTGAAACTTCATGTGCAGCCCAGTAATACACGTACCCTACTCCAATTGCGTGTGAAACTTCCCACGCACCCCTGAAATACACGTACCTAGGCCAATCGCATGTGAAACTTCCCGCGCACCCCTGAAATACACGTACCCAGGCCAATCGCGTGTGAAACTTCCCGCGCACCCAAGAAATACACGTACCCAGGCCAATCGCGTGTGAAATTTCCCGCGCACCCCTGAAATACACGTACCCAGGCCAATCGCGTGTGAAACTTCCCGCGCACCCCTGGAATACACGTACCAAGGCCAATCGCGTGTGAAACTTCCCCCGCACCCCTGAAATACACGTACCAAGCCCAATCGCGTGTGAAACTTCCCGCGCACCCCTGAAATACACGTACCCAGGCCCAATCGCATGTGAAACTTCCTGCGCACCCCTGAAATACACGTACACAGGTCAATCGCGTGTGAAACTTCCTGCGCACCCCTGAAATACACGTACCCAGGCCATTCGCGTGTGAAACTTCCCGCGCACCCCTGAGATACACGTACCCAGCCCAATCGCGTGTGAAACTTCCTGCGCAACCCCGTAATACACGTACCCCACTCGCACACGCCCTTTCGCGTGTGAAACTTCACGCGCACCCCAGTAATACACATTCCCCGCTTGGCGTTTGCTGTTTGGCAGCCCTGTAAACTGGTCCAAGGTTAGCACAGCCCTTTGCGCTGAATTGGGAATTTTGATGGCTTTTCCTTGCGCGAGGGCGTTCTTGGGGGCGTAACTGGCACTGCTGCAGGGTCGCTGCGCCACTCTGCGCCACAGCTGGTTTTGGAGGCTAAAATCCATGAATACGCTGTGCGCGGAAATCGATTTTAGCGCACGCGGCTGGCGCAGACATTCGCACGCGCACACTGTGCGCCCGCCGCGTGCGCCACTTTTGTGCGAAATTCTATGAATTACCCTGTTCATTGGTTTTCTTCTCACATTTACTGGATTTATGCCATTAGGAAAGGCTATGTTTTTGGTCTCCGAACTCTTTGTAGTCCGTCCTTCATGGCCATTTCTAAACACATCTCTTTTGTTTCAACGTAATAATGTGACACTGTGATCAGCTGATCATGCTGGTATGTTAGTAGACATGTTCAGGTAACTACTAGCTTTGACATATATATAATATTGGGAAATCTGTGATTATGTTAGCAACGAAATTCTGCTGATCGAGTGAAATTAAGGGAATAGTGAAGTATATACCCAAGCAGTTTTTTACTTTCCGTGAGTGTATCGTTGAGCTTGGTTACTTTTTCACATACTTATTTTGAGTGCCATTACCATAGGATCTGTTCCTTCTCACCACAGATTGGCGAACTTCTGTATATACATCAGGTATTTCTCTCACAGATTATAATCACGGGTGTGATCTCAGATGGACTATGTCCCTCTTTGACATGATTTATGATTTTTATAGATTGGTTTGAATCACGCCATAGTCAAGTGTTTTCTACCCTGCAGGATTATGACAGGTGCTTTGATCACTTTGGGCCACCTGTGATGTAATAAGGCTTTCTATGGGTGATAGTTGAGCCGCAGGAGGGAAGTTGGTTTGGATCACATTTGTCACTTGTGTGTTTCAAATGTCCCTCCACTAAACTTTAGGTGCACAATTATGGCACAATTTGAATGATATGGACTTTATGACCTATTGTACTTTTGAAAAATCTCTTGATGAATATGAATGTGCCTTTATGACCTATTGTATAATATTTATGAGCAACGAGTAAAATTAAGAAATGAGGGGCCGATTCATGGAAAAAACGTGCGCCGAAAATCTTGACGCAAGCAGGCGCAAGCAGGCACAAGCATGAAAAAACAGGCGCGTGCGATTCATGGAAGTCCCTGCGCGTCTTTTCCTTGGGATGTGCGCCAAACCCGAGCGTGGCGCGCACGGGCGCACACCTCATTGCAACAGCTCAAACGCTGTGCGTGATGCGCACAGGGAAAGCGCACAACATCCGCGCACACACCAAAAAGGGAGCGGGACATGGGGCGTAACACGCGGAATGGGGAACAATGCGTGAAAAAGAAGGCGTAACTGGGGAAGTACTGCTGGGAAATACACGGAAGGCCCACACGCACGCGAACCACACGTATTCATGGAATCGAATAGGGCAAACCCACGCACGGGCAAAGACACGCAAAGGCCTAAACACGTCTGTCACACAAAGGCAGGCGGTAGCTTCCCTGCGCATTACAAAAGTGTGCACAAATAAAAAGCACGTATATACAGCTATGATGAATGTCCCATACTGTGGCCCCCTAGGATAAATGAGGTGCACGCAACACACAGGCACCCCAGAAAAGAAGAAAAAGAGACAAGCGCCCCCCAGTAGCTCACGTGCGTGCAAAAATGACACATGTAGTATGGTGTGGCAGCCAGGAGCCCAAAAAAAACATGCACGATCAACAGGCAGGCCAGTATTGCCGTAATAAAAAGGGGTACACGACAAACACGACACCCGCTGTGTGGAAAATAGCGTGTGCGTGTATTTCAGGGGTGCGCGGGAAGTTTTACACGCGAAAGGGCCCTGTGCGAGTGGGGTACGTGTATTACTGGGGTTCCTGGGTAGTTTCACATGCGATTGGCCCTGTGCGAGTGGGGTACGTGTATTACTGGGGTTCGCAGGAAGTTTCACACGCGAAAGGGCCCTGTGCGAGTGGGGTACGTGTATTACTAGGGTTCCCGGGGAGTTTCACACGCGATCGGCCCTGTGCGAATGGGGTACGTGTATTACTGCGGTTCACGGGAAGTTTCACACGCAAAAGGGCCCTGTGCGAGTGGGGTACGTGTATTACTGGGGTTCGCGGGTAGTTTCACATGCGATTGGCCCTGTGCAAGTGGGGTACGTGTATTACTGGGGTTCGCGGGAAGTTTCACACGCGAAAGGGCCCTGTGCAAGTGGGGTACGTGTATTACTAGGGTTCCCGGGGAGTTTCACACGCGATTGGCCCTGTGCGAATGGGGTACGTGTATTACTGGGGTTCGCGGGTAGTTTCACACACGATTGGCCCTTTGCGAGTGGGGTACGTGTATTACTGGGGTTCGCGGGAAGTTTCACACGTGAAAGGGCTGTGTGCGAGTGGGGTACATGTATTACTGGAGTTCGCGGGTAGTTTCACACGCGATTGGCCCTGGGCGAGTGGGGTACGTTTATTACTGGGGTTCCCGGGTAGTTTCACACGCGATTGGCCCTGGGCGAGCGGGATACCACTCACCTTCTGCCTTGTGTGTAGAAGAACGTGTAGCCAACACCCACCCGCTGTGAAGTAATAGCGTGTGAACCCCAACGGCTAGAAAACACATGCACGCACCCCATGAAAAGCACGTACAGAGCAATGGAAAGCCAAGTGGGAATTTCAACCCGTGCCAGGGCAACACCCGTGCGCGATACGTCACAGACGCGCTTACGCGCTAAGGGCCTTTGGTCCAATGAAATCGCGTACGTGTGCTGACGCGCTTACGCGCTAAGGGCCTTTCCTCGGATTTCACACTGACGTGCACTTTTTTCATGTGCCAGTTCACTCCGTATCAAGCTGGCCACGCGTACACACACGGAAGACCATGCTCCTGATCTGAAGGCCATTTTCCTGCCCCCCAGAGCCCTGAGCACGCACCCACCTGCCATCTGCTGCTGCCTGACTGCCTGTTGCCCACGTGCCCTGCTATTTGGTGCCTGCACGTCAGCCAGGGTTCCAGTTGCTGTGTCCACCCCTGCTGGAACAGAAGACTCCCGACTGGGATACCATCGCTCCACAGCCCAGCCCCAGGACCCAGTTGCCCACCCACGCCTGCCTCGGGGGTCGCCATGTTGGGGCAAACACCATCTGAGACCACTGGCGACCCCCAGCCAGAGAGGCAGAGGGCCACCAGCTTCAGTGTGAAGGAAGTTGGTGTCCTGGTGGAGCATGTCCTGGGGCATTATGATGCCCTCTTCGGAACATCACGCGCCAACAAGGAAGGACGGGAGAGGATCTGGGACGACGTAGTGGTTGCCATCAACGCGGAGGGGGTGGCAACCCGCGACATCAAGCACGTCAAGAAGCGCTGGGAGGACTTCAGGTCCAGGACCGTCCACAAGGCCTGGCACCTCGCGGAGGGGGGCCGGGTCAGCATGAGTGACATCCAGATGAGGGTCCTGGAACACGTATGCCCAGCGCTCCATACCCAGATCCTTCAGAGGAAGACCCGTCTGGAGTTGAGCGGTAAGTGGCCAAGCATTGGTGTGCGAGACAGGGCATTTTGCAGTCTGCTGGTAGTCTGATACTTGCCTGTATGTGTGACATGGGCCATGTATGGATGTGTGTGTGCAGGGACATCATGGCCATGCATGTGAGACCAGTAATGTGTGAACCACATGGTTGGTGCATGAGTTCCAATGCTACATGGGGAGCTGTATGGCAAAGGCACACATGAAAGCATGCCAGTGTCTGTTCTTGCACATGGTCGGGGTGTGAGGGATGGGTGCTGCTGTCATGTACATGTATGGTGCACATGTGTGCGTGTCTGAGAAGTGTGTCTGTGACTTCCATATGCCATGGATTCATGACACATGTCCGTGATGATGTGTAGATTCACTCATGCAGTGCGGTCACCGTTGTATGCACTGTGTCTATCCACTGTGTCTGTGGTGTACAAGGAATGATGCATGGCCCTCCGGTGATGTGTGTGCATGGGATCAGTGTGAGCCAGGATGCATGTGAGTTTGAAGGCAACATTTTGATTAATAGAGGCCCTTGTACGTGGATGCTGATGTTGATTGCAGGCGCCATGCCTGTTTATGCATGTGTGTTGCGTGCATTCACCCATGTGTTGTGGAGGGACAGGATGGAAGTGACGTTAGACACTGCCACTCATGTGTTATTGCTTCCTGTCTAGGGGAATATTGTACTGTACCCTGATGCTTGTGTTCTATGTCTCCCTCTATGCAGGGTCAAGTGAAGAAGAGGGCGGAGACGGTGCTGTGGAGCCAAGCGGCGGGGATGCCTCCACTGGGCGGCGATGCAAGGCCCAGCCACCCTCCCAGGACTTGCCATCATCCGGGAGCTAGGGGGCTGGTGCCACGTCTGCCACTACGGCTGTGGCGGAAGGGCTGGGTGAGCCCCCACAGGGGCTTGCAATGGCGGAAGACGGTACGGAGACATCCAGATTGGTGGTCTCCATAGAGGAGGAGAGGAGGAGCCCACTACTGAGCCACACATGGGGCCTGGTGGGGCTAGTACCACTGGTGCAAGTGGTGCAGTCCAGGGCCAGAGTCAGGAGGCAGCACAGGTCACCGCGGAGGGGCCTGTGCATGTCCCTGTCCTTGACCCTGTGACTGTACCACCATGCACCTGCAGGGAGGCCCCATCCAAGGCCCGTCCGCAGGTAGGGGAGAGTGCCATGTCATCTGCCTCTCCACTACCTGCGGACGAGGGGTCCCACGAATGTATGGGCTCCGTCCTGGTTGGAGTCGCGTTGCGCACGTGTGTCATTCGTGATGACGTGCGTTCTTCCTGGGCGGAGAACGAACGCCATCACGAAGAGCAGCGTTGCGACGTGGCACTGTTGGGAGGGGCCCTGTTTGGTGGGTTCCTACATGTGACGCGCACTCTGGCGGACCTCTCCTCCTCTGTGGAGACTATGCGCCAGTCGTTCTCCCTGCCGTCTTCAAGCCCAGATTCCACAAGGGCCCCCTCTGGACCTGGCCTGACCAACATAGCCAGCTTGGTGGAGATCCCATCCCTACCACAGTCGGGCGTCGGCGGTCCAGCAGGGGTGGACACCACAACTGGAGACCAGCGGATGGAGGATGTGCAGGCATCATCGGACAGAGCACATGGACAGCAGCAGCAGCAGGAGCAGGCTCTAGGTGGGAGCATTGATGGCTCGGGGCCATCGACATCAGGGGGCAGGCATCAGCCAGAGGGTAGGAGGACCATGGAATGGATGTGTCTTCCATGTGGCTGCGGTTGTGCCAGCGCATAGATGCGGAGCGGCGGCGGGTGGAAGAGGCGCGGCTCACCATGGTCAGGGTGGAGTTCTCCATGCGTCGAGCATTGAGGAGGGCAGAGTGCCTCGAGGTGACTTGCGGGGAGTTGGAACAGGCCAAGAGTGCCTCCCTGCGAGACCTTGGAGCCAGGGCAGAGGCCCGTCTCTGGGACATCGACATGGAGTTCGATGATGCCCTGGCCCGGGACACCACAGAGTGAGCCGCAGGACTTGTCCGCCGCCATTGTATATAGTTAGATAGTGTTAGGTTTCCTTTCCTTTTCTTTTTTATTTTGGTTGCGCTTGGAACAATGCACCATGTTTTTGTATATAGTTTTTTATTAGGTAGTATTTTTGGTAGGTTTAATTTCATCAGTTGCACTCATGGACCCTGGATTTTTCATTTGTACATAGTTCACCATTGGATTATTCTCATTGTTTTTATTTTCACCATGGAGCAATGGATTTCACTTTCTTTTTTCCCTTGGATTTGCTTTGTTGGACTGTGACTTTGGACACCAATTCTTTTGGATTTGTTTGGATTATGATTTCTTGTTTTTATTCTTTTACGGACATGCAGCATTTCTTTAATTATTCCCATTGTTGTGTGTTTTCTTTTAATTACATTCATGTTGTGTTTAATACATTTTTTTCTTCATACTTCGATGTGTGGTATTATCTCATTGGTTTCATGCATGTCATGATATGGGTTTTCACATTCACTTGCACCCATTGTGTGTGTGTGACGGACATGTGTCCATTTACATACTTGCCTTTGGGGTTGTATCATGTAAGTGCCTTTTCTATGTGGGTGGATGCAATACTTGGTTGGGTCTTTGGGCTGGGTAGGCTGGCCATAAGGGCCATGATTGAGGATCGTCATGACGTAAGGGCAGGGGGACATGAGTGGGACATGAGTGGGGGCCTGCTGGCAGGTGCCCTGCACTGCTGGGGGTGGGGGTGCAGGGGGACATGAGTGGGGGCCTGCTGGCAGGTGCCCCGCACTGCTGGGGGGTGGAGGTGCAGGGGGACATGAGTGGGACATGAGTGGGGCCTGCTGGCAGGTGCCCCGCACTGCTGGGGGGTGGGGGTGTAGAGGGACATGAGTGGAACATGAGTGGGGGCCTGCTGGCAGGTGCCCCGCACTGCTGGGGGGTGGGGGTGCAGGGGGACATGAGTGGTGGCCTGCTGGCAGGTGCCCTGCACTGCTGGGGGGTGGGGGTGAAGGGGGACATGAGTTGGTGATCAGTAGTGCACGCTGACATGTGGCTTGGCTGGGAGGCATGCCCATGGTGGATGGGCTGCCTGCGGGAAATGACCAGGGGTGCAGGGTAGTCCCCTGTGGTGTGGGCTGCCTGCTGGGGCCGTGGAGGGTGTAGAGGGAACACCTGGGAGGACCCACACTGCCAATTCATGTATAGGACTCCCTGCGCACCCCCGAAATACACGTACCCTGCTCAAATCGCATGTGAGACTTCACGTGAACCCCAGTTATACACGTACCCTGTTCGCACAGGGGCAATCGTATGTGAAACTTCCCACGTACCCCTGAAATACACGTACCCAGATCTAATCGCGTCTGAGACTTCACGCGAACCCCAGTTATACACGTACCCCGCTCGCACAAGGCCAATCGCGTGTGAAACTTCCCGCGCACCCCCCGAAATACACGTACCCTGCTCAAATCGCGTGTGAGACTTCACGCAAACCCCAGTAATACACGTACCCCACTTGCACAGGTCCTTTCGCATGTGAAACTTCCTGCGAACCCCAGTAATACACGTACCCCACTCGCACAGGGCCAATCGCGTGTGAAACTTCCCGCGAACCCCAGTAATACACGTACCCCACTCGCACAGGGCCAATCGTGTGTGAAACTTCCCGCGAACCCCGGTAATACATGTATCCCACTCGCACAGGGCCTATCGCGTGTGAAACTTCCCGCGAACCCCAGTAATACACGTACCCCACTCGCACAGGGCCAATCACGTGTAACTTCCCGCAAACTCCAGTAATACACGTACCCCACTCGCACAGGGCCAATTGTGTGTGAAACTTCCCGCGAACCCCAGTACTACACATACCTCACTCGCACAGGGCCTATCGCGTGTGAAACTTCCCGTGAACCCCAGTAATACACGTACCCCACTCGCACAGGGCCAATCGCATGTGAAACTTCCCGCGTACCCCAGTAATACACGTACCGCACTCGCACAGGGCCAATCGCATGTGAAACTTTCCGCGAACCCCAGTAATACACATACCCCACTCGCACAGGGCCTATCGCGTGTGAAACTTCCCGTGAACCCCAGTAATACACGTACCCCACTCTCACAGGGCCAATCGCGTGTGAAACTTCCTGCGAACCCCAGTAATACACGTACCCCACTCGCACAGGGCCAATCGCGTGTGAAACTTCCCGCGAACCCCAGTAATACATGTACCCCACTCGCACAGGGCCTATCGCGTGTGATACTTCCCGCGAACCCCAGTAATACACGTTCCCCGCTTGGCGTGCTGGTACAGGGTTAGCGCAGCCCTTTGCGCTGGATTGGGGATTTTGATGACTTTTCCCTGAGCGAGGGGCGTTCTTGGGGGCGTAACTGGCGCTGCTGCAGGGTCGCTGCGCCACTGTGCGCCACGGCTGGTTTTGGTAGCTAAAATCCATGAATACGCTGTGCGCGGAAATGGATTTTAGAGCACGCGGCTGGCGCAGAGATTAGCACGCGCACACTGTGCGCCAGCCGCGTGCGCCACTTGTGCGCTAAATTCTATTAATTACCCCATGAGTCTCTTTGAAATATTATTGTTAATTTGGTTGATATGTTCCCCTCCTTTACAATATACTAATTTGTTTTTTTTTACTCATTTCGTAGATGACCCCTGAAGAAAGGAGCTCGCTCTCGAAACATTCTGGGATTCTTAACCTTGGAAATACTGAAATTAAAAGAAGAGGATCTTCACGAAATTGAGGAGTACAAGTCATTAATGAATATATGGTTAAAAGAAATTGAATTGATTTCCGCTCTATTCAGAAGTGAGTCATATTTATCCAAATTCATTTTTAAAAAAATACTGCCTGTCTCTATCAGACAAATTTGTGCAGGGGACGGGAGTCTCAATTGATTTGGAGACCAATTTTATTGCAAAAATAACTTAGAACATAAGTGTTTGAAGATTGCTACTCTGAATGGAACATTTTAAGAATAAAATATTTTACAAAAAGGCATGTCTACAAATGACAACAATGTCCTTCAACATGCGATCGCACATATCACTGACAGCAATCATTAATGCAGAATAAAAAATGCATGTAAGTGCAGGTCGGCAGGCAGCAGCCAGACAGAACATGCACTTCTTCGTGTGCACTGATAGTATATGCTGAAGCCCAGCAGGTCGACCTGTCATGTCCCATGTCCCTTCTGAATGCAGGCCGAGGCAGTAGGATTAATTCTATGGTGGTTCGCTTGGCTAAGTGGTTACGCTTTTATGCAGCCTGTTGTGGGCCAAAGGAGCATGGGCCACACCTGCATTTGTGAGCAAGCACAAAAGGACACCTGCGCTACTAGTGCGCCCGTACCCCAACAGAATGCACAGGCTTAGACTTGAATGAATTGCCACCCATCCTAAGTCAGCCCAAGGCCTGCTGCCTTCAGCCCTAGAGCCTAGCAGCAGGTCGCTGAGTTCAACGTGCTGAATGGATGCAGTTTGTCACTAGAGCACGGCACAGCCCAGGCCGCACCTGCACATTTGTATGTGAGCACACTAGGGCACGTGCGGATTGATGTCCCTCACAATGCGCAGGCGCAAGCCCCAAATCCACAGGCAGAATCATGTGCACCACACCCAGGATGGCTGGCCTGGATGCCATGTTCCCCCTCTCCCTATTCCCGCACAGTGCACCACCACCACAGCCTGGCTGGCTACCCAGCCCTGAACGGCAAATGCTCAGAACAAGGAGGTTATATACCGACAATGAGATGACTCTGAGTCATTTAAGTAAAGTTTACCGTAAAAATAAAGAAATGCAAATTGTAATTTGCAATTGCAATCAAAATGAACTAAAGCAAGCAAAACATGATTTGATTATCTATTTATCCTTCCCCCAAAAAAGAGGCCCTATGTCCCGAAGCCTATCAGGGAAGCTCCCGGTGTCCCTGTGGGCCAGTCCAGGCCTGGGTGCCCTTTTACCCCGAAACACAATGTCAGAATTTCTCTACAAATACTAGGGTGCACTGAACACCTGGAATCTGACTCTCTTTGGTGTGTGTGCTCTGTTAGTGTTATGAGCTTACTTGTATTTCCCTGTGCTGGAGAAGAAGTAGCATAGAAAATAGTGATGGAGTTCTGTAATCTCAATTCTCGTTAGGTAGTGACACATTGTTCAATTTTCATCAGAGCCCTGTGTACAGTCTTCCCTGCTGCTGCGCTGTGAGGATGGCCGCGTCACCTGACCCTATGTTATGTATCAGAGCCAGGATAGCCCTCTCTGTTCCATGCTACGGGACCACTGATGTCCCTGTAAACAGAGAAACTCCGAACTCAGCTTCTGTTGACTTGAACAATGGAGTTCAGCCTCAGCCAGATAGCTAAAGACAACCCTCAGCATTTATTTGCTCTCAATTAGTTCAATGTATTATTTAATTCGTTAAAACCCCAATAAAAGGATGCAGCAAAACACTGTGAAAATGTTAAAACAGCTAAAGACGCATACATACAGTTTTGATACAACATTCAATAATGAGAAACAAAACAGAAGAATAGGGTTTAGCAACAAGTCTGGAACAGGTACCCTTATCCCATAAAAATTAGGAATTAATGGGATTATATATTGTTTGTAGGAATGTTTTTTATTGATAAAAAGAAAGAGGTTGTGTAAAAACCTCTTGTGTATAAAAGAAAACAAATATTTATATGCTGAAGAAAATAAACAATTAAAAGATATGCAGTGTATAAAGGATGTGTGGCAATAGTGATGTGAGCTGCACCAGGCCAGGCCTCGCCCCCATCTGCTCCCAGTTATTAACCGCAATACAAACTTAGAAATGTTCAGTGAACTGTCAGTAAAACACTCACAGGCACAATTAAGAAAAGAAATGTTGTGCGACACAAGTATGGCACGATGTAGGTAGTTTACACTTATATAAGTATGGGGTTTCATAAAACATAGATAGGGCACGCATGCAACAGGCACGGACAACATACACCAGACATGAAGAATACTAACATGGCAGAAAGAAAACAGAAGTGCCACCATTACTCTGACCAAAATTAACAAGGCCTCAATTCTGTATTACTGCATCGAGCAATAAATTGCTTAGCACACAGTTTTCCAGGCCTCACGAAGCCCAGACAGCAGAGAAACGCCAAGGTCATTGTGCTGAAGGAAGGTGTTAGGCGGAAACCTGTGCAGTTCCCTCTGGGACCACTGCAAAAGATTTAGGACTACAGGTGTTTGGCGGTGAACCCACTTGGTAGCAGTCTGTATCACACAGATTCACTTGGTAGCTGTGGCTGAGCAGTCAGACTTCCCTCAAGAAGAGTTGAGCAGTATGTGCAGTATACAAGATAGGGCAATTCTTCCCAGCAAGACAAGCAAACACGCAACAAGGCTTAGCGTAAAGATATTAAGGTATTTATTTATAACGAAACATCTATGAAAAACACTATGGCACTTTCATGGCAAACAAATCAAACACAATTACTCTACGAAGAAGAAACGATCAATCCCTCTAACAATATCTCGACAAGTCTAGGTTCTACCGGCACCACTTATTTACAGACAGAGGTGTATACCTCAACCTAGATGGCACTCGAATATTAGTTAGGACGGGAGAGAAAAAGATAGGCAGGTTACGAAATCAACACAGTTCAATACTTCACGGGTAAACTGCACGGCAAGAAGGCAAGAACCACAATAGATCATAAAGTTCAGAGACCAGGCCCACTCGGAGAGAGGCAAGGCGATATGTCCCAAAAAGTCTCTAGTGGAGATGCATTCAAGTCTTTGTAGCAAATTGTTATCGGCAGATTGAACCAGTTCAGAACAATAAATGAGAAAAGCTTGGAGGCGACCCAACGGAAAGGAGAGGATTAAGACACCTCACTCGAACCGATCGAAAGAGAAGCCAGGCGGACACGGTACCTTGTTGTGGAGGGCAGCTCCGGTGGGGGCAGTTGTTCCTGGTGGTGGATGCACGTCGGGTCTTTGCCAAGAGTAGAGAGGTTCTCGTCATCGAAGAAAAGTGAAGTCCGGTGCACCACCAGGGAAGAGACCAGCCGCGGAGTGCTCTGTCACAAGGCACCACCTTTTGGTCACGGTACAGGGGTAGTGGCTATCCGGTTGCCGAGGTGCGCTGCACGGGCAATTCGACCACTGCGTCCTGAGGCGAATAAAAAGCAAAGGGGACTGGTTGTTCCCATCAGTCAGGGGAAGAGACTCTCCGGCAGGGAGATCTCCTCTGTCGTCGGGAAGTGGTGAGTCGGCTCAGCAGGGCTCCACCAGAGGTGTCTTCGTTGCAGGTCGGCTCAGCGTTACCCTCGTATGATTCTTAGGTCCTGTGGCGACTTCTGAAGATCCAGTCCCAAAAGCCCTGCTTTTATGCAGAAAACCCCCATTCATTCAGCCTAGCTGTCAATCAACACATGCTAAGTGGTGAGCGGGAAGGCTCACCACTTGGGCCAATCACTCCAGAGTGCGACCAGAGTTGGCAAGGCAACTCGGTCCAGGGTGCCTAAACCCCCTCCCACACCCCTGTGGTAACCCAGACAGAATGGCACCACTTTGGAGGGTCTCTGTACAGAGCCCGCCAAAAGTGGAACAAAGGGCTCAACCTTTGGTTTAGGAGTCACAGAGACGAACACAGACGCCATTTTACAAACCGAGTTCTGGCAGAAAATACCATCCGATAAACCTATTTAAGATAAGTAGATCGGTGGTACATTAGAGATTAACGAGAAAAAGTATCAATCTCCAACAATGGGACGAATCCCATAGGGTTAGGTTCGGGGTCGAACATAACAAGTAGTTTCCACTGCCACCAGCCAAAACTTGACGAGGGGGGATGGGACAGTGCCCCCTCGAGTAACAGATCCAGGAGTAATTGAATTACCCCTACTAGTACGTCCACAATAAGATGGTTTGTACTAGTCCTGTTAGTAAATTTAGGTCTAGTAAAGCCAATGGTGACTTTACATGCCCGGGGAGACAGTAGTCAGTCCCCGGGTATGGAGTCTATGGTGGGGGTCCGCTAGGATGCTCCAGTGCTACGGCACATAGGGTGCGGTGTAGCACACATAGAAAAACATATGAGACCCTATGGAGCAAAAGACCCCATAGCCCATAGAACACATTGACATTCAAAGGAATTACACACATACATGTCCAAGAGTGGGAGGAAAAGAGTCTCACTCTTGGCAGGATGGAAAAAAACAAACTCCCGAAATCCAGCAAAGCTGCTGGGGGACTCACTAGGTTAGGAAATTCAGCCTAAACAGAGAATTCTCCCTAACAGAAGGTTTGCTTGAGTAGCTGAAACCGCAACTGGTAATGTTTCCCAGAGCACACAGCATACACATGTAAGGTTAATTAGTTACAATTGGTAGGATTGCAAACCACGCATACATCCTTGAATACCAGGTGCAAGTAGCTACCATGCCAATTGATCCCACAACCAATGAACATTCAGCACCCCAAATGGCAACTGAAGGTAAAAGCACACACGTAGAACAGTAGGGAAATTACAATAAATGGTTGAAATTATTTTAGCACATCAGTACCTAACCACATGACTGAAACAATGGTCATTAATTCAAGGCACAATTAGACAGTGCACCTGCCACATCCTTAGCATGTCCAGACACCAGGACGAGATGCCCAATGCCACAAACAAGATGGCAGATGGACCTCAAGCATGGGAACGAATTGGGAGTATTAACTTCATGAGATCATGTCGTTTCGACAACTTCTCATTCCCCACCACGATACTTGGCACAGCATAACCGTGTCCAAGGTCAGATGAACAAATGATTGGCCAATCAAAATTATGTTCTTCTATCAACTATTGTAGTAGAGTTCCAGCCAATAGCAACTATGATACATTGGCCCTCATTCCGAGATTGGAGGTAGCCGTGGCACTATTTGCACCATGGCTGCCTGCAATACCGGGTCGAATGGGGACTTACCGGGACATTTCGACCTGTGCGGACCCGGTAAATCCCCATTCAACCAACCATTCCCCATTCCCATTTTAGCGCTCATAGGGCTCAATGGGAATGGGGAAGGCGCTAATAACAGGCCCGCAAATAGCAGGCCCGTTATTAGCGCCCTGGTCCCTTAGCGGGACCCGTAAAGGACGTGTGGTCAGACCACACGTCCTTTACGGTTCCCACTAAGGGACCTCGGAATTGGGCGGTAAGGGATTTCCGGCATCGGTCTCTTTACCGGTGCCCAGTATCCCTTACCGCCCAACTCATAATGACCCCCATTGTATCATTTGTAGAAAGATGTATCTAGGAGGAGCTAATAGTGAAAGGATCAATAGTAAAAAGGTCCACCTATAAAGAAATATATGTTCCATACTCTATCATCCTATCAAGTTAGAGAGTAGTGTTATTTTATGATGATTATTAACGTGGCGTCAGTATGATGAATTTTATGGTTAAGAGCTTGTTCTTTGTAACCTTATTTTTTTAGATTGTCCTTTGTACGCTCTGGAATAAAGCAGGGTTTCTTTGTGCACTTTCAGTTACTCTGATTATTGGGTTTTCATTGATTATTGATACCTGGCCATATCTTGACAGATGTTTATGAATTTATAGAGCACTAACAATGACAAATAGAGAGCCTGTGGAACTGTTTGATGTACACTGGTGCATCCCCCCTGAGGTCTTTAGTTTGCATGCCACATGGGACTCAAGATGGAGTGGCTCATGTCTGTGATAAATAAATTAATTAAAATGGAGCATATCACGCAGAAAACATGGAGATATGCTGGGTTCATGAACTTCATACTGGTGTCTTTGCTTCCCAGGGTGCTTTTCTCTATGAAAAAGGGATAATCAATAGAGTGTAAAGAAGATATGACTCCAGTACATGAACTGGCTCAGATGGCTCATGCTCCTTGTCCATCAGTAGAACGGGTATAATAGGTGGTGTGTTTAATGAAGAGCAGCGGGGCAGAGCCCAGAGTGTGTGAGCTGCTTGCAGAGATCAGAATCTCCAGGTTTAGTAAAAACAAATTTGATGGGTCAAACAAACAAACAAAATCCTTCCGACTAGTGTGAATTAAGAAAAGGCTTTTAAACATGAGACTTTCCTGGAATAAAACCTAGTTCAGTGCCATCAGTGTTGTCCACATGGTTCTCACCTTCTTTTTCGGAAATCATCAAGGTCAAAACATTTTGCACAATCTGCAAACACTCCAGCAGCTTACGTGCCAGACTAAAAAATGTTGGTGATGGGAGGGTACACAAATGTGTGAAGGCGCTATCGGTCTGTAATAAGATCATTCAAAATGACCACGGGTTCAAACTGGTCTGATGTGCTTAGACAGTAAGACAAACAAAAGGTATGCAACACTGTCTGTGTACTCACATTTGACATGTTATGCTCCTAGAATAATGATTTACCGAATTCCCTGTGCAATGACCAGAAGTATGGACCTCTGTGTCCTGCATGTCTGTTAATGTTCTACCGGGTTGCTGATAATTCCCTCGCCACTTGTCTTTTCAAAAAATGCTATGTTACCATTGCTGATACAATGACCATGAATAAGATCACACACATTTTGCACTGATGCAAAAAATGGAACAATTCCATTTTTGTGCCAGTATTTCTACTTAAGTAATGCAGACTGGTGCAAACACTTTCCATTCCAACACATATGTTTGGAAGATCTCAGCACTTCAAAAAAGAAAACTGACTGCACAATTTTGCTTCTGCTTGGTGCAATAAAGCAAACAGACTGCACCTGAAATACATACAGTCCAATCTTTCCTAATTTAAAAGAGATGCAAGCCTGATTTGTATTCCCCCTTATAATGTATACCGCACAGGTGTCATTATGAAGTTTGAAGGTGAGTTGGTGGATAAACCTCTAGCAAAATGCTGGCGGTAATTCCGCCACCTTAGTCCCAAAAAAACGCCATTTCGGCAGAATTATTGCAAGCGGTAATTCCGTCGATATCCCCATGGACTCCTATGGACTTCATAAATCGGGACTAATGTATGGGAGCGAGGGGGCCCAGGGCCCCCTCGCGTCGTACGCTCCTCAGTACAAGGCTTGGACCGCGTGCCTCCGGTAGTGGTATTGCCCCTTGCCCTTATGTAAAGTTAACCACCGTTGACTGCTGCATAGATGGGACTACTGAGCAGGACACGGGGCATCCATCTTTTGTGCCCCCTTTCGACTCCATCTTGGGTAAACAGGCCTCATTGCGATAGTACAGCAATGCTCAGCTCCCCTTTCCACCGCACCAGCCAAGGACAGAGACACACACACAAGGCGCGCAGGCAGCTGGCTGGCCCCCACCCATGCACTCCCCCTGCGAAGGAAAGCTCTGCGCTTCTATTCTCACGCTGAAGCTAGAGAAAGTTGCAACAATCAATATGCTACAGTTTTCTTCCTCTGAGATCACTGTTTGCCTGAAAACCGACATGTGAACCAGGTTGAGCTAAGCACTTTCTGCTCGATTCGTCCTCATAAACCTGCAAGCCACCCACCCCCATTAGAACAATTTATTGCCATCTTTACCCTGCACCCCCTGTAAGGTATTTCTTTCAAGTGCCAGACCCTCGCCTGTGCTGCGAAACCCACCCAGCACAGCCACTACTAACCTTAAGCATTTTTATTATTATATATGCTTTTACTTGCACTAATGAATTTGAAAGCTAGAAAGAGATGCAAAACATAGCCTGATTCTTTTACATGCACAATAAAGGTCAAGGCCTTCAAATAAAGCCACGAATGACCCAATTGTACTGACAATAATCATTGTCTGTAACTTATGTAGATATGTGACAAGTAGCATAAAATGTTTTAAATAATTTGTCATTTAGTATGCAACAATACTAGCTTAGGTAGTGACCACAGTGACCGGACCCTGACCTGCATGGAGCACAAGATGTTTGACCTCCGTCAGCTACTCAGCCAACCAGGAGGAAGAGATGCTACCACACCTACAGCACCACACCGTCTGGCCAATCGGGTCCATTTTGTATTTTTTGTTAGAGTTTCTTTAACTAATATCAATGTTGGCACTGATGTAAATGTGGAAGGGTTTTTTGGGTTATTTCCTAACTGGAGAAATAAACCATCCTTTGAACTCTTGCAGCCGGGTCTCAGTGCCTCTTTCCCCGACAAGGGGTTTTGCCTGTTATTTTATTTCTTTTTCTCTCACATGTAGTAAGACGGGGAAAGGCACCTACATTTTTGGTGACCCCGGTGACATGATTTAGAGAGATGCCTTGAGGCCTGCGCCACCCGGCAGCGAGATCCAGGGTGCCCCCCAGCAGAACCATCGCCTCCGCGGTTGACCAGACTGTGGACACCAAGAAGAAAAGGTCAAGGGTTCCCGGTTGACGAATACCCGATCGAAAAAAGCTGCTCGCCAAGGCAGGCCACGGCTTGGTTGGGGGACGGACCTGAGCGAGGTCCGGCCGTGAGCGGCGACCCTCGGAGTACCTGACTGAACACGTGGAGTCCCGGTTGCAAAGACCACAAAGGAAGGTAAGGGGAAAATACGGGAAGAAGGTAATTAGCAACAAAGGGAAGGTAGCCAAGAATAGGGTCTGTGTGAGTGACAGTGAGGCTTTTCTGATCTATCCTTTATATGGCCATTAGGTGTTGTAAAAAGTGAGAAGAAGAAGAGAATTGGTATCCTAGCCCGTAGGGGGTAGAAGGCGGCGCCGCGTAGCATTTGTCCTGACCAAGTGCAGAATAGAGATAAAGAGAAAAATAGTAGGGGTCTCGTGTAGGCTCGGAGTAGTTTTTAGAATATTCTTTTTCCGTCGAAGTAAGAAATCTTGAGACATAATAAAGGTGAAAGAGGTGGGGAGTGAATGCGAAATAGTAGGTAGTATAGGGAATAAGAAAAAACAGGGACAGTAACGGGAATAGGGAAAGAACAAACGCGCGCAGGCAGTGCATGTGTATGTTGCATGATTATATGTTTGTTGGTCTGCTTTTATGTATATGTCTTGTTGAACACGCTAAAGTATTTTAACACAAGTAATTTGTGATTGATATAAGGTAAAGCAGAAGAAATAAACTGTGACGGGTGATCAGGTAACACCTCTCAGAAAGCTAATGTGACATATGGTAATTGTGAGCATTGATAAAGAACGTATTATTTCTACATATTGTAACTGATATACCAAGTTAGAGGTGGGAAGAGGTTCAAAGGTACTAGAATACACAAGAAAGGAAAAGAAACATTGCCATGGGGGGAGTAACACCACTGGCACATATTTGCCAACACCTTGCCGAATGACAGAAAAGCAGAAAAACCCTGAAGAAGTGGGCGGGACACCAAAAGGGGAATGCTCAACAACTACAACCGAAAACGAAGTAACAAAAATCTATCCCTTAATGACTAGGCCAGTGGTAGGGTTTAGTGAACCCCTGTATATACCACCCACCGTGACTGCCCAGAGCGGGGCAACAGCCCCCGCACCTCCACCATATGACAAAGGAGGCCTGTATGGCCCCACGAGTGTGCCTCCTGTGGATATAGCACGTTTAACAGGTGATTTGAACCATCAGCTAGCACACGCACAAATGGAAATAACACGGTTAAGAGCTTTATGTGACAAAGGGCAAATGCTGCCATGGGAGGGGAGGTACCCCCACTGTTACTGGCAGATCTCACACCTCCGATCGGGGCAGCAGGCAATGCAACCCCAGCAGCCTCGGTATCAGGGCAGTCTATACTATCACAAGGGACGTCATTGCAGCAGAGGCAGGAACAAGAGTGGCAGTCAGGACAGTTCCTGTTCCAATTGAATAACAAGCCAGTGAGAATTATACGCCCAGATACACCAGAGAGTCAACAAAGTGGAGACCAGAGTGGAAAACAAGGAAGTGAACCCAAGGAAAACTCAGAGGATAATAACAAGTTAGAGTCAGAAATTGAAGAAATATGGGATGATTTAGATGAATACGAAGAGGCAGCTGCCGCGGAGGGATCCCCATTGCCAAACCACCATTACCCAGACACACTATCGCCACCATTATGGCAAGGTAGATTAAGACAACGAACAGGGAAGATAGGAAACATATTGGAAGGTAAAGTGAAAAAAGGGAAGACAAGCAGAACGGGAAAGAAACAAAAACTACAAATGCCACTGATACATGAAGGAGCGGGTAGGCCAAATTACATTCTGTGGGCCCAAATGGACAAAACCAACCTGTTAAAACTCCTTCCCCCACTGACGGGAGGGGCAGGTAAGTGGATACATGTATTTGAGAAGAACACGGCAGGTGTGTCGTTAGCTATAGGTGATGTAAAAAGTCTATTAGTTTCAGCAATCGGGGACCAAGGAGACACAATCTGGGAAAGGGCAGGGTTCCCGGGAGAAACGATGAGCTGTGACCGACACGATGGATCACCATTTAACAATGTTCGAGCACAAGCGTGGGATGCATTACGGCGTGCATTTCCAGACGTTCCAGATTTACATGCAGTGATGCAGAGTACGATAGAGGAGAACGAGGATCCTGCGCAATTCATTTTGCGAGTGCAAGATTTATGGAGAAGCGAAACTGGTACGGCATGGAATCAATCAACAGCTTTATTCTATTTTATCATTAAAAAGGGGTTGCCGAAAGAGGTGCAGAAGGCCTTGGACAAAATAGCTGGGATCGAAGCCAAAGGGTGGCCTGAAATTCAGAGCATAATTGTAAACCACTGGAGGAGGATCAAAGAGAAGGAAAAGGAGGTCACGCAAAAGAGGCTGGCTGACGAAGCAAAATTACAACAGACGAAATTTGTGAAGGTCGCCACCGTTACTGCCAGTGTAACAGCAGACAGAGGAAACGAAGGAGAAGAAAATGCGGGAGGAAGGCCCGTTGGGATAGCAGCGCAGTGGGTTGGAGAAGATCAGGGACAATGGAACGGAGAGGAACAACCATGCCAAAGATCGCAGTGGCAGAACAGGCCGGCCCAAGGAACAGGTGGGTACCACGGGCAAAGGGGAGGATACGGAGGAATGGGAAACAGTGGGTATGGTGGGCAAGGACCAAGGGGAGGACAAGGATCGTGCTGGAATTGTGGAAGATGGGGACATTATTCACGAGATTGTAGAATACGACCATCAGGGTATTCTCAACAGCAACAACAGCCCATGAACAATGAACAGGGGTGGGGCTGCCCACACCCAGGTAGCCCTTGCGGAGTTGCAATGGGGAGGGGGGGACAACAGGATCAATACTGCTCTGACCCCCAAATGCAACAGAGACAGCCAGCCCCACCACAGCAGCAGCAACAGCAGCAGCACCCACAACAGCAAAACGCACTACAGCCCATGGCGAGACAAAACCCAGTAGGGAACATAAACAATAACCCTTTTGCAGTGGCTGCAAACGGTGCCCCTGCACCATACCGCGGCGTAACGGTCGTGGGTGACAACGTTTTTTCAATGCCAGGTCAGCAAAGATACCAAGACTAGGACAGCCCACAGGGAGCACTTGCGTGTCCAGTCCTATCCACCACACAAAGTGCAAATGAGGAACCACTAGTGGTGGCAGAGATAGGAAACAAACAGTTTATCTTTATGGTAGACTCTGGAGCAGAAGTATCATGCCTCAGCTCTCGGGAAGAAAATTTGCGGACGCAGGGGTTCTCTGGGGCTTTTTTAAAAGTTCCTTATACAAAGATCTTGATGTAACAGTGGGGGGAAAAACAGTGTGTGCACCCTTATTGTATTACGAAGACGTGCCAATCAATTTGATGGGACGAGACCTACTCAGTAAGTTAAACATGACCATAGCTTTTACTGAAAGAGGAATAGTGTGCTCGACGCCAGGGGCATGCCCCGTACGGGCACTCTTGCTAATAAGCACGATTACAAAGGAAGTTGCAGTAAGAGGGATTCACATTGACATGGACATGTTCGTCTATGGAATACAGGTATTAGCCCGAGTAGTGCCTGAAATAACACAAAAAGAGTGGAGAATACCATCCGATTTCATATTCTGCCCAATCACACCAACAGATGTAGTGCCAGGTACAATTATGTCTATAGGCATTGAGACAGTTCAAGTTTCCAACAAACGCATTGTGGTCATAGGCCTGCTAAAAGATATTACAGATGAAGAATTGTTTACTGACTACGAAGGGGATGGAGAAATAATAATAGAAATAAGCACACCATGTGACATTATGATTCAATACAGAGAAATACACCAACCCACTCATGGCTAACATAAAGGCCCCCCTGACAATATTTGAAGAAGACATGGCCAGGGTAGCACCTGAAATTTGGACTATGGGACCACACGATGTAGGATTGTTGCATGAGGTAACTCCTATAAAAATAAAACTGAAACTAGGTGCCCTCCAACCCAGAGTGAAACAACACCCAATATCCAAAGAAGCAGAGGAAGGTATTAGAGAAACAGTGAATGCGATCCTAAGCCAAGGTATCTTAGTACCATCAACTTCCCCATGCAACACAGTGATTTTTCCGATTAAGAAAGCAAAAGGAGGGGCGTGGAGAATGGTCCAGGACCTCCGCCCACTCAATGATGTCATCCAAAAAGAGTTCCCTTTAGTGCCTAACCCGTCATCAATATTGTGCAGTATACCAAAAGAGGCAACTTGCTTCACAGTCATTGATCTGAAAAATGCCTTTTTCTTTGTGCCACTCGCACCTGAGTCGCAGTACCTTACTGCTTTTACATTAGGAAACAACAGATATGAACATCACAGACTCCCACAGGGGTATTGCGAGAGCCCAAGCATTTTTAACAGAATACTACGAGAAGACATTGGCAACATAGATGTAGGGAGCACCAGTATACAGTACGTAGACGATTTACTCGCCTGCAGTAAAACAGAAGAAGAGTGTAGAGAAGACTTGATAACACTGCTTAACGTATTGGCTGCCAAGGGATACAAGGTGGACAAAGGAAAGTTACAATACTGCCTTGCTGACGTTGTGTATCTTGGCCAGAAAATATCTAAAGATGGAAAAAGAATATTACCAGACAGAGCAGCAGCCATTCGACACATTATCATACCAAAAACAGTGAAGGACATGCAGAAATTTCTTGAGATATGTAACTATTGCCGAGCATGGATCCTCGATTACGCAGCATACACACGGCCAATGCTACAAGCACTAAAAGAAGCACAAAAGAACAGAGCCCCAATAAAATGGACACAGGAGACAATTGCTCAATTCTCTCGATTAAAAGATCTTATTTCAGACGCCCCAGTCCTTGCAAATCCAGATTATGAAAGGGAATTTTTCCTGTTTTCACACAGCAATGGAACATTAATGATAGCAGTATTGACACAAAAGACATCACTAGGCCACAAACCATTAGCGTACTACAGTGGAATATTGGACCCAGTAATGCAGAGACATTTCGCTTGCAAACAGGCCCTCGCTGCAGCGGCCTTCGCCATTGAGAAAAGTGCCACAATCGTAATGGGATGTTCAGTGACGCTATATGCGGAACACTCGTTATTTGCTATCTTGGAAAGATCAAATCTACCCTCACAACACAGAGAGCCTCTGCTTATGAAATAATAATATCAAGTCCAAATGTACATGTGGTCAGATGCAAGACAGTGAACCCAGCTACCTTCATTACAGAGCCATGCACAACTGAGGATTTACAGGAACACGATTGTAGCACATACGATGGAGAGGGCGATGACATTCCCAAAGTAAGCAAAAACGCACTTACAGAAGGAGAAATGTATTTCATAGACGGGTCAGCATCCATAAATTCAGAGACAGGAGAGAAACATGTGGGGATGGCAGTAGTGCGCATGGAAGAAGACACATACGAAGTGATTGTGCAAAAACGCCTCCCCTCACATTACTCTGCACAAGCAGCCGAACTGACTGCGCTAATCATCGCGTTACACACAGCCAAAGATTGTGCCGTGACCATATACTCAGATTCACCTTATGTTACCACCACAGTTCACTCAGGGCTATCACGTTGGCGAAGGAGAGGGTTCAGAAGAGCAGACGGGTCCCCTGTACAACATGCCACATTGCTAAATGAACTAATAGAAGCTTTAGCAGAACCATCGGTAGTAGCGGTGGTTAATTGCCAAGCCCATACCCATAACACAGACGCCGTCTCATTGGGGAACGCGGCAGCCGACGAGGCAGCGAAAGAAGCCTCGTACTTCAAAAAGACACCAACATCAGAGTACATTGTAAAAACAACCACAGCAAAACAACCAGCAGATGCATACAATAACACGCCCATAGCACAATTGATAGAACTTCAAAAAAGGGCCCCACCGGAAGAGCAGGAGTTGTGGGGCAAACGAGGGTGTAAGCAGTCAGCCACAGATCTCATTTGGAGACAGGAAATGACAGAAAAGGTAGTGATGCCCGTAGAATTATTAGAAGTAGCATTCCAACAACTGCATTTTCCAGCTCACGCTGCAAAACAACACATTGCCTCAGATAAGTGGATTGGTTTGTTCCTAATCTACACAAATACTTGACTAAATTTGTGATTGAATGTACTACATGCCAAACTTACAATTCAGGAATGACATTGCGAACTCAGCGTGGCACTTTGCCACGCCCTACAGGTCCATTTAGAGAACTACATATCGATTACGCCGATATGGGAGAAAGATGTTACGGAGCAACATACTTGATTGTGGTGGTATGCCCTTTTTCTTGGTGGGTGGAAGCGGGCCCCTGTCCCCATCCTGATGCAAAATGTGCTGCCAAGTTCCTTGTGCGAGAAGTATTCTCACGGTGGGGAATCTGTGATGTGATCCGTTCAGACAACGGCACAGACTTTGTAAATGATCTCTTCAAAGAAGTGACCTCCCTTCTGGGGGTGAAACACAAATTATGTTTGATTTATCATCCAATGGCCAATGGAATTGTGGAGAGGATCAACGGGCTGCTCAAAAGCAATTTATCGAAATGATGCAGCACGTTGAAAACAAATTGGGTATATTGTCTGCCCCTAGCACTGTTCCAACTCAGAAACCAACCATGCAAGGATCATCATTTAAGCCTGCACGAAATTGTGACGGGAATGAGAATGCACACACCGCTCTCCCCTGTTAGGAGGGTGTCTGATGCGCACAGGGCTGCCACAGTGCTGGGAGAAGAATTTAAGGAATACCTAACACAGCTAACGCGCGCAGTATGCAGCATAGCAAAACAAATGGTTTCACCATTTACTGAAGATGTAGCAACAGACACCTCCATGCCGACAGCAGACAGCCCGGAGGGGCCTTTAATGCAAGGGGAGCAAATTCTTGTCAGAATCTTTGTAAGAAGGTGGAATTCACCAAGATTTCATGGTCCATAAACAGTGGTGTACAGCACCCCAACTGCAGTAAAGGTCACAGGGTTAAAGTACTGGGTGCATCTCTCAGACTAAGAAGGGCACACAGTGTTACACCTCCCCAAAATGAAACTGACTGTGTGGATGCTACCACTGGCACAGGTTGACATGATGACAATTGCAACTTAAGACAGGGAAAGTATAGGGGAAAAGCAAAGGTTTTATATATTTTTGTCTCTCTCTCTCTCTCTCTCTCTCTCTTATTTTTCTTTTCTTTTCATATAAATCGTGTTGTTTTTCCTATTTTTTCCTAATTTATTCCATGATGAAATGAAAAGGAATTGTTACATGCCTAACTGAGTAAAGAAATGAAAAAGAAATGAATAATTGCAATTATTTTTCTTCCATGTGACTTAACGAATTTGTCTCACCCACATAGGTTCAACATGAGCCAATGCGACGAAATGGCTGAGCAAGCTGAAATGTTAGATAGAAATAGGGATGCCACTAGGGCCAGTAGATTAAATAATTTGGAATGTGTTATAAAATATGCTGCCATATTATTTGCAATAATGATGTTTTATCTTATTTGGTATAATGTTTTATATGTGGCAAATGAAATGAACAAAGGGGGGAGCGGAACTGATATGACAAAACCAGGGTCTAAACTAATATGGACTGAAGCAACAGCTATTTTGAAGGACACTTATAACATTGAATTGAATGATAAAAATATAACATTGCCCCTTGTACAATTGCACGTAAACGAAACTGCTATTCCATTGTTGAATAATACTGGAGCAAAGGAAATAGAGCATGGATGGAATGTAAATGATGATTACTATTGGTTAACTGATTGCAGAAATACAAGCATGTGTACACACACTGCACCAGAAACTACCACTGAATACACACATGTCACAATGAACAACATAGATGAGGCATGGTCTAGAATATTCCCGCTGCAATATTCACTAGTTGGTACCCAAATAAAAAACAGAAGGAGGAGAAAAAGGGAGGGGAAACAGATACGATATTTATCATAACTTGGGGTTAGATGAAATAGAGGACCCTCGACACCCTGACCAATCAAACAAAGGGTATTCAGACATGAGCACTGCAGCAAAGCAAGCAAGTAACGAAAGTTGTTACGTGTGCTCACTTATTCCTCACGCAACTGGAACCCCAAAAATGTTAATCCCACAGGAAGTACCCTTGAGGCCCAATGTTTGATTCATCTGATGCTGTGTAGAATAAAAAAGACATTTCAAGCACACACAGTCACTATGGAAAAATTGGAAAACGAACAAACTTGCACCAGCAGACGACAAGGAGTGATCTGCCTCCAGGAGCCATTTTTCATTATAAAAGGCACAAGATATGCAGATGACAAGTGGAATGATGAAACGATTGAATGCAAAGCTGAGGGGCTTCGAGGGCTGCCAGATGAAACATACGAATGGGCAAAAGAAACATGCACCCCCATCTGGACACAGCATATCACCAAGCTGACATGGGTCACACCCCTGGAGAGACCCATAAAGATTCAAAAGGAAATACCGCACGAACTTTGCTTCCATGGAGAAGGGAAGGTGAACATGGGAACGGTGCGGCAGTGCAATAAGACTTTAATAATGCCAGTCATGAAAAAAGGCACTGCTGCATTAATGGACACATACTGTATCTGTGGCAAACAACCTTACTTGCATCTCCCAGCATCCTGGAGGGGCACTTGGGCCCTAGCCACAATTATCTCAGCACTAATGGTGATACAAGAGAGCCACGTCCAGTTTACAGGAAGGCCTTCGGCTGACACATCGACAGCAGTCCAATCGACTGACACATCGGCAGCAGGGCAACCAAGTTGTCATGCAGCAAAAGATCCAATTATATTTCGTCCAAATCGTCAGAACTCCTTGCTAAAATCCCACAACAGTATAAGCTTTTCTCATCTGCAGAAACATTCTTTGCATCGTTCCTAGCACCAGGCGTTCAAGCAAGGGCAAATGCGAAATGGCTGCAGACAACACGCTTGAATCTCATCCAGCTGGCCAATGACACTGAAGAAGGATTCAACATCATAAAAATAGAGCTTCGTGCACTGCGCCTGATGACGATGCAAAACAGATATGTCTTAGATCTTATCACAGCGATGGACGGTGGTGTTTGCAAAATAATTGGGGGTGCGTGTTGCATGTTCATACCAACTTCCGATGCTGATAACGGGACACTGTCACATGTGATAACAGCAGTGCATAATTTAGGAGAAAGAATGAGAGCAGAAGGCGGAGTAGACAACAACACGTGGTTCGACTATCTGTTCAGCTGGATACGATCGTGGCTGAACATAGCAGCAAAGATACTCATTCCCATCATAGTCTTTCTTCTCTTAATATTCTGTGTGTGCCAACTTGGTCTAAGATGCTGTGAAAATAATATGCCTAATTCAGCAATAATGATGGTAACAGTGAGCCAACAGACAACGCTGGCTACCATGATAGATGTCCAAGTACAAACCGGAGAATACACCACACCACACCATAGTATAGGATGACTGCCATCTATAGACAGTATGGGGACGTGGTCAATAATCTACATTACACTACCATTAGAGAACCAAAAAACTTGCTGTGGCATAACGAGGTATGGATAGATTTAGATGGGGATGGTGGTATATACTTAATGGTCACCCCCAAATAATATGCAAGAAGGGGTAACAGCTTAAGAAGTGTGTGTAGAGCATGGATGCCAATAAAGGGTACACCTGCTTGGGATGAGGCTGTGGCTGAAGCTGAGCGCTACCGAAGGGAGAACAGAAAGAGATAAAGTAGTTTGTTACTTTAGATGTAACGAAAGGGGGGAATGTATGTGAGCGAGGGGTCCTCAGGTCCCCTCGCGTCGTACGCTCCTCAGTACAAGGCCTGGACCGCGTGCCTCTGGTAGTGGTATTGCCCCTTGCCCTTATGTAAAGTTAACCACGGTTGACTGCTGCATAGATGGGACTACTGAGCAGGACACGGGGCATCCATCCTTTGTGCCCCCTTTCGACTCCATCTTGGGTAAACAGGCCTCACTGCGATAGTACAGCCATGTTCAGCTCCCCTTTCCACCGCAGCAGTCAAGGACAGAGACACACACACAAGGCGCCCAGGCAGCTGGCTGGCCCCCACCCTTGCACTCCCCCTGCAAAGAAAAGCTCTGTGCTTCCATTCTCACGCTGAAGCTAGAGAAAGTTGCAACAATCAATGTGCTACAGTTTTCTTCCTCTGAGATCACTGTTTGCCTGAAAACCGACATGTGAACCAGGATGAGTTAAGCACTTTCTGCTCGATTTGTTCTCATAAACCTGCAAGCCACCCACCCCCACTAGAACAATTTATTGCCATCTTTACCCTGCACCCCCTGTAAGGTATTTCTTTCAAGTGCCAGACCCTCGCCTGTGCTGCAAAACCCACCCAGCACACCCACTACTAACCTTAAGCATTTTTATTATTATATATGCTTTTACATCCACTAATGAATTTGAAACCTAGAAAGAGATGCAAAACATAGCCTGATTCTTTTACATGCACAATAAAGGTCAAGGCCTTCAAATAAAGCCACGAATGACCCAATTGTACTGACAATAATCATTGTGCGTAACTTATGTAGAAATGTGACAAGTAGCATAAAATGTTTTAAATAATTTGTCATTTAGTATGCAACAATACTAGCTTAGGTAGTGACCACAGTGACCGGACCCTGACCTGCCTGGAGCGCAAGATGTTTGATCTCCGTCAGCTACTCAGCCAACCAGGAGGAAGAGATGCTATCCACACCTACAGCACCACACCGTCTGGCCAATCAGGTCCATTTTGTATTTTTTGTTAGAGTTACTTTAACTAATATAAATGTTGGCACTGATGTAAATGTGGGAGAATTTTTTGGGTTATTTCCTAGCTGGAGAAATAAACCATCCTTTGAACTCTTGCAGCCGGGTCTCAGTGCCTCTTTCCCCGACAAGGGGTTTTGCCTGTTATTTTATTTCTTTTTCTGTCACCTGTAGTAAGACGGGGAAAGGCACCTACATTTTTGGTGACCCCGGTGACATGATTTAGAGAGATGCCTTGAGGCCTGCGCCACCCGGCAGCGAGATCCAGGGTGCCCCCCAGCAGAACCATCGCCTCCGCGGTTGACCAGACTGTGCACACCAAGAAGAAAAGGTCAAGGGTTCCCGGTTGACGAATACCCGATCGAAAAAAGCTGCTCGCCAAGGCAGGCCACGGCTTGGTTCGGGGACGGCCTGAGCGAGGTCCGGCCGTGAGCGGCGACCCTCGGAGTACCTGACTGAACACGTGGAGTCCCGGTTGCAAAGACCACAAAGGAAGGTAAGGGGAAAATACGGGAAGAAGGTAATTAGCAACAAAGGGAAGGTAGCCAAGAATAGGGTCTGTGTGAGTGACAGTGAGGCTTTTCTGATCTATCCTTTATATGGCCATTAGGTGTTGTAAAAAGTGAGAAGAAGAAGAGAATTGGTATCCTAGCCCGTAGGGGGTAGAAGGTGGCGCCGCGTAGCATTTGTCCTGACCAAGTGCAGAATAGAGATAAAGAGAAAAATAGTAGGGGTCTCGTGTAGGCTCGGAGTAGTTTTTAGAATATTCTTTTTCCGTCGAAGTAAGAAATCTTGAGACATAATAAAGGTGAAAGAGGTGGGGAGTGAATGCGAAATAGTAGGTAGTATAGGGAAGAAGAAAAAACAGGGACAGTAACGGGAATAGGGAAAGAACAAACGCGCGCAGGCAGTGCATGTGTATGTTGCATGATTATATGTTTGTTGGTCTGCTTTTATGTATATGTCTTGTTGAACACGCTAAAGTATTTTAACACAAGTAATTTGTGATTGATATAAGGTAAAGCAGAAGAAATAAACTGTGACGGGTGATCAGGTAACACCTCTCAGAAAGCTAATGTGACATATGGTAATTGTGAGCATTGATAAAGAACGTATTATTTCTACATATTGTAACTGATATACCAAGTTAGAGGTGGGAAGAGATTCAAAGGTACTAGAATACTCAAGAAAGGAAAAGAAACATTGCCATGGGGAAGTAACACCACTGGCACATATTTGCCAACACCTTCCACTTTATAGCGACAGGGTACAGAAGTATCACGATCAGTGGATCACTGAGATAAAGGGAGACGGGGTTACACCAATTTGGCCAGAAGGAGGATCATTTGACAAAAGTGTGTTGGACCTAGGATCAACACATTTGCTAGCGCGATACAAAGGGAAGCAGTTACAGAACCAGAGAGAAGTGTTAGATTTATGGTGAATGTTTGAGGAAGTTCCCCCACGGCAGAGGTAGGTACAAGCCGAATGACAGAAAAGCAGAAAAATCCTGAAGAAGTGGGTGGGACACCAAAAGGGGAATGCTCAACAACTACAACCGAAAACGAAGTAACAAAAATCTATCCCTTAATGACTAGGCCAGCGGTAGGGTTTAGTGAACCCCTGTATATACCACCCACCACCACTGCCCAGAGCAGGGCAACAGCCCCCGAACCACCCATCCCCACTGCCAAACCACCATTACCCAGACACACTATCGCCACCATTATGGCAAGTTAGATTAAGACAACGAACAGGGAGGATAGGAAACATATTGGTAAGTAAAGTGAAAAAAGGGAAGACAAGCAGAACGGGAAAGAAACAAAAACTACAAATGCCACTGATACATGAAGGAGCTGGTAGGCCAAATTACATTCCGTGGGCCCAAATGGACAAAACCAACCTGTTAAAACTCCTCCCCCCTCTGACGGGTCGGGCACGTAAGTGGATGCATGTATTTGAGAAGAACACGGCAGGCGTGCCGTTAGCTATAGGTGATGTAAAAAGTCTATTAGTTTCAGCAATCGGGGACCAAGCAGACACAATCTGGGAAAGGGCAGGGTTCCCGGGAGTAACAATGAGCTGTGACCGACACGATGGATCACCATTTAACAATGTTCGAGCACAAGCGTGGGATGCATTACGGCGTTCCAGATGTTCCAGATTTACATGCAGTGATGCAGTGTACGATGGAGGAGAACGAGGATCCTGAGCAATTCATTTTGCGAGTGCAAGATTTATGGAGAAGCGAAACTGGTACAGCATGGAATAAATCAACAGCTTTATTCTATTTTATCATTAAAAAGGGTTGCTGAAAGAGGTGCAGAAGGCCTTGGACAAAATAGCTGGGATCGAAGCCAAAGGGTGGCCTGAAATTCAGAGCATAATTGTACACCACTGGAGGAGGATCAAAGAGAAGGAAAAGGAGGTCACGCAAAAGAGGCTGGCTGACGAAGCAAAATTACTACAGACGAAATGAGTGAAGGTCGCCACCATTACTGCCAGTGCAACAGCAGACAGAGGAAACGAAGGAGAAGAAAATGTGGGAGGAAGGCCCGTTGGGTTAGCAGCGCAGTGGGTTGGGGAAGATCAGGGACAATGGAACGGAGAGGAACAGGAACCCCCTTATTGTATTACGAAGACGCGCCAATAAATTTGATGGGACGAGACCTACTCAGTAAGGTAAACATGACCATAGCTTTACTGAAAGAGGAATAGTGTGCTCGACGCCAGGGTTATGCCCCGTACGGCACTCTTGCTAATAAGCACGATTACAAAGGAAGTTGCAGTTAGAGGGATTCCCATTGACATGGACATGTTCGTCTATGGAATACAGATATTAGCCCGAGTAGTGCCTGAAATAAAACAAAAAGAGTGGAGAATACCATCCGATTTCACATTCTGCCCAATCACACCAACAGATGCAGTGCCAGGTACAATTATGTCTATAGGCATTGAGACAGTTCAAGTTTCCAACAAACGCATTGTGGTCATAGGCCTGCTAAAAGATATTACTGGTGAATAATTGTTTACTGACTACGAAGGGGATGGAGAAATAATAATGGAAATAAGCATACCATGTGACATTATGATTCAATACAGAGAAATACACAACCCACTCGTGGCTAACATAAAGGCCCCCCTGACAATATTTGAAGAAGACATGGCCAGGGTAGCACCTGAAATTTGGACTACGGGACCACACGATGTAGGATTGTTGCATGAGGTAACTCCCATAAAAATAAAACTGAAACCAGGTGCCTTCCCACCCAGAGTGAAAAAATACCCAATATCCAAAGAAGCAGAGGAAGGTATTAGAGAAACAGTGAATGCGCTCCTAAGCCAAGGTATCTTAGTACCATCAACTTCCCCATGCAACACAGCGATTTTTCCGATTAAGAAAGCAAAAGGAGGGGCGTGGAGAATGGTCCAGGACCTCCGCCCACTCAATGATGTCATAAAAAAAGAGTTCCCTTTAGTGCCTAACCCGCCATCAATATTGTGCAGTATACCAAAAGAGGCAACTTGCTTCACTGTCATTGATCTGAAAAATCCCTTTTTCTCTGTGCCACTCGCACCAGAGTCGCAGTACCTTACAGCTTTTACATTAGGAAACAACAGATATGAACATCGCAGACTCCCACAGGGGTATTGCGAGAGCCCAAGCATTTTTAACAGAATACTACGAGAAGACATTGGCAACATAGATGTAGGGAGCACCAGTATACAGTACGTAGACGATTTACTCGTCTGCAGTAAAACAGAAGAAGAGTGTAGAGAAGACTCGATAACACTGCCTAACGTATTGGCTGCCAAGGGATACATGATGGACAAAGGAAAGTTACAATACTGCCTTGCTGACGTTGTGTATCTTGGCCAGCAAATATCTAAAGATGGAAAAAGAATATTACCAGACAGAGCAGCAGCCATTCGACACATTATCATACCAAAAACAGTGAAGGACATGCAGATATTTCTTGGCATATGTAACTATTGCCGAGCATGGATCCTCGATTACGCAGCATACACACGGCCAATGCTACAAGCACTAAAAGAAGCACAAAAGAACAGAGCCCCAATAAAATGGACACAGGAGACAATTACTCAATTCTCTCGATTAAAAGATCTTATTTCAGACGCCCCAGTCCTTGGAAATCCAGATTATGAAAGGGAATTTTTCCTGTTTTCACACAGCAATGGAACATTAATGATAGCAGTATTGACACAAAAGACATCACTAGGCCACAAACCATTAGCGTACTACAGTGGAATATTGGACCCAGTAATGCAGGGACATTTCGCTTACGAACAGGCCCTTGTTGCAGCGGCCTTCGCCATTGAGAAAAGTGCCACAATCATAATGGGATGTTCAGTGACGCTATATGCGGAACACTCGTTATTTGCTATCTTGGAAAGATCAAAATCTACCCTCACAACACAGAGAGCCTCTGCTTATGAAATAATAATATCAAGTCCAAATGTACATGTGGTCAGATGCAAGACAGTGAACCCAGCCACCTTCATTACAGAGCCATGCACAACTGAGGATTTACAGGAACACGATTGTAGCACATACGATGGAGAGGGCGATAACATTCCCAAAGCAAGCGAAAACGGCCTTACAGAAGGAGAAATGTATTTCATAGACGGGTCAGCATCCATAAATTCAGAGACAGGAGAGAAACATGTGTGGATGGCGGTAGTGCGCATGGAAGAAGACACATACGAAGTGATTGTGCAAAAACGCCTCCCCTCACATTACTCTGCACAAGCAGCCGAACTGACTGCGCTAATCATCGCGTTACACACAGCCAAAGATTGTGCCGTGACCATATATTCAGATTCACCTTATGTTACCACCACAGTTCACTCAGGGCTATCACGTTAGCGAAGGAGAGGGTTCAGAAGAGCAGTCGGGTCCCCTGTACAACATGCCACGTTGCTAAATGAACTAATAGAAGCTTTAGCAGAACCATCGGTAGTAGCGGTGGTTAAATGCCAAGCCCATACCCATAACACAGACGCTGTCTCATTGGGGAACGCGGCAGCCGACGCGGCAGCGAAAGAAGCCTCGTACTTCAATAAGACACCAACATCAGAGTACATTGTACAAACAACCACAGCAGAACAACCAGCAGATGCATACAATAACACGCCCATAGCACAATTGATAGAACTTCAGAGAAGGGCCCCACCGGAAGAGCAGGAGTTGTGGGGCAAACAAGGGTGTAAGCAATCAGCCACAGATCTCATTTGGAGACAGGAAATGACAGGCAAGGTAGTGATGTCCATAGAATTATTAGAAGTAGCATTCCAACAACTGCATTTTCCAGCTCACGTTGCAAAGCAACACATTGCCTCAGATATTCAAGAGGTTTGGTTTGTTCCTAATCTACACGAATATTTGACTAAATTTGTGATTGAATATACTACATGCCAAACTTACAATTCAGGAATGACATTGCAAACTCTGCGTGGCACTTTGCCACGCCCTACAGGTCCATTTAGAGAACTACATATCGATTTCGCCAATATGGGAGAAAGATGTAACGGAGCAACATACCTGATTGTGGTGGTATGCCCTTTTTCTCGGTGGGTGGAAGCGGGCCCCTGTCCCCATCCTGATGCAAAATGTGCTGCCAAGTTCCTTGTGCGAGAAGTATTCTCACGGTGGGGAATCTGTGATGTGATCCGTTCAGACAACGGCACACACTTTGTAAATGACCTCTTCAAAGAAGTGACCTCCCTTCTGGGGATGAAACACAAATGATGTTCGATTTATCATCCAATGGCCAATGGAATTGTGGAGAGGATCAACTGGCTGCTCAAAAGCAATTTATCGAAATGATGCAGCACGTTGAAAAGAAATTGGGTATATTGTCTGCCCCTAGCACTGTTCCAACTCAGAAACCAACCATGCAAGGATCATCATTTAAGCCCGCACGAAATTGTGACGGGAAGGAGAATGCACACACCGCTCTCCCCTGTTAGGAGGGCGTCTGATGTGCACAGGGCTGCCACAGTGCTGGGAGAAGAATTTAAGGAATACCTAACACAGCTAACACGCGCAGTACGCAGCATAGCAAAACAAATTGTTTCACCATTTACTGAAGATGTAGCAACAGACACCTCCATGCCGACAGCAGACAGCCCGTAGGGGCCTTTGATGCCAGGGGAGCAATTTTTGTCAGAAACTTTGTAAGAAGGTGGAATTCACCAAGGTTTCATGGTCCATACACAGTGGTGTACAGCACCCCAACTGCAGTTAAGGTCACAGGGTTAAAGTAATGGGTGCATCTCTCAGACGTAAGAAGGGCACACAGTGTTACACCTCCCCAAAATGAAACTGACTGTGTGGATGCCACCACTGGCACAGGTTGACATGATGACAATTGCAATTTAAAACAGGGAAAGTATAGGGTAAAGCAAAGGTTTTATCTAGTTTTCTCTCTCTCTCTCTCTCTCTCTCTCTCTCTCTCTCTCTCTCTCTCTCTCTTTTTTTCTTTTCTTTTCATATAAATCGTGTTGTTTTTCCTATTTTTTCCTAATTTATTCCATGATGAAATTAAAAGGAATTGTTACATGCCTAACTGAGTAAAGAAATGAAAAAGAAATGAATAATTGCTATTATTTTTCTTCCATGTGACTTAACGAATTTGTCTCACCCACATAGGTTCAACATGAGCCAATGCGACGAAATGGCTGAGCAAGCTGAAATGTTAGATAGAAATAGGGATGCCACTAGGGCCAGTAGATTAAATAATTTGGAATGTGTTATAAAATATGCTGCCATATTATTTGCAATAATGATGTTTTATCTTATTTGGTATAATGTTGTTTTATATGTGGCAAATGAAATGAACAAAGGGGGGAGCGGAACTGATATGACAAAACCAGGGTCCAAACTAATATGGACTGAAGCAACAGCTATTTTGAAGGACACTTATAACATTGAATTGAATGATAAAATTATAACATTGCCCCTTGTACAATTGCACGTAAACGAAACTGCAATTCCATTGTTGAATAATACTGGAGCCAAGGAAATAGAGCTTGGATAGAATGTAAATGATGATTACTATTGGTTAACTTTTTGCAGAAATACAAGCATGCGTACACACACTGCACCAGAAACCACCACTGAATACACACATGTCACAATGAACAACATAGATGAAGCATGGTCTAGAATATTCCCGCTGCAATATTCACTAGTTGGTACCCAATTAAAAAACAGAAGCAGGATAAAAAGGGGGGGGAACAGATACAATATTTATCATAACTTGGGGTTAGATGAAAGAGAGGACCCCCGACACCCTGACCAATCAAACAAAGGGTATTCAGACATGAGCACCGCAGCAAAGCAAGCAAGTAACGAAAGTTGTTACGTGTGCTCACTTATTCCTCACGCAACTGGAACCCCAAAAATGTTAATCCCACAGGAAGTACCCTTGAGGCCCAATGTTTGATTCATCTGATGCTGTGTAGAATAAAAAAGACATTTCAAGCACACACAGTCACTATGCAAAAATTGGAAAACGAACAAACTTGCACCAGCAGACGACAAGGAGTGATCTGCCTCCAGGAGCCATTTTTCATTATAAAAGGCACAAGATATGCAGATGACAAGTGGAATGATGAAACGATTGAATGCAAAGCTGAGGGGCTTCGAGGGCTGCCATATGAAACATACGAATGGGCAAAAGAAACGTGCACCCCCATCTGGACACAGCATATCACCAAGCTGACATGGGTCACACCCCTGGAGAGACCCATAAAGATTCAAAAGGAAATACCGCACAAACTTTGCTTCCATGGAGAAGGGAAGGTGAACATGGGAACGGTGCGGCAGTGCAATAAGACTTTAATAATGCCAGTCATGAAAAAAGGCACTGCTGCATTAATGGACATATACTGGATCTATGGCAAACAACCTTACCTGCATCTCCCAGCGTACTGGAGGGGCACTTGGGCCCTAGCCACAATTATCTCAGCACTAATGGTGATACCAGAGAGCCACGTCCAGTTTACAGGAAGGCCTTCGGCTGACATATCGACAGCAGTCCAATCGACTGACACATTGGCAGCAGGGCAATCGGCTGAACCATCGACAGCGCCTGATGAGACAATCACAGAGCCCCCAGCATACAAACTATTGTCAGAAGAAACTTTGAAAACCAAGTTGTCATGCAGCAAAAGATCCAATTATATTTCGTTCAAATCGTCAGAACTCATTGCTAAAATCCCACAACAATATAAGCTTTTCTCATCTGCAGAAACATTCTTTGCATCGTTCCTAGCACCAGGTGTTCAAGCAAGGGCAAACGCGAAATGGCTGCAGACAACACGCTGGGAGCTCATCCAGCTGGCCAATGACACTGAAGAAGGATTCAACATCATAAAAATAGAGCTCTGTGCACTGCGCCTGATGACGATGCAAAACAGATATGTCTTAGATCTTATCACAGCGATGGACGGTGGTGTTTGCAAAAAAATTGGGGGGGCGTGTTGCACGTTCGTACCAACTTCCGATGCTGATAACGGGACACTGTCACATGTGATAACAGCAGTGCATAATTTAGGAGAAAGAATGAGAGCAGAAGGCGGAGTAGACAACAACACGTGAACATAGCAGCAAAGATACTCATTCCCATCATAGTCTTTCTTCTCTTAATACTCTGTGTGTGCCAACTGAGACTAAGATGCTGTGAAAATAATATGCCTAATTCAGCAATAATGATGGTAACAGTGAGCTGACAGACAACGGTGGCTACCATGATAGATGCTCAAGTAATACACCACACCACAGTATAGGATGACTGCCATCTAGAGACAGTATGGGGACGTGGTCGATAATCTACATTACACTACCATCAGAGAACCAAAAAACTTGCTGTGGTATAACGATGTATGGATAGATTTAGATGGGGATGGTGGGATATACTTAATGGTCACCCCCGAAGAATATGCAAGAAGGGGTAACAGCTTAAGAAGTGTGTGTAAAGCATGGATGCCAATAAAGGGTACACCTGCTTGGGATGAGGCTGTGGCAGAAGCTGAGCGCTACCGAAGGGAGAACAGAAAAGAGATAAAGTAGTTTGTTACTTTAGATGTATCGAAAGGGTGGAATGTATGGGAGCGAGGGGTCCTCAGGCCCCCTCGCGTCGTACGCTCCTCAGTACAAGGCTTGGACCGCGTGCCTCTGGTAGTGGTATTGCCCCTTGACCTTATGTAAAGTTAACCACGGTTGACTGCTGCATAGATGGGACTACTGAGCAGGACACGGGGCATCCATCTTTTGTGCCCCCTTTCGACTCCATCTTGGGTGAACAGGCCTCACTGCGATAGTACAGCAATGCTCAGCTCCCCTTTCCACCGCAGCAGCCAAGGACAGAGACACACAGACAAGGCGCGCAGGCAGCTGGCTGGCCCCCACCCTTGCACTCCCCCTGCGAAGGAAAGCTCTGCGCTTCCATTCTCACGCTGAAGCTCGAGAAAGTTGCAACAATCAATATGCTACAGTTTTCTTCCTCTGAGATCACTGTTTGCCTGAAAACTGACATGTGAACCAGGATGAGCTAAGCACTTTCTGCTCGATTCGTCCTCATAAACGTGCAAGCCACCCACCTCCATTAGAACAATTTATTGCCATCTTTACCCTGCACCCCCTGTAAGGTATTTCTTTCAAGTGCCAGACCCTCGCCTGTGAAAGGGGGGTGCCCACACGTGTACCAACAGATCATAATACCATCCCTCACCGTAATTGCCAAGGATGATTAGTCAAGCACCCCCGCCCATGCCCCTGACTACGCCCATGGGACCTGATTGATTGAACCTAAGGTGCCTCCCAAACTGATGTATTAAGACACTCCAGATCGCATATCAATGTGCCTAGATTGGCATTGCATCAACTGCCCTGTTGTTGCAATGCCAATGTAGTAGTTTGTCTCGAAGAACAAAGTAGCCGCTGTAATTGCGCAGCAATTGTTTGGGTGATGCTGTGTATTTGTTGATGTGCATTATTCATACTACTCAATTGTATTAAGATGATTTTGCATTATAGAGATGGTTGTGGACTATTCAATGTACGTCTCTATGCACAAGTTAGCCGGCTGTATAGAGGTGACTCTTCGCTATACTTTTGCTGTATCATGTTTGTCACCATGTTTCTGTGTTAACTCTGCCTGTGCATGACCTTCTTTGAACACCATCTATCTCAAGAGAGCCTGGGCAGGAGGTGGGGGAAATAGCATTTCACATTTACAGTTGACATATGAACATGAGGTAGTGTCAAGCAGGTGTGTGTAAAGAGTGTATAAAGAGAGCAACACAAGTTATTGTTCACAGTTATCAGCTGTCCAGTCTTTGTATATCTCTTCATTACATGTAATATTGGTTGCACAACTTTCTCTGTACCCATTCTCCTTTATAGTAGCAGCGAACATTAGTCAACAAGGCACGTATTACATAAATGGTTTCTACACGTTGCAAGGGGCTTTCGGGGTGGGTATGGGTGCAAGGCGCCACGCCGTCTGTAGCTGGGGGGCTCGGTACAGGGGTCAGGGCCTGCAGGGTTTGGGCTGATCTCAGTGACATCCTAGTATTCTCGTTCATAGCTGGGGCAATGATGTACTGCGGAAGGTCAACAGCTACAGTGTTTTATTTTGTTGTTCGCTCGCATCTGGTGACTCATGAGAACGAGTCTTCAGCGGATCTGCCATGCAGTGGGAGGTGGGGGAAGTGTGGGCCTCTGTGAGCGCGGTCAAGTGGGGGTCACTCTACAGCGTTCAGTGTTTCTGCCTTGGGTTAGATATGCATGTTTCTAGCAAGATGGAGATGGCTTAATACAAGATGGTGTCTATTCTCTGCCACATAACGTGGTGGTGCAGCCCCACGTGTCGGCCTGCAGCCGCCCTGCCGCCTGGGCCCGGGAGGCCAGGGGGCTGCTGACGAGTCATGGGTCTCAAACAGGGTGGGACATGTAGTGGGAAGGGGGTCCTATTGACCTACCCGTCCCTACATTTCCCCCCTTTCGTTACTTAAGTAACGAATACCTTAGCTCCCCCAGTCGTTCGTTCTCTTTCTCAGCCAACACTGCTTCCTCCCAAGCTGGTGTTCCCTTTATTGGCATCCAGGCTCTGCACACTCTACGGAGGCTTTCCCCCCTTCTGGCACACTCATCTGGGGTGCAAGTCATACATATACATTCCATATCTCCCTCCAGGTCCACCCATACCTCCATGTACCACTCTAGCTCCCGGGGTTCCTTTATTGTGGTATGATATAACCTGTCCACTATATACCCATCATAATATTTGGGCACCATTCTGTACTTGGATTCTGAAACCTCTCCAGTTTGTACGTGTGCTTCCTGTTGCGCCCGTGCCCTTCCTCCGGCGTTGCCCATCGTCACCATCATCATTGCTCCATTGGGGACGGCATTTGCGCAGCATCGAAGACCCAACTGGCACACACAAAAAATCAACAATAAAAACACGATGAGGGGCATCAGTAATTTCACTGCGAGCCCCATTCAGGAAGGTACCCAGGAAAAAAGGTTGTCGAACCACGTGCTTGGGTCCGTGCCACCTTCTCTCTTCATTCGTTCCCCCAGGTTGTGGACTGCGGCGATGACGTGTGATGGTGTCCCATTATCGGCATCTTCAGAAGGTATAAAAGTGCCACAGGCACATCCGATTTTTCGGCAAACACCTCTGTCCATCGCTGTCAACAGGTCTAGGACATACCTGTTTTGCATTGTCATTAGTCTCAGTGCCCTTAGTTCCACTTTGATCACGTTGAATCCTTCTTCAGTGTCGTTGGCCAATTGAACCAGCTCCCACCGTGTGATCTGCAGCCATTTTTCATTTGCTCGGGCCTGAATGCTTGGAATGAGGGAGGCAACAAAGCTTTCTGCTGAGCTGAATAACCTGTACCTGTCTGGGATCTGTGCCAAGAGTTCTGAGGAGGCCTTTGAGATATAGTTTGATGACCTCCGCTTTATGGACAGGCTTTCGTCTGCGGTTCCCTCTGATAGGGTGTACAGTGGTGGCTTTTCAGTAGGTGAGACGTTGGTCGTAACTTGAGTCGTTTTCCGGCCCCCCTGGCCGAGGTGGCTCTCTGGTATTACCATTAAGGCTGAGTGCAGTGTCGCTAGGGAACACGTGCCCCTCCATGATGGTGGGAAGTGCATGTACGCCCACATGCCACAGACCCAGTAGGTGTCCATCAGGGCTGCTATTCCTTTCTTCGTATCTGGTATCATTAGGCTCTTGCTGCAGTTCGTGTTTCTTCCCATGTCGATTTTCCCTTCTCCTAGGAAGCAAAGTTCACTTGAGATTTCTTTCTGTAGTTTCAATGCTTTTTCTATAGCACTCACCCAGGTCATTTTTGCCACATGTTCTGACCACACCGCAGCACACGTCTTTGCAATCCATTGTAGTTTTTCGGCTGGCAGTCCTCGCAGTGCTTCAGCTTTGCACGTTACCACATCATCTTTCCATTTGTTTTCTGAAAATAGTGTTCCTTTTATTACTAAAAATGGTTCTTTTAAGCATACCACTCCCTTTGGTCTTGAGTAGCACGTTTATTCGTTCTGCAGCATTTCAAAAGATACTGTGTGTGCCTGGAAGGTGTTCTTGATTCTGCACAAAGTGAGATGGAGGAGACACTGGGCGTCTGCAAGAGGCAATTCTTGCGACATAAAGACTTTCGGTGTGCCTGAGGCATGGGGGATCAGGGAGCACACGTAGCAACTTTCAATAGTTGTTTGTTTGGCTGTGGAGCTCATGTCTGCATACCATTTATTCGACTGGTGTGGGTGCCTGGGATCCTCTATCGTGTCAAGCCCCAGGCCATAGTATTTGTCATATCTCTTTCTACCTATTTCCCTCTTCTTCCTATTGTTAAGGAATGTTTTAGCCTGACTGACTGCGTGCAACAGGGACTCCCTCTCCCCGGCCCGCTCCTTCTCCCATTCCTCATACAGAGTAATGAACTTGTTAGCCATCTGGATATCTTCCTTCATTCTCTCTGTGGTGTAGTCTTTTTCTCTGGGTGGAATGAGTGTTGTTGTGGGCGGGGTATCAGTGGTGCCATATAACCATGATATAACAGATGGGTGTCGATCACTTAGTTCATGTACACTAAAATTTGTGGTGTGGCTTTGGGGCTTCGGATGGGTGTTCTGTTTGTTGTTAGTATCGTTTTGACGTTTCGCCTCATCTGGATGTGGGCCATACCACCATACCAGCTGAAAGCCATCCCATATTAAATATTTACCCTCCTTAAATGGGTTGCTTACATTTTCCATATTAGTTCCATTACCTCCCACTCATTTATCTCAATGCAGATGAATGCTATTAGGTAATATGTTGCCAAGCCAAACATGAGTGTAAAAAATATAGCACAGACAGTCAACCCACATTCGTATGAATATGTTCGTAAATCAAAAACATTTCTACTCCTAGTGTCCCTATTGCTAATCGTTGCAGGCTGCCTGTTTGTTGCCATGGTTACTCCTATATGTTGAAACATAGAAAATGGTGCATTGAGCATACAGTACAATTATTTTTTAATTCTCCACTTTCAGTATTATTTTAGAGTGAGAGAGAGAGAGAGATAAATAGAGAGAGATAGAGAGGTAGAGAGATAGTGAGATAGAGAGATAGAGAGATAATGTGAGAGTGGGAGATATAGAGAGAGAGTGCGGGGTGAGGAAGGGGCGAGAGTGAGTGAAATCATTTTATACTTATTTACATGTTGTCATAAACATTATTATAATACAGTTGTCAGTTCAATACATTTTGCCTGCTCTTGTTTTCACATTTTCTTTATTTTTTATTCATGCACATTTGCCCCGTCGGGCCCTCTGCACCTTCTGCTGATCTCACGCTGTCATATGCTTTTCGGACGTCTGTTAAATGTATCCAATATCTCAGGCCCTTCACTTTCACCGCTGTGGGTGTGCAAAACACCACCTCGTATGGGCCATGAAATCTTGGAGCATTCCACCTACGCACGAAGCTCCTAATGTATATCATCTCCCCTGGTACTAGCTGACCTGTTGGGCTTTCTTTCTCTGGAGTGTGCGTTTCATTTTCCCCATCACTTATGAATGGTGGTGCAAGTTGTCTCGCTATTATTCGTGCTGCCTTAGTAAGTTTAGTCAGATAGTCATTAAATTCTTCTCCCAGTACAGTTGCACTTCTGTGCGCATCGGAATGTCTGCGGAGGGGTGAGTGTGCATTCGTCTCCCTGTCACAATCTTGTGGGGCGACAAATGGTGGTCCTTGCTTGGCTGATTCCTCAGCTCAAAAAGGGCCAAGGGGAGACAGTGCACCCAATTTTTTTTAAGGTTGAAACATAGTTTTGACAGTCTGCCTTTTAGTAATCCATTGATCTTTTCCACCATTCCGTTACTTTGCGGGTGTTAAATTGAGCACAATTCATGCTTTATCCCTAGCAATGATGTCACTTCTTTAAAGAGATCGTTCACAAAATGTGTGCGGTTGTCAGAGCGAATTACGTCGCAAATTCCCCAGCGGGGGAATACTTCTCGCATGAGAAATTTTGCAGCGCACTTCGCATCTGGGCGGGCACAGGGACCTGCCTCTACCCAGTGTGAAAAGGGGCAAACTACCACTATCATGTACCTCGCACCGTTGCATCTCTCACCCATATCTGCATAGTCGATATGCAGCTCTCTAAAAGGTCCTATTGGCTTGGGTATCGTCCCTCTTAGTGTTCTCAAAGTCATCCCTGTGTTGTATATTTGACACGTTGTGCATTCCATTGTTAGCTTGGAGAGTTGTTCCTGTAATCCTGGAATGAACCAGTTTTCTTGTATCTCTGCTGCGATGTGCTGGCTTGCATTGTGTGCTGGGAAGTGTAGCTGCTGGAATGCTACTTCTAATAGCTTAGTCGGCATCACCACTTTCCCTGTGTTGTTTTGCCGCCATAGTAAATCTGTTGCTGACTGGCTGCATCCTCTTTTTGTCCACAACTCTTTTTTGTCCTCAGGCGCCTCTTCCTGTAGTTCCAGTATCTGAGACACTGGCATAGCATTGTACCCATCCGGGATACTTTCCTCTGCTTCTCTTCGCATTAAATACTCACTTGTGTTTTCTTTTCTCAAATATGACGCCTCCTTGGCAGCTGCGTCTGCTGCCACGTTTCCCAAAGAGACAAAGACAGTGTTATTGGTATGGGCCTGGCATTTCACTATTGCTACCATCGTTGGTTCTTTTAATGCTTCTATGAGTTCCCTCAACAAATCCGCATGTTGTACGGGTGAGCCATCTGCCCTGTTGAACCCCCTTCTTCCCCACCTGGCAAGCCCTCCGTGTACTGTTGTGGCCATATATGCTGAATCCGTGTAAATTGTTACTGCGCATCCTTTTGCTGCTCATAATGCTTCAATTAATGCTACTAGTTCTGCTGCTTGTGCTGAGAAATGAGCCGGTAGTCGCCGCTGTATTAGGACCTCGTACTCACCTTCTTCCATTTGCACGACTGCCACCCCCACGTGTTTTTCTCCACTTTCTGATTCTATGGAAGCTGACCCATCTATGAAAAATACCTCTCCTTCCGTCAGTGCATTCTCACTTACCACAGTTGTGCCATTGTCCTCGCCCTGATATGTTGCGCAATCATGTGCATGGATATCCTCTACAGTGCATGGCTCTGAGATGAATCTTGCAGGGTTAACCACCTTGCATCTTACCACATGTATGTTAGCGCTTGATAGTATGACCTCATATGCGGTGGCTCTCTGTGTGGATAATGTGCTTTTTGATCACGCAAGTATGGCGAACAGTGAATGTTCTACATACAGTGTCAGTGAGCATCCCATTACTATGGTAGAGCTTTTCTCAATGGCGAACGCGGCAGCTGCGAGAGCCTTTTCGCATGCGAAGTGTCCTTGCATTACAGCGTCCAATGCCCCACTGTAGTATGCCAAAGGCTTGTGACCTAGTGACGTTTTCTGTGTTAAGACTGCGGTCATAAGTGCCCCCTTATAGTGCGAGAATAGGTAGAACTCCTGTTCATAATCTGGGGTCGCGAGTACTGGTGCACTTGAAATGAGTTCTTTGAGTGATGTGAATGCATCGCATGTCTCTGAGTCCCACTGTATTTCTGTTCTTTCCTTTTGTGCTTCCTTGAGTGCCTGGAGCAATGGGCGTGTGTATGCAGCATAGTCTAATATCCATGCCCGACAATAGTTGCACATCCCTAGGGAATTTTTACATGTCTTTCACTGTCTTTGGTCTTCCTACGGCCGAGATAGCCGCTACTCTGTCTGGGATTATTCTTTTGCCATCTTTTGATATCAATTGCCCTAAGTACAGCACTTCCCGTTGACAGTATTGTAATTTTTCTTTGTCTACTTTGTACCCCTTTTGCGATAGCAATGTTAAAAGGGCTATGGAGTCTTTTCTACACTCTTCCTCGTTTTTGCTGCAGATTAATAAATCGTCCACATACTGTATTATTGTGCTGTCCGCAGTCATGTTTCCAAGATCTTCATGCAGTATTCTATTCAATATGCTGGGGCTTTCGCAATAACCCTGGGGCAACCTGCAGTGTTCGTACCTCCTCCCCCCTAGGGTGAATGTTGTCAGGTATCTACACTCTTCTGCGAGTGGTATTGAGAAAAATGCATTTTTTAAATCCACTACAGTGAAGTGAGATGCTTCTTTTGGTATGCTGCATAGGATGGATGCCGGATTTGGGACCAAAGGGAACTCTTTCTGGATGACGTCATTTAGTGGGCGTAAATCCTGGATCATCCTCGAGGCCCCTCCTTTCACTTTTTTGATTGGGTAAATACATGTGTTGCACAGGGAGTTCGAGTGTACTACTATCCCCTCTGCTAGTAGAGCATTTATTGTTTCTTTTATACCTTCCTCTGCTTCTCGGGACAGGGGGTATTGTTGACACGGGGCAGAATTGCTCCAGGCTTGAGATTTATTTTTACTGGTGTGACCCCGTGTAGTAGCCCTACGTCATGGGGACCTGTCGTCCACAACTGCCAGGGCACTGACTGCATGTCGTCATTAAAGAATGAAGGTGGGGCGCCTACCACTGCCATCAGCAGTATTGGCAGCTGTCTTTGCTGTATCATTATTTCACAAGGGATGGCTATTTCCATTATTACTTCTCCGTCACTCTCTGAATCTGTGAAAAGCTCCTCATCTGACAGATCTTGAAGTGCAATAACAGCGTTTATGCACAATACCGTGCGCCACTCGCAGCCATGCATATCCATTGCAATTACAACTATTCTTTTGGCTGTGATTTGTACGGCATGTATGTCCACTGGCATCACTGTTCCAGGCACTGCCTCGGGGCTGGCAATTGGGCGGAAGACAAATTCTGCTGGCACTCTCCATTCTAGCTTCTTCAGCTCCGGGACCACCCTAGCTAATGTTTTTAGCCCATGAATGAACATATCTGGGTCCACGGGTATGCCGCGCACCTCTGGGCATGTCGCTCTTGAATATATCACTAGCATGGCGCACATAGAACACATCCCTGGGGTTGAGCACACAATTCCTCCCCCTTTTTGTGAACGAGATGGTCATGTTCAACTTACTGAGGAGATCCCTTCCCAGCATGTTCATGGGTGATTGTTCATAATACAATAGGGGTGCCCTCACTGTTCTTCCCCCCACTGTTACGTCCAAATCTTCAGTGTAAGGAACTTCGACCACCGCCCCAGAGAACCCCTGCGTCTCCAATTTATGATTAGATAGCGGAAACCGGCCCTCGCGTATGCACGATTTCTCGGCTACTGAACCTACCATAAAGATGAATTGCCTGTTTCCTATCTCTGCTCCTATCAATGGTTCCTCGCTTGCATTGAAGGTTGTCGATAGGATTGGACATGCACATGCTCTCTGTGGGCTGTCCTATGCTGGATGCCTAGTTGTTCCCCCTTGGCTGAAAACGTTACCTGAAACTACCGCTACTCCTCCATATGGGGCGGGTGCGCCATTAGGTTTCGTAGTAAATGCGTTGTTTTGGGTGTATGGTATGTGTTCACTGCTTTGTGGATGTTGTTGAGTGTGGTGTGCTCTTTCCCTGTATTGTTCTTGTCCTCTTTAGTCTTGCTGTTCTCGTCCTCCGTTCCGGGGCAACCCGTATGGGCTCCCTAGATGGGGGTGCCCGTAATACTGATCATCTTGGTAACTTGGGTTAGGCCTGCTCCTGCATTCGCGCGAGAAATGTCCCCACCTCCCACAATTCCAACAATTCCTTTGCCCCCCTCTGGGTCCTTGTCCCCCATTTCTGCCATTACCTCCATATCCCTGTCCACCCCCTGTGCCCACCTCTTCTGTTGTTGGGGTGCCGCGCTTGCCACTGCAGCCCTCTGTACTCCTCCTGTCCATTCCACTGCCTCTCCTCGTTGTCTGCCCAGTTTGCAGCCATCCTCCCCTGTGTTGCTACCAATCCCCCCTCCTCCTCTTCTGGGTCTCTGTCGTGTGGGAGTGCTGCTACAGCTGCTGCGACCTTCACTAGTTTCATTTGTACTAACTTCGCTTCGTCTGCCAACCTCTTTTGTGCCACCTCCTTTTCTTGTTCCTTAATTCTTTTGCAATGGTGCACTATTATGCTCTGTATCTCTGGCCATCCTTTCACTTCGATCCCTGCTATTTTGTCAAGTGCTTTTTGCACTTCTTTTGGGAGCCCTCTCTTTATTATGAAGTAAAACAGTGATGTTGATTGGTCATACAGTGTACCCATTTCAGCTATCCACATCTCCTGTACCCGGAAAATGTAATCCGTAACTTCTTCCCCATCATTCAAAGTGCATTGCATTATGGACTGTAAATCTGGCGTGTCTGGGAATGTTTCCCTCAATGTGTCCCAAACGCGTGCGCACACAGTATTGAAGGCAGCGCCATCATGTCTGTCACTATCCAACGTTATTCCCAGGAAACCTGCTTTTGTCCACACCCTGTCTGAATGGTCCCCACTGCTGACACGAGTAAACTCTTTACATCTCCAATGGCCAGGGTCACCCCTGCAGTGTGTTTCTCAAAGGCATATATCCATTTGCTAGCTCCACCTGATAGCGGGGGGCAGCAATTTCAATAAGTTTGCTTTATCCATCTGTGCCCAAGGTATGTAATCCGGTCTCCCCGCCCCTCGATGTACTAGTGGGAGTTGTAGTCGCCCCTTACATCCTCTACCAATACTCAGCTTTGTTCCCTTCTTTCCCACCATAGCTACCTTTCCCGTCCTGTTTCTTAACCAACCCTGTCCATTCTGGCTCTAGTGTCCTCCCCGGTGGTGTTTACTCTAATTCCACTAAACTTCCACCTGCCGCTATTCCCAATCTCCCAGCTTCCTGCTCATCTTCATCTATGTCACACCACAGCTCCTCTCTCCCATCACCTTCCACCCCCCCCTACACTTCCTCCTATATTGTTTGCTCCTAGTTCTACTATCTGCATGGGCTCCTCTTGTATTCTGAATAGTATCTCCCCTTTCTTCCATCCTTCCTCATTTGACTTATCTAAGGGGTGGGACCGGTAAAATCGTTCTGACCTTGTTGTACTTGGCTCACCTTGTTCGCAGAGGCTTTGTATCCTTGACAACTCTTCCCTTGCTATTGAGAGTCTGGCATCTACATCTTCTGTCAGTTTACATATGTTTACCGATGGTGTACTTACCTGCCCATTTGATCGGGGGCACTCGTATGGCGGTGGTGCAGTTGGTCTTGCTGTGGGTGTGGTGGTGCTAGTGGGCACGTATGTGGGATCACTGTAACCTTCAGCGGGTGGGGGTTTGTTTAGAAGTGGGTACAATCGAGTCACCTCTATCACTCCCTCTTTTCCCTCGTCCTCCTTGCTACCCTCTGCTCGCGCTGATGGGATAGCCGTGAGGGCGGGTTGATCAGGTGTGGTGTCTACTTTCTTTGGTGGGGGTATTTCCTCAAATAATCGCCATAGATCTAGTATCTCTCTCCTGTTATGAAATTGTTTCCCCTTGTATTTTAAGAATATACAAGTGGCTACCATGTCCAGAACGCTTTTATCAAAGGACCCTCCTTGTGGCCAGACCTGGGGGAGACCCTCCCCCTTCAGTTCCGTTACCCATTGGTCATGGTACTTAGTTATTCTTTCTGCATGACCCAGTAAATTTTACAGATGTGCGCTAGGGGTGTCTCCGCTCCCATTCCTAAATTGGTGTTATTCTGTTCTCCTGTATTAGTCTGTTCTGTCGCTATGTGTGGGTACGGTGTACATGCAACTTCAACCCCTTTCACGTTATAATAGACAATTCACACTTTGCGCAATGAAAAAGGTGCTGGTTCGTCAAATCTTACCAGGCCATGCTTACAATGACCGTACCCCCCCTAGAAAAGTGCTTGAAAACAGTGCAAGTTTATAGTGTCACATAATTACAGAAAATCACAACCATACAATGCGCATAACACACCGGCAGACATTCATCATACCTCAAAATACGCACATAGCATTTACCCTCCCTGTCTTGCCCTTCGCCTTCTACGGCGACCCCCTCTATCCCTCACACAACTTCTTTTGTCTGTATATATATATATTTTATTTTTTAAATTTTTTTAAATCTTATTTCTACCCCGAATTGAGAAGAATTTAGGGAAGAGTAAGAAGAAAAGCTAGTTCCAACGTATTTTCCATGTCTCCTCACTTAGACACCCTTAGTTCATTTTTTCACAGTTTTACTTATTCCCAGCACTAGTCGAGATAGCACTACTCGGCGCCGCCTTCTACTCTCTTACAGAGTTAGGTTCCCGTCCTCTTTTTCCCTTTTCACTTTATCGTCCTAATGGCCATTTGCACGGAAAGAGAAAGTATTAGAAGTAAGAAAGCTCCTCTTATATTCCCCACTCCCTTTTCCTCGTTTCCCCTTGTTCTTTGAAGTACATTTTTTTTTCCCCTTTTAATATCACTCGCACTTAATACTCACGTGCCCGTCTTGATCCGACACTCTCTGGATTTGGTCCGTCCAAGCAGCGCAGCCTCGCACTCAATGGCCCAACCTGGCTCCGGCGAGCGGTACTAAGGGTTTTTTTAAACGGGACCCGTACCCTCTCGCCCTAACTGCGTGCGCACTTCTCTGTGTACCAGTTGCCGTAGGTGGGCGGATCTGTTGAGCGGGCGTGGCGTGTGTCTCCACTGCAGCCGGGGTCGTCTCGTGCAAAGGGGACAGTTTTAAAGTTAACAAAACAAATCACGTCTATGGGGTCACCACTGAATGTAAGTGTCCCCAGAAACGCACCCCCCTTAGTGAGAGGCAATAATGGACACACCCTAAAAGGGGAATGAGGCCAGGACCAAGTGCGGGTAAGATCAAAAGAGCTTTATATAATTCAATATAGGGCATGCAAAGGACTCTGCAAACTCCGAGAGCGCTCTGTCTGACAATAGCAAAGACAGTTAGTTATATTACAAATACACGTCATGCATGAGGTAAGCTATAGGGGTCACAGAGTCTCAGGGATTGGGTGGTGATGGCTAGGTGGTATACAATGTATACAGTAACTTCTCCAGGATTGGCGGACGTTGGTGCTGCGCCACGTGGGGCGGGAGGTCAGCTGGGCTCATCGGGATGTAGCACTGGACCGGACATGCCTTGTAACAACGATTGATAGCTAAACTAACATTTGCCCTTTTGGCCACTCATTCCCAGCCATTCATCATACTTCATGTGTCCTGTTGAGTTGCAACTCTTGTAAGCACTGACCTTAGATCAATACATGGCCAGGAACATTGATATGTGATCTGGAGTGTCTTAATACATTAGTTTGGGAGGCACCTTAGGTTCAATCAATCAGGTCCCATGGGCGTAGTCAGGGGCATGGGCAGGGGTGCTTGACTAATCATCCTTGGCAATTACGGTGAGGGATGGCATTATGATCTGTTGGTACACGTGTGGGTGCCCCCCTTTCTAGGGTCATTAACTCGGGGTCGATGGAGGTACTACTGACCCATGGGGGGCATGTGACCGGTGCCTGAAAGGCGGTGGGATCCAGGACCAGGTAGCTCGTAAGTCATGGAGTCAGGCTGTGGCGGCCTCTGACACGGGGGAGGGTGGCAGATGCTTGAAACGGGTCCAGCAGGGTCGGGAGGGAATGCAAGGCTTTGCTGTTTGAACACTGTCTATCTCAAGAGAGCGTGGGCAGGAGGAGGGGGAAATGGCCTTGCAGTTCCGTGCGTGGCATCTTGCACGGAGCGGTTTTACTGTCGTATGGGTGAGGGGCGACTAACAACACATGGGGTTTCTAAAAGCACTCATATGTATTTGTATTTACATGGGATACTAGCTGAGGATAATACTTTTTTTTACATAGCATTTCACATTTACAGTTGACATACAAACATGAGGTAGTGTCAAGCAGGTGTGTGTAAAGAGTGTATAAAGAGAGCAACACAAGTTATTGTTCACAGTTATCAGCTGTCCAGTGTTTGTATATCTCTTCATTACATGTAATGTTGGTTGCACAACTTTCTCTTTACCCATTCTCCTTTATATTAGCAGCGAACGTTAGTCAACAAGGCACGTATTACATAAAGGGTTTCTACACATTGCAAGGGGCTTTCGGGTGGGTATGGGTGCAAGGCGCCACGCTGTCTATAGCTGGGGCGCTCGGTACAGAGGTCAGGGCCTGCAGGGTTTGGGCTGATCTCAGTTACATCCTAGTATTCTCTTTCGCAGCTGGGGCAATGATGTACTGCGGAAGGTCAACAGCTACAGTGTTTTATTTTCTTGTTCGCTCGCGTCTGGTGACTCGTGAGAACGAGTCTTCAGCGGATCTGGCATGCAGTGGGAGGTGGGGGAAGTGTGGGCCTCTGTGAGCGCGGTCAAGTGGGGGTCACTCTACAGCGTTCAGTGTTTCTGCCTTGGGTTAGATATGCATGTTTCTAGCAAGATGGAGATGGCTTAATACAAGATGGCGCCTATTCTCTGCCACATAGCGTGGTTGTGCAGCCCCACTTGTCGGCCTGCAGCCGCCCTGCCGCCTGGGCCCGGGAGGCCGGGGGGGCTGCCGACAAGTCATGGGTCTCAACCAGGGTGGGACATGTAGTGGGAGGGGGTCCTATTGACCTACCCTTCCCTACACCATACCAAAATTACTAGTGGCAATGGGCTCAAAGGAAATACATGTTTAGATGAAATCTGTCCAATTGCTACTGCGGAGGGTTTAGTTACTGGGCGAATCACTGGATTACATCTCTACAGCTTGCACTATTTCTGAAGAAAATTAGATGCTTGCAAATTCCTTACACTTAATCGAACAGCAGTTTGCCTCCATGTCAATACGATACGGCACACCCTTTCCATTAATTTGACATTCTACTAAGGGTCCATCCTGATCAAAAGCTGTTAAAGTTGCCATGGTTATGTCAGTTTCTCTTTGGCATTCTAAGCATTATGTTGCTGTTTGTTTGTACGTTGAAGGATTTAGCGTTTGTCTTTGGAAAAAGAGGGGCTGAGGGAGAAACCACTCACCTGGTTGCTTGGAATTGAGGTTGATTTGGGCACTCAAACCTCCAATATCCATCCTGCTTACAATAGTGACTGGCTGCTTTACTTGTCAAAAAACCTCATACGTTATACTGTGTGTCAGGGGCACCACCAAAAAGACCCCATCCGTGTACTCTGGGTTATCCTGTTCTGACAGAACAGCACTAGTGTGGGGATGGATTTGTTATGACGATGATGCCTCTGAAACACTGTTCCCAGGAGATCTCTGGGGGAGATTCTATGCTCTGGAGGGAAGTGTACTCTTCCTGATGGAGAATCAAAGGAGCAGCATCCTGACTATTGTTGCACACAGCAGCTGTGCAAACACTCAGCCTAGACACCAATATACATCAGGCCTGCTGTAGCTGGCCCTGCCCACAGTACTGACTCAGGCGTGATATCACTTTACTGTGTCTGTATGACTGTGTGCCCTTAGCAATCACAGTGCCAGAACCAGGCATGCCTTATATGTATAGATGTATGCACTACCAGACTAACAAAGGCAGACAATTATTATAATTTAGATCAGAGGTGCAGTAAATGAAAACGCCACCTTTGTATACATGAGCTTTGTGTTCCAGCTGCTTTCATAGAGATACATGTGCCCTTTGAATCTGCCCGTGACAAAGCCGGCCTGAGTACTGAGAATGTGTGGGAAGAATTTATTTAGATTGTAACTCGATTCAAAAGTTATACTATAGGGGAATTGGGACAGAAACTTGCACTCTTCCCTAAAAATAATATATTATGTAAGAGCCACGATCGCAACACCTTGAACATAGTCATAAAAGAGTTGGTGACTTTTGGAAACATCTTAGGCTTTAGGGTTAATAACCAAAGGTCAATGTGATTGCATAGCTCGGAATCTATAACAGTTATGGCCTCTGTTCAGCATAGCATCCAGTTAAAATGGGAACATTACCATTGACATTACCATATCAAATACTTAGGAGTCAATGTTACTAATGATTCACGTTCCATTCAACGACTATATGTAAATGTATGGGCTAGAATTGACTGGCTTTGGCTGGGCAAGCTCGTGTCTTTAAAAATTACCACAATCCCACGGTTGTTATTTATATTCCTAGCTTTACTCATAAACACAATAACAGAACAAACAGCATTCATTCAAAAAATAAAATGTGTCTTTTGTCAGGGTACTGAGATGACGGGCTAAACGATACGTGGCATTACCAAATGTGTAGAAATGTCAGCTGGCTACTAATTGGGAGCCATTTTGGAAGGATATAGGCCAGTAAGACATGCAGAAGATAAACTGACCCACTCAGCGCATCTAACGCCCTACACTCTCCAATCGTTTGCTGGTAAAGTCAACACTATGGTATTTGCAATGTGTTCACAGCCCTTTTCATATCTCACAGAGAAATGGAACTCTTGCGCTGGAACTGGATAGCCCTGATTTTATACCAGGTTTATCTACAGCAGCACGTGAGACGTGGAAAAGTCTGGTTATCTTAAGGAAGGGGCACGTTTTCAAAAATGCTTACCGTTATTGTTTCATAACTGCCAAAATAAATTTGGTTGAGAAAATTTGGAATATTTTAAATACATACAAATGATTAATTGGATATAAGAACAATAAGCGAAGGCAGTGAGGGGTGTGAGGCATAAAGAACTAACAGGCTTTGAAAATGTGGTGCCCGACTCTCCCCATTTCCCCTGTCCACCCTCCTCATATAGACACCTGGTTTGACTCATGTAAATAAGGCAAAGGCTATTAAAGACCTCCAAGAAAAATTAGATACGTGGATGCATGGAAAATAGGGCTGGGGAAGAGTATTACTAGGGACCAACAGGGGCAAAATGGCAGCGAGCAGCTCTATCAACCACATGCATGGAGCTCAAGGAGCATGCCGGGGTACTTCCTTACAGGTGGTAGCTCACCGCTCAAACACTAACATGTATGTTTAACTCAGTCTTGTGCAAATGTCGGAGAGGGGTTTCGAAGAATTAGGCCCTTTGGCTTACATATGTTGGGATGCCCATGCATTAAATATTACTTGGGAGGACATTCTATCCCGTATTAAAGAAGTGACGAAGTTATCCCTGATGACCTACTAGGAATCATTCTAGGAGCCAGAGATGAACAAAGAAACTAGTGAATGAAAGCGCCAGGGGGTGAACTAATTATGCATACACTAGTCGCAGCTCATATTTTCTTTGCAAAAATGTGGAAATAAATGGACTATACCTCATTATTTCATTGTTGCTCTGAACTATGGGATATGTATGGAATAGAAAATGATTATGGCCAAAGAGAGCGAGAAAGTGCAAGGTTTCGGGAGATCAGGCAACCTTTTCAAAACTATATTGAATAAAGGATGTATGACTCCTAACCTTGGGTCATTTTCCATAATTTTGTGAAGGCTCCACCTGTGAATGTATCTATTAATTTGTGTTTCCATAGTACGTTTGTGAGATTCAGGCTGCAATGTTTTTAGTTGATGACATGCTTTGTGGGAAAAATATACAATTACATTTTGTTAATGTACATCAGTGCTTTAGGACAATTTTTGAAGCGTCCCACTATGTGCCCTCCATTTCACTCCCAAGATTGGGGGTTGAAGACTAAAGAATGTCGTTGATTGATTTATTTGTTCTGTGATTTTTGGGCAGTAGGTGAATCATTATATTTTGTCACTTCGTTGCTGATACAAGTGAAGAATTTTATTGAAACAACCTAATTTTGTCTTTCCGAATGTAAACCCATCTTGATGTCAATGTAAGATCAAGCTGTTGTTTATGCAAATAAATAGACGTTTCGAAAGGACTCCCCCCTCTCCCACTGTTACATGCACAGAAGAAAACAGCATTTTGACCTAATGGACTGCCTGTATCATGGTTGTAAAGCACCCTGTATCAATGACACCCCTTTAAAATGTTATGTGTGTAATGATGAAATTGTATGAACTGTACTTTCATGTTAAGCGCCCAGAAGAAAACACTTTAACTCACATTTTCAATGGGCAGAGCAAGAAATACGCTATACTCTAAGGGCTCGATTTGTGGAATTACTTCCGCAGGAAATAGGGAACTTGCACGCTAAACTGCGTGTGAAATCCTATTCGTCGATTCATGGAATCGAAGGACACAGTACTTTTCCAGGAGTTGCATGGAGTTCTCGCAGGCTCTGCACGTCTCTGCGAGCCGTCGAGAACCTTGCGCCATACACCATACAGAAAATGGAGAAGAACATGCATAAAGGTGGGCATTACGAGGGACGGTCCACATGAGCCCCTTGCATACCCACAATTGCACCAATCGACACGTATTCATGCAACCACCCGCGCAGCCTATCAGGAGAGAAATGGCCAAACAAATTCCTCGAACTCTGCGCCACCTGAAGGTAGGCGTAAAGGCACTTGCGCATAGGAATTGTAGAGGTGGGTTTGTATGTCAGATTTATTGGTGGGTGTATGCAACGGGGGTTCTGATCTGATTTAGGGGTGCACGTATGCAGTGTAGCAGGGTGCAGAACGGTTTATGTAGGTTTGCACACAGATTCTCTGAGTTTTACCTGAGTAACAAAGTAACAAAGTATCCAGCAAGAGTTACGGGGGACGGGGGACCCTGTGCACTGTTTGAAGGGTGTGTGTATTTGCGCCTGCGAGAGCACACAAGGATAGCTGTTCTGGCTGTTTATGCTTTGAGTAGGGGCGTGTTGGGGGCTTCAAGGCATGACTTGCGAATACGGTTACTTTGTGCAGTAAATTCCATGAATACGAGGGGCGCACATTTTTTATTATGCGCACAGTATTGTTCTCGGCTTGCAGCAATTGTGGGAGAAATGCACACTTTTCCATGAATCGGACCCTAAATGAGGCCCTAGTAGAACACAACTAGTGATCATCATTGTCTGCATGCCAAGCTGTCTCATTGGAGCCAGTCAATGAAGTTGTGCCTTGCATACTGCCACCGAATAAAGCCTGCAGTTTTGCATGAATTGTGCAAACTAAGGCTCAGAAAAGTTTCTGGAGTCAGTGTCAATGTAAACATGACGGTGCGGACTGAAGGCAGGCATTTCCTTCTGCATGTTAAATGATTCCTTTGGGCCTGCTTGCCGCTCATCCGTGTGATGTAGTTGACATGATATGACATTAATGTAGTTTGAGGGGAGGCTAATCCCAAACAATTAAAATGTTATGACAAGTAAAACAGGCACGCTCTGCTTGTGACCTGAGCCTGGAATGGCAAACCTTGCAGAGGCCTGTAGGGGCTGGATGAGGTCTGCACAATTTTAATTTCTACAAGTGATGCTGGATGTTTCTCGGTTTTCTCAGCACTGTACGTGCTGTTGAGTGAGAGCCAACCTGGAGCCAATGTTAGGTATGTTTTACGAAACCGAGCTTTGCAAAAATCAGAATCAAGGCCCCAGAAAGAACAGAATAAATGATGATATCAATAGCAAAGATTTTCCTCATGACTAAGAAGTGTTTGATTGTCACTGTTGTATAAATGCATCAGCTGTTTTGGTGTTTACTGTTTAGGAAATGACTTGCTTGTCTAAATAGGAACACTGATTTAATAGCCTCGACACATTTCCAGCAGTAGTGTTCACATCTCTATGACTTTGAAAATATTTTACTAGTGTTCACAAGGAATTTCACCCTTGTTGGAATGCACATATCCTGTGCGCACTAACGTTTAGTGAACACTTAGTAATTATTTCAAACTGCATGGGAATGTTACTAAACAAGCTTGTATTCATATTACATTCAACAAAGCATCTTCCAGGACCGATTTCTCAAAATGTACCTTCTCAATGTGCAACGTGCTTCACCCAAAAACAAGTCTTTTCCTGAACTGGTGCGCAATGAAAAACGAGTGTCATTGGCACAGCCACATCTGTGAATATGGTTTTCATGGCCTGCCAGTAGGCCAGTCATGGCCTTTAATGGCTGCCAACCCACCAGTCCGAGCTAAGGCAGGCTCGAGCAAAGCGAGGGCATCAGCTCGTGCTGTGGGCTGTTAAAGGCCATGTCCGCCCTCCTAGCAGGGCATGAACGCCATTCGCACCCCGGGGTTCGTCAGGTTTGTGAATGGCTTTCAAAATGTTTCATCTGGAGAACCGCGCTACTAGCGCAGCCGGTCGCCCCAATGAAAATGGAGAAAAAAAATGTTGCTGCCATATGGAAAAGGGACTAAGTTGCTTTTCCATCTTTATGGCGGCCAGAAAAGAGGAGCTCCAGGACCAGAGAGCAATGCTCCAGGCCCGCAGGTAAATGGAGGGGGTGGGAAGGCAACAGTGAGAGGCCTCCCCGCAATGATAAAAATAAGAGAAAAAAAGGTGCCACTGGGGAAGGGCCTCAGCGGCTGGGACAGCGGGTGGGGATTGTGTATCCTTGCCCGCTGTTCCAGCCACCTGGTTGGATGAGCGACCCTTCCCCGTGTGCGAAATAGCTTTTAATTGACAGGGAGACAATTAGGGCCTGATTCATGGAATGTTTTGCCTGTTGTATTTCTGACACAAACCCTCACACATGGAAGTGTGCAAAGTGTATTTATGCGGTGCAAAGTCAGTGCAAAGTCATTTTTGCAGTACAAAATGAACTTTGCTCTGCAAATATACACTTTGCACTGCAAATGTACACGTTGCACAGTTCCATGAATCAGGGTTTGTGTCGGCAGTGCCAAGCCACTTTTCAGCAGTGCAAAGTCACTTTGAACTGTGCAAGAAATGCCATGAATCGGGCCCTAAGTGGTAGTTTTCAGATGTTCAGTCCATCAATCTGAATTTCAGATATAAAACATCCAAAGAGCGACTTGGAAATGTATGTCAAGTAACTATTTATCTCACTCTACAGTGCTCAACCTGTTGGCTGTCATCACCTTTATCAATTCGTTCAATATTCATTCATGAAAAAATTGAATATTTTGTTACGAATTTAAAATTGGTTTCACAGATAAAGCTGATTGCCTTTAATGAAACATACATATCAAAATAACAGTCAAAACTCTAATGTGTCCATATCGTCACTTAGCACAAAAACCTTGCGTGTTTTGTTCCTTTCTTTTTAATATTGGAACTTCTTCAGGAGCTGCACTTAACATCACGATCTTAAATACTCTAACATATAAATAATCTATGACGCACTATGTATGCTGCAACAACACATGCTCAAATCATAATCACTAGTGCAAAACAACATCCAAACAAAATTCATTCCTTCATACAAAAAAATCTTTACGACTTGTGAAAAATACCTGTCCCTGATATGACTACACACATTAATGTATAACATTGCCCATAGACAACATGTCTACTTCTCTTATTATACAAAGCATCATTGTCAAGATATGGCAGGTTGCCCTGTATTAAGACCAACTCATCATACGACCTAATCTGTAGTGAATTTATTATTTCATCGTTCTTAGTGCATCACAACTTGTCCGTCTTGGAAAGTTCCTCTCAATCTTGAAAAGTTACTTGATGGAAAATTAACATGTATCTCTGTGCTGAGACCTAACTATAGGTGTTATCCACCAATCAACTTCAAAGGTGATGACAAGCAGCCTCGGATCCATAATAGTCAAACAATTGGTGACATAACTAATATAACTAGAATCATACATTGCAGCTAATTAGCAACAGGAGTGGGGTTCATTACCTTGTTATTAGGCAAATGGGCAGTGCACGACTCATCAATGTGATCTTCCCAGCTATTGGTAAATATTCACTAAATTATCAAGACAAACCCAAAGTAACCAGTAAGTCCCTATTCTCTCCATTAAGAGCCACAATGCAAATTTGGCGGTATTCTGGTGTTAAATCCACCGGAATACCGACAAACGGAATTACCATTACCGGCACTTGGTCTGGCAGAATTATAACCAGATTACAAGGTGGTATGGCAGTGTTAATCTCCATTTATGTAGTCCATATGACTCCATGGGGATTTTGGTGGAATTACCACAGGTGGTAATTCTGGTGGCAGTAATTACACTGATTTAGATGGGAAGGTGGCAGAATTACCACCAGTATTTTGCTGAAGGGTTTTCCTTCACCTCACCACCAAAGTTGTGGTATGGGGTGCGGTAATACACCAGTAATGCAGTGGTAAATACCACTTTTTTTCTGCACCGCAGTATTTGCAATGAGGACCTAAGTCTGCTAATCTAATTCAAGCACTATTTCACCCATAACATGTGGAAACACCACACCATTTTAATGAAAGGCAAAAGTCATAACTTTAAACTCTTCATCAAGTGCGGAGAATAAGAAAAATGTATCTTCTATTGTCATCCCACATTCTGTGAACATGTATACATTCTTAACTTCGGCACCCCAGGCCATTACCTAGCATTCACATTATTTGCTAAAAAAGGATAAGAAGGGGAACAGCGTGTCAACTGATTACGTACAGCCGGCTATGTTGTGTTCAATTGCTGTTCACACCTAATCTTTTTCCACTCTAGACATCATTCTATAACCAACAATTCACGCTATTTGTTTCTATATTCAATGCAACCACAGTAATTTATCTCTCATGAATGAATACTGCGCATACGCTTGTGTAACCTCACCATCGTATGTCGAGGTCAGTTAATGCCTAGCACCAATCCTCAGCAAATTGGACTATTGTAACGTTCGGCTCATGGGCACTTCAGCATCCAACCTGGACTAGGCCTACGCCATTCAGATCACATTTTGGCAACCAGACGCAATGGCCACTGGTTGCCCTTCAAAGCTTGCATTGACTTTAAAAAGTTGTCTCTTGCCGACCGCTGCATCCACAAAGAAGCCCCCCCTCTACCTCAACAACAGTGTTAGCTGGAAACTTCTGGTGCGCTCCCTCAGACCCGGCACCAGCATAATTCTCTTCACCCCTCACTTCAAAACAAGAGAGCATAAGGGGTGAGCTTCTTTGGCATTGTAACGGCTCTTTGAAACTCTCTGCCAGCCCACATCAGAAATTACCCCTCTTATGCCGCCTTCAAAATGTCTGTATAAAACCTGGCTATTCCTCATCTAAGAGTGTAGCTCTCCACAGCGATTATCTCTCTTGGGATCTATACTTGTTTCAACTTTACTGTTCCCTACATATAATCACCTGACCTTACGCTTTCACAAAATGTGGCACTCCGTTCTCAGAAAACTCATGATCTCCTTTTTTAAAGGTGCAAAGCTCACTAATGCAATTTGGCTTGTTTCCCTGTATGAAAACTCACAACTTATCACATGCCAAACGTGTTAGTTATCTTATTTCAACACTTAAGCCTCTACCCTTCAATCCGCTCGTGTACGCCACTTAAATGGCTACTTATTAAGAAAAGTAGTTCCTGCTTTTTCCTCAAAAGAAGTTCTTGGTTAATAACTTTATCAGTGCATGTATGCAATTTGTAAAGGACACCTCCATGCAAAGCTGTCACAACTCTGGTCTGCCTCGACTAAATGTTTAGCCAGAGAATGTTTGGTCAATTATTTCATAGTACAGCTTTTGTGCTCTGTTATTCTTACCCTTAATGATCTTTCTGTCTCGCCTATGTATAACCTTTTAAAGAGGCACCAAATCGCTTACACCACCCTGTCTTTTTGTTGCCACAAATACTGTAGCCCAATGTCTACCTCATGGCCACGAGAGGTTTGTTGGCAGCATTTGCATTTTGACACATGGAGCAACCCATAGTCTTGCTCAAGTCTCATAACCCGGGTAAATATTTATTAGTTTCGCTCTTGAGACTCACATCAAGTTTTTACTTCATTTAAAAGCAAACATGGGTTGGTCCAAACTGTAGGGCCCCTGATTGAAAATGTTCCAGTTTTTAAGAATTATTTTCTTAATCTTATTGGACAAACTGGTGTATGTGTTAACACAGACTAATTTCTCATGCCATTTATTTTGATATTTGTGTTCTAAAAGGGCTACTCTGTTGTTGTTTTTCGCCGTCGGCATGATGGTTTGATCAGTTTTGGAGGATAACCTCTCACTAGTAACTTCACACTTAATTACTCAGGTTCAAACCTAAAGGCCTGTCTTGTAGTGCTGTTTTTTTCAGCATGACTGAAAGGAAGATCATCTCAAATGTGTCTGGGTTGAAAACTGCTATAAACTAGCAATGTGTTCTTGTCCGTGGGCTTCTGGAATGGTTTTACATTAAAGTGCTGTGATTCAACTTAAGAGAAGTTGGTGATATCTAGGAAATTCAATTTGGTGTTACTCATATTCATAGTGAATTGTAAATATTTATCCTGGTCATTGAGCCAACCAAGGAAGTCCAAAGCCTCTTCTGGGGTGTCATGCCAAATTACCAGGGCATCATCTATAAACCTTTCCCATAATGTTAACTGCTTGGCAAATGGATCCGAACATGGATTAATAGAACCCTCTAGTTGTTTCAAATTGCTGTTCTGGGGATTTGACGTTAAAACTCATTAAGATACATAAAGAAGTTCTGCGTCAGTGCCATTTCGGTACACCTGAGAATTAATGAGTTGGGTGTGTCATTCTCTGTGTGTTTCAGGCCTAAAAGCTCTTCTACCATTGTTAATGTATCTGCTTGCGGGATCATCATATATAGGGAAGAAATATATAAACCAATCAACAACTCTGTTTCTGGATTGAACTCTAAAGCCTTCAACTATCTTCATCAGCTCCCTTGTGTCTTGGACATATTATTTTGTTGGCACAAAAATGTCATGAACATATTTCAGCAAACTTAGATAATGGCTCGAAAATCGAGTCAATACCCTAAACCATGTGTCTAACTGTAGAATTCACCAATGATTTATGAATCTTTGCAAATATATAAAACTTAGTAATGATGTTTTTCTTTAACCAAAAAGTCATTCTTTTTGCTTCGAGAGCTACATTAGGTATTTCGTAATGCATATTGTTCCTTAATTGTCTGTCGCATTTACTAATATAGTCAGCCCTATTCAAAATTATTATATCACCTCCTTTATCAGCTTTTCGTATGATCATTTATTTATTGGAGGCAAATTTACTTATAGCTTCTTCTTCTGCAGTGCTTACATTCTGACCTGGGTGTTTACTTAAGCCATAAACCCTGAGGTGGGGGCATTACCAGTCAGGTAATGCCCTGGGGCACCAGTTACAGCATGTCATGCCGGGTTGATTATACCTTTTTTCTCAAGTTGAGAAACAGCGTGTTTGTCATTTCACAACTTGAAAAAACTACAATACAAGATGGCTGCCATATAAGAGGCAAAACAGAACTACACATAGTCCTTCTCACTTTCCATGTCAGCAATTGCTGTGATGGTTATGTGATGGCAAGGGACGAGGGAGTGATAGGTAAGTGGGGTGGGGGTGGGGCTATAGATATATGGAAAAGGTGGTTAGTGGGGGGTGGTAAGGGGACGTTGGTGCACACTTACCTCGGTCCCGACGGGGCAAGATGGCAGCTTGGAACATGGGCTTTATCATGTGGTAAAGACACGTTCTGACCCTCCTGATTGGCTTGGAGGCAGCCACACCCCCTGCTAATATCCTTTTCTAGCTGTGTTACTTTGTTTAACACTTGTTTCCAAAAAACAGGGCTTCTGGACTTTTTGTCAATGGTGGTGGTGTAAACATTGATGGACTACATAATCCAGACTGAATGTTGTTGACCGATTCATCTTTCTATTGAAAATATAGGTTTAAAGGGGATTTTTCTTGTCAAATGTTGGAATTCATCTCTGAATTGGAATTTATTATGTATGCATGTAGTGACAAAGCTCAGGGCTTTTTTTTAAACATTCTTCTCATCAGTTGTGCGATTATACTCTGATAAATTCATTCTCCGGCTCCATGTTATCCTGGGTTCGTCCTGTCCTATTGCTGGATTTTCTTTTCCTCGTCCTATAAAAGAGTCATGATTATGACCCCCCTCTTCATCTCCTTTTATTTGAACCTCTCAGGTTTGGATCACACCTTGCGCCTGTGTTGTTATCTCCAAACTCTCTTCTTGTGTTTCTGGTGGTGTCCTCTCCTTGTATACTTTCATCACTGGAGCCAAAGGATGCATCACTCAACCTCACACGTTGTTTTGAGTTAGCAGTTCCTTCCCGCCAAAAGGCGCTATCATTCCCACATACACACCCTTCCTTAGTGTACGGGAAGCTTTTCTCACGCAAAATGTTATCGTGATCCTTTTTCATTCTATGTATTCTCTCCAGTGTTGTAAACTCCTGAAAGCCTACAATTTCTTGTTTAATTTCACGCAATCGCCTTTTTACTGTTTCTAGTGGAACCAATTTTTGTATCTCTTCCTCCATTTGACCTAGCGCCACTATCATCTTCTCTGACATCTTTAGCAGTGTTGTTTATCGAATGACCAAGTCTCGTCCACATTTGTTGGGAACATAACTCCACTGGATAATAAAGTTCTTATTATCGAGAAATAGCCTTGGCTCTTTTCTCATATACATTTCCCAAAGTAAACAGTGCAGAGCTTCCAGCAAATCGAGTATGCACTTTCCACCCTCTCTGATGCTGTCATGCTGGATACTAGGCAGCAAGAAATTGCATCTCATAAGATGCGCTGGAAGTCCCTGTGCATTTAGCACTTTCTGATATCATGATGCTAGTTACTATGAACCCTTAAATACATGGAAGGATCAGGAATGTTATCCATAACTCATTCCGTTTTTTTTTAATTCCAGTACATCAGTTAAGTGGAAATTGTGAGATGATGATTTTACTCAATATTATTCTGCATAAAAGCATCAGGAGTTATAAACAGTGTGGAGTGTGATTCCATGGTTTCCAGCATCCGAGGACAGTACATCCTGGGAGATGTAATTCTGATGTACTGGTCCCAAGCATCAAAATGTGAGGAAGTTTGAAATATGAAGATGTTTGTAGTCTTCGCCTACATGTGAGCAGTGTGGATTCTGGTTACACGTCTTTCAGTAGTTTAGCAAAGTTCACTGTGGAATATCTACTGCAGTGTGTTTATCCTGTGCATGCCTAATAATATTGATGGTTGGCGAAGGCTTCGGCAGAGCTATCTATTCTGAACTGATCTGAATGGACAAAAGCAGAAGCCTCCTTTCTGTCACAGGTATGGATGCTGATACCCGGCTCATTCGTATCTGACTACAATACCATGCATATTTGACAAAACTATTCTGAAACACAACAACGTGGTGACAATTAAACCAGTAGGCACACACACAATCATGTACAACGGATAACATACCTCTTCCTGGACAGCCCTGCCGCAGGGCATTCTCCAAATAGCCTGCCCAATGCCAGTGAAACCATAACCCCAAAATTTGACAAACAGGTAACTCCAGCACTGCCACCTACCTTCTCGGTTATCCAACCTATGAAGTGTGTGTCAGTTGAGGCTTTCACTGCCTCTTTCTGCCCCGGCCTAACCCCCTGGCTTACTCACACCGTGACACAGCCCTTTCCATGCTTCACTCTGCTATATCTGATACTCTTGATGTTCTTGCCCCTTTCATGAGGATCCGCCTGAAGCCCGAAACCAAGTGCAACTCTTGGTACTGCTCAGACCTTGTCATCCTTAAACGCAAGTGCAGGGTGGCTGAGAGGAAATGGCATGCTTCTGGTATATCCTCTGACAAACTGGAATGCCGCCTGCTCCAAAGGCAATACCGGCTCTCTGTCCGCACCAAGAAGAGAGCCCACATTCAACCCCGTGTCTCCGCAGCACCCAACAACTTGGCCAAACTCTTTAAAATCTGCAAGGAGCTGACCAATCCTGCTGCAGGCTCTACCTCTCCTATTCCCTTCCAGGTCCTCTGCACGACCCCTGGCCTCTCATTTCATCTTTAAAACTCAGGACAACCTGTCCTCTCTCTCTTCCTCTCCCCCTCCTCCCTCCACTCCCTGCTCTTCCTCTGGCCCTTCTGCAGCTACCTCTCCTCCCTCCTTCTCTGCCTTTCCCCATTTCTCTGTAGACAAGGTTTCTAGACAAATCCGATCTATGAAAGTCTTGTCAAAACAGGTTCACTCCTGTTCCTCCAAAACCATTAAGGACCACATTGACACCATGTCTCCTGCACTGGCTGATTTCTGCAACCACTCCTTGCCACTGGAGTCTTCCCCTGCCCTCTGAAGCACTCCCTTGTGCACCCTCTCCTTAAGAAATCCTCTGCTGACCCTTCATGCTCGGCTAACTATCGTCCAATCTCCATCACTCCTTTCCAGGGCAAATTCCTGGAAAAGCTGACCATCTCCAGGCTTCTTCATTCTGAATCTGTTGGTTGTCTCCATTACCATCAGCCTGGCTTCAGAGCTGCCCGAAGCATGTAAACTGCTCTCCTGAACATCCATGAAGATCTGCTCTCCAACCTTGATTCCAATACCCCCTGTGTCCTCATCTTACTTGATCTCTCTTCTGCCTTTGGCACGGTCAACCATGCCATCCTGCTCAATCATCTCTGTGATAACCTGGGTATCACCGATCAGGCCCCGGCTTGGCTGGCCTCTTTCCTCTCTGATCAATCCCCAGGTCCAACTTGGGTCCTTCCTCTCCTCTTTCTCTATCTCTACATGTGGTGTTCCCCAGGGGTCTAACCTCTCTCCCTGGCTTTTCAACCAATACCTGGCACTTCTTGCCCACTGCATTGCCGCTCTCTGCCCCAACTTTCAGTGCTATGCGGATGACACTCAGCTCATTTTCAGGCTCCCTTCTGCCACCTCTTCTCCTTCTCTCATCTCTGACTGTCAGCCATCCAGGAGTGGTGTGCAGTCAATGATCTCTGCCTTAATGCCAGTAAGACTGATATTTTCCTCATCGGCACACCTGTTCCCTCCTTTTCTGTCACTCTCTGGTTGGCCTCTCTTGGCCCGCTACCTGCTCCCACCTGTGAGGCTAAAAACCTTGGGGTCATTTTCGACTCCACACTCTCCTTCTCTCCTCACATCTCTAACGTCTCTAAGAAGTCACAATACCAGTTGCATCTCCTCAGAGGTATTCTTCCATTCCTCTCCTTCACCCAGAAGCTCACTGTCGCCAGAGCTCTGGTTCTCTCTAGGCTGGACTACTGCAACACCCTCTTTCTAAATCTGCCTGCCTCTACTCTCTGCCCTCTGCAACTCATCCAAAACAGGACTGCAAGACTTGTCCTTGGCCTCAAGCCCAGGGATCGTATCTCTCCAGGACTGAAGTCTTTGCACTGGCTCCCAGTGGCTCCGAGGATTAAGTTCAAAAACCTCTGCATTGTCCATAAGGCCTTCTGGGGTCTGAGGACTCTATACCTTTAACGCTCTCTTCCTAAATATCTTCCTTCTCGATGCTCTTCGCTCATTCGCCTCCAACTACCTCAGGGCCAGCCGCTTCTCCAAGCAGCGAGTTTGTGGTAGATCTCTTTCTTCTCCTGGAGCCTCCCTCTGGAACAGCCTCCCTGCCCATCTGAAACTTGAGGAGAACCATCTTCGGTTCCGGAAGCACCTCAAGACCTTCCTCTTTGCTTCTGCTTTCTCTCCTCCTCCTCTCCCCTGCTGATCTCCTGGCTAAATCTGAAACTGCACTGGTTACCTGGTCACCGGGTCACCCTTTGATCTTGGGCCCAGGTCCCCTCCCCTCCAGTTCCACACCTGCACCGCCCCCCCTGGCAACCCTGGCACTCGGGGACTGTTTCTGTATCCCTACAGACCCTTTAGCACTGTCACCTGATGGCCGCACTTTTATTTATTATTTATTATTTATTTTATTTATTTATTTTACTGTTTCCTATATACTGCACTGCTCCCTCACCTTTCCCCCTGCACTTTTCCCCTTCCCCCCTCCCCGCCCTTGCGCGATCTAAATTTCACCGGGCCTAGTAGGATCGCTGTCTCTGTCTTCCCTCTTTTCCCCTCCCATGCCTCGTCGCGCCTTGAAACACTTGTGTATAGACGCGTTATAAATGCCATATCATATCATATCATGTTTGCCTTTTGGTACTATTTACTCAGCTCATCTGGCACCAAGCCCTGCCAATAGATACCTAGCATGACACCATTCTGGACAGGTCATTGATAGGTGTATAGAAAGAAAGTTATTAACTGATATTTACAACAGTACACAGTAAAACGTGTTTTAAACATTTTGCAATTGTCACAAAAGTGAAAGTCACATTTACGCAAACTGCATAAACGATGATGTCACGCACACACGCACGAAAGTATATTGACTTACACAGAATTCTAGTTCCTACACAGTAATAATTTCGAAGATGTCATGGTAGTTTTCATTAGGGAAAATGTCCACATTGCATAATACAATATGTCTATGCATGCGACTAAAGCCATCACCATTTTTAAAAGAACACAATCGCAGAGTTCAAAACAAAACGGATTTATTGACTAGGTGATGCAAGGGAAGTGCTCAGGGTCCAAAGGGATTGCCTGCCAGGGGTAGCTGCTGACACCTTTGACGACCCTTAATTGATGTCCATGTCTGTAGTTTCTAGAGGAACACACAATGTATCTTTTGAAATGCACTTTTTGGCTTTTTGGTGTCAGCTTGAGGATGGGTAAAAAGTTCAATTTCCAGGTATGGGTTTTCTAGAAACTCAGCGCAATGCATTTTGGGAAATATAGTTTTGGGTTCCATGGTATCCAGCGTGTTGCCTTCACTTGCATCTCCAAACCTTTGTAATTGGCAGTAGAAGCCCAGTACAATGTATCTTGGGAGCTGTAGGTTATGATCCAAGTCTTTCAGTAGCTCAGCACGGTGTATCTTTGCAGTTGTTGTTGCTGGCCAAATAGTATGATGCTCGACTGCATCAGGAACTTTAAATAATGCCTATTTTAGTTCAGGTTCTTTAGACGCTAGTCACATTGCATTGTGGAGATGACGCCTTTCATTTTGGTCATGTTAAATGAAACCAATTGCTGGGAAAGTGGGGGCACCTTTTATAATGAAGAAACATCCTACAAGGCAGCAGCCAACCCTCCCAGCCTTGCCTCTAAGACCACCAACCAAGCATTTCATTCAGTGATTTCTGAGGCTCAGAGTTTAATCTAAGTTAAATTGGGTCGTATTAACTCATGTTTAACACACAAAAACATAAACAGCATCTATGATCACAAGAGCTTTAGACCAATAGTGGTATTATCACCTTAAAATGAGCATTTCATGACATATAAATCCTATTCCGCATTTGGTTACATTTTATCTTCATATTGACTCAATCGTTATTGGCAAGGGTGACTGTAACTCTTTTGGAAAACTTCCTTTTTCAGTTGATATATAGAGATAGAAACATATGTACATATAGATTGTTAATGATGTTGTTTTGGTTTCAATGAAGATATGTTGGGTTATTTTTGTTGTAGTTGATATGATTGGTTATTTAAAACGCGCTTAATACCCGAAGGTTTCTAAGCGCGGACCCAGTGCTCGCACCTGTATGTCTTCTTGCTTCCAAGGGGAGCACATTGCGCCTGAGCTATCCTCCCAAGACAGTAGAAAGTGTACGCAAAGGCTTAGTATTTGAGGAGACAGCCGTGGCATTTAAGAGATTTAATACAGGCGTCAATTGAGAGACTAATCCTTCATCCCTCACAATGGAACATTTTTCTTCCTTGACCTCGTTTAAGGATTTTTCAGGTCATTAAAATAATACACAACCAGGTCTGGATTATGTATGTTTACTTGTTACTTTTTTTACATTTCGCAAAATGTAGTAATTCTTTCGATATTTTCCTTTCATACAAGATTGAAAAGTAAAAAAATACAAACTGTGACATCACATTTGTAATAAATGACCAAAGGTAACTGTAAAAGTCTTATGTTACTGCACCTAACCGTGGATATTTCGACGTGCTGTTTTATTTGATTTCAAACAATTGCAAATCAAAATATTCCGTCATTTCTAAAGGGCTTTACATTTTAACGTAAGAGCCATATTTCAGAAAATTCACATTTCTAGAAGTGCAATATTGCATGGCATGTGCACTGGACACATATTGCCCTGATACAAATATTTATTGTTTCAATGCATTATACAAGGAGAGGATGTTTGCAATAGTGCAAATAGCCTGCACATTTATACTGCACATTTGTAAAGTTCCAGTAAAACAGGCCAAGTAGTGAAACAGTTATTATGTTGATGGAATCCATGTATCAAAAGTGCATTAACCACTTGTTCGTCTTCCTTGTCACAATCCTTACTCAATGAGGTAAGTCCTCACCCAGGAGACAGGAGCTTCACAATCAGTGGAGTAACTTTGCTTAAAATGTTGGGGGGTACATGGCATCTAAAGGAAACGGGCCCCTGCCAAATGAGGGAGACAAATGGTGTGCCACGAGAGTTGGGGGGGTCAAACACCCTTGCCCCCCTCACCCTGAAAATTGCACCCATGTTCACAAGTCCATAAACAAAGTGTTCTGCTTTCCTATTTTTTAAAGCCAAAAAACTGCCTTCGGCTGGGTATAAAAGCACCTCTGGCTCGCCAAAACTTCCTGTTTTTTCTGTCTCAGTCGACGCAGATTCACATTTGCCAACTCTCTATCATGTCATAGGTAAGTAGGATTGTAGAATATTTTTTCCCATGTAGGGTATCCCCTGCTCATTTGGCCCAGAAAATTGAGAGCAACATTATGTAAGTAAGGGTGACCCTTAGAATTTCTGTTGGCATAACAACTCTTGGTGGAGACCTTCGGATTTTGGGGAGACAGGGATGTGGTGGCCGTAAAAGGCTGAGACCCCATTCTATTCCAAAGGGGGTCTGGGATCCCCAAAAACTGCAGCCCAAAGACATAGACAAGGCTCATTAATTGGACATTTGTGTTGGGCTAGACCAGCTCACTTTCCGGAAGGAGCATCTTTGAGGTGTTTAGGAATCTTCCCCCTGCCTCTTGCGGTCACTCGTGTTTGTGGGAGTTGTGAGGGTTTGAATGATCCTGTGATCCCCTGCCCCTGCCTTAGTGCGGTGATCGAGTGAGGTTGACCTAGGGATCCCCATATGCCTCCTCAAGGTCCAACATTCACTAGCTCTTGGTGAAACCCGGCCCTTTAGACCCTTTGTCTCCAAGGTTAAGCTGGAGAGTTTGTCACCAGTTTTATGAGAAAAAGACCCGGATGAAAGGGTGAACAAGTCAGGTTGACTTTCTTGAGTCTTTATCTTTGTCCCTCCACTCACACCTCCCCATCATAGATTAATCATCATGACTGTTGTCCCACGGGAAATTCAGATCACAGGGGGAGCTGGTTTTAAGTTCTCTTCAGTGCACCAAGCATGAAGTCTGGGTTCTTAACAGCAGAGAAAGGTGGCCCTACACTGCACACTGGCAGGACCATCCTTTACTTTAATGATCAATTCAGGGGTGGGAGGTAATGGAATTAGATGGAAAGGGAAGCACACTTCAATGCTTAATGATAAGCTTTGCACCACTACTTATGGATGGTGATGGACGCATTTAATTTAGACACATTTCCTACCTTTCTGGGTAATACCCTGGACGTTTTATTCAGTAGGACTGATAAATCGAGAAAGGGATAAATGTTAAAACATCATGCGTATGCTTTTGATGGCCTAGTACATGATGGAAAACAATTAATTAGGCAAGAAGTACATAAAGTGAAATCCAAGGTGTCTGATCCGATTTAAAGTAAGGATAAAATTAGAAAGATTAAACAAATGTATAGGAATTGGATTTAAAAAAAAAACATTGTATAGGAATGTGTGCAAAATGATGCAAAATGATGCAGAATGAATGTTGGGCATTTTAAAAACTCTGGATGATATATATTTTTGGTCTGTGAATAACTCCATGGATGGTCTACGAGTTAATACACAATTAAATCCTATTTGGGAGGATTTGTGGGTGGCCCATTTTTACAGCTATGTACTCTAACGCCTCAATGCCCGTGGGCTGTAGTGGACTCTACAAATGCAAAATAAATTAATAAACAAGTCTTGTGACTAGGTTACACAGGATAGCTGTGAGTGGCACGCTCTTCCACATAAAATGGATAATTGGACTCTAATAATCTCCAGAGATGAGGTGTATGATCTTATTTAAAAGGCTAGTTTTCCACGTGCGATCGGTTCAAATAAATTATTAAATGTTCTTTTTAAGCCTGCCCCCAATACTTGGGCCACCATTTTGTCATTCTGTTTTAACAGTTTTTTGGCTAGGGGTTCTTTTCCCTCATCGTGGCAACGTCCTTTTGTTGTGCCAATTTTTAAAATAGGGTTAAAATCAGATCCCAAAAGTTAAAGACCCATCACAATTTTGGACATGGACGGTAAGATATTTGCATCTATATTGTTAACTCATTTGACACGTTGGGCTGAGAGTGTTGGGAGACTGAAGCCATTTCAAACGGGATTCGAATGTATTTGTGAACATTGCTTAATGGTTTTCTATTAAAATGTTTCTAACATTTAACTTGGCTGGGGAAGAAACATAAATCCATATATGGATATATGTGGCATCTATATTTCTTTCTTCTGCATTTGTTCTGGTACATTCCCAATGGTCTCCTTAAATGAATAATAGGATTGCTTACACATACGAACATACGAACATACAAGTCAGACTTGATTCTGGGGGCAATCTTTCCAGGAAAATATTTACAGAAACTGGTTTGAGACAGGGATGCATTACTCCTTGTCTTTTTAATTTGATATGTTTCTGACCTGGATGAATACTTTTCTTCCTTCCAAAATGATGCATTTTTGCTTCCCGTGTTTGTCACATGCTGATGATTTTTTATTGTTTAACTGTACACCCATTGGGCTAAAGAAGTATCTTAATATATTCACAGCATATTCTCTTTATGAGAAATCCGAATAAAACCAACATTCTTCAATTGACCAAATAAAATAAAATTGTATCATCTGATATATCTGGGGTGTCCCATCACTAGTAAGCCTAGTATATCACTTATATATATAAGTGATATGATGAAACATAGGGTGGATGCTCTAGCAAGCCAAATGGCCAAGTTGAATTATACAAATTGTACATTTTTTGTCTGCCCCCTAATGTAATATTATGAGGGTAAGGTGATTCCCAAATTACTGTATGAGGTTGAAATTTTGGGTGCTTGAATCGTTAGAAGCAAGGCTATGGCAAAGGGTGTTGAAGTTACCCAATTGCACTCCTTTGGCTGCATTACGAAATTAACTTGGCCTAAGATCACTTCAAGCTATGGCCAAATGGCATTATTTATTACTCTGTCGAAAGATCTTAGTGCCCTCTGAAAATGCTCTCTATGGTGACTTAGATCTCATTTTACAGCCCAGTAGGTAAAGATTTAAAACTCAGTTTGTTGAAAATTGTAATGGTATATTGATTAAACACGAACTGGGTATTGAGCATCTTGTGTAAAACCTTTTTTCGAAGCTTTATATAAAAAAGGTTGGTCTTATACCACGGATTCACTAGACGCATATTGCTCTCTTGATCATTTGCGCTTGGAGCACAAGAAACTGGGACCATTGGCCCCCTTTCTCTCATGTTTTCTAGCAGCCACTTACATATGTAATTCATGAGATTTAGATTGGACATCTTACCCACTAGGCATATTCTTGCTCAGAGGAAATCTTTTCCAGGTGAGCAATCTTTCCATAGATATTGTAGTGATTAACTGTAGAGAAACCATGAAGCACCTTTTGTTTACTGCCCTGCATTGTAGCTTTTCCCCTTTTGTATTCTAGTAAGCAGGTTCATGATTGAGTTTTTATTGATTGTGAAAACATGTGGCACTGTCTATTGGGTGGCTACCCTTCTTCTGTGGCTTGTGCTGTGTTGGACTTCTTGAAATGTCTAAAGCTTTCTAATGGTGAGAAAGCTTAAGTAAGTGTTCAAATGCTTTTTCTCTTCCTCTTCTTTATTTTCTATTTTTTATTTGTATTTTTTCTCTTTTTAATTTTCTTCAAATTATTGATGATAAAATGCTTCAATTGTAACAAATTGATATGATTGTCATACTGTTGTTGGGGAGAAGCTGGACCCCCACCAGGGCTGTGGGGCCCAGCAGCTATACCCTCACCAGCTATGGGAGACCCCAAAACCTCCCATATGGCCCACAGAAATGCAACAGAGACCCCAGCAGGCAGCCACATGTTCCAAACTGCGTTTATTTCTGGGCAGCAAAAACAAACAAACACTCAGAGCGTCATGCACATCGAGAGTTCAGGCGCCGTCTCCCCTGGGGCTGGCTTGCAAGCCAGCTTTGTAATCACAGTGCAGGCTGACCTCACAGAATTGGATCAGCTCCCAGAAACCTATCTCCTCCTGTTATTGGCTGCTAAGTAAAAGGTTGCCTATGTATCCCTTATAGAGAGCCTGATAATTGGACATTAGAGTTCTGCGTCAGTGGGTTGGTTTAGCTGTGCCACCCACCATTACCTAACTCTGAAATTGTTGCAGTATGAATCTGTTCCCATCAGTTTTTAGCTGAAACAGGTTTTTTCACCCCTGGGCTCCCAGTGTTCATTGGCCAGGGCTGAGCCATTCTTGTCACAATCATGTTTCAAATGGTGTGCGAATCTTTGCGAAAATATCTTTTGTTCCCAGAAAGAAAAGGAAAAAACACACTGGGCTTTGGTGCTTTGCCGTGGCTTAGTCGCAATCGTGGATCATTAAAAAATGTTTGTCTGCAGAAAGCAATCTTATCTGACTGCGCAACCTTGGCTGCTCGTGGGTTTGCGAGGAACATTGGTGAAGGCATCTGCAGCTAGTATTCAGTGAGAGAAATTAACTTGGCTGTAATTTTCCTGAAACATGGCTTTACACTGTGCAATTAGACCATGTTAATTCATATAGGCATTTGCAAGCCTTTAAACAGGGATTCTTATGTTTGTAGATTCTGATATTGCTGCATTGATTGTAATGTAGCATGGAAGTTGCACTGTTGGTGAAGTGGGTGTCTTTCAGCATATTTGTCACCCATGGGTGTGCTGGGGCCTGGTTCAAGTGATAAGTGCGCTCCTTGTTCTTTCTGCTGTTCTTCTGTATATGCGCCTGGGGTGAGGGGGCATGGGTTTGATCTCGATTTTCCCTCTTCAGTCCCCCCTCTGGTCGACTTTGTCGACCACACCACCAAGCAGCATTCGCCTCCTTCCGGTCTGCATATCTTTGTCAATTCCTTGAAGTGTCCATAATTGTTCACATTGTTGTTGATGAACAGTACATATAGGAGTGTTCTCCTTCTATGTTCCACCACACTCACTTCCCTTCGTACTTCCTCGATCACAGGGAGTAGCCACCTTTATTACTGCTGGAACCATGTCGCACACCGCTATCTTCTCCCTTAGTCCGGCTCTTCCTTTCACTATGTCTCTTATTTGCATTCCGATGTCTTCTTCTGTTGTTCTCTCACATCTTGCAACGTATCTTGATCTTGCACAATGATGCTGCGCTCTGTAGTAGTGCTTCCGTTACCACCATCAATCGACCAGCCAGTCATGATGGCATCCATTACTATGTAAATGCTAGCTAGTTCTTGGCTTTTCCTGTTCACATGTATTTTCTGCTGATCATTCTTTTGTGTGCTGGTACTTTATCCTATGTTGCTTCTGTCTCGCACGACAAGTAATCCCCCCCTCTTTTCACTCCTCTGTCTGTTTCTCTTCTTCTGTTGTTTTCCATCTTGGGTAATGTGTCATTCTTCACATCTTCCTTGGACATCACCAACAAGGGCATGCTGATGCGCACCAATGAACAGTCTCCTCCCCAATTCGGTGGTAGTTTCTCTTGAGCTTTAGATGCATGTGCTCAATAGTAGTCCATAAGCAGTGTTGTTCCTGCTCTCATCTCCCTACTTCTCTCAACCTTCTTGCATACAGCATGATTGTCCACTTCTTGTCACTGTTGTGCTGGTAACATAAGGCTGGTACCTTCACAGTATACGTCCTTCTTCATTCTCCACCCAAGTGACCATCTTTGCTCTTTTGTCTCACTCCGTTAGGTACTTATCATATTTTTGTCTCTTTTTCTTTCTTCTTCTCTCTTTTGTTTTTTCTTTATTCTTTTATTATTATTATTTTTTTTCTTTTATTTTTTTTCTCTTGCAGCTTGCTCACTGGTGCATTTGCTCGTTGTTTCTTCTCTCTCTGGTCACTTTCCACATACAGTTGTTCTCCAATTAGCTGCTTTATGTAATCATCTTCCATAGGGGATTACCCCCTTTTTTTTAATCAATCTCAATGTTGCTGTCTTCCCTTGCAATCTTCTTCACACCTTGGGATACATGGGCGTCGTGCTCTGCTGTAGTAATTTCTGTTGTAATCATTTCTCTCACGGCATATGTTAAAGAGCAATCAGGACAGCTCTCTCCAGTGGTGTCCCTACCAATTTTGTACATGTGTGCATGTTGTTGGTTACTTCTGCTATGTGTGTTATGTGTATGTTTTACTCCCTTTGTGTCTGCCCTTACTTCTCCTTACTTTAGCAGCAGCTTTTCCTCACCCACTGACGCCGTAAGTCTTCCTGCTTAGGTTAGGGAATGTTAGCAGGGGATACAGCGGTAATGCTCACTATTACATATAATTTTCAAATGACCACCCCCCATTATTTCGTTCATCATTAATAGTCCCATCATAATAATAAAAGTCTGTATTTGCTTGCCCATAACCACTTACGCTGCTGGGTCCTTGCAGCTGATGAGATGATAAAGTTGCCCGCCTGAAAATCGCAAGAAAGGTGTTAATACGTTAGTACTTGTCAGTAACCTCAAGCTCCGGTAACTAAACAATCACTAAGGGCAAAAATGAAACCTCCCCCTGGACATTTCGTTTTTTCAAAATTTCTGAATATGGGTAGGGAAAATCTTGGCCTGTTTATTCAATGGAAACAAGGACATATACTTCAGGGAAACGTGCTCTAAGGGGTCTGAGGTTCCTGATAGGGTGGGCAATTGAGTGGGGAATGCTTCACGATGGTTTAATTAGTAGGCCTCAGGGTTACTAATGGAAGATAACATTAAGGAAATTTCCTACACATTTCTAACAGCATACATACGCAACAACCTGCATGTGCGGGGAAAAAGAAGGAACAAAACAGTGTTACAGCTGTAGGTGCCCAAAATGTAATATGAAACTCAATTAAACTTTGGACATGGGTGTGTCGGTCCCTATTCTAGTTGCTAGTGTGCGTTGGACCATAGAATGGCCATATTTCCCTAACTCGGGAGTGTTCGTGCTATTTTGCAGTTCATTAAAATCTCTTGCGTTGGCCCTGTTGATCGTTGCTCCCTCGTTGCCAGGGTGGCCATCGCTTTGTAGGGCTTGACGCCTCACACATCTAACAAAGTCTGTCAGGAGGGGAAAATGTCCCACTGTGGTCCGTAGCCATTGGGTGTTAGTTGTCCATTGTGTTTAGGCCTGCCCTGGGTCCTTTATATCTGGCGAGAAAAGAAATAGAAGCGCTTGAGACCTGAACATTTACATATTCTTCAATTTCTTGACCTAACCTCTCTGCACTACTCTTGCACTATTCAGTGTCCTAGTGGGAGGAGCCAATGGTACATTTATGCACCATCCTGTCACCACCTGGTGGCATTCAATGACGGTCTGACCGTAACGTGTTGCACTATTCGAAATGTACCCGGAAAACGGGTAGGCACTTAATTTATGTGAAGATACTCATTACACACTTGGATCATATATATGCAATTTAGGTGCTAGTGTACAAATGGGCCTTTGGATCTTTATATTTACTGTGCTTTTGTTGAAAGCTATTTATAGTGCGTGCCTTTGTCCCATGGGGCATCAGGCACTGACAAGCAAAACAGGGAAACATCAGGGTGGTAAATTTGTCATATAGGGTGGCTGTGTTTCTAAATTCAGAGGATCATGTTACTTAGTTAAGATAATCGCAGGGTTTTTAAATCTTTTTTTCTATGGCTCCTCTCTCAACTTCTCAGGGCGTGTCTCGCAGTGAACTGCATGCACGTTAAGCTAGTACTAATGAAATTCGCTACCAATTATTCGCTACCTGTCCCTCCCCCCTCTTGTATTTATTTATTTATTTATTTATTTACTTCCTCCTTTCTTTCAAACCCAACCATCACAATTTACTCCCATGCTCTATATCCCACCCCATGTCCACTTGTTAAACCCTACCTACTCTGTTAATTACTCATTTAAGTCGAGTATTTTATCACTCCACTACTTCCATTACTGTTAAATTTAAACAATGTATTTTTCCCCCCATTATCTGCTCTCAAAATTTAATACAACCATTATTCTCCAGTTCTTGCAGCAATGACCTCTTTCCCTATGTGTGTTGGCTAATGCATTTGTGACAGTGCTGTGTTCAAAAGCGCTAATGGCATTACTACTTGCACTGTGTTATTTTGTCGCCAAATTGAGTCTGTTGGGAACATGGATCATCCACCCTTTACCTCTATTCCTCTCCTCCCGTGGTGAACTGTCAATGAAATGTACGCCCCGCCTCAAGTGCACCCTCCTCCACCTTGTGTGTCTCATTTAATTGATGTGTTATTCGTGTATGCATGAGCCCAGTCTCCTCGCTGAAAGATGTGTGCTCAGAATGTAGCTAAATGTACCCTCTTGTTATGCGCTATCTCTATGAACCCCCCTCTGTACCGTGCACCCCCACTATTCTTAAACAATCTTCCTTACTTTCAACATGTGTATGCCTGGTGTTTAACAAGTTATGGCTTTCTCTATTAATAAGGTGGTCATATCCACATCGCTCATGATGTCACAAATGTCTCTTCCGTAATGCATGGCCTAGTCACCCCACTGTCACCGAGAAAAGAAAATATTTTGATACCTATCACCACCCCTATGCAATTGTCCTCTGCATTATTGAGTGTGTGTGTGTGTCGGCGTGCTTCTCGCCCGCTCTGTCGGGGAGGTGGAGCATGAGTGTGTGGCAGAGTGAGTCAAATCAAGTTTGTCTTGGGCTGTCCTATTAAGGGTAGAATGTCAATCTATGTCCTTTGAAAGGTTTGTTCCCCATTAGGAAGACCCCTCCCAGTCATGTAACCGGTACCGTTGCAATTGTGTCAGTGTTCTGTATGGGTGCTGGCTGCTGTGCAGTGCCCCTGGGTTGTGATGCTTGTACGTCCTGGGGTAGTGGTGCTGTCATTTGTTGTGTCTGTGTCTGTACATGTAGTAGTGACTTTCCCTCCATTTGTGCTTGTGGTGTCTGCTGAAATGATCCCGTCCTGCCCCATGTATCCTCCCCACATGGGCAATACATATTGTGGTGGTTGTTGATACTGCTATTGTGATGCTTGAGCGTGTGTGTTGAGGCTGTTTTTAACTGCCCCTCCCATTTCATACTTATTTATTTTGTGCCGACTTGTCCTCATCTCCCTTTCTCTGCCTCTGCGTTTTTTTTTTAACCGTCTTCTCTTGCCACAATCTACAATGCACACAGTCAATGTCTAGTGCGCTATACTTCCTGCCTCCCTTCCATACCCCATGCATGCTGCATCACCCCCTACTGATCCTCTATCATGTTTGGCTGCGCTCTCGTTCAGTCCTTCTCTCCTCCTCCCATCACTTCCTTTCTTATTCCAGTGCAACCCACTCACTGGCCACTTTTATCGCCCGTTCATCCTCCTGCTTTTCTACCCATTCCCTTGCCATCTTCCCCTTCTCCACGCTTTTTTCCCATAATCTCCCTCTCATCCTTCCTCCTCCAATCCCTTTCTTGCCTTTCCAGTTCCCCCTCTCTGTTGCTATTGTTACTCCTTGCACCCCTCACCCGTTATCTTCCCTTTAAATTTAATTCCTCTGTACCTGTGCCTTCAAATCTGCTTTCATGCACTGCAGTCCTCCCTTGCTCGCTCCTGTGCTGCTAGTGGGTTGTTCTGCACCTTCCTGTTTGTTCTCTTTAGTGTATTGTTATTGTGTGTGTGTGTGGTGTTTAAATGTCCTTTTGCTGTTTTCAGTCCTCTCATGCAATTCATTCCTTGCTTACCATCTGTGTCATCAAATATTACACTCCCGGAGGTGCAGAAGGGTGAGTCCCCTCTTCCCTCTGCTCGTGCTGGTTCAGCGTCTGCTGATGCCTCGCCACTTCCCTTCCCTTCATGCACACCGTTCAACTGTAGCCAGGTGCTTTTTCCCCAGCTTCTTTCCTGTGTAAGTGCTATGCATGTGTGTCATTAGCGATTGCTGCACGCTTCTGGAGAAGCTGTCTATGGGCAGCCATGGTCTTATTTATTTACCTTCAGTATTTTTGAATCTTTGCACACTATGTTTTACTAACTTATTTTGGCATGGAAGATGTGTGCTACACAACAGGTGAAGGGGAGTCATTTCTCTATTGTGTGATACCTTTTACCTCACCTCAGTTTGAAAATTTCGATAGTCGGCTGTTCAGGGAGCAAAAGTTAGAAGATAATTGAACATATTTTCAATTTCTGTGAGCCTTCTTGGCTCCGCACCTTAGCTAGTGCACTCCACGTGCAGCCCAACCATTGCCTTCTCTGGCACACCCCCACAATCTTGCGCATGTGTCTTCCACACACCGCCTCTGGGTCACCTCTTCTTCTTTTCCAAAACCACACCACCATCTCCTCACCATCAAAATCGGTATCCTATGTATCAATCTAAAGGTGACATCACCAAGCTAAAAACACAATATAAATGAACATACAAATGTGCATACACAGAACAATAACCCATTGCTTCCAACCCCACAAATATCCCAAAATAAAACCCCACAATCCCCACAGCTGTCTTCCTGTTTCAACTGGAACAAGGTAAACCACAATAAAACTCTTATAATTGGACTGCGCACACTGCGTCGCCTCACGTGTGACACGCCCCTCACCAGGGGAGCCTAACCAGTCAATTATTTTCCGCACTCGGGAACCATCTAGCTACCTCCTGCGGGGAAACATCATCCACTCACTGAACTAAAACGCTCAATTAGCAGGGAACCTCATCCACTCATTGATCTACAACGTCAATTCATAGGAAATCCACACCCCCGTACATGAAATCGCCATCCGGACCAACCAGCGCGGCATTCCTTTCTATATGTGGGGAGTCACTACCCCACCCAATATCCTCATAAACACAAGAAGGGACCACAATCACTGCTCCAGTCCCAACTACAATTCACGTGCCGATCATCACCAATGCGCCGAATTTTGCGACAATGTACAATCACCCAGCACCCAATTTACAATGCCTCCCCCCAGTTTCTACCCAACAAAATAACTTAACATTTCTGCAACATACTGATCAACAATACATTATAATACTTGAAACATTTCCCCCCCTCAAAGTCCATGTTGCTGGTTGACTTACATTTCCTATGCTGCACTGGCACTTGCTCTGCTACCGGACATCCCCTCAAGGCGCTTCACCGGACCCTTTCTTCTGCAGGGCTCTCACCTGCCCTCAAGTGGGGTATTTCCAAGTGGCCCCCGATGCCTTTAGCCGGTTACGTGTTTTCCGGTGGTCTTCAGGTGCAGGCGAGGGTCCCACAGCTTCCTTGAGTCGGCGGCAGGGAGTGCAGGCAGTGCTCATTCACCCATTTCTTACAATAAGCAATGAGACTCACAGAGGGCACCAACTTGTTGGGGAGAAGTTGGACCCCCACCAGGGCTGTGGGACCCAGCAGCTATACCCTCACCAGCTATGGGAGACCCCAACACCTCCCATATGGTCCACAGAAATGCAACAGAGACCCCAGCAGGCAGCCACATGTTCCAAACTGCGTTTATTTCTGAGCAGCAAAAAAAAACATGCAGAGCGTCGTGCACATCGAGAGTTCAGGCGCCGTCTCCCCCGGGGCTGGCTTGCAATGGATCAGCTCCTAGAAACCTATCTCCTCCTGTTATAGGCTGCTAAGTAATAGGTTACCTATGTAACCCTTATAGAGAGCCTGATAATTGGACATTAGAGTTTTGCGTCAGTGGGTTGGTTTAGCTGTGCCACCCACCATTACCTAACTCTGAAATTGTTGCAGTATGAATCTGTTCCCATCAGTTTTTAGCTGAAACAGGTTTTTTCGCCCCTGGGCTCCCAGTGTTCATTGGCCAGGGCTGAGCCATTCTGTTATAATTATGTTTCAAATGGTGTGCAAGTCTTTGCGAACATGTCTTTTGTTCCCAAGCCTTTAAACAGGGATTCTTATGTTTGTAGATTCTGATATTGCTGCATTGATTGTAATGTAGCATGGAAGTTGCACTGTTGGTGAAGTGGGTGTCTTTCAGCATATTTGTCACCCATGGGTGTGCTGGGGCCTGGTTCTAATGATAAGTGCGCTCCTTGTTCTTCCTGCTGTTCTTCTGTATATGCGCCTGGGGTGAGGGGTCATGGGTTTGATCTCGATTTTCCCCCTTCACTGTATTATTGTATCTAGAAATGTAGTTTTGTAAAGGTTGAATGTTATTTAACCAAAAACAAATGAACAAAATATTTTTTTTACAAAAATATCTCTCTGGTTACCAGGGTAAAGCGATTTCTCCAGCACCTAAAGTGAACATGATAATCAGGTCACCCAGCAGATAGCACTCAAGACAGTGCTTAATTTGTTAAAAAATAAAAAAAAGCCAGGGCTCACAATGCTGATTGTGAGACTGCCAATTACTACCACTCACGACACCACCCAATACCACTGCATGTGCCATCCATTGTCATCGCAGGTGGGGCACAATGCCACTGCAAGCCCCAACTCCAACTACTGTATTTAACCTACCTGTGCGGATCACAGGTCTGCTGGAGGTTGAATATACACCAGAATACGATTAAAACCAGTGTCAGGTTTAAGTTTGGGCACGTGTTCCGTCTGAGAACTGACCGCGGCAAACTGACCAAAAAAAAAACCAGACTGAATGCGATCAGTTCTAAGATGCTGAAACACAGTCAAACCAAGCTACTTCCCCACTTACCTGATTCCCGTCGCCCGGCAACTTCAGTCCGGCAGCGTCGAATCCGTCCCTCTAATGCGGGTCTGCTCCGTCGCTGCAGAGTCCTTTTTTCTCTTTTTTTACCATCCCGCCTCCTATATCGAGGAAGCGGGGAACACCCCCGCAACCCTCAAGGCCAATACACACCGATCATGGAGAGCGGGGGACAACCCTGCAACCCCCACTCCCCATGATCAGTGTGTATTAGGCAATTTGTTCAAAAATATTCGGTCAAATGGTACAGCCCAAATTCAGTCAAATGTACCATTCGGCCAAATGTATTGGAACAAATCTACTAATACCCAGGTTGACTGTAACGGCTGCCCTGCATGATCACTACAGAATGAAAACTTCCAATCTAATGATGATAAACTGTGAACACGAAGCTGGAGGCATTGTGTTGTGCTTCTTTTAACAGTCCACTGCAATGTGTGCCAAAAGCCACTCAATTTGAAAGACTGAATCACATAACATTTTCCAACTTTTAAAATATTACAACCGAAGCAGGCAGCGTACTGTCCAGTTCAAGTATTACACAATTTGACTAACGGCTGAAGCACAAGACAGCCATCAACATGCAGTTCCATATGCTGGGGCTGTGCAGTGTGCAACATAGCAATCCAGTTTTAAAAAAAAACATGCAATGTGGCATACTACCCTACCCTTAGCAGGGCAAATAATTCCAACTCATAATCTGACCCAACTTGCTGCTTTCACATATGTTGGTGGATGCAAATTGTGCCTCGAACATGAGTTCACTTATAAATTGCTGCATTCGTGTAAAATGAGTGTATTCGATCAAGCACTTCTCCTGTGCACCAGACAAGACCCCAGAGTACTGCAGGTATTTGGCTTTTAGAAGGCTGTGCAAGATTATTTTTTTACCGCTCATGTACAGGAACCTTCAACTGTACTGTTTTATTCAGATTAATATCTATAGTTGTGAAATAAAAATATAATTAGTGGTACCTGGATTGTGTGCTCCTTTGTACTGTATGTTGCACTTAACGCGCCTCTCAGCTGCAGGGAGGTGTTGCAAATGTGTTTGTTCCATACGAAAAGAAAACCCAGTATTAAACAACTGTACAGAAGGCATTATTGCCTTTTATGAGCAGATAAACGTGGACAGCTTTGTGGCACAAACTGAAGACTGAACAGAGGCTGATGCACGTACAAAGCATACAAGCAAGTCATCTATGCACTCTTCTTGCCGAGCTCCTCTCTCTCCTGCCCTCTTTCCTCGAAAGATAGCCCTATATTCTACATTTGTTTTCCGGAAGTTTAATATAGAGCTGACCTGGAAGGGAAATCCATATTCTGGATTGTTGAGTCCAGCAAAGAATGACTGCAGCTTATTTCCCCCCGAATTGCGTGTTTATTATTTATTATAATATAAATAATAAATTATAAATAATAATTATGCATTTATAATAATGTATTATTATTATTATTTAATATATATGGCAAGGTTGGCGCCAGGCACAGAATGTAACAATATTGCTACAAACAAATGTTGCTTGCTTCCCTCGTGGCGCTCCGGTCACTTGGAATGACCTTTGCTTACAAATATATTTACTTTCTAAAACTGCTCAGTACATGCTCAAAACACTAACCAGTTTTGGAAAGTAAATTGTAATTCATCAAACAAGGTAGCAGACTGTGCCCCATACCTCCACGTGATAGGGAGAGTTGTGTATTTATGGCTTACCGTATGTTGCGTGCATGGCTGCCTCGAGCTACAGTCAAGTCTGTGGCGGGACAGAAACCTCACTGCCACTTTCAAAACGTATGGGAGTGTGCTCACTAAGCAGATAATAGAAACGTCTGCACCAAGTAGGCGAGTTAGTTAGAATATTTCATCATTGCGCCATTGTAGGAAGCAGTGGTCGAATTGTACGAAAAGAAGTAGTGGTACTTTGTTCCCGGCTGAGCTGCCCCTGCTCCCCACAAACCCTATCGCCACGTTCCCAACCATGCACAACCCAAACCCTCAAACAAACACACCTGCTGTTTAAGTGAATGTTCAGTGCAGTGCACTGAAGTACAAGCTTCAACTTCTTCCTACACTTTTATTATAAAACGAAACCATTCCGGAATAGTTTCTTTTTAAAATAAAAGTATAGGAACTGTAAAACATTGTTTTTAAAGTAGAGGGCACCGCTCCCGCTCACTTCAACCACTGGTAGGAAATGCTGGTGCTCAGCCCCGCCTCCAAATTATGTGCCGGGCCTGAGCACCGCCAAACACCAGCACAAACTAAGCACTGAATAAGTATTGAATTCAGATGGTAAGTGACCAGGCCTCGTTTCTCAAAACTCATGCTACATGTTCCCTTCTTAGCTGCATCTGTTTCACCACAAATAATGTTTCTATGATGCCAAAGCTCATGTCTTTCTCCACAAATAATGCTACTTTACAGTATGAATATATGTGTGCCTTTGTGTAACTTTGCAGCTCTGTTTTGTTTCCTATTACAATAAAAGGAATTGTTGTTTATGCATCCACTTTCTATGCATATATTTCAAATGTTCCTTTGTGTGGATTCAGCTAATGGAAAATGTTCCTGTGAGCGGGATTTTGTTAACAGCTCTTGCCTTTGCATCCTTTTCTGTACAGTCAAAGCAAAGCTAAAATAATGAATAATTGAATTGTAACTAGACCTGCCCAGTGCTGGGGGAGTGGACGCAATTTCAGACTTGAGCAAGGAATTGTCCGCTAGTGTTATTTACACTTGATTTTTGCCTTTATTTATTCAGGCCTGGGATCAAACCTCCTTTAGTTCTATCTTAGTTTATGAGGATAAGATTGTATGTACTGGGGACAGCTCCAGACACACAGTATAGTTTGGAGCTAAATTGCTGTTTGTCCTTTCAGGCTCTATCTGCTGTGATATCTATGAATTCCCGTAATTCAGACCATCAGGCTATCAGTCTATGGCGTGTAACTTAAATCCTTAAAATGTATGAAGTGCATCTTTGTTTTATTTAGCACAGCCCGCTTTGGGCTCACGGAAATCTCGATGTAAAGCTCTTGGGTTCGCCACTTAAGTTCCATTTCAGGTTTTCATTTCTCCTAACCCAAGGGATTAACTCTTTGTTCAATCAGCATTTTATTGGTCAATGTGTACCCATTTTACAAGCACTTGTGAATTTTGGTGCTTGACCATTAGGGTCACCATTTTGTCTGCAGCTGACCTTTTCCTTTTGGTTTTAGTTAGCTCTCCAAATACCCTTTCCCGAGTTGGCTATGGGTCACTTCAGGGGTGCCATCAATTAAGAAGATGTGAGACTGCAAATTGACCCATCCCTCTATCTACCATTCCTATCCAGAACAGATAGGAGTTTAAGTATGCTTCGCATGTGGTGTAGCTGTGAATTAAGTGGGTGATTTCCTAAAACCTAAGCAGGATCTGTATGGGTGGCCTGTTTCATTACCAGGTAGTGAGTCGGGTCTCCTAAACCCTTTCCTCCTCGTGTAATAGGTCCTCAATGCACTGCACCCCCTCCTTTTTCAGAGCAGAGAGGAATTTATATGTATTTATTGGTGTTTCAATTCCTGTTTGTCAATGAATTGCTGTGACTTCCCTGAGTTGTTTTGCCTTGTCTTTTAGACTGACCGTCGGGATTATTTCCCGATTCTCCAGGAGGCTCTTTGGTTATCAAGGGCTGCACTTCTGGCAAGCCCCCTTGCGTGTTGTCTTCCAAGTGCTCTGGTTGGTAGCAGCTACACCTGACTGAGTTCTGGAGAAATTGACAATGGGGGTCATTCCGAGGTTGGAGGTAAGGGATTACCGGCGCCTGTAAGGGCACCAATGGCGGTAATCCCTTACCTCCGTATTCCGAGTTCCCTTTGCGGGTCCCTCTTTACCTCCTGCTTTTAGCAGGAGTAAATTACGGGACCCGCAAAGTGACCTTGGAGTAAATTACGGCACCGTAATTTACGGTGCCGTAATTACCTCCTTCCCCATTCCCATTGAGCCCTATGGGGGCAGAAATGGGGATGGGGAAGGGCTATGGTGAATGGGGAATTACCGGTCCATCCAACCTTGGAATGGACCGGAAATTACTCCATTCACCATGCCGGTATTCCATGGAGTAAATAGCTCCATGGTTGCCAACCATGGAGCTATTTACTCCATGCCGTAGTCCTAACTCGGAATGAGGGCCAATGTGTTTGATACATCCTATGCTTCGCGCGGTGTTGTCCAATGGGATATACTATTGCATTTCTTTTTAAAGGGCAAGACCAAAGCATTTTGCTAGGGGCCTGCTTGTGAAAGCAGATGTCTCCCAAATGAAGAACCACCTCATAGAGTAAGGTCTGTGACGAGTGAGACTTGGATATGGAGTAATTATGACGGGTAAGTAATTGGGCCAATTTCATGGGTGACCAAATTGCTAGTCATTTAGAAAGTGCAGCAAGTCAATTCATTGTAACATTCTCATGTAACTTACTTACTGAGTTATAGTTCTCGCTCTACAGCCTAAAGCCACTTCAAGGTGCTGGAGGCAAGTGTGAGAGGTGAAAAAAAACACAGATATTATATCTAGGCTAATGAAACTTCATTTATCTTTCTTTAAGAAACAAGAGAATAAAAGTTAGGCCTTTCATTAAGAACAATGCTGCCTGTTGGTTCAATTTAGAGACAGAAGGCTTTTTGGGACAGTTTTGATTGCAGGGCCTGCCTGAGCTGAATGTAGTTATCTTTAAGTTCGAGCTCAAAAGGAAAGCCCTCCCGAGGTTTTGGTCCATGTGTCCCTCCCCACATTTGGCATTTTTCTCATGCATGCATGTACTGGAAGCACCTAATAGCTGCATAGCAGCAGAGCACTATGCAATGGTGGAGGGTGATTCCATATCATGTGCATGCTTAAAGGGCCGGAAATGATCCAAGAACATGCAGATTGTAGGTGTGGCGAAGGGGACAGACGTTGTTGCAGTCCTATAGGGTATGCAGAGCCTGGGAATTCTTTTTTGGGAGCCGCTAAAGTGTTCCTTGAAGAAATATATGTTCTGTTTTTTTCTGAAGGGCAGGATAGATGGGAAGTTTCTCATCTTTGGAGGGATGTTGTACAGCGTGTGAAGACTTGCTTTGTGGAATTATCTTTGGACTCTTTTCATAGAGGATGGAGCAGGCTTTAAAGAAGGTGCGGCCTTGGAGAGGGAGCCAGCACACGACCCTCGCGATGTGGCTGAAATTGACATATTTCTTTAGTGTTTGCATGAGTTGTACAGCTTTCTGTCGGATGTATTTCAGCGGAGGAAGGAACTATCGCAGTCACCAGCAGTAAGAATTACTAGCATCCACAGCGCGAGAAGCAACCAATCACGTTACTCGAATCGCAGGCTGAATACCACAATCTCAGACTGTATTCTGAGCAGCCAGATGGCTGCGTCCCCCTGCCCGCCATCTTCCCCCACCCTCCCTTCCCCTCGGGTGTCCCCACCCCTAAACCCCACTTACCTGATTCATGCGGCACCACCCCTGCTACTGCTGCTGCTCCGTGTCCCTGCTGCCCTCCAGGGAAATGGAAGAAGGGCTCTGCATGGAGCCACGCCTTCCAGAGCTACAATGGCCATCTTAGGTAAGTATTTTGTTTGAATAAATGGGACGCCACGATGCATCCAATTTATTCAAACAAAATACATTGCTATTATCACCCGCTCGGGGGAGGAATGCTTCTGCGACCGGTAACAGCACCGGGGCAAGATGTTAAGGCCTGAGCAAACGTGGACCCCAGGCCTTTAATATCAGGTAAAACCCCCCAAATGCATGCTTATTGCTTAAATAAGGTCTTGGCCGTGCTTGGCTTCAATTGCTTGCATGAAATCCAATCTCGGATGAAGGCAAGGTCATCTTTAATTCAGTGAAGTTTGTTGATTGCTGTCACGTTCAGCTATTACTGAGTGTCAGACTGTTGCATGTTGAAGTTGTGGATTCCATGTATAACATTTCAAATGTGAATAAAGACCTTTGTAGAAAGTGAAATGCAGTCATTGATTGTTCAAAAACAATTAAAAATATAGTGCTCTATTTAAAAAAATGTTTGCTATAATATTTCCTAACAGGAAACATGTATGCCTGTGTTGGCTATTTCGTGCAAAGGACCTGCAGCAGCCAACTTGCAAATGATTACAGATGTTCGATGTATTTGGCTGTTATTTAAGAACATTGAAACAAGTTCAAACAAAGTATATTTCGCTAAGCATCCACCATTTAATTAGATTTGACAACACAATCATTTTTTGAACTAGCGAAACTAGCAAAGCTTCAACAATTTAAATAGGAAAATGCGTGTTGAACATGTGGCATTTTCACTAGGTGTTCTCTCACTCCAAAGCACTCTGGGTAGCAGGAGATTCTCTGTCTGCATTCCTGTGTCAGGTGTGGCTATTTCTTGCTGTCAATCCAAAAAGCAGGAATGCTGGCTCTGTTACACCCACTGTCCTCCTGTGCCACTGACAAAACACACACAGTACAGCGAGCGAGTTAATACAAAAATGCGCAGGAAATAATTCAGAAGAAGACGACAACAGCCTGTAAGCAAAGTAAAAGAAGAACGTGTTGCTAAAGCTAACGCTGCTGCTCACATGATAAAACAAACCAAAACACACAAACATGGTTCAGTGGGTACCACAGTGTTCTCGAAACGATACGTTCTGATCCTGTTTCAGAATAGGGGCCTACTTGGAAGCAATAGTTGTGCTCAACAGTGGTGGCCTTTGTGTAGGAACAGGATAAGCATTTTCCTGGCACTGCCATAATCATACTACATGTAATACGATGGCAACAGGTGGCAAATGGTGTCAGTATCTGGGCATATGAAAGCGGTGTCTTGCAAATGCTACCTCTGGGAGGGCCAAAACTGCTGGCTGTGTCAATACGTGTTTACAAAGTGGTTCAACACAAGGATCAGATGCAAGAACATTACACAAGGGTGTTCCTAGTGGTTTTAGTTAAAGATATATACACCAAATGAATCCATGCAGGGAAACCTTTACATGGATTATTCAGAAGGAAATCTGAAATGCATTCAATATTTTCTTCATAGAATCTGTGACTCTAATTCAACAGACAATTCAAAATTGACGAAGTGTATCATATGATCAATAATTGAGTTAGTGTATTCGTGCACATGATATTTGTGCTACTGTGCAACAACATGTATTCAAAAATACAGGACCAAGAAAACTCAAATGGCAAGGAGAAAACGTCATATCGTTGGCATACAAGATTAAACAGCTGTCTAACAGAGTTCTAATCTAAACTAAACTCTTGTGGGAGTGGTCCATATACACAACAAAGGAAATATGGGTCAAACAAACATTCCTGCATAGATCAATAGGCAGGATTAGTTGGCTGGCAGGGTCAACGTCTAGAAGGCATGCAGGTCAATGAATATGTGGCATGCCTAATGGTACCGAACGTTTCGGCGAAGCGGATAATGAGCGTGCCTTCGCCAGGACCAGTTATTCAGGGAGACCCTATTCAGAAAACAACATTCCAAAAGATGATAAGGATTACTAAATGTGCCGGTAATGTAATACTGCAGAGACTAGCGTAATCTTTAACAAAGTTGTGATGTCACTCACCAACTATCAAAATGGTAAGTGACATGAGTTGCCACGCTGTAGAATCAAGTATTTCATAAATGTCTGATAAATATAGACACCATGCTCTTTCCCTGAAAATACAAAGGCCCCGATTCATAGAATCTAGCGCAGAAAAAGGCGCAAGCCCCGCATGCCGAGAACGAGCATGCGCCAGCCGTGGTGCAGAGAAATAATTGCGCGGCACACGTATTCATGGATTTCCCGAGGCATCAGTAGCCATGGCACAAGCAAGAAACATCAAGCTATGCCAGTAACGCTGCCAACACGCCCCCACACGCAGTAAAAAGCAAGCGAAATGGCTAACAAGGCGCTAACACCCGCGCCCTCCCTGGGCCAGCATACAGCCCCCTAGCGAGATCACGTGAAAACCCAGCGCGATCCCCATGTGCACCCCAAAGTAATCGCGCAAAAACATCTCGCAATCCCTGACCACAACCCAGCAAAATCGCGTGAAAACTGAGCAAGTACCCTGGTCGCACCCCAGCGTAATCACATGAATACACCTCGCAATCCCCGTCCGCACCCCAGCCAAATCGCATGAAAACTCAGCATGTACCCCGGTCGCACCTCAGTGTAATTGTGTGAAAACACAGCGCGTACCCCGGTCGCACCCCAGCTTAATCACAAGAAAACTCAGCCCGTAACCCAGCTGCACCCCATCCAAATCACGTGAAGAATCAGCACATAGCCCGGCCTCACCCTAGCCAAATCTCTTGACAACTCACTGCGTACCCCGGCCGCACAACAGCCAAATCATGTGAAAACTCAGCACATAGCCCCGCCGCACCACAGCCAAATCGCGTGGAAACTCAGCGCGTATCCCGGCCGCACCCCAGCCAAATCATGTGAAAGCTCAGCATGTACCCTGGCCGCACCTCAGCCAAATCATGTGAAAACTCAGCGCGTATCCCGGCCGCACCCCAGCCAAATCGCATGAAAACTCCGCACATACCCCGGCTGCACCCCAGTGTAATCGATCCAAAACACCCTGCAATCCTCAGAGCAATCCACTGGAAGCAGAACCCCTCCTGACGGAACACCCACACACCAGCCCCCATCACCCCATCCTGCAAGCAGCCCCCTCCACATGGGACACCCTAGCTCCCATCACCCGTGCCGCCACCCTGCAGGCAGCCCCCTCCACATGGGACACCCCAGCTCCCATCACCCGTGCCGCCACCCTGCAGGCAGCCCCCATCACACGGGATCGCAATCCCTGACCGCACCCCAGCCAAATTGCGTGAAAACTGAGTACGTACCCCAGTTGCACCCCTGTGTAATCACGTGAAAACACCTTGCAACCCTCGGCCACACCCCAGCCAAATCACGTGAAAACTCAGCGCGTACCCCGGTCGCACCCCAGTGTAATCACATGAAAACTCAGCGCATACCCCGGTCGCACCCCAGCGTAATCACGTGAAAACTTAGTGCATAGCCCGGCCGCACCCCAGCCAAATCGCGTGAAAACTCAGTGCGTACCCCGGCCGTACAATGCCAATTCACGTGAAAACTCAGCGCGTACCACCATCGCACCCCAGCGTAATAACATTAAAACACCTCGCAACCCCCGGCCACACCCCCAGCCAAATCGCGTGAAAACTCAGCATGTACCCCGGTGGCACCCCAGCGTAATCGTGTGAAAACTCACTGCGTACCCCGGCTGCACCCCAGCCAAATAGTGCCAAAACACCCTGCGATCCCCACAGCAATCCACTGGAAGCAGACCCCTCCTGATGGGACACACACCCACCACCCCCCATCACCCCAGCCTGCAAGCAGCCCCCTCCACATGGGACACCCCAGCCCCCATCACTCGTGACGCCACCCATGCAGGCAGCCCCCACCACATGGGACAGCCCAGCCCCCCATCACCTGTGATGCCACCCTGCAGGCAGCCCCCACCACATGGGACACCCCAGCCCCCATCACCTCTCACCCCAGCCTGCAGGCAGCCCCCCACCACATGGGACACCACAGCCCCCATCACCCATGATGAAAACCTGCAGGCAGCCCCCACCACATGGGACACCCCAGAACCCATCACCCAAGCCTCCAGGCAGCCCCCTCCACATGGGACACCCCAGCCGCATCACCCGTCACCCCAGCCTGCAGGCAGTACCCTCCACATGGGACACCCCAGCCTCCATCACCCGTCACCCTTGCCTGCAAGCTGCCCCTTCCACATGGGACACCCCAGCTCGTATCACCTGTGACACCACCCTGCAGGAAGCCCCCACCACATGGGACACCCCAGCCCCCATCACTCATGACGCCATCCATGCAGGCAGCCCCCACCATATGGGACACCTCAGCCCCCATCACCTGTGATGCCACTCTGCAGGCAGCCCCCACCACATGGGACACCCCAGCCCCAACACCCATGACACCACCCTGCAGGCAGCCCCCACCACATGGGACACCCCAGGTCCCATCTCCCGTCACCCCAGCCTGCAGGCAGCCCCCTCCACATGGGACACCCCAGCCCCCATCACCCCAGCCTACAGGCAGCCCCCTCCACATGGGACATCCCAGCCCCATTACCCATGGCACCACCCTGCAGGCAGCCCCCACCACATGGGGCAGCCCAGCCCCCATCACCTGTGATGCCACCCTGCAGGCAGCGCCCACCACATGGGACACCCCCGCCCCCATCACCTGTAAGCCCAGCCTGCAGGCAGCCCCCCACCACATGGGACACCACAGCCCCCATCACCCATGATGCCAACCTGCAGGAAGGCCCCACCACATGGGACACCCCAGGCCCCATCACCTGAGCCTCCAGGCAGCCCCCTCCACATGGGACACCCCAGCCTCATCACCCGTCACCCCAACCTGCAGGCAGTCCCCTCCACATGGGACAGCCAAACCTCCATCATCCGTCACCCCAGCCTGCAAGCTGCCCCTTCCACATGGGACACCCCAGCTCGCATCACCCGTGACACCACCCTGCAAGCAGCCCCCACCACATGGGACACCCCAGCCTCATCACCCGTCACCCCAGCCTGCAGGCAGCCTGCACCATATGGGACACTCCAGCCCCCATCACCCATGATGCCACCCTGCAGGCAGCCCCCTCCAGACCGGACATCACCTGCATGCTGGATGCTGACATTGTGACACATGACTACTCCGTCGATGGCATGTCATGCACCTTGACTGCCGTGTAGTGACACCATCCTGAACATTCAGATCAAAATGTATCCTGCAATGCATACACCTGAGCCACATCCTTGAGTGTGGCAGCTTCTTAAACACAATTGCTGTCTGCAACCATCTCCCAACATACACATCAGACAAGTTAATGGTAAAGTGAGTCCCTGCTGCCCATGTGACAAAGTCATGTCAATAATCCCCATGGAGAAATTGTCACACAGTGACCGAATTAAAAGAAGCCTCAATTTGTGCCACATGAACAGACACTTGCCAGGCGTGTCACAGCCTGAGCCTCAATGAGCTACCATTACCAGAACAGAAAACATAATAAACTCAACACTGTTCCTCCCGTGTGTGAAGGATATGACATGAAATCATATCAAATGACATGTCATTCATAATGCGCCTATACACAAGTGTCCAAGGGGCAAAGAGTATGGGAGGGTGAACACAGTGAAGACAGAGAAAACGACCTTGGTAGGGCAAGAAGCATTGAGATGGCGCCAGTGCATGTGAAGTGGGGAAGGTGAAAAGTGTGGGGGAAGGGGGAAGGGGTAGTGCAGTACATGGGAGGACATCATAACAAATACAACAATTAAGAAAACAATCACACTGCAGCCAACTGGTGGCAAGTGCAAGCCGAAGTGCAGACATCAGGTGTGAAGTGCAGGTAGGGGATTGTTGGCATACATAAAAGCAGTCCAAGAGCGGGTGATGCCAGTGAGGCAGTGCGTGTATGCAAGTGGTGGGCGAGGGGACCTTGGCCCAGGTTCAGAGGGTAGCCAGGTGACCAGTGCAGATTCAGACAGGAGTTCAGCAGGGCAGAAGAGGACCTAAAGCACAAGCAAAGAGGAATGACTTCACTTCTGATTGAGTTACATGGAGACTGCTGCATTTGTCTGCCGATGTGTAAAAACAAAGTAATGGCAACATTCCATGCCAGTGCAAGATGCAGAACACCAGAGAAAATGATACCTGCACAAACACATACTGGTGAAGGGCAAAGCCCGACATGTGCGCTACACAGCATCAAGCAAATCCTGGGCAAATATTGTCAACATGTTACACTCCCTAAGTCACCCCACCCACCACCTCACAAACACAGAGAGGGCCAATACACAGTGATGCTGCACATGTGAAAGCAAATGCCACTTGACCGAGCACACCAAAACTCCTCATTCACACTCATCCACTTGTCAGCCCCATGTGTACATTCACCATGCAAATGGAAAGCAAACATGACACATGCATGCAAGTAAGCACACACATGACCAACGATGGTCAGTACCAGGGACACCAAACCGACTAACAAAGCGGCATATTGCCAAAATAAAATTCAGAGAAACAATGACTGTGAGTAAACACAATACATGATTTTGTACAGTCGTACTATGTTCATACACACTATAAATACAATTGCAAAATATGTACATGAAGAAATCAAAACAATAAACAAATGTCCAAATAAAATTGCAAAATATGTACATGAATAAATCAAAAGAAAGAGAAAATGTCAAGGTCCATAAATGTTCTCTCCAATAGCAGCAAAATGAGAAAATAAAACCATTACTGCATGGTGAACACAAAATTATAAAAACCAAGCAAACTATGCACAAACAAACATGGAGTAAAGTCTAAAGTGCGCTCCAAATAATAAAATATATAAAAGCAAACCCACACATGGAGAACTATGTACAAAAAATAGGAGTAAAGTCCAAAAGTTCCAAATAAAAAATAAAGCCAACGTAAACTTATATCTAAATAACTATTTACAAAGGCAGCGGGTTAGTCCTTCTTCTCACCATTCTCCCTCAATGTTTTGGCCAGGGCATCATCGTACACTGTGTCCAGTTCCCCTAGGTGGGCCTCCGCTCTCACCTCGAGGGCTTGCAGGGACTCCATCATGGTCCTCTCCATCCCCTCCCACTCTCTGCAAGTCTCCTCGCGTACCTCAGCCTGCCTCTCTGCCCTTCGCAATGCTATCTCCGCCCTGGCTATGGTGAGTCTAGCCTTCTGAGCCCGCTGCCTCTCTGCCCCGATTTGCTGCCCATACCGCTCCAACACGGAAGACATCCTTATACGAAGGTCCACATTTGCGTCATGCCTGACGCCAGGAAACCTGTCCCCTTTTGATGGTATGCCCTGAGTCACGAAGCCTCCTACTCAGAGCATGCTGCTGCCTTATTGCCCAGTGCCTGCATTGCCTGTCCAGCCTCTGGGCTGATGAAATTACCCGAGGGCGCCTGGCACGTGCCCTGCTCCTGGGCGCCTGCTCTCCCTCCATTGCCACGGCTCCTGTCGTAGACTGGATCAGCGTGCTGACCACCTCAGCTGAGCAACGTTGACTCCCAACTCAGGCAGGGATGTGATCTCCACCAGATGGACCGACGTGGGTTGGACAGGTACACAGGGGGCCCTGGTGGTATCTGGGGTGGAAGGCACCAGGAAGGACGATTGGGGCCCAGAGGAGGAATACAAGGAGGGTGTTTATAAGTGGCGAGCCCACGCACCCAATTCGAGACCAAGAACGTAGCTAGCCAGGTCAGGAGACGCCAGACCTCATTGTGATGATGTGCAAGCCCACGATGGTAAGCCTGCACATCATCACAAATGATGGCTGTACGCTTTGCTACACCGGCTAGCAGGGGTTCCACTCTGTCTCAAATGGCGAGATCTACAGGCATCGGGGTGTCGCCTTAGGTGGAAACATCCGACACCTGTGGATGGGTCCGGCCTGGGGCAATTCAGTTGATGCATACTGGTGCAGGCGCTTGCCCAGGGGCAGGAATTGGCACAGGCACCTCCACTGTGACCTGCACTGCCTCCTGCCCCTGAGTCAGAACTGCAACAGTCATGCCCACCTCACCACCCCTGCCGTTCCCCATGGTGGTGCTGATACGGCTTCCTCCTCCTCCTCCCCCACCAACCTGGAGGCCTCCCCAGCGTCCTCTGCAGTTGATTGCCCCTGTGTGACCTCACCTGTCCCCCTTGCTGCTGAGGAGTCCACGTCCACCTTCACTCTCTTGGACCTCCTCTCAGCAGCTGTGGCCGATGTTTGAGACGCGGCACCAGTCTTCTCGCTCCCCGATGATGGTGATGTCAGGGGGCATGATTGGGCCGTGTGTCTCTGCCTAGTGGAGGTAACCCTACTGCCTTGCTCCACAGCACCTTCTCCGCCCTCTTCTTCCAATGCCTCTGTGATTAAAGAGACATAGGACACAAACATCAGGGTACTGTACCTATGTGTGTTTGCCTCAAAACATATGCACATGAAGTACGCTGCCAAAGGTCACAACCATCATCACCCTTCACAACACACAGGTACATGCAATGTACATACATGCACATACAGGCACATACATGTCTGTCCTTCACAACAGAAAATCACATCCTTGGGCATGGCACTGTCACCGCCTATAAAGTGTGCATGCTACACACACATGTGTCATGGCACATACACATGTCATGCACACACCTCACCTGACAGTCCTGAAGCAGTGCACTGAGCTATCACATCAGAGTCCCCTCAACATCAACCAGTCAACAAGAGTAGTGCACACGTTGAAATGCACCAGTTACATCCATCCAGGAGTGATGGCCAGTCACACAGTCACATATACATATACACCATGCCTGTTCATGAAGTTGACAACAACACCCATGCGTCACACCTCTCACACGGGCACGTCTCACACACATGTGAAAAACCATGTGCACATCATAATATGCTGCAGTACAACACATTTGCTAAAGCAACACCGTTGGAATCACTCATGCTTCATTGAAGACATGTGCAGTACTGTTTGGGACATTCACACAGGCATCCGTACAAGAGGCATACTTGCTGTAAGGCCAAGGTGCACACTCCCACCATACATTAACATGCACATGCACAGTGGAGGACATCATCACATGGATACTCACCTGACGACTCCAGACAGTGCTGCAAATCGCTGACCTGGGTGTGCAGCCGGCCCTGGCACCCCACTTGGTTCTCACCAGCCTGAAGGAAGTGCCATGCCTTGTTCTGGGTACTGGACTTCAGGTCCTCCCAGCGCTTGGCCACATGGCGGTAGTCATGGGGTGCCACCTCCTCTGAGTTGATGGCACTCACAATCTGTTCCCAGATCAGCTTCCGTCCTTCCTTGCCAACTTGCGTTGAAGCGTTGAAGAGGCCATCATAATGCCCCAGGACTTGCACTACCAGGATGTCTACTTCCCTGGCTGTGAAGCTGACAGCCCTCTGCCTCGCTGCCGGGGGGTTACCCCTTGCCTCTGGAGATGTTTGCTCAGACATGGCAACCCCCCAGGCAGGTGTGAGTGGGCAAGGTGGTCCTGGGGTTGGGCTGTGGAGCGGTGGTGATAGTCGGGCATGTTGGGAGTCTTCTGAATCAACTGTGGTGGTCATAGGGCCAATGACAGGAGCACTGGCAAAGGCTTGACAGCAGGCACTCAAATTGCAGGGTAGGTGGGCAGCAGGCACACACAGTGGGCAGGCAGCAGCAGATGGATCATAGGAGGCGCTCAGGGCAGTAGGAGGCAAGTAAAATGGCTCATAGGCAGGAGTGTGTGGGTCTTCCGTGTTACTCGCGTGGGCAGCTGGAAACAGAGTGACGGTTACTTCACGCGTGCAAAATTAGCACGTACATGTGAAATTAGAGGAAAGGGCCTAATCAGATAAGTTACGTGACCCGCGCTGGCCGTTAGGCATTGGCATTCAGATTCAGGATAAAGGAGTGGGTAGGAGAACATCACACAGCTTGTGCGTGTTCGAGTGGATGGACGTGTGGATTTGGGAGATTTTTGGGGTGCCACACATTTTGTTCACTACTGTGACAGTGTGAACTTCTTATTTTGGTGCATGTCTTTTTGTTTTTTTGAGTCTAACTGTGAGTCGCGTATGCATTATTCATACTCTGGCTGCCCCTGTGTATCGCGTACCCCTATTGTTGACATCACAGTGGCTTTCGTGGACTTCGCGTATGAATTTTGTTGCTGGGTGCCGTAACGCTTTTTCTTTTCATGTGAGCTACCGAGGGTCGCGTACATGCTTTTATGATATTTGGGGTGCCTGTGCGTTACATGTCCCATTTATTTTTTCACCAGGGGTAAAATTGAGCCTTGCTGGACCATACTAGTATGTTTTAATCCCGTACCCTGCCCCCTCACTGCAATTGCCCAGGACAATTGCTTGGTGTGCCTCCCATTGCACTGATCCATCTGTACCATGGTTGGGAAGGCCCTGAGAGGGAAAGTTGACAGAGGTGGCTGAGGTGGCCAGGGTCGGAGAGGTGCAGGGAGAGCTGTGCACCACCCCCAACAGGGTCAGGGAGCTGCAGGTGATGCTGCTGTCTCCAGCACCCTGGGTCAGGGAGATGCAGGGTCATCTGCTCTCCCCTGCTCCCAGGTTCAGGCACCTGCAGGGCAGCTCCTGTCCCCAACAACCAGGGTCAGGGAGCATCTGCCGTACCTGTTGTCGTCCACCCCCAGGGACATGGACACACAGGGGCAGCTGATGCCTGTGTGTCCAAAGGGAAGGGACGGCAATGCAAAACACCTGACCTCAGCACCCTGGGTCAGGGACCTGCAGGGGCAGTGAATGACCCAACATCACTGGGTGATGCCATGGCCCAGGCCATTAGTGGTCCAGCCCCTTATGCCCTGAGTGGTCCCAGCCACACAGGGACTGCACCACCTTCCAAGAGGCAGAAGCGTACAGAACAGGGAAAGGCTCAATCCCAGAGCATGACAAAGGAGACCGCCACGGCGAGGAAGAGGAGCTTCAATGATGATGAAATCAAGATACTCGTGGACTACGTGTGTAACCACCACCGCAACATGTGCATGGGACCAGGGAGCACCAATACGCCTGCTCAGAGTATAGCCCACTGGCTGCGAGTCATGGATCACATCAACTCCTTGGGGAATGAGAGCCACACCGCTCGTGAGGTCATGAAGCGGTGGAATTACCTCAGCCGCCAAACCAAAGGGAAGCTTGTTGCCAACCTTGCCTTCTGCTAGGGTGACTGGAGGTGGGTCACTGCAGGAGGAGGAGTTCACTCCACATGAAGAGGCCATGAGCGAGTTGATTCATGTGGATTGCATTCAAGGCGTGGGAGGCATGCCAGAATACGAGCAAATGTCTGGTGAGTGAAGAAGCGTGTGCCTCCAGAATATGTGTATGCTGATTGAATGGATTCCTATGAATGTGTAGCACTTCTGTCTGCATTTGTATGATTGTCATGGGTGAACCATGTCATGGTCTACTAACTCGAGCTTAGTGTACTGCAGATTGCATACAACACATGTGCTGCACATGGCTTTGTGACAGTAGTCATCCACAACCGTCAGATACTAATACACATTTCCAGCATGCAAACACAACGTGGCACCTGGCTAGGTACATCAGTGATGTTAGTGACTCAGCTATGCCAGTAAAGTGCATGTGTCTGAGGCACATGATATTCATTGTGCACTGCATGTAGTAGTGATTCCATCCACACATGATGTCCATAGGTGGCTTCATGCTACACATACCTTCTATGCACACTGTCAAAATGCGGGATATTGTGGCGTGGGTGTCCAAGCATTTTGCAAAACTGTGCAAATCCCTGCTGCGTGTGTGGCAGTGTGTCCCTTGTAAGAAATCAGTCTGGAATCACCCATGTTGATCTGCCACACTGGAACCCCCCCTCCATGGGTGCATGACCCTGTCACTCTTGTGTGTCACTGTCCCCTTTTTCTATCTCCAAGCACTTGTCCTCACTCTCTCCACATCACACACCTGAGACACCACACACGTCTGTTGGGAATGTCTGCAGTGCTTACATGTCAGGGACATGGGATGTGGTGGCAAGTGTGCAGACGCTATGATTTCAGGGATCTTTGTACATAGTGTATGAATGCAAATTATGGCATGTTAACATGCATGTAAATGTGTTGCAGGACAGGATTGTGATGACAATTAACATGATTCTTCATGTCTTTATGTGTCCATGTGCAGTTGATGAGCCACCAGATTCAGGGGAGGAGGTAGATGAGGAACAGGAGGCTGAGCCCCAACAGAGGACCAGTGGAGGGTGTGTTGTGGCAGTTCATGAGAATCCACTGATGCTACAGACCATCCTGGGCGTGACTCAGTCCACCTCCAATGATACCAGGGCAGACGGGCGTCCATACCCGTATGCTGTCAGAGGTGAGTGCATAAAGTGATCGTGCTGATGTAGCCCGTGCGTCTGCAGGGGGTAACGGCCCCTCACAGGGCCAGTCAGTGTTGCCACGTGCATCTGTGGTGGATACGGCTGCAAGGCCACGCTCCACTGTATTAGCTTCCAGTGCTGGGACGGATGACCAAGGGAGGGATGCAGTCCTGCAGCCACAGACAGCAGCTTCACATCAAGGGCAACGCTCCCTTGGGTCCAGCAGCTGTAGGGCACGCACATGTGGCAGACGTGTTGTGGCTGGGAATAATGTGTGGGACCAGTCAATGTTGTGTGTTGCACAGCAACAGGCCATTTCCTATGAGGTGCTGGCTCAGGGCATGGATAGGGTGGCCAATTCCATGTTCTCACGAGAAACACAGGAAGCGCGCCAGCTGCAGGCATTTGCGGTCCACATGCCGCTCACTCAGGCTACACATGGTGGCCAGCCTGGTTGTACAGGGTCGAACCCACAGGGCAGCCCTGATGCAAGAGTTAATGGCCCTCAGAGCTTCAATGGAAGTGCAAGAGGCAGCCCGCAGTACACAGTGCTAACAGCAGATGGAACTGTTGAGGCATACCATCTCGGAGGAACTCTCTGCATCCTGTGAGGTGTTGCATGCAGACCTTCAATGCTTCATGTTCCAGATGCATTTATCTTAGTGCCACCTGGCTGCTGTCAAAGAGGACCAGGCCAGGGCCTTATGTGGCCTACCTCCCTTACCACCACCACCTACGCATTCTACACAGGAAGGTGGCGACAGCAGCGACAGCCCTTCCAATCCATGATAGCCCTGCGGTCCATGTACCCATGTAGATAATTATTTTTTCAACTTACACACACGTGGGTGATGACGTGCACCCTGCCCCTCCCCCTCCTGGGTGGACCCACTACCCCTTGTCCAAGCTGGTTTTTTTTTCGATTTTCAACCCCACCCGACCAGATGTTGGCATGTCATATTTTATTTTGCCCTTTGCTGCTTGTGGTCTTTGTTTTATTTGCATTCATTGCTCTTGAGGTGTGCCATTAACTCCTCAGGGACTATACATGTTCAGTGGTGTACATGCAGGCATGCCTGGTGAACTAATCTAGCATTTTTGAATGTGGGTGCACAGGGTGGCATGTGTAGGTAATCACAGCATTGTTTTTCCATGGCACATGTGTGCTGTCTCAATTATACTGCACAATGTCTGTTTTGATATGTTCGCCCATATTGTTCCAGTAATCCATGATGTGGCAGTGACTGCTTTCCCAGGTGAGCCATCCTGCGCCATTTGAAGTCCACACTCCTCATGCCCTCCGCCAGACAGTGTTGTTCCTATATCAAATTAAGGAACACACTTACTGGTGAAGGTCATGTGCGATTTACAGCACTCAGATGCCGTTATTTGGTAAGCATGTGCACTGTCTTGCATGTTGCACATGCGTCATTGTTGGTCTTTATTGATGCATGTGTCAGTTCTCTTATGTGGCCTTTAAATGCTCACATGGGAATGTGGTAATTTCATTGGAGCTCATGTTACTTTGTTACCTACCTATCTGGAAACCTGAATGGGCACATTGACTGTGCTGTGCAGCATGCCATTGTACATTTGTGAACCGGGCCATGTACTCCTTTCTGTAATTTCCTTGTTCTTCATTCTCTCCCCCCCTCTCTCTCTCTCTGGTGTGGTACACTGTACTCCTGTACCTATGCCAATGGACATTCACCAGGTTTTGCACCTGTTCTCTGTGTTGTATGCATATTTTCTTTCTGGTGTCAACTGTGATAATGTATACGCATGTATTTTGTGCTGTTAGTCTGCATTTCATTGGTGGAGTGTCTCATGATGGTGCGCATCGTATGCAAGGCAGGTGAGTTCCACAGACAGGTGAGTGCATGGCATTTGCTGACACTTTGGTGGTGTTTGCATGCGAACGGGGAACTGTGTGTATGCTCCCCCACACCTGGTCACCTGTGATGTTGTGTATGCCCCCCACACCTGGTCACCTCTGATGTTGTGTATGCGCACCCATGGTCACCTGTGATGTGGTGTAAGCCCCCTCCCCCACACCTGGACACTTGTGATGTTGTGTATGCCTCCCACACCTGGTCACCTGTGATGCGTGTATGCCCCCCATGGTCACCTGTGATGTGGTGTATGCCCCCCACACCTGGTCACCTGTGATGTGCTGTATGCCACCCACACACCTTGTCACCTGTGATGTTGTGTATGCCCCCACACCTGGTCACCTGTGATGTTGTATATGCCCCCCCATGGTCACCTGTGGTGTGGTGTAGGCTCCCCCCATGGTTACCTGTGATGTTGTGTATCCCCCGCCCCCTTTCATTGTCCTCCCCCTCCCCTCTTCCCTCTCCTCATTATCACGGCCACCTAAATTGACTTTCTGCATTTGTGAGATGCGGCCACCCTGCAACATGGGGCTAGGCAACATGTTTGTTTTGCCAAGGACTCATGTTACTGAATAAGCCTTCTGTAACAGTGGTGCGATGGTCATGGCCTGTTGTGCGCTTTATACTTGCAAATGACATTGAAAATAAATGTGGGATGGTTTATGTGCCACACAGGACATTGGATGTCTAGTTTGGCATGGTGTACTGGCATAGTCCATCTATGTGTTTCTTTTGGATAGCCAAAAAAAAAATTAGTTTAAGTTCTAAGGGATGCACACAATGTAGCACTTCCAAGGACACATTCTCAGGGTGGTTTGGTGCGCAGAGATGATTGCCCCTTTGTCGTCATTGAATGGCACCTGGGATGTGCCAGGCCTGTGTGCACTCCACAGGGGTTGGATTTTTGGTGAAAAATGTATGCCACAAGCTGGGTACGGGCAGCCTTGCCACGTGCCCTTTGCCCTTCCCTGTGCAAATGACGTGCATGTGGTTGAGGATGTGAGGGCATCACCATGTCCACCGGTACACTGAGCCATGTTGCAGCATTGTATAGGACACATGCTGCCACAATGATCCTGCACACTAGTGGTGGTGCATATAGCAACTCATCACCAGAGTGGTCAAGGGAGCGGAAACGTGACTTGAGCACTCCGAATGTGCGCTCCACTTTGCCCTGAATTGCAATATGGGCTGTGTTGTATCTTACCAGGGGTGGTGTGGCAGGGTTCTGTATTGGCGTCATCATGTAGGTGCTCAGAGAGGAGGCACTGTCCCCTGTAGAGGTAAAGATATTTGTCATTGCTTTGTATTTGTCTGTGTGTGACATGCATGCATGTGTACGGGCATTTATACCCACCAATGAGCCATGTGTTGCCATGCCTCCCAGCTTCCAGGGCCCAGTGTAGGGGTGACATTCTGAATATGAAGCTATCATGGGTGGACCCTGGATAGTTTGCATATACAGAAGTAATGAGACCCTTGGCATCACACGCAACCTGGCGTTGATGGAATGCCAGTGCTTGCGATTATGATGGATGTGCTCTGTGGCCCTAGGTGGACGCTGAGCCACATGGGTGCAATCAATCGCACCAAGCACTTTAGGGAAGTGCGCCACCTTATAAAGATCCTGGACCATGACCTGACTTTCTGCAGGTGTTCTGGGCATGTAGATGTGCCTGTGGACTGAGGGGCGTGCAGTCATGATTGCCAACACCTGGTATAGGCAGCGTGACTGCGTGGGCTGTGAAATGGCAGTTGTCCACTGAAATGACCCAGTGGCCAAAAAATGCAGTACATTGAGCACCTTTTCCAAGGGGCTCAGTGCTTGGGAGTACAGGGTGGGTGATGTAAGGTCATCCTCCCAATCCATGATCAGGTCTAATATATGATATGAGGTGGAAACCTATACCTGCCATAGACCTGGTCATGAGGCATCCCAAAAAGGCTGGTCCTAAGTAGAGAAATCCGTGCCCTGGCTAGCCTCCTCCTGCAGTGTCCCACGATCACTGCTGCAACAAATGGTACATTAATCGTAGCTGTATATGCGTGTTTGTTGTTCGAGCGCCCTTCTTATGCATTTGCTTTGGTGCGTGGTGACGCTTAGGCCAGTTTTGCGTGGCGTGCGTGTTTCCGGAATTGCGCGTCTTTTTCCGTGCGATGTAGAACCCTGTTCAATTCCATGAATATGTGTTTTTAGCACTTGTATGGGTGTTGCAAGGATTTAACTTTAGTACATCCCTCGTTACGCCCATATTTTCGCTTGTTGTTCCCCATTCCACATGTTCCGCCCCTTTTTTAGGTGACTGCGTAGAACACAATGCCCCTTCAATACGAGTCTCGCGCAAGGCATTTGTGGTGTCGCACTGATGTGTTGGACCGGCGCGGATTCCTCGCAAGTCCCTGGTAAGCCCTTGGCATTGTGTTCCATGAATATGCTCCCCATTTTACGCATTAATTATTCCTTGAATTGGGGCGAAAGAGGCATAAAATGTAGAAAAGTAGTCTAAGAGTAGGATCAGATGTAAGGACACACATATGAAATATAAATCAAGTCTCTGAAGGCACATTTGGTTAAGACATTTTTATTGCGCCAAGAGCTTATTTTTTAAGTGTAGTTAATCAATGAGTGTTCAGAAGACTGCATACAAATAACAATGTTTCCCCTTAAAACAAAGTGCTAACTATTAGAGATGAGAGAGAGTGTGAGTGTGAGTGTGAGTGTGAGTGTGAGTGTGTGTGTGTGTGTGTGTGTGTGTGTGTGTCCGTCCATAGGGACTATCATCGCCATGGGTGGTCAATCGGTGGGTACATAACCAAATAACACCCATAGGCTCTATTCTTCCTCACATCCATCTCTCTCAGATCTTCAATTACCAAAGCCAAACATTTTGGCTTATATGCAGCACGTATACCACCACTAAATAGACAAAAGTTAAAATGCTTCGTTCTCATTGGCCACAAAACATCAGTCCTGGTCTCCAGTAGTCAGTACCTGCTGCAAATAGGTAATCAATTATAGTAATATCATCCTTTTTCTGGTATTTAGCAAACATAAATAATGTAAATACAGATATTGCCGTCATTTATTTCCATCATTTTTTTTTAGAATGGGTTGTCTTGGACCCCAAACACCATTGAGTGTTATGTTGTCATCCTCATCTCTAACGCACTTGAGAATTTTGTGTTTACGTTCCCCATGATTATAACATAAGGTGCAGGACATCCTTTTTAGCTCGAATCTCACCTACAGTTGTGCACACACTGCGTGCATGTAATGATGTTGGAAGGCCATATATGGTAATTAGCACAATCTGCTACTGCATGGTCCCATAAATCCATTTCATGAGATATGCCAAAATGGTTACATTTGTACATGGTGCATTACCTTTTCCATCCTATATTTATTTTTGACACCAAACAATAAACCATCACTAGGTTATCTAATTTTGACTTTGCAACATATTCACCAATACAATTCAACACATCTACATTTGTATTTGTATTTATTTGTATTTAGTTTATTTATAAAGCGCAGCCAGGCCCTGGGGCATATGGGCGCGTAAGGTAGAGCTGGTTACAGGGTTAAACATAGTTACGTTACAGTTACAGGAAGGCTACAGTTACATGGGTATGTAATCAAAACAATACAGTATGCAATCAAAACAATACAGTCGGCCAGGTTCCAAAGTAGTTACAGGTAGGAGCTGGCATAATAAACAAGTGCATGCGCGGAAGTTAAACTGTCAGGAGTCCGTGTTATGGAGCCAACATTTCGTGCTATATTTGAACCGGTTGAATGACGGTTCTGCGCGTAGATGTGGGGGGATGGTGTTCCATAGTTTGGATGCTTGTACCGGGAAGCTAGCTCCACCCGAGTTGAGGAGTTTAAATCTCGGTATGGTCAAGGTGTTAGTTTGGGCTGCTCTAAGAGGTCTCAAGGCGGAGTGTGGTGTGAAGTGGTTAGTGAGGTATGCTGGAGCAAGGTTAGCCCTGACTTTGTGTGTGAGGGCAAGCGTTTTCAGGGATATTCTGTGCTTGACAGGGAGCCAGCGAAGGTTACGTCTGGTCTCAGATATGTGTGCTTTTTTGGGGATGTTCAAGGCAGCTCTGATAGCATTGTTTTGGACTACTTGTAGTTTATTAATATTTTTATGGCTGGTGCCCAAGTAAAGGGCGTTACAGTAGTCTATTTTGGAAAGGACTAGAGCTCTCGCTAGAGTGATACAGTTGGGTGCGGAGATGAATGGTCTGCATGCAGTGATAAGCTGGCAAGTGTAAGCAGCTGATGACGCTACTGCGTTGGTTTGTTTAGAGAGGGATAAGGTAGCATCAATGTAAATACCAAGGGTTTTAGTGTTATTAGAGACTGAGATGAGATTGCCATCAATGGTAAATGCTTTGAATGAGGGATTGAGATTTTTAAGTTTGGCATGAGTGCCCAAGATAATCAGCTCGGTTTTATCGTCATTGAGACACAAGCCATGGTGTGCCATCCATGCTTGTATAACTGAATAGATTTCATTGAGGGTCGTACTGTCTATTTCGTAGTCACCCGTGATAGGAAAGAGTATCTGGGTGTCGTCCGCGTAATTGGTATACGTGACACCCAGATAGTCTAGGATATCGAAGAGGGGTTTCGTGAATATATTATAAAGTGTCGGGGACACGCATGAGCCTTGCGGGACACCACAAGGTACTGGGGCCGGCTCGGCGGAATCTGTGGGAGAGAAGACCCTCATGGTTCTGTTCGCCAGGAAGGAACTGATCCATGCCGTGGCTGCATCTGAAAAGTGGGCTGCAGATTTCAGGTGTTGGCAGAGTGTTTGATGATTAACCAAATCAAACGCTGCTGACAGGTCAAGCAATAAAAGGAGTGCAAGTTTGCCATGGTCTTTCAAGGTTTGGATCTGGGTGGTAAGGTCAATAAGTGCAGTTTCCGTACCGTGTCTTGATCGGAAGCCTGATTGCCTGAGCCCTAAGAGGTTGTTGGCTTCTAGATAAGCCTGTATTTGTAGGTAGGCTGCTCTGTCCAGTATTTTTAATAGGAAAGGTACCGTCGTTATTGGTCTGTAATTAGACGCGTTAGCTGGGTCAAGCGTAGGTTTTTTGAGGAGTGGAATGACCCAAGCGTCTTTAAGATTGTCAGGAACTATTCCAGATTTGAAAGAGGCATTGATGAGATTGGTAATGAATGGCGCCAGATCGTGTGCAGCTGCTTTAACAATCGGGGCAGGGCAGGCATCGCCTTGCAGTTTGAAGGTTTCAGTTTCCTGATGATGTTTTCTACTTCCCACGTTGAAAGGGGTGAGAAGCTGAAAGGTTTACAAGTCGTTTGGAGGGTTGGAGGTATGTTAGGCAGTTGTTTGTGGTTAGGGTCTGCAGATAGCACAGATTTTTTTGCGTTAATTTTGGATTGTAGACAAGCTATTTTATCTAATAAGGCTTTCTGGATGTTGCTGCACCATAGTGCGTCAGTAATACCTTTGTCAGTCGGGGCAATAGGGGATTCTAATTCTTTGAGTATTTTGAAGAGTTCTTTAGTATTGGATTCCGCTTGTGTAATCCTTTTGTTATAGGAGTCTTTTTTGGCTAGGAGTATGGCTTCTTTATAGCTAGAGGATACTAGGGTTAGTTCAAATTTGTTCGGTGCTGTGGGATGTTTTTTCCAAAGTGCCTCAGCGGTTCTTTTGGCTTTACGTAGTTCTCTTAACTGAGGCGTGAACCATGTGTTAAGGTGACGCTGTGGTTTCGGTTTCCGCAGTTTTAGCGGGGCAATGGAATCCAGAGCTTTAAGTATAGCCTGGTTGTAGGTGTCCACTAGAGCTGTAGGGTCTGCATCTGAATCAATGTTATTCAATATGGGGAGTAGTATAGGTAGGAGTTTGTCGGGAGTAATGTCTTTCTTATTTCTCGTGCGGATGGCAGGGGCGATGGTGGGCGCTGAGTGAGTAGTGTTAGCTTTGATAGCAAAGGTTAGTTTGTGGTGGTCTGACCAGATGCATGGGTCATTGGATAGGAGGTCAATAGAGCAGTTGATGTGTGAGAGCCAGTCTAGAGTTCTACCTTTAATATGGGTAGATTCGGGGATGATGTGCGTGTGACCCAAATCAGATAATGAATTGGCTAAGTCAAGGGCATTGGTGTCTTTAGGATCATTGAGACCGAGGTTAAAGTCCCCAAGTAGGATGGTTTGCGAGTTAGGTTTGGTGTTTATGGATATAAGTGATGCAATTTCCTCTGTGAAAGAGGCGATGGGTCCTGGTGGTCGATAAATGAGGTGCACGGTGGCCGTGTGGTTGGGTGAGAGGGGTAGCTTAATTGACAAGGATTCGGCAGACGGGATTTGCGCATCTTGGATGATTTTGATGTCGAAGGTATTTCTGTATATGAAGGCAAGTCCGCCTCCCTTTGTTTGAGTGGTGTTTCTGTCAGATCTTATGATGGCATAATCATTAGGTATTGCGAGGGCAAGAGATGGGCCGGATGCGGCATTGAGCCAGGTTTCAGTGACTGCGAGGACATCAAGGTTTTCATAGGTTATAAAGTCAGCAATGTCGAGAGCATGGGCAGGAAGCGACCTGGCATTCACTAGTGCTGCTTTGATGAGTTTGTCTTTTTTGAAGTTTTTTTCAAATGTTGGCGGTGGATTGTGGGCTAGATTGTTGATGTCAAAGGGGGGAGCAGCATGATTATGGGCAAGATGCGAGTGTTTTATGGTACGGGCTCTTAGTCTGGAGTTCCTGCTTAAGATACTAGGGTGGTGAGAGTACTGGGAGGTAGGTGGACAGGTTCGGATGTTCAGACTGGTATTTCTCTTCAGTGAGCTAGAATGGTACGAGCCTGGGTGGGTAGGTGGTCTAGTTCTGGAGTTCAGTCTAGAATTTCTGATGGTGATAGTACAGGGTTGGTTGGGTGTTGGTTTGGAGGCAAAGTCTCGTATCCAGAGTGCTGGATCATCCAAGTATAGATTTGCGGGTGTCATGGTGCTAGGCCTCAGGGAGGAGGTGGTGAGTGCCATGCCTAATCTAGTGGGTGTGTAATGTTTAGAGTGTAGGTCAGGCTGGCTGGACCAATAACTACTGTAAGTGTACAGTAGGTGTATGAGCGTTGATAGGTACCAATACATGATGTTTAAGGTGATACTGGTACACAAGGTGACGGGGGTGGTCTATTAGCGAACAGAGGCACAGCATAAATTGATTGAATTTAATTGAGGAGTAGCTATGCAAGGCATCAAAACAGACAACGTAGTCTGTGGGCGGCCGAGTGACCAAGGCACAACAACTGTAAATGAGGTCGACCAAGAGGCACAACACACTGGTAAATGTAGTCAAATAGGCGACCACAAAGGCACAACACAATGGTAAATGTGGTCTAATAGGCGACCAAAAGGCGCAACACAATGTGGTCTGCTATTGACCATAAGGCACAATACAGTCTCAATGTGGTCTGCTATTGACCATGAGGCACAACACAAAATCAACTGTGGTCAGGGGCGACCATAAGGCACAGCACAGTATAAAAGTGGTCTTCTATTGATCGTAAGGCATAGCACAGACAGTGAATGTGGTCTAATAGGCGACCAAGAGGCACAACACAATGTGGTCTGCTATAGACCATAAGGCACAATACAGTATAAGTGAGGTCTGCTATTGACCAAAAAGGCACAACACAATGGTAAATGTGGTCTGATAGGCGACCAAAAGGCACAACACAATGTGGTCTGCTATTGACCATAAGGCACAACACAGTCTCAATGTGGTCTGCTATTGACCATAAGGCACAACACAGTCTCAATGTGGTCTGCTATTGACCATAAGGCACAACACAAAATCAACTGTGGTCAGGGGCGACCATAAGGCACAACACAGTATAAATGAGGTCTTCTATTGATCATAAGGGGCGACCATAAGGCACAACACAGTATAAATGAGGTCTTCTATACATACTGTAACCATGTAAGCCATGTCTCTTGAAGGAACGTGTTGTCCCTATCTCTCGGTAATTCGCAGGAAGAACAATCCATCATAAAAAGTGCATACCCTCTAGTACTCCAAGATAGAATGGAAATGGTGGCTTGATAGGGTCTAGTTACCATTTTGTATTGTAACACAGCAGGTAACCATCTCTATGGGAGAGACAAACTAAGATGCCATTATTGTTGCTGTCTGACCTAAGTCACCATTTCCCATTAGCATAATGAGTGGATCGCATTCAATGCTGGGGGGTGGGGGGTGTTGTTGTATAAGACATTATCCAGAGATACATTCTGGGCTATACTGTTATCTTCTACTCCATCTCCAATTCCTAGTCAATGACTTTTTCCTGAAACAGTTAACATACAAAATGATCAAATTAGTTAACATACTATTTTTAAATGTAAAAGAGAGGCTACATGGATTTCATTTTGTAATAGACTCAATCTCACCAAATCTTCTGAGTTGATCTCTCCAATCTGCAGAAGTAAGTGCATATGGATAGTATATAGACTCAATTCAAAGCAAATATTTTTGCTCAGTCAAAGTAATAGTAAACCTCAATTGTGTGATACGTGTTGACAGAGTCTAATTTATCAATGAGCTTGGTCCTTTCGAATAGTAAATCTCTAAGCCTGTTGTACGATGAACCTCTGTATGAGAAATTATTATTGGGGTTTTCTATTCATGTTAGGCCCTCTCATTATCATTATTAACAGAGGTATGCAGATTGAGTTTTGGCAAAGTTTGCATACAATCTTGAGAATCGTTGTTAACATTTTTTTTTAAAAGCAGGTGGTGCCTGCAAGGACATACGTTCTGAGCCAACTTTCCTCTGATCTCTTTCATGGGCTGCCCAAATTATCATTAGATCTTTGGATCATGAGCTCTTCCTTACACCTCAGCCTCCAAACATGTTATATGGGCTATCTTTTTGTCACATGGAACAAGAGATAATGGGTATTGTCCTGTTTACCTACCGTATAGGCTTTCTTGCAACTGTGTTCTATGTGTGTACTATTATAATTAGAGGCATGTGCAGAACTGGACGTGTGCATGGAAGCTGCTGGTACTTTGATAGTTTGGGCCTCATTACATTAGATCTATTACTTCTGATTGCCCACGTAATCCTCCTATACAATATCTTGATACATCATCATGCCACTTAGTGTACCATTTGAAACGTCAAACAAAGAATGTGTTTATCATTGCATTGGAAGATGAAATTGTTTACTACTTTGGATAAAGTATGCCCTGCTGTACTCACAATGATGTGTCCTGAACAATTAGTTGGATGTTAGTCAACATGGCTCACTATTAGAATGTTGCCCAACTGTTGTCTATGTGTGCATGATTCTAAGGATATTTTCTCACACAACCAATGATGTTAGATCATGATTTCAATCAAACAAATGCTGTAGTTCTTGTTGGTCATTCACCCCAGCACGTGGCTGCTGTTCTTAGAAAGAATGTACATGTGGCTTATTAGATTCAGAGCCATTTGAGGCACTACAGGTCTGGAAGAAATAGCATGATGTGTTAAATAGATCAGTGGAGCGTTTCCCAGCATACGAGTGAGATCATCCATCAAAGCTTGTTCAAGTTGATGTCTAATAGTTCAAATGTTGTCCTCTCACTTGCAAGCTACTGCCTACACAACAAGGTTTTCCATAGTTGGCAGGGTGACATCCAGAGACGTTTCTAATTGAGAAGCCAGTATATCATAACAGACATATGAATGTAGACATTGCAGGTCACTAGTAACCGGGTATCGGGAGTCTCTGCTGCGGGGGCCTGTTTCAGCTCTCAGTGTAAAAAATGAGGAGATTTTTCCCTTTGAAGTGCTGCCATATACTTTATGCTTAATTGAGTCTGCAGGTTTTATTAATTGTTGACATGTTTTATATATGATTGCAGTGTCCAGCCTTAACTTGGTAAAAAATCCAGGGCATGTTCAGCCCTTTTGTTGACTGGTTCTTCAGATTATATGGTGCCGTGCTATGGGAATCATGTAGCTGTGTACAATTGCAATTATCCATGTTTTGAGGAGTTTGATAATGGGTCTCACGCAGAGTTTCCAGGCCTATCGACTTCACTGGGAAATGGATCTCAGCTACATCAAAGACCAGGTCCCAGCGAGTCAGTCCACTAGTGTTCTGGACCCACCTGCGGCACAACACACATTTAAAACGAACACAACTGTTGTTATGGGTGACATGTCTTACTTTCTGACACCCATTCAAGTTGTCCATGGCTCACATCCATTAAAAGGGAGCTGGTACCCATTGCCGGTAAAAAACGACTCCGGCGGCAGCCGTTCCTGTAATGAGGCCGAACTTTGCACTGCAGGACAAATACTCTGCACAGTAGTGTGTTTACAACTTCATAGAGCATCCTTTGCTAATACGAAGCAAGATTTTAGCTGTTGTGTGCGCATAAGCTTGTAATTTTGGTCTGAAATTAGGGTTATCTTTTAAGGAAATCTTTCTGCAATGTTTATAATTTCACGTGTTGTAATTTGTATTTATCTATATGTTGCAGTATCTGTAATAGATATTTGGTTCACTTTCCAAAAGAAAGACACAAAAAAAACATTGTATATAGCATTTGGGGCATAGCAGAGAAATCGGTTTTAATGGAGAAAAACAACATTTTGTTTTGTGCGTTTGTTACAGCAACCGGATGTTTCTTTAGTTTCTGCAAATGTTGAGGAGTGTGCCAACACTACATTGACAAAGATACTATGTCAATTAAAGGGACACTTTGGAGAGAGAGAGTATTTGAAGAAAGTGGACCAACAATTTGAAATAATTACTGACCAATATATTATGATGTTCCTCGAGGGTGTTAAGTGCGTATTCCTGATAAAGATCAGAACAGATCAATGTTTTCTTGTCTCCAGACTGAAATGTGTGATTATCATTCAGCCTAAAAGATGAAAGGGAAGGCATAGCAAACAATGAAAACGAACACAGTATTGGTACATGTGTTAACCATGATCAGAAAGCATGCCTAATGTATGTGCAGATAAAAATAAAATCAGACCTCCATTGCAAAGGTAACCTGAGAAATTGCACATTAATAAACATTAGATATGGAGAGAAAAATGTTTGCATGCATCCCCCATCAACTCTCCGGGTGTTAGGACATGAAGGCAGAGGGATTGTACTCCTTTCCTGATTTGTGCACTATTTTAAAGTAGTTTTGAAGGAGCCTTCGACGTCACTGTTCTGCACTTGGAGGCATCTTGCTAAGAATGAGCACAGGTCACCTGGATCTGAGGGCATGGGAGTGTCAGCTATCACCTAGATATTTTTAGAGTCCGGCTCCATGCTTTTACTTGATTACATGAAGCCAAAGAAATTCAGTTTGTCACTGTTGAATTTGTACTTAACCTTCTTAAGAGTCAGCATTTCCCATTAGAATGTTACAGATATACTCTCTCATCCCCAATCATGTTGTCCCTGGGTTCGGCCAAAGACTGGGATGGCATCAGTGTAATTAAAGCAGTTACCACTGTGCCCTATCACCTTGCTAATAATTTCCAGGAACATTTTGGTAGCAGAGGAGATGCCAAAACTGAGATGTTTAGCCATAAAGTCCCAAATGTAAGGTAATGGGCCTCATTACAGTTTCCCTGGTATGTTAATAATGCTGGTAGAATTAACAGTAATTCCGGTATTAGCATTTTTACTGTATCAGGGAAACACAAGTTTTCCGGTGAGGCCCACAGATCTACCTGCAGGCCTGACCTGCCGGTAAATCAGGCCCCCACCAGCAAAGAAATACAGCAATTACCTCCATGGAGTCCTGTGGGACTCCATGGAATGGGGATTAATACTCAGATATCAGGCGGCATAAACGGTAGGGGCAGTTTGCCAGTATCCCACCAGAATTACCAGCAGGATACTGGCAAAATTGTAATGAGCCCCAATATCTTGATGTAATGGGATTGCCATTCGAGCTTCAACTAATGGGAGACCTTGTTATGATAAAGTTTAGAGAAAAGTGGAGATACATTTAGATAGCTTGTGATGTCATTTATTTGTAGGCTGGGATGATGTTCTGTTGACATGGCAGCTTTGGCCTGCCACATGCTCACAAAGATAAACATATGGCTGCTTGAGTTCTTTTTGGGCACAGTGAGAATGCAGGCGACCCATGGAGATGGTCTGTCTGCAAGCCCACTGATGGCTAAGGAGATTTTTGTTGTTATATGATAGGTTATTTATAACACACTTAATACCCAGAGGTTTCTAAGCGTGTACTTGGGGATAGAACCTGTGGTGCTCCATCTCGTCTTGCTTCCAAGGCAAGCACGTTGCCCCTGAGCTATCCTCCCAAGACTATGTTCCCTGCTCTTCCTGGGCTGGACATGATTTGACGCCCTTCTGTTATCTTGAGCTACTTGTCTCACAGGTTCATCGATACGAAGGGACTCTTGCATGGCTCTCATGTTCCCAAATCCCTTGTCTATGCTGGAATAGTGAGGTCTCTATGTGTCATTCTTCCAATTGAAAGAAGTAAATTATGTCTTTCATTCGATACACATTTGTGCACTCTATCAGATCTCAATGAAATCTCTTCTTTCAGTGTGTGTACTTCTCTAGTCATCACCTTGTCTATTTTCCTCGATGTTATCATGAAATTCCCAAAATTGTGCACTAGATGTCTCGCTGCCCACACACATACTCTAAGGCAGGCTTCACCTTCACTTTCTTGTATTCAGTGGTGCACACTATTTTCAAGAGCACTTAAATATCGATCATAAATTTGACCCGGTGTTTCCCCAAAAGGAGGTCTGTCTCTACATCTGTCAAGGATGGCACTCTATTAAGAGTGGCACAGGACACCCAGAAAGGGTTTGGGTGGTTGTGCCAAAATAAAGTGGACAGATAAGTACACACACAGCAGAAAGGAAAGAGAACGAAGAGTAGGCAAGAGTAGCAAGGAAAAAGGTACAGAATGAATTCCCTCTTGGGGTGTATGCAGATTTAGGAAAAGAGTACTCCACGAACCTTAGGAAATACTCTAGCCTTCTGCAAAGTTTGCTATAACAGAGGCCCACGCTGTTTGCTCATGGCTTGGAACAGCAGCTATGGGTGTCTGTAATGTAGAAACGAGACAAGGGAAGGGGCAGAGGTTGACTGATGGGAACCAACAGACAAGCTCTGTACAAAAGGGTCTACAAACAGTACAAGAGAAGATACTTACAGACAAATCCAGGAAAAGGAGGTTGATAGCAAACTAGCAGAAGGAAATGAAGGGAAAGTCGTGTAACAGGATTGGATAGCAGAGGACAGTAAGGAACAAGGTTGAGAGCTCAGAGGAGCAGGAAAGCAATGAGCAAGCCCACAGGAGCAGGGCTGTAAGGTAGAGAGCCCAGAGGGAAAGGGCTTAGGGCAGCAGAGTAAAGCAAGCTGCACGGCAAGGAACCCAGAAGGGCCGGGCAGTAAGGAATGAGCCCTGAGGGGCAGGGCCGCAGACTGTAGAAGGTTGCAGAGGACTGTAGAGGGCTGCTAGGCCGAGAACCCAGCGGAAAAAGGTAGGTAGTAGGCAGCGGAGCTTGATAAGCTGCAAAGTAGGAAGCCCAGAGGACAAGGGCTGTAGGCAGCCGGAGTGAGGCAGGCTGCAGAGCAGGGAGCCCAGAGGACAAGGGCTGTAGGCAGCCGGAGTGAGGCAGGCTGCAGAGCAGGGAGCCCAGAGGACAAGGGCTGAGGCTGGAAAGCAGCAGAGCGTGATCAGCTGCAATGTAGAGAGCCCGGCAAGGCAAGGGCGGAGGCTGGAAGGCAGCAGAGCGTGATCGGCTGCAATGTAGAGAGCCCGGCAGGGCAAGGGCGGAGGCTGGAAGGCAGCAGAGCGTGATCGGCTGCAATGTGGAGAGCCCGGCAGGGCAAGGGCGGAGGCTGGAAGGCAGCAGAGCGTGATCAGCTGCAAGGCAGGAGCCTGGAAGAGCAGGGCTGAGGCAGGGAGCCCAAAAGGCTAGGGCTGTAGGCAGCAGGGTGTAGCAGACTGCAAGGCAGGACGCCCACCAGGGCACTGGAACAAAAAGCAGGTGAAAGCAGGAAACAGCATACAAAGTTTGTAGCTCGAAGCAAAAAGGTGCCAGAGGGACTCTCAATGCAAGAGACTGAGCTCTCGCAGGCAGCAGCCTTCATACTGCCCAGCCCAGCACAGAGGCAGGCTAATTGGTTGCACCTGGCTCAGCACACCTGCAGACAATCGGCCACCTCCCTCTCTGTTCCTGAGCTGGTGGAAGCAGAGCAAATCCCTAGGGCTTCTGGGGATTGTAGTTCTGATGAAGAAAAATAGGAATAGCCAGGAATAGATGGTTATAGCCAAGTACATTATGGTAAGTGTAGTTTTCTGGGAAAAATAAAAAAGCACCAAAGTCTTGCAAATGGGAAATAAAGTCCAAATAGTGAATAGCGGTTGATCCAAGAGTTTTCTGTAGATAAATGAATAACAATTTGTCCATAATGATCGCCAATGTATGCGCCCTTGGCACAGGCATGACAGTATGCCCCTCTCCAGGCCCCTCTCCAGGCTCCCTCAATACTGACCAACAGTAAGAAGGTCTGTCACACCGTGAAAGAGTCTTATTCCGAAAAGGCACATCATGAAGCACCAAAAACTGTTTAAGGTTGTAAGGTGGGAGTTCTGAAAGGTGGAGACGGTATCAATGTGCTGAACCTTTGCGGTAGAAATCAGAAAAGACAAAGTCTTTGGAGCACAAAACCCAACAGAGTGTTCATGAATAGAGGAACTGTGAATGTCTGTTGCAGGTTCCATGGCAAAACTTGCTTTGAAAGGCAACAGTAAGGTGGTGAAAGGTGGAGCCAGAGGTACAGCAGAGTTGGTTGCTTTAGGAAGGTTTTCCAAGGCATCAGACACAGCAATGGCAGAGTAAAGATTTGCCACAGAAACGTCAGGAGTCACAGTGGCGGGTTCTCCATGATTTGTAGGTATTTCAGAAGCCACCGCAGCAGAGAGATCATGAATGTCTGTGGATAGTTCCGATGCTGTAGCAACTGGGAGAGTGGGTGCCATAGAAGAACCAGCGGACAGTGACGCACCTGAGACTGATAGAGTAGAGTCTGGTAGTCTTAGTGCTGCAGAGGCGCCAGCAAGAACCACCGGAGCTGTAGTCCCAAAAGAAAAGTTGTTATCTGACTTAGCAACAGGTTCTGTCCTTGTAGGCAGAGAGGAAGGGGGTGCTTCTGCTGCGAAAAGAGTGATGTGAGATGCTGCAACAGTAGCAGATTTAGAAGTATTAGCAGGAGGAGCAGCAGAGATTGGGCTAGCAGATGCAGTAACAGGTAATAAGACAGATGTGGGGTCATGATTGGGTAGGCGTGATTGGGTAGGCGTTCTGAAGGCTGATCTTCAAAGTCTGGTGTGCTCAAATTACTTGGTGGGTCTGGGGTATAGACTGATGGAAAGGCTGGATTCCAGGCAGGTACCGGGTATTGTTCAGGATTGGAATCATGGTCTAGAGTACCAGAACCTGAGTTACTGTGGTTGGAAAGTGAAAGAGCTGTGTCAGACTTTAGAAGGGATGCATATGCTAAATTTAGGTCTTCCATCTGCTTGGTATAAATCTGTATCCTTTTCTGCGTGGCAATTCCAGGCCTTACCATGTCGATCTCTAAAGACAGTATTTCGGGTGTAGGACATTGTGTCAAAAGGTCTGGAATATTGTGTCCCTTCATAGAATTTTTACTATGTAAATAAACAAAGTCATCATAGAGATCTTCGGTCTTTCTTTTAAGGCGTAGGAGTTTTTCTTGTAGCAGGTATGTATCATTAGCCTGATCTAAAGCTTCAGAATCTGGTGTGGCAGAAAATTCGGTTGTAGCAATGGGAAGACTGACCTTCAGGTTATTGTGGTTGGTAGATACTGGGGAAGTATTAAGACCACCAATGGTCAGTATTGGTCTTTTGTACCCAGGACTAGGTGAACTAACCTCAGGATACATAATGGTGTGTCCTGTCAAATGAGGGTTTCCAGTAGACTGGGGAGCTTGCCAAGCAGATCTTGAACATATCACTCTAGCAACAGCGTACTCTGGTTTAGAGACCCCCACAATGAGTGCAATATCCTTGGCTGTAACAGTGTTAGAAAAAATATCAGACGCAGGAGTGTCTTTCACTGTTTGGGCTAACAAGATCTGTAAGAATTCATTATCTTGCTGTAGCTCTTCAACCGATAAGGACTGCAGATCATAATCGCAAATGTCATAATAGTTATACATGGAAGAAGGGTCAGCAAGCCAGTGAGTGTAGTACCGTGCTTGTAAATCTTTGTTTACTAAGGCGAGACTGTTCTTTAGACTAAGGTTCTTGTTTGCTGTCTTTAGGGAAACAATAGATCTTTGCAAAGGTTTCTTAACCCGAAAGGAAAGCATCCTTGGTCTGTGTGTGCCTTTCCTGCCTATGGAACAAGACATTTTTTGCTCTTGCATTCTGTCAAGGATGGCACTCTATTAAGAGTGGCACAGGACACCCAGAAAGGGTTTGGATGGTTGTGCCAAAATAAAGTGGACAGATAAGTACACACACAGCAGAAAGGAAAGAGAACGAAGAGTAGGCAAGAGTAGCAAGGAAAAAGGTACAGAATGAATTCCCTCTTGGGGTGTATGCAGATTTAGGAAAAGAGTATTCCACGAACCTTAGGAAATACTCTAGTCTTCTGCACAGTTTGCTATAACAGAGGCCCACGCTGTTTGCTCATGGCTTGGAACATAGCTAAGGGTTTCTGTAATGTAGAAACGAGACAAGGGAAGGGGCAGAGGTTGACTGATGGGAACCAACATACAAGCTCTGTACAAAAGGGTCTAAAAACAGTACAAGAGAAGATACTTACAGACAAATCCATGAAAAGGAGGTTGATAGCAAACTAGCAGAAGGAAATGAAAAGAAAGTCGTGTAACAGGATTGGATAGCAGAGGACAGTAAGGAACAAGGTTGAGAGCTCAGAGGAGCAGGAAAGCAATGAGCAAGCCCACAGGAGCAGGGCTGTAAGGTAGAGAGCCCAGAGGGAAAGGGCTTAGGGCAGCAGAGTAAAGCAAGCTGCACGGCAAGGAACCCAGAAGGGCCGGGCAGCAAGGAGTGAGCCCTGAGGGGCAGGGCCGCTGACCGTAGAAGGTTGCAGAGGACTGTAGAGGGCTGGTAGGCCGAGAACCCAGCGGAAAAAGGTAAGTAGTAGGCAGCGGAGCGTGATAAGCTGCAAAGTAGGAAGCCCAGAGGACAAGGGCTGTAGGCAGCCGGAGTGAGGCAGGCTGCAGAGCAGGAGCCCAGAGGACAAGGGCTGTAGGCAGCCGGAGTGAGGCAGGCTGCAGAGCAGGGAGCCCAGAGGACAAGGGCTGAGGCTGGAAAGCAGCAGAGCGTGATCAGCTGCAATGCAGAGAGCCCAGCAAGGCAAGGGCGGAGGCTGGAAGGCAGCAGAGCGTGATCGGCTGCAATGTAGAGAGCCCGGCAGGGCAAGGGCGGAGGCTGGAAGGCAGCAGAGCGTGATCGGCTGCAATGTGGAGAGCCCGGCAGAGCAAGGGCGGAGGCTGGAAGGCAGCAGAGCGTGATCAGCTGCAAGGCAGGAGCCTGGAAGAGCAGGGCTGAGGCAGGGAGCCCAAAAGGCTAGGGCTGTAGGCAGCAGGGTGTAGCAGACTGCAAGGCAGGACGCCCACCAGGGCACTGGAACAAAAAGAAGGTGAAAGCAGGAAACAGCATACAAAGTTTGTAGCTCAAAGCAAAAAGGTGCCGGAAGGACTCTCAATGCAAGAGACTGAGCTCTCGCAGGCAGCAGCCTTTATACTGCCCAGCCCAGCACAGAGGCAGGCTAATTGGTTGCACCTGGCTCAGCACACCTGCAGACAATCGGCCACCTCCCTCTCTGTTCCTGAGCTGGTGGAAGCAGAGCAAATCCCTAGGGCTTCTGGGGATTGTAGTTCTGATGAAGAAAAATAGGAATAGCCAGGAATAGATGGTTATAGCCAAGTGCATTATGGTAAGTGTAGTTTTCTGGGAAAAATAAAAAAGCACCAAAGTCTTGCAAATGGGAAATAAAGTCCAAATAGTGAATAGCGGTTGATCCAAGAGTTTTCTGTAGATAAATGAATAACAATTTGTCCATGTTGATCGCCAATGTATGTGCCCATGGCGCAGGCATGACAACATCATCATCCTCATGAACTGATAGCATATAGTTGTACTCTTCTGAGTTCCTTTCCAAACTAGACACCAGAGAGTTCTGGAGTTCGACTTCTTTGCTGTGGGCATGACACTTGGGAGACCTTCCATTCAAGGTCATTTTTATTTTAGGGCGCATATATGCTGCATTTTGCATAGGGAATCTTTTTTCCACATTTACTTCATGGATGACTTAATGTCAGGCATTGAATCTCTTGTGGGAAACTCTAACCACACCAGTAACATTATTTGTTACTGGTTTATGATCTCCCATCTGCTTTGTCTTGGGATAGTCTTTGTTTCTTCTCCCCCCAGCATCTGGCATATCAGTTCTTCTTTACATAGTCTCCCCTTCTCTATGTGATTTACCTGAGAGTCTGCTCCTGCTTCCAATCGTGCCATTAGGAGGAGGCTGGCTATTTCCACTGGTGACTGAGCAGCTCTCAATGATCTGCAACCAAATTTCAGCCTCACTGCAGCAATTCTAGAAGTCACTGTAAACGACCAGTTATCTCAACCTCATGTCAAACATGTAGGCTGAGTGCCCAGGCAGGTTGAATGCTTTTTGAATGTATATTGTTCATAGATAATGTTTCATTGAGTGTCAGTTTCCGCCAAGCACTTGAGGTCTTATATGTCTTCTGCTGGTTAACCATGAACATCAACAACAGATCTTCACATTTATCAGAAACCAGATTGAGGACAAGTCATCTGGCATTGTAGTCCACTTAATTCTTCTGCTAGACACAAGGTGGTTGTCAAATTTCATGACCTATCTTTCCTTTGATCATCTCGACTCAATTGACAGGTCCTCTAAAGCATGTTTGTCTTAAGCTCTAAAAGACGAACCCCTACACACACAATTCTAGTGCACCGATAGGAGTTGGTGACTTCAAGTCCAAAGAATGTTTTTTTGGGTGTAACCCATAGGGGCCTGTTAAATATGATGGGTAACCTTTCATTTAGAGTCATGTTCATGGCTGGATTTATTTGCGCGATTATTTTCTACTGCCCATCTGCATTTTGTTAATGTATGTACATGAGGGACCACATGTATCACATAAGGATAACCTCGATTTATACATTTATATAGGCCCCAACATAACCAGGAATACCTGATGCTGCATATTGATGCATGTTTTAGGAACTTAGACCGACAATTTCTGTGTTGCATCAGGAGTCTTAACGTTTTGCTTTTTGATCTTATCGGTTGCTTGTACTTTTTTTTCCTTAACTTTCATTTCGAAGGTCATCAAAACATCTAGGAGGATCTACAGACCCTGCATGCACAGCCATGGACAAGTTAATCGTAGGATCTTAAGACAGTTAAATGAGTGGCATTTTTAGATTGTATTTGATAGAAGAGAAAAGACAAAATAAATTAGCAGTTCTGTATTACTTGTTAAAACGATCGCCCCCTCTTACTCTCCCTCTTCTCCTCTTCCTGCTATAATGCCCATAATCACCACAGATGCTGTATCCCATCTATGAAACCTCAAGATTCCACCATATCTTTCTGATGTCTAGAATCTCATTAGTGTAAAGAAAATCCCCCAATAGTAGATACTTTAATTTATGTAACCCGACCTTGCAGAATTAAGATCCATCAACAGAAAATGACTGTGGGGCTTTCCTTATTATCAACAAGCATTATCAAATTAAACAGCTTACTGGCATCTTACCAACAAATTGGAATTTGGTCGGCCTTACATAATTTAGTAACCTATTTAGTAAATCCTCACACATTTTGGACATTTGTACTTCTCTAATTAAAACTTAACTTCCTGGCGGTTAAGAAGACATTACACAGGATAAAATAATTAAAATTCTTAAGATTCGATGGGTTTCTTCATTCAACCTTCTTCATATATCCATAAGCATTTTCTCCATAACATTTCTGGGCCAATGTGGCTTCATAGTGTCTTCCATTTTAAAATCATGATCTCTCAATATCTCACAGAGCAAAGAAATTCATTCGGTGTGCTTCCAGATGCTAGAGAGTCATTTTTCATTTCAAACTGATAATTGAAAGGTGATATTCTCTCATTAGCCCAAACAAAGGTTGACAATTGAGCACACATGAGCATCTAGAGCTCTTGCACCATTTGTCGGTTATGGTATAGTCTTGTCTATTCTAGCCCAGTTTTGCCGACCTACACTTTCTTCAATGCATTTTTACTGCTTTGTTTTCGACTTCTTTTGACACAAAATGCATATGGTAAATTGGGGTATGGTATTTAAGGGGTTGGGGGTAGTATGCGAGGGGTGCTATCCTGCATTTTGCAGTAAAAACAAGTGGGAAATAATCAGTAAAAAATAATTTGGCAAAAGTGTAGGATGGCAAAATTATTTGGGTAAACATTCATAGAACCGTCTTGTGAAGCCTCCTATCCGAAGCATGATTGAGAGTATCTTTAAATATGGTAGCTCCAAAGTGGTAGATAGTTAGAAAAGACTAATACCTGTCTTAGCAGTCCATGGTTTCACTGAATCTTTGAGAATGGTAGCACCCCATAGGTATGAAATAGCTAGGGATTCATTATCTGTGCCTTCAGTTACAACTGCATAGTCTTAATTGGATCGAGGTTAACATTTGATTTAGCTGCAAGTCACCTTTCCTTCAGAGCTTCCCGTCATCATGCCCATTCATTCCTTTAGCTCCTCACCACTCGAATCTCCCACGGGAGACCCCCACTCTCTCACTGGGGACCCTCAACCTTCTAAATCCTCTATGAGCTATATTTCTTTTTGCTGTGCCTCCTGACATCGCAAACACCTGAGCAAGCACAGTCTCTCCTCATGATGGAGGAATAATTTGCTCCTTTTCATATGTTTCAGTGGGAGATAGACGGATATGCATTCCACAGAAAAAGTCTCCCTTTTCCATTCCCCTTTTGGGAATCTGCCATCTGTCTGTCTCGCATCCTGCCCCCTGAGAGATTCAATTGCCATGCAGACATAACGACAAATAATCACATGACCGTGATCACTTTTCAGTGGTATGTTGACTGGTTCCCCCTTAAAGACTGTGCCTCAGTGTGTAATTTAAAGTTTTGATAGGTTTAACCTAGTAGTAGTTTTTTTGGCAGCTTCATCAAGGTTTATTATAGTTTGCCTGTGGCACAAAATATGCAATGTCATGAAAAGGGAGGGCTGTCAATTAAATAACATGTGTACGTGATCACGACCTCGGCGGTAACCCTTAAATCCGGCGGTAGCGCTATTACCGCCGGATTTAAGGGTCTGCTTCGGCGGATTTCGCCCCAGCTCTTGGCTGGGGGGAAATCCACCGAAAATTCGCGCTATTACCGCCAGCGGGAAATCCGCCGGCGGTAAGAGCGTGAATTTTCCCCATTGAGCCCAATGGGGAATGGGGCATTCCCGAATGGGCTCAATGAGGAATGGGGACTTCCAAGTCCGCCCAACTCGTGATCCCGCGCTATTAGCGCCGGGGGCTATGGCGGTCGCGCTAATAGCATTAGCGTTACCGCCGAGGTCGTGATCAGGCCTGTGAGGTTGATCTAGGAATTGAGAAGCTTCTTACATCTCAGTATCCTATTCCATACTTGTTTCACAGAAACAACCAGGGAATGTTTCATGTCAAACTTTCAGATTTTGACCCCTGGATTTGAATCCAGGTCGGTTTTCATAATTTTGCAGAAGGCATAAAGCACATCATTGCTCATTCCCATTTGTGAAATATTCAAACATGAAATCTACATATAATAACATTTGAAAAGTTTCTTGATTTAAACCAAAGTCCCAAATATACTGATCCTGACTCACAATGTATGCTAACTTTGTCATGTACCTGGTGTGACATGCTCTTATGATTACATAACATTGGCTCCTGTCTGGTTGTAAATTGGTTATATTATGTGTATCGGTCAAATTCAGAAAGCACTAAAAACAATTCAAAATATATTTGAACACAATATGAACAAGCAGCGTTACAGGCTCTGTGAGCTTCTAAAACATATCAGGTAAAATGCTATTTGGTCCCGCTACTTTCGCTTTGAGTAAAGGATTTCTGTGCCATACCTTCCTCTGTCACAATGGGGCTCATTTGAAAGCATGTGTAAATCGCATACACTGGATGGCCAACATTAGCACTTACGTGGTGTTGGGTGCCCTGTATGCAATTGGAAGGTGTGGTGCAAATGTAAGGAGTAAAGCCAGGCAAAATTGCGTTTACTCTTTATTTTTACTCGCCCATCTTGTAAAAAAGTAAATTTCTCCTGCAATCTACACTTTGCAGACAGCATTTACCAATAGGTTCCTATGAAATCCATACCCTTTTAGCAGGTGCTTTATGGCGATGGATACCAAAGCAATCCATTTGTTTCACGGAGGAAAGCACAAAAGAGTTCTTAGCACTGCTGGGTGCCCCTTCACCTTGAAAACAAAGGATAATGAGGCAGGTAAATGAAAGTGTAAAAGCATTACGCTGTGTTTTTATGCCTTCATACCCTGCTCCACCCTATACAAAATAACCCCATAATTGACTTTCAAGATGGAGGAGGAAAGCATGCAGGCTATCTTAACACCACTTTGTGCCCCTTCTCCATTACGAAAGCAAATGAAAATGGGGCAGAGAGGTAAAGAAAAGCATAAACACATGATGTCTTGCAGTTATTCCTGAATTGCCCTCTCCCATACGAAATGGCCCCCAATATGTTTAGCTAATGTAGTCTTATCTACTCTCGATAATTTAGGAAGGGATGATCTGCTGGAAGAAATATACATTTCCAAACTGGAAAATAATGTCAGTTCCAAAAAATAAAATGTGCTCACCGAACAATATATATGTAGTGAGTATTTTATTAACTTCAAATTTCAACATTAGTAGTATAGTTCCATAGTTCACAATTTCACTTGATGGTCCTCAGGGAGGGTTCTTTGAGCCAATTAGTTTTTAGGTCATGCGTTTTGTAGTTTACAGTTCATGAAAGCGTTTTAGCCTTTTGGTGTGGTCCTTGGAAATGAATTTGGCTTTTTCTACTCACTTGATCCATTTGTGTTTTTGAAGCCCCCACACTCTGCTTGTGGGATAGTTATTTCTTCGGGGTGGGTTCAAAGAGCTTTACTAGGTTTATACCCTGCTCCCGATCCACTTGTGTTGTGAGACCCCCCCAGCGCTTTAGGTTGCTTGTTTTACAGCTGGGGTGGATTCAAAGAGCCTTACTAGGATTTTCCCTGCTGCCGATCCACTTGTGTGTGCGACCCCTTCACTGCTTGTGTTGTACTATTTCTCCACTGGGGTGGGTTCTAAGGGCTTTACTGGGAACTTCCCCTGCCCACGATCCACTTGTGTACCCCAGTGTGCTTATCTTGGATATTAAATGCAAGGGGGGTGGGTTCTGGAGCCTTACTAGGACCTTACCCTGCTCCTGATCCACTTGCGGTGAGACCCCCCTATGTATGCATGGAGGTGGATACTTGAGGCTTACTAGTACATTTTCTGCTCATGAACTCTTTCTGGGACCGGAAGGAGGGTTGTTGCCCATCATCTGTAATAACTGCTTGGCTTTTATTTCAACCTTGGAAGAATACCCAGCAACATTCCTCCCCACTCTTTCAGCTCACCCAGAAACTGTTGCATTATACTATTCTCCTGGGTTTTCTTTTTAGTAAAAATAACTTGCTATCTTCATACAAGTGTTCTGGGGGATACTCTCGAACCCTATCCATAAACGGATGCATGACAACAATCTGCTGGTGCAAAGGCTGTGAAGAATAGTAGAGGGTGATAAGCACAAATGCTAGGCCATGGATATATTTAAAATCTAGGCAATGAAATTTGAAAAGCAATCTCTGGTGAATGGAGAGCTGGATAGCATGTAATCCATGAGCTAAAGTAGGAGAGGAATTGGAGGTTGTAGAGAACGGGAGTAGCAACATTTAGAATTTTGCTGAGGGTTTCCAAAGAGTAGAGGGAAAATAACGAGGAGAATGAAGCAAGGTTTGAGCTAGCTGGATGAGTATGAGGGTGGAGTTTGTGAGTGGTAGGTCATGTGTAAGATTTTTCTGATGTTATGGAGGTTAAGACTAGCAGCAGTAAAGGGCAGTTTTGAATTGGAGTTTTCAATCAGTTTCAAGGAGGCCCACAACGTTATGGGCCTTGGGGATAGTGATAGGTTGTCAGAGGGGGTGTCAGGAGACTGGGGGGATAGATTATTTCAGTCTTAGAAAGGTTATGCATTAGAAAGGAAAGTAAAATCAGAGAGATGCAAGAGGAGAGGCTGGGGGTTGAAAATAGGAAAGGTGAAGAAAATGTGGGTACCACCTTTTTAGTTTATCAAGAAGGACAGGGTGAGGGTGAAGGCTAGTGGGTCTAAGATGGAGCCTTGGAACTCCAACTGCGAAAACCTGATCAGATCCTCCATTTGAGCATCACGTTTGGGGAGAAAAAAACAAAAATGGGGAGCCACGAAGCCTATAAGAGACTAAAAAGAAAATGAATTGCCAACAGAAACCTAGCCATCTGTGGCTTTTGCAAGCAACATCACTTAACAACTATCACTAATTCCATAAATTTGAACAAACCGAAGTCCATATATGGGAGATTCAAAGATTTAACTTTAAGATGCGTGTGTGCATTTTGCCGGGTTAGGATTTAGGAGTGCTGGCTGGGCCACAGTAAGCAATCCAGAGGTCAGGCACGTGGGTAGCTGCTGTTGGTGGTTTAAGATGGAGCGCTAGTGGGGAATACTCTATGTGTGCCCAGCTAGACCGAATGGTTACGTAGGTGTTCGCTGTATGCTAATGGCGCAGGTGTTGAGGTACGTCAGGGGTTTCAGTGTGGACGGCTATGCAAACCGCTAGACCAGATTTGTCATAGCCATAGCTGTATTCTAGAGTGCATGAATCAGGAGCCATGCCTCCAGCATGCGTCCACAGATGTGGTGCGATTTATACATGCCTTAGCCTGGGACAGATTTATTTCTTTTGTGTTGTTTTCTTAGGTCTCTCAAGACAAGTGGGGAGGTTTGGAGCAGAGTGGAGAAGCAGACTGTGGTTGCAAAGGTCTGCTAGTTTCCCTTTTTGAAATTCTCAGATTATATTCCGATTTGATTTTCCCTGTGATCCCAGTGTCTAAGTCATCAAGTTCATTGAACCCCCTCACTCGCTCCATCATAGATCCTATTGGTCAAAATGAAGCGATTAAGACTGCAGTAAGACTTTTTATTACCGAAAATGTACTAAATATGAAAGCTTTCAAATACTGAAACTGTTTTAAGAGGATTCCCAAGTTTTGACAGCATAAAGCGATATAGTCCTTGATGAAGCATCCTTTTTCACAGAGAAACCTTGTTCCTCTGCATCAGTCTCGGACTGGCTCATGGGGTAATGGGGTAATGGCCAAAGGCCAGGCCTTAGATACTAGTGTGGGCCAGTTTATTTTGGCCAAAGTGGGACTTTTTTCCGGCCGAAGTGGGCCAGTTTCATGAGTTACTTCACTGGGCAGCTATTCGTTTTGAGCAGCGTTAGTCAACAAACATTCTTTAAAATGCACAATTTGCAAAACATTTCACACAAAAACTCCACCTTGGCTACTACTTAAACAATTTGTCCAAAAGGAACAAATTGCCATTTGCGACTGTTGGACACTTTTTCCCGATCCAAATCTAGTCCCCAGTCAAACTCTTCTCTGCGTCCAAATGTCTTGGGCCCTTCTCTAGGATATAATCAATTTTTTGCCACTTTACAATTACTGGGGTCAGGATATAATTTTAAGGTTATCCAATTTTAGAAATAGATTAGAGGCTAGATTATTTGGGTATAATATAATTTAAAGTGGCATGGCCATTGCCCTGAATAAGTTACTATTGGTTGAAGAACGTGAAATTGTTTAGCGGTGGACGTCTTCAAGCATAGCACCAACTACACTCTCCCGAGCTTATTTTGTTTGGCAAAGGACGTTGTTAACACTAACCAAAGAGGTTTTCTGATTCAATTCACAATACAGGTCTTGCAATAAATCTAATGGTGTACTTGAACACCTATTTACCTACCGATCCTTCCATAAATAATTTCTGCCCATTTGTGTGGAGTACTTTGAAGGAGATGTATAACATTGGTATGCACTCTCCCTCGTCAACATTGAATGTGGAAATACAGAACATAATAACCTGGCTAAATTGGACTCTTCCCCAATAATTAAACTGGTTTGCTCAACACCCTAGCATCTCCAAGTGGAAAAGGCGGAATCTACGAAGCCGCACTAAACGGTTGAAATGTTGCTACTCAAAGGTTGATTTTGAACTAAACACATTTACGTTTTACCTGCTTTCATGTCTGGCCGCTTATCTTATGCACCCAGGAATGTGGGGGGTTCCTTGGGGAATACCACGTGCAATTAAGGAGGTGCGTCAACCTACATGAGATGTGGCATTTGGCTGGATTTGCCATGCATTTCGTGGCAGGCTGCCTTTATTATGCATCAATATGAATTGCTCTGTGGATGACTAGTGTTACCAGATGGACCGGTTGTCACTTGTCATACCTTACATACATATGGTTATGATATATCTATGCTACTGCCTCCCATACATTGCCAACTTTCAACCCTCGCCTCGCTTTCCTACGTTTTGCTATGAAAAACATAATTTTTAAATTAAACTGTTTTAACTCACAGAAAATGTGTTTTCACATTGCTACAAATGAGCTAATAAATAAATCGATCTCATACTTGTTTTTCTATTACTCGTGTTTTATTACACTCAATCACTAAACTATTTAATCGAAATGCTCCGTTTAAGCATTAAACTGGTTTTGACTGAAAGCAGGACAAAATCATGAAGGCATATCACCAAAATAGGAGACCAGATGAGATGCCAGGGACAGGGTTCCAATGCATGGCTAGGTGGAGAGAGGAAGCATGTGTGTTGGACCAAAGTCTTGAAGAGCCTGTGCCACAATGTCCATAATAAATCCGTTTAGTGACACCAAAGGATTAGGTCCCAGCAATAATCGCTTCTTAAATGATCCCTCAATTTACAGTATGGTTGTTTATTCCAATGAGAACTACTCCAGAATTTTGTACAGTGTAAATTTCCAAACCCGCAGCCACTCTTGGCATTAAGTACAGTCACCCTCATCAGCATACAAGGAGCCTTACCTCTGTATCCCTCGAATGTCCTTCGAGGGATGCACTGGAATCAAGTTGAATCAGAAATAGATTGTGTGAAACCTAATTGTTCAGTTTAGGGATGAATAGTTTTTGTTATGTAGTGACCTCCTGTGTGAGTGTCTGGTAAGGAAAGGAGATGTGTTGGGTAGTGACCTTCTGTGTGTGTGTCTGGTAAGGAAAGGAGATGTGTTATGTAGTGGCTGTCTGTGTAATACTGTCTTGCTGTGAGCCTGTGATGTCACATGGAATGTCACTGTGTGAATGGTGGAATGTTTATATGAAGGTTCCATACTGAGGCAGTTAGAGCTCCCCTGCCTGGGTGATGGGGCCAGTGCTTTATATATATATAGTCCACACTCTCTATTATTTATCTTCATGTAACTGTAATCTAAGTTCCTGTAATAAACCTAAGAAGAAACTAAGAAAGTCTGGAAGTCACTTCATAACAGTTTTAAAATGAGTTTCAACTGAATGTATAAATTTGTCATACTTCAATTTCTAATATTTTCTAATTTATTACCTCTTCAAGTGAAGACATACTTCAACGGCACCTTACTTAATCGTCGACATTGTTTTTCAGTTTGATACATAGTGACTCTCTGTTAACCAAGGCTACATACAATGAGGAACAATGTCAACGCGTACAAATGCTTCCTGTTGGCCATGCTCCCCCAAATGGCAGAGGTCAACGGGGACCTTTCTGACAGCAGTTGATTACTTTCTGTTACAGTTATATTGTGTGGGCAGCTAGTGAACTTTACTGGATAACCTTGGAGTTTCAAAATTAAGGTTTTGTCTCAAGGTAATTATTTAAAAACAACCCATATCAGATGAGTAACAACTGTTATCGCTTCAGAAATCTACCTGTAAAATGTATTAGAAAGATGAAAGACAGTAACATTGTTGAACTGCGGCTGCTTTCAGTTTGCGCTCCTAGAACAATCGTTTCCTGGAGTCAAAGCCCACAGTTCTTTCTACTTGTGTTTCTACTTGTGTTGGTAAGTAGCAACAGGCTAAGCATTCTGTACCGCATGCATTGCCGGGATCTGGACTGTATGTCATCTGAAGCTATATTCTAGTATATGTAACTTAAGGTGTGTTTTTTGTTTTAATGCAACGTACCTCATTTCACAAAATATTAAAAACATGTTACACAGTTGAAGGTTATGATTTATATTGAGGTGTTTCGTCATTTAAGTACAGGGATCAAGCAGAATCGACAAAAGGCTACTTATAAAGGTCATTACTGGTGGTGGTGCCATGACAACTTCAAGATAACATATTCAATTACAAGATCCGTGCGACATGGGCAGTGGAACTCGAGTAAATCATAGCATTCCATTCCATGCAGTGGTGTTTGTCAACACCACTTACATATAGGTGTAATTACAGGCCGCTCCCATCTGTACGAATTGGTTGCGTTATGATTAAAGTCAGAGAGGACCTCGTCACAGATGGCTATGCGTTCAACAAAGACTTACCACTTCAGCACTCTGAGACAACCATTCGGGCCCGGTTTAGTAATGTTAAAGACTAACGTTTCAAAACCAAACTAGGCGCAGCCATGTTGATCTCGACCAATACCAAGGTAACATATCCTGGGTTCTATTTCTATCGGATATGGGACTCTAGAAGAATTCATTTGTTAATCTGAAAAACAGCCAATAACTTTTAAAGCTGGTATTTGAGAAGCGTTGCGAAGAACCCTCTTCAACACAAGGAAGGTCATCATTGGAATCTCTCCAGGATATTAACGGTGCTGTACAATAGTTTTTCTAGCCGGCAGATTAATCGAATGTACACTGGCCCATTAGTACAAGTGCCGAAATGTAAGTTTCTCTAAAATAGGGGAAGCCATCAAAATATAATGGGTTGCCTCATCATGACCGCCTCATCATTGCCCTGGACGATGCGCTCAGGCCGGAAGATGTTTAATGTTCAGGCTATCTGCAGGCGTTGCACTTCAATTTGGAACTGCTTGCTGCTAATCATCTCTTTTTCAAATTCAATATTTATTCCCCTAAAATTCGAAATCTCCCCAGATGTGGCCTAGAATTATTCCGACATTATTCAAGCATCCAGAGTCTCCTAACTCTCCAGCCATCTCACCGCTGAACACCGAAATGTACCCCGAGCCAATGTTAATCCTGTACAAGATGCCAACTCTATTTATTATCTCAACAATACTTTAACCTCAGTGTAGTTTGCATCCTTGCAACCCAGATATTCACACGTGATTTGAACAGGTTCGATTCCTCCGTTTGTCATATGTTTTTAATAAGTTCTGCCTTTTTTTCTTTAAAAGCAATTTAATCATTTTATACCAATGTTGTATTTTCTTTGTAGAGGAGTTGTGGCTTTAATTTTACTGTAATGACTTGTTGATTTTCTTGCACTGGCACCAAATGTTTTGGGCCAGGCAATGGAGGAAAAGAGGTTGCTTGCATGATACTAAATCACCAAAACCTGCTCATTATCACCAGATTCTGATTTATACTTGCAGCAAATGACCACAAGTTCTGTTTGTTTTATAAATTTGCTCTAAAGAAAAAAAGATCCCTCGCTAGCAACACCTCAACTACTTTGACGCAATACCTTGACCTTCCACACACACGCACGCACACTCACCCACACACGCACATCCCATTGACTAATTAACCATTTAGGCTTTTACTACTGCCTCATTTGTAATCCAGGATTCCTCATGGGATAATCATTAACTAATATCTAGCTTCGGTACTGGAGTGCTTTGCAAATTAAAATAAACACAAGACTGTCATCAAATAGGCAAAAATCAGCACCAGGAAAAGAACTGAAAGAATCAGGTACCAGAGGCAGTTTTATTTTCATTAAGAAAAATACCAAAAATTCAATCCCTGATACTACATTTTAAAAATATTTCTTTCCTTTAATTTGAGAATAAAGTTAATGAAATAAATTACAAACATACCCAAAAAAGACTCACGGGGATTAACCTGAAAGTAGAATCTTGACTTTAAGAATTCATGTGCCTGAAGGACAGGACAAATTATACAGCAGGAGAATACTGCAACAGCTGCTAGACCGGCCAGCTGCCTCTATACATCATGTAGCCCATGGCCGGCTGTTTTTTTATTTTTTTTTACTTTGGACTGGGCAGAATGCTACATTTGTCTTAGACCTATTTCTTCTCTTTCAGAGTTTTGAGTCGATTCACTTTTGCGGATCCAGTGGTTTCGTCAAAATATAATCTCAAACCAGTGAATAATATTCAGGTTGCGATAGATTCTCGTATAAAGACTTTAATTAGACAAAGGGCCAGATTCTTGGAAGTGTTTTATAATGGCGCAATCCCATAGGAAAACGTTCCATGAATCAGGCTCAAAGTGTGAAGTCACCCCATCTGCAAGACTATGAACCTTCTTGATCCTCTGCTTGCACACATTGCTCAATCTTTAGAGCTTCCCGGAATTGTTGGTAGTCAAGCTGGGTCTAGTGTGGTAAATAGGAGTTAAATTGGCTCTGCCGAAGGTAGCCGCAGGAGGCAGGATGTAATACTGCTGGGAGAAAAGGAAAATGTAAGTTTCTCTGTGCAGGTTAAAAAGCGTGTACAGTAAACAAACCATGGTCACAACAATGTATCACCAAACTATAGCACATAGGATGATGATGAAAGTTGCCAACTGCACAAAACCCAATAGCAGCTTAGATGGCAAGTCGACATTATGTACTCAAGTTCTTTGTTGACCGTTTCTTATTAACCAAAGCAGAGGTACTCATCAGAGTCATTTCTGGTATGCTTGTGTAAGGATTGACTCTCCGTTGGATCGTCTATCACCGAGACATTGCTGAACTGGTCGAAATCCGAAGGAGTAAAATGGCCGGGGATGGTGTCGGCTAAAGTGTCCAGGTAACTTCCTACCGAGATCCCGTCCAGTCCATCACTGCAGTCTTGCAAACTATTGTAGCTGCCATGCAGGGAGGTGTCCCGACTCTCCAATAGGCTACACAGGCTGTCACTCAAGCTGCTCCCCCTGCTGGCAGGGATGCCCTTCTCTTCCATCATCCACTTAATGGGTATGAGGGTGGAGTTTGTGAGTGGTAGGTCATGTGTCAGATTCTTCTGATGTTATGGAGGTTAAGACTAGCAGCAGTAAAGGGCAGTTTTGAATTGGAGTTTTCAATCAGTTTCAAGGAGGCCCACAACGTTATGGGCCTTGCGGATAGTGATAGGTTGTCAGAGGGGGTGTCAGGAGACTGGGGGGATAGATTATTTCAGTCTTAGAAAGGTTATGCATTAGAAAGGAAAGTAAAATCAGAGAGATGCAAGAGGAGAGGCTGGGGGTTGAAAATAGGAAAGGTGAAGAAAATGTGGGTACCACCTTTTTAGTTTATCAAGAAGGACAGGGGTGAGGGTGAAGGCTAGTGGGTCTAAGATGGAGCCTTGGAACTCCGACTGGGAAAACCTGACCAGATCCTCCATTTGAGCATCACGTTTGGGGAGAAAAAACAAAAATGGGGAGCCACGAAGCCTATAAGAGACTAAAAAGAAAATGAATTGCCAACAGAACCCTAGCCATCTGTGGCTTTTGCAAGCAACATCACTTAACAACTATCACTAATTCCATAAATTTGAACAAAAAGCAGTTATCAGAAGATGGTGTGCATCAGTAAATGTATACATAATATATTCAGAAAGTAGCGACTAGGAGTTTTAGAAGGAATGTATGGCAGCAGGCTTTGGAGAAAAAAAAAGATGAGGTGTATTGTGTTGTAGTCATCATTTGTGGTTGGAATGACTGAAGTCCATATATGGGAGATTCAAAGATTTAACTTTAAGATGCGTGTGTGCATTTTGCCAGGTTAGGATTTAGGAGTGCTGGCTGGGCCACAGTAAGCAATCCAGAGGTCAGGCACGTGGGTGGCTGCTGTTGTTGGTTTAAGATGGAGCTCTAGTGGGGAATACTCTATGTGTGCCCAGCTAGACCGAATGGTTACGTAGGTGTTCGCTGTATGCTAATGGCGCAGGTTTTGAGGTACGTCAGGGGTTTCAGTGTGGACGGCTATGCAAACCGCTAGACCAGATTTGTCATAGCCATAGCTGTATTCTAGAGTGCATGAATCAGGAGCCATGCCTCCAGCATGCGTCCACAGATGTGGTGCGATTTATACATGCCTTAGCCTGGGACAGATTTATTTCTTTTGTGTTGTTTTCTTAGGTCTCTCAAGACAAGTGGGGAGGTTTGGAGCAGAGTGGAGAAGCAGACTGTGGTTGCAAAGGTCTGCTAGTTTCCCTTTTTGAAATTCTCAGATTATATTCCGATTTGATTTTCCCTGTGATCCCAGTGTCTAAGTCATCAAGTTTATTGAACCCCCTCACTCGCTCCATCATAGATCCTATTGGTCAAAATGAAGAGATTAAGACTGCAGTAAGACTTTTTATTACCGAAAATGTACTAAATATGTAAGCTTTCAAATACTGAAACTGTTTTAAGAGGATTCCCAAGTTTTGACAGCATAAAGCGATATAGTCCTTGATGAAGCATCCTTTTTCACAGAGAAACCTTGTTCCTCTGCATCAGTCTCAGACTGGCTCATGGGGTAATGGGGTAAAGGCCAAAGGCCAGGCCTTAGATACTAGTGTGGGCCAGTTTATTTTGGCCAAGGTGGGACTTTTTTCCGGCCGAAGTGGGCCAGTTTCATGAGTTACTTCACTGGGCAGCTATTCGTTTTGAGCAGCGTTAGTCAACAAACATTCTTTAAAATGCACAATTTGCAAAACATTTCACACAAAACCTCCACCTTGGCTCCTACTTAAACAATTTGTCCAAAAGGAACAAATTGCCATTTGCGACTGTCGGACACTTTTTCCCGATCCAAATCTAGTCCCCAGTCAAACTCTTCTCTGCGTCCAAATGTCTTGGGCCCTTCTCTAGGATATAATCAATTTTCTGCGGTGGACGTCTTCAAGCATAGCACCAACTACACTCCCCCGAGCTTATTTTGTCACTAACCAAAGAGGTTTGCTGATTCAATTCACAATACAGGTCTTGCAATAAATCTAATGGTGTACTTGAACACCTATTTACCTACCGATCCTTCCATAAATAATTTCTGCCCATTTGTGTGCAGTACTTTGAAGGAGATGTATAACATTGGTATGCACTCTCCCTCGTCAACATTGAATGTGGAAATACAGAACATAATAACCTGGCTAAATTGGACTCTTCCCCAATAATTAAACTGGTTTGCTCACCACCCTAGCAACTCCAAGTGGAAAAGGCGGAATCTACGAAGCCGCACTAAACGGTTGAAATGTTGCTACTCAAAGGTTGATTTTGAACTAAACACATTTACGTTTTACCTGCTTTCATGTCTGGCCGCTTATCTTATGCACCCAGGAATGTGGGGGGTTCCTTGGGGAATACCACGTGCAATTAAGGAGGTGCGTCAACCTACATGAGATGTGGCATTTGGCTGGATTTGCCATGCATTTCGTGGCAGGCTGCCTTTATTATGCATCAATATGAATTGCTCTGTGGATGACTAGTGTTACCAGATGGACCGGTTGTCACTTGTCATACCTCACATACATATGGTTATGATATATCTATGCTACTGCCTCCCATACATTGCCAACTTTCAACCCTCGCCCCGCTTTCCTACGTTTTGCTATGAAAAACATAATTTTTAAATTAAACTGTTTTAACTCACAGAAAATGTGTTTTCACATTGCTACAAATGAGCTAATAAATATATCGATCTCATACTTGTTTTTCTATTACTCGTGTTTTATTACACTCAATCACTAAACTATTTAATCGAAAGGCTCTGTTTAAGCATTAAACTGGTTTTGACTGAAAGCAGGACAAAATCATGAAGGCATATCACCAAAATAGGAGACCAGATGAGATGCCAGGGACAGGGTTCCAATGCATGGCTAGGTGGAGAGAGGAAGCATGTGTGTTGGACCAAAGTCTTGAAGAGCCTGTGCCACAATGTCCATAATAAATCCGTTTAGTGACACCAAAGGATTAGGTCCCAGCAATAATCGCTTCTTAAATGATCCCTCAATTTACAGTATGGTTGTTTATTCCAATGAGAACTACTCCAGAATTTTGTACAGTGTAAATTTCCAAACCCGCAGCCACTCTTGGCATTAAGTACAGTCACCCTCATCAGCATACAAGGAGCCTTACCTCTGTATCCCTCGAATGTCCTTCGAGGGATGGACTGGAATCGAGTTGAATCAGAAATAGATTGTGTGAAACCTAATTGTTCAGTTTAGGGATGAATAGTTTTAAAATGAGTTTCAACTGAATGTATAAATTTGTCATACTTCAATTTCTAATATTTTCTAATTGATTACCTCTTCAAGTGAAGACATACTTCAACGGCACCTTACTTAATCGTCGACATTGTTTTTCAGTTTGATACATAGTGACTCTCTGTTAACCAAGGCAACATACAATGAGGAACAATGTCAACGCGTACACATGCTTCCTGTTGGCCATGCTCCCCCAAATGGCAGAGGTCAACGGGGACCTTTCTGACAGCAGTTGATTACTTTCTGTTACAGTTATATTGTGTGGGCAGCTAGTGAACTTTACTGGATAACCTTGGAGTTTCAAAATTAAGGTTTTGTCTCAAGGTAATTATTTAAAAACAACCCATATCAGATGAGTAACAACTATTATCGCTTCAGAAATCTATTTGTAAAATGTATTAGAAAGATGAAAGAAAGTAACATTGTTGAACTGCGGCTGCTTTCAGTTTGCGCTCCTAGAACAATCGTTTCCTGGAGTCAAAGCCCACAGTTATTTCTACTTGTGTTTCTACTTGTGTTGGTAAGTAGCAACAGGCTAAGCATTCTGTACCACATGCATTGCCCGGATCTGGACTGTATGTCATCTGAAGCTATATTCTAGTATATGTAACTTAAGGTGTGTTTTTTGTTTTAATGCAACGTACCTCATTTCACAAAATATTAAAAACATGTTACACAGTTGAAGGTTATGATTTATATTGAGGTGTTTCGTCATTTAAGTACAGGGATCAAGCAGAATCGACAGAAGGCTACTTATAAGGTCATTACTGGTGGTGGTGTCATGACAACTTCAAGATAACATATTCAATTACAAGATCCGTGCAACATGGGCAGTGGAACTCGAGTAAATCATAGCATTCCATTCCATGCAGTGGTGTTTGTCAACACCACTTACATATAGGTGTAATTACAGGCCGCTCCCATCTGTACAAATTGGTTGCGTTATGATTAAAGTCAGAGAGGACCTCGTCACAGATGGCTATGCGTTCAACAAAGACTTACCACTTCAGCACTCTGAGACAACCATTCGGGCCCGGTTTAGTAATGTTAAAGACTAACGTTTCAAAACCAAACTAGGCGCAGCCATGTTGATCTCGACCAATACCAAGGTAACATATCCTGGATTCTATTTCTATCGGATATGGGACTCTAGAAGAATTCATTCGTTAATCTGAAAAACAGCCAATAACTTTTAAAGCAGGTATTTGAGAAGCGTTGCGAAGAACCCTCTTCAACACAAGGAAGGTCATCATTGGAATCTCTCCAGGATATTAACGGTGCTGTACAATAGTTTTTCTAGCCGGCAGATTCATCGAATGTACACTGGCCCATTAGTACAAGTGCCGAAATGTAAGTTTCTCTAAAATAGGGGAAGCCATCAAAATATAATGGGTTGCCTCATCATGACCGCCTCATCATTGCCCTGGACGATGCGCTCAGGCCGGAAGATGTTTACTGTTCAGGCTACCTGCAGGCGTTGCACTTCAATGTGGAACTACTTGCTGCTAATCATCTCTTTTTCAAATTCAATATTTATTCCCCTAAAATTCGAAATCTCCCCAGATGTGGTCTAGAATCATTCCGACATTATTCAAGCATCCAGAGTCTCCTAACTCTCCAGCCATCTCACCGCTGAACACCGAAATCTACCCCGAGCCAATGTTAATCCTGTACAAGATGCCAACTCTATTTATTATCTCAACAATACTTTAACCTCAGTGTAGTTTGCATCCTTGGAACCCAGATATTCACACGTGATTTGAACAGGTTTGATTCCTCCGTTTGTCATATGTTTTTAATAAGTTCTGCCTTTTTTTCTTTAAGAGCAATTTAATCATTTTATACCAATGTTGTATTTTCTTTGTAGAGGAGTTGTGGCTTTAATTTTACTGTAATGACTTGTTGATTTTCTTGCACTGGCACCAAATGTTTTGGGCCAGGCAATGGAGGAAAAGGGGTTGCTTGCATGATATTAAATCACCAAAACCTGCTAATTATCACCAGATTCTGATTTATACTTGCGGCAAATGACCACAAGTTCTGTTTGTTTTATAAATTTGCTCTAAAGAAAAAAAGATCCCTCGCTAGCAACACCTCAACTACTTTGACGCAATACCTTGACCTTCCACACACACGCACGCACACTCACCCACACACGCACATCCCATTGACTAATTAACCATTTAGGCTTTTACTACTGCCTCATTTGTAATCCAGGATTCCTCATGGGATAATCATTAACTAATATCTAGCTTCGGTACTGGAGTGCTTTGCAAATTAAAATAAACACAAGACTGTCATCAAATAGGCAAAAATCAGCACCAGGAAAAGAACTGAAAGAATCAGGTACCAGAGGCAGTTTTATTTTCATTAAGAAAAATACCAAAAATTCAATCCCTGATACTACATTTTAAAAATATTTCTTTCCTTTAATTTGAGAATAAAGTTAATGAAATAAATTACAAACATACCCAAAAAAGACTCACGGGGATTAACCTGAAAGTAGAATCTTGACTTTAAGAATTCATGTGCCTGAAGGACAGGACAAATTATACAGCAGGAGAATACTGCAACAGCTGCTAGACCGGCCAGCTGCCTCTATACATCATGTAGCCCATGGCCGGCTGTTTTTTTATTTTTTTTTACTTTGGACTGGGCAGAATGCTACATTTGTCTTAGACCTATTTCTTCACTTTCAGAGTTTTGAGTCGATTCACTTTTGCGGATCCAGTGGTTTCGTCAAAATATAATCTCAAACCAGTGAATAATATTCAGGTTGCGATAGATTCTCGTATAAAGACTTTAATTAGACAAAGGGCCTGATTCTTGGAAGTGTTTTATAATGGCGCAATCCCATAGGAAAACGTTCCATGAATCAGGCTCAAAGTGTGAAGTCACCCCATCTGCAAGACTATGAACCTTCCTGATCCTCCGCTTGCACACATTGCTCAATCTTTAGAGCTTCCCGGAAATGTTGGTAGTCCAGCTGGGTCTAGTGTGGTAAATAGGAGTTAAATTGGCTCTGCCGAAGGTAGCCGCAGGAGGCAGGATGTAATACTGCTGGGAGAAAAGGAAAATGTAAGTTTCTCTGTGCAGGTTAAAAAGCGTGTACAGTAAACAAACCATGGTCACAACAATGTATCACCAAACTATAGCACATAGGATGATGATGAAAGTTGCCAACTGCACAAAACCCAATAGCAGCTTAGATGGCAAGTCGACATTATGTACTCAAGTTCTTTGTTGACCGTTTCTTATTAACCAAAGCAGAGGTACTCATCAGAGTCATTTCTGGTATGCTTGTGTAAGGATTGACTCTCCGTTGGATCGTCTATCACCGAGACATCGCTGAACTGGTCGAAATCCGAAGGAGTAAAATGGCCGGGGATGGTGTCGGCTAAAGTGTCCAGGTAACTTCCTACCGAGATCCCGTCCAGTCCATCACTGCAGTCTTGCAAACTATTGTAGCTGCCATGCAGGGAGGTGTCCCGACTCTCCAATAGGCTACACAGGCTGTCACTCAAGCTGCTCCCCCTGCTGGCAGGGATGCCCTTCTCTTCCATCATCCACTTAATGGACTCAATGCTTTCATTGATCAGGAGTAGCTGCCGCATGAGTTTGACATCAGTAGCTCGAAGGTGAATCTGAGGGCAAAAGAGATAGGAAGAATTAAAATAAAGTGGACGTGAGCAAAAAGAAAAAAGTAAGCAAGATTAGAACACGCTGATTCCCAGCACACAGTTGAGAGACTTGCAAACCAGGCAGAATTTTAGGATAACGTTAAAAGTAGCTATTTACATCCACCGACTAGGAATGACAAACGTTTTATACAGCAGTACTAGAGAAATTAATCAGCGCGAATAGTACACACGTTTTAAATGAAAATCCATAAACCAAGAATACATGTTTGCTGGTATCCTGGCAGCAATACCACCAGGATACCGGCAAAGAGTAATACCGTTACCGGTGCCTGATCTGCCGGATTTACCAGCAGATTACAGGTGCCAGCAATGGTAAATTAATCCCCAGTCCATGAAGTCCATAGGACTCCATGGGGGTGCGGGGGATTGCCAGTATTACTGGCACCAGTAACACTAATGCTGGGAATACTGGCTGTTTTTTGCTATAGTTGGCAGTGCGAGAAAAGTGGCGGTAATAGAATTACCACCACTTTTTTTCCTGCAATGGCAAACTTGTAATGCGCACCATCATGTCATCAGGGAAATAACATTTTGTTAATATTCAAGGCCATCCCATATTAATGTCCAAACGTTTGTGCTTTACAGTTTGCTTGCTTGCATACATACAATTACAACTGGATTTGGTTTCATTGGAAGGACATTTTGTATTCAGCAGGAACACGTTCACCACAGAGAAGAGAATACATTAGTATTCATTTGCATTATAAGTATGGTCCCAGTTAGATGGCAGCAACACAAAGGAACTGGAGTAGAGCACCATGTCAACTCTTCTTCACATATCCGGAGACCGGGCAAAAAAAACACCATAACCAAACTACAGCGACCATGAGGAAAACAAAATGGGCGAAGGGGTGGAAAAGAGTAGTGGGGCGAGTAGAGATTGGGAACAGATTGCAAACAGAGGAAGAAAGTGGTAGGCGACAAATAGACGCGGAGGATGAAGAGAGGCTAAAAGGTTTTGATTTTAAGGGGTTAAAATTGAAAAGGGGAGGAAGTGCAGAGGAGAAGAGGCAGAGGAGAAAAGAACCAGATCGAAAATAAAAGGGGAGGCAAAGAACTGGAACCATGAGAATGCTAGGACTGAGAAAGTGAAAGAGAAGATTGGTAGTATTTGAAATACAGGAGGGTCTACCTTGGCTTGGGCAGGCGGGCCATTACCGGCCTTGCCCCCCAGCCCACTGATGGGTGAAAGCCATAATCTAAACCACTAACTCGTGTGCTCTTCCAGTAGATAGCCCCCAGATTCACTCCTCAATTTCTCTTGTTCATTCTCAGTATCTTTCCTGCAGTCTGGCTCGGATGCACACAGTGAGGGAAGCAGACCCAGGAACTATGCCTCTCCCCCCCACAACCCCCCCCCCCCCCGACTGGATCCCTTCAGGCATGGTGTCAGGGCCTTTCAAATTTTCAGCTGTAATAGGAGTTCAGACTCAAGGTGGGCTGTAGCTGATGCCTCCATGCTGGCTGCAATATCATAAATCTAATGTTCTTTATTTTATTACATTAAATGTGCCTTTTGCAGCGTGCACATTATAGGCTGCCTATCATGCGGCCGTCCACTTCCTCCCTCCCTGCCCTTCCAGAGTATCCAGAAGCATGCTAGTTCTCTTCACTCAGTTGCCTTTCCACTCCAGGATTCGGCTACCTTGCTTGCTGACAAATAAAGCATAAAAGCTTTTTTAAGTGGTCATTTAGAGTTTCATCTCCCAGATGGCTACCTTTGTTTGTTCTGACTTGCAGAGGCCAATATACCTGTCCTAGGATAATTTGCAGCTACTCGCCCTCTCCCCACACCGAGGTATCATCCGGGATTTTGCCACAGAAGAAAGCCACAAGATGGGACTGGTGGCATGTACACATTCCCTAAGGGAGCAGCAGTCTTCACAAACGAAAGGCTGTGTGACTTTTAATGTGTACTTGTCGGCCAAAGGCAGCTCTTTTTAAATGGTGTTACTATTGCACTTAAACGCTTACCCTGCTTTCAGCTGTGTGGTGCAGGGCAGTGAATATGCCAGGGAGTAACCGAGTACAAGATTTGGGCTCATGTTGTGCAACCAGAATGATAAATCATTGGGGAACCACCCATTGGAGTTTGCATTAGGAAACACCTCAATTACAATCTATGAACCACACACCTTCTCCTAAACGCTTTGGAATGGGACCTCGCACATCTTCAGCCGTCGTGGCCTTTCCCCTCCCATGCCTCCACCCAGCCTCGTGAAAGGTTCTGGTGTGCTGCACAGTTCTGCACTATGAGCTTGTTGGGAACCATGCTGAACCAAAACTTGTTTGCAAACCCTGAGCCTGCCAGAAACTGATGTATTCTCTTTTGCTACTTACGGGGGTGAACGGGACCATGCAGAGGTTTCAAAGTGCCTAGCTAAGGGGAGAACGTTACATTCCGAGCATAATTTAAAAATATACATAACAATAATTTGGAAACAATACGAACATTGTGGAATTGGCTAGGCAGATTTACAAGCAGATGAGCGGGCCGAGATGATCCAGTATGACTGGTTTTTCCACAGTCTGGAAGTTTCAAATTAAGCCAGTGCTGAAGAGGTGAGTTTTTAGTCAGCCTGGAGGACGAGGGTGATCAATACGGCAGAACCTTGGCTGTGAATATTGGCCACCAAATTGCTTGTATCTTGACAGCCCAATTATTTGGGGGCAACAGATTCCAAGCAGTGGGCAGGGAGATTGCCCACAGAAGTATTTAATGCAGTAAAGAGGGGTGCAACCACCCACCGGAACCCAGTACCTCAGTCTGGTCTCTTATCCCTTTTATGGGGCAGTCATGCACGTAAACCTTTACAATAGTTCAGGTGTGATCGGACAACGGAACACCTACAGCAGGGTGATCTTCTGATAGTCCCAGAAGTGGGAGTACCTGTAAAGACCGGGGGAGGGTGGGGTGTCTGTACTTCTACTCTCTATATGACAGAGGAGAGGAACAGAGGACCCCAGCCAAGATTCTCTATTGTGGTAGCAATGGAGGAGCAATCAAGGCCTAGCTTCTCAGGAGGTGACGCAGGCTGGTTTATAAGTACAGTGTAGTCCCCAGGCCCCCACAAAGGAATGACCGCACAGTCTTTATATAATTAATATTCATGGTTATGTACAATATCACGATAACTCACTTTGTACTCGATTATCTATAATGACAAATATACAGTTCTACGTGGTACCACAATTACTATTGGATCTCTTTAAAGTGCACCAACTGTACGGTTAAATGTCACACAAATAAGTTTGTAAAGGAAACCAACAATAGATATAAGAGGAAGGTAGTTGGTTAGAACAATTGGCAGAATACTGGCCCTGATACCTAGCCACAGCTCTGTGTGGAGATTCCCCCTCTTCTGGGCAACCTGTAGAATAAAGATATATCACAAGCCCAGTCCATATATTGTTCACAAGAGACTTTCCAATAGTTCTGCAACTCCAAAGTACCTGGCGTTGTAGCGTTCCTCGTCGGGGAATCGACGGCCCTTGTTGAGTGTCCTCCCTTTAAAGCAGGAGTCACGGGTTGTTGAGCGTCCAACGGAGAACAGGGTGAGCTACGACGGTGAAGTGGCAGCTTGTTTCCTAGCGGGGATCGTCAACAGGGAAGCGTAAATGTCCTGCAAGGGAGAGGCAAGCGGGGCACCTCAGTGTTGATAGTTCAGGACCGCAAAGATATTGAAGAACTGTGGCCCAGCAAGGGCATCGAGTCGTCAGTGTCTCTGTGATCTTTGGGTGGCGGGAAACCCACCGGCGGATGCTCCTCGGCACGTTGACAGCCTGGCCTTCTCCGGTGGGATAAGGTGGGCGGCAGTGCAGACGAGCGCGTCCATGAATTGAAAGTTCTTAGGCAACAGGTGCATGGCGGCTCCAGTCGGCGACAGCGGTCGTCGACAGTGGTGGACAACAGTCTGGGCGCTTCTCTTTGGGATTCCGCGGCAGTCCCCGTCATCGGTCGGCAGCCTGTCATAGGTCTGTCTATGAGGGAGCTTTGGCAAAGATCAGCTGATGCACAATGGTCCATCTTAGCTTGGGAAAAGGGTGCCTTACCAGGTCCTCTCTGGGTCAGTCCTTGGAGACACAGCAGCTTTCAGATTGATGAAGAAGGGCAACAGCAATTCTTCTCCTCCAGCAGGGCTTCAAGGTCAAGCTTCAGTTTCACTCCAGTTACTCTTCGTAGTTTGAACTTCAGCTTCTTTACAATTTCCAGTGGTGAGAGGTCCCCAGATATACTATTCTGTCTCTCATCCACACTGCTGGGTCATATTCAGCAGTCAATCATACAGAAGGGCATTCATGCAGTCAGTCAGCCAATCAGGCATACAGTGCATTCAGGCCATACTCCTCCCTCTCAGACACGCACAAGGAATGTGTATTGGGACAAGTACCCACCCATTCAACACTACACACTGCATTCATACCAGTTTCGGGCAGGGCTGTCTCAGTCATTGTGTCAAACGCCAGAAACCAGACATCCACAACAAGAAGTGCATATTGGTCACACACTCCATTCACCCAGGTCCCACCGACAGGGTGTACCCACAACATACATTCACTGGGAAGGCTCCAGCCACAACAACACCATATAGGGAACTTCCACCCAACAGCCAGTCAAGGGGAAGGGACAGAGTCAGGGCTTCCCAGGACTTTGGGAAACAAGGTAACAGGCAATAGAAAGCAAGAGGCCACAGGGGCCATCTTGTTTCCTATCAGGAATCAACTGATTCCAATGGCAGGGCCTGGGTATCCCAAAATGGAGGATACTCAGAGCACCTGTCAAATTCAGCATGGAGCTGCCACCAGCCCATACGCTGCTCTGGGGCCACACACAGGTGTCCAAAAACATACACTAGGGGCACAAGATTGCACAGGATTGGGTGCCATAAGGGTATCCCATGGATCTGTACACCAAACCAAAAACAGGAAGAGCTGCACTGCCAGGAGTCCCATATGGACTCCTGGCCAGAAAACAATACAGAACACAAATGAAAAAGGACTACAGGACAAGGACAGGGAGGCCCTGTCCCTCTAATGCATTTCAAGCATCACAGTACACCTCATAGATGACTGATGTAGAAGAGCACATTTGTTATCAATGGGTCGACTTCAAGTACTACTGGATCATAATGTTTCATAGCACACGTTTTGGCTCAGCATGGTTGATGGCGGGAGATGTGTATGGAGGGGGGGTTTACAGAATAAGGCATGGAGGAAATGCTAAATCTGGTGCAGACAGTTATGAATAAGCATCAGGTACGCCAGGCTTTGGTTTGCGGTCGGCAGAGCTTTCTTACTGTTCGAGGAGGAAATGTGCAAACAAAGACTGTGTTACACGATAATGGAAGCCAGAGGAGCTATGAACACTTTGAAAAGGCACAGGGGACAAGGGCCTATTCCTGTGTAACTGCACAAGTGCAGTGTGTACATTTTTGAAGTAAATGGCACCAGGCTACATTTCTTTATGCAACCGTTCAAAGACTCACTAGACTAACACTTTTGCCCTACTTGAAAGGCCAAATCTATTTATTTATTTATAACATTTTTGTAATGCCCTGTCCCAGGGGTATCACAGCGCTTGATCTAATAGCCAAGTAAGAGGTACATCTGATACAAACATTAATCGTATTAATCATTGATAAAAGCATTAAATCGTATTTATCAAACAGCCACGTTTTTACAAGCTTTTTGAAGGCAGTGTAAGATAGTTCATTTCTGATGGTGGCCGATAGAGAGTTCCAGAGGGATGGAGCAGTAGCAACATGTGGACAAAATAAATTGTGAGCATTGCTGAAGGCTGTGGAGAGGGAACAAGTGCAGCATACTTGTCCACATTCTGTGACCAAAAAGATGTAGGATTTTTCAAGTTTGCAAAATAATAATTGCCATAACGATGACATCACAAGAAAATACAAAACATACATTTTTGGTACCATTGAAACATTCTAAAATACACAACCCATCAAACAGCACAACATGGAAAGATGTTGAAATGTTAAACATTTATAATTATGAATGGTAAGTTTACACCAAATTCAATTACCTAACTTCACAGAAGGTAATCACACAGAGCTGGTAGGCAACGTTGGCACCTGCTCTGTAGCAGCAGGCCAGGCAGTACATATTTATTGCAAGTTGAACACTACAGGGTGACTGATACCCCCCTCAGTCTGATAGGCAGATGCTGTCTGGTGGTGTTACACTCTGCCACTTGCCTTCACTGGTGGTTCACCTAAGGGTTGCCCCGGCAAGAGTGCAGGACAGAGTCACGCAGCTGTCAGGTCAGTGGATTGGTCTGAGCCCAATCAAAGCAATCACCTACTAGCCCACTGTACAGACAGGCTAATTAATGTGTTGCATGCTTTGTCCTGCAGCCTGCCTTAGAGTCACATAAATTACTTGCCACTGTAAAAAACAGTAGGATCTGTCACTGAAATCTGTAGGCGGTAGGACTGATTAAAAAGCAGTAGTTTACTGCCTAAATCTGTAGGGTTGGCAAGTATGGTGCAGCCTCCAGCAAGAGTAGACAGGGTGCTCAAGATTGTAACTGGACTAGTTCACCCAAACTAAACAACGATATCTAAAGTTGTAAAAAAGAGGGAAAAAAAGAAAATAATTTCTTGTGCGCGTTTCCTTCTGAGAAGTGCAAATGGTAAACAGCTCTGCTGAGACGCCCCCATACACTCACATGCAAAACATTACAGACAGGCGCTCTGTACCGGAGAACACTTACCCATTTATGAAACTGTGAATCAGAGGGCGAGGCAGCGTTATTAATATGTTATTAGACACTACCTGCTCACTGTACAGGTTGAAATGTCAGGGAGTTTAGCAATAGCTCCTTCTCTGGCGAGGCTTCAGAGGAGGCAGACCATCAAAAGAGAACTGAAACCCCGTCTAGGGGCCCCAACAGTACTGGAGAACGGCGTGCCCACACGCTGCCGCAAACAGGGCGACGCAGCAGACCTGTGCCAAGCAAAAGACTAGGAAAGGAACAATGTTCTGTTTGAACTCGGGAGTTTCTTTGCTATTCACTGTGTGTTTGTTTACACAGTGAGCTACAAACGCATTAGTTAGGAATAAATCATGGGATGTGTGTGCAGTGGGGTTGCTATTTCTTTGTATCTAAGCTGGGGAAGGTCCATACACCAGGCCGATGTTTTCCAAAATTGTGCTATAATTGGTGCTCCTCATTTCTGAGAAACTGTAAAGTATATGCTACACGCTAGAAGCCATTCAAGACCACAACAAACAGTAGCTAAAGAAAACGCGTATTTGAGAATGTGTTGAACAGGCTGACAACGTATAAATTACCAATTTTCCCTCCACACAAAAACACACAAACTAAATAAAATGTGCACTCGTGTCAGAAGGAGCATACACATACGCACGCTATTTGGGGTTGGGGCGTTACTCCTGTAAACTCTTCTGCTTTTCCGGGATATGCTCCTACCACCTCTCTTTACACGTGTTTTGTCTGAACATGTATCCAAATATATCATTTCACTTTGCGACTCTGATACCATTTGCTGAATGCAATCAATAAAAAACGAGTCACAGGGCGGTTCAACCTGAATAAACCTCCATGCCCTCCCCACCACCACGTCCCACTCAGTTGTCTCCTCACTTCCCTCTAATTTTACTCGAAGGGAAACAATACTCTTAGATTGCTCTGGGGGGAGCGGCTAAAGGTGGAGTCACGGCAGGTAAGTGAAGTTTGTAAGAAGTGTAAAAACACAGAACGCTTTTAGAGCGAGAAAACACAACCTGACACTCTAGCAAAGTAAAGGTAGGATTCTAGCTTAATTTCCCCCATCCTTAATGGAAGCATGCCAATGCCTGCATGCAGATTGTGAGGAAAAAAAGCACCTGAAGTAACTGAAAGTAAACGCAGCTGATTGAGAAGTGCGGTCAATTTTTAATCACCCAACATTCATAGCTCTCAAGAGACACTGTCCACTCCCAATTATCTACAAGAATGCTTGAATTGCAGTCTTCCAGAGAAGTACGCTTCAACTGGTACTATCAGACTAATTGCAACCTGATGTTTGGTGGCCTAAGGGATTTTGCTCTAAAGTATTAACCCCTCTTTATCCCTCTAAGTGCTGTATTTAAGTGACTGGTGTGCATTTGCATGATGTATGTTACCATTTACTAGTGGTTGGGGAAATGCCATGATTGTTTCTGTTTTGGCTTTTGGGGTGAATGCATCATTCTATTGTGTCTGGGGTTTCCTTTCCTTCCAACTGTTCAAGACTCCGTTTAAAGCAAGCATGTCTTTGAAAACAGTTCTCATGACGAGAGGTCAGACATCTGGCAGAGCAGAGCCTGTTATATATCGGGGAAAAATCAATTAAGTTAAGCTGAACAAATGCACAGCATATGCTCATCACAAGTGACCTAAACAAAAATATGTAAATACATTGAATATGCACTCCAAATATCTCAGTTCGATGGTCTAGGGTGGTGTTTATGCGTAGGATATGACTTGGGTATCTGGCATGGCTGCCTTCTTTCCTTTCCGCCCGACCCTCCCAGGTCGAACTTGGGTCCTTCCTCTCGGATATCTTTTTCTCTACCTGTGGTGTCCCCCAGGGATCTAACCTCTCTCCCTGGCTGTTCAACCAATACCTGGCACTCCTTGCCCACCACATCACTGCTCTCTGCCCCAATTTTCAGTGCTAGGCGAATGATACCCAGCTCATTTTCAGGCTACCCTCGGCCTCCTCCTCTCCTTCCCTCATCTCTGACTGTCTGTCTGCTATCCAGCAGTGGTGTGCCGCCAACGACCTCTGCCTTAATGCCAGTAAGACTGAGATTCTACTCATCGGAACACCCACTCCCTCCTTCCCTGCAGCTCTCTGGCCGGCCTCTCTTGGCTCTCTTCCTGCTCCCACCTGCAAGGCTAAAAACCTCAGGGTCAACTTCAACTCCACACTCTCCTTCTCTCCTCACATCTCTGACGTCTCTAAGAAGTCAAACTACCAGCTGCACCTGCTCAGAGGTATTCTTCCTTTCCTCTCCTTCCCCCAGAAGCTCATCGTCTCCAGAGCCAAGGTTCTCTCTAGGCCGGACTATTGTAACAGCCTCTATCTAAATCTGCCTGCCTCTACTCTCTGCCCTCTGCAACATATGCAAAATAGGACTGCGAGGCTTGTCCTTGGCCTCAAGCCCAAGGATCGTATCTCTCCAGGACTGAAATCTCTGCACTGGCTCCCAGTAGCTGCGAGGATTAAGTTCAAAACCCTCTGCATTGCCACAAGGCCTTCTGGGGCCTGGGGCCGCAATACCTTCAACTCTCTCTTCCCAAATATCTTCCTTTGAGCTCTTCGCTCATCCGCCTCCAACGCCCTCAGGGTCAGTCGCTTCTCCAAGCAACGAGTCGGTGGTCGATCTCTCTGTTCAGCAGGGGCCTCCCTCTGGAACAGCCTTCCTGCCTCTCTGAAACTTGAAGAGAACCATCTCCGGTTCCAGAAACACCTCAAAACCTTCCTCTTTGCTTCTGCTTTCTCTCCCTCTCGCCCCTGCTGAAACTCCTGGTTGAAACTGCACTGGTTACATGGCCACCCTTTCCGATCTCAGTGTTAGGGAGAATTCTCTGTTTAGGCTGAATTTCCTAACCTAGTGAGTCCCCCAGCAGCTTTGCTGGATTTCTCGAGTTTGTTTTTTTCCATCCTGACAAGAGTGAGACTCTTTTCTCCCACTCTTGGACATGAATGTGGTTTATTCCTTTTGAATGTCAATGTGTTCGATGGACTATGGGGTCTTTTACTCCATAGGGTCTCATGTGTTTTGCCATGTGTGTTGCACCGCACCCTCCATGCCGTAACACTGGGGTGTCCTAGAGGATCCCCACCATAGACTCCATACCCTGGGACTGACTACTGTCTCCCAGGGCATGTAAAGTCACCAGTGGCTTTACTAGACCTAAATTTACTAACAGAACTAGTACAAACCATCCTATTGTGGATGTACTAGTAGGGGTAATTCGATTACCCCTGGGTCTGTTATTCGAGGGGGCACTGTCCCGTCCCCCCTCGTCGAGTTTTGGCTGGTGGCAGTGGAAACTACTTGTTATATTCGACCCCGAATATAATTCTATGGGATTCTTCCCATTGTTGGAGGCTAATACTTTTTCCTGTTAGTCTCTAACATACCGCCGGTTTATTTGTCTTAAATAAATCTACCGGTCGGTATTTTCTGCCAGAACTCGGCTTTTAAAATGGCGTCTGTGTTCACCTCTCTAACTCCGAACCAAAGGTTGAGCCCTTTGTTCCACTTTTGGCGGGCTTCTACACAGAAGCCCTCCAGAGTGGTGCCATTCTGTCTGGGTACCACAGGGGGTGTGGGAGGGGGTTTAGGCACCCTGGACTGAGTTGCCTTGCCAACTCAAGTCGCACTCTGGTGTGATTGGCCCAAGTGGTGAGCCACCCTTCTCACCACTTAGCGTGTTTTGATTGACAGCTAGGCTGAATGAATGGGGGTTTGCTGCATAAATGCAGGGCTTTTGGGACTGGATCTTCAGAAGTCGCCACAGGACCTAAGAATCCGACGAGGGTAAAGCTGAGCCGACCTGCAACGACAACACCTCCGGTGGAGCCCTGCTGAACCGACTCACCACTTCCCAACGACAGAGGAGATCTCCCGGCCGGAGAGTCTTCTTCCCCTGACTGGTGGGAACAACCAGTCTCTTTGCTTTTTCTTCGCTTCCAGGGCGTAGTGGTCGAATTGCCCGTGCTGAGCACCCCGGCAACTGGATAGCCACTAGCCCATACCGTGACCAAAAGGTGGTGCCTTGTGATGGAGCACTCCGCGGCTGGTCTCTTCCCTGGTGGTGCAACGATCTTCAACTTTCCTTCGACGACGAGACCATCTCATCTCTTGGCAAAGCCCCGACTTGCATCCACCACCAGGAACAACTGCCCCCGCCGGAGCTGTCTCTGCACTTATAAGGTACCGTGTCCGCCTGGCTTCCCTTGTGACGGTTAGCGTGGGGTGTCTTAAATCCCTGCCTTTCCCTTGGGTCGCCTCCAGACCTTCTTAACTTTTTGTTCTAAACGGGTCCAACCTGTCCGAGACAATTTGCTACAAAGACTCGAAGTGCATTTCCACTGTGATGCTTTTTGGGACATATCGCCTTGCCTCTCTCCGAGTGGGCCTGGCCTCTGAACTTTGTGATCCACAGTAGACCCTGCCTTACTTGCCTTGCATTTGCTTCGTAAACATGTTGGTACCGAGTTGGTTGCATACCCTGCCTTTTTCTCTCCCGTTCTAACAAATATTAGAGTGCCATTTAGGTTAAAGCATTCACCTCTGTCTGCAAATAAGTGGTGCCGTTGAACCTAGACTTGTCGAAATATTATTGGGCGATTGATATACTTATAGTAATTGCAATTGAAGTTGTTTGCCGTATTAGTGCCAGCGTCTTTTTCATAGATGTGTTTTTAAAATAATTATATATCTTTACACCCAAGCTCTGTTCCGTGTCTGCTTGTTCTACTGTGTAAATTGCCCTATCTTGTATACTCCACATACTGCCTAACTTTTCTTGAGAGAAGTCTGACAGCTCAGCCACAGCTACCAAGTGAATCTGTGTGGTACAGACTGCTCCCAAGTGGGTTTACTGCCAAACACTTGTAGGCTTAAATCTTTTGCAGTGGTCCCAGAGGGAACTGCACATGTTTCTGCTTAACACTCAGGCCCAGGCCCCACCAATTGCACACCTGCACTGCCTCCCTGGCAACCCCCGCACCTGGGGACTGTTTTCTGTATCCTTACATTCCCCCCTACCAGCACTTATGTCTGCCCTTACCTTGCACTTGCCACCATCTGGCCACTTTTTTTTATCTTATTTATTCTACTATCCCATGTACTGCACTTTCCCCTCTCCCTTCCCCCTTGCACTTTTCCCTTTCCCCCTTCCCATGCACTTGCGCGATCTGAATGACACCTGGCCTAGTAGGATTGCTGTCTGTCTTCCCATCCCTTGCCTTGTCGCGCCTTGAAACACTTGTGTATAGGTGCATTATAAATGCCATATCATATAATTTTTGGCTGAAGTCTGCTTTCCATAGAACAACGCTTCTAAGAATTTGGCTCCAGACAGATTTCTACCTTTGACTTCTAGCTCAGCCATAAAGTACGATCTGTCAATTTCTAATGGATGGCTCAAATCCTAAATAGACATAAGCTGGTACTGTTCAAGTAGATATTTAACAGAAATGGGACCTCCATGTACAGAATAAACAGAAACAAAACTGCATGTCTATTGGAATGTGAACAATAATGTAAAACATCTTTTTGCTTATACATTGTCCATACTTTGGGCGTTTGAGAAACTGAAGACATTTCTGGATTCAGGAGAGCATGCACCAACAGCACAAGTGTAAACGTAATCTACTATGTCCATAATTAATAAATGAACATATTTAAATAACACTTTCATATTTCATACTCTGAATGGCAAGTTGTACATCCCCGGGCCCAATTCCTGTGTGATGCCAAACATGTTTGTCTCAATGGTGAGAGAATATAGGGGAAAAGAGATTAGCGTCCAAATCTAAGCAGAACATCCCCTTGTCATGTGGCTAAATATTTATTACCTATATGAACAAGGGGCGGTTTCACTCAAGAGTGTCAACTTTTGAAGGGGACGAAAAAGAAGACTAAACTAATGGCAAATGATTATGTCAAATGTCACTGTGTGGGAACATTTTGCCTCTGTATAAGCCCAATCACACAGAACTTAGAGCAAGCTCTGGGATTCTGGAAAGTCTGCAAACAGGGATACTCTGCGTGAGAGGAGAAGTGCTGACATGGAATCATCTATTGAGATGACGGGAGGACTCCCTATGATGGCCTTGTCCAGATTACACCTGTAGTAGAACTTTACCTAAACAGGGCCAGATTCCCAGAGACGTTTTGTAAACACAGGCCAAGGGGCCATTTCTGACTGGGGGAAGCCTCTTGAAGCTGTGAGATGCCCGTTCTGTGCCTTAAAAGACAAACACAAAAGGGAATATAAAAGCCCTAATGAAATTAGATATATGTCCTGAGGATTCCTTTACCAGTTGGGCCACTGAATGGCTTTCAGTGTGAAATACATGGCGTTTTCGGACAGCAGCCAAACTTTGTGTTTTCACAGGTGAATTGCAAGACTGTAACTGAACTGGTGTACAACATAGTCACAGTTTACAGAGGATTATTTCATTCTTGGCCAGAGTAATGCCACACCATTCTAGTGGGGTGAGAGGAAGATTATACTGTCGGCACCCATCTCCCAGAAAATGGTGCACTTTCTAGTAACATTACTCTGAAATGAAAGAACCCTGCATAAACTGAACTCTGAATGGCAAGTAGGATTGGGGGCAGCAAAGTTCCCCAATCCAAATGGTGTGATGTTGTGCACTAACAATGTATAACAATATTAGTGCACAACATCACACTGGACACCATCAGAAACATAAACCTGTAGTTGATCACCCTGTGAATAAGGAGTTTTCGTTTAAATGAATATGTATGAATGTGTATGATGTAGATTTTCTCTGCTATTGGTCAATGGTGTTAAACTCAAATGAAATGCATATTTTGAAATGTCTCTCTAATACAAACACTTGATGCGGGAGAACACAAATTGCAATATATTGTCAATTGTTGGAAAAAGGCACTAGAAATACGGAAGCCTCCAAAGCAGCAACATTGGAATTATTTTGCCTATTGCGGTCTAGAAATATAATATATACAAATGGATATTTGCGGGCTTTGTAAATTAGCAAGATAATAGCAGGCAGGTTATTTTTCCCTTCTGTACTTCTGCAGACAAGCTGCCCCTAATTGTATAATATTGTAGGTGACTTCCCCAGCATAAGGTTACATGCACGCTTTGGTTTTGATTTACTGTTTTATTAAACAGCATGTTCTGACCAAATAAAGCCCTTGCCTCACAATATTAGGATGAGATTGCAAAAAGTGGGGGGCCTTAGATCAGAGCTGCTGGCTCCGCGAAATGAAAAGTAAGATTCAGATATGACCAATGCTGCTGGGAGGGCACCAGCTCTGAATCGTGCAGGAGCAGGCGAGTTGCAAAGGAGGATCATGCAGCCACATCTTAACAAACAAATAGATGTATTAAACATAGATAAAAACATTTCATTTAAATTAAGATTAACATATATTATATAAAGCTCTACTGAAACTTGTGCTACAGTTTGGGATGCTGTTTTCAATGTCTTACAGGCCAGTTATTTTGTGGCTAGGAGATGTGGCTGCACCAGTGGTGTGGAGATGTTAACCTCCTGCACCTTGCTATTACCTCCTTGCAAGGAATTTGCTCATTGGACCATTTCACAGACGGTCTATAGGCCGATTAAGGGTACACAAGACAGTACTCAAAGAAACAGTGTAATTGCAGACTTAGAGTGAAGGAAGGTAGGTTTGACTCAAAAGCAATGGGGCTCTAGTAAGTCATTATACAGTTAGGTGTGTCTCAATGGGTGAGGGAGAAAAGGGCAGTGAGGAGGAGGGTACTGTAAATAAACAACGTTAAAGAGTGTGTGTGTGTGGGGGGGGTGTATGAGGGTGACTCACTTGTTGTGCTGTGGTACAAAATACTGTAGGCTTGATGAGCCCAGAACTATATAGCCCTGGGCACTACAGTGAGAATGGCTGGACATGGGGAGGGGAGGCAATTTGAGATGATCACACCTTTTGAACATGGGGGTCAAATGGGATTTGGGAATTGTCACAAAGTACTGTAGAGTAGGTCTGTGTTGATTGTAGTACTTAGCAACAGGACCTTTTCATTTACATTGCTCTCAAATGTCCCTTTGCCATGTGTGAGAAGGCTGCCCAGTCCTGTTTTTTCTTGGCATTCTGGGACTTGCAGTTTTGCTCAAATTAAAATGTCCTAGAATTTAATGTAAAAGCAAAAAGATTGGATGGCCTTGTAACGCATGGCAGGGGAAACCCCAAGAGCTCTTCATTTAATATGTACTGTAAAAAGGAGCAGATAAGAAAAAATAATGAAGTCATACATATTGTGCACACATGTGTCATGTGATTCTTTCCAGTGCACAATTCTTTCTCCCGAAAACATTAGAGTACACAAATACACAAGCAAAAGAAAAGTACGGGGATATATTACAAATAAAACAATAAATAAATATTAAATCAACACCTTTGTGCTTGAAATGATCCTTGTCACACTGTCCATGCTCGTGCCCTGGTGTGGTGCAAGTGAGAGGTGCTTGTGCTTCCACCCTAGTGGGATGGCAAGGATCACCTAGCCGTGAAATGATAAACAGCTTCCCTTCAGGCTGTGTCAAGTGAACATACATGTGACCTTGACCAAGTGCTTTGACAAACTTTGTAGTACAATCATAATGAAATGACATAAAGCTGTGTAGGACCAGTATCAAAGATACTTCATGGCTTAAATAGTAAAATAGTGTTGCTATGTGGGCGATGAGGCCGACTCGCCAGATTAAAGAAACCAAAAATGGGAATAGACATTTGACCATATCAGCTACTGTATCTTCCTTCGTAAATAAAATAAAAAGTGAACTTTTAAATCAGCCAGCAAGTAAAACCTGGCTGCACTTGATTGTGACAGTATTCTGAAGAAATTATAAAGAAAAGATATATGAGAGTCCTTGACTGAAAGTCATCTTGGGCCAGATATGTCCCCTTTTACTAGTATCATTTGATTTCATGAATTAACTGGTTTATCTGGTGCCATTGCATTTCCGTGGTGTCAGGGATTACAAGGTGAACACTGGAGGATGTCAATCAATAGTACCATATGTTAAAAGGGTGCATTGTGGCATTGGAAGTCCTAATCCCCATACTAGGTGCAAACGAGTCTGTTATTTCTCATCATGGAATAGTGCAAGTAAAAAAAGTAGCCCGTGGTATAAAAGCAAAAGGTCTGACCACAGAGTGGTGAGGTTCCAAAGAAGCCTGGTAGCATCCTTACTGGTGCACTGTTGGCAACCATGGCAACCATGGCAACCAAAAACATCAACCAAAAACATGTCAAACAGTGCAGGTTTGATTTCAACATAGGCACGCTCAATAAAGACTACCCTCAAAACAAAGTGAAGCTGTATTTTACTTTTTGAGATTGCATTTCTGCAGCAACAAACATGATGAACATCAATCCTGGTGTGTGAATCCAATGCTGCAGGGATTGTCAAAGACTATGTGTTACAACCAGAGGCATAATTATTGCCCAGAACCTCAAACCTAGCTTTAAATCACTCCTAGAGTGAACATATATAGGTTGTATTCAATTAAGAACGCAATGAAGATTCTGGAGCAGCTCCACACAAGGCTGTAGTTTATTCTTCAGAGCATGAAGATCATGCACAGTCGCTCCAGATAACACCAGTGAGTAAATCATTGTTCATCCATCCACGATCACGCTCTCTGCTTGCACTGCTGTTCATTGGACACTGCCAGTGTTCTAGGAGTACACATTCCATTTCATGCTCACTTAAGCCAGATCGATGTACAAGAGATGCAACACACCCTTCTTTAATTCCCAAGGCACAGCTGATGCCAGCACCTGGGGCTGATGCATCCAAGATAGACAGCTGGTGCAATGCAGTAAAGGCTGCGACAGGAAACACTGGTGGGGGATAATCTTTGGGGTCATAACAGGCTGTGGTACCTCCGTCTTCTGGGCAAGCGAACAAGAGGGAAAGGAAAAATGGCAACAAGGGATTATACACCACTCATGTCACCATGGTCACTACAAAGTACCTATACAGCTAATCCAACTTTCCTCTGATGAGTGGCGGACAGTCAAGCTGTGAGACTGAAGAAAAACATAACAGAACAGTTAGTGCTTGAACGGTTCCATGCCGTTTAACTGACAGGAATTAATTCAAGGTAATTTACTTTGAAGGAACTATTGTGAAAAAACTCATCGCATTGTTTTTAATTTGGGGGTTCCTCAAACCCTATTTTCTGTATACTAGTCCCCCTTACCCAAGTCACTCCCCACCTCCACCCCTATATAATTCAATGTTTTTTTTGTTGCATAATTCCTTCGAAGGAATTCCGTCAGCAAAACAACGGGATACGGCTTGAACACTTTATTAAGACATGATAAGGCGATAAAGGTTAAGTAGGAAAGGTTATGTCAGGTTTGATTGAGCAATTGTTCCATAAAAGCAAATCATACTATTATTTTGTAGCATAAAATATTAAATATTTTAGCTCTGCAACAGATGCTTTAGTCCACTGAGATACACCTCAGCCAGAGTATTATACATGAGATGCACTACCTTGCATAATAATTCTCCTATCACACAGACAGGGGAAGTTCTTTACAGTTGGAGTAAGGCTGCACCATCTGGTTTGTCTCTGCCTCTATCTTCCTTCCTGTCCCCTCCACTTTCTGTAACACAAAACACTTTGGGTTTGACATCAGAAGGCAAAATCCACTTGTTCCTAGAACAGGGGATAGATCCCTTCCGCCCCCCAAATGAGTATACATTCGGTCCAATCACATGGGAGCTTTTGCCTTTACAAGAAGGGGTGCCCCACCACTTTTTTGAATCATCTCTGGACTTCAACCATTAAAGAAGATTTCAATGGACCTTCTTGGGAGAGAGAGACGTCCTTTCCAAAGTCCTCCATTTGTGAGGTGAGGACAGGTGTTGCAAGGCAGAGGCAAGCTGTGTCCCCTAACCATCCCCATTAACTATTGTGGGTGACCTGCAGCTGCAACAAGACCTGCATCTCTGCCAGCGACACTTCTGCACAGAACCTCAATGTGCTGCAGGACCCACGACAGGTGTGTCCCAGCCTCCCCCATATTGGGAGCACAAGGAATTGGACTCATCTTGTCCCAGAGACCCTGAAGTAGGACTCACAGCTCCTGAAAGCCAAGACAGCCAGGATTCTTACCATTTTGCTGTCAAACCGCTTTGAGCTGTGATTAGAGCATGTTCGACCCAGATCGAAGCACAAGGACCCTCCGGAGCTGCCTTTGACACTCACTGCATTTCGAACCGCAGTCCACCTGTGCAAATAAGATTTCCACTGTATCTCCCCAGCTGAAGCATGTCATTGCCTCAGCTCAACCAGAGAAATGCGGTTGGATCCGCTTTGCATGAACCACTGTTTGCCCTACCAACCTATTCATTTGCGATTGAGGCAATGACCGAACTGCCACTGGTGTTCTTCCCAAACTGCATTCTTCAAGCTGCCACGCCTCCACATCTAGTCATCAGCACATCCAACGTTGACCCTAAACTGTCGAACCAAATCTAGTGACCTCCAAAATCCACATTGCTTGAGCCGCTTCAAACTGTAGCCTTCTTCCAGTTCGACCCCACTTCGACAGCTGTTCACTGCTGGACGACAGTGACTGCCTTACCTCAAATTGACTTGAACTACTGAACAGCACAGAGAAGCATGGTTCACTGTTGTTGAACCGCAAAGACATTGTAATAGGTACTATTGGCAGAAAACTGCCCCCTGGTCAAATTTAGGCCATAGAGACTGGCTAGATCACCTTGATCCTTGTTGTAACTTCAAAAACATATCCTTTTGAACATTGCGGTTTTTATTGCCTTTTCTCTCTAGTCTCATAACCCTGAGTGGTTCATCTCATCTATCTTTGCATATTCTGCATTGCTTCTACAGGTGGAGGATTCTACAGTGTTTTCTAATGTGTTATTTTTGTACCTGATGTGTTTGATTAAAGTATATATATGTATAGCACCTAGATTGGACATTCCTTTATTTTGGATTGTTATACCTTTTTGAGTTGCTACTGAACCACATGTCTCTCTCTCTCTTTTTCTCTCTCTTTTTCTCTCTCTCTCTCTCTCTTTTTCTCTCTCTCTTTTTCTCTCTCTCTCTCTCTCAGAGAGAATATAGCCTTCCATCGGGCCAGAGGCGAAGGAGGTATATCCCTTAACTGTGCCCATTTCAACTTGTCTCTTGGTTTGTAGAACTGTGAGGGCTGAGTGGGCGCTTTAGCCTCTACTCATCCTTGTACTCCTGAAGGGCAGAAGTCAATGTGTCACAAAGTTCAAAACCACTAGGTTTTCCAATGCATGTGTGTACCATCCAGTTAAATTTGAACACGTAAAAATCCATGCACATATTCTGTGTGACCTATTTAGAGTGTCTAGTATGCCTTGCCAACAATGGGTTGGTCTAGCCCTATGCTTCATCTACCACCAAATGTCTCAGCTTCCTAGAATAAATTGTTTAAAACCCAAGTCTTAATAACTACAGATGGCAGTGATGGGGCAGCTTTTGGTGCCAGGGTGGCAGATAGCTCCGGAAAGGGGCACCAAGATGTGAACAATTATTCATCGGGCAGCCCTGGGGTGGTGAAAGTTTCCAGTGCAGGTCCCACATTTTTCCTAAAATTATTGTGAGTGACCAAGCATAGTGAGGGAGCCCAAAATAATTAAATGGCAGCGGGGATATAAATTGGTGGGGTTATCCTGTGCCATCTCTAAGAAAAGGGTTTAAAATGATGTGCTTAGATCATGCATTTTGCAGCACAATATAAGAAAAATGGGATGAAAAGCCATACAATGTATAATTGTTTCACTAGGGATACATGAGCAGTCATGCTGGTGAATATTTTAAGTGGAGGGGTCTAAATATTTTCACAGATTAGCGTGAGCGACAGAGTAGTGATGGAGGTCAGTATTATAGGTCTCTGCACCTTTAAGGGAGAGACCAGGACACTGGCGGGAAGCGGGAGCGAGTGGGAGAAAAGGGAGGAGTCAAGGAGGGAAACAGCAGTTCCTTGTAGCCATTGAATAAAGAGGAGGTGTGTTCCATTACTCTGGTGTTGCGTTCGTCCTTTGTGTGCGTGTGTCACTTGCAACAACTGGTGATGAGGACTTCTCCCCACACACCAGATTCCTTGCCGTTAACTCGGAGCAGAGATCCCACTGCGTCCGTCCTCCTAGAAGTGATCCCGCCTCCAGTGCTACACCACGGAGTACACATCGATCCTGCCGAACGCCCGTTTCCGTGGCAGTCTGCCACTCCTCCTCCACAAGACATTTCCAGCAGTCCTGTGGTGCCCGGCAATCCCGCCACGGACCCCATTTTAGTGGCCATCCGCCACTCTCCCGCGCAGCATTCCGCCAGCAGCCTTCTCCCGATGACTTCATAGCAGCTGGCGATGCTGATCGGGAACAGCCTACCACACATGCAGCAGAGGCTGTTGTTCACCTGAAGAATAAACAGACAGTACGTGAACGACAATCGAGCCACCTCCAAGCAGCTACTGTTGCCATACATTGCACATAAGCAATCAAAGCGGCCCCACTACAAGGCCCCATGGCCCACAGGAGAAAACGGGCTGCAAAAACACAGACAAGGGCACGCCACCCAGCATGTGCTGCACCAAATACCTGCATTTCCTGCTGTGAAGAAGGGCCCAAATTCCACCACCATAGGGGCAACATCCCAACACACAAAACGTTGCATCACCAAGCCCCTATCTCAACTGGTGCACATACAAGTAGGCCCAAAATTGCAAGCAGGAAACCACGCATCACCCTGCCATCATGAGCAGCCCAGAGGCACTAGCACCAACTCCCGCACCCACATCCAAGGCGGCACTACTACGCAAGTCACTCCCTTTCAACATGATGCTCCAGTCTGGCAAAGGGCTGAGCTGGTTTGAGTGGGTGGAGGACTTCAACCACTTTGTGAAAGCAGCAGGAGAAGAGAAATCTACAAATCTAAGTGGCATGTTCATCAACCTGGTGGGCAGCGAAATCAAGACCATTGTCAAAACAATTGCCCCAGAAGATAAGACAGACGTCACCGCCCTAAACAGATAACTAATTATGAAACCTAACAGAGACCATAAAAGATACATTTTTAATAAATGCACTAAAAAACCAGAGGAGAACATTGATGAGTTGATCACTCGCCTCAGACTAAAGAGAGCCCATTGCCAGTTTCACTTATTTTCCAATGATGAGGCGATCAGACTACACATAATTGAAGGATGCCTATCACCACCCCTCAGGAAACAACTGCTAAAGAAATCCCTCTCCATTGATGAGGTGAGTGAGATGGCTCAAATCTTTGAGAAAGCGGACACACAAGCGGCTTCCATTGAGAAAATCCTGAATGCAAAACATGAGAAGGGGAGACCATTGCCGCCATCCAACCAATACCTCAACGACCCACAGATCGGGGGACAACCCCCAGCAGAATGGCCAACCAGATGGGGTTCATGAATCAGAGACAATGCTACCGTTGTGGCATGAGCTTACCGCACTTTGGGTCTTGCCCAGCACTATCGCATAAATGCTCCAACTGTGGCAGAGAAGGTCACTTTCAGTCAGTCTACAGAGAAGGAAGACCATTCCCCAACCCCTGACTAAACACCCAGGCTCAAGGCAAGGCATACGGCCACCCACCCCACCCTATCAAAATTGACCAAACATACCCTACTATCAAGGGCAGCAGCGATACATCAGAGCAATAGAGGAGACTCCCCCGCAAGATAGCGAACAGGGCTATGACCAGTACAACCAGTACTCCTGGTTCGGGGATGAATACAACAAACTCCCAAACATATACCAAGCATATGGAGAACAGCAGAACAACTTCCAGCAGCAAGTTGGTGATGAATATGACCAATGCTACCTGGATGAATACATCAACTTCATCCAAGATGACCATGAAGCAAGGGAGGCGCCCAGAATAGTAGTCAATCTGGGGAATAAACAGTTCTGCTTTCTCATTGACTCAGGCGCGACAGAAAACATCACGCGGGAAAAGGAGTTCCTGCAAATGCTGGAGAGGCCTGAACTCTCAAAAGCCAACTCAATCAAGGATCTGCCAATGGGGAGCAGCATTGCCCTTACACTTGATCAGACAGTTTAGGAGATGCCTAATGCACAACGGTCCAACACCACCATCCACATCATTCAGGAGCCCAACGAAAGGTTGCTGCTTCCTCAGCTATCACACAGCGTGCTGCCTCAGTCTCATTGACATCCGTTTCCAGGAGGGTGAGGTGATTGAGTCGACCACATTTGGTGGGAACAATAGAGAATCAGTGTGCACAATCAATACCACCCCGAAGGTACACAACATCACAATAGATATGGTCTTAACCGGTTGCCAGTCAATTCGTTGAAAAAAATTGGTCGACCAGACAAATGGTCGAAGCAAATTGGTCGAAAACCATTTCGTCGAAAATGTTTTTTTTCTATTTTAACCCTTTATTTATCTATTTTTTTGGGTGGGGCCCCCCCAACCCCCCTTTTTTGCCTTAAAAAACCTTTTTTTGCCTAAACGAACACCCAAAAAAAAATATATAATTTAAAAAAAAAATTAGACGAAATGGTTTTCGACGAAATTGCGTCGAACAAATGTCATTCGACCAATTTGAGGTCGACGAATTGACTGGACACCGTCTTAACCAGATTCCCAGACTTGTGCAGGGGACTATGCAAACTCAAGGGGGGCACCAGTCTGATTACACATTGATGAAACAGTCAGACCTGTCCCCCAGCACCCAAGACGGGTAGGTTTCCACCTATCGAAAGAACTCGACCAGCAACTCTGCGATGGAACCATTGAACCAGCCACGGGTCCCACTCCATGGGTATCCCCACTAGTAATCATACCAAAAGAAGGAGGACGTTTGCGACTATGCGTCGACATGAGAATTGCAAATACCGCCATACAACAGGAACGACACCCAGGTCTGTGCATCAAGGACATTATTGTGCTATTAAACAAATCAACCACATTCTCAAAACTTGATCTCAGACAAGGGTACCATCAACTGGAACTCCACCCGGAATCAAGAAGCATCACCACATTACCACTCATGAAGGACTCTTCCAATATCGGCGACTACATTTCGGCATCTCCTCTGCCGCAGATATTTTTCAAGAGGCCATAACGCAGATAATTAGCCTGATCAAAGGTGCACTTTGTGCTCGGCATGTCGCAGGAAGAACAAGACACAGCACTGCTGGAGACATGTGAGGCGCTACACAAAGCTGGCCTGACACTCAACCTGGAGAGGTGCAGGTTCGGCAAGAGAAAACTAAAATTCTTTGGACACATCTTCTCAGATGACGGCATGACACCAGACCCAGACAAGGTCAGCACCATCACCAACCTACAGGAGCCGGCTCAGGCAGCAGATGTGCCATCATTTCTCTGCATGGCTGGGTACTGTGCACGATACATCCCACATTACTCTTCCATCACTAAACCTCTAAGAAGATTGCTGCAGAAAGACTCACCGTTCGAGTGGTCAAAAGACTGCCAGGCAGAATTTGATGACATCAAGATGACTCTAGCTGAGGCACGCCGTCTTTCATACTTCGACCCCATGTGACACACAGTGATATCTGTGGACACCAGCCTGGTGCGATTGGGTGCCATCTTGGTGCAAACAAGCGGAGTGGACACACACCCCAGACACATTGTCGCCTACGCGAGCAGAGCCTTGTCAGCCACAGAGTCAGCATACTCACAAGCTGAGAAGGAGAGCTTGGCAGCAGTCTTGGCATGTGAGCATTTTCACAATTTCATCATTTTGAAAAGGTTCACGCTGGTCCCCGACCACCAAGCACTGCTTTCACTCTTTGGAAACCCTTGCATGGAATTGTCGCTCAGGATAGAACAATGGGGCATCACGTTGTAGGAGTATGACTACACTATCATCCACAGGCCAGGAGGTGACCAAAATCCGGCAGACTATATTTCCCGCCATCCATCCGGGGCACCAACGACCTGCAAATGAGATGCTGAATACATTAACTACGTGGCTGCTTATGCCCTACCACCCGTGCTATCCCTGGAGGCCATTGCAAAGGCATCTGCGGCTGCCACATCCATGGCGTTAGCCATCAGGCTCTCATGCAACAACAAATGGAAAGATTATCGCTGCGCAGTCCAGAGCCACCCGGGGGTGTGCAAGGAAGAGCTAGAGAGGCCAGAGAGGGTACATAACGAATTAGCGGTCAAGGACCACTCCATTCTGTTAAGAGGTTGTCGACTGATCATCCCTGCGACACTCTGAGCCGAAGTCATCAAAACGGCACAGGAAGGGCATTGGGGAGCGGACAATACAAAGAAACAGCTGAGGTGCCACGTATGGTTCCCATACATGGACTCGCTAGGAGACAGGTGGATCAAGGACTGTCTGCCCAGTCAATGCACTGCACAAGCGGAAGCCTCCATCCCACTACAACCGACACACATACCGGACAGACCGTGGGACCGGGTAGCTGTCAATTTCTGTGGTCCCATGGAGTCAGGCGAGTACCTCTTAGTATTTTATGAATACTCAAGATTTCCCATCGTGAAGAAGAAAACAACTACGCCATACCCCAAGGTAGTCGCTACCTTCGACAATGTACTCAGGGGCATTCCACAGTCCATCAAGTTAGATAACAGACCCCCATTCAACAGTCATGAGCCTGCAGCCTTCAAGGCACATGGGATTCACACACCAAAACATTACCCCCCAGTGGCCACAAGCCAACGGTATGGCAGAACAATTCATGGCATCAATTAAAAATACATTTCAAAGAGCTTGCATAGAAGCTGCCAACCCACACCAAGCACTCTGTAGGCTGCTACGGGACTATCGCAACACGCCCCATGAAGCCACCAACAAGTCACCCGCAGCAATAATGATGCACTATCAAGTCCACACCAGGAATGTGAGACACACCAGTGAGCAAGAGAAGGATAGTGAAGAAATCATAAGGAGAGACACAGAGAGAAAGGAACGCCCAAAAGTGGACACCCGACATGAGAAGAAGAGCAGTGCCCAAAGACTTCCATGTCGGAGATGACGTCCTAGTCCAGCAAGCCATGACCAGGAAGACAGATGCTAGATATTTACCAAGACCACTGAAAGTGGTTGCTGTCAAATGATCCATGGTGACAGCCAAAGACTCATCCGATGAAATAACAAGGAAGAGCTCACATTTCAAACATCTCATCAAAAGAGAAGAACCCAAACTGCTCCCACCAGAACCAGACCCTGAACCTAGGAAAGCCCCAGACGATACATGGATTATCCCTGAGTTGGATCAAGATGAAACACAGGAACCATCAGGAGCACCAAGGGCAGCAGAACACTGCGACGTGTGGCTACGCCCACAACGCATAACCAGGAGACCCGCACACCTGCTGGATGAATGTTAAGCCCGACGATAGAACATTTGTCTGGGGTTGATTTTATAGGTCTCTGCACCCTTAAGGGAGAGACCAGGACACTGGTGGGAAGCGGGAGCGAGAGGGAGGAAAGGGAGGAGCCAAGGAGGGAAACGGCAGTTCCTTGTAGCAGTTGAATGAAGTGGAGGTGCATTTCATTCCTCGGGTGTGGCGTCCTTTCTTTATGTGCGTGTGTCTCTTGCAACACACAGAATAATACATTGGGGATTTTTTATTTTTTTTAATAAGATGCTTAAATGATGCATTTTGTTGCACAATTTTTGACAAAAAGTTGGTAAAAAGCCACACAATGTACAGTTGATTAACTAGGGTAACACATAAAAAAATCCAGTAAATGCCAAGTCACCAACAGTACACCATATAGGAGCACTTTATACCATTTTAATGAGGCTGCAGCTACAACCTATTTATGCCAGTAGTGGTCAGGATAAACACCTGCATGAGGCTGCTGCCACAACCATTCTACGCGCACACTAACAGGTTGCTGTTTTTTTTATAGGAAGGCGGAAGCCGTCAGTGCCAGCCCTGGCTGAGTGCTAGCCCTGTGAGAGGCATAGGGGTGTATTTGGCACCAGAGAGGAGGCGGGTTGAGCGACCGACCCCCCTGCCTTGTGAATTCCTGTTTGAGAGGGCGCTGTAGTCAAAGGGAGTAAAAAGAAAAGCTAAAATAAACTGGTTTACCAGGGTAGAAACAAGTAGAATGTGGTCATGGTTAATGTCTCCTTTTATTGTCGTCGTGTAACTAACCCAGCTCAGCACACAAGCAAGAGAGCGTGTGAAAGTAACGTGTTCAATACCAGAAATTCGAGCTTGTTTTGTGGCGACAAGGAAGTGCACTGATGACAGAGTGGTATGGGGATAAATCAGCGCGGTTGTCAAGTGCGCCATTCACAGGATCGGAAGGCATGTGGCATTAAATAAACTGAAACCCAGACACTGGTCTGTGCAAATCAGAACGAAGGTAGCCAAGTAAACGTACAGGATTAGTTCACAATATTCGCAGTCCACTGACAGAGGTAGAGCACGTAACTATATTGGGTCACTGGGGCGCCATGTTCCTCTGCCTGAGGCAAGCACAGGCCGCTGGGACTTATAAATCACCCTGCAGTCAAATGACAGGAAACGCGCATCCATTTCTGCAGTAAGCCCCAAATAAACAGAAAACGTAAGCTCTTCTAAAAACGGCAGCGATGCCGTCAGCCAGCAGAAGACATTGATGAGGAAAGTGGAACAATGACAATCTTGTATATCCGATGTCCTGGTAAATTCCTATAAACTGTCTGTATGCCGCTCAAGAATGACCTGCATTTCGTCCCCAACATCTGCACAAGATGTTGGATTCTTCAACATGCAACCCAACATCTTGTGCAGATGTCAGCTAAGGTCTTTACCGATTGCCTCATGCACAGCCTCTCTACGATAGGGTCTCGCGTGGAGCTTGCTGGCAGCGTTCTGTCACTTACCAAGACCTGGAAATACAGCTGATGTTTTTTTTTAATCCAAATCAATGCATGGACCTAAAAAATACCAAGAGCTATTTTGGGCATAAAAAAGGCACGGGCACCAATGAAAAATGACTCACCGTTGCAAATGGCAATTTGTTTCTTTTGTGGATGACTGAGTAGTACCCGAGAGGGAGTATTGTGGTACATTGTTTTGCAAATTGTGCATTTTAAATAATATGTATTCAATTACACTGATCAAACTACTACTGCACAGCAAAGAAACTCACCGGGCCCACTTTGGCCTAAAAGAACTGGCCCATGTTTCGTCAGGCCAGCACTTCGGGCATTTTTCGATTGGACGACAAGCCAGTCAGTCTTTTGAGAACCAACCAATCATCCTCCCCCAGCCCCTCTGCAACGTGCCGGGATTTGAACATGTCCCTGCAATTTGCACAGAGCTCTGGAGCAAGTGAATGACTCATGGGGCATGCATACCCAGCAGAAGAGCAAAGAGAGCGGAACCCCCAGTAAAGCCACTGGCTATCCTGATCCTGTACAGCTACCCCTGAGCGGAGGCATTATTCCTTTTAGACTCATGACAAGCCAAATTTGTAGGGTCAGCATTGGGCGTCTGGAGGATTACCCTGATCAGAAAAGCAAAGCAATCCCTGTGCATGTCTTCCAGCATGACAGAGCCCAGACAAAGCACGGATGCTGGAAATCTGCTGCACATCCATAGGACAGGGACTTACAGGAGAGGGGCATGCAGCTTGCAGGGAGTTTGGCAAAGAAAGAAGATGCCTCTGGCTTCTCCTTCCAGGCATCCATGATATGATATGATATGACAGGTTATTTATAACACGCTTAATACCCACAGGTTTCTTAGCGCGGACCCGGAGATTGAACCTGTGGTGCTCCGTGTCGTCTTGCTTCCAAGGCGAGCACACTGCCCTTGAGCTATCCTGCCGAGACAGTGATATCCTCCATGTCAGTGATAGCTAGCATAAACCTACCATGTGCTATTGCACCAAGGGCAATGACATTCATAAACCACTAAAGATGTCCGCTACCCCTGTGCAATCCCACAGTTATGTTACTTATTTGGGTGGATTTCTTTGTACATTTTGGACTACATTGGGACTAAATCGCCTGCTTTAGTCACAGCTAACCCATAATTGACGTTTATTCTATATATTGCGAACGGGTATATGCGTTGTCACCGAATGAAATGTCAGAGAATACCCTTTTAACAAACCTTTTTTACCCAAAAATATCAATTTTGTTTAATTGGGGGGACTCCTCCCCACACCCCCATTTCCTTGTGATTCGAATCCCTCACAAAACCCCTCCACAACCCTTTGCCTCACCCCATATTCATTTGGATTGAAAATTCTATATTTTTTCGTTATTTCTGTAAAACATGCATTCTCTGTATTCTATTCGGTAACATCACTGGATACATCCGGAACTCCTGGTGGTGTTGAACTGCAATTTCCATTTTCTGAAGGATTACGACATTAGGCGAGATTAGGTGGCCAAATAAATCAAATTGCCCAGGCTCATTTAAATTCATTAACTGTGGGAGGTACTGGGCTGGTAGGGGTTCCCAACACGGATGGGGCAGGCCTGGTAGGGTTTCCCTTTATGTCCCTTGGGAGGGACATGATCCTCATTTACACCTCTTGGTGCGTCTTGCCTGTGAAGCTCACCTCTGGGCCATAAACTGGGAGCGGTATGATGGGCCAGTAAAAGGTCAGGGAAGGGGTTGCAGCAAAACCCTTATTCTATAGCGGCCTAGCCAGTCCACAGGAAAACCTGACCCTCCTTGGACTATGCCCCTCAGTTCAGGCCTACTGGATGGTTTCCCTCTGGGGTGTTTTGGGAGAAGATGTTCACTCTCTTCCCCACCATGAACATTGTGCAACCCCCGCCCCAAACCCCCTGCTTCAAACATCCACAGATAGACATACACCCTTACCTGCAACGCCCAAATTTCCCTGTTCCAGCCCGTAGCACCCATCAGCCCCTGCGTGCACTTGTGTCTGGTGAGTGGTTTGGCATGGCAGGCTGGTAGCTTGCGGGCTCCAGTATTCGGTCATTTTTGCCCACAATCAATAGCTAAAGCAAAAGACCGAATGACGCAAATTGAGGACCAGTCACAAGGATCTTAGAAAACCAAAAGCCTGCGGGAGCAGAAGTACTTTTATTCTTTGATTTAACTGGTCAACAGTGTTGAAGACAAATAAAAAACAGGAGGACCAAGCCAAAGCCCCAGAGCCTGCCCAAGAAAGTGGACTCCCCTAGGGTCAGCAAGTGACTAGGGCAAGTGGAGTTTTTTCATCAGAAAGTAAAGTGCAGACTGAGGTGTCAGGAGAGGCTTCAGGAGCTGTGAAGACCAGTTCCTTGATCCAAGCACCTGCCACCGGAGACTACCTTGGTTATTCACTTCCATGTCTTTTGCCTAAGGGTTCAGAGATCCCGACCTAGTGGATCCTTCCTTGGCCACCGCATTCGGTCAATTCCCACTGGTGAACCTCATGCTCCATCAAAACAACTAAGTGCAAAGGTACATTTTTCGACTGGGACAAACCTGGCCCTGGTATTCAACCCCAGTTGTTCACTAATCGCCAATTTCGTTTGACTGGACAATGAGGCCAACCCTTAACTCATTGTTGGATAAAATAACTCTGCATGGGCGAACAGATTACCTGGAATTGGCTCTAACTTCACAATAAAACGTTGTTGAAACTTACTGCACCACACACACCTCCCCAGCTCAAAATAAGGCATAGGAGACCCATCCATCTGCTTATGGATTTGGAGGCGAAAGATTTTCACTGAGACAAACTTATAATCGGCTTGCTAACTAAGTGGCAGCCAGCCATTGATAAAGTTACCCCCTCTAAAGGCATACCAGCCACAACAGCCATAACACTATGTCAATAATTCATATTTAAAGCAAAACCCTAATCCTCCGGTCTTATCCTTGCACAATGCATTAACCTTGACACATCTAGAAGCAACTCAACACTGTAGTCTTTGCACGATTACATTTGTGACCACAATCTTTTTGCTATCTTTCATTGCACACAAAAGGGAGTCCAACAAATCTGCAAACTCATGAAGGGCACTGGGGTTCTTTCTTCCTTATCAAACCACCTAATGTGGGTGGGGGTGCAATGGGTTGGGTGGCAGTGCACAGTAGTTTAAACAAATATTTCTTTATTTAAATAAAATTAAATTATAAAACAGGTCTTCCTACAGCTTTAGTGAAAGTGTAATACTGGGAAGCCTACTTAAAGTAGCCTTCAAAGAGCAGTGTGCAATTCACGATTATGGTCGCACTCTCACTCCTCTTTGCCTTACCCGGTCATACTCAATTTCTCCCTTTTTAACCTGTATAATGGAGACAATTGATCAACATGGTAAATTAATTGCAGTCGACAGGGTCACTTTATATCACTCACCAATGTCTGCACCACAGACCCCTGAAGGACAACAAATGCCGTTTTGGTTCCACTGTAATGACAAACACATCAATAACTTGAACAGGAAACATGCTTGGCAATAACTACACATATCGACACATCGTGGAAGCTACCACTCCCGGGATCAGTAGCATGGATGGAGGGTTCAAAACAAATCTAACTTTTGCAACATCAACAAAAGCACTAGATTCCTTTAACAACTGTTTTAACTAATCAAGCAACTCTAAGGATTACACTGCATTTATAACAGCAAAGTTGCTCTTTGATGTGCAATTAGCAATCGAGTTCACAAAATAATTTGCTAAAAAAAAAGGAGACCGTTGTGTAGCAACAAGCCACGGTAAGGCAGACACAGTCCGTGCTGTTCCCGTGATCACGATAGAAAACAAAGCATTGAACTTAACTGTGCCCATGACAATTTCAAAGCTTAAGTAACACTTCCAAGTAAGCCCCAAAGTAGCGGTGATAACGAACAATTGGAATAAGCCGGTTCGGCCACGGTTTGTTTATGTGGTACACTGTGCACCTAAAACGCACATGAGAAACGGTGGTCAAAGCTAACAAGCAGAGACAGCAACACCGGGTCTGGCTGCTGGCTCATGGAGGAATCCCTAGGAGCAAGCAGACCTCACAGCAACATCCGGGCGAGGTTCTCGGGTCACAGCCGATCACACGCGTACCTCTCCTGCTACACCAGACAATGCTTTGGAGACACTCTGCATGGCAACATCGACCACTAGGACCAAGTTCTGCCCTAGGTCCAGGGACGTCATTTAGGGGTCGCCAGAGGTCTCGCTTGCAACCTCTAGAACAAAAAAGAAAAAAAAGAAAAAAAAAACTTTTGTATTTTTTTTTTTTAATGTAAGCTCATGGGCTGTGGCCAGCACCATGTGGCTCTTTAGTTCTGGAGTGGCTGGCTTTCTTGTTAAAGACCCTTAAAAAAAAGAAAAAGAAGTAAAAGGAGTGACACAAGTCTAACACTTTCTGCAATGACCCTAAATAAGAAGGATTAGGAATACCAAATAATGTGTCTTTCTGGAATTCTATACAATAATTGCTAGACTCATTAAAGGTTTATTTCAGGCACACTTCAGGGGGTGAGTCACTGATTTAGCCTGTTCTAAAACGCCTTTCATCCTTCTGAGGTCGATAAATGAGTACCAACATAGGGTGATATTGGGTGTATATTTTTTCTATATAAAGCGCTTAAGCGTAAGTGCTATATAATAACACATCATTACCATTTGGTCATGGACGTCTGCTTGCATTCACAGTAATTTGGTAATATGGGCCTATATACACTGATCTTAACGACACATATGGCGATCCATTCTTTTATGAAATGTACTTCACATTATAGTGATATCATAACCATATTGTTTGTAGTGTACAATGCTATTTGATAGCACTTCCTGTTTTGTCAACGGTTGAAAGGTCACTTTCCATCACATCCCGCGATATCACTTCGTGGTGGGGTCAAATAACATCACTTCCTGTGATGTCACCACATGCCGCTACCCCTGGCCTTTTGGTGAAATGACGTCCCTGCCTAGTTCACATTCAATGGGTGCAGTGTACTCCAAAGCTCTGCTCCATATCAAACAGGTGACACCTTCTATACTATCTCGGAAAAAAGCTCTTTAAAAAACCCAAAGGTTTTGAACTGCCAGCATGACGTTTTATGTATCGTATATCTTTTGTTCAGAATTCTATTGCCTGTCATTTCATAAATGCAGTGGTGAGGATAAAAACTAGAAAAGCCAGAGCAGCAAAGGAATATAAAACCTACGTGTGGAAAGCAAGTGGTCTGGGCTATGCATTAGCAGAGGGCTCAGCGCGCTACTCGCAACCCAAAGAATCTTCCTCCACAGTAGAAAATAGCAAACAGGACGCATTTTTAAATACTCAAGGCAGAGGAGATTACAACTAGATTACTACTTCACCATATTGTGCATTCCCGCTTTATTTGTGTATAGGAAAACATTTTTGAAAATTGACAGTATTTGGTTGGGTGCCACAGTCAATGCCCGTCACACCTGCCACTGCTGCACAAAGGCCGCAACTGAGATGGGCTTGTGGAATAAAAAAATTAAAAAAAATTACAGAGTGATGATTCAAGTGGATGAGAAGAACAATGAAATGTGTTTCCCTCCATTAAAAGAAAGTCCCATCCACGAGACAGAGGTTAAACAGAGTGACAATTCTGGAAGATAGATGAAGATCATAACTGAAGACGGTGTGATGTTGGGCATTTCTGAGGGAGAACTCTTCTTGTGCGTGTGAAAATAAAGTGCATAATTAGGTTACGCTTAAACACTAAACAGGGAAGCGTCATGGCCGGACAGAGGCTCAAATCGGTGCCTGCTAATGGCACTAAATGAGCTGACATTACCTTACTTTAGAATGCTGCAAGAGCAGCACAAGGTTAGAGCAGGCTAGCTGCGAAAGAAAGCCTCGCGGCATTTGATCATAGCAGACCCTATGGAGTGCACGTAGGAAAATTACTTGAAGCCAATGGATCCAGGAGGCCCTGCTGTCAAAGGGTCAAGAAGGAGGTTGGCCTAAACCAAGTACCTCTGAGAGACACCATTTATTTTGATTACATGGTTTAAAATCAAACAGGCATTTGGTCACCCAGATTAATAGTGATGGTCACACGGTCTCGGATATGTAAACTAAAGAGAAAAATACTAAAATTAAAATTCAGCTGGCTACCGGTCAATCAGTAATTGTAGTAGGCATTTACCCTTTGATTTTCCCCACTGTGGAGGAAAAATGGGAAAATGGCATGAGGAGGAATTTCTGCCCAGATGTCTGCATGGGCATGATCATGTACGGTGCAATTACCCTTTAAAAATATTGACTTGACTGACACTCATTTGGAGTGCTCAGGAGCACTAACAGTATTAAAATACACAGAAAGGTCATAGTACAAGGGAAGATATTTCAAATAGATTTTTATACATTCACAAAAATAGATGCACTTACTGACATAAAATGTTCTAGATAATTTATCATTTTTGAAACCTCACTAGCTTATTCTAGAAGGATTTGGATTCATTTGTCTTTACGAGATGAAGGATTTTGGCTGCTATTTAAAAATTGGTCCCTGACATTGACAAGATGGTCTGTGAAAAGAGCACAGTTTTTTGTTATTATCAGATAGAAAGCCTCACTGCGGAGACAAGTGGCCAAAAGTAGACAGTCTCTTAGTGGGAAGGCCCTTTCCTGTCTGGAATAAAGAGACAGGCAGCACTTCTGGGCATTCAAAAACAGAAAGGAAGATGCAATCGTTATCCCAAATGAGTAGGGCTCAGTGAGATTTGCAGATGTGCTCTGGAAGAGACATTTGTCTTGTTCAGTCATGTTACAATGGATAACCACAGGAGTAGGTTTTTGAAAGAAAAAGTATATTCAATAACAGCACAGAAAAGTTAATGGTAACCCGTTCAATTAATGTTTAATAACTTCACATAAGGAAAGATTTCCTACCCACTTATAAAAAATCTAACTGATAAATGGTGTTATTGAAAAGAAATGTTCAGATGTGTTCGAGCGACAATGAATTCATACCACAGTTACTGTGTGAAAAAGTTAATTTTACCTGATATTGGTCAACAATGCATATTCATAATCCTTACTCTCATGTAAATGTCCTTACTGAACAATTCTCTGCACACTGAAAGCACATGCCAAGAACGCAAAGCTAAAATTAAACATATCCCTATGTGAAGGGAAAATCGTATGTATACATGTAGTCGGCAGAATGTCAGCCGGGTTCTAATTTCCTCTTAGATTGTACTTCAGAACAATTCATGTAATTCTCAATTCATCTTACTCGTTTGGAAAAGAAACTGTTAATTGAAAGATTTTTTCAATTATCGGTCAGTTGTAAAACTTGCATGTGATAAAGTTTGTATTTCGACAAATCCCATTTTAATTGGCTCTGGCGTAGTGACAATTGTTGATTAGAGTTTTTGCTGGTTAAGGATATGAGATTTGATTGTAGGTCACTCGAGAAGGACCCGAAATAAAAAACAATAGCTTAAGCAGAGGCTAGATTAATGCACTGGTTGACATAGGACACAATGATCATGATGTGATAACAGGCCACAGGGCAAACATTTGGGATTTCATTTTCTGAAAACAGATCAATTTCAAGAGTTCTTTTAAACCTAACGATGCCCTAATGTTGAACTCAGAAAAATAACCCTCATTAAAGGAAACAAAAACATCAATTGGTCACAAAGATCATGAGTTGAATAATCCATGAATCAATCCGTATCCATCACAAATAACTTAAAACAGGTCTATGTTTAAAAGGACCATAGACGTGAGAAGCATATACGACTGTATACCTGTTTTCCATATATGTGATCCAATAATTCAATGTTGCCTTCACTTAAGCCCACGATTGCTTCATAGTCCTGACAATGAAACAAGCCCTGCGGAACCAAACAAAAGCCAAATATTTTGTCATAGACAAAAATATGCTTCGTTAGTGTGAAGACTGAACATCACATGACAAACGTGTGTTGAATGTATGGCCTTACATGCTGTCAAACTTTACCAATATTAGAAATTAGATGTGTTTGCAGAGAAGTAAACGTGCACCTCAATTTGCTTGCAGAAGAGAAATAGTGTGCGTGGGTCAAATCCACTGTCTCGAATGGAGCGACATGGAACCCATGGACACCAAAGCCCCATATCCTGGTACTCCTTCCCACACGTAGCGCACACACAGGCCAGGAATGCAAAACCACAGGGCTGGAGTTACAGGCGGTCTTGAGGGATTCTAAAAGTCACTTTTTGTTTTTAAACGTAACAAACAAAAAAACACAGTAGCACTAATGAGGTGTCCTTCACGCCCAAAGTAACACACTTACTATATACGCACACACACATGTGCTCTCACCTGAAACAATACAATTACTTAGTTGTCAAGCACGGCATGGCCCCCTAATGAACTAGCTGCTTTGAACCTAGATTGCCTCTCAAACTGCTTCATGTTTATGGATTGATTTTACTGAAGGTCATTCCTAAAAGTGAGTTGGAAGACCTGATTTCCAAGTACTTCCCTGCAATGAAGCGTGGATTTACTCTTACTGATTGCATATCCCTACCTTCACCATCTTTAATGTTTGCTTCGAGATTGTGGCTCGCCCCCTATTAGCCATCCTTACCTGAAATCCTCTCCGGGGACTGTCTCTATATCCAATGATTCGGACTACACCTCAAAATCCCACAGTCAATTCATCTACAAGGAAAACCACAAAAGATGTGTCCTAAAACACACACACACATACATCAGGTCTGGAAGTGAGGCACCGATCGCAGCTAGTTTTCGCAGACAGTCTGGAACCGGTGCTTTTGACGTGCTGCCAGGAACCTGTAGGACGTCTCTCGCCGTGTAGTTACCGTGGATCTGGAGTGCGCAGTTCCCATTTATGGAGCCAGAGTCATCATTGGCATTTACCTCTGCCCCCTCCATACAGTACCGTGTGACCCTGAACGCTCTCATGAGTGGCAGTCCCAATTCCCATAGGCATATGGGGCCCCCTGGATGTTTCTGGCATCAACTGGGGCCCCATATCAACATCCCACATCTTCACCACGTGAACCATCGACTGCTACCAGGCCACTGAATAGAGTCAAACTTCCCATTAGAAATGTTTGATGGTCTCCGGGCCCTGGTTGGGCACAGGAAGTTCCTTCACTGTGGTGTCTATGATGTTAAACTTCACTTCCTGGTCGCAATCTGGATCGCACCCATGTGGTTTGTGTGTATGTCCATCGTCTGAGCCTCTTGCACGTGTCACAGGATTTATTTATTTCACGCAAATTACAGCTGGCATCGATTTCCCCACTTTCTAATGGTGGCCCAGTCAAAATATTGTTAAAAGGAAGGAGTTGGGCTTTAAAGCTACGATTCACTCCATTTGAACGGAAAAAAACGTCAACAAACACGCACACGGTCAATGTGTGGATAGCTTGAAAAGCAAAAAAACAAAAAACTTTCGAATCGAATGCTGAACTCCAGGGAAACCAAATCATGTTCTATAAACATTCAGATATATATTATGACCTGACAGCTGAATACTGCTTTTCAGAAAAGCGTAACCCGTTTGCAAATAAAAACTGATGCGTTCTTTTGAGTGATGTGCTGGGTACACAGCGTGTCACTTTACCCAACCCACCTTTACTTAGCCACGGAATCCTGTGTTTTTTACTTGCAGTTAATCCCTCCAACAGAAAAAAAAAGTCTGACCGAACTACCTCGCTTTTGTAAAGCGCTGTTCCACGCAGGTGTGGGTCTGGTCTGGCAGGAACTTTGAAGGGCACGTGAAGTATGGGAAAAGGAATCTTACTTATGGAAAGAGGGGGAGTGGCATCAAACAGAGTCAGGCTAGTCAAGTCTTCCAAGGTTAAGGCACCCATAGCAAGTACTCGGATAGGAAGGCATGCTGGTGAAAATAAGTGGGCTGCAGTGGTGACCAAAAATAGTATGTAAACTCAAATCAGTAGCACTTCTGATATCATCAGAGAAAAAAACAAATATGCCATTTATAGGTTACGTCTCTTCAGCACTAAAACACGAGCAAACAATTTCGGATTGTTCCAAAATCTAAATAAAAGACTTTAGGCGCCTGTGGCAGAGCACTTGCTGTGAGCTTATGGATGGTAGGTGCTCGTTTTCTTCAATGAGTTTGGAAAGATTTGCTAAGTGTCAATGGGCCCGGTCCTCATCAGGCTGCCTGCCTTTATGTTCTAGCGGGCGTAGGCATATTTGCATCTCGCACTCCTTGACATTGGATGCCGAATTGGGGGGTTTCCAGTGCCACTTACTGGAAATGTGTACATAGAACACTTACTGGGAACATCAAGCGGCAAACGAGATGGGAATGTCTAGCTGGGAAGGCCATCACACACCCATAACAGGATTTAAACTAGTATCACTACTGCCGGTACTACTAACCGCCTCCAAGAAAGGTTGCCTGTTAGTCGGTGCAGCGCTTTCCCTCCCTGGTTCAATTTTCTTTGATTGAAAACATCTACAGCTTTACATGGAAGCCAGTGCACTCGGCTTCCTTTCCCTGTACCCCTGGTGGTTGGTCTATGTGTCCAAACTTCCCCGCTTGCTCTTCCTGTTCGCCTAATCCCAGTTTCCTCTTCCCTCCAAGATCTGGGGATCATGCCTCAGTACCACTACAGTGGTGGGGTGTGCAATGGAAGATTCTTACCGTATTGCAAGATAACAAGGAAAGTGGTGCAAATGTCCGGTTTTTATTTTATTTAAAGAGATGTATGATAAAGACACTGCTACAATTATAAATTAAATTCATATAAAACAACACACAAAGTAACAACTAGTCCATGATCACAGTAACAAAAACAAACAAATACGAGACCACATGGACGACACTTCCAAGACAAATCGGATGGTCTCATTTGGACAGAGAGGGTTGCAGCGAATGGGAGGGATGAATGGGTTTTAAAAGGAAAAAATAAATAAATGGGAAGAGATAAAAGGATAATATGTAGGTAGATACAGGTTGGTGGACTCCGGACACCATACATTACTTTTATTACCCAATCGAATTGGTACTCATTTATCAATCTCAGAAGGGAGAAAGGCTGAGTTGGCCTTTGCCGGGATTTGAACCTGATCACAGCAACAAGCGTTTAACACGCTGAGCCATCTTACCAGCTATGTGACTTGCTAACAATTTTTTGCTTGAAATACCAGCTAGCCATTAATCCAATTTAGTGGTAGCTAGCTTATCGTCAGCCAATAGACGAGCCACAATCGTCGCTTGCAAGTCGCATCCCTCCCTTCTTCTCCGGACTAATCCAGCCTTCCGGGGCCTGCCTTAAAACTGGGATAGAAGAAATGATTACACGGGTCATAAAACGAACAAAGAGGCAGAGTTTGCACACAAATATACCCTATTCACATTCAGCGATTGAGATCCTCCATGACACAGCCATTTCTTCACACAATTGTGTTGTGGCTCGATAATGCATTCATAACTAGGATGCCCCCTCCCCATCCTTCCACATCCATCGTCCTCCCATCCCATGTCATTTCGGGGAGAGGGGTACCGCTAGAGTGGCACAAAACAGGCCTTTCAAATAGATTCTAGATTCCTATATAGAGTAGTAAAAGAGCGGGAGAGTTGTGCAACAGCCTTCCACACACCCAGAGAAGCCAAACACTGTTCTCTGCCTGGGCAGACATAGCCCGGGGGTGTGGGGAGCAACAGCTTTCGATATTCAATTAAAATCTTCCAATTCAAATGATCCTGCAATGATTTTAGACCCAACTCAAATCGCAGCGCCTCTATCGGGAAACAATCTGACAGGTTAACCATACTTTTCCAAACTCTGCTTTCGACCCTGGCATAGTCAAGTGAACGGGTTACACCACCAAGATCCATGCAGTACAATAATGCAGGCATGGCCTTCATTTCGTAAAAAGTGATCATTGGAAAAATAGAAAAATTGCAAAACCTTATGTTGATTTTGCTCATCTGTGCCTCGCTTTCTTTTGGTTTGGCAACCACTTTAGAAGACCCACCATGTGAGATGGGTTTGCGCAACCCATAATGGTGCCTAGTTGGCAAATCGATCGAGGGAACCATAGGAAAGCTCCCGAATCAGGACAGACTGGCATAATATGGCAGGCAGCTCCGGGTCCACTGTGAGATCTCGGGTCTAGCTGTGGGTTGATCCCCCTTCCCTACCAGGATCGACGCTGGCACCGTCTTGCCCTCCTAGCAAACTCCCTGGGATGCTTCCTTCCTGAGCAGACTATAGAGAGACATTGACATCACATGTCAGCATCAAGGCCTTGGCAAGGTCAGGCGGCAAGGAATAAAAACAAACATCCGGTAACGGAGATGTCCCATAACAGACGAAAGGTTGAGCCAGGATTCAAAACTGCGTGGCGGTCTAACCAGCAGCAGTGACATCACCGACAATTAAGATGCTGGCATTCGTACGTTCTTTCATAAGCAGGAGAGGCAACGACAGTTGGTGCAGTTTTATAAAAAAAAAAAAAACCGTTGGAAGCGCCTGCAATGAAGGAGCGGCAAACCTTGGGAAGAGCTCATCATGTGCTAGATGAAAGGGCGGCACTGAGCCGCATGTGGGAGCGCCGTTCATTGCAGACATGATAATACAAGCACTGTGATTTAGGTCATTGCCCAGTGGCAAGAGCAGCTGCTGGTGTCAGAAAGCGTTAACGTGCGTGGCGCATGATGGATGGACTCAAATTCACGTCAGGGATCTGCTTTTAAAAACACAGTGGCCACATCACAGCAGATGGCCGCTTCCCAGTACCAAAAAAAGGCGGACGTTTCAGTGAAACCCACTACTCACAAGGCCCAGTTTTCTACAACAACTGCAGGAACGCGACTTCAATCACAGACAGTACTACTTCATGCCTGGCCCCGAGCACGGGTGCACAGGACAATTCTATGCCAGCCTTTTAGACGTTAGCAAAATGAAGGCAGGAAAGAGGGCAAGGATTTTAATCCCATGGCTCCAGTTTGTGGTTTGATCAAAAACTTGATCACCTAAAATAGAGAATATTGGCGAAAAGGGCCAATTAATGGACCTCCCTGTTATACTGTTCAGCTGGCCATACACGTACGCTGCAGACAGAAAACACGGGAGCATTCTGCACTCCAACCTTCCCTTTATTCCTCCGTAACATGACTGCCTTCCCTCTTCCCTTGCCCCTCCCTTTCCTCCCGCTTCCCCTTGCCTCCCATAGTCTCAAGCTCCCCTCTTAAAGGGGCTCTGTCCTTTTTCCCTTGCAACACCTCCCCCTTGCTTAACATGAGACTTCCCAGGTTACATTTGCTCGATGAGCCGTTGGGGTCTCTTTGTGGTTCGATGGGGCCTGTTTGGTTGCTCGTGGGTCTCCTCTGCACTCTCTCGTTGTGGCGTTTCATGAGTCTCCTCTCTCTCTTTTTTCTCCATCTCAATCACCTTCCTTTCCGTTGGTTCATGCTCTTCAAAGTATAACTCGTGGAGGAGGGAGTCATTTGGCGTCCTTTTGCCGTAGTTCCTTGTCGTACTTGTCACTTGTTCTTTGTTCTCTGTCGCTAGGGTGGGATCTGCGCTGTTCGTCTGCCCTTTGGCTTTGTATGTCTCTCCAGCATCTTGCTTGGGCACGTGGTCCTTCTTGTGGGTTACTTTGAATGACCTATAGTGGACGCTGATGAGTGTGTGCTGTAGTGCTGTCCGGTTACTGAGGCGGCTGTCTCCTCTGGCGGGGCTCGGTATCATGCGGATGGTGTTCGGCACTCTGCGTTCTCTTTGGGTTGGGTCACGTTGTGGCCATCCTTTCGGCTGCTCTGTCTGTGCCGTCCTCCGTTGGACGGCATGGTCTTGGGGTTCGTCTAGGGGGTATTCTTCCGCCCTTGTCTGGTACTGTTGCCTTGTACTGACGTTTTCTGTGACTTCCATTTCCCCCCCGTCCAATATTTCAAAGGGTACTGGGCGGTTGCGAAGCTCGCAGTCCTCTCGCAGGACGTGTGGCATTTGTGTGCCAAGTGTCGGTCCGTCCCCTTTGTGGTGGGCAAGCTCAGGGTAGAGGGGGTGTGCCTGCCTGAGACCTCTGGGTGGGCTGATGTTCATGTCCTTGATGTCTTTCCTGATGTCATGCCGTGCTCTCGGTGTACTCGGGTGTCTTTCCTGGGGTGTGGGTTGGCATGCCGAGCTTGTGGGTGGTCCCGTTCTGCAGATTCTCTGAAGGTGACCTTCCTGGCCACAGCGCCAGCATGTTCGTCCAAGGGCTGGGTATGGTTGTCTGTGGGTGTGTTTCCACCCTCACCCTTGCCAGTGTCTACTCAGTTTCCTCCTTCTCCAGGGTCGAGTGGGCTCAGAGTATTGCGGTTGCTCTTCCGTGAGGGTTGCGATGGCGTCGCGTTCACCTTTCCTTTCAATGGCGGCTGCCTGTGCGTCAACTCTCTCGTATGTTTTTGCCATATTGAGTATTTTCGCTAGGGGTAGGGGCTTTATGAGAAGGTGTTTCCTGAACGTTGACGAGGTGCACCCTTCTATGATCCTTAGTCTTATAGCTTCTTCATCATTGAAGTTGGCGAAGTCACAGTCTCCTATCTTCTGCTGGAGACGTATGACGAACTCTTCAATCGATTCGTGTGGACGCTGCCTGTGTTGGTTGAATGCAATGCGTTCGTATTCTTTGTTGGATCCTACTATGAGTATGTCGTTTACTGCATCGAGGAGACGTTGGTACGTGGTTTTGTCTGTGGCTGGGATTGTCTTGATGATGTCCTTTACCTCTTTTCCTACCAAGTTCTTGAATATGCTGAGTTTGTTTGGCGGGTTCTGGTTCCCGATTGCGCCTAGAAAGTCTTCGAATTCTTCGACTCATTCCTCCCATCTTGTTCCTTGGTCGTGGTGCGGGATCAAGGCAAATGGGTTGGGTCTTCTCATGACGGCGGCATATGATGTGGGGCACAAGTCTGCTAGGGCTTGCGCACTTGCGTCGGCATCTGCTTACTCTTGGTCCGCCATGGTGGCCGGTGTTTAGTTTGGTTGTGGAGTCGCTATGCACTTTTGTATGGTCCTTTGGTTTGTATGGGTGGTGCTGCGTTTACTTCCGTTGTTGCCGGTCCTGTCTGGTACAGGTCTTCTCTGCTGCTGGTGCGCATATGTCTGGGCAGCTTTCTAGGTCTGTCTTCTTTTTATTTCCTGTACGGGTCCGTGAGGTGGTGTTTGGCCTGTGTGGGCTTCGGTTTCCTAACCTTCGTATTGCGTTTCGGTGGCTCCCCGGGCCTGTTCAGACGGCTTTTAGCCCTTTCCCGTGGGTGTCTTACTCAGCTGTTGGGTGGTGTTGCAGCCGTGGGCCTTGGCTGCTCAGTGCACTACTGCTGTGTTGGGCTTTCTTCTTGGGTCGACCTGTGTCGTGGGTGCTGGTGGCGAGCCCTCCACTGTGTGGTTTCGCTCAGCTATGTGCTGTTTGATAAGCTTTGGCGTGGGTCTGTCCTCATTTAAGATGCAGGTGGCTGTGTGTGTCCTGTCCCTTGGGTTTGGTTCGTGTAGTGACTGTCACGCCTGTGCTGGCAGCCGTTGGTCTCGACCCCTCTTGGGTGCAGTGGCTCCTTGTGGGAGGCGCAGGGTTAATGCTGCTTGATTGTTGGTGCAGCTTGATCCGGCTATTGTTTTCCTATATGTATATATATATATTTTTTTTTTGGTATGTTGTCACTTCGTTGGGAGACACAGGGTTTCCCTTTCTTTATTCGTTGGGGTGCCCAGATGAAGTGTCACTTCGCAGGGAGACACGGGGTTAATGCTGCTGGGCCCTGAGTTTTGGCTTTTATTTTCACTGCTTGGGTATATTTTTATTTTTTTTCCAATGTCACGTTGTGGGAGACGCGGGGTTAATCTTGGTAGGCTAGTGTTTCGTCGCTTTGCAATGTCACGTTGTGGGAGACACGGGGTTCCTTTCACTCCCAGCCCCCGTCCTAGCTCTTTACTTGAGGTGTTGGGACCGCGGCAGTCGGGTGATTCCTTTCTCCTCTGCGGGTGGGCGGGATGGATCAGCTGGGCAGCCGGGTCTGCAGCGCGGTCGTGGGCATCGCAGACGCGGTCTTCTCCTCTCCCTCTCTGGCGGCTCCGCAGTTGCTGGGTCTCCTCCCTCACGGCTCCACTTCGGTCCTCGGCTCCTGCGTAGGGCACACAGGCCCTTCTGGAATGCTGGGCGCATAGCCCTCCAGTAGGGCACACGGGCCTCTGCTTAGTTGCAGGGCGCACCGGCCCTCTCGAACTGCTGGGCGCACGGGCCCGTCGACAGGGCACACGGGCCCCTGCTCAGGGCACACAGGCCCACACGAACTGCTGGGCGCACGGGCCCACCAACAGGGCACACGGGCCCCAGCTCAGGGCACACGGGCCCACATACAGGGCACACGGGCCCTCTTCAGGGCGCACGGGCCCACTGCTACTGCAGGGCACACAAGCCCTTCCTCTGGGCTCACAGGCCCGCCTTTGTTGCTGGGCTCACGGGCCCTTCTTCACTGCAGGCTCTCAGGCCCTCCGTTACTGCTGGGCGCATGGGCCCCTCTTTTCTGCTGGGCACACGGGCCCTCCATTAATGCTGCAGAGCATGGGGTCGCATCTGTCTTGTCGCCAGTTGTTATACTGTTCAGCTGGCCATACACATACGCTGCAGACAGAAAACACGGGAGCCATCCTGCACTCCAACCTTCCCTTTATTCCTCCGTAACATGACTGTCTTCCCTCTTCCCTTGCCCCTCCCTTTCCTTCCGCTTCCCGCCCCGCTCCCATAGTCTCAAGCTCCCCTCTTAAAGGGGCTCTGTCCTTTTTCCCTTGCAACACTCCCCTAATAAGCATTACATAATAACAACAAGACCCATCCAGTACACTCTAGAGCATGGGTTTTGCACTTATAACACATTTTTATGAATTCATTATTAATTTACCTAACAATTATTTCAATGAGATTCACAATATTTACACAATTTTAAGTGCTGGAGCCATGTTGTGCCTCAACTGACGCTACCGAGTACACAATGCACACTATTTACAAACATTAAAGTGCTACTGCCATAAAGGGCCTCTTACTATTGCACTACCCTATCTCCTCTCTAAAGTGCTATTGCAAATCTTAACAACACCACGCCACAATTCATTAATAAGTGCTAGTATGGCAGTGCCATCTGAACTAACCGTTACATTATCCAGCTACAGACACAATTACATCAAGATCCTATACATTTACAAAAAATATGCATCCATTTAATTAATGTGTCCCCATGCACACTACAAAAACGATTTCTGTTCTACACAACCGTAAAGCGCACACACACACACAAATACATACAATTGGAGCAGCATTTGGTAATTAGAAAAATGATCATTCTGTTCCCTATTTGTCAAAACCCACCTTACATCTACAGTTAACTTGGGAATAAACCGTTCTGAATAACATGAAACAGCAGCACACACGCACACGTATGCCCTCCAGATAATTGGCACAAGAATCGCTAAAGTGGATGGCAACATTTCATATTTTTAACGTAGGCAACAAGGGGCTACCATAAGCATGCAAACCAAGGTTGGCAATTCACAAATAATCTTTTAAATCAAGATAATAATAATCATTTAGCATTTATACAGCGCTACGAACCCTCAGGCATCTGAGCGCTGCTTATTATTACCCACGGGGTGTGGTGCTCATTTATCGAGCTCGGAAAGATGAAAGGTGAGTTTGGTCCCGCTGGGATTCGAACCTGAATCAGCAGGCTCGGCACAGATGTCAAAGCGAGCGCTCTACTCCTGTTCTATCAGACCAGCTAATGGACCGGATGAATGGAGGGGTGCTATTAGCTTAATTTCATGCTAAATATTTCAGGGGTTTTGGGAGTGGGGTGGGAGGTGGTAATAATTTGCTTTGGCCTTGGTTAACTGGCACCAGGCTAGTTTTATTCCAAAATCAAGCGATGTTGAACCAGACCAGCCATGGCTTTGCTGAACAGAGCTCTCTTCTCAGGTCCCAGAGCGAGAGACCGGGGAGGCGGCCCGCACAGTGGATAGGGTGGCATATCAAAAGAGATGGCAGCAGCATCCCTGCTCTCGCTTGGAACAACGACCCTGCTCCATGGCATACCACACCTCGTGCCTCTAACTAGAACAATATCTGTGCCCCCCGCCCCCTCCGTTTGGTGCCACATAGGACCTAAAATGTGTGGTGCCACTTAGCCCAACTGGGTGATGTTAAGTGCCACACTAAAGGCCCGCTGATGAATGCTGGTGCTAAAGGGCCGCTGTTGGCTAAAACTCTGTAGCAACACTAAGTGGCAGTAAACAAAGCACCGCCCAGGAGCCAAAACTAATTCATTTAGTGACACCGGCAACATCTTCTGCATCCACAAACACTGTGAAGCTGCGTAAAGAGCATTTCTGTTCTTCATGAATAATAAAAGGCGAATCATGCTATCCCGCTGAATACCAATATTTTTGCCAGCAAACTAAAAAGGAGCAACTACCAAGAAAAAATGAGCCTAAAGGGATTCCCCGTGCACCTAGGACGAGCACGCTCGTCCTTGGCACTGAAGGGGTTAAGGTTGTGTTCGTTTTGATGGGACTATGATGGAGAGGATTTACTTGACTAGGAAGGTTTCATGGTCCTCGTGGAAGAGCAGCATTGCTTTGGACATGGATACGCTACATGGTTCAGCAACTCAAGTACTGAACCAGAGCTCAGCCTTGACTGGTGAGCCGAAGATCATTGAGTTTAGAGAAAAAAGGAAGGAAGGCACCTTCTCGCTCGGTGCGTTCCTACTGATCCAGCTCCCCACACCTCTCCTCACTGGTTCCCTTTTCCCATTCATGCCACCCCAGCTCATCAATCTCCCGGGGTCCTCTCTCCCTCCAATCCCGTGCGACTCGTTCCTCCGTTTCTCTAGTCACTCTGTTATTGGGTACATTCGACGCAAGCGAGCACGGTAGGAGGCTTCCCTTCTCATTTCCAACCACTTAGCAGTTGCCCTTACCCTCACAATCACACCCTCTCTCTCTCTTGGTTACCAATGAAGTTCGGAGGAACAGACCCCCCTCCTTTGACTTTGCAGAAGTGCCCGTAAAATTAACCCACAGAATAATTAGGTTTGTCTCATCAGGGGTGCTTCAGAGACACCGATTGAGGAAGGTCTATTGGCAGGAGTAACAAATAATAAAAATAGACACAGCTGGTCATTTACGTGCTCTTTGGCTATTTGCACTCACCGTTTCAGTGTTCTTTGTCATGCTAAAACATACGTAAATTGAGACCAGAGCTGATTAAGCGCCACATGCTTTCTTTACTTGGCCATGACAGACATCATTCCTTCTCCCGATGGCGATACCTACCCTTCAACCAGCTTTGAAGTTCACAGGGGCTTTGCGCCCAGAGCAATATGTAGTGTGGTATCCATTTCTGATTAAAGATGCCATAAAGAACTACTTTTAGATTAACTGGAGACTCGAATATGTACAGAACACCTGATGGTAGTTCTGTGAAAAACGGTCCTTACAAATGAATCATCATTTTTGTCACCCTACGTAGGGTACAAAGGGTGGCACCTACCTGTAACTCCCAGCACATTTGACATAGAGTGCCTGGACACTAGGCAAATGGCAGTGGTGAGCGGGGCAATTCCACATAGCATTCAACCATTCTTAAGCGGTTTTTATAAATCGCTGCAATGTAGCCCCTGCAATTATAGCAGGGGAGCAGAGGGTGTGGCCTTGCGTGTCCTTGGTATGCAGTCATTAATAATGAAAGCAAAATCATAACCATCAGCATTTCAGGGAGGACAGCTCGCATGTATAGTCGCTGCTTGATTGGGAAATGAAATACAAATTCTAGGTGTCTTCATGTTTTATTAAAGATTTCAAGCAATGCAAATGCAAGTGTCAGGAAGAGCTATGCGCGCGCTCTCAAGATAGCTCAATACATTAAACACTGGGTTCAACGGTCGCTACACATATCTAGGAGAAACCTGAACTTGTCGGTTTCCAATGTCAATACATTTAACACTTACATTGGGTTGCAAAGTGGAACTCACACTACACTGCTTGGATGGGAGAAATCCAGTGCAAAGCGCGAACGAAAACTGATATTGTTTACAAATGGGGGCGATCAGACTCTCCATCTCACCCTTTAGAAGAAGGGGCAAGCAGGGGAATGCAATCAACCAGATTCCTTGCTGGTAGAGTTGGGTCTGTAATTAAGAGGGTTTGAAGTTGTAGTCTACGTTTGGCATAAAATGGGGAGATTATTTATTTATTTATTTATATATTGGGTATTTATAATGCTCCTATATGGCAAACGGGTGTTTCAAGGCGCCACAAGACAAGACAAAACGGGGGCGGGGGTTTCGGGGGGATCGGCAATGATAAAGAATAACACAAAAACAGTCCTACTAGGCCTGTGTCCTTTGGGTTGTGCAAGTGCAGTAACAAGAAGTGCAGGGGAGTGGGGAGTGCAGGTCAGAGTGGAATGTGTTAATGCTAAAATTGGAAGGATCGCAAGTGTTGGGGCAGAGAGGGAGGGAGGAGGGTAAGTGAGCTCCTGGGCTAGGCGAGTGCTACGGGGAGGCCAGGTGGATACGTGCCTGGCGAAAGCAGGGAGTGCAGAAAATGACGGTCCACATGCTAAGTGCAGGGATGTGGTTACATTGCGCGCAATAAGGGTGTAGGCCCCTCCAGGTTAGTACAGGCGAGCGAGTGTGTTTGGGCAAGTGCAGGTTTGGGTGGGGGGTGTCAGGGGAGAAGGAAGTGCTGGGGTAGAATGGGTGAGGAGGGCCTGGTGAAGAACAGAAAAGGAGGGCCTTGCAAAATTTCTGGAACTTAATGAGATCCGGCTGAAGCCTGAGAGGGGTAGGGAGGCCATTCAAGTGGGAGGCTTCTGCGGAAGAGAGAGATCCACCCCAAACTCTCTGCTTGTAAAAGCGTCTGATATGCATAGAGTTGGAGGTAGAAGAGCAAAGGGCTCTAGCAGGGAGGTATTTAGGGAAAGAGAGTTGGAGGCAGCTGGGTCCCAGGCCCCAGAATGCCTTGTGGTTGATGCAGACGGTCTTGAACTTGATACTCGCAACCACCGGGAGCCAGTGGAGAGATTTTAGGGCTAGTGAGATGTGGTCCCTGGTCTTGAGGCCAAGGATAAGTCTTGCAGTCCTTTTCTGGATTAGTTGAAGGGGGCAAAGGGAGGATTTAGGCAGATTGAGGAAGAGGCTGTTGCAATAGTCCAGCCTAGAGAGGACCAGAGCTCTGGAGACGGAGTTTATGGGGAAGGTGAGGAAAGGGAGAATGCTTCTGAGGAGGTGCAGCTGAAGGTGGGCCTTCTTGGCAAGGTCCGCGATGTGATGAGAGGAGAGAGAGAGGAGTCAAAGATGACATGAAGGTTTTTTTGCCTCACAAGAGGGCCAAGGGAGGAGGCCATGGAGGGCGGCCAGAGAGTATCAGGGAAAAGGGGTCCAAATGAGAAGGATCCCAGTCTTACTGGCATTAAGGCAGAGACAGCTAGCAGCGCATCATGCCTGAATTGCAGTCAGACAGTCAGGAAGGAGATAGGAAGAAGAGGAGCAAGTGGATAGAAGTTTGAAGGAGAGCTGTGTCATCTTCATAGCACTGGAAGTGAGGAGAGAAGGCAGAGATCAGATGGGCTAAGGGGTCAAGGTAGATGTTGAAGAGCCACAGCAAGAGGATAGAGCCCTGAGGGAGGCCACAGGCAGAGAGTGATGGGGAGCGGAAAGGGCCCGGTTGAACCTGGGAAGGTCAGTCAGAGCGGAAGGAGGTCAGCTAGTCCAGTGCCAGGTCTGTGATGCCAAGGGTATCACGGAGCCGATATATAGGGGTGCATGATTGACTATATCAAAAGGCAGAGGAAAGGTCAAGAAGGATGAGGATGAAAGGAGAGTTAGAATAGAGATTTGAGAGCAAGACTTCACAGGTGTTCAGAAGTGCAGTTTCCATGCTTCTGGCTGCTATGAAGCCAGACTTGCGGTTGTTGCGACAACCTACAGATTCAATGTGGTGGATCAGCAAGGAGATGACCAGCTTCTCCAAGAGTTTGCCCACGAAGGGGGTAATGGAGAGAGGGCAGTAGTTAGCTGTACAGGAGGAATCGGCAGAAGGCTTTTTGAGGAGAGGATGCACAAGGGAGAGCTTGAGGAATAGCAAGAGTCAAAGGAGTGATTGCAGAAATCAGCCAAGGCTGGAGCAAGGGATGCAATATTGTCCTTGATAGTTCTGGAGGGGCAGGTGAGCACTTGTGATGACGAGGCTTTCATAGGGAGGACTTGTCTAGAGATCTCATCCGGCGGTATGGGTGAGAAAGAGGAGAGTTGGAGGGAAGGGGAGAGAGGGGCCAAGGGAGACCCGAGAGCAGGTGAGGGAGAAGTGAGGAGTGAAGAGGAGATATTCTTTTCCTCCCTTTTTCCTTTGTTAATTTATTACAAATCCTGTTTTTGCTTCATATATTCATTACTTGTTGTTTCTTCTTGTTTAATGACTTGTACTTTGTATAAAAATAGTCTCATAGGTACCATCTTTTTACAAACAATGTGATTCAATCACAATATTTACTTAGTAAATGCCTTGAGCTTACTAATTACCTAAAACATATTTTTTTCACAGGAACACCTTGTTGTTATTGGTCAAAATCATACCAGGTGTTGCGTTTCGAGTCAGGCTTCATGCGGACCTAGACGACAGGGGCAAGGTTGTCCAGAGTGCTGGAGATGGGGAGGTGAGGGTTATCAAGGGCTGTGACACTGTGAGAGTAAGTGGCCAGAGTGAGAGGGGGAAGGAAAGTGGCAGCAAAAGCAGCAACAGACACTCGCTTCACCAGTCGAATGACAGAGAAGGAGATCGGCTTTGTGGGCCGAGGCTTAGCCAGGGAACCAAGAGATACAAGTGGATGGAAATGAGGGCATGGTCAGAAGAGAAGGGTGTAGTGAGAGGGTTGGAGATGGGTATGTCTGCTGAGATGAGAGCATCCAAGGTGTGTCTGGCTGAGTGTGTCGGACCAGAGAGAAGAATGGTGAGGGAGTCACAGAGGCTGCAGAAGAGTTCAGAGAATTTAACCAATGGCACAAATCCCAGCACCCCTGAATGGATCAGCCAAATGGACACTGAGATCACTGTGCCAGAAGCTCTTTCTTGCACCACCATTTGACACCTATTAAAGATCAGAGTCTAGTAGGGCACACTGATCTTTAGCATCAGAGAAATGTGTCGGTGAATGCTCTGGGACATGGACTAGTCGCCAGCAGAAAACCAGTTGAACTGGAAGATGATCCAATTCTGAGGAAGGGCCAATGGAGGGGTGCCACGACTTGGGAACTTAAAGTGTTTCCTGTCCCTTCAATACATTAACCTGTAATCACTGGACATGTTTCTCCATCCCTCGTCGTAAGATAGAAGCATGGAGTGGGATTCGTACTCAGAATAATGAAAATCATCCGTAGCATACAATATCACAATTGAACCAACTTTGCCTCCATAGCCCTGGAGACCATGAAAGATAAGGGCAGGAGAAGCCGTGTGACAGTACTGGGCTCAGATACCAGATGCAGATGGAAGCACTGTGTATGAAACTAGGTGAAGAGGAGAAACCTGGAAAGAAATCAGCAAGGCAGTCCCTAAAAATGGAAGCAGCTGTGCAATGAGATGTCCAGGAGAGTCCAGGAAGCAGACAAGGCGCTGGGATCAGAAGGACTCATTGGTGAGAGAGCCTACCCCAGAGTTGAAAATGTTAACAAGGAGAATGCACGCATGTTATCAGCAAGTGCAAGTATCTAGACTCCTATGTCTGGCAAATAGTGACCATATACTGGGGGTCAAACTTGAATTATTTTCTACTTTGACGTTTCAAAGATTAACAATGGAACAAGGTGACAAGCCTCAAATTAGGGGTTTTGAAGAAAGTCTGACATTTGTAAAAGGGTATGGGAAAGACATGGATGGACATCTAGCACTAACAGAGTGCCATTTAATTTCACCATTGGGAACCCCAGTGGAATGCAAAAACATTGCACACTGAGTGTACAATAAAACAGTGTTATCAATGAAGACTGCCCTGGAACCAATGAGTAAAGTAAAGCACCTTGATGATCATAAATATGCTCCTACTTTATAGGCTGCCTTCCCCTACACTGGGGCAAAAAGGAGCAAACAGCAAACCATGTTTGTCAGTGAAAGACCGGGCACGCATCTACCTCAACATGAGCAAATGAACCATATACGTGGGAAAGCTGGTGAACACTGAAATAGCAGAACCAAAGATACTGACAGAGGACATGAAAATATATTCGACACGACTGGTAGTGGAGAGGATTATTCAAAATCAGTGGTCTAACAAAAATCCCTACAGAGAACAATAAATAACCTCAGTGACAAAGGCAGGATCGATTGTGTACACTATTCTGAAATTACAAAGAGAAAAGAGGTCTAGCAGGTAAGGACCCCGTGTAATTCGTAGAGACCTTGGTATCAAATGTGCTAAAATTATACCACTCACAAAATGTATTAAAAGGCAAAATATAAAGCTACAAAACACAAAGGGACAAATATAACTGGAGATCACCGATTTCTACATAAAAGATAAGGATCCATTCCGTAAAGTAAGTCTCATCTCAGGCAAAACACAGGAACTCTGTGCTGGTGGATTTCTCAAAATAAACTAGGAGAACGATGGCGCATGGCCAGGCAGCTCAACGGAAGAACTAAAACATACAGCATGGGAGACATGCAATAATCTTCCTGAACACTTAAATAAACGGAGTAAACGACGCATTTAGCAGTGTCACTTAGAGAGCAGAGATGTGCACAGCGGCAACATGAATCCCTGTGATGGTGTAGGCTGCACGAAGATGAGGACGTTATTATGATCAATACTAATTGTGTAAAAGACAACTAACTACAGAGTTGTATAGATGAACATGTTCAAATCCAAAAGGGCTTCATTACATGTTTGGACAATCCCCAACCGTTTGATATACTGATGAAATCAAAGCAGAAAGTGTTTGACTGCACTTATTTCATTCTGGATTGTAGCAATGCTTCTGATTGTAGCAATGCTCTCATCCTGCCATTGAATGCCAATCATCCAAAGCTATCCTCGCGTTTAGATTGCCTTACCAAAGTGAATTTCAGTCAGAGCGCCAGACTGAGATTTGTGGTAGTATTTGACTCTATTTTATACATTTCTGTGATAAATGTTCTTTACAAGAAGGGGGTAAAGTATTATCATGATCCATAGGACTTTGCACCTAGTAGTAATGCAATGTGATGTCAGTGCCCATTGAGCTCAGGTAGTAGTAATACTAAAGCAGGTTCATGTAGCAAAGGTCGGCTTCTACCATTAATATGAAAGTAACAATGAAACTGTGGATGAAAGCAAGAGAGCAGACTGAATAGCCCGTTTCCCCATTTTTTGTTGGGAGTATTTTTACTCCCCTTTTGTTTGCCATTTACCTGTTTTTAGGGAATAGGTGTGACTGGTCTACTGGATGGATATCCAGTTGCCTGGCTTCCATCATGCAGAGCTTATTTGTAGCTATTTATTGCCACCAAATATCAATGGGTAAATTGCCACAATCTGAGACTTGTAGACTCCCACTTGCAAATCCGGGTACACAATTCCCTCTCCATCTGCTTGCTTTGGTAGAGGTCATGGTATGCACGTGAAACCAGAACAAAAAGCAAACATGGTCACCATTTATAGATGTGTGTTCATCTTAATAAATTTGAAATGATACAGAACTATTACCTCTGAGAAAACAAAAGCAGCCGAAATAACTTAATTTGTCCTAGATCATGCACATTTAGAAAATGCTGTAGTGGTTGCATTGTACCTTGCTACATGTGTGCCTCACAGTTGTCTCTGTATGATGTTATCCCATATTTGCATTGTAATTTACACTAAAACAGCAAGCGATTAATGTTAAACAAAAAGGTAAACAACGAAATTCACAAGTCACTTTTTCCTAAAAACCATATGTAAAGTTAATAAAGCTGAAGAGAAGCATGACTTGCTATAGGAGAATTTTTCAAATACTGTACATCTACACAAAAGTAAAGATTGTCTCTATTATTTATTCAGTATGGGGGAAATAAAACGAGTGTCTAAGAAAGATATTTCAGTACCTAGCCTTATGTGAACTTTCCAACCGGAAAGAAGGTAGGTAGGGGATGTATCATTTTCCCTCGGGCATCGAGGTCACTTAAATACACTGACCAATAGGAAACGGCTCTACTCCCTTTGCCCTTAAAGGCAAGTTATCTGGGTATTTAAATGCAAACACATATTAAAAAAGTATAGTTTGGGAAAATCGAAGAAGCGGGACAGCCCTTTCTGACAAGAGAAGAAGATTGGTGTTCCAACTGGATGCAGCGGATGGGGAACCACCTTTAAGGGTCTTTATCTAGACTGAAATGATTTTCAAACAGGTGGGAGTTTCCATGATGGAATTGAATTTGATCACTTAGTGTGCTTACCTGTCCAAGACCTCATACAAATAGTGAGTACTTCAGGTCCAAGATTTAGATTTTTTTTTCTGAGAATTAAATCCAATAAAACATTCAAAAGTAATTTGTGAGCCCTGTTCAAAAGTAAAAATCACAGAAAAAGGGAATGTTGTGCACAGTGTATGTGCTTTGTCATTTAGAACTCAATCTGAACAACTACGTATGGCCATATTGTTAAGACTTTCTCCTGCAATTTTGGATTCCTGAAGATTCTTTTCAAATCGAAAATAGAGTAACAAGTCCCAACACTGGTTACACAGTCAAAGTAACAGAAATCTATTCTTTAATAAACACATGGAACTGGGGTGTTCAGAGGGTTAAACAGACACCTTGATGCTAATGAGATAGATCCCACGGTTTCAGTATTTCAAAAGCAACAAAAATTTTGAGAAACCCAGGCCTTTCCAAAATTTGCAACAAACCCAACAACATAGAAAATGCAGTTAAGTAGTACCTACGCCCAGGCTAGACACCAATACTTTGTCATAGATAGCGTCTAACATTTACTGTTTAAAATCAGCCCAAGTATTGAGAACCACATTTGACATGTAACTGTAATGAATTATTTTATTTTAAACAGATTCGGAGAACTGCAATAACTTAGGATGGACGTGGGTTTAAAAGGAGAATTCTCAGCTCTATTAATATAATTTTCTGTGAAACCATAAAAGTCAAATTCTGTGCCTACCTAACGAGAAAAGCAAATAGTTTAAATTGATTTGCATTGAGGTGTGGGTGCAGGCACTTGATTACTCAGGTGACGAATTAACCTGCCACATTATTTTGAAGCCAAATACAAACTGTCTGAAGTCTCATAGTGTGAGGGTGGGATTCCTGCACACTACATTATTAAACCGAGGGCTGTCCAAGACCAGAAACGTGAAGCTTAGGCTATTATATAGTTTATTGGTACATATATCATATTCAGGAGTGGATTTTAAGCATCCTTGAATGGGGTGTCATTAAATTAATACACATAGATAATCTGATAAACTACAGTGCTTAAGAAAACTCTTCATTACAAAATTGTTGTCTAGCACTACTATAAAGCATTCTTGGGAAGAGGTTTTTTTTTAGGTTTTTTTTACATTGGGGGCCGTTTTGTGGTAACATTTTTATTTCCGCCCAAGCTGGTTGTCTTGGAAAAAATACATTGTTAGGGACATGCTATGAAAATTACATATATTTATTCTTATTAAAGATTTGTAAAATATAGATGCACAAAGTGCATAAAATTGACAATTTCCCAAACATTTTAGAAAAATATCTGTGAGGGAGTGGGATAAGAGTGCCCTAATACCTCTTGACAGTGTTCCTCACAAATGTTTCCATTTCTGCTTAATTTACCAAGTCAATAGTTGACAAATTCACCAATTTCTATGTTGATTGGCGGCATTTGATCCTACACCATAAGCTGTTAAAGGAATACCATTAACTGGAACCTGTCATTGCTGGTAAAAGTACAATTCTGGTTAATAAAATGCAAGATAACATTTGGAAATCAGGTAAGAGCGATTCCATATTTCAGAGTAAACAGAAAAAGTGCCCCAGATGTTCTTAGGTGGCCTTTTTGCTCAGTTGTCCGATTCTCAGCTCCCCACAAAAAAAACATTATGGGGGTCATTATACGTTTGCCGGTCTGGGAAAAATGCTGGCAAAAGTGCCAGTATTTTGGGACCTGCATTTTTCCCAGACCGGCAAACTACAGATTTGGCAGTGGTGTTCACTGATTTACCTAGCCAAGAGCTACAGGTAAATCAGGCCCCTACTGGCAAAAAACGGCCAGTATTTTCAGTATTGGTATTAGCGGCGCTGGAAATACTGGTAATTGCGTCCATGGAGTCCTATAGAACTCCATGTGATGGGGATTCACTGCGCTTTCCGCCACCTGTAATATCCTGGTAATTCTGGGAAATCAGGTGGTGGTAACGGTAGGTCAGTTTGCTGGTATGATATGAAATATGTATCATATCCACCAGAATCACTGGCGGCATATGGGCAATCTTGTAATGAGGGTCAATTATGCAGCAACATATAATTCTCGGTAGTGCTGGAAAATAAAGCTTTTACTGTAATTAGTTACTGGTATCCTGCAATGAGCCACTCAATTTATACCAAGAGAAAAATGGATTACGGTTCCCTGTACCCCTGAGCTAGCGACGATAGTTGTACTTTGATGCACATACAGCCTCAAAAGAAAAATGTTAAGTCCTAACCCTTAAGAGTTAGTTGTGCTGCACGATATTATCTGTAGCATTGCTTAATTGTAGAAAGGTAAAAATGGCAAATTACTGAAAATCTCACACTATGTGATATCCAAGCACCCACATATCTAATTTCACTAAGTGCAAGCGGAGCAAAGTGGAGACAATACAGAATAGCCCAACCGGTTTCGTGAGGGGTACAGTGGCAATTGGTACTAATTGCCAATAATACTAAACTTGCCTTCACAAACAGGATCAAGGTTGATGTGCCCAATCAACTACAATGAATACAAACGCAACAGAATCTGCACTGTGATCCGCATGTGGAAGTCCTGGTAAACGAAACTGCAGGGCAAAGGAAATCTAGGAAGTGATGAAAGAGGTATCAAGAAATGGATCATCAGAAACCTGATGAATAATGCACCTGTAATCAGAGCGGGTATCTGTTCTGATTGCCCTGGACAAGCTTTGACCCATTGGTGGTGCTGTTGATAAATAACCGCAATGTTACGATACACTACTTAAAAAAGGAAAATGTGAGAATATGGTGCGATGGGTGATGACATTTTGAGAATTGGTCCTATTTACCTAATTGAGGAACTCAGCCAGGTAGCCTGGATTGTGGGACAGAGGATGTTGTCTACTGAATAAGGAAAATCTTTGACTACAGTAAACTCTATGTGCTGGATGACGCAAGCATAATTTAAGGGACCAGTGATGAAGGGAAGATCATTTTTCTACGATATGCAGAATGATAGATATTGCCACCAAGAGGCAATACAGAAAGGGCCACAATAAAAGGTGTTCTAATACAAACAAAGTGAGGGAGGAGAACTGGCTTCTATTGTAGCCATTTGGATAACAAAGACAGTGGGCCTCATTCATAGTGGGGTGGTAAGGGATAACGGGCACCGGTAAGGAGACCAGTGCCGGTAATCTCTTACCGCCCTACTACGAGTTCCCTTAGCGGGACCCTCCTTTACTGCCTAGTCTGACCAGGCGTTATGGACGGGACCCGTTAAGGAAAATCAGAGCCAATAACGGTACCGCAAATTGTGGTACCATTATTAGCTAATTCCCCCTTCCCATTGAGCCCTATGGGGGCTCAAATGGAAATGGGGAATGTTTTTTTCAATGGGGATTTACCGGTCCCGCAAAGATCGGACTACACCGGTAAGTCCCCATTGAACGAGACCGGTGCCGGTACCGTTATTGGAGGGAGTCATGGTGCAAATAGCGCCATGACTACCTCCAATCTCGGAATGAGGCCCAGTGAAATGCTGGAGGTGACCCTGCTACCAGTTTATATGCACAAAAGCTGGATAACATGCGAATACTAAAATTGTTAGATGAGATTATCAAACGATTGACCAGAAAAAACTGCGAGAAGTGGCAATAATTCTGTGTCCAAGGGAACTACCCAAGGAAGATGGAAACCATTGGGTTACTTTGTAGGATAGCATAGCTCTGGTCTGACCACAACGGGATGAGGATTTTCTGTGAGAAGTGGCATAGCAGAAGGAACGATAGTATAGAAGGTTATCTTGATGTGATTTTATAATGTGCTAAATCAACACTATATTAGTTTCATAGCACCTAGGCTTGTCCATGGAAATGTGTAACATTCCCCTTACCAGGTGTATTCATATCTTCATTTGCTGGAAGAAAGAAAAGGGAGAAAGTGATGAAGGGAAAGAGAAGATGATGAAAAAGCAGTACATGCATGCTACACACACATGGAAGGATGCAGTGGTTGTTTTGCATGGGTGCATGTCATTCCTGTTAAAAAGACCAGAGCTCTGCAAAAATAAGGAGGTGGCATGTCCAAAAGCATTGCAATATGTGGGTACTTTTTTCAAGCCAGATTTAGAGAATTGTCAGTAAGTATTGTAAGGGTGTAGAAGTCGGAGATCAAGACACTGGTGGCATGGGTTAGGTTATACACTTTTATTTAACACAAAAAGAGAGTTTGGGAAAAGCCTTTCTTTCCTGAACACTAAGAGGGGGTTCCCTGCCTCAAAATAATATTCTAAGGAGTCTTTCAGGATGTACAATTAATATCTGTCCACTGCCGTGTCCAAAACCTACTTATAGCCCTCACACTAAGAACTAAAACTAAAGTGAATTGATTTTCTTCTTCAAAGAATCTAACTCCCAACACAAAGTTACGAAAGGTGCACAAAGTTCCAATAGACTTTTGATGGCTCACCAAAATAGGTCTCCCGTTGAAGTGTACAACCTTCCCTTCAACAGATTGTCAATTTCCTTTTAACAGTGAAGTTCTAAAATGCTGTAAAACACAAACTTCCAATTGTCAAAGTCTTTCCCTTCTTTACTTTTGTTTCCTAGTTCACAAAAGGTTAGAAGACGTGTTTCCTTTCCCCTGGTTTCTCTTCTTTGTCTCTTTGATATGATATGATATGATATGGCATTTGTAACGCGCCTATACACAAGTGATTCAAGGCGCGACGAGGCAAGGGAGGGGGAACAGATGGAGGACAGACAAACGATCCTACTAGGCCAGGTGTCATTCAGATCGCACAAGTATGTGGGGAGGGGGCATGGACAGTGCAGTACATGGTACAAGAAAATAAATAAATAACAGCCAGCAAGTGGCAAGTGCATGGGTAAGTGCGGACAACAGGTGTCGAGGGTCGGTAGGATGACTGTAGGGATACAGAAACAGTCCCCAAGTGCGGGTGTTGCCAGGTGAGCAGTGCAGGTGAGTGACGCTGGTGGGAGGACATGGCCCGAGATCGGGGGGGTGTCCAGGTAGATAGTGCAGTTCCGGTTACAGCCAGGAGGCAAGCAGAGGAGAGAAGGAGAAAAAGCAGAAGCAATGAGAAAGGTTTTGAGGTGCTTCCGGAACCGGAGATGGTTCTCCTCAAATGTAAGCGATGCAGGGAGGCTGTTCCAGAGGGGGCACCAGCCGAAGAAAGAGATCTACCACCAACTTGTTGCTTGGTGAAGCGACTGACCCTGAGGGAGTTGGAGACAGAGGAGCAAAGAGCTCGAGAAGGAAGATATTTAGGAAGAGAGATTTGAAGGTATTGAGGCCCCAGACCCTAGAAGGCCTTGTGTTCGATGCATATGGTTTTTAACTTAATCCTTGCAGCCACTGGGAGCCAGTGGAGAGATTTCAGTCCTGGAGAGCTATGATCCCAGGGCTTGAGGCCAAGGACAAGTCTTGCAGTCCTGTTCTGAATAAGTTGCAGAGGGCGGAGAGTAGAGGCAGGCATATTTAGTAAGAGGCTATTACAATAGTCCAGCCTAGAGAGAACCAGAGATCTGGAGACAGTGAGCTTCTGGGGGAAGGAGAGGAAAGGAAGAATACCTCTGAGGAGGTGCAGCTGATAGTGTGACTTCTTAGAGATGTCAGAGATGTGAGGAGAGAAGGAGAGTTTGGAGTTGAAGATGACCCCGAGGTTTTTAGCCTTGCAGGTGGGAGCAGGAAGAAGGCCAAGAGAGGCCAGCCAGAGAGCTACAGGAAAGGAGGGAGCGGGTTTGCTGATGAGGAGAATCTCAGTCTTACTGGCATTAAGGCAGAGGTCATTGGCGGCACACCACTTCTGGATAGCAGACAGACAGTCAGAGATGAGTGAAGAAGAGGAGGAGGCCGAGGGTAGCCTGAAGATGAGCTGGGTGTCATCCGAATAGCACTGAAAGTTGGGGCAAAGAGCAGCGATGCGGTGGGCAAGGAGTGCCAGGTATTAGTTGAACAGCCAGGGGGAGAGGTTAGACCCATGTGGGAACCACAGGTAGAGAAAAAGATAGTGGAGAGGAAGGACCCAAGTTGGACCTGGGAGGGTCGGTCGGAGAGGAAAGAAGTCAGCCACACCAGAGCCTGACCTGTGATACCCAGGTTATCACGGAAATGGTTGAGCAGGATGGCATGGTTGACAGTGTCAAAGGCACAATAGAGATCTAGCAGGATGAGGACGTAGGGGGTGTTAGAGTCAAGGTTGGAGAGCAGGTCCTCCCGGATATTCAAAAGGGACGTTTCCGTGCTTCTGGCAGCTCTGAAGCCAGACTGATGGTCATGGAGACAACCAACAGATTCAGTGTGGAGATTAAGCTGGGAGATGGCCAGTTTCTGCAGGAGCTTGCCCAGGAAGGGAGTGATGGAGATTGGGCAATAGTTAGCCGGGCAGGAGGGGTCCGCAGAGGGTTTCTTAAGAAGGGGGTGCACAATGGAGTGCTTCAGGGGGGATGGGAAGACTCCAGTGGCGAAGGAGTTATTGCAGAAATCAGCAGGGCAGGAGCCAGGGAGTCGATATGATCCTTGATAGTTTTGGGGTAACAGGGGTGAACCTGTTTCGACAATACTTTCATAGAACGGACTTGTCTAGAAACCTCATCTGCAGAGAACAGGGGAAAGGCAGAGAAGGAGGGAGGAGAGGTGGCTGCAGAAGGGCCAGCGGAAGAGCAAGGAGTGGGGGGAGGGAGGGCATTGGAGAAGAGAGAGGACAGGATGTCCAGAGTTTTAGACATGAAGTGAGAAGCCATTGCCGTACAGAGGGCCTGGGAGGGGACAGGAGAGGTAGAGACTGTGGCAGGATTGGTTGAGTTCCTTGCAGATTTTAAAGAGTTCAGCCGAGTTATTAGACGCCGCAGAGACACAGACTTAGATATGAGCTCTCTTCTTGGATAGGACAGAGAGCCAGTATTGCCTTTGTAGGAGGCAACAGGCCAGTTTGTCAGAGGATGTACATGAAGCACGGCATTTCCTCTCGGCCACCCTACACTTGCGTTTTAGGGTGACGAGGTCTGAGTCGTACCAGGAATTGCACTTGGCTTTGGGCTTCTGGTGGATTCTCATGACAAGGGGCAAGGATATCAGGAGTATCAGATATAGCAGAGTGGAGTGTGGAGAGGGCTGTGTCAGGATGAGAGTCAGCCAAGGGGGGAAGAGGGGGTGAGAAGGTGCCGGCGAAAGCCTCAGCTGACACGCGCTTCATGAGTCGGATGACTGAAAAGGTGAGTGGCAGTGATGGAAGTGGCTTGGCCTGAGGGGTAGGGAGGGTGAGGTGGGAGGAGAGGAGAAAGTGATCACTCCAGGAGAGAGGAGCGGTTTGAGGGACATAGAGGGCAAGGTCTGAGGAGATCAGAACATCAAGGTTGTGCCCTACAGAGTGAGTCGGGCCCGAGGGGAGAATAGTGAGTGAGAGAGAGTCACAGAGGTTGCGAAAGAGTCCAGAGGGAGGACAGGAGGCATCCAGATGGATGTTGAAGTCTCCAAGAAGGAGGAGTTGAGTGGTTGAGGTCAGGAGTGAGGAGGAGAGGTTCGCCCACTCCGAGAAGAAGGAGGAAATCTGAACAGGTGGCCGATAGATAGTAGCCACAGTGAGGGAATGGCTAGGTGAGAGAGAGAGGCATTCAAAAGAGGAGTAGGCCTGTGTAGTAGTGACAGAGGCAGGAATCCACTCAGGGAATATCAGGGCAACCCCCCCCCACTAGAGCGTGGTTGGACCTGGGCGCAGAGAGGATCTTGTAGCCTTCAGGTAAGAGTGTATCAAAGCTGGTGACAGGGCTGGCCGTGAACCATGTCTCAGTGAGACCGAGGACATCAAGGTCAAGTTCTTCTAGAAGGCGGCAGTATCAGAGGAGTGTTTGATAGGGAAAGGCAAGGTAGCCAAGGAGGAGGCAGAAGGGGGAGGCAAGGTATCTTTCACCGCTAACCTGGTTTCCGTTTCTCCCAGGTACTATGACTCTCTTCTTTGGACTACTTTCTTGTAGATAAAGGCCTCTGAGAAAATTCTTCCCTTCCCCTATATTCCTTCTTCCTGCATTCACAGTCAACCTGGATACTCCTCTTCCAGGTATAGTGGTTATGAAACTTAAATGTTCACACTTTAAAAGGTAATGGTTGCTTCCCTTTTCTCTTCTGCCCAGTTAATGGTTTCACTCTACAACCAGGTACTGAGACTATGAAGATGAGGAATTGATGTGTGAATGCAAGTCTTCAACCCGCCCGATTCCTGTATGTCTCCTGTAATTAGATTTGGTTTACTCGCCTGTCAAGAACTACTGTTGCTGAATTTTCCTTCAAACACAGTCATCCTAGTCTATCCTTCACCAGACACTGTGATTTATGAAGATAGATAACTGACTTGTAGGTGCGAGTTCCAAACTCACCTGTTTTCTGCAAATCTTCTTTCTCATAAACTCAGTTCAGTCACCTGCCAAGTATTACCATATGTGACTTTATTTAGTAATGTCTCTGTATGTGGGTCCCAGACCTGTTTCTCAGGGTATTCCTTGCCCATCTCCCTCTGCTTGGGGTATTCATTGCCCCTCTCCCTCTGCTACTCAGGTCCCAGCAGCCTTTCTGCCCACTTGTGTACCTTGGTTCTGATTCGCGAGGGCTTCTGCTACATCGGTTGCTCCGCGTAACAATCTCGGGACGTGTGGTGCTCTGCTGCTTCTTCAGGAGGTCTGCAACGGCTCTGCTAGACCAGTCTGTTTTGTGGAAGCGTCCTCACTCCCCTGCTCTCAGGACCACCTTTCCGACTTTGTTCACCTGCTTGCTGTTTCATTCTCCTTCTTGGGATAGTCGTTCCATCTTGTGTCCTGGAGCTTTTGCAGCCTCCCAGCTGCACTGCGCTGGCTCCTGAGGTTGTTCTGAGGTGGACTGTCTTGCAAATGCAGTTCTTCTTCCCTTTTTATTGTCCTATTGAAATTGACTATCTGTGATAGTCTGCACCATTCACCTAGGTCCCGCAGGTTGATCTTCATAACTCTGCACATTTTTCTCGTCCTAGTAATGATATCATCATTCTCCATATGCTAGTCACTCTCTCCTTTGTCTCAGTGGAGTCAGAGTTCAAATCAAGTCTGCAGCCCCCATTCTTCCTCATCCCAGTACTATGGAAAGAGGTGAAAGGGTCCACCTTACACAGATACATGGGTTGATAGGGTATTACAGGTCTCTGGGAGGGTAGGAGGTTGATAAAGGTAGGATATCTTCACGGTTATACCATGGCTCACCTTGGCTGTCGTCCCTCATGCCACAGTGGGGTATCCTTCCTCATGTGAACCTCCCGCAGTGCACCACCCCCAGGGGGACTATTGGACAGTGGCTGCACCACCCTGGTCACATGAGAACGGCTCTCCCCTCTCGGAGAAGGGATGACACCTTGGATTTGTCACAGTATGCAATGTAAAGTTGGATGCATGAGAGGCTTTGAGAACAGGCAACCCTGGAAGTTTGGTGGATTATTGTGCCTGCGGTCAAATTCCAGAATGTTAATTCTGTGATTGACAAGCATGAGCCAAGCATGACTTAATCAAGAATAGACTGTATGAAAGTAAATGTTGTTGGTAACAAAATGTTAAGGGAATGGGTTTGTCAAAGTAATATGGTAAAATACAATAGCCTGGTACCATGATGTGAAAAATGTCAGGATTTGTGTCATGTCATGATAGACTTTAGTTTTCAGTGAGATGAGTTTTTTCTTACTTGGGAGTAGCGAGTAAGCCATCAGAGTTTAGTACTGCATATCCGTCTACTGTGAGAAAACATAGCCAGTGCTCCCTATGCAGGCTGTGTTCTATAGACTGAAGGCAGAGGTGGAAGTGCAATACATAGGGTATATAGACAGAGATCCTCAGCCAGCCAGAATTGAGAGAATGGGGGTGAAGCCAAAGTGAGTGTGCTCCAAAACAGACTCACAGGCAAGAGAAATGGGCACTATGGCCCCCCCACATAGAATTGCGGGAAATGCGCTTTTTCAAAATTCTGTATTTTCGTTTTTTTTAACTTTTCTTCAGCGCAGTAATTGACTGATACAGAGAAATTGATGTTTGTGCGGGTTTATACATAAACGGGATATCATATTGTGCCTCCTTTATTGTATAGATTGGTCTAAGCCCAGTCGCTCTGTGAAGAAATCCGCGTTACAAAGTTCTGACCTTAGATTGACTTTTCTGCCATTTTAGGCCTATCCGCCATTTGGATTTCCACCTCAAAGTCACTCTGTATTCTAAAATGGTGGACAGTGTTCTCCTGCTCGTAACCTTAGCCATCCTGACCTTTACAGAGGTAAATGCCTAAACTGCCTGTAGGCTAAATGTTTGGGTCATGTAATAAGACCATGTTTGACCTGAGGATCAAAGGATTAGTCGCACCAACAAGTGCGATCCATGGTCATACATTGAATACAATGTTGTTTAAATACTAAATGTGAGCACTTGTTGAACTACATTGTATAAAAAATGTACTAAGGCTTAATGTCAAATTCTAAGATACACTGTTGCCATTGTGACTTGTTGTTTTATAAACTAGACGTAATCCACATGCATATAGTTGGACTAACTAGAGGTGAACTCGGCACGAACCCTAGGCCGAGAATAATTAACTTGTATAGGGGCTGGACATTGTGATTGAGAATTGTATAAAAGATGTGAATATGTAGACGTCCAGTACCTCTCACTTCTCACACCGAAAGGGCTGGTATTCGTTGTGATGTACTGAGGGCCAGATAGCTATCTGATACTTTGTTACTTTGTAAACTGTGCAGTTTTAGAATAATGATTTGTGAATCTTTATAAGCCTGTGTTTGGTGTATTTCCTTTTGGTGGTACTCAGCCTCGATATTTTTCTTTTGCTTTTACATGTGCGGGTTTATACATCTGGAAACCCTTTTAATAACAACATTTTGGGGGGTTGAATGTCAGAAATGCAAATTGGCAGTGTTTGCAACTCTCAAATAAATGGGCAACATTTTTAATGTGTTCCCCTTCATGTTAAAACCACCACCACAGTAGTCTGCTAGCAGGTATGCTTGTCTTTTTGTGAAAAAGGTCTAACGACACCGATCACTGGTTTTGGCTCAGCCATCTTCCACGGTGCCGGCATGTTATTGTGAGTCTGGACTTGTTGAAATCAAGGGAAAGTCTGCCTACTTACTCCTAGTCCTCCAATGACCAGGTCAGTAGTTAGCACACCTGGAATAACTATACACTTTTATTTAGTGTGAGTTTTGAACCGTGGCTCCTACTGATGGTCAATTATTCAGGCAACCATAAAAGCACGAAACACCAACAACGTGGCTACCAACTAAACCCACAGGTTTCTTGTTCTTCGTGAGGCACCTACCCCACATATTGACATGCATGAAAACCACAGAATTCAGTATTAATGCAACACAAGCAACGGATTTGAATCCTTTCTATAAATGCAATGCCCCCTACTGCATTTACCTGATCATCTGTGCGTACCACAAAACCTATATAGGCCGCATGATCAGACGTAACACTATGTAGGCATGTAATAAAACCTTTATGATAAAGAAAATCGGAACATTTAGGGATAACGAGGAGTTGTATCCAGGTCGAAAAACACTGCATTGGTCCATCACAACGGTGACCACAAATCAGGCATTAAGTTTTTCAGCATTCAGCACATATAGAAACGCTGTTCCAACACAAAACATGCACACATTTTATCGCCTTGTAACTGAAAACGTAGGGCCCTGGGCGGTCGGATTTTCAACACAAAGCAAACACATTCCGTCACAAAATTACATTTTTTTCCCACACCTCTACATCCCAATGTCATGCATCCAGTCGCATTTTTTCATGCCACATCACCTGTAGGATTTTACCACTTCCTGTTCAATTAAAACAATATTACCCCCTATTCCTCACGATACCATGGGCCACAGATAAAGGAAAGACAGATTTGAATGCATAAGCACCGAGAAGTGCCTGATGAGTGCTGTGTGACTGGTCATTGAGTCAGAGTAGGAGAAACGTGGCTACGTTAATAAAGCAAATGCAAAATAACTGCGTAACTGAAGCCAGTACAACGGGTAGCTAATCCAATGGTGACTGAGGTTCATCAGGTTGGGAATGTGATGATATACTCGATTTAACTGATAAGGAAGCCATTGATAAGAGTTCATAGTTAAATATGATCATTAACTTAAAAAATGCTACCAGACCAGTGATGGAGAATGTTGTAGGAGGGATCTCTGAAAATCCTTTAGGGTCGCAAATATTATCAACAAACCTGGAAAGGTCGCCGGATTTGAATAAAATCGCGATGATGGCTTATGCATCCTCCCCAATCCATGAAGGCTCAAGCTCTTTGTCGGCTTCGTCGGATGAATTGGACTTACCTGATCCAGAAAATGTTAAAATATTAACATTTTGCAATGTTATTTTTAAGAGACAACAGGCATTAAAGGAGGGAGGACTAAAACTTGTTGGTGCGGTTCTATTCTCTATGGTTAGGAATGAATCTATAAATACAGTAGTTGATAGGGGCTCTGTTTATGTAGATCCTGGAAAGGTACCAAGAGACACAATTACTTCAATGTTGAATGTTGATGATTCCATCTTAACAACACATGGCGAGAGCTTGACATCGATAAGAGGTGATGATAAACTGCCGATTGAAAATGCAGATTATTGTAAGAATGCACATAAACACCCCTGTAAACGTTATACAAGGAAACAGATAAATACTCAAAATTAAACAAAAAAGGAAAGAATAAAAAAAAAAAAAAAAAAATAAAAAAAAAAAAAAATCAGGGTGAACTGTCATTAGCAGATAGTTGAAGGGACAGAGTACAATTGTTGAAACCAGAGACAGATTTGTATTAACTGAAAAGGTACCCAAAAAGAAGAGGGTACATTTACCGGGGGGGGGAGGAATATGTAAAACAGGGCTCCCTGGAAACCTGGATTAAGACTAATGGGACTAAGAGGGACGGTTTCCTGTAAAGGTTATCAAACAAAGTCCCTCGAGGACTAGAACCACTCCAGAGATTATCCCCAGGCCGTTAAATGCAGACGATTATGATGATTATCATGAATGGTTTTACCATTGGAGACAGAAACTATCCAGCCAGTAAAGAACCTAACAGAGAGGATGTTGATGGCGGGAGGAGGGATGTATAGCACTATAATGAAGTTAAATCAAAGAAGCTTAAAATCATTGACCTATACGCTACAACTCAGAGTCCCTCCTTAAATAGAAGCAATGTCCTGGAATTGTTACACGAAGTCCCAGACCTAGAGATGATATCTTCTAAAGATATGGCACCAGTGGAAATTTCGAAGGCTATGCAAGGTCCTAATTGGGCTGTGATTCATTTGGTATCTCCTATCCTAACTGAGTATATGAGTACTGACTATATGCTGCCCCATTCATTATATGGTATGGTATATATTGTCGAGAAACTAGAAAATAAAGATCTGAAAGTTCCTCTTTCAATAAAGAAAGAGAATGGAGTGAATATGGTCTTTCCAACAGGTCTCCTCCACTCAGTAGAGAACAATGATCCTATATATTGACAGGATCCAGAAAGTAAGACCCCATTGAGATCATTATTGTGGAATACAAGAGGATTCAATTATTTTGCTTCTAATAACATAGGATTGACCCATTTGTTAGTTTCAGACATGTTTGCATTACAAGAAACATGTATGGGCCATGATTTTGCATTGGACGGATATGTAGCAGAAGAAGAAGGAAACTGTTAGGTGGGCCATACAGTGGATTAATTATGGGAGCACAAAATCACTTTATTCTAAGTGAACCTGTTGGTACTGTGATTGATCAGAACATACTTGCTGGCATGTTGGAGATTAAGCAGGATAACATCGAAATGAGATTACTGGTTATTAATATTTATAATCCGCCAGATCATACTCAAACAGTTAGAGTGATAAATGAGTTGGAAAGAAATCCTTGATGAATGGTGTTGGAATGATCCTGATGTAATATTCTTGATTATGGGTGATCTGATTTTGCTAGGATGGGGGATTAAAACAGCATTTGAATGTTTCTCGTTACACATGTATTAATGCTAATGGGGCAGTAATGTTACAGTCCAAGGAGGAGGCAATGATAATTATGAACACTTGGTCATCATTCATAACTACAAGCCACTTGTTACAGTTGTTTGTGGATGATACAATGATTAAATATACATGGTTTTGTGGTGATAAAACATCATGGATAGATTATGTTCTATTCCGACACTATGGTGGAATTCATGGAGAAGATTATTTTAGTACCAACTGTGGTTGGTGACCATACCATAAAGGAATTCTCAAATAAGCTGGGATTTTAGACTAAAAGAGAAGATGAAGGGAGTCTGTGCTATAAACTCGGTAGGAAATAGAATCCAGTCGGAATATGGAACGATATCTGATGTTCTTTGATAATATTCTAATTAACATGGGTGAGGATGAGAATAAACAGTCACATATTTTTGAAGAACTGTCTACGAAGGCCAGAGAATATGTTGAAAACCCGGATCTGTTGTAGAGAAGCAGACAGAATGCTGTAATGGATAAGAATCGACTTAACAACAAAGAAGGATGGGATAGCCATCATATAGCCTTTCCTGAGGAGACCCACAGACCCGTATATGAGCACGCATGGATTGTGGTCTAATTACAAGACTGTTCCTGTGAAACGTGGCTACCCCACTAACCATCATAGGACACCTATCTTGATCGCTGATAGGCAGATTCAGCACTTGTGTAGCGCCGCACCACATAATGATACTTTTCCCTGATCCTAGCCACTCACAACCTGCCTCCAAGTCCAACAGGCAGGACAGATTCACCCTCCTTCTTTCAACTGAACTTTTGAAGTTGTAAGTCCCCATGAGCATACCATAAGGTGCTATGAAATTGACTCAGATCAAGTCTGTTAATCTATAAAAACTAGGTTTTCCGTTTAAACTGTTTTCTCCTGATGAATGTTTGTTATTTGTGTTTGTGAACAGAAACATGTTGAGACAGCCCTCTGGATTGAAAACAGAGACGTTATAAAATGGCATATTAATCCAAATGGATTCTGATACAAAACAGGTTGCCCAAAGTGTATACTGTTTTTTCTTGAATTTGTTTTAGTTAGCAATTGATTGCCTATTACGTATTCCTATGTTTTTCTTGTGAAGTTTTGTGATCTTTGTATTGTGGACCGCTGAATTTAATCGTGTTTTTTTAAACTTGCCGATTTATTATAAAAAATTGTGTGGTTTATGTGTCAGGTCCCTTCTGTAGGTCATATTCCTTTGTGACCAGCACCTGTACATGTAGCTCTGTCTCCTATTTATATGTTGCGAATTGTAGAGAGACACAGCCCTCAAGAATACTGATGAGTAGTGATAACAAAACAAAAAAACATTATTTGATATAATGATTCGTAAAGAAAAACTGAATAATTTTTAAAAAAAAGGTATAAAAGCTAAGTATTTTTGATTAAAAAAGAGTTCTGAAGCAAAGTATTACTAGCTTAAAAACTAGGTATACAAGCTTGCTTAAGAGACACAAAGCATCATAGTTCTCAAGAAAATAGTTTTCCTTGCAAAAAATGCTCTAAGAAACACAGATGCACGGAAATTCTGGGATTTCTTTAAATATCATGATAGTGTTGAGGAACTGGGAAAAAAAGGAATTCATGTTATTTTGGAGAATAAGTGGCCCCTTCACATAAGACATTATACCAAAAAGATGTGCTGTATGAAAAGGGGCCAATACCAGTTTAGGAGATTGCGGAGTTTGGAAACATAATCCCTATTAATGAGGATATAGAACAAGTCATTCTTAGGCTTAAAACATCTAAGGCCCTTGATGGGATCCCCAATATTATCTATAAATACAACCCAAAATATTGGGTGAGGGTACTCTCGGGTCTTTTCACTAATATTCTCTATACAGGCCTGCTCCCAGTGAGCTGGAAAGCATCAATCCTGGTCCCAGTATTCAAATGGGGGCCTGTGACCATCCAAATAACTATAGACTACTGGCGATGTCGGAAGTCTGTTCAAAAATGTTTGCACAGTTATTGAAGGAAATAAATGACTGCTGTTTAGACAGGATGCCTTTTTTTATCCAAACAGGATTTAGGCAGAGAATGGGACATCATTGAATGCTTGGACACTATCTTACCTAATCCGTAGTGCTATATATAAGTGAGGGTACAGGATGGTGATGCGATTTGCACCAGTAGTACAGCAGAATATTAATTACAGTCAATGAAATTTGAAAATAAATGATGGCTTTAATTCAAGTATGTAAGCAGCCGACTTGATGATAATCGTACAGAAAAATGCATAATATGATACATAATAAGAGTTGATGTTCAAATTGACATTACAATAGATGTTATAGAAACCAAGAACAAAAAATATAATGCAAACAGTGGGTATGTAAACCAATGAGTAAATTCAAATACAAAATTCAAACAACCATACCACATTTCGGGGTGAGGGTAGGGGAAACTGATGAGTTGAAGTTAAAAAATGGTATGACACCTTGATCCTTTCAAGAAAGGGAATTGGGTACTCCTAAATATGTCCATACATTCAAGATTATAAGTGATGCATGTGATTCTGTGTATGGTACACACATTACAGGCAGGCCGAGACAACCAAGTGCACCAAAGTGCACAAACAAGACTCTGGTCAATATTCACCTGGTAAATAAATAAGGTTCCAAATCACCCATATGTAGATTGAAGCTGAGGAGAAGTGACATGCACTAATAATGTGATAATGAAAACAGAAACATTCTTGTGGATGTATGATTGGCATACTGAATCCACCAGATAGTGTTCTAAATCACCCATACATAGAATGAGGCTAAAGAGTGGTGACATGCACTAATAATGTGATCTTGAAATTTAAATCAGTTTTGTGGAAGCAGGATAGGTGTCCTGAATCCATTTTACCAAGAAATTGAGATTAAAGTTGGTATTATATCGTCCTATGAGAGCAAGAGAATGAATGGAAAAATGTTTCACTGAGTAACGTGATCACAAATGCATACAACTTAAGTATGCTGGGTGTGTAATACAAACATACCTGATAATTGATGAGATGTAGGTTCAAAACACTGCACAATGTGGTGAAGGTAGCACAAGTTTCAATATAATCAAAAGCACCGAATTGGCAAGTGACAATATATAGCCTGTAAAAGTTTAAAGAATGTGCATTAGAATAACAGACTACTGAATCAATCTATTATTCTAAATGTAGCACAAGTTTCAAAATGATCAAGTGCGCCAAATTGGCAAATAACTGGGTATAGCCTGCAGACGTTAAAAGAGTGTGCATTAGAATAACAGACTACTAAATCAATCTAATGGTACACACAGGAAGTCGCCAAGTACGCCCAATTGGCCAGTAACGGCGATAACCTGACAAAGTTTAAGAAGTATGCATTGGAAAGAGATTACTGCCTCAATCTATTAATTTGCATAATGGACTAGGGGCTACAAGAGTAAAAGTATTCTAACATAGTTTCCTGTGAAAGTCACTTACTCGTTGAATCGAGTGAAGAGGAAGTCTAAGGGTCAAATCCCAGATACGGATCAGGAGCAAGGCGGCTACAAGCCGCGTCCTTATTCAACCGTGAACGTCACAGAAGTGATGTAGGGCGGCGTAATGACATCATACGCTGGGGCGTATGACGTCCCGATAAACAAACGCGATCAAATGGAGTTCGCTGCAACTATGAACTACATTATTGCTAAAGTAACCTAATAGTGATCGAAGTAATACTATGAAGATATGACAAATAAGTAATAATAATACAGTTGTGCTAATAATAATATCAATTGCTAAGTGGAAGAGAATTGGAATATGAAATTTGCGGTAAATGAAAAAGTTCCCAAATAAGTCATATGAATACGGAGAGATTTTATAGACTGTAGTAGTAACTAATATCTAGCAAAGAAGACAGGTTTGGACTAAAACAGGGTAGCCCATTGGCACCAACGTTATATAACATCTATGTCTCTGATATGGGCACAATTTTGGCTAAATCTTGCAGCTTTCCCCGAAAATTAGTAGTCATCACGTACCATTGCTCACTTATGCAGATGACACCGTTTTAATGGCTAACACACCAATAGGTCTGCAACGTAGTCTGGATAAACTGTGTGTATATTCCAGCAAGATTATTTGTATAATTAACACTAATAAGACTAAGATATTGGTGATCCGGCAAAGGAGGAAGAGGAAAGATAAACATATATGGTGGGTGGATAATAACCCGATTAAGGATGTACACACACTATATATATATGTATATGTGCATATTGATAACAGACACATTAAATGTACAGTTGTAAAAACACGACGTGTGTTTAAAGATCGAGAAGAGATTTCTGGCAATTTAGAAAGGTATTCAATATATTGGCTGCTACTCTATTTATATCCTTATCAAATTGTATGGGTCATGTATAACCCCTTTCCTTACTTATGGTTTAGAAATCTTTACCGTGCAGGAAACTAGCTGGTTTAAACAACTAGAAGGTAGACTTTGGCGACATGCCGTGGATCTACCAAACGGTATGCCTATTGAAGCAATAAACTGCGAATTGTGTTTGTTATCTCTCTGTATTTTAAAGAGAACGACTGGGTGTATCTTCTATGTACGGATGTGATCCAAAACTAATTATTTAGAATCTGTATTCTCATATTTTGGAAATATCAGAGGAGGAGAAGATCTGGATAATAAAGTGACAGAATGGAAAAGTGATGTTTTCTCCTTCTATGATGATATAGGTTTTACTTTTGAACCGGATATACTGATATTTGTGATGGAGAATCAAATAAGAAAATTTGCAAATTTATGGCACTGTAATGAAAATGTGACATCTCTTGCTAATTATAAAAAATATATGTGTTATGTTCAACAGGGTTTTACTGTGGAGAGACTGTGTGAGTATCATGTTAATCATTTTCTTTTTTTTTTTAAAGATATCTTTATTGGCATTTATCAAAACATGTTCAATCATTGTGTTAAACATTTTGATAGCAATGTAAGGCATTATGAAAGCCAGACTGGATACCCTCCCTAACCTTTCAAGGACATGGGCCTGGCAGGGTATGCCATATAGTTTGAGACTCTGTAAAGATGAAATAGAAACCCCTAGACATTTATTAACTGGCTGTCGAGAATTAAATGACATTTACATTAGGGGGTATTGTAATTTAAGGTATAGTATGCAGAATTGTCAATCTGACCAATCATGGAGCCATATATACTCTGGACGTAGCGCAATGTTAAATTTTACGGTGTATCATATCTAGCTGGACATGCAATAGAAATACTTATATTGATACTATATGAATGATTTTGTTTTATAAGTTTCATATGATCAAAGTATCTTATTTATTCTATCTATTTTTGCACTGTATAATCTTTCCACATGGATGTTATCTACTCTGTTTGCTGTATGTATATCTTATATGTGTTGTGATTTTATGTGGGTTATAATGTAATATGTTGTTAATGACATTTGCCTCTTGATTGTTATAAGGATTAATTAGCCAAAGGGGGGGATACGTACACGTTGTTATAAGGATTAATTAGCCAAAGAGGGGGGGGGATACGTACACGTTGTATTCAGACCATGGTTCTGCTAGTGTCATCTCCTAGCAGTATTATAAAGTTTTTCTCTTACATATTTGTCCACTTCACGTAACCCCAACCTCATTACAGTAAGAACCACCCCACGACAAAAATGTAATTTTTCACCAATTAGAGTTTGATTTTTGCAACCATCAGCAAGAGCCACAGGTTTTCCTACCACTCGTTTGGACCCATATGGTGCATAGGCCTATATCTAACGCATACTCATTCCCGTTTCAATGCGAGTGCTGTTATAGACATAGACATCCCTTTACAACGCCTTGGGGAGCACATAGGATGATAAAATGTCCTTCCACAATTAAAGGTAGAAATTCAACTTCATTCCCAAAACCTCGCAGCCACCTCCTACAATGTCTTATACCCACACAAGAACATAACCACAATTCCAACTGCAATTGACATATGCAAAACTGCTGTTGCTGTTATTCCCCATGCAAAATGGCCACTATTAGACCAACTCAACTTTCACAAGATGTCCAAAGGATAATAATGTCCTGCCGCCTCCCTTTTATTTCTGGCTTATCGGGAGGAAACCAAATTCGCACAAAGACATGACCCTTGTACCCCTTTACTGGAAACCATATCTCTTGAAGAAAAAACTATGTTGCTAGCCGAGTGAAGCCTCAAGAAAACACTGCTGATTAGCATTAAATACATGTAGGATAACTCGATTCATAAGCACTTCACGTTTAATAAACGCACCTAAAATAAATTGAACCTTATTTTGTATTTGTGTAAGTGAACTGCACATTGGCTTGCCGTTTCCTTCCTGTTGAGTAGTCGACTTTGACATGGTAGCATCAGGCACACGCCGATTGGGTGAATGCTCTCCAACGCCATGGCAGATCCCACCTCTCATTGGCAGCGCGTGTCTCCATTCCAGCCAGATTCCTGTAAAGGTGTAAAACTCATACCGTGACATTTATTTTAAAAACTGAAAGAACCAAGCTGCACATTTTAGCCGACTCTGGGAAATGTATTTGAAAGCCACACCTTTGCTAAAGCTAGATGGTCCGGCAACAACTGTAACATGATCAAACTTGTGATCATCTCGCACAGCTTACAATTATGGAACGTGTGGAGACAAGATTTATAACTAGACCATCCCCAGCACTTGCCAACAGAGACACACACACACACACCACTCCCCATTCCATCCCACAAACACTGTCCCCAACACTGTAAACACCATCGACAGCACCACGCACCAACAGACAAGAACACTGCCAATAGCTATACATATTAACCCAAGCTACACTCCCTATCTGTGCTGTAGACAGACAAACACAACCCTCAGCACTCCTATGGGGTACACACAAACACTGGCCCCAGCACTACACAGACACCACGCACTCCACTCAATCCCAAACTACCCCAATGATGCAAACACACCAAGAGCACTTCACACGATCGCCATGACTACTGCATGCAGATGAACATAAACAGAAAACACACCGAGCATTGTACAGATTGGGCCCCAACACTACACCACACACACTACCTTGGGCACTGCACAGTACATACAGTGCAAACCACTAGCCAACCATAAAAGAAATCACCTATCAGCTAAATCCTCCACATACACAAAGCAAACAGTGTCTTACTTGCCAAGAGTCAATTATCACTAGTCTGTGGCCAGCAGTAGTGACAATTGCGAGATATGCATGAATTAAGCCCCGCCGCCCAACACCACACAAACACAACAAACATATATCCCCCCATGGAATTTGGCTGTGCTGCACTAACTGTAATGTGAATGCTGTTGGCCATGATGAAATCTGGCCTTTTGTTATAAATGTGACTAACGGTATATAGCCTTACTGTGCTAACTGATATTTGAATCTGGCATTGCATACTTTGCAATGTTGGGATAATGGTCCTGGCACCGCAATCATAATTCTGCATAAGATAATCTTGCACGGCTTTAATAACTGGGCATAAATGACCCTGAAACTATTTTCTAACTGGCCTTAATGGAATCGGTCACTGCTGAGCCTCCGGGGAATATCCTGGATAATGGTGGAAGTACCTGGCCGTTTCATAGAAATTGGGCAAACAACTGGGATTTTGATGCACTTGTTCAATTTTGAGGGCCTTACTTGACTTACTTCAGTGATAGCTACTTTGCGAGTAGAATGCACAAACCTTACCAAAGAGTACATGGGATGACAGAGCTGGTGAATGGTGAGAGAACTTGGGGAGGTTAAGCCAATACCTATAAAATAGCCAAAACTATAAAAGTTGGTCAATGCTTTTCCCAGTAGTTAAATATCTAGTAACCCCAGTTTTCATTGTGGAGCAAGCATCTCTTATGTTGCACACAGTAAGCAAAGCTAAAAATATGCCACGCTCAAAAGGTGTCCTTACTGCACTGTAGCAGAGCAGATAAATACGTCATTGTTAAGCTACGCACCTTTACCTCTGTCATGTTGTAACGACAGTGAAAGAGACGTATGTATGACACCAATCATTGTCCCGATGCCGATTCGAGTGTACGAGATGTTATGCACTCAGACAACTGTATCGAATATACCCTCATACTGAGAGGGTAGAGGGATGTCAACATACCGCAATGAACATTAAAGAGTGAATGGTGAGAGAACTTGGGGAGGTTAAGCCAATACCTATAAAATAGCCAAAACTATAAAAGTTGGTCAATGCTTTTCCCAGTAGTTAAATATCTAGTAACCCCAGTTTTCATTGTGGAGCAAGCATCTCTTATGTTGCACACAGTAAGCAAAGCTAAAAATATGCCACGCTCAAAAGGTGTCCTTACTGCACTGTAGCAGAGCAGATAAATACGTCATTGTTAAGCTACGCACCTTTACCTCTGTCATGTTGTAACGACAGTGAAAGAGACGTATGTATGACACCAATCATTGTCCCGATGCCGATTCGAGTGTACGAGATGTTATGCACTCAGACAACTGTATCGAATATACCCTCATACTGAGAGGGTAGAGGGATGTCAACATACCGCAATGAACATTAAAAAACTGTAAAGAAAATTAAACAGTTGCAGAGTGACGTCTTGAAGTAAAGACACATGGACGCACTGAAACGAACTATGAATATTCAAAAGAATAAAGATGTTACTGAAGCAACAAGAGAAAAATGTATTTAAGTCTGAAGAACTCATGAGTAGAGGCGAAGTAAATTTACGTATGCCGAAAAGCAAGGTAGAGGAGACATATAGAAGCTTGCTGTGATATAACCTATAATGTGACTCAAGTGGCCATGGGTAGAAAGATGGACGTCAGACTCGTATTGAATCTAATCAGAAACAAACCAAGGCTGCAGGGATGGGAGACGCTGGAAAAACAGCTTTGTGTGAAGGATGGCGAGGAGCCTCTTGGCTTGGAATCAAGGAATAATTGCAAGGCACATAGGCAGTCAAGAGGATAAGCCATCGACATGACACAGTTCCCTTAGATTAAGCTAAGAAGAAAACATCCAAAAGTGCCAAATATTGGATAATTAAAAATGCAGAAAACATATGTGAGATGGAGTGATTTAGTCTCCAGAGGCCAAAAGGAGTAATAGCACCGAGCACAATTAAATCAAATAACAGTAAATAAGAGGTCAAAATGGACATATTTGTGGTCTCCATACACATGACTCGGAGGGTGAAAACAAGGGCCATTCATTAAGCTCCAGAAGAAAATAAGGGTGTACCCAAACTCCCTCCAAGATCCCAGAGCAAGGAACAGGCTGCAAGGTCAACTACAAAGGAGAAACTTCGGCTAAGGGTCTGATGGATGAGAGATGAGAGATGATAGATGTTGTTCTCTGCACCTGGGTTTCGTTTTGCTTACGTGCTGCTAACAACCTGAAAGTCCAAGGCTGGGAGAGAATACCTACCAATCATATGAGTCCATGTAGAAACCTGCTATGCAAAGTTGCAGAGGCCAATCAGCTTCTGTATTCTGCTAGAATTAGATAAGGGGCAGCCAATGAAAGTATTAAAATTTACATATACTATAAGTAAATCTTTCCTTAACCAACACCTCCTTGCAATAGGTTTTAAGTGTATCACGAAGGATGGCATCACAGCTGATGCATATTGAGGTATAAAAGCTTTGTGTAATCAAAAACGTGTGTGAGTGTGCGGACTTCTGCTCGTGGTTAGCCAGATTGCCCTACTTTATTTTGAACTGACAATGAACTACTACTTTCCCATATTCTTTGGGTCTGTCCGGTTATCTGAGTCTGGGGTCATTTAATATGGTAATTCCATTCTGCGCAAAATAAACACTTCAAGGTGCTATTGCCCAGCATTGGAACAGCAATGAGCTAAGACCAAACATGTGAAAGAACCACCTACACATGCAAAACGACTACATTAAGTGGATCATTTTAACTGCGTGCTTGAAACACGATATGTGCGTCCACACACTCAATATGAGAAGACTCATGTTGACATGCGTTAACAACAGAGGCGTTGCTGGGGGGTGCTTAGGTGGCTATAGCCCGGGGTCTTTTGGTTGTAGCCCCAGATCTCAGGGTCTACAACCAAAAGGCCAGCTAGCCGCGAGTCCCGACAATCCCGACATTAGTGTAGCCCTGGATCTTTTCCAGACTTAGCAACACCCCTGGTTAACACCATGGCCTGGTCCTGAACCATACACACAAAGATTAGCCAAGACGAAAAGTCAAAAGTCCCAGTGCTGTCTGTAGAGATAAAATATGTATGATGAGCGCTGACAAAAGTTAAAGTTGTAAACGCACCCTTAAAAGTTAGGCAGTGCCATGAACGTTTTTCCTTTCAAAGAAGCACCAAACAAAATGGAGGATGTATAGTAGGAGGAACCTGCAGCTAAATGCCCAATGGTGTCCATGCATTGAGTGACCTCCTATCTGTCAACCTGCTACTAGGAATATGGTGGATTTGCCAGGATTACGAATAATAATGGTATTTGAGTTGAGCTGCATTGCCTGTGGAAATACTGGCTAATTCACGAAGCCCTGAATATTGTCCTAATCTTTGAGAGCTTAGCACTTTGCCAACAGCTAACAGTTACAAAAAAATGAAAACTGGAATGAGTCATAGTTTCACTGCCAAGCATGCATTGGACATTTTAATGTGTACTTTAACTACTTGTGCTCTTTGTTCGATTTCATTTCTATGTGACAACACACTGATGCAAACCTCAACCTTGTTTGCTAAAATGCTTTGCATTCCTCTTAAGCATTGCTCTGTAATCTTGATACTAGACTGGTTCTGCAAGAAACTGGATGCTGCGGAAGCAATCGGAGCTTTGGATTTAGACACATTTTTCCCATGCCCCGCAGTAAAGCCCCCCGCTGAATGTCGTCACTGGAATCACGTGCTGCTGGGGAGAAAGAGGAATCCCATCGCTTGCGCCGTTTACAACACATTCTAGTGAGTGGGGCTCACTATAAAAGGAAAGTGCGACACCAATCCTCTCTATGCGCTGACAAGAGCAGCATGGGGTTTACTGCTACATGTTTGAGTGCATATATTTTCTATGTTTTAAAATTCAGTGAAACATCAACATGTGGAGGAAACACACCTCCGCCTGGTAAAATACGCCCTAAATTAACCATTTGCCCCTTTTCGTAAACTAATACCTAGTCCTTTAAAACAAAAACAAAATACAACATGCAAATCGGTGAATTTGTTTGCAATTATATTTTCTGCACTGTAAAAGCGTCGAGATGAATATTTTGCATTAATAGTACCCTGGCATGTTGTTTCAAGCAGGTAAGGAAGATGAAAATTATTAAATGTTTAGGTCTGCGTGGTCCATTTCAGCATAAAACTGATATGTGTATGCCCCTTTGGGCAGCCTAGATGTAATGGACCCTCGGGGACCCATTAAGAACTAAAGGACAGTTCTCCTGCACAGCACCTTAAGAAACTCTTCAGAGATTTGTAGAGCTAATGGAACTTTAGCAGTCCCAGAACTCCCTGCAGCAAGAACTCTGCTGGAGCAATGAATGCGATGCTCCAGTAACTACAAACATACATAGAGGAACAGACTTTCGAAAGCGTATGAGGTAGAAAGGGAGCTGCACTATTTGAAGCCATCTCTATCAGTCCTGAAAGTGTTTGCACAGATGAGTTGTGCAGGTCTATAGAACCAAACTGCATTGGGGGGTAGAGTGTAGAAACAGAAAAGGGACACTTAGTCTGACTGATGTCCCAGAGCGAGAACAGCAATTTTGGCCGTCAACTTCCAGACTGGCAGTGATAGTTTTGTAATAATTTTTCACACTGTGCACACATTTAACAGATTCAAATAATGACAGCACTGGTAACGGGATAACCTTGGATGATGATTTGTTTTTGTTTTTTTTTCTTATAACAGAATTGCTGAGGGCAACAGCATTGTCCAATCCTTCTGAAATGTGCTGATCTAGGTGGAAAAGTGATCACCAAGAGAAACATGGGAATGCAAAAGTGAATAGGAGGATCTGAGTCATGCTTGGTACAAGTAAGGTCCCCATTTCAAAACATTTACTGCCACCTGGACAGGCAGTTATCATTGTATTTCCACTACATCCATTTGGGCGGTAAAGAGGACAGATTTTTCAGTACAATGCATCACAGTTGTGTGACGCAATGAAGGTTTGTGAGTAAGAAAAAATGTAGTTTGTCGGGCAGGGCCTAGTGGCAGGTTGTCCTGCCAAACAGAAATATCAATCCTTCGTTTATTGGTTAATTGGCAGCAGTAATGATGGCCAAGTTGTTAATACAAATCTTTTCGCCATACATGAGCATTCAATAAAAATAAAGCAACAACAAATAACAATCAATAAGAAAAAATATCAAATCAGTAGTGCAGCAAAAATGGTTGAAGAATAAATTACAACAGATGAGATCAACAGGGCATTAAAATCTATAGTTAGATTCTAGATTCTACAATCTCTATAACCATTAAAGTGTGAGTGCTCAAGTTCAAGTACAACTAGCAGTGCCTCAATAGTTAAAACTATAAAACAAATTGGGAAGTGACTCATTGCAGTGTTAAATGATACATGAAAACAGTGTTTAAAATCGTAAAGACGGGTTTGAATTTCAGTTAGCATTCTACACAGGGCAATAATGCTGATTGGATTGCCTTGTAGAAATCAATTCAATAAAAACCTTTAAAAGGTAGGGTTGTAACATCATGAATAAAAGTAGAAATGTAGTTAGTGAACATAGTATTCTCGGAGTCCGTTAATATATGTATAATTGACTCTAAAGTGGCTTTTTGTCAAAGCCTACAGTAGCGTCTTTTCTTTTAGCACTTTCCATTTCAGACACACGATTTCTAATATTGATAAAAGCGGAATCTGAAATAGATTTTTTCTCAAATTGTGTAGAGGGAAAGCAGTATTTTGGAAGACTTGCTCATAGTAGATGAGGTTGGCATATTATTTCTGAGGATAGTTAAGATCCTACTAATTCACTGTGCAATCGCCAATGCTAATACAAATAGTTTCCACTTTACCAACAAAGGGAAGGTGATCAATAATTCTTCTGTGGCATCAACAATTTTATAACAATGTTGTATATAATGTATTAATCGCTGGGACTTTTTTTTTCAATAAAGAGGTTTTAAGATCTTGAAATAAGGAGTTGTCCGGTATAATAAAATGTTTGCCAATTTTTGAAATTTTCTCCATAAATCTATACAATTTAAAGAGACTATACCAAGCTCCAAACTAAAGAGGGCAATCAGAAATTACAATGGGAGGCCTAATGTGTTTTAATACATGTAACTTTCTAGTCATTGCCCTTCTTAATGTCTCTTAACTTGAGACTGTTTCAATGAGGGGGTGATTTTTGGCTGACAAAATATAATGGCTGGCAGATGTGAAAATTTGCAGAATCTATGTGCAATGAATTTCGAACTGAGCCCTTAAAGGTTTTGCTCTGGCTGATCACCTGTCCTACAATAGACTTTGAGATCCCTTCTCAGAAAGAAGAAAGCCTAAATAAATCTCGATTGGACTCTTTCCAACGTTTTCTGTTCAAAGTGCCAGCTGAATTTAGTCTAATTTCTCCTCTTAGTAAGAAGTACGATTTGTGACTTCTCCACATTTGCTGTTAGCTTTGTTTTTTAAAGTCTATTGGCTTTGCATCAAAAATATAAGATCAGCAGTGTATACCAGCCATGACAGACTAACATTGCCAAGTTTTATTGGGATGGTCCAATTTCAGAAGGGTCTTCAGCAGAGTTTGTTTCCACCCCAGGCACAGGCTCTCAGATATCTTGGCTCAATTCAGTGCTATGAGGAAGATACAGGGTCCTGGACAGGGAGTTTCTCGTTCATGGGTATCTTGCTTCCACAGTTCCAAAATGTGGACATCCCTTAATCCCATTCATCCTTCAAAGAAAAGTAACTCTTGCAGTCACATTTTGAACTGTTGGATGCCAGTGTTGGACCTTTTAGATCCCAATTCCATTATTTTCACCTCTGGTTTAAGATCTCCATTGATGCTCTGCCATACATTTGCAAGTGGGCACTCTGTTCCTCTCCTCCCACAGAAAACGATCACTACTGATGCAAGCATTCTAAGATGAGAGCCATTCTGATGTTCCTAGAAACAAAGGGACGGTGGTCCACATCTGACTTCTCAAATTGGAAGGAACGCCATGCCATGCTGAGAGAATGCAGACGTCTGCAAAACTTATGAATAATTGCCATGTTCGGGATAATGAAGTCAATGGAACTGCAAAGGCCTTTTTCGACAACCAGGCTGGCAACTGAGTTGGTGGCATCACGCCCACCTACATAGGTCAATGGGCAGAAACCCATGTTGCTTCCCTTACGACGATCCATCTCATTGAGGGCATCTGACAATCATATAATTCCCATAAACGAAAGGATAGGGATGCACTACAGTGCTCCAAGCAAGTCCCTGGCTACAGAGACTGAATACATTCACTGAAAGAAGAAATATCAAGGGACTCCCCTATAATGACTCCAAGACACTTGTTCATGCACAAAAGTTATACAATATGTTTATTGTGTCAAATAAATGAAATAATTTAAAAATAATCAAGGAGGAGGAGATAGCATTTTTGAAAACTGGAGGCAGGGCAGGTAGAGGCATCCTATTGCTATGTAAAGTTGTTGAATAAGTGTAAACCAGCATCTCTGTGGCTAGTGTGATCTAGAACTAGGGCTTTTGTCCTTGATTTTTGAGGATTAACCTTGGTGATGGAGAGCAGAGGAATCTGGAAGATTAGGGGAAAGTATAAAGAAGAACCCCTGATGTGTAAAGATGTACCCTGCCAACTGATAAAATGTTAGGATAAGATATCGATGCCCTAAACAATAACCCCCATCCCAGACGTGCCATAGTGTGTCCATCTGCTTACCTTCACATTTACTTGGAAAATCCTTTGAGTGAGGGAATCGGGAGCAGCTGCAGAAAACAGCCTCTGGGACTGCGCTCACATAAGTATTGAATAGCGTGACGTGTGCAGCACGTATAGACGCGCTGTCCGTCTAGATAACGAATTTACAAGGTGACATCTTAGCCTAGTCTCAAGTATGGCTATATAGCATGAAAACAGCAACCGTTTACTTGTTAACAATGTAAAGAATATAACAAACGCATGACATGACAGTATAATGAGTGTCCAATTGACTTCATAAACAGGCATCTTGAAAGTTTTAATACCAGAATTTTGGAATCATAGAAAATAATGGCAATATTGAGAAAGCATTATATTACTCTATTCTGGTACTTATGTTGAAGTAAATTGTGCCATTTGCGATGTATTCAGTGAAAAAAAACACATCTTCTCTGTTTAAGAATTATAGTCAAATACATTGTGTCATAATATTTGTGTGAATACAACACCCGTTTCATTCAATGTTATGGGAGAAAAAGCCCTTTGTCTACATCTTGCTCGTCTAATCTTTCACATTGGATGAAATTATAGCCCACAAGTAATATGAGAAATGACCAAACATGAATATAATTCACATATGTAAGCATACACTATTGTGCATATAGATGCTCCATGTGCACATGTAGTGCCACACTTGTAAATAAAAAACATGGTGTGGTGCATAGCTAATTTATTACGAGTTCATCACAAAAATGTAGTCACCCACCCTGGAGTCCAGATATAGGACTCTAAGTGGTAAACGTTCTTTTCATCATGAAATCTGATGTATTTAAACAATGCTGTGATACACGATTCCAATAGTTGCAGGCACATAAAATACATCAACCTCCGATCCAAAAACATTTTTCATATGTCAAGGAACAAGGAACAGTCATACAGGTTTATTCTTCTGTCGAGGGACTGTTTTATAGAAAGCAACTCAAATTGTACTCTGTGTTCATTCCCCTTGGGGAAAAGGACTCCAATCTTTCTATTGTGAGGAACTCATGGTGACAACAAGACGGACACAAGTGATCACAGTTCAAGGGTGTTTATTGAGCAATGAAAAATGTATTTAGGATGGAAAAACGCCTAATCTAATTGTAACTCTAAAATGAAAGCAAATGTTAACCATTAAATGAAAAATAGGGCAGTCCTAGTGGCGTTGTGTCAAAATAAAAAGGGACTATACTAAGAAACCTATTGCCAAACCTTACAACTACTACAGAAAAAGGGGTGTAAGATAGTTCTTAAGAAAAGAAAGAAGTGTCTTCAAATAATAAATCAGGATGATGTGGTTTGGTACTCCCTTCCCCATGTTTTAGACACAGGGTAAGATGGGAGCTTGGAGCACAGTCCTGTCTCAGGTTTCTCCAGCATGAGACAACAGTTCCATTGGTAGGTCTCAGGACCGTTGATGGGCAAGTCTTGTCTCCTCTAAACGTCTTGTGCCTTTGGGCCTGATGTGCTTATCCAATCAAAACAAAAGTTCCTTTAACAAATGAAAGTTTGCTAGGGTGATAACTAGTAACCCCCAGCACACCCTCTTCTGGGCTGACACCTTTCAATCGTACTCCTCAAATCTTAATGTCTTTTTAAACAGTTCCAAAACACACCGCTTCTTGGGACTCTAGACTAGCCCCACCTGGGATTTGCTTCCCGGGTTTCCTCGCACTGCGGGATTTACTTCCCTTTCTTTCAGCCAATTTACGGATCAAATTCTTTTGATTGTATGGGCCTTTTGCTTGACCCTCCCATATGACCACTTTGAGTTCCTTTCATGGCCTTCCTATGACCTTCTGGCTTCTGTAGTTTCTCAATATGGGGCTTGACCAGAGTCTCTTGAGTTGGCACCCACGTGGTGTCAGTTTCCCTCTGTTACTGGTCTCCCCTTCACACTTTTTATAGTTCACTTATAGTTCATCCGTTTTTGGGTTTCAAAAATAACACTTTGCGATTCTCACTCAACACAACCTGGGTCTTATTGGTTCTCCCCTCGACTCACCGGGTGTGATAAACCACTTGGCTTTCAGCTTCTTTGGAGTCAAGGCCGGTACAGGAGTCTTCTCGGCTCTGCCTTATCAGTATAGGTTTGCACTGTGTACCGTTGACATCTGCAGCAGGACACTTGTGCTATTATTCTTGTCTTAGATACCCCTCTTCAAAGGTGCCACAGGCCTGGGACGAAAGGGGCAAGGTCACTTCTCTCCTTGCCACCCTCTACTTCCCGCCGCCTTTCTCCTTCTCTTGAACTGCTGCGTGGTAGCTGTCTCGACATGCTGTCTGCTGCGTTCTCCTCTCTCGTACTGTGCTCTCTGGATCCACCTTTTATCCCTGTGGGGAAGGGAAAGGGTTGTCAGGTGTGTGTGATTCTGATCAATTGCCTGACTTTGCCCGACCCTTGAATTGGGACATGTCAGGCAAACGGCTCTAGTGTTAGTCTGTTGTCCGTTGTATTGTGCAAAAGTGTTTGTGGTGGAAAGGGGGGGCAGTGGTTTGGAATGTCCTATGTGTCCTATGTGTCCCACCACCCGGGGGCCCCCTGCCAGGTGATCCAGGCTCACTGGTCCACCCCAGGAACTGGATCCAATAGTGATTGCCGTGCCCTGGCCACCTGGATGACAGATCCCCAGGGACTATCTAAGGAGACACCTTAAGGTTTCTCACACTATCCAGTAAATTTCTTTCTGCAATAGAATTGTGCTGACATCACCACCTCTATGTGACGGAATTATGTGCTCAAGTAGGACTACTTGCATCTGTAAAGTTGAATGGCATGCGGATATCACTCTGACTTTGTCCTAATATTAGACTTATGCTCTGTCAAGCGTGTTTTTGCTTTTCTAGTTGTTATACCAACATAAAAGATGCTGCAAGCACATCTAATTCTGTATACTACATTAGTAGAATCGCATATAGTGGAGGGTCTCAAAGAAATTGCCTATCCAGTATATGGGTGATTGATGGAATTACCCTTCATAACACTGACAATGCTGACAGTTATTACAGTTATTACAGGATTGCATACATCAATGTGATGCACAGCAGCTGCCAATAAGAACAAAGTCTACTCGAATCAAATTGTCATGTATGGACTTACAATGTCGGTAAGCAAATAGTGGTAACGTTCTGAATAGTTTGGACAAATTACGGTCCATTTGTAATGTTTTCCAATGACGTTTCACAATAGATTTTATTTTAAAACTCTGAGATGAATACAGTGTCACATAAACCAAATTACGTTCAGAAGACTTCTCTTTAGGGGTTAAAGCAGTCGTTCTTGAAGTCAATTCTGCTTTCTGAGCACTCGAGTCAATAATTTCCATTGAATAACCTCTCTTGTGAAATATCTCTTTTAAGTGGTCTTGCTATTATATTCCAGAGGATCAGAAATCATTCTTCTGTATCTTGAAAACTGACTGTATGATATACTCTCACTGGTCCTTGTAGGATGGAAGCTACATGCCAAAGGAATTTTAACTGTGGTCTTAGTGTACATTGTAGTTTGAAGAGTGCCATTAATGGCACGTATTTCAACATCCGACAATTCCATGCATGATTTACTTTGTTTGGTTGTAAATGTAATCCTTGGAGCCAGATTGTTCATATATTCAAAAAAATATGTCAATTGTTCAAATGGCCCCGTCATATCCCAAATACATCATCTATAAATCTATAGAAGCATTTCAGATGACTTGTCCAATGTTCACAATTAATAACATTCTTCTTCCAGATATGCCATGTATGTGTTTGCGTAACTGGGTGCCATGCCTGCACCCATGGATGTTCCAGATATCTGGACAAAGAATCGGCTTTCAAATCTGAAAAATGTGTTTAAAAAATTAGCCCTCCATTTGGCCGTTGGGGGGATATCATTTTTTTTCTGCCTTGCATTGTGCCATGGGTCCTGTTACAAATTATTAATAAGAATTGCCTGGTAAGTGGTTAAAACCCACACAGTGTTAGTGAGACCTTCTGCGCAGGATAGCATGTACAGAGATTTCCTGCCGCTACCAGTTTCTTATTTCTTTACGGAAGGCTCCTCTGGTTTTTTCTCCAGGTAGAGGTATTTTTATGCACTCACTTTCTCTGCCTCTATTCTAGCATTTTATCCATCATGGTCACATCCCTAACACAGCTGTCTGTATCCCATACCTGACCTTAGAATTGTCTAATGTTGGTTGTCCTTAATCTATGTATGTCCACTCAAGTATTGTCCCTGGTGACTGTTCAATTCAATCCCCTCCACAACCTGGTCAGAATGTCACTTGAACTCACCCCATTGTAAGGAGCTCACTGCTTCTCGTCCATTCTGATTTCTTGTCTATTGTATGTTTTTTTGACCAAAAGAGCATTGCTTCTCCCTCTATATTAATAAAGGGTGACAGTCAAGACATTTTAAAATTTCTTTTTTTTCCTTTAAACGGGTTTGTGTGTTTTTTACCCCTCGGACAGGCAGTTATGTTTTGTAGTACATGCAGCAAATAGGTGGTATTGAAATACAATCAGGAGTCTTCTTGTGAAATCCAATGTCCCAGCTGGACATCTTTGCTGCCTACTCAGCAGTTTTGTAATGGCCATGCAAAATCAGACATGGAAACTATCGCTGCTCAATCGTATTCAGTAATAACTAGTACAGTATAAAACACAACATGCCGGATTCCTCTAGTATTCAAAGCACTGCAATAAGAGTGGTTTGATTGAAAGGTGCTTCATTTACTGACTTATAAAGGGTGAACGGCTGAGCTTATAAAATCATCTGGCCTGGCAGCACAAAGAAACAAAGCACACGAGCGACTCACGTTCCATCCAGTCGCCAAATATCGCAATTCGAACACTGCCAACTTCTGGGTAGGAATATCGACAGGGTTTGGTAACAGTCGCCAGAACAGAGCAGATGTCTAGAACTTGATCGCAAACCAACCAACTGAAGCTGAAAGGGCACCAGCAGTGAAAAGCGGTCAAGTGGAATACAATGTTCCTGCGGAACAAACCTGAGCTGACTGGTATTAGCCGCAGTCTTTCACACTTGGATTGGTGACAGGGTGTTCAGTCTATTGTACTGCGACTGAACGGAGTCCCTGCCAGATTCTAAAACAACCTCTTTGCATTCTTAAACATCGTGATTACAACACCAACCTGTCACATTTTCTCTGGGGAAAAAAAACTCCAGTTAGCAAGTCTCCATATAGCCATACATTTGAGTTATCTGATCTCCACTGTTTCCTCCCCTGGTTACTTGTAGATCCATTGCTGCCAATTGCCTTCCTTCCCCTGTTAGATCCCCCACTCCCATGTTTCTCTGTACCCTGCCCTTGCTCTTCCCCCAATGATTGTAAAGATCTCTGTTGCTTCCCTAAGCAAGGTCCGCGCTCCATAAGTATACTAATAATAATAATAATGATAAATCATTGTGTGGCCTGTCTGGACTCCCTGCAACCCAATTCACTGGTACCCTTGTTCGCGCATGCTGTCTTAAATTGCAGTACTACACTAAACATGGCCTGCATAGAGCATCATGAGGTACGCGTCACCTGCTCATGCCATCTCCCCATGCTCCACTGAATGCAGCAGAACCAAGTGCTTGCAAGCACCACCTTGCTTCCCTCATTAGCGTGCCAGAGTCCCTGTCTTCACTTGTGCTGCCGACTATCACAGTGTGCCTATTTTCCGTTTGCCACCGGTAAGCCCTTTATAGTCTCCCTTGCGCCAGTGATCTTCAATGCTGCCAGCAGTATGCCAAAGACACTCTTGGCAGCCTCCGTCAGCACAATAATAAAGGAGAAAAGAAAGAGCCAACGCTCTTGTTTACATGAAGCCTGTGTGGAGTGTGGCTCCACACCCACTTGCCACATATCCACATTAAACACTGCAGCCCCCTCTGACACTGGAGTACAATCATGAATATTACAGTACCAAAAATCGGTACTCAGTAATTTTACCAAAAATAAATCAGAGTGGTACATTTTACCAAAACCCAAAATGCTGAATAAATACCGAAAAAGTTAATAAAATATATATATATATATATATATATATATATATATATATATATATATATATATATATATATATATATATATATGATAGTGGGGTAAAATGGGTGGGGATGGGGTTGGGTAAAAAGGATAGAAAAACAGGGGACTTGGGAGGGACCCCCTACAATACAAAAGTTTTAAAAACAATTCTGTATTTTTTCTGTATTTTGACATTTGGAAAGAAATCACATATGACCCCAACAAACTACTTTTGCTTCAGCATCCTATGTCTTTCCAATGTCAAACTACTCATACACCCTTCATTTTGTGGAGAGGAGGTCTTGCTTGCTGCAAATAAAAATGGAAACACAGCAGGGCCAAATGGGACGCTAAGACCTCTGATATGGGTCCGACCTAAGGCTCGGGAAGGGAATGTCCAAAGGTTGAATCTTGTGCTCGAGGTGGAGATCTCAGTGAAGGCTTCCCTCTTCATTATAGGTGAAGACCAGGAAATACGCAAAGATGCATGGCCTTGGTATTCATGGACACCATGCTGGCTAAGAGAATCGTTCTACATGCCTGGAAGTTACTTGTGGGCCTAAACATTGAGGAGTGGATTGACAAATTACTGAAACCCTACAACAGAAAAAGCCATCTGCAAAAACAGAGGGGACTTGGAAACGTTCAGGACTACCTGGAAGTCCTTCTGAAAGGCAGTGGTTTGAATGGGAAAAAGGGACCAGGTTAGTCATGGCAGACCACTGCACTAGACTTTACCCCTCGTGTGCCATGCTGGTTGTTTCCATAACGTTTCCTAGGAAGCAATATATAGCTCTCTCATGCCCATGCCTTGTGGAGGGAGAGTGGGGGTGTGTGCTTAAAAATCCCACAGGTGCCCCGTGGGGGATGGTGGGGAGAGTGGAGGGGAGGGATTATTTTGAAAATGTAAATTACAACAAAGTAATTAACTTTGATAAAACAATGGTATACAATTGAAACTACACAATGCAGAGTAAACAGATCTCACACATTAGGCCGCGTGAGCCATTTCATCGCATTATTTTGCTGTGTTTTTATGGGGGCCAAACCTCTGATACTGCTGCTTCTACTGCCCTTCCACACCCCTCAAATCCCTTTTACACTATTCCCAGACCCTGCCCCACTAAAAATACAGCCAAAAAAAAAAGCAGCGGTAAAACAGCCCTTCACCAAATGCAGTGAATTTGATGAGGCTAGATGGGCGGGTACCAAGTAAACATGACAAAGCATCTACATGGCACCGTGACCCTTGCTTGCATGTATGGAGGATGTCTTTGAATCAACATATGGTGCTGGTTTTTCATGATGCAAATATAACTTTCAAATGATATACCTCAAAACCCAAATCGAGCAACAGTTTAGCATGTTTTGCAGATACTTTCAACTATAGGAGAAACAAAAGTTGCCAAAACCCAATTGGAGATGCTATTAAAAATGGGCAGCTCGAGCCTTTCAATGTCCTTAATAGAGATGGTACAAAGATCGAGGATGAGATTGAATGGATCGAGTAACCGAGTGTGATTAAGAAAAGGGCTGTTGGCTGATGGGCTCAACTCAACTCAATAAATGTTATGTGCGTCAGTGAACCGAGATGAATCCAGGAAATATTTGAAGGGAGGGAAAGGAGTAGGGGGAGCAAGTGTGTTTACCCAGATGTGTTAACAGTTTGGTTAGTCTATAAGGCCAAGGAGCCAGGTTAGCAAATTTTGTGAGCTCTGGCCAGTCACATTAAAGCGACCTTTTCTACTTAGGGCGAAACGGGGTATTTTTGTGCGCTGTCAAGCCCAAACATACAGAGGTACTTTCAGCCACTTTGACAAGACAAACACTGTCCCTATAAGTCAATGGTCGCATACACAGCGTGAGAAACCTAAATAAATGGAACAATGTGATAATCTGAGTTTAAATACAGTCTATTCCATGTAAGGCAAGCAACCACCGAGAGGAATAGGACATTGTGCGTCTATTGTGGGACTTCAACACCGAAGTATCAGTGTAGGAAACATGCACATGTAAGAAGAGTAGTAGATAAGGTCTCCGTGAATACCCATATACCATTGCTTGGAATACTAGGTTGAGGGGAAGAGGGGGTGAAAGAAGCAGCCGGTGGCATTTATTCTGTAGGTGTAGCGGTTTGAAAGCTGATTGCAATACATATCCGGAAATACAGGAAGACAGGGGGAAATACTGTGACATTACTAGTTCATGAAGTAAAAGCAAATGCAGAGAAATAAAAGGCTGCAAGGACCCATTTATATAAATGGTGCATGTGAGGTCATACGTAAAATGATTATCGATAACAAATGAACAAATTACAAATGAAGTGCAAGAAATTACTATTGAGACTTGTAAAACCTACGCGCACCAGTAAAGTTAGCATATACAAATGCTACCTACCCAATAGTGCAACCAACTGAACACATTCCGCGGTAAAGAATCGGAAACTGAAAAAATGACAGCTTTTGCTACAGTGGGTCCAGTGAGGAATATGCTTTAACCCTCCACCATCCCATATCTCTCTCTCTCTCTCTCTCTCTCTCTCTCTCTCTCTCTCTCTCTCAATCTCTCAATCTCTCTCAATCTCTCTCTCTCAATCTCTCTCTCTCAATCTCTAGAGAGAGATTATCTCATTACATGAAAAACGTGGAACCCTCAGCTACAGGGCGTGGTCCAGTAACCTATGCCCCAGTGTTGACCGGACAGGGAGAGGGGGCGGCAGTCAGGTCTGCTGTTCGCAACCTCCCTTCTCCATTCACGCTCGTCTCCGCAAGGTGCCCCGGAGCCAGGCAAGAGGAATGGCAAGGTGGGAACAACACCTTGCCCTTCACACCAAGTAGGTGCTAAACACCTAGGGCAGGGCAGGAAGGTAGCAAGCTGCCCACAAACAAAAGAAGAACCTCCAGGTGCAGCATGCCGTCGGCGCCAGCCGGCCGGGGGCTGGACACCACAGCCCCCACTCAGGCATAACAAAGCCATGGACCAGCCCCTGGGACCGATATAAGTAGCTGCTCTGCAGCAACAAAGCACACTTCAGTTCGGGACCCTGCACAGGGACCCAAACAACAAGTACACTGCGCACGCACAGTACTTTTATTTTCTGGTGAACATAACCTGTTCCCGAAATTAGCGGCCGGAGACGCAAGATTGGCCTGGCTCGGTCTCAAAAGCTTTCACTGGCTTCATGATTTCCCTGTCCCGTTGGCAGCAAGGATTGGGGACCCGATCAGCAGGCGCCTAAGGGGGAGTAGTTGTGGGTCTGAGCCCCACGTCATACAGCAAAGGGAGCACCATAGTGCTTTCGGAAACAGAACGGGGCACGATACGTGAAAGATCCAACAGCTCTTACATGAGGAGATGACAGGAGAAACATCCTCGGCGGGCAGCAGGAAAAGATTTCAGCCGTTCTCCGGAGCAAGGACGGAGCTTGCGCCAAGCGTGCCGAATGGAGGCGAAATACTTTGTTGCAACCAGACGAGGAAATAGGACCCGGCAGAGGTTGCGCATTCGAAACAGAGTACAGTTTCATTTTATGGAAGCAGGATGACGTGGAGCGGAAGGTGGCACACAAATTGCTACCACACTGGTCTATAAAGCCAGGGCAACAGAAAGGTGAAGTTATTACACGTACTATCAAACAGAATACATGGTTTTATAAGAAACAGCACCAACAGTAGAACCCTGAACACAGGGCACAGCAAATCATAACAACATGACAGCGAGGAAACCACCAGCAAAGAAACAATCAGCAAAGGAAAAATCAAAGCTCCTGCTGTGGTCTGAGGAGGCAGCAGAAATCTATGTGTGGCCATGGGTAAGAAAACGACTACGCGAAAAATCGGATGAGGAGGAAGAAGGTGACAGCTCATTGGAAGAAGAGGCGACACCCCAAGCAGCAAAGAAAGCAAAGGAAGGCACAGAGGCTAGCAAGCAGATCCCAACACAAGAAACGGGTGGCAAGAAAGTGTCGGGTGTCCTGACCCACGTTTAAGCTATCATGCCACAACATTTGGTGCTGTGGGCTTAGAAAATTCAAGATGGCGGAAAACCCACATGTGCGCCGAAATCCAGGAAAGCTGCGCAGTTTGTGCGCACACCAAAATGGTTGCCTCACTTGCCACCCACCAGTGCGAGAATGAAAGGCCGGGTTGCCATGAGGGAAATGGGTTGCCAAAGGAAAAACAGTAGCGCCGGTTAGCTTCAAAGCGCTTTAAAACCACCATTGGACTACCCGCACAGTAGTCTGAAACCATTGGGAATGGCAATGCTGATTGCCAAATGCAACCTAGAATTGTTGGGAATTCATTTTCTTAAATCCCAAAAATGGGTGCAGTACCAGTACTCACCACTATCCAAAAGCCGGCAGTTTAAAACCACCCTGTGTTTCTCTGAAGGCAGGCTCAAACTGTCTATTTTAAACATTGCAACACATCTAAAAACTCACTGGACACCAGCAGACATTTGGTAGAATGGAGTGTTGTGTGCCTACAAAATCTGGGAAATGAAGAGCCCAGAACAATGCTTATAACAAAACTGGCTGAGCTATGGAGTCAGCAGTTTAAGTTGCACTGGATTTAAAGACACTAAAATCGAAAATGTTTAGATCAAATGAGTGACCTATGTTTGGTGTCACATGCCTTTGTAACTGTTGAAATGCCATAGTTTTGCACTTAGAATCAGCCTTCTAGCTGCATATGTGAAAATGTTTAGTTTTATTTGAAGGCAGAAACTGGGGAACAAAAAGTGACATTTTACCTGAAACCTGGCTTAAGGAACTGAATTCTGCCTGGCAACTACCCCCATCAGGAGTGAAACTTGAGTCACAGCTGTGTTCCCAGGCCTAGCTGCCCTTTTGCTGCTCACACTAAGGATATGCCATCTATCTGATAATTGAATTACCTGTGCTCTGCAGGAAAGTGAACAAAGCCCTGTCCTGGCTCAGGCAAAGGTTTTATTGGCAGGAGTCGTAAATGGTCGTAAAAAGTGGCTTCCTCCTGAGGAAAGGGGAGGGGCACTGCCTGTGAGAGCAAGCTGGCTTGGCAGAACTGGAAAAACCAGAAATTCAACCTTGTGCTGAGGGTAAACCACACCCCTTTGGAGCCAGAACATAACTTTAAAAAGATGAATAACTCATAGAGCGGACATGTGAAAATTTTATAAATGATACCATAATTCTTGTGATTTTTCTGCCCACAGTTTAAGAGGTTTTTCGACCCGGTGGCGTGTTCAGGGGGGTTTTAGCGGAAAAGTGGATATTACTCTAAATGTATGCATGTTAAAAATCTGAAACTTCATCAGTTAATGTCCCTACTCCCTGCGCACATGTATGTAAAGTTGGGTCAATGTCAGAAATTGCAAAACCAGTTAAAAAGTGAAATATGTGCCATTTCTGAATGCAAGCTCTTAGAAACAGCAGATTTGGACAGAGACATGGCTAAATTCAGCCACACCATGTATATGTAATTTCAAGCAACTGTGTAACTGTGAACTATGTCTTTTATTATCAAATATAGAATGTGTGCAATCTGACAGAGGAGTGTCCTATCTGCAAGCCATAAAATGACATCCCTCTGACTCACAGTTCATTCCCCAATCAAATGATAAATGGAAGTTTGACCAATTAGAAGCTGAGAGAGAGGTAGGGTCAGTGATGCTAGAACACACCCACATTCTAAACACATAAAAGCAGACAGACAGGACAGATAGGGACTTTTCAATTCCATCTGCAGCGGGACGCTCTGCCGGAAAAATCCATGCTTTACCTCCACCAAACCTCCAGAGAGCCAAACTAGAGACTTCAATCTATCCAGAACTAGAGACCCAGACCAGAGAACCAGAGAGAGCTGACCCAGATCACTGTGAAGTGCAGAGACCAGAGGCGAATTTAAAACCCTGACCAGATCCGTGATGAGGCCCATTTCACTCAAGAATATAGTGTGAGTACCTAGAAAACTGTGCAGAACCAATCTCCTAGTTAAAATAATATAATTCAATCCATTTTTAACCTAAGTAGAACTGCAGCTTAGCAATTGTGTTATCCTGCCATCATTTTTAAAGCTGAAAAAGTGTTCGTTTAAAATTTCAAATCTGAAAAACGACCTTTATTCAATCGCTCATATCTCCGCAACCGTTTGTGCTAGAGACTTGCAGTAACTTTCATTTGGAAGATGAGATCCTAGGCTTTCCTAGGACCCCAAAACGATAGAGATAGTCCTTGTGGTTCCTCTGTAATAGCGCTCGGCGCATCCGCGAATTTTACCGCGATTTGCAAATTTCTTCACATGTAAAAACTGCTGCTGCTTGCCTTCCATTTGCCAGAAATTCGTTTAACCTGCTAACTATCCCTGCCTCATTGCTAGTGTGAGCCTGGACTAATATTAACTAGATACCACTCACCCTGAACCTCTGAAAGGGAATTAAAAAGCATTTCCAGCATATTTCTCATCCATTGCTAGCACATATCAAAGCAATTTGGGCCTGTGTTTTCAAACTTCTGTAGTCTAAGCTTGCTGGGGTGAACTGAATCACATTTGATTGCATTTCTGAGAACTGTGTGTTTTCCTTCCATTTCCTTGCATTGCATAAAAGGGGGGAGGGGATTGCCAGAGAAAAGTGATTACATTGTTTTGCTGAAATCATATCAAGTTGTTTTCTATACTGCATTTCATTCATTCAACCTTGCATTTCCTTGAACCTTATAAAGCATTCTCTACCACATTATACTTCTGTACCTATTTACCAGTGTGCTACCTTATCCATTTCATGTCAACTCCTTATTGATTATAGAGAAGCGTGTTAGTGCCAGATTTTCCGTTGTTGATCTTTATCATATCAGATTAAGTGTGATATTCAATTATTAATTTACTATAAAGGGTGATATAGATCTATTGTTTAAATTATCAAATAAACCTTTTAAACTTGCAAAACAGAACTACTTCTTGGCTCAGTGGGGTCAGGGGGATTCCAAGAGAGGGGTGTTATATAGGGGTAGTCATCCAGAACGCATGAACTGGACCTAAAGATATATCAATAAGGGTTTTCATTCAGTATTCTAGACTAGGCGTTAACTTAGCTGTAGTGCTGAATTGAATCCTCTTACAAATGGTAAAAAGGCGGCCAGAATGACTGAAATGTTAGATAACTTTGCAGCTAAATATTTGACACAACAAAATGATCAAATGAGTACAATTGAGCAAATGATGAAAGAAATGAGGGAGAGACAGCCTATACCTATAGAGGCAGAAGTGATTATTGTACAGGGAGGGTGAAGGGTCCCTTAAGGCATGGACCGGACCCAACCCCCACAGGGGCAAGTGGGACCAGCGGTTGTAGGGCACCCAGGCACTGCCACAGCAAACCCGGCAGCAGTAGGGGCCACAACATCAGGCAAGGAAGGGGAAGCAAATATATTAGCAGCCCCAGCTCAGAAAGAAGGCATAATGGTCAAAAGCAGACAACTAGGGGAAACGCTCAAAGCCTTAGAAACAGGGATTTTAAACAGATATAAAAAAACACTGGCTTGGAACACTGACCAAACAGTGAAGGAAGCTATCTGGAAAAAAGAATATCTCAAAGTTTTTTCAGTGATAGAAGCACAGCAAGAGGGCTTGGACGCTTTTAAAGACCCAAAACAATAGAGGGAAAGGCAATAGCAAGAAACACACACAAGTAGAACGCAACTGGGACAACTGGTTTAAAGCATTTATTATTTTGTCAACCATGTTTTAGAAAAAAACCCTGGGGGACGGTTTCAAGTTATTACCATATATAGACAAAATCAAAGAGGTAATAATAGCCTACGGGGGAAGTGGGGGCGGGGGTATGGCTCGCTTATGATGAAAGATTCAGGAGGAACATGTCAGAAACACCAGAGATTGAATGGGATGAGGTCCAAAATGATTTATACCTAATTTACGGGAAACCCCCATCAGAGGGGGAAAAGGCACAGGCCCATAACAAGACAGCTTATGCTAACAATAACAAAACCAGTGAACCTGAGAAACACAGGAAGGGGGAGCATCCCTTTCGGAAGGAACAGGCATTGGGGGCTAAGTCTAATACCCGCAGCCAGTTCAAAACTCAAAATACCAGCAAGGCGCCCACCTGCTGGAATTTTGATTAAGGTCAATGTGCGTGGGGTAAGGTCAATGTGCGTGGGGCAAGGAATGTAGATAAAAACACAATTGTTCAAACTGTGGGGGAGAGCACCCTGGCAGCAGCTGCACCCGCCTGCCTACTAAAAGGCACAAAAAAGAGGAGCACTGAAACATGACCCAAAGTTAGATTGCTCCCAGGGAGGACCCCAATCAACATTGAAGGGTTCAAAGCAGCACTAGCTGCATACCCAGACAGGAACATCAGTTAAGCAATAGAAGAAGGTTTCAATGAAGGTTTCCACATCCCATTTCAGGGAGAAGGATCACCAAGAATCCTGAAAAACCTAATCTCAGCAAGAGACAAATCGGAAACAGTAACGGAAAAAAATAAAAAGGAGTTAGAGCTAGGGAGAATGGGGGGGGAAGGCATGGGCACAAATGCCCTTCAAAAAATATATGGTATCACCGTTCGGCTTAATACCCAAAAAAGAACGGGGGAAAATGAGAATGATACATCATTTATCACACCCAAAAGGACAGTCAGTGAATGATGGAATCCCAGAAACAGAATCAGCAGTGACCTACACACACTTCCAGGAGGCACTGAGAATAGTCAGGATATGCGGAAGGCGGGCCCTGATGGCAAAATTCCACTTAGCGTTTGCTTTCAGACTGCTCCCCGTCCACCCAACCTCATAACAATGGCTAGGTTTCTCTTTTGATAGTCAGGTCTGCGTAGATAGATGCCTACCTATGGGCTGCGCAGTATCTTGCGCACTTTATGAACAGTTCAGTTCATTTTTTCAGTGGGCTTTCCAAAAACAGGTACCAGAAGCACATGTAGTTCACTACTTGGACGACTTCATGCTGGTAGGACAACCAGAAACAGAAGAGTGTCAAAGGGCACTGGCAAAAAGGATAGATATGGCAGCACAATGGGGCATACCATTGGCATCTTAAAAGACAACTAAACCAGCAGCAAACATCGCTTTCTTGGGAATATAAATAGATACAAAAGCAGCGATTTGCAGAATTCCAAGAGAACTTTTAGATAAAATCAAGAAAATGGGAAAAAGAGAAAAGAGCTTGGTCAGGGAGATACAATCACTGCCAGGAAGTTTGAACTTTGCTGACGGGGTGATACCACAGGGCAAGGCTTTCACAAGGAGTTTAGAGCTCAGGAAAATGGCCTGTAAAAAACCCCAACGGCACATCAGGCTGGGGGAAGACGTGAAAAAAGATCTGAAAATATGGGAAGATTTCCTCACATATTTCAACGGCACAACACTTTGGCTTACGCCATCGAACACTGATGACAAAGGGGTTATCTTTACCGCTGCAGCAGAAAGAAAAAGGTTTTGGGGACATCGTGGGGACAGAATGGGTCGCCGGAGAATGGCCAGACTCACAGAATCTGGCGGGCTAGACCAAAAACATTACGCTCCTGGAGCTCATACCTATCTGGCTAGTATTACACATCTGGGGCAGGCGATTGGCAAACACAGAACTAACCACATGGTCAGACAACATGGCAGTGGTGGGAATTATCAACAGAAGAACGACCAAATGCCAATTGGTGCTGAAAGTTTTAAGAGCCATCACCAAAATTACTTTGTTTGAAAATATCACATTGCAGGAGCAGATAATAACATTGCTGATGCTTTATATCATTTGCAGTGGACAAAATTTCACCGAATGGCGCCAAATGCCCAGAAAGATATGACAGAGATCCCAAAGGACTGCTGGGAGATTCTGGGACAATAACAAAATCAGCATCAACGCCAAATGGCCAGGATGCACAATCAAGTCCATCAAACACCTCAAACACGGGTGTATGTGTGCCAAAGGCAGCCTACAAAAAATATAGACCCTGACACAGGGTTACTTTTAGAGCTGGCCAAGAGATTCTTGGCGGACAACACCACATCTCAATATAGTAAGTGTCTGAAAATGGTACTAAATGTGACGGGCCTAACCCATGTAGAGTTGTTAACAACGAAGGACATTAATACATTTCTGGGATGGGCTTACAGACAGGGTGTTAAAAGGGAATGGGCAATGAGACACCTGACAGCAGTAGCTTATTTTTCAAAACTACAGGGAGCCTCAGACCCCCACCCGCAGCTCCCCAATTTCATACGGCTTGAAAGGCTGGGGAAAAATAGAAGGGACACAAGTAGACAAAAGATGCCCTTTAGACTTCCAAAAGCTAGTTAAAAATAACAGACCTACTGGAAGAGATATGTTCACACCCATATGAAACCCTGCTGTTCAGGGCAGCTTTCTCTTTAGCATATTTTGGAGCTTTCAGAGTGAGCAAGCTCATAGCATCAAACACCAAAGCCAACAATGGCCTAGGGATGATGGACACAAGGGTGATAGCAGATAGCATCACCATTGACATCCAGAAGTCCAAAACAGGATACAAAAAGAGAAATAAATATCTACTGTATTGAGGATGCTAACAATTGTCCAGTATGCTTCACAAACAAATATTACTTGCAGCGTCCATGCGTAGGGGGCAGGTTCCTGCTACACAGGGACGCTTCCTCCTTGAGCCATTTTCAGTTCAAATGCATACTGATGAAAGCCATTGGCAAAGCAGGATGAGACCTGAAGGAGTTTGGGACCTATTCATTTAGGATTGGCACAGCGACAACTGCATGGCAAGGGGGACTGGGAACTCAGCAAGTAAAAAACATAGGGGGTTAGAAATCGAAATGTTTCAAAAGATACAGAAGACCGGAACTAATATAAACCAATTTTGTCTTCCCGCAAACAGATCAAGACCCTCCCCCCCTCAAATCAGCCTGGTTAATAGGCCACTTTCGTTTTCGGAACAGGGAGATGGGCTGAGGAAACAAAGGAGGGACCAGCATTTAAAAACATCATTACCTCATGGTGGGGCTACAGGGGGCTACTGTGACCAGACATTCATGAAAAACTGTCCGCCTTGGTGGCATACAGGGAACCCCCAGAGGTCCTGGTCATACACCTAGGGGGAAACTACCTAGTCTCCATGGGAAGGAGAAACTACTAGAAAACACATGCAGCTCTATAGCAGGCATCGCCCACAATTGGAGAGGCACAGATTTTTTATTCAGCCATTTTACCCAGAAAAATCTGGTTGGGTGCAAACTCATTTAAAGCCGTAGACACTGCCTGGAAGAAGCTGAACAGAGGGATAGAAAAATTCTGCACAAACAGGGGGCTGGGCTTTATAAGACACAGCGCTATAACCCTGGCCAATCCGGATCTTTTTCACAAAGACGGGACACATTTATCAGTGGCAGGAATGGAACATTTATTTCCACAGAGAAATTATGGACAACCTGGCAACTAGAGGATGTAGGTAACAACTTTTGGAGGGAAACTTGGAAGGCTGGCCACCTTCCCAAGTGTTGCGGCACAGGCCAGAGGGCGCAACCTCAGGACCTTGTGCCCAAAAGTACACATTATGTTTTATGGTTATTATGATTGTTTGTTATGATAACATAATGATGTGCAGTAAAAACCCACTGCCTTTTTATTGCCAACACTCACTCAATGTTTCGTGTGGTACATGGGAGAATTGGGGGGGGCTGTGTTTTATTACAGCCGACAAACTCTGGGTCCACCAGTCATAGGCGAAACCGCAGCTACAGGGCGCAGGCCAGTAACCTGTGCCCCAGTGTTGACAGGACAGGGAGAGGGGGCGGCAAGTCAGGTCTGCTGTTCCAAGCCCCCTATCCTTCTCCATTCACACTTGTCTCTGCAAGGTGCCCGGCAGCCAGGCAAGAGGAACGGCAAGGTGGGAACAACACCTTGCCCTTCACACCAAGTAGGTGCTAAACACCTAGGACGGGACAGGAAGGTAGCAAGCTGCCCACAAACAAAAGAAGCACCTCCAGGTGCGGCATGCAGTCGGAGCCAGTCGGCCGGGGGCTGGACACCACAGCCCCCACTCAGGCATAACAAAGCCCAGGACCAGCCCCTGGGACTGATATAAGTAGCTACTCTGCAGCAACAAAGCACACTTCAGTTCGGGACCCTGCATGGGGACCCAAACAACAAGTACACTACGCATGCAGAGTACTTTTCTTTTCCCAAAACCTTCCCACCCAACAAAAGGGCAGAGAAGAAGGAGATGAAAGCAGGGCACCGTACAGGGCCCACACTGTCGTGGGACAAGGAGGACGGCACGGGCCAGAGGGTGCAACCTCAGGACCTCATGCCCAAAAGTACACATTATGTTTTATGGTTATTATGATTATTATGATAACATAATGACGTACCCAAGGGCTTTTTATTGCCAACACTCACCCAATGTTTCCTGTGGTACATGGGGTGGGGCTTGGGGGGGGGGGGCAGTGTTTTATTATAGCCGACCAACTCTGGGTCCACCGGTTAACGTGCCGCCCGTGTGCATACTCCAAGCAGGGCGGAAGGGGGGCCCCGGGGGGGAACGCGAAGCGTTTCCCCCCAGGGAGTTTTTTGGCGCTGCACACGGCCAGCGAGTGGCCGTGGGGTGCAGAGCGCCCCTTCCCGGGGTATTTAAGGGCTCAGGGAAGGTTCGGGAGGCAGGCGACGGTTAGGACTTGGCGATTGACAGGTCCCGTTGCCCGCTCCCGAGCCTTCCCTGTGGTTCCTTGGGTCTAGTTGTCGAGTTAGTGCAGGTGAGGTAGGGGATTAGTATAGCGGGAGGGTGGGTAGGTATTATAAAAAAAATAAAAAAATAAAATATGTTCGTGTTGTTAGCGGGGTAGGAGGGGTGCCGTAAATAAGACACCCCTCGCGGCTTACCGGTTTTCTGCAGGCTTCCGTCTCGCGTTAGAGGTAGCCCGCGGGTGTGGGGGGCTCCGTGTTTCTCGTCGGGTTTTGGGAGGGATTAGTGATCCTGTTCGTAGGCCCGCGGTTCGTGTGGGCGTTGAGGCCGGGGGGGAGCGGAGCTTCAGTGGCTCTGCAGCGGCTTTCCGCGGCGCCCCTAGGGAGTAGTTCCCACGCCGCTTTCCGAGCGTTCTGGTCCGGGGGCGGAGGGCGCGTATCAGTGCTCTCACATAAAGGGGCTGGGCAGCGCGCTTAAAGGAGCCGCGTCCCGGTGGTGGTTGTTGGAGTGCGGTGCTGTTCGGGACACGGCCAGGTGGCAGTGTTCTCTGCCGGTTGGCAAGCGCTAACTAGTGCTTGCTATAGGGGTTGCAGGGCGCCCGCTTTGGGTTGCTGGACTAGGTGGTGGGGAGGGAGAGGGTAAAGGGTACAAATTGGTAGTTTGGCAGGCTTAATAAAAAAAAAAAATTAAAAAAAAATAATACATGCTAGTTTATATTTTTCATTTTAGCAGTAGGGAAGCAAAAAAAAAAAAAAAAACTATCTAAGGAAGGTTAGTTTCAATATTTTGCCTTTATTAATTGGCAATATTAGGGAGGTTTATTTACAGGGGGCCTCACTAGGTGTGGGTTGTGATTGTGGTTCTGGGGGCGGTTAGCTTACTGTGAGTTTTGTGAGGTTTCTCAGGGCCAAGGGTGCTAGTCCTCGGGTAGGTCCCGGCTCGGGGGCATAGAGTAATTAGGGCATTTTGAAGGGGTATATTTCTGGGCACACGCGTTTTAGTGTGCACGATGACAGGCCGGGGGGCGAGCAAGAAGGGGCTGGTGGATGCCGGGGCCTTGAAGAAGGCCCTGGAAATCATTAGCAGGGCAACTAAAGCCCAATTGGAAGGTGCGGTAGGGGAAGTTACGGGAGAAGAGGTGAGCGGTGGGGGCCGGCCGCAGCGCAGAGCGGCGGCAGACGGGGCATTGGCGGCTGTGGTGGCTTGCACCCCTACGGCGGGGAGAGGGGAGATTTGGGAATCTAGGGGCAGGAAGATGAGGAGGGAGATAGACAAGAGGGCAGATGGGGGTTTAGGGAGTTCAGGGGGGCAGTCAGGGGGGGAGGAAGGGTATGATAGCTCTAGGGAGGAGGGGAGCGCTCGAGAGGGTAGGGACCGAGGGAACAACAGTGGGGGCAGGGGTGGGGCGCAGATGGGGGTGGCAGGGCAGAGAGGAAGAGGGGGTAAATACCTGCAGAAGAGCGCAGGTGGGAGAAGGAGGGAGAGGTCCCCGTCAATTGAGGAGGGTAGGGTGGGGCGCGGAGCGGCCCCCCCGGTTAGGAGGAGTGGGGGCGGAGGGCGCTGCGCAGCTCCCGCTGTACAGATGGAGGGTGAGGGTTTCGGTACGGCCCCTCCTCGGTCAGCGCAAGGTGAGCCTAGAGGGCGCAGCACAGCCCCTAGCAACGAGGATGTCAGGGTGGAGGTCGGAACGCCTCGCCCAAGAGAAGAGGACCAGGCAGAGGTTTCCACAGCCCCGCCGAGAAGACGTCAGAGGAGTGGCGGGGCGGACGCCCCGGGCTCGGAGGAAGATCAGCAAATCATCTTGGGCAGGAGTCCGCATCCTCAATGGTATTTAAGGGGTGATGAAGTTGGTTGGGAGGAATACGGGGGGCAATGGGAATTTGAGCATTACAGGGCGGATAGGGAAAGGGCGGAGGAGAGAAGAAGTTCAAGGTGGGACAGGGAAAGGGAAGTACAAGGGGGTCGGGGTGAAAGGGGTCAAGGGAATGATTGGCTGGGTGATTGTGCTGACATGTTTTGTCCCCGCAGCAGGAGCCCTCTAAGAATGAAGAGGAGGAGCGCCGGGGTGGATGCCAGGCTGCAGTTGGCAGGCGTGGAAAGAGGTGAGCGGGAAAGGGAATGGTCATCTGCATGGCAGAGAGGGGTTACAAATTGGCGGTTGGGGGATGACCGGGGTGGTCTTCAAGGTGTGAGGAAGGAGGTCGGGGTGCAGGCCATTGGAGCCGAAGGGGTTGAGAAGAACATTTGCTCAGTGGAGGTCCAAACGGACAAAGGGGTGGAGCCATTGGGGCTCGAGGTGCAGGCGGGAAAAGATAAAGAGGTGGAGGTAAAAGGAAAGGAGAAGAAATTGCCATACATGGGGATAACGAAACCATTGGGGGCACATTTGATGGCAGCGACCAGGGAGAAGATACAGGGAGGTGAATTTGTGGATGTCTTCAAATTGCTGCATAGGGAGGTGAGAGCGAAAGAGGGGTCTAAGGAGGAAGAGAGAGAGCTGGCTTCACGCCAGAGGGTCCCGGTGACCATTGAGAACTGGACATCGGCGTTTATCATTTATGCCAGCGTGTATTGCGAAAAATTCCCGGAGCGTTGCGTGGCCCTGCTTAAATACATGGACGTAATAAGGAAGGCTTTCACGAGCTTTGGGGGCTTTGCCTGGGTAAGGTATGATGAGGAATTTAGAGCGAGAATGGCGGAGGACAGTCAGGCGGTCTGGGGGGGAGATAGATATGGATCTTTGGCTGCAATGGATGGCCCCAACGAGGCCTGCCCCGACATTACACACGGCGAGTGGGCTGCCAGTGCCTTTCCGGCCCTTTCTTGGTCGCCCCGCCCATGAGGGGGCAGGGGTAGGAGGCAGGGGCCAGTCCTCAGCAGCATGCTGGGGGTACAATAAGGAAAGCTGCGCAAGAACCATGTGCAGGTTCAAACATGAGTGCAGCAAATGCGGGGGAAAACACCCACTCACGCAGTGTTTCCAGCAAGGAGACAGGGGGAGGGGGAGAGGTGCAGGAAAAGGGGTTGGGGGGAAAAGCTTTTACTCCAATTAAAGTGGGGGTGTTGGAAGAATGGCTGCAATTTTACCCGGATAGGGAAGGGGGTAGGATTTTGAGCGAGGGTTTTGGGCAGGGGTTCAGATTAGGTTACCAGGGTCCAAGGGTGCGGTGATGGGCGGAAAATCTGAAGTCGGCAAGAGAGAATGCGGAGGTGGTAAGGAAAAAATTGAGCAAGGAAATAGAGGGGGGTAGGATGGTGGGTCCGTTTGATGAAGTACCGGGTGACTTAGTGATATCTCCATTGGGGGTGGTGCCCAAGAAAACCCCGGGGGAGTTCAGACTCATTCATCACTTGTCATGGCCGGAGGGTATGTCAGTTAATGACTTCATTGCCCCGGAGGAGTGTGGGGTTGTGTATGCAAGTGTAGACCAGGCGATTGAGCTAATAAGGAAGGAAGGGCGAGGGGCCTTCATGGCCAAGTGCGATATCAAGGCGGCGTTTAGATTATTGCCAGTGCACCCAGAGGATTTTTTGGTTGTTGGGGTTGCAGTTTGAGGACCGTATCTACATAGACAAAGCATTGCCTATGGGGTGCGCAATTTCCTGTGCGCTGTTTGAGTGATTCAGCTCTTTTTTACAGTGGGTCTTCTCGTTCAGCTCAGGGTGGGCGAGTGTGTTGCACTATTTGGATGACTTTCTGTTCATAAGCGGGGCAAAAAAGGAGGAGGATTGCAAAAGAATGCTAAAGTTGTTTCAAGACTTGATGGAGGAGCTGGGGGTACCATTAGCCGAAGACAAGACGGAAGGGCCGGCAGTGGTGTTAACATTCCTGGGAATTGAGTTGGATTCAGTGGCCATGACCTCACGCTTGCCGCACGACAAGGTGAGCAAATTGGTGGTACTGTTGGAAAAAGCGGTAGGGGCCAAGAAAATGATGCTGGTGGAGATGCCGAGATTGGTTGGGCATCTGAATTTTGCATGTAAGGTGGTGGCCTTACATGCAAAAGGACGTTTTGCAGAAATATGGCAAGGGCCATGGCGGGAGCGAAGTGCCCACATCACCGGATAAGAGTATCGGGGGCAGTGAGGGAGGATTGCAGGATTTGGTTGCGCTTTTTGGAGAGTTTCAACGGAACGTCAATGTGGTTGCAGGGAGATCCAGTGACTTGGGAAGTTCAGATTCTCTCGGATGCAGCGGGGGCCGGTGGTTTTGGAGTGTTTTGGGGGGGAAAGTGGTGTGCTGAGAAATGGCCAGAGAGATGGTTGAAGGAAGGGAGGAGCATAGCATTCCTTGAGTTTTTTCCATTACTAGTAGCATTGGAGTTGTGGGGGAAGGAGTTGAGAAATAAGAAGGTGAATTTCAATGTAGACAACGAATGCGTGGTCCATGTGGTGAACAGGCAGTCAGCGAGGGATCAGAGGGTGGCAAGGCTGATGAGAGAATTTGTCCTGCGTTGCATGGAATGGAATGTGGTGTTTAAAGCAACACATGTGCCGGGGAAGGATAATGGCATCGCTGATGCATTATCTCGTTTTCAATGGCAGAGATTCTGTGGATTGGCTCAAAAGGCAGTTCGGGAGGGGCGGCAAATTCCGAAGGAGCTGTGGAAGATAGGAAGCTGAGAGCGCTGGCACTGGTGGAGGGTTCATTGGCCGCGGCATCCAGGAAGTCATACAGGAGGATTTTATTAGGGGAGGAGCTAGGAGTTGGAGGGGTAGATGGGATGCGGAAGAGCGGAGGAGGGATGACGTTATTAAGTATCTGCTGAGGTGCATGGACAGGGGCTGGTCAAGGGCAACGATAACAGGAAAGCTAGCAGGGATTTCCTTTTACGGAAAATGGTTTTGGGGTTTTCAACCAAGTGGGGGAGAGATGGCAAGTAGGATGTTGGAAGGATGGGCAAGGGAGAGTAGGAGGGATAAGGATAAGAGGAGGCTGATATCGGCTGAATTGCTGCAGAGGTTGATTGAGGTTTTGGGGGGAGTTTGCTGGTCGGTATGGGAAAGGGAACTTTTTGCGGCTTGTTTTACATGGTTATTTTTTGGGGCCTTTAGGGTTTCTGAGTTGGTCGGGGGACAAGGGGGGGTAGGGGGGTTGCAGTGGGAAGATGTGCGAATTACGGAGGAAGGTTTAGACATCAAGATTAAGAGGTCCAAGACGGATCAGAAGGGAAGGGGCTCTTGGGTCCTGCGGGTCCTGCTGGGTCGAGGGAGCGAGGCTCTATGTCCAATTAAGGCTGGTAAGGTGTGGAAGGAGCGATGTGGAGTTAACTCAGGTTTGGTTTTCCAGCATTCGATGGATCCCCGGTTACAGCAGCACAGGTGCTGGGGGTATTGCGTAAAGCGTTGGGCAGGGTAGGAGAAAAGGGGGAGGAGTTTGGGACGCATTCTTTTAGGATGGGCGCAGCATCTGAGGGTAGCAGACTGGGTTTTTCGGAAGAAAGGGTGAAAAGCTTGGGGCGTTGGAGGTCAGGAAAATACAAGGGTTACGTTAGGGATTTTGGGAAAGGGGATTGTTGAGGAAAGTTGGTGGAGGACTTGGGGGGCAAGTTGTTTTGTTTGTAATAAGATGACGTGTCAGTAATTTGTTGTAATTTTTGTTTCAGATGCTGCGCAAAGAAAAGGGGAGTTGGCACAAGTTTGGATTGTTGGACATTCAATTGTGAAGTGGGCTGGCAAAGAGGCGGAGAAAAGGGTGGAAGACAGCTGGGGTGCAGTTATAAGGAAGTGGTGGTGAGGTGGCATGGTTTGGGGGGACTGCGGTGGGATCAGCTGCTGCCCATATTGGCAGGAATGAGGGAGCGCTACGGAGTTCCTCAGGTGGTGATGCTGCATGCTGGAGAGAATGACCTGGTTAGGTATACGGGGGTGGCTCTGCTGAGAAAAATGAAGAGGGACTTGGGTTGGATTAGGTGTATGTGGCCTCAGGCGGTGGTGGTGTGGACGAAGTTGTTGCCGAGAAGAGTTTGGAGGGGAGCAAGGAATGAGGAAGCAATAGAGCGGGCTAGGAAGGGGATAAACAGGGAAATGGAAACATTTTGTGCGTCAGTGGAAGTGAGGGTCATGGACCATAAAGAGATAACATATGAGGGGTTCCTTATCTTTAGAGAAGACGGGGTACACTTGTCCATTTACGGGAACAGTTACTACCTTGCGGACTTGGGTTCATGGCTGGGAGACTGGGTGAAAAGTTTGTGGTAGAAAAAGGGGGGGGGGTTTGGGGCAGAAAGAACTCCTCGGGGGAGGGTTTTTCTGGTGCCGGGGGCATGGCCCCTTTTGATGTGGGGGGAGGGAAGCACAATGGGGGAATGACACGGGAAAGGAGGGGGTGGCGCTGTTTGCACAAGCAGGTCACCCCGGGGATCAGGTATTGAGCCTGGAGGGGCATGGCCCCTGGGGAGAAAGCGGGACGCCTGGAAAAGGGGCAAGGATACGGTAGGATCCAAGGGATCATTAGGGAGGAAATTGGTTATTTAATTATTTAATTGTTGGGGGAAAATGGGAAATGTTTAAGTTATTTATTGATTGTTCAAATAGCTATTTAGCTTGTTAGGCCATGGAGCCAGTTAAGCGTTTTGATTGTAAGCTTTGGCCTGTCACATTAAAGCGACCTTTTCCACTTTTAAATGAGTCTGGGTTTTTGTGCAGTAAGCCAAAAGGGGGGCCCTGGGGGGAACGCGAAGCGTTTCCCCCCGGGGAGTTTTTTGGCGCTGCACACGGCCAGCGAGTGGCCGTGGGGTGCAGAGCGCCCCTTCCCGGGGTATTTAAGGGCTCAGGGAAGGTTCGGGAGGCAGGCGACGGTTAGGACTTGGCGATTGTCCCGCCCTCCCACCCCTTCATTTTGGTTTTTTAGGCCATAGGCCTGTTTGAAGCCGGGAGAGGGTCCAGGGTACATTTTGTGGGGGGGGGTTTTGCTAGAGGTAGGGATGGTAGTTTTGTGTGACAGGTCGGGGCATCGTGAGCGGTGTTGTAATATTGTTGCTGATGTGGCAGGTCAGGCTGGCTGCAGGTCACAGGAAGGGGGAGTTTGGTGTAGAGGGGAGTTTAACGGGGTTTGAAGTGGGCCGGGGCGCCGGGGGCATGGCCCCTTTTGATGTGGGGGGAGGGAAGCACAATGGGGGAATGACACGGGAAAGGAGGGGGTGGCGCTGTTTGCACAAGCAGGTCACCCCGGGGATCAGGTAATGAGCCTGGAGGGGCATGGCCCCTGGGGAGAAAGCGGGACGCCTGGAAAAGGGGCAAGGATACGGTAGGATCCAAGGGATCATTAGGGAGGAAATTGGTTATTTAATTATTTAATTGTTGGGGGAAAATGGGAAATGTTTAAGTTATTTATTGATTGTTCAAATAGCTATTTAGCTTGTTAGGCCATGGAGCCAGTTAAGCGTTTTGATTGTAAGCTTTGGCCTGTCACATTAAAGCGACCTTTTCCACTTTTAAATGAGTCTGGGTTTTTGTGCAGTAAGCCAAAAGGGGGGGCCTGGGGGGAACGCGAAGCGTTTCCCCCCGGGGAGTTTTTTGGCGCTGCACACGGCCAGCGAGTGGCCGTGGGGTGCAGAGCGCCCCTTCCCGGGGTATTTAAGGGCTCAGGGAAGGTTCGGGAGGCAGGCGACGGTTAGGACTTGGCGATTGTCCCGCCCTCCCACCCCTTCATTTTGGTTTTTTAGGCCATAGGCCTGTTTGAAGCCGGGAGAGGGTCCAGGGTACATTTTGTGGGGGGGGGTTTTGCTAGAGGTAGGGATGGTAGTTTTGTGTGACAGGTCGGGGCATCGTGAGCGGTGTTGTAATATTGTTGCTGATGTGGCAGGTCAGGCTGGCTGCAGGTCACAGGAAGGGGGAGTTTGGTGTAGAGGGGAGTTTAACGGGGTTTGAAGTGGGCCGGGGCGCCGGGGGCATGGCCCCTTTTGATGTGGGGGGAGGGAAGCACAATGGGGGAATGACACGGGAAAGGAGGGGGTGGCGCTGTTTGCACAAGCAGGTCACCCCGGGGATCAGGTATTGAGCCTGGAGGGGCATGGCCCCTGGGGAGAAAGCGGGACGCCTGGAAAAGGGGCAAGGATACGGTAGGATCCAAGGGATCATTAGGGAGGAAATTGGTTATTTAATTATTTAATTGTTGGGGGAAAATGGGAAATGTTTAAGTTATTTATTGATTGTTCAAATAGCTATTTAGCTTGTTAGGCCATGGAGCCAGTTAAGCGTTTTGATTGTAAGCTTTGGCCTGTCACATTAAAGCGACCTTTTCCACTTTTAAATGAGTCTGGGTTTTTGTGCAGTAAGCCAAAAGGGGGGGCCTGGGGGGAACGCGAAGCGTTTCCCCCCGGGGAGTTTTTTGGCGCTGCACACGGCCAGCGAGTGGCCGTGGGGTGCAGAGCGCCCCTTCCCGGGGTATTTAAGGGCTCAGGGAAGGTTCGGGAGGCAGGCGACGGTTAGGACTTGGCGATTGTCCCGCCCTCCCACCCCTTCATTTTGGTTTTTTAGGCCATAGGCCTGTTTGAAGCCGGGAGAGGGTCCAGGGTACATTTTGTGGGGGGGGGTTTTGCTAGAGGTAGGGATGGTAGTTTTGTGTGACAGGTCGGGGCATCGTGAGCGGTGTTGTAATATTGTTGCTGATGTGGCAGGTCAGGCTGGCTGCAGGTCACAGGAAGGGGGAGTTTGGTGTAGAGGGGAGTTTAACGGGGTTTGAAGTGGGCCGGGGCGCCGGGGGCATGCCCCCTTTTGATGTGGGGGGAGGGAAGCACAATGGGGGAATGACACGGGAAAGGAGGGGGTGGCGCTGTTTGCACAAGCAGGTCACCCCGGGGGATCAGGTATTGAGCCTGGAGGGGCATGGCCCCTGGGGAGAAAGCGGGACGCCTGGAAAAGGGGCAAGGATACGGTAGGATCCAAGGGATCATTAGGGAGGAAATTGATTATTTAATTATTTAATTGTTGGGGGAAAATGGGAAATGTTTAAGTTATTTATTGATTGTTCAAATAGCTATTTAGCTTGTTAGGCCATGGAGCCAGTTAAGCGTTTTGATTGTAAGCTTTGGCCTGTCACATTAAAGCGACCTTTTCCACTTTTAAATGAGTCTGGTTTTTTGTGCAGTAAGCCAAAAACAAGTGACTTTTGGAATATTCCATACAAGCCTAGGCGCTCATTTGTACATACATGTTTTCAGGGATCGCCAGTTGTTTGCCTTCGCCTGGTTAAATCCTTCCAAGTGGAAAATGAAAGAACGCCAATTCTCCAACCCGTGAGGGCAGATTGCACGTCACTCTTAAGTTTCACGTGAGAGACACCCGCCGGTAGCGGGTGCGGCATAGCATGTGTAGAGGATAACCGTGAGGAAACGAGCATGGCAGGGAACTCTCCCTGCTCCTCGCAGACCACCCCGCCCCCTTCGTTCCCCTCTCTGACAGAAGAGCTCCCGACCTTGCCAGAGACCATTTAATTGACAGAGGAGGCGCCCCATCCTGCGACAGCAATACCCGCCCTTCACGCCCTCATTGGCAAAACCAACACCTTTGCCCTGGCAGAAGCAACCCTGCTATCAGTCATGCATTTCTGTGGCGGCGGTGTGTTCTTCGCCTGCTCGCTGACACTAGGGGTATCCCACACTGGGAGCGGTGCCGCACCAGCCCCTCATTAACTGCAGTCCCTCGCTCCCGAATTCACACGAGCAATAGCTCCACTTCCCGTGGACCCTCCCCGACAACGGCACCCCCCTTCTGGACTAAGCCAAAGAAACCCTCACTGCCCCCTCAGTTCACAACAATATCACAGCCATTTGCCCTTCAAGGACAGCACGACCCGCAAAAAAGGGCCCCGTCTGTCCCCTCATTGAGGGCAGACAGGCTCAATGTTCCCCTGTAACATGGGGGAGCTCCTGCTGCAGCCAGCCTGCCTGGCAGCATCGGCAGGCGCCCGTAGACCCCACAACACACAACTAACAGCGCCCTCTACCTCTCGCGGACAGTACCACGCAGCCACGTGCATGCACACATGAAATCATTTCCTAAAGGGGAATAGTACCACTTTTCCATTCACCTAACCATCGTGTAAGGAGGCGTCGTGCATTTCATTCATCACTGCACCGTCCATATCCCTCGCTGACAGCAGCCCCCCCATCGGTGCAACCAGGAAAATATGGGGGTGGGGAGGGAGAAAACCTTACAAATGTTGGGGGAAGGGCTGAATTCAGAGACTGTCTGGGGGCAAACTTACTTGTGCCTAGGCATCTAACTTCTTTACATATTCTAATGAGACTATTCGGGTGACGCTTCAATGTTAAAAGCAGTTAACTCTCCCCCTCATGCCTGAATCCAGACACTTAAGGACCGCTGTGAGAATGCCCTGTGTCCTGACCCTGATCTGCCCAATGGTCTTTGCGATACTGACCCCCCCCCCCCCGCTCCCCCGCCCGGGCCCCACCTCACCCTCGATGAGCGCAGCACTCACCCATCACTGACAGCAGCTGAGCCCCGCGCCCCCGCTGGCAGAGTGCCATATAGGCAGCGTACCAACAGCACAGGTGGGCGCAACCGTTCTTTAGAGGCTGTGAAGCACTGGCACATAGCAAAGTGGCAAGTCTACCAACAACTCGGCCAATTTAGTCGTGTTTTCCCACACTGCATATGTAGAAATATAATCATAAAGCATTTCGAAGGTGAAAATGGTGCAGCATGTTGGAGTGGTTGGGTACCCCACAGAACACGCAGGCACAAGTAAGAGCAGGTGCCTGCGAGAATGCGGGCGATGGGGGCGCAGAGACCTGCAGGAGAGTGGCTGAGGGGAGCGGTAAGGCACCAGGTCTGCTGCCACCGCCTCACACATTTCCAGGGTTCTGTATAGAGCAGTGTGCCGGTCCAGTACTCACCATGTCCCGCTTGAGCAGGTGGATTTTGGTCTCCAGCCTTTCTAGGGCGCTGGCACCTGGCGCCTCGGAAACACTGGGGCGCTGCTCCGCGGGCCCTTTCAGCCGGGCGCCCGCCTGGTCCTCTCTCAGCCACCTGGCCAAACTCTCAGGCACTTTCCGGCCCAGCTTCAGCTCCACGTCCCTCAGGTCAGGTACGGGTGGCTCCTCCATGCCGGCTACACAAACAAATGGAAATATCCGCTAAGGGGTCCGTGTGCGCAGACCAGTCCGCGGGGCAGGGGCCTCTCCAGGGACAGGAACGGCGCTAACGCAGCGGGGAGGCTGCGAGCCTCTCTGGAAACACCGCTCGGTAACTGCGGCGCAGCAGCCCCCGGATCCAGATCACTCAGGCAGCGGGAGGTTAGAGCTCTCCCCGTGCCTCAGGGAGTTCTCCCTTGTCCAAGTCTGCGGTTCCCCTTCGCCTGGCCCGGCAGCCACCAGCACAGCGTCGCCACTCATGCCCTTCCCCGCTTGACTCGGGCTCCGATCTCCCAACGGGGCTTCCCTCACCTCTGCTCCGGCTGACACAGAGCTGCTCTCCACGCACAGTATGAAACTTTAAACCCAGCCGCTGGCAGGTGCAAAGAGCTGAAGCCCTGCCTCCTGTGTGGTACTGCACGGAGGAGGAGGCGGGACCTGTGGTAATGTACATTGGACGAGGCTCCCTGACGAGGTGGCACGGCCCAACCCTTCCCCCGGCACACGGCGTACCCAGCAGAGCTTGAAGGGAGGCTCCGCCGAGGAGCGCACACCGCACGGGTCACAGCAGGGCCAGGGCAGGTCAACCGCAGGATCGGCACGTCTGCGCCTCCAAATGCCTTTAGGGAATTACATGCTGGAAAAGAACGGGGCTGGAACTGTATGGAATGTGGCGAGTTTCTTTATTCTTCCTTGGACAGAGACGTGGTTGCAGTTCCGATCACTAGTACTACTTGACTGTCAACTCCTGTTGTTTTTAGTCAACTCTTTGCTGATTCATGGAATTATTTGCGCCGAAAAACGGGGATTTGTGAGCCATTCTGCCGTCAAATCCCTGTTTAACAAATGGGGATTTGCGGGCAGAATGGCGCACAAATCCCCGTTTATCGGCGCAAATAATTCCATGAATCAGTCAGTGTTCAGAGTCGAGAATTCAGAGTCTAAAATGCATGTCAACGGGGAGAGGCATTCCTTAACGTTGAATTAAAACCTCACCCTTCTATATGCTATTCTCATTGGACACATTTTATGTGAACATTCAAACATATACATCACAGGGTTGTCGATAGAGAAACTCTAGTTATGGTTAAGTTGGACTCCCTGGAAGAACACTTTCCCCCCGATTCTTATAACTTTGACAACGTTTGATGAATCTTTACAAAAATGTTCTCAAAACATAGTGCAGACTATGCATTTTTCGGAACGTTTTGGGGTGTTCATTAATGTGGGAAGGGGGCGATGAGATGACTTAGCCCTGCCTGTCATAGGAATTAGCAATGGATTCTAAGCCCCTACCGAGTCCCTCTCCACGACTGGCACAGCATGCATGTTATATCATGCACCATCACCACTTAGAGGTATATAGCTATAGTTATGTTATGTTATTTTCCATTTATATAGCGCCTTCTGTACCATTGGTATGGTCTGAAGGCGCTGGTAGGTTGAACGCCCTTGGGAACCGGAGTTCAAGTCAGTACAGAGAGTCGAGAGTTAAAGGGTGCATGTGAGCACCGGATATGTGTGCAGCTGGTGTGGCCTTCGTGTAATAGCTGCTTCATAGAGGTATGTGTGGTGGTTGAGAGATCAGGAGTATGTGTTAGTTCTGGCAGGAATTATCCAGACCAAATGTGGCTGCGTTAGGCCTGAGGAGAACGCCTGGCTGGGGGGTGTGTAACCAACAGTGTTTACTTAGAGTGATGGGGAGTGAGCACGAGATGTTGATATGAGAACAGTTATACCGAATGGTGTCATAGTATCTCTGTGTTCTAGTTGAATGGTGGTGTAAAGAAGAGAGTAAGCATGGTAATGTGATATGATGGGTTACATGCTCTTACAAACGTTCCATGCACTCCGAACCATTCCATGTATGTCACTCAATTCCATGCACTCCAGTCCGCCCCCGTATTCCCTTCCCGCCCTATGCACTTCAGTCTGCCCCACGCACTCCAGTCTGCCCCATGCACTCCAGTCAGCCCCACGCACTCCAGTCAGCCCCACGCACTCCAATCCGTTCCAAACACTCCAATCCGTTCCACGCACTTCATTCCGTTCCACGCACTCCAATCCGTTCCAGGCACTCCAATCCGTTCCATGCACTCCAATCCGTTCCACGCACTCCAATCCGTTCCACACATTCTACTCCGTATTCAGCTGCTCTGCGTACTCATCCACTCTACGCAATCATCCGCTCTACGCATTTTTTCGCTTTAGGCACTCACGCACTCTACATGCACTCGGCACTCGTCCGTTCTACGCACTCATCCGCTCTACACACTCATCTGCTCTACGCACTCATCCACTCTACGCAAGTCATCCGCTCTACACATTCATCCACTCTACGCATTCATCCGCTCTACGCATTCATCCGCTCTACGCATTCATCCGCTCTACGCAACTCATCCACGCATTCCAGTCCTCCCCACGTACTCCAGTCAGCTCCACACAGTCTAATCCATTGCACACACTCCAACCCATTCCACGTACTCTAATCCAATCCATGTACTCCAATCTGTTCCACGTACTCCAATCCGATCTACGCAGGGTCAATGTACTCATCCGTTCTACGCATTCTTTCGATCTAGGCACTTATCTGCTCTACATGCACTCCACACTCATTCGCTCAATGAACTCGTCAGCTCTACGCACTCATCCACTCTATGAACTCATCCGCTCTATGCACTCATCTAGTCTTGAAGGGGGGGTGTCAGCATGGAAACATCCAAAACAGAATAGTACAGTAAGTGCCAAGATACCAGAAAGAGCCAATCAAGCTTCTAGAAAAATGACCCTTTTGAAGTGGGAGAATGGAAGAAAAGGCTCCCACCAATCCCCTCTCTCCCTTGGCCTAGAGGATCACGGCCCAGGCACCCGCCACGAGAGGAGTTTACCCATCTACCAGACGACCAAATACCCTGGTACAAGAACATACGGATGTGCCCTCCCGCGTGCCCGCCAGCCTGCCATACCCTTGCCGACGCCTGCGGCATGGAGGGACTCGACTGAATCATCCAGCACTAACTCGACACATCATTAGAGATGCCATGACGACCCGGCCAACGGCCAGAATACCCGTACAACATACACACTGGAGACTCCCACACCAATCCACACGAAGAACATACTCAGTGCTATGACGCAAGTGACGGATACACCCACAGACGCGCATCTTTATTATTTTTCACATAGGCTTCTCAAAATGCAGAAACGCAAGTCGCACAATGAACTCATCTAAAAGCTTGCTCACGCTTCTCCTAAACCCATGCGCAATAATGAAAAGCATAACGAAGACACGATACTGGGGATAAAGCAATATGATACCATAACCTAAAGCGCTGTGAACCAAACGTCTCCGCCTATACACCAGGCCCAAGTAGGCCGCAAGCAAGAGCTTCCATGAACATTGAATGAGCAAGAGTATAGTTGCTGACCCTGCAGAATGAGCCCGGCGATGACTGACAGTCAAGGGCACAATGTTGCAATCTCGTATGCCGCAAGGCGACGCCGAGGTCACACCTGCAATTAAAACCAGGCACACAGTGGAAAATACAATATTAATTGTGCAGAATTCTGCCACGACCACGGTCCCACCTCACGTGACCAAGCCAAACCTGACAGGGTGCCAGGCCCAGGAGGAGGGAGGCACCGAAAACCCCCGTTTCAAGACATAGGCAGATACAATTAAGCGATTCAATGGACATCTGCGGCGGTGGGAGTAGTTGGCCTTCAGGCATACCAATAAATCTTCACGTTGTCTGCGCATAACCATAGTGAAACATTGTTGCAAATGACAGGTGCACCGCGAGCTGGGAACAACGATGGTCATAGACTGGGGGGCTCGTGCGTGGACCAATCAGAACATGGTGCTCTTATCACTGACTCCAGTAACATTGACCAATCCCAGGGATCTTCATGTAACAATTTTCATGTATCAATTTGAAGGGACAACCCAATTATACCACCTGACTAACCCTCAACCACTAACAATGCTCTTTATACGTATGCTATACTAACCCTACCACTCGAGGAACCAATCCAGAGTGGCGATAGGTTTTTTGCTAAACTTTCCAAGGTGACGCAGGTAGCGCATCATACTAAGGTAAAAAGGGCCTGCGAGCCCAGGATGAAGAGAGAGAGTCAGGACGGACGCGTACGTTCCTTGACCCATCCCTGCCGTTTGTCCAATAAACAGCAGAACCACCTTGCTTCTTGCGTGTGCCTCATACTCATTTTTGGGATACACGGGAGGAGTTGGGGCCTCCCTGCCCGGAGGTTCGCGGACGGCTCAGCCGACCCCGGGAGAATTTCCCCCCGACAAGTTGGAGGCACTGCTGAGATCGGTTTAAGATCTGCTTTTATTTTATTTTTCCGAGTACTCCCGTTGCGGGGAGGCCCGGCGGCGCGGCCCCCTCTGCCGCTGCCCCCTTTTGAGGACTACAGGACCATCGCAGAACTGCGAGAAGACCGGACAGCGCAATCCGGATATTGGCCTTCGGGAGCCGGTTGAGAAGTATCCCGCCCGCGGTTGGCGAGTGTCCAGACGTGGTCCAGACGAGGGGAGGTGGCAAGCCGCTTGGAGGGGTGCACGCAGTCGAGCAGCCCCGCGTCAAGAGCACTTGGTGAGTATGCCACGCACAACAAGCAATGTGAAATTGTGAGGGAGGGGGGAGGAATTGAATGAGGGAGGCGGGAGGTGTTGCACAGGTGCGCGGTGAAGGTTTGGCAAATTAGTGTTGGTAATGAATGAATGGTAGCCGGACAAGTGCGAGAGCAGTCCGCTACGATTATGGGAGAGAAGGGGGCGGAGCACGGAAACATCGCGTGCGGCCGCTCGGAGACACTGATTGGCCTAGGTCGCGACCACGTGTAAGGGTGTGTGTGCGTGCGCGGTTTCCTACGATTTGGCGATTATTGATCAATGAGTAGATGAGGATCCCTATTGATCGAGCAGGAAACTCGATAGATAGATGACGTTTCCCTGTAGGTGGTAGCTAGCTGGTTGCCCAATACGGAAGATAATTGGCTGGTTAAGCCCTCCTGTCGAGGGGCGTATCACACGCGAGGCGACGCAGTGTGCGCAGTCCGATTATATTGTTGATTACCTTGTTCCAGGCGTGACAGGAAGACAGCTGTGGGGTTAACGGGGGTGGATTGCAAATATAGTTTGAACTTTTGAAGAACTTACTAATAGGTTAAAGAAATCGGTGACGTCACCAGTAGGGTTTTCATAGGATATCTCGAGAGCAAGGCATCTTTATTTTTGAAAGTGGAGGGGAAGAAAGGTGTGGTAGGGGAGTGGAAACGAAGGTAAACGGTAGTGAATTGATCGGGGGGAAGGCGGAAACGGGGACGTGGCTGCTCACGAAGAACGCCGGCCACGGCAAGTGTAAAGGAGGGAGGTGGAGCAAGTGGAAGTGGGGTGGCTGTATAAGAACGTAATAAGGGGCACGCAGCCGCAGGGGGCTACGTGCGCCTCGGCCACAGGGGGCCGCAAAGGTGGAAAGAAAGAAAAGAACATACAAACGTGAATGCCATATTTTACGTTATTGGATTATCACAAGTCCCCAAAAATTACGGGGCCAGGTAAGAAGCTGTACATTATAAACTGTCAGTAAGATAACGGCTACCAAATAGGGGAAGGACAACAGTAAAGAGCTACCATGTCATACTGGGCAGGATCGGGAGGGTGGGGGAACACCCTCACTACCCCATTACAACACATATGTAAAACATTATCGCCCCATAGGGAGAAACTGATCAAGTATAGCATTGAATGGACACAGGGGACGGACAACAAAATGACGACACCAGGGCCGCCTAATGGTAGTTTCGATCCATATACCCAACATTCGCTACTGACCTATCTGCATAACACATACAAAGGGAAGAAGTTGACACACCACGTGGAGGTATTTAACTTATGGAGAATGTTCCAAGGGTCCCGACCAGGACCAAACGGAATGTTTAGTATGGGTGGAACAACGGAGGAAGAGAAGATTAAAGAGGGAGGAGAGAATGGGGACAAGGAGAGTGGAAGCCCACAGAACACAGGGAATGGAGAAGAGGGAGAGAAGAGTAACAACATAAAAGAAAAGGAAATAAAAAAGGAACAGAGCGACGATATACCCCTAGCGAAGATAGCGAAAAAGGAGGAAGGGGGGTTATATCCTTTAACAGAACTACGAGACATGGTTCAATTAAGGGCAGCTGAGGGGTACTCGAACCCGGCATACAGCCCGCCACCATATACAGCCACAGGTAACCACACAGGAAGGGAGCAGAGTAACACGGCGGGATCAGCTCGCGCACAAATAGCCGCAGGGGAAGGAGGGATTGACAAAGAGCAAATAGCAGGAATAGGACAGGATGACTGGGTAGCTGCGCAGGTATTATTAAAATTACGAGGGTCATTAACAGAAGAAGAGGAAGAGGTGGTAAGGAAAATGGACGAGGAAAACATTAGAAGGAGCGAAAAGAAAAGAGAAGAGGGGAAAAGAAAGGGGGAGGAGCTGTTACGACAAAAGGAAGAGATTTTGGAAGAACGATTAGCAGAATTAAGGGATGAGCAGAATATACTGATCAAGCAGCTCGAGAGAGAGGAAAGAGAGAGAGCGGGAAAGGAAAAAAAGCAAGGATGAGTTGGACAGAATGAGGGAACGAACTGAGGAGAAAAGGAGAGAAGCAGAAAGGTCGAAGGCAGTAGCAGAAAGGGTATCGAGAGCAGCACTGCGTGAAAAGAAAAGGAAAGAAGAAGAGAAAGAAAAGGAAGTGGAAATATGGAGAAGAGGATTACTATCAGAAACGACAAGGAAATATGAAGAAAGAAGGATGATAGAAGGTATATTAGAGCAGGAAAGAGCGAAATGGGAAAAGAAGAAAGAAGAAGAAAGGATAATGGAAAAGATGAGTATTGAAGTAATGGACGAATTGAAAAGGAAAAGAGAGGAAATTGATAGAGAAATAGCGGAGAAAAATGAAGGGGAAAGAGAAGAACGGGGAGAGGGGAGTGAAGTAAGGAGGTATGTATACGGAGACACAGAAGTAGCAACAACCTCAGCACAAAGGGGAGCAATTGGCAATGAAGACAAGGGAGAAACGGATCTAATAGATTTAAGAACAGCGACGATTAAGGGGGAAAAGATAGATTTGGGGTTGCCATTAATGGAGGACTTTTGCAGTGAGGAAGGAGAAGGGATAGAAAAGGAAGGGAGAGACAGTGAAAGGGAAAGCTTAGACAAATTATACATCACCCGGACAAACAGAGAATCCCCATGGATCTGCAGGAGAAAGGAAGAACTGGAGGGAAGTGAGGAGGAAGAGCAAGGAATAGCGGGAAGGCAGACATGCACAGCCACACAGTCACCATCCCGTCCCACATGCTCCACTACCTCACGTTCATTACGTGCAACATACCAATATAAACTAGCGCCCTTCTCACACGAACTAACACCCTATGCAGGCAGGCTTAGAGACCTCCCTGGACGCAGGCAGGAAGTATGAATACACACGCCCACATTAAATAAAGGAAATGGCAAAAGAAAGGGAAGAGATGGAGGAGAAACAGTTATGGACTCCATTGACGATGTAGAGGATAGGGAAGAAGAGGAGGGGTGTACGGATTCGATTGTGTGGGACCCAAAGGGCCAACAAGGACACAACCTAATGCCACTTTTAGAAAAGGGAGGGGTTAGACCACAATACGTCCCCTGGAAGCATGCAGACAAGGAAAACATAAAGTGCAGGCTCCCATCATTAAGTGGAGGTGCGGTAAAATGGATATATGAAATGGAAAAACACACTGCAGGACACAAATTGGCAGTGGGGGATGTAAAGGGCCTTTTGATATCAATATTAGGGGATGCAGCAGATGACATCTGGAAGAGAGCAGGCTTCCCCGGGGTAACAATAACAAACACATCACACGATGGGGCGCCATTCGCAAATTGCAGACATGCTTTATGGCAGGCACTGAGGGTAGAGTACCCGGACACATCAGACATAGGAGCAATTACGTCACACAAGATGCGTGAAAATGAAGATCCTGTTGATTATATCCAGGAAATTCAAGAGAAGTGGCGTATGGAAACTAGAGAACAATGGGACAAGACACCAGCAATATTCTATCATATACTAGTACAAGGGCTCCCAGAAGCAGTCCAGAAACAACTGAAGAAAGTAGTGGGGAGGGAAGCAAAAGCATGGCCAGAAATACAACTGACAATAGTGCACCATTGTAGGACATGGCAAGAAAAAATGAAGCAAAAGGAAGACGATAGGAAAACGGAAGAGGCTAAATTAGTACAGAAAAAAACTTACTAAATATACAATGAAGGCGCACTAATAACTACACCTGCAACAATGACTCAAAACACCGCACAAGTAGTAGCTTGCCAAGACCCCTCGCAAATACAATCATCACAGACTGTAACACAACAGCTGCCGCCACTCAACCCATACACGACTAACATGGGAGGAGGATACTCAACGCCAGGAGCTGGGTATTATAATTACAACAGGGGAAGGGGAGGAATAATGAGGGGGAGAGGATACGGATATAGCACACAACAGCAGGGGGGAGAATTTCGAAATTTCTACCCCACCATGCAACCAGTATACCAGGACAACCCAGGAAGCTTTCCATGCCAGAACAGGGAACCACCGGTATGTTGGATTTGTGGATTGGTAGGGCACATGTCACGCACGTGTAGAGTGAGACCGGGCACACCATCATGGATCGAACAGGGACAACAAGGGCCCACACAGGAACAGCAGGGCATCCAGCAACAGCAGATATTACAACGGCGAAATGGGCAGCAACAACCAGTAACACAACAACAGCCACAGACATATTCGCTGCCACAACAACAGGTAGCAGTGACACAACAACCCCAAGTACAACAAGCACAGCAACCTGCCCAAATCCAAGACCATAACATAACCTCTACCAATACACAACTACAGCAAACACAACTGGGAAGGGTGACGGTCCTGGGACACAACCCTTACACAGGAAGTGGTCAATCATTATACCCTCAATAGGACAGCCCACAGACGGCCTTGGTGTGTCCCATCCTGTCGGTAACACCTAATAGTGCGGAGGAACCACGCATAGAGGTAACGATAGGTGACAAAAGATTATCATTCCTTGTTGACACGGGAGCGACCCGGTCTTGCATAAGGGAAGGTAAATTTAAGATGTCAGGCGAAGCCATGAACACCCAAGGATTTTCTGGGGCTAGGGGATCGGTTCCCATTACTGATAACATTCCCTTATCGATTGGGGAGTATGACATGTCAGTACCGCTTTTATATTCTAGGGCCTCACCAGTAAACATACTGGGGAGAGACATAATGAGCAGGTTAAATATGACGATCTCCTTTACGGAGGACGGCATAGTTTGCTCCACTCCAGGAATTAACATGCTCACTGCACGACAAATTATGCAAGCATACTGTGGACAGACAGTGATTAGGGCTGAGCCAGTAGATGGTGAACTGTTCCAGTACGGGACAGACATGGCATTTGCATGGATGCCAGGAATTGAAGGAAAGATCTGGAGGAGGCCAGCAGCCTATTTGTTTAGACCAGAAACACCAGCCAACGAACCAGAAGGAAAGGTGATTGCAGTGAACTTAGAGAGCATTATAGCAACTGCTGATTACATTGCAGTACACACCCATGACGGAGAAGGGAGAGCATGGAGGGCAGTGATAGCACTGACAGAGGGATGTAGACTCACCCAGGTGTCAGATGAGGAGCTCTTCTCAGAAGAAAAGGAAGAAGGTGAAATGGTGTTTATGATGAGTGTAGAAATATGGCTTAGAGTGACGTACAAACAAGTGGCACAGAAAATTGCAATGGCACTTGAAGCACCCATATCCACCCCAGCTCCCTTCTTTGAGGAGGATATGGCAAAGGTACCGACATCATTATGGACTACTTGTCCCTATGACGTGGGGTGTATAAAAAGTATAGGAGGAGTAAGAATAAAATTGAAAAAAGGTGCCATACTCCCCAGAGTGAAACAGTACCCACTATCAAAAGAGGCAGATGAGGGCATATATGAAACAATAACGGCCCTTATAAATAGTGGCATATTGGTACCATCAGAATCACCATGTAACACAGCTGTATACCCAGTGCGCAAAGCTAAAGGGGGGTCTTGGCGCTTCATACAGGACCTCAGGCCCTTGAACAACATAGTGGAAGCAGAATACCCCATAGCAGCGAACCCGGCCACAATATTGTGCGGCATTCCAGCAGAGGCATCACGATTTACAGTGATAGACCTAAAAAATGCCTTTTTCTCAATACCCCTGCACCCAGACTCACAAGATCTGACAAGCTTCACGTACAGGAACACAAAGTGGAAACACACCAGATTGCCACAAGGCTACTGCGAGTCACCGTCAATCTTCAACAGGGTAATACAGATGGATTTGGGTAACATTGAAGTGGAAAGCACAGTGTTACAGTACGTTGATGATATAATTATTTGCAGCACAAGCGAAAGAAGATGTAGAGAGGACTCAATGAAGATGCTGACGGTATTGGCTGAAAAGGGTTACAAAGTAGATAAGGAGAAGTTACAGTACTGTTAGGAACAGGTACTTTACATTGGTCAGCTCATATCTCAATATGGGAGAAAGATTGCACCACAAAGAGCACAGGCTATTTCAAAAACGCCGCCGCCCCACACAGTGAGGGAACTGCAGCAGTTCCTGGGATTGTGCAACTACTGTAGAGCCTGGGTATTTGATTAAAGCTCATACATAAGACCCCTACTTGAGGCATTAAAAGAAGCAAACAAAGGGGAGAGAAAGTTGAGGTGGGGGAGAGAAAGTTGGGGTGGACAATGGAAATGAAAGAGGCGTTTGACGAACTGAAAGATGCAATATCAACTGCTCCGGTGCTGGCCACCCCTGATTATGAACGACAATTTTTTATATTTTCACATTGCGACTCAGCAGTAATGAAAGCAGTGTTGGCTCAAAAAACAAGCATGGGCTACAAACCAGTAACATTTTACAGTGGCCACTTGGATCCTGTGATGTTGGGACATTTCCCTTGCGAACAAGGGCTCGCCGCAGCTGCCTTTGCGGTAGAAAAAGCATCAACAATCACAATGGGGTGCTCAACCACACTATTTGTGGAACATGCACTATTTGCGATATTGAACAAGCCTAAGTCCACACTCACCACGCAGAGGGCGTCAGGTTATGAGATCATCCTATCTAGACCAGAACTATCAATTGTTAGATGCAGCACGGTTAACCCTGCAAGGTTTATAGCAGAAGTAATTGAGGAAGGAGATTATGCACACGATTGTACGCAGACTACCGAAATGTACTCGTGTACTAGAAAGGTTGAAGAGAACGCACTAGATGGAGGTGAGCTCCTGTTCATTGATGGGTCCTCAACGATAGACCAAAGTAATGGGATAAGGAGAACTGGGGCAGCAGTGGTAAAAATGACATAGGAACCGGTGTGTGTGGCGATGAAATGTGTACAATTACCACAGCATTACTCTGCTCAAGCAGCCGAATTGGTTGCACTGATTTTGGCGTTGAAGGAATGTTTCGACAAACGAGTGACTATATATTGTGACAGCGCATATGTCAATTCTACTGTCCACTCCGGATTGTCCAAATGGAGGAGAAGAGGGTTTAGGAGAGCTGACGGCACCCCAGTGCAACATGCTCTCTTGTTGGCTGAACTAATTGAAGTAATAAATGACCCCCAAGAATTAGCTTTAGTAAAATGTACCGCACACACCAATGGAGAAGATCATATCTCAAAAGGGAATGCAGCAGCTGACGCACATGCGAAGTATGCTGCATATTTTGGTGAGATATGGAACCCCCCAGAGTCAGAGAGAGGGAGAGGGAGGGGAATAGCTAAGGAGATGTTGATAAGAGAAGGATACACCCATCTCCCAGCCACACAGATAATGGAGCTACAAGCGGCTGCACCAATGGCAGAAAAAGAAATATGGGTAAGAAGAGGATGTACAATGTCACCAACGGACGCACTATGGCACCAGGGTAACACTGGAAAGATGGTAATGCCATTGGCACTATTAAACACCGCCCCGAGCCAACTCCACCACCCAGCCCACACAGGTAAGGAAGTTATCGCAGCACGAATTAGGGAAGATTGGTTCTGTCCCGAGTTAGATTCCCATGTGACAAATTTTATCAGCAATTGTCTCACATGTCAACAGTTCACGGCCGGTCACACGCTAAAGGTGATAAAAAGGTACTATACCCCGGCCTGAGGGACCCTTCCTGCACATCCATATTGACTATGTTGATATGATCAACGTATGTCAAGGAAATAGGTATATGATTGTAGTAGTATGCCTATTCTCCAGGTGGATTGAGGCAGGTCCCTGCTCACACCCAGATGCATTCAGAGCAGCTAAATTTCTAGTGAGGGAGGTTTTCCCCAGGTGGGGAGTATGCGAGGTACTGCGGTCAGATAATGGTCCGCATTTCACTAATGAAATGTTCCAACACATCACATCCTTCCTGAATATCAAGCACAAATTTGCCTGCGCATATCACCCGCAGGCCAATGGTATATGCGAACGCCTGAATGGCCTACTGAAGGAGGCAATTGCAAAGATACAGAAGGCAACAAAGAAAAGTTGGCTGTATTGCCTTCCGCTAGCCCTATTTGAGCTAAGGAACAGACCAGGCTCCGATCACCACCTCACCCCTCACGAGGTGGTGACCGGACGACAAATGCGCCTTCCTCTGACGCCTACATCAAGAGCATTCACAGACTATGAAAATACAGCAATTGTTCTTGGTGATGAAATGTACCAATATGTGTCTTCCTTGATTACTAGTGTGGTGTTTGTGTCTCAATAGCTCGAGCGCACGCGGGGCGGGTCTAAGAGTGATCAACAAGAAGACGCGGATAAAGAATTGGATAAGGGAAAACTGTGCAAAATTGCTAAAGGTGACCACGTACTACTGCGCAACTTCAATAGAAAGTGGAACAGCCCACGCTTCACTGGCCCCCACCTGGTAGAGGAAGTATCAGCGAGAGCAGTAAAGCTACAGGACAAACGTGCCTGGAATCATCTACACGACGTAAAGATCTGCAAACTCCAGACCCGCCCTAGCGTCACCGACAGGGCCATTGGAAGAACAGCAACAGCGTCCCCCACGGAGGAAGAGACTTTTACCATAGCTAACGACCCAAGTGTCCCCCTACCCTACCACCCCCCTGATTCCCCAGAGACAACTACTGGCATAGAGAAGAGTAATTCCCACACCGCCCACCCCATGGTCACACGATCAAAGAGTAAAGTGACTTCCGCCAAGTGAGCCCTAAGCCCCCTACCCGAATAACCCAACTGAAGGACACTTGAAGGACATTGTTTTGCACATATACACATGTAAACATTTGAATGTTCTCTCTTCTTTTTTCTCTCGCAAATGCAGGCACCGTGTATTATTGTACTGCCAAGAATATAAATAACTAACAAGATTCACTGCCCAGGAGTAGATGCTGCCCTCAGACGATAACTACCCTGAAGAATTATCACACCAATTTGTCCATCACATAAAAAGGCCAAAGTACCTAAAAAGAAGAAGGGTACTTGTCTACTACACGGCATTTCTCTTGGCCATAGAACAATCAATGCCCCATCTCCACCCTTACTTGCCTGATAGATCACTTAGATTGGCGTGGGAACAGCTCTTCGCCTGGGCACTGAACGACTACCTGATAGGGAGAGCTTGAAAACAACAACTAACACTAATAACGAGCATATTGAGAATTTTCAGGCGGGCAACTTTAACGTCGCAAGAATTAGCTGCCGGACTGCAGCAAGGTAAGAGCAAAATGCCAGTGAGATTAGCATCTGTAATAAAAATGATAGGGATCTTGATGATCACCGGGTTCTTGGCTGCCTCTGTATGGCAGAACAGTTGCGGTATCAATATTTTGGCTGTTCCCAAATCTAACAATCCCCCACCCCCGGCTGCAACAGGTGTGACGTCAGGTGGTACTAGCAAAATCCCACACAAGGGAAATAGAGTTAAACGCAGCACATACTCAGACCGTAAAGGTATTGACAACTACATACAAGATTCAGCACACGTCTCGAATAACATGTGGTACCAACACATGACCCAAATAGGTAAGCAGACAACGGAAGACAGCTGCTATGTCTGCTCATTGATCCCATACGCCATGAGCGCTTCCAGAACTTTCGTTGCCACGGAAATTGATGAAAAAACAGCACGATGTATAATATACTTGACACTGTTCCAAACGAAAGGGAGGTTCCAAGGGAACACGGCGCACCTGGTATGGAAAACACGAGACACATACCCGTACGAAAACAATTTCCTCAAGGCTTACTTGAGTTACAACAAGGCCAGTTTACACGCTGAGGCATTCAAATACATAACAAGCGGCCCTGAAAAAGGAGAAACAAAGAAGGTAATATTACAGTACCTACCATGTGATTGGTACGCCACCGAAGTCCCTGGAAAACAAGGATGTTGGGAAAGACCACTGATAATAATAACAGGGAAGGTGTACCTGGGTGACAAATGGGACATAGGAGTGGCTGGCAGCAACATGGTAACGAGAGAGGATACTAAGAGTATTGCTGAACATAACGACAGATGTTGGATGACTTGGGTCAAATACGTACCCATGCTAACATGGTTAGAGAAGGATGAAGACCCAATAACAATACTGCCGCTGACTGCGCCTAAGGTATGCTACCAACATAAAGGAGAAGTGGACGTGGGATACAACACCAACTGTGCAAATGTGACGGAGTTACCTGAGGGGGGAGCGGGAACAGCAGTGGTAATGGACCATTACTGGGCCTGCGGAAACAGGGCATACCACACACTGCCCCCTCTGTGGAATGGTATATGCACAATGGTACACGTCAATGTACCATCACTAGTGGTGCCCCAGAAACATGTGAATGTGGCAAGCTTTCCCAAAATGGATGAAGGAAACAAGAAGAAGAAGAGATCTATACACACTCAAAAGGGGCCAGAGAACAAAAACAGCGGCAACAATTCTGTCCTGAATAGGAAGAAGAGACAAGGAGAACCTCTGACAGGAAATTACCTATGGGGACGGTCGGAAACAGCACTCTCTTCAATCCCACCGGAACATAGACTATTCAGCAGAGCAGCGATGTTCTTCTCCTCGATAATACATCCGGGACTACAGGCCTACGCAAACGCAAAATGGCTCCAGATAACTAGGTGGGAACTAATGATGACAATTAATTCTACAGTAAATGGATTCAACGCAATAAAAGAAGAATTGCGAGCAGTGAGGATGGTAGCACTACAGAACAGATATGTACTGGACCTCCTCACAGCAATGGAAGGAGGAGTTTGCGCAAAGATAGGACAATCATGCTGCACATTCATTCCTGCTAACGATGCTGACAATGGTACACTGACAGAAGCAGTATCACAATTGGCCCAGATGCACTCCAAGATGATGGATGAAAGTAAAGGTGTGGAAAAGGATGAGAGCTGGTTTTCAATATTATGGTCATGGATGCCATCTTGGTTGTCAGACGGAGTGAAGATTATAGTTGGGTGCATTATTTTGGCTGGAGCTGCACTGATTTTTATAAGATTTTGGAAGGCCCAGAAGACACGCACCACTGACGAAATGATCGAAATGGTTGGTATGCACCCCTTGATGCCAGCAGATGACGGCCAACATGCTGGAATAATAATAAAAGAGAGAGAAAAGTTGCGCAACCAGATCATCACCAACCATCTGGACCCACCATCTGTGAAGCTCGAGAACCCAAGAAACCCAAGGAGCTACATAGGAAAGTGGGTATACTGCACACCTGGAGGAACATGTGTATATATGTATTGGTCATTTGAAGACCATGTTAACCACTATGGACATTTGGGAGGAATAACTAAAATATGGAGGGTGAGAGGAGATAAGGAAAAGGATATGTTTGTGGTCGACAAGTCGACCAGAGGGGGGACTGAAGTGGGAGAATGGAAGAAAAGGCTCCCACCAATCCCCTCTCTCCCTTGGCCTAGAGGATCACGGCCCAGGCACCCGCCACGAGAGGAGTTTACCCATCTACCAGACGACCAAATACCCTGGTACAAGAACATACGGATGTGCCCTCCCGCGTGCCCGCCAGCCTGCCATACCCTTGCCGACGCCTGCGGCATGGAGGGACTCGACTGATTCATCCAGCACTAACTCGACACATCATTAGAGATGCCATGACGACCCGGCCAACGGCCAGAATACCCGTACAACATACACACTGGACACTCCCACACCAATCCACACGAAGAACATACTCAGTGCTATGACGCAAGTGACGGAAACACCCATAGACGCGCATCTTTATTATTTTTCACATAGGCTTCTCAAAATGCAGAAACGCAAGACGCACAATGAACTCATCTAAAAGCTTGCTCACGCTTCTCCTAAACCCATGCACAATAATGAAAAGCATAACGAAGACACGATACTGGGGATAAAGCAATATGATACCATAACCTAAAGCGCTGTGTACCAAACGTCTCCGCCTATACACCAGGCCCAAGTAGGCCGCAAGCAAGAGCTTCCATGAACATTGAATGAGCAAGAGTATAGTTGCTGACCCTGCAGAATGAGCCCGGCGATGACTGACAGTCAAGGGCACAATGTTGCAATCTTGTATGCCGCAAGCCGACGCTGAGGTCACACCTGCAATTAAAACCAGGCACACAGTGGAAAATACAATATTAATTGTGCAGAATTCTGCCACGACCACAGTCCCACCTCACGTGACCAAGCCAAACCTGACAGGGTGCCAGGCCCAGGAGGAGGGAGGCACCGAAAACCCCCGTTTCAAGACATAGGCAGATACAATTAAGTGATTCAATGGACATCTGCGGCGGTGGGAGTAGTTGGCCTTCAGGCATACCAATAAATCTTCACATTGTCTGCACATAACCATAGTGAAACAGTGTTGCAAATGACAGGTGCACCGCGAGCTGGGAACAACGATGGTCCCAGACTGGGGGGCTCGTGCGTGGATCAATCAGAACATGGGGCTCTTATCACTGACGCCAGTAACATTGACCAATCCCCAGGGATCTTCATGTAACAATTTTCATGTATCAATTTGAAGGGACAACCCAATTATACCACCTGACTAACCCTCAACCACTAACAATGCTCTCTATACATATGCTATACTAACCCTACCACTCGAGGAACCAATCCAGAGTGGCGATAGGTTTTTTGCTAAACTTTCCAAGGTGACGCAGGTAGCGCGTCATACTAAGGTAAAAAGGGCCTGCGAGCCCAGGATGAAGAGAGAGAGTCAGGACGGACGCGTACGTTCCTTGACCCATCCCTGCCGTTTGTCCAATAAACAGCAGAACCACCTTGCTTCTTGCGTGTGCCTCATACTCATTTTTGGGATACACGGGAGGAGTTGGGGCCTCCCTGCCCGGAGGTTCGCGGACGGCTCAGCCGACCCCGGGAGAATTTCCCCCCGACACTTTAATTAAACTAAAAGCACAAACTATAAAAATCTATCCCTGCAATGCACAGACAATGCACACTTTGAGAGAAAAGGGCACTCTAGGCCTTGAAAAACAGGGTCTGCAGGCAACTAGACGTGTAGAAAAGTTAAAAAATATGTCTTTAAGGCATACAATGGGAGTCTCACTTGCACCTAGGTCGAGGGAGGCCTTTTTTTTAGGAGGGGCTTGATGAAGGAGGTCTTAAATTCTGCTTGGAAGATACCAGAAGTGAGTGATGAGTTGATGATGGATTGTGGGAGATTGCCCACACAGGTGGATATCAAGGGGTGTCCTGGGGAGCTTGATGGTTAGCTAGGTGATAGTAGTTTGAGGAATTCTGGGGGAGAGCAGTGAGAAGGAGGAGAAAACTGGAAGAGTACACAATGGTCCTGTTACCAGGGATGAGATGTTGTGGGAGGGGTGTGGGGGTCGAGATTTTAGAGAGGATAGAGGTGTTTCTCTCTAGGGCTTAGTTGTGGGAGTGGTCTGAGAGGGAGTCACAAAGGGAGTGAGTGTGGTGAGGTGAGTTGGTGGAGCATGCAGGGGGGTTGAATTCAGCAATGAGCTTAAAGAGTTCGCTAGCTGGGTGTGGGGCTTTGGAGATTCTGTCCCTATAATAGGATTTTGGGCTTAGCAGACTTCTGCACGGTAGAGTTTGAGCTAGTAGGCAGAGGACGGTCTGTTGGATGAGGAGGAGTCTGCACGTCATGTACGCTCCAGAATTTGGTCCACGGTTTTCAGTTTTTTTTAGGGCTGGGATGTACCATCTGGGTGAATGGTGCTTCGGAAAGCCAGAAATCGAAGTTAGAGATGGTGACCTGACCCGGGAAAAGAGCAAGGGTCGTCTGTGCGGTAAGTAGAATCTCTGCCAGGTCAGGAGTCACTTTTATTTCCTTCCATAGGCAGGATTGGGTTAGTGGTCCAGGGGCTGCCAAAGAGGGGGGAAAGTCCTCTGAAGTTAGTACGAAGAAGTTGCCAGAATGGTCTGACCATACAAGCGGGCATGGTGGTAAAGTGGTGAGGGGTCACAGGATCCGAATATTGCATATAGGGTCTAAACAGCATGTGGTGGTAATGTGATCCGAATATTGCATCGAGGATGTGACCAGCAGAGTGGGTTGGCGCTGAGATTAGCTGTGTGAGCTGTGAAGTTTTGAGGATGTCCATTAGTGATCGGGTCATTGGATTAAGGGGCATGTCAAACCAAATGTTGAAGTCCCTTATTAAGGTTAGGCGGGGGAGGGAGACCATAATGGCTGCAACAGAGTCACTTTGGGATTCTGCGAAGCTTCTGTTGTATTTCGGGTGTTGGTATATAAGCAAGAAGCTGTATGTACACGAGTGGGAGAGCAAGCATTTGAGCAAGAGGGATTCGCAGTCTGGATTAGGGTGCAGGTTGTTAATGTGTGAGGCGGAGAGCTTGGCTTTGTGGAGGATGGCAATGATGCCTGCATTGCTGGCGCGGTTTTGGATAATTAGTTTGCAGACCAATGGTAAGCTTTAACGCGCAATCCAGAGGAAACCTTTGGAGCCCCTGCTTTCAGTGATGAAAAGGATGAAGGGACATTTTTGTTAAGATTAGGACATATATATTATGATTACTTTTTTAGACAGATCTGGCATTGATGCAAATGTACTTCAGGCAGCTTTTTTAATCATTCTTTGACGTGTGGAGGAGGGTTGTCATCAGGTAAGGTAGCTAATGTTTATTTGTAAAGCGCCTATACACAAGAAAAGTGTTTCAAGGCACTCACAGAGGGAGGGAACAGGGGAGATAACCGGTTCTCCCAGGCAGAAGTAAGTGCATATAATACAATGAACAAACAGTTTTGGTAACAACAAATAGGTCTGTCGACGATTCTGCAGTTTTTCCAAGACTATAGAGGGACCATGCAGGAAGGGAGACAGGGAGGAAAAGATAGACAATCTTCAAGGTATGGGATGTTCAGTTCGTACAAGAGTGCAGATGGTGCAGGAAAGGGTAGGGGGAGGAGGGCAAGTGCATGGGAGGGGGGATTCAGATGCCACAGTTGGTCAGAAAACGGGTAAGTGCTGAGAGATGCCATTCTCAATGGGTAAATGACCGAGTGCAGTAGAGATTTGAGATTTCCTCTGACAACAGGGACCTTAGCTGTGCCATGTCCAGCCACACCTGTCTTAATCTTGGCCTGAAGACCTCTCTCTGATGACACCCTGTCACTTTATTTGCCCTCCAGAATTGTCACAACAGGCGACCCTCCCACCCCCAGGACCTGTGCACAAGAGGGACACAATCCACGGCCCGGAAGAAGGTGCCATGAACTGTAGCCGAAAAGTTTAAGGACCCAGCTAACACCAAGCGGGCTTGTCCATTTTACACCCAGGGAACCCCACCCCGACGTAGACTCAGGATTGGTCACTTTTTGCCTGCAGCCAAACCTATCCTTGGTCGTTTATGAGGACACGTATATGAACACTTTTTTGATGATGCATTATTTGTTTATGCTTGTGTTTTTTGTTCCTAATCATATGTAGTGATATCATGCACTGTTCTAGGCTCCAATTACTCTCAGTCTCCACAACAATGTATATAAGTACTGCTTTGAGATAACCTGCAGTTCTAACATTATGCTAAACAGTTGTTACTGGTAGACATAGTGCCATGATGTTTTTCGTTTGCCATCCAAAAAAGGAATAAAGCCAATGGCACTGCCAATTTGATTAGGTGCTCTTACCAATATATGTTATAGCTTACTTAATTTCTCTATAACCGTATACACCGAATCTTAGGGCCTCATTACACGGAAGGCGGTAATGGTTAACGGCCACCGTTAATGGTAACGGTGGCCGTTAACCATTACCGCCTTACTATGAGGTCCCTTAGCGGGTTGGTGTTTTAACGCCTGCTTTTTGCAGGCGTTAAAAACCAACCCGCTAAGGGACCTCAGAGCTAATTACGGCACCGCAAAATTGCGGTGCCGTAATTAGCGCCTTCCCCATTCCCATAGAGCCCTATGGGGCAGAAATGGGAATGGGGAAGGGCAATGGCGGAAGGGGGATTTACCGCCCCACCAACCTTGGAATGGGGCGGTAAATCCCCTTTCCGCCAAGGCGGTGCCGGTAATTTACCGGCATGGTCCAGGGTGCTAATAGCACCCTGGACCACCGCCTTCCGTGTAATGAGGCCCTTAGACTGTGGATGGGTCTGACAGGCAGATTTATTTCAGCCAACATTCAAAACTAGTACTTCATACAAAACCATAAAATACAAAGGTATGATAAATGTACAAATGGCGGGACCCCCTTGTCTGTTACATTTCAAATGTTTGCCCTCAGTCCTGCCAATTAGGGCTCTCCCTCCAGTTACGTTTGCAGCCTCATGAGTCGCCTAAAGCCCTAGCATCAAACAATGCTCTGTCAATGTGTGGGATGGGCACCACCGTGTAATCTGCATACATCCTAGGGCAGTGCTGCTATTAGAATGAGCAGCTGAATCTGAAGTAACTCCCCCCCCCCAAGTTCATGCTGTGGAATCGGTGATAGCAGGATGCTGCTGAACCTCACACATCCTGTTGCATTTTGGGCTTTCATAAAGTTAGCTGTCACCTTTTGCACGCATTGCTTGGTGCACTTACATGCTTGAACTTCCTGGCAGCTGCATGGAAAACAATGGGACCAAATTATATGATTTTTCTGTCGGCTCTGTGACGAATCCTTGGATGTTGTCACTTGTCCCTAGGGGGGAGAACCCTTCCCATGAGGCCAGGGAGGTGAGGCTGCTACACGATAGTCCCCCTTGGGGTGGTACTCAGCGGGAAGATCTCATGTGGAGAGACTCACCCTCTGGGGACAGGGACAACTATCCAAGGGAAACACATTATTCCAACCCCATACCCCCTCCCATATATCCTCATGCTGAAGGTAAATCCTTTCATTTTCCACTGATAAATTGGTGGAGTTGCCCCAGAGGTAATCCCACCAAAATCCCCAATGGAGTCCTATCTACTCCACATTAATGGGGACTAACACCTCCATCACCTCTTGTAATCCGGCGTTAAATCTGGTGGACCAAGTGGTGGTAATAGTAAATCCATTGGGCAGTATTCTGCAGGATTTACAGCTGGAATAGTGCACAACTCGTAATGATGCCCAAGGTATCTTATTCGTGACAGTACTTGGTGTGAGAGGGAGCCAAGGTGGTCAGAATGAAATAGAAGAGAAAGCAAGGTCTAGAACCGACTAGCAGACACAGGGTATCTTCCTCGTGGCAAGACGTGGCATGAAAGGGAGCCATATTGGTCAAAGTAAGGAGCAACAGAGACCAGGGTCGCAGACCACACAGAAATGAGATGTATTCCTCATGGCAACGCGTGGCAGGAGTATGAACCAAGCTTGCCAAGCCAAAGACAGGTAAAGGAGGATCTGAGATCCTGTTAGCAGGGTGAACTGCAAACCAAGCCTGAGAAAGGACCAGCGGGAGGGTGTCATACCCTCTGACATTGTGAACTGCAAACCAAGCATGAGACAAGGTATGGGGAAGGGAGTCATTCCCTTTGGCATTGTGAATTGCAAAGTCTGGAAAAAAGTCAGGGGAAGGGAATTATTCCCCCTAGTATTGTGAACTGTAAAGTCAGCCTAAGAAAAGGCCCAGGGAAGGGTGTAATTCCCCCTGGTATTGTGAACTGTAAAGTCGGCCTGAGAGAAGGCCAGGGGAAGGGAGTCATTCCCCTGCCATTGTGAAAATATGCAGAGCAAGATACTTGGAGAAGGGAGGCATTGTCCAGGAACCCAATAGTGAAGAAACAACTATGGGCAATAAGGAATCTTGATGCTTGAGTTGGAACTTTAATCTGGAACATTGCTTTGTGCCTCAGAAAGGGATTAAGACCTGAGGAAGGGAGGCATTCACTCAGGTAAAGATACCACCCAAGAATCAGAACTTTACCCTTTTGAGTTGAACTGAGAACGTTGCTACTTGTTGACCTTTCGACTTGGAACTTTGTTCTATACCCTGGAAAAATATTGAGGGGAAGGTAGTCATTCCCTCAGGTTAAGATCACAACTACAATTGCACTACGATCCACTGACCAGGACTGAAGCCGTGCACAGTTGCTTGTTTAACTGGGGTAGAGACCTTCGCTGTGACCATGTCCCAAGCCCTCCAGTGACACCCAAAGTGTACACTGGCCTTCCATCCTGAGTCGAGTCCTGCTTCATAAATAAGTAGTTGCAAGCAGAGGCTTGTGGCCAGAGCCAGGGCCCATAGGGCCAGGGCATGGCCTTCTGACATGCCCCAGCTACCCCAAAATCCCAGAGTGTGCACTGACTAATAACAGAGGGACAGGATATGGCCTTTGGTAATGCCCCAGTCTTCCCCCACCCTCCCATTGCATCTCAGAAAGGGCCCTGACCGCAGCCACTGACTATGGTCACTGTCTAATGGGCATGGCCGATGGATATATCCTGGGATCCCATCCTTCCAACATGGCCATGTGGCATCACCACAGGATACATCCTGGGATCCCATCCTCCCAACGTGGTCACTGGGCAATATGCCTACAGAAGTTGCTAGTGTCCTTGGTCGGTGGCCAGTGAGGACCACAGTCTCTCACAGTGACCACTAGACATGGTATCCTGAAATCTCCACTCGGTATAGTCAATGCACACTTTGAGATTCATACTGGGCACTGGCCATGTTTGCAGGTAATGTCCAGTGGCTACTGTAGGAGGCCAGGCCATACCAAGCCCTAAGTAGAGGCCATATGACCATAGGTCTGGCATGATGACCCTCCCAGTGGCCTTTAGACCCTCCAGTGATCTATGTGCTAGCTTGGCCCGACATCTATTGTGTATTTTTGGGGGAACATTGTATCTCCCTGAGCCAGCTCCCCACCTCCCATTTTCCCTTTCTAACGTGGGGGCAGACCCAAGAGAGTGACAATAGGCACCTTTCAAATTTCTTTGCAGTGCAAGGTCTGGTTGAACCATGCTAAACGTTCACAAGACAAAATGGTGGCATCCTAAAATTATTTTGACCCCTGATGTCTCTGATTTCCCCTTAAAGGAAAGGGTGTGCAGACCCAGACACAAGTAGCTGGCAAGGCGGCCACAAAGTCATATGTGAGGCCTTCCCAGGTCAGGTCTTGCTCATACAAAACCTGTATGTCCTCTTAAAATCATATGGGAAACACCCATTCAAATCTTCCACGAAGAAGGGAAATAGGCAGTCCCCAGCAATTGGAAATTCCACAAGCATTAACCACTTTACCTTCATGGGAGGCAGAAAAACATGTGAGATAGGGCAACCAGCTCCTCTCCAAATGAACTCTCCAAGCATGTGACAAAGTTTCAATGTGGAGACCAGTCCTTTTAAAGCCCTGTCTCCTGAGTTATGAAATGCAAATCATCACTCCCAAGCAGAAGCAGATCTCAGCAGGGGACCATCCTTGCCAATCAGGGAGTGGCCACCTAGTCCATGATGTATAAAAGAAGCTCAATTTCCTCAAACTGGGTGAAGGGAATCATGAGTGCATATGTGCCTTACAGAAGAGTCAGAACACACCCCATTTAAGTTCCAGGGGAGCACAGAGGAACCAGATGGCATAGTGGCCAATAAATGCTTCACGATCAGTGCCCCATACCCCTCTATTGGCGAGAAGGGTGCAATGTTCCTTACAGGTGACCTGGTAGGGAGCCAAACCCTCCGAGAGAGCCAATCAGCGAAAGGGTGCCAGCCCCATCAAGGGAACATTCAGTAGGAAGGGGGGCATACTGAGGCAGACTGCTGGCTTCAGGAAGAGAGCCAGCAGTAGGTACGGAGCAGTGACACAAGAGTGAGGCAGACCCTTGGAGAGAACCAAATCCTGGGGGAGAGATACAGGAGCGGTGTCAGAACCTCAGAAAGAAACCAAAGACTAAGGTGAGGATTATAACCCAGATCCTGGTTATAGCCACATATTATTAATGAGAGAGGAGTGGTGCCAGTCTGCTGTACCCAGATTCCTAGAACCTAGTGAAGAACCATAGAGGTTGAAAAGAAGAATATGAGCCTTTTGTGGGATCCACTTCATGAGGCATTTCAGAGCATTTTGTGGGCTCAACTTAAAAAGGGAGCTCAAGTCTTTTTTTGGACTCCTCTTGGAAAAGAGAATATTAACCTTTCAAGGGCTCCACAAGCTGAAAGAGAACTCATTCATGTTGTGACCTCCACCGGTGGAGAAGAGCAGAAGCCTTTTGTTGGCTCAAGCCCAGGAGGGTGATCCATAGCCAGAGGGTTACAACATATGTGCCTAAGGATAGGAAGAATGAGACCAAGAAATAAGGGTTGGGATTCTTTAAACATTGAGTGGCTATGAGTTAATCTTTTTGTGGGCCGAGAAAATTGAAACCATGATCTGTATTTATTTAGACCAGGGAACCAGATTTGGCCATGAACACTAGGTCCCACCAGATTAGGTCCCTTTCACCCAACATTGGCTTTGCCCATCCAACACTATTTTCTATAGCTTTTCACTTTCATGTTTTAACCTGTAAACTAGTCCCTGTAAGAGATTGTCCACACCACATTCCAGAGAGTATGTTTTGGATGAGGATGGTATCACTAGGACAAGAGGTAGAGATCCTAGTCAAGCAAGGGTCACAACTCAGACTATAAATTGTCCCCATAGTATGTGTTTGCATCCCTTTCTGTTGACTGTTTGTATAGTTACACCAAGTCGGCCATTCCTTTATGGTTTCCTCCATGATATTCCTATAGGTGTTCATGCACCCTTCTCTGTGTTTGAAAATAAAGGTGTGAGCCTTATATTTTGGCAGTGTGTGCTGTGTGACTGGCCATGATTTTGAAAGAATGAATGGTACAAAAAACATATGCGCTTGGGCTGTATCTAACTTTGTTCCCCCCTCCATGAAGTATCAAAAAACCTTTCACAACAATAAATATTTGGGCCTATATTTCTGTTACAAAATGGTGTGCGGATTCATCAAAGGTTGATACATTTATAAGCACCCTTACAATGATCTTCCTGTAGGGAGATCAAATCATCCATAATTAAAGATGCTCTGACACACCTGATGAGTTAACTGGGCACAGACTGCAGCCATGACCACTGCCTACTTTGACTGGGAGAAGGCCTTCAGCCCTGTCCTGGGGCCCTCCAAGTCACACAGTGGGTGTTCTCGATATGACATGTTGCCCTGCCCTGTGGCTACTTTAACTGCTCTGGTCACCCCTGACCCACCCAAAAGGCACACAATGCATGGTCTGCAGGCAGGACAAGAGGGCACATTGACTGGGGCAAGCCCTTTAGTCCTACCTCAGACCCCCAAATGTGATGCATATTGGCCACTGACGCTGGACTGTGCCCATGGTGAATTGCTCACTTGTCACTTGTCCCTTAAGTGGGCTCTGCCAGTGGTATGCGGCTGCAGTATGTGTCTCTATCATCATGATATGGCCTTTGGTCATGCCCCAGTCCCTCCTGACCCACACAAAGTTGCCACTGGCCATGGCATGTGGCATTGCAAAGTGCCCTTATGGGAGCATCAAATCTGGCCATGCCATGGATCACCCTAGTCTCCAGAAGAGGACACTGGCCATGCCCTGCCACAATAGCCATGGGCCATCTGTCCCCAGGAATATCCAAAGGTCATGGCGTGCCATGGTGGCCAGTGGGCTTAGTCTTGTGTGAGGTGTCAAGCCCCTCTTACACTCCAGGTTTAGCAGGTGCTAATGACCATGGTCTGTGGCAGGCATGTCTGGAGCAGATCCTTCAGCAATGTCCAGGTCCCTCTGAGACCCTCTGAGCAGTCAATGGGCCTAGCCTATGATCAGATTCAGTGGCCACATTGACTCAGGCTACCAGGCAGGCCTGCACACCTCTGATGGCCCACAGACCACTCCAGTGTTCAGTGGACAACTGTGGCCAAACAACCCATTTAAATTTGTAAGAAATGCGTATTTTAACACTCTATGGCTCCCCTTTCCACACCTAGGGGGACATAACCCCAAGAGGGCTCAAAAATTCTGCTTTCAATTCCTTTGTGCATGTCCAAAATGTTTTGCCCCTGGAAATCAATCTGATACTCGTTACATTGGGTTCATGTATATGTGGACAACATATCACCTGGTCATGACCACATAGCATTCACAGTCGGCCCAAGAGATGGTTGGGTCAGCTCAGTACAGGGCGAAGGACCTACCTTTGCCAATGTGGTCACTGGTCGTGGTTACAGGGCATGCCCAATTGACTTATCTGGTGTCTCAGGTTATGACTATTGTTTGGTTGGTTCCCAGGTTAGGTCATGCCCAGTGGGCCCATTCTTTGCTTAGAGGATGGCACACGACATGGCCGCAGGCATGCTAGTGGAAGGGTCCCGAACCTAACGAAGGGGGCACTGGTCTTATCAGGTGGCTCAGGGATTTCTGGCACAGGGCCAAATGCCTTGACTCTGTCAAAGTGGGTCCCTTGTCATAGTGTCCACTAGTGTGCCTACTGGGTGATCAGAGGCCCTGCCTCAATAAAAGTATGGTGCGCAAGATTTGACCAATTTCCCCTTTCATAATAAGCACTGTAAAGGTCCACAGTGAGGCTAAGGGGGCTGGGATGCTCAGGGCCGGGCAGAAGGACCTGTCTAGGCCAATGACCAATCTGGGGATGGCTGTAGGCAAGGCCAAGTGGGTTCATCCGGTGGCTCTTTGTGTCCATTGGGTGGTGTGTTGGTTCCCAGGGCAGGGACAAGGACCTGGCAGATCATAAGAAGGGCATGGCCACTCTTTGGACATGTTCAAGGGTTTTTATTGAAGAATAATTATAAGGCCTATGTCTTCCTATTGCTATGGGGGTGTTCCCTACCTAAGAAAACTAACTAGGGTGCTTGTCAGTCGTCGATGAAAGTCCAAAACAAACTGTCTGCCATCCAACACTAAGGTAACTGACCCTACCACTATAGTAATATCCAAGGGCAGGAGAATGACTCCCTGTTACGCTCACCTGGTCTCTGCGGAGGCGTTGGGGCACGGTTGCTACCCTCCCGGGGGTGAGGTTGCTCGGGTCCGACTTTGCCCTCTGCGCTTATGTGGTGACTGGTGGTAATAGATGAAGCTGCTTGGGACTGCTCCTGCGTGGAGAATAGGGGGTATGAGTATGCCAGCTTGTGCGCCTGATCCCCTTCCAGACCCCTTCTCCCAAACCGTGGTACCCGTGGGATGCGCTGTCCCTGGAAAGCTCACCTGTTGATTAATTTTGGCGAGCACTCTGTCCTGCTGCTTCTGGCAGGGGTGCTTGTATGATCTGGGCCGAGTTCCTTCACTGGTCCCTTCCACGTGGTAGGGCAGTCCAGCTGCGACTAAGCCACTATACTTCAGGTAAGTGTTCCTGTTTGCCTTTGTCTTTCCTCATCTGTTTTTGTTGTATTGTAAAGTTTGTTGTCTTGTATTGCTGTCCATTCCACTTTTGATGTTTGCTCTTTTGCTTTCTTCCCTTGCAGGTGATGTTGCAGAGCTGAAGGCGACAGCCAGGCGGAATGAGGAACAAAGCTGCAGTGGTACAGTAGCTGGTAAGTTGTTAACTAGGGGGCGCACAGGGTTCAAATGTGGTGCGGCCCTAGGACGGATGTTCTAACCTTGTCTTTCTCCTTTACAGGGTCCAAGTTCGTGGATGCGGAATGCGTTGCTGCGGCGTCGGGATCAAGATCATTGGATGTCAGGAGATGAGTCGGCAGATGAAGCGATGAAGCACCGGTTTCCTGGAGGTGAGTATGCAGGAGAACACCTGGTTTCAAAGGTAAGTAAACTGGTCCAAGCGGCAGTGAGCGTCACGTTGCACGCGAGTGCACAGTAACGCAAAGCACCGGCCTTAAGGATGGAACAGCTTATATAGCTGAGCTTCTGAAGCCGAGCCCCCCAGGTTCAGCCTGCCTGCCACACCCTGCCACACCCGATGAGTCAGCACATGAAGACCAGGCCTAGGGACCCACACCCGATGAGTCGGCATATGAGGATGTTCTCTGGAATAAAGGCTTTCATCTCCTGGAATGTTCTTGTAAAATAAAAGCACTCTTGCACTGAAATAAAGTGTTCCTGCTCCTCACATCTCTATATGAGCCTGGTGCCAAAGGTACCAGGACTGAGTCCAGCCAGGGCCCCTGTGTTTATGGCTCCCAAGGGACATTAGTGAGTCAAGAGACCCATTGCCCCCATCACTAGATGGTGTGTTTTTTGTGTTTTGGGGCCTGTGGCCATGACAGCACTCCCCCTCAAGACCCCTCTCATGGGTGGTTTCCCTCCTGGCCCTGGTTTAGTGGGGTTATTGCAGTGTAACTGCCTGATTAATCATGGAGCGTGGACATGCTCACTGGGTTCCCAGGTCCGATCTTGGGGTCCATAACCTTTCCAGTCGATAAGGTAGTATAACTTGGACCGGACCATCTTAGAGTCTAGGATCCTTTTAACTTTGTATTCTGGGTCTCCTTCTATTATTTTGGGATCCTGCGGAGTATCGATCCGCGTACCTGGTCTCAATGGTTTTAGGAGGGAGACATGAAACGCCGGGTGGATCCGCATATGGGCCGGTAATTCTAATTTCATGGCTGCAGGGTTGATCACAGCCTTGATAGTGTAGGGTCCCAGATATCTGGGACGGAATGCCTGTGGTCCGTTCAGGGGGATGTTTTTGGATGCTAACCAAACCTTGTCTCCGACTTGGTAGTTGGGAGCTTACCTTCGGTGTCGATCCGCAAACTGCTTCTGTTTCTCTTTTGCTCTGGCAAGATGCTCTGCTGCTTCCTTAAAAAACCTGGGTGATAGTTTTGTGTAAGGTCATTACAGTGGGCATTTCTAATGATTCGAGTGGGTCAAAAACGGATGTCCGTGGATGTCTATCGTACACTATGCAGAATGGGCTTTGTCCCGTACTGGTGTGAATGGAGTTGTTATATGCATATTCTGCTAACCAAAATATTTCCTTCCAGGTGTCCTCGGTTTGTAGCAGCATACATCGTATATATTGCTCGAGGGTGTGGTTAGTCCGTTCGGTCTGGCCGTCGGTTTGGGGGTGATGGCTTGTAGATAACCAGAGGTCGATTTTGGCAATTTTACAACACCTTTTGCAGAATGCAGAGACAAACTGAGTCCCTCGGTCTGATATCAATATTGATGGGAACCCGTGTAGCCGGACGATCTGTTCCAAAAACACAGTAGCCAGACTAGAAGCAGTTGGGAGACCTTTCAGGGGAATAAATTGGGCCATTTTGGAAAACAGATCTACGACGACTAAGATGGTATTGTTTCCATTACAGGAGGGAAGGTCTGTAATAAAATCCATTGATAGCGTATGCCAAGGTGCTGGGGGTACTTCTAAAGGACATATCAGACCTGCAAGATTTTGTTTTTGGGCACAGGTGCCACAGGTTGCAATTAACTGGACAATGTATTTTTGCCAAGTTGGCCACCAGTAATTTTTCTTTATTTTAGCTTGGGTTTTGGCTATTGCCAGATGCCCTTCTACTAATGAATCGTGATAGTTTGCGATGATTTTATTCTGTAATTTCTTATCTGGGATGTACAATCGTCCTTGGTAGTATGGTAGGTTGTCCATGAACGTATACCGTTCTCCCTTTCCCTAGCCATTCCTGTTGCGCTGGTGGACTCATCAAGTGTTGCAGGTCATATTTTAAGTTGTCTAGAGTGGTGGTCGCGGCAATCATGCCTTGGATTTGTCCTTCAGGGATGATGGCCACAGGGTCTGGTGTACGGAATGCCTCTTTTCCCTCACTCATGCAAGACAGGGCGTCCTCTTTCCTATTGCGTACTCCAGGTCTATAGGTGATGACAAAGTCGTATTGTGCAAAGAAGAGAGCCCAGCAGAGTTGGCGTGATGTTTGCGCTTTAGCGGTCTTCAGATATTGTAGATTGCGATGATCCGTGACGACGGTGACTGTATATCTAGCTCTAAGAAAATAATCTCTCCAGGCTTTGAACGCTGCCTTAATTGCTAGCAGTTCTTTATCAGTGATTGCATAATTCAATTCAGGGGCTGAAAACTTGTGAGACCAGAATGTCATGGGATGCAACTGACCTGTTTCGGGGTCTCGTTGTGACAGGACTGCTCCCATTGCTATGTTGGAAGCATCAGTTTTGACCACGTATGGTAGTTCTGGCCGACCATGCTGTAGAAATGGTGCTGTGGTAAATGCTTGTTTTAGCTCCTGGAAGGCTTTCACTGCCTCTGTGGACCAATTAAATTGTTTATTTTTCTGTAGTAAAGAGGTCATTGGGTGTTGGCGAACCTGAATACACTCTGTACTCCCTTTATGGATGTCGGTGAGGGCCAGTTAAGGATAGCATCTACCTTGTGCGTGTCTGTCATGGGCGCTACTCCCGAGGGGCCAGAACTGGCCCAGCGCCCTCGGAAGCAGACCCGTCTTCCACTATTCCAGACCCAGCAGACCCCTACAGGGGCCCATTGGACCGTGTCCTGGCGCCTTTGGCGAGGCTCATGAAGGGTTTCAGTCCCGGCGCCATAGGTGCCGGGCTCATATTGATAAACAGTGTAATAATGCTTGGGTGGACTTACCTGAGGCAGACCATGCTGCATATTTACCCAGAACAATCCAGTCTGGTTGAAGTCCCCAGCCACCAGGGCTGGGAGGAACTATTCCCTCCATTCAGGAACTCTTTTCTTACCTGGATGGAACCGGTGGAAGAACACACACTGGAAGCACTTCTCTAATATTTAAACCACGCCCGATGGAAAACACGTGCTTCGCGTTATTCTGCAGCAGCAGCAGGACGCTCACCGAGTCGGCTCCTGCATTCCAGGTCCAGAGTCATCTTCAGCTTCCGCGCAGCAACCTGAGGATGAAGAAAGACACAGAACAATACTTACCAGATCCCGGAATCCAGTCACCGGCAAAACCTGCAAAGAATAAACATAAGGTTAGAAAAGTTCAACTCGCTCGCAGCCACGCCCGCTTACCTGATCCATCCATGATTGCAACGGAGCTAACAGCGGCCTTCTCTTCGGCAGCTTCTCTGCACCTGAAAGGCAAAGGACATAATTAAAAAGGGGTTCGGGTGAAGGCTGTCGCATTCATCTTAACTTACCAGTTTTTGAACGCGCAGAAGCGGCCGCATCAACCGCAGCATCCCGGCACCTGAAAACTAGAAAAAGGACATTATTAGAGGTGCCATTAAAAGCGGCCAACGATCATTATACTTACGTGCATCGGCACGTGCAGTGGCAATGGATATAAAGCCCGCAGCATCCCGGCACCTGAAAACTAGAAAAAGGACATTATTAGAGGTGCCATTAAAAGTGGCCAACGAGCATTATACTTACGTGCATCGGCACGTGCAGCGGCAATGGAAAACTACGCCCACAGCATCCCGAGGCCTGAAACAAAGGAATAGGGACATTATTGAGGTGCCCATCTTTTAAAGCCTAAAGACTACAGTCTACTTACAGGCATCCGCTCGTGCAGTAACGGCGGCATCGCTCTTCGGCATCCCAGCACCAGTGCCACAACTAAGGCCGCAAAAGACTTGAGCCTCAACACTGAACTCATCCAGTGACGTAACTGGAATCCACGCACCCCTGCACCAGACGCAGGATGGAGAGCTCAGCATTTATACGCCTAAGGTGAGAGCTCGCCGAGACAAGTAGAAAGCTAGGCTGTGGGAGAAACTGGCGATTGGTGGGAGAAGGAATCCCATCAAACGGTGATTAATCCTTTTTCTTCGACCTGCAGAAAACTTACCCTGCAAGTCAGACATTCGATAAGAGGAAGCCCAGTCCTGAGAGTCGTCCGAGCTCTACGCTTCTCAATTGAAGAAACGATAGCAGCCCAGCCGGAATCAGCACCTCCGTGGGAATCAGGTGAGCGTTACAGAACGCGAAGCCCACCAATAACCTACCCAGGCGCTATGGAAACTTCCGACACAGACCAACTGGCCCAGTTATTAGGGGAATTAAGAGCTGAAGTTCATGCTGCCCGCCAGGAAACGAATGCCCTTAGGAGGGAATTGATAATATCAAAAGAACGAACTGATGATCTCGCCAGACAGTTATTACAGACACAAGCGGGGCAAACCCCGCTACCTAATTCAGGAGGGAGCTATATCCCAGCGGCTTCAGCCAATCCTGTTCAAATCAACCTACCCGGAAATGTGCCATTGGCACCGCCTGAACGCTTCTCTGGTGACCCTAAAAGGTTTGCAGTGTTTATAAATCAATGCCGATTGCACTTTCTTTGTAGACCTGCAGCCTTTCCGACTGACCAGACTAAGGTAGCCTTTGTGCTTTTGTATCTTAGCGGCAGTGCCGCTGATTGGTCGATCCCTCTGGTTACACAGGATGACCCGATCCTTCCTGATTTCCCGACCTTCCAGGCAAATATGGAAAGACTTTTTGCAAGGCATTCCCAGGGGCAGGCCCTGGACAACGAACTCCTTTCCCTACGACAGGGCAATCAAGATCTTTTAGCCTACATTGCATCATTCAATAGGCTAATCGTGGAAACCAGATGGCCTGAGGACAAAAGAATCACACTTTTTCACAGGGGTTTGCGTGGCGAACTCAAAGACGTCCTTGCCCAGGTAGTGAATCCCCCTCAGGATTGTTCAGAGTACATTGATTTGGTGGTCCAATTGGATCACAGACTACAAAACAGAAAGGCGGATCGATCCAGGTTTGAAACACGAGTGTTCCCTAAGCCTCAAAGTCACACCAAAGGAGTTGAAGCCGTCGAACCTATGCAAATTGGGGTTGTAAAGGGTCCCCTAACCCAGAAAGAACGCACCAGGAGACGACAAATGCAACTATGTCTCTATTGTGGAAATTCAGGACATTATCTTCGAGATTGCCCGGTGAAACCACCTAAGAAGACAGTGGGAGCTTCTGATAAGAGTTCTGAAAAGCCTCAGCCGGGAAACAACCTCACCCGACAAGTGTAGAGGTCCGCTTGCCGAGCCTTAAAACCAGTTCTTTGACCTCGCACTTCATAATGCCAATGGTCCTCGTAAACCCAGAGCAACCGGATCGTTTGCATGCAATTAAGGCATACATTGATAGCAGAGCAGTTGGAAATTATGTGGACCGCGAATTGGCTTCCAGGATGAACTTACCTCTTTGTCCAAAGGTGGTTAAAGACGTCATTACCACGGTGGATGGGACGGAAATCGCCTCCGGACCAGTGACCCATACCACTACTGAAGTGACGATACTAGGCCAAGACGGGCATCAGGAGGTAATTGTGTTCGACGTGATCAAGGCTCCTCAATTCCAAGTAATTCTAGGGATTCCTTGGTTGGAGAAACACAATCCTCAGATTGATTGGCGAGCAAAGACGATAAAGTTCCCAGAGTGCACACCAACTTGTTATCCACGACCCAACATTGGCCTAGCGTCAGTAACGGCTGACGGTCCACAATTACCTCTAGAGTATCGAGAGTTCCAAGATGTTTTTCAAAAGGAACAGGCTAACACCATCCCACAGATCATACGATTGTCAGATAGATTTGCTACCCGGTGCAACTCCCCCTTGCAGTGGGATTTGCGCCCCTTACCGAGCCTGAGAACCTTCATCTGCGACAGTATTTAGACCAGTACCTGGCCAATGGCTTTATCCGTCCGTCGAAGTCCCCTGCATCCTCGGCTCTGTTCTTCGTACCAAAAAAAGAAGGTGACCTCAGAACCTGTATAGATTATCGTGCTCTGAACCAGATAACAGTAAAAAACCGGTACCCCTTACCTCTGATCCCGGAACTCCTTGACCAGGTAAAAAACGCCTGTATTTATACTAAGCTTGATCTCCGGGGAGCTTATCACTTGGGACGGGTCAAGGAAGGAGATGAATGGAAGACGGCCTTTCGCACTAAGTATGGGCTATTTGAATACCAAGTGATGCCCTTTGGACTATTCAATGCACCGGCCGCCTTCCAATATTTTATGAATGATGTCCTCAGAGAGCTCATTGATGTCTGCGTTGTCGTCTACATAGATGACATTCTTGTGTACTCATCTTCAGAAGCTGACCATCGAAATCATGTTAGGGCGGTCCTTGAAAAACTTCGCCAACATAAACTTTTTGCCAAGCTCGAAAAATGTGTTTTTCATGTCACTGAGGTCGAATTTTTGGGATTTATTCTGACACCCAAAGGAGTCCACATGGACTCGAGAAAAGTAGACACTTTCCTCAAATGGCCGTCTCCTACTTCCGTGAAAGGCGTTCAAAGCATGCTAGGCTTTGCCAATTTTTACCGTAGATTTATTCCAGAGTTTTCACGAGTGGTACAACCCATTGCCGCCCTCTTAAGAAAAAATAAACGCTTTGAATGGTCCACAGAAGCAGAACAAGCCTTCCAAGAGCTAAAGGCTAAATTCACCTCGGCGCCAATACTGAAACACCCACGCCCGGACCTCCCTTACATCGTTGAAACCGATGCCTCCAGCTTAGCAATGGGAGCAGTCCTATCACAAAGAGATCCAGAGACTAACCAACTGCATCCTGTGGCATTCTGGTCTCGGAAGTTCTCGGCGCCTGAGATCAACTGCACCATCACAGACAAAGAGCTTCTAGCGATTAAATCAGCCTTGAAGGCATGGCGGCATTATCTCCTCGGGGCCAGACACACCGTCACAGTGATCACCGATCATCGAAATCTGCAGTATCTGAAAACCGCCAAGGCTCAATCCTCCAGACAGCTTTGCTGGGCTCTATTCTTTGCTGAATTTGATGTCGTGATCACTTATCGCCCCGGCAAAAAGAACGGCAAAGCGGATGCTCTTTCCCGAATTGGAATGGGAAATAACGTTGCCAATCCAGAACCTGTACCAATAATTCCTGGACAAAGGATCGTGGGTCTGATTTCTTCACAATCCATTGAGGATATTGAAGAAAAAACTAAACAACTTGTAACCTCACCAGACTTACTGAACTGGTTAGAAAAAGGAAAAGATTTCACCGTAAGCAATGACTTGCCTTATTTCCAAGGACGATTGTTCCTACCACACGCCGATTTACAAAGACAGGTAATCTCCTGCTATCATGATTCATTAATTGAGGGTCACCCTGGCATTGCCAAAACCACAGAAAAGGTGAAGAGACACTTCTGGTGGCCTTCGTGGAGAAAAGACATAAAGGAATTTGTGATGTCCTGCGGTGTGTGCGCTCAAAACAAGGGTCATAAGAAGAGGCCGGCTGGTCTTCTGCAACCACTAGACATCCCACCGTGTCCCTGGCATACCCTTTCCATGGACTTCATCACAGACTTAACCTCCCGTTCCGGGTGCAACACCATTCTTGTTATTGTGGACCTGTTTTCTAAAATGGCCCACTTCATTCCGCTAAAAGGCTTACCTTCAGCATCAGTCCTAGCCAAAGTTTTTCTTGAAAACATCGTCTGGCTCCACGGCTTCCCGTCAGTACTAATCTCAGATAGGGGGAGCCAGTTTATTTCCCACTTTTAGCGTAGCTGTTGTCGATTAGCTCAAATCGATGTAAGACTTTCGACCAGCCATCATCCCCAGACCGACGGGCAAACCGAGAGAACAAACCAGACTCTCGAGCAATATTTACGATGCATGCTACAACAGTCAGAGAGTAACTGGAAGGACATCCTTTGGATAGCTGAATATGCTTACAACAATTCAGTTCATTCGGGTACCGGGAAGAGTCCCTTCTACATCTTGTATGGGATTCATCCTCGAACCTCCAACCTTGATCCACCTCAAGATCTTGGAACACCCGCCGTGAATCAATTGCACACCGTTATTACCCAAGCTTTTAAGGAAGCGACTGCACATTTACAACAAGCTAAAGAGAGGTACAAAAAAGGAGCAGATCAGCACCGAAGCAATGCCCCTCAATACCAGGTCGGGGATCAAGTCTGGCTGTCCACCAAACATTTATCGCTTAAAGGGCCTCGCACCTTCAACCCCAAATACCTGGGACCATATCCAATTACGGCCATAATTAATCCAGTGGCCGTTAAATTAGAATTGCCAACCCATATGAGAATACATCCTGTATTTCACATATCTCTTTTGAAACCCATGCAACCTGGAACCAGATTGACCAATCCTCCAGAGCCCATTCAAGTGAATGGGGAGCCCGAATTTGAAGTAAAAGACATTTTGGACTCTAAAATCATCAGATCGAAGCTATTCTACCTAATCGACTGGAAAGGCTACGGACCTCAGGAAAGGTCATGGGAACCCTATGACCACGTCCATGCTCCTCGTCTAGTCCAGAAATTTCACCGAACCTTTCCCGATAAACCAAAACCCCCGGGGAGGACAAGTTTGGGAGGGGCCTTGAGGGGGGTGCTGTCCTGGGCGCTACTCCCGAGGGGCCAGGACTGGCCCAGCGCCCTCGGAAGCAGACCCGTCTTCCACTATTCCGGACCCAGCAGACCCCTACAGGGGCCCTTTGGACCGTGTCCTGGCGTCTTTGGCGCCAGGCTCATGAAGGGTTTCAGTCCCGGCGCCATAGGTGCCGGGCTCATATTGATAAACAGTGTAATAATGCGTGGGTGGACTTACCTGAGGCAGACCATGTTGCATATTTACCCAGAACAATCCAGTCTGGTTGAAGTCCCCAGCCATCAGGGCTGGGAGGAACTATTCCCTCCATTCAGGAACTCTTTTCTTACCTGGGTGGAACCGGTGGAAGAACACACACTGGAAGCACTTCTCTGCTATTTAAACCACGCCCGATGGAAAACACGTGCTTCGCGTTATTCTGCAGCAGCAGCAGGGCGCTCACCGAGTCGGCTCCTGCATTCCAGGTCCAGAGTCATCTTCAGCTTCCGCGCAGCAACCTGTGGATGAAGAAAGACACAGAACAATACTTACCAGATCCCGGAATCCAGTCACCGGTAAAACCTGCAAAGAATAAACATAAGGTTAGAAAAGTGCAACTCGCTCGCAGCCGCGCCCGCTTACCTGATCCATCCGTGATTGCAACGGAGCTAACCGCGGCCTTCTCTTCGGCAGCTTCTCTGCACCTGAAAGGCAAAGGACATAATTAAAAAGGGGTTTGGGTGAAGGCAGTCGCATTCATCTTAACTTACCAGTTTTTGCACACGCAGAAGGGGCCGCATCAACCGCAGCATCCCGGCACCTGAAAACTAGAAAAAGGACATTATTAGAGGTGCCATTAAAAGCGGCCAACGATCATTATACTTACGTGCATCGGCACGTGCAGTGGCAATGGATATAAAGCCCGCAGCATCCCGGCACCTGAAAACTAGAAAAAGGACATTATTAGAGGTGCCATTAAAAGCGGCCAACGAACATTATACTTACGTGCATCGGCAAGTGCAGCGGCAATGGAAAACTACGCCCACAGCATACCGAGGCCTGAAACAAAGGAATAGGGACATTATTGAGGTGCCCATCTTTTAAAGCCTAAAGACTACAGTATACTTACAGGCATCCGCTCGTGCAGTAACAGCGGCATCGCTCTTCGGCATCCCAGCACCAGTGCCACAACTAAGGCCGCAAAAGACTTGAGCCTCAACACTGAACTCATCCAGTGACGTAACTGGAATCCACGCACCCCTGCACCAGACGCAGGATGGAGAGCTCAGCATTTATATGCCTAAGGTGAGAGCTCGCCAAGACAAGTAGAAAGCTAGGCTGTGAGAGAAACTGGTGATTGGTCGGAGAAGGAATCCCATCAAACGGTGATTAACCCTTTTTCTTCCACCTGCAGAAAACTTACCCTGCAAGTCAGACATTCGATAAGAGGAAGCCCAGTCCTGAGAGTCGTCCGAGCCCTACGCTTCTCAATTGAAGAAACGATAGCAGCCCAGCCGGGATCAGCGCCTCCGTGGGAATCAGGTGAGCGTTACAGTGTCCATGCATACGCCCCGTGGTGTGAGAATAAAGCCGAGGAATTCTACCTCTGTCACATGAAAGAAGCATTTCTCCAATTTGGCATATAGCTGGTGTTGCCGCAGTTTCTATAAAACTGCCCAGACATGGTTGACATGGTCCTCCTTGATGGTCGAATAGATAAGAATGTCATCAATATAGACAAGAGCGCAGACGTCCGACATTTCACGGGGCATGTCATTCATGAAATATTGGAACGCCGCCGAGGCATTACATAGTCCAAAGGGCATAACCTGATATTCATAAAGGCCATATTTCGTGCAAAAGACCGTCTTCCACTCGTCTTCTTTTTTGACTCTTACTAGATGGTAGGCCCCTCTTAAGTCTAGTTTTGTATATATATGAGCGTTTTTGACTTGATCCAAGAGCTCGGGGATAAGCAGTAACAGGCACCGTTTTTTAACCGTGATCTGGTTAAGTGCTCTGTAGTCAATGCAAGTTCTCAGGTCTCCCTCCTTTTTAGGCACAAAAAAGAGGGGCGAGCATGCAGGGGACTTGGACAGACGAATGAAGCCATTTGCCAGATACTGATCGAGGTAGGTTTTTAGATGCTGGTTTTCCTATTCTGTTAGGGCGTAAATCCGGCTACAGGGAACTTGAGCTCCAGGTACCAGATCAATTTGGCAATGATACGATCTGTGAGGAGGTAGGGTGTTTGCTTGCTCTTTTTGAAAGACATCTTGGTAATCCAGCTATTCAGGTGGTAGTGAACTGGTGAGACCCAGTATGGTTTCTTTCTTCGATGAACCTGGGTTGGTAAGACCTTTTTATTAGAATCCATTGCTATAACAGGTGTCGCCACATTCTTGGGGAAAGGTCAGAACTTGTTTACGCCAGTCAATCCTTTAATTGTGGGTCTCTAGCCAGGGCATTCTCAATATGATCTAGAACTGAGGAGCGGCAATGAGATCGAAGGTGATGTCCTCTTGGTGACCGTCCTAACACAGAAGTGTGACTTCCTCTGTGTAATGCGTCACTGGGCCGGATGATAGCTGAGATCCATCAACTGCTGTGACGTTTTCGGAAACCTGCTTCTGTTGGAGAGGAAGGCCTATCCGGGTAGCCAGATCTTGGTCCATGTCATTTCCCACAGCCCCACTGTCAATGTATGCCTCCAAGGCAGGTATTTTCGACGGTTGCTTGTAGTTTACCAGGAGCACAGGGATGACTAGATGTGAGGTGTGTATAGGTTCCTTTTCACCGCTCGACAAGTGGACCTATATGCTTGCCGGGCATTGGAGTTTCCCCAAGTCCTGTTCTTCTTCTTCACCCTTGTCAGTTGCTCCAACTGCTTTCTTGGGTGGTTTCACCAGGCATTCTCGGCGATAGTGACCTAATTTACCACAGTACAAACAAAGCTGCTGCTGTCTCGTTTTCTCCCTTTCTGCCTTGGTAAGTGGGCTCTGCAAGCCTCTGATTTGCATTGACTCAGATTGATCATGTGATTTGGTTTGATTCTCACGGGGTTGCACATAGACCGACCACCTCTCGGCCTTGGCCCGATCCATCTTCCGATCCTGCAATCTGTGTTCGAGCTGCACTGTCATTTAGATGTATTCAGCAGATCTTTCCAGGGGATTTACTACTTGGGCTAATATGTCCTTAAATTCCCCTCGCAAGTCTCGGTAAAAGAGCATACTTCTTATCTCCTCTGGCCAGTTAGTTTGTGCTATCAGATGATTGAAGGAAGTGATATATGTTAGTAAGTCTTGATTACCCTGCCGTAGTGATAACAGTTCATTGTCCAGAGCCCGCCCTTGAGTATGCAGTGCAAATAGTTTCTCCATTTCACGCTGGAAACCTCTGAAGTCTCAAAGCAAAGGATCATCCTGGTTTACCAAGGGTATTGACCAGTCCGCTACACTACCTCCCACATATGAGAGTACAAATGCCACTCTCGCTTGATCGTTGGGCAATGCCCCAGGTCTGCACAAGAAATGTAGGCGACATTGATTCATAAAGTTGGCGTACTTATTCGGATCGCCTGTGAAGCATTCTGGTGGTGCCAGGGGAACCCCCCCTGGAAGAACCATCTGTACTGGCGTGGGCTTTGGAGGCCGCGGCAAGAGGGGCATACCCCGGCAGTTGGACCTGGCCTGCCTGTGCCTGGAGCATTTGCCTTGCTAGTTCATCTGTCCGCTCCTGGTTCACAATTAGATCCCTCCTTAGGGCTGTAAGAGGATTCAATTCAGCACTACAGCTAAGTTAACGCCTAGTCTAGAATACTGAATGAAAACCCTTATTGATATATCTTTAGGTCCAGTTCATGCGTTCTGGATGACTACCCCTATATAACACCCCTCTCTTGGAATCCCCCTGACCCCACTGAGCCAAGAAGTAGTTCTGTTTTGCAAGTTTAAAAGGTTTATTTGATAATTTAAAATATATATATATCACACTTTATAATAAGTTAATAATTGAATAGCACACTTAATCTGATATGATAAAGATCAACAACGGAGAATCTGGCACTAGCACACTTCTTTATAATTACTAAGGAGTTGAGATGAAATGGATAAGGTAGCACACTGGTAAATAGGTACAGAAGTATAATGTGGTAGAAAATGCTTTATAGGGTTCAAGGAAATGCAAGGTTGAATGAATGAAATGCAGTATAGAAAATACTCAATATGATTTCAACAAAACAATGTAATCACTTTTCTCTGGCTATTCACTCCCCCCCTCTTTATGCAATGCAAGGGAATGGGAGGAAAGCACGCAGTTCTCAGAAATGCAATCAATGTAATCAGTTCAATCCCCCCCAAGCTTAGACAACAGAAGTTTAAAACACAGATAGGAGTTTTGAAAACACAGGCCCAAATGCTTTGATATGTGCTAGCAATGGATGAGAAATATGCTGGAAATGCTTTTTAATTCCCTTTCAGAGGTTCAGGGTGAGTGGTATCTAGTTAATATTAGTCCAGGCTCACACTAGCAATGATGCAGGGATAGTTAGCAGGTTAAACGAATTTCTGGCAAGGAAAAGCAAAACTGCTGTCTTTTTACACGTGAAGAAATTTGCAAATCGCGGCAAAATTCGTGGATGCGCCGAGCGCTATTACAGAGGAACCGCAAGGACTATCTCTATCGTTTTGGGGTCCTAGGAAAGCCTAGGATCCCAGCTTCCAAATGAAAGTTATTGCAAGTCTCTAGCCCAAACGGTTGCGGAGATATGACCGATTTACTAGAGGTCGTTTTTGGTTTTTGCAAATTTTAAACGCACACTTTTTCAGCTTTAAAAATGATGGCAGAATAACACAATTGCTAAGCTGCAGTTCTACTTAGGTTAAATAGATTGAATTAGATGAATTTAAACTAAGAGATTGGTTCTACACAGTTCTGCTGGGTACTCACACTATATTCTTGAATTAAATGGGCCTCATCACGGATCTGGTCAGGGTTTTGGACTGGGCTCTGGTCTCTCTCTGGGCACAGCACTGCTTTCTCTCTGCTCTGGATAGATTGAAGTCTCTAGTTTGGCTTTCTGGAGGTTGATGAATTTGAAGTTTGGATCTCTGGATGTTGTATGGTCCGGCAGAGTGCGTTGCAGCAAATGGAATTGAAGGTCCCTATCTGTCCTGTCTGTCTGCTTTTATGTGTTTAGAATGTGGGTGTGTTCTAGCATCACTGACCCTACCTCTCTCTCAGCTTCTAATTGGTCAAACTTCCATTTATCATTTGATTGGGGAATGAACTGTGAGTCAGAGTGATGTCATTTTACAGCCTGCAGAAAGTCCACTCCTCCTGTCAACTTACACACAAATCTAGATTTGAAACAAATACATATTTGCAGAGGTACATATTGTTTTAAAATCATATGCACCCATCATGCATTACAGGAGGTATCCCCTGTTCAAACTCTGCTCTTCCTGGGAGCTTGCATTCAGAAATGGCACATATTTCACTTTTTAACTGATTTTGCAATTTCTGACATTGACCCAACTTTACATACATGTGCGCAGGGAGTACGGACATTAACTGATGAAGTTTCAGATTTTTAACATGCATACATTTAGAGTAATATCCACTTTTCCGCTGACACCCCCCTGAACATACCACCGGTTCTAAAAACCTCTTAAACTGTGGGCAGAAAAATCACAAGAATTATGGTATCATTTATAAAATTTTCACATGTCCGCTCTATGGGGTATTCATCTTTTTAAAGTTATGTTCTGGCTCCAAAGGGGTGTGGTTTACCCTCAGCACAAGGTTGAATTTCTGTTTTTTTCCAGTTCTGCCAAGCCAGCTTGCTCTCACAGGCAGTGCCCCTCCCAGCTCCTGCCAAGAGGAAGCTACATTTTACGACTGCGGTAATAAAAACCTTTGCCTGAGTGAAGAGGGCTTTGTTCACTCTCCTGCAGAGCACAGGTAATTCAATTATCAGATAGATGGCATATCCTTAGTGTGGGCAGCAAAAGGAAGGTTGGCCTGGGAACACAGTGGTGACTCAAGTTTCACTCCTGATGGGGGTAGTTGCCAGGCAGAATCAAGTTCCTTAAGCCAGACTTGCAGAGGCTGTCATGTTATTTGTTGCTTTTTAAATTAACTTGCAATTTTACACATGCAGCTAGAATGCTGATTCTAAGTGCAAAACTATGACATTTCAACAGTTACAAAGGCATGTGACACCAAACATAGGTCACTCATTTAATCTAAACATTTTCGATTTTAGTGTCTTTAAATCCAGTGCAACTTAAACTGCTGAAATCCACAGCGCAGCCAGTCTTGTTATAAGCATTTTTCTGGGCTCTTCATTTCCCAGATTTTGTAGGCACACAACACTCCATTCTACCAAATGTCTGCTGGTGTTCAGTGAATATTTTGCACATATTGCAATGTTTGAAATAGGCACTTTGGCTTGCCTTCAGAGAAACACAGGGTGGTTTTAAACTGCCGGCTTTTGGATAGTGGTGAGTACTGGTACTGCACCCATTTTTGGGATTTAAGAAAATGAATTCCCCACAATTCTAGGTTGCATTTGGCAATCAGCATTGCCAATCCCAATGGTTTCAGACTACTGTGCGGGTAGTCCAATGGTGGTTTTAGGCAGTGTCCTTCTGTGCCCATAACATCGGCAAAAATGGGTGGCAGCCTATTCTTCCTGCATTTCCCTGTGCATTTTCTGGGAAGCTCTGGCCATCATGATGTTTTCATGTCAGTACTGCACAGTTTTGAGGTAGGGCTCGGATGCATGGGTAAATACATCCCACAAGCCCCCCTTCTTGCGATGGCCATTCTATTTCACGAATAGGACTCGCAAGACCTGGGATGTTTCCTCATCTTCTTCCAATAGATGGCACAGTTCAGCATCTTCTTCTCCATCCGGTACTGATCGATCGGTTCTCCTCGCCGGTCCTGATGGGAAGATTGGGCGGTACCCCGGGCCCATTGGATCTTCGTTCCTGGTCTCCGGATCGCCCTCCTTGGCCCGTCTTCAGGTTTTCTTTCTCCTAGGACGACAAAGGAAGAGCGGCAATACCTACTCATAGACGTTTTTCCACCACTGTTGAGATAGTGGGGCAGCATATGCATTTAATCATAACGAAACATTACATTCTTATTTTGAAAAAAAACCAGTATAACTAAGAGACAGTTTCATGCAAATCACAATATTTTAGAGACTAGATGTGGTATGTTTTATGGTTGGAACTGAATTAGTCTGAGACAGTACCCGCTAGGATTCCAGAGGATTCCTTCAGTTGTTGCAGAGTGTGCCTGGGATGGCAACATTTCAACTGGTTTATGTGGACCCACTTGTCTTCCCCCGCTGCCAAAGGACCTTTGGGGATGTGGATTTTGTAGGCCACAGGGGAGATTTTGTCGATGATCTCAAAGGGTCCCTTCCATGTAGGCAAAAATTTGCGCTGCTTGGCCTGGTTCCTTTGGAAGTTGTATAGATAGACCCGGTCCCCCACCTGATATTCCTTCCTGGAAGTTTTCAGGTCATAGTGGGTCTTCATGCTATCAGCCGATCTTTCTAGATTCCGCTGAGCGTAAGCAAAAGCATGTTGGAGGTGTTTCCTTAAATTCTCCACATACTCATGAGTAGTGGAGGCATTTATCAGTGTCTGCTCTTGGGTCCTATAGAGCAAATGCTGAGGAAGCACCATCTTGCGTCCAGTCATCAACTCAAATGGTGACATTTTGGTTGCAGATGAAGGGGTAGATCTGATGGCCATTAGGACCAGAGGTAATCGGATATCCCAACTTGGCCCAGAATCTGCCACAAACTTCTTTAATATGCTCACAATTGTCCGGTTATATCTCTCTACTGCCCCAGAAGAAGCTGGTCTATAAGCAATATGTAGCTTTCTCTTGACCCCCAGTATCTCCCACATCTTTGTCATTACTTCACTGGTGAAGTGGCTACCTCTGTCTGACTCAATCCTTTGAGGTAGACCAAAACGGGAAAAGATGTGGTTAATCATCAAGGCAGCTGCCGTTTCTGCCTTGCAGTTTGGGGCTGGGAGACATTCCACCCACTTGGTAAACAAGCATGTCACAGTCAACATGTACTTATTCCCCCTAGCCGAGCGAATCACAGGGCCTACAAAGTCGATTTGTAAATCTGACCATGGCAGTGTCATTCCCCTCTTTTGTAAAGGCGCCCGGTGCGTAAGGGATGATGGCTGAAATTGTGCACACACAAGACACCCCTTCAAGTATTGGTCGAGGTCCTGCCCCATGTGTGGCCAGTATGCAACCTCTCTTAAGATTTCCAATGTTGTGTGAAACCCCCTGTGACCGGCAGTGGCCGCATCATGGGCGTGACTTAACATCAGGCTTCGGAATGAGGTAGGAACCACCCACTGATCGTGGCCAGCTTTGGATTTCCTTACCAGCAAACCGTCTTGGATTCTGAACATTTTTGGACATTTCATCAACACTCTTAGGTCCTCTTTCCCAGTGTAATCGGTATCCGTCAGGGGAAAGTTCTCAGGGTCCTCCAGGTGCTGGTAAAATTTACCAATTATTGGATCCCCCTTCTGAGCGGTAATCAAATCAGCATCAGGGGTCTCCTTGCTCCATTGTGCAATTGAAAAGTCGTTGTGAGCCTTTGTCTGGGACCTAGTGATAGCAGTGACCTGGATTTCCCCCAACAGGGACTCAATCTCAATTAGATCCCCTTGGATGGCCCCGGTTTTGGCCAGCTGATCAGCTAAGTCGTTTCCAGTTTTGTCTGGTCCCTCTACTTTGGAATGACCCTTGATCTTTTTCCAGTAGATGGTCATCTCATTCGAGGTGACCAGATCATCAATGTTTTGGATCAACTTCCCATGTTTCAAGGGTTTGTTGTTAGCACATAACATGCCTCTGGTTTTCCAATTAACCAGGTGCTCCACGAACCCATTCCGTACATAATCCGAATCTGTGATTATGACCAGTTCGTGGAGTTGATGCTGGACAGCAGTGAGGATGGCCTGATGCACAGCCATCAATTCTGCCACCTGACTACTTCGGGGACCAATTTTGTATCCAGCGGAGGGTTCTGGGGACTCATTCACCCATGCATTCCCTACGCCAGCCACCAGTTCTTTCTCCCCGTTGTTGTCAACATGTTAAGAGCATCCATCCACATAGACAGTGGGCATTCCCTCACACTTGTCCTCTTCAAAGACTTTGTGGGGGGAATTAAGGTATGCCTCCATGTTGTCCTTTATTTTTAGACTTTCGTCCTCGAGACAGTTTTCTCTGGCACAATCATGCAAGTCAGCCAGACCTTGCGCGAGGGGACTCTTCTTGTTTTGGCCATATCTGACCTCCACAGGAAAGCCTTGCATTGACAGAATCCAGGGAGTAATTCGGGAATTACTCACATTTCCGGCCCGGATTCTGTCACTTTGGAGATATTGCAGAGGCTGGTGTGGAGTCTCCACTATGATGTGTTCCCCCTGGATAAACGGGCGGTAATTCTTCAATGCCCACACCGTTGCCAGGAGTGCCTTCTCACAATCGTTGAATTTTTCCTCCACAGAGGATAAAGTTTTGCTTGCATAGGAGATTACTTTATTGACCTTGTCATGCTTTTGGTATAATACTGCCGTCAAGCACGTATCAGAGAACCCCGTCTCCAGGAAGAACTCCTTGTTTCTGACAGGGTAAGCTAGGCAAGGCGCTTGTGAGAGGCTTCTTTTGAGTTGTTTTACTGCCTCGGCTTGTTCTGGACCCCATTCCCACTTGACCCCCCCCTTCAGGAGATGAATCAGGGGTCTGGTGATCTCTGCGTAGCCCTCAATGAACTTTCTGCTGTAATTAGTCAGTCCAAGGAGGCTCCTTAGTTCCCGCAGCGTTGTGGGGTCTTTCAGTTTCTGAAGTGCTTCCACTTTCTTTTCCTGGGGACAAAGACCCTGAGGAGTGATCTCATGCCCCAAGAAGTTAACACGGGTTTTACACCACTGTGCTTTCTGAAAGGAAAGTTTTGCTCCGGCGGCCCTCAACTGTGTCAGAACATAACGGATCTCCGCTATGTGTTCCTCAACAGTTGAGCTTTTGATGAGGACATCATCTACATAAGCCAGGTTACCCCTTGCACCCAAGTCGGGCATGGCCTTGTGTAGAAAAATGTTGAATTCATTGCCGGAGTTGAGGTATCCGAAGGGAGTCCGGGTCCAGGTGTACTGCTGGCCCCCAAAGGTAAAAGCCAGCTTGTATTGGTCCTCCCTACTGACAGGCACAGTCCAGTATCCATTGGTCAGGTCTATTGCAGTGAATACCTGTGACCGCTGGATCTGGGCCAGCCCTTGGTCAATGTAGGGCAGAGGCCATCGGGAAGTATGGACCCGTTTGTTGAGCTCCCTGAGGTCGGCACAGAGTCTCCACTGGCCGTTTGGCTTCAATATTCCCAGCACCGGATTATTCCCCGGGACTCAAGGTTCTTAATTATTTCAGTAAGGGACTCCATTGATGCGAGAGGCAAGCGATATTGCTTCACAAACACTGGAGTCATGCCAGGGTCCGTGGGGATTGTTGTTGTGTGGACGTCAGTGCGACCACAGTCATATGAGTCTACCGCAAAGAGATCTTGGAAATCCAAGAAAACTTGTTTCAACTTTTGCTTTTGTTCCAGAGTCACACAGGCATCAGCTAGGTTGACTCTCTCTTCCACCATCTGCCTGAAGCCTGGAAAGACTTCTGGTTTGGCTATTTCCGCGGCCTCCTCCAGCTGGGTGGAGAAGTCCCTGGTCAGAGTGCTGATTTGGACCGGAGGCTTCAGGTGGGAAAGGCAGCCCTCATGTACCTGGCAAATCACCTCATCCCTCCTGAAGTCACACGTCACATCTTCCTTACCATAGGGGCAGGAAGTGTACACCAGGAAGTTCCCCCCATGCCGGGTGAAAATCCTGTCTGGTGTTGTATTGTCCTCACTGTCACTGTCAACACAGTCCTTGGGGATTGGTCCTAACAGTTCATTTACAAGATCAATGGAGAAATGTCGGTCATCAACCGCCATTCCAATAATGGTGCCTGCGGCTAGAGTAATACTCTTTAAGTCGCTGTTATCCACCTCTATTGGAATGGTGTCATGTTCTATGTTGACTAATGGTGTTGGGTTTACCCCCAACCCTTGCTGTTGGAGAGAAGCATTTAGATGTATGTAAGCATCAGGGTTTTTCAACTCTTGTCCCCTTTTAACTTTCACTTCCAGGGAGAATTGTCGGGTCCTTTCTGGGATGGTGACTTCCTCTTTAACCTGAATTTCAACTGCATAAGGTAGCAATTGAGCTGACCTAAATGCTTTTTCTGGATCATCAAAGCCCATGGGATTATCCGCTAATCGGGACCAAGCTTTGAAGTTTATTAGGTCCAAACTAATGGCAAAGCGATTGAGAATGTCACTGCCTAAGTAAAAGGCGGCAGGGACGTCTCGCATGACCCAACAATTGTGGACTATGCTCTTGTTGCCAATGGAGATTTTGAGCATACACCTGCTTGGCAGGAGATGTTTGGATTAGGTGCTTCCAGGTCCATTTCCCATTTGTCTATCAGTTTGAAGGTGGGAACGGCTGGATCTTTTGGGAGTTGGCGAAACATGGCTTCGCTGATGAAGCTCTTACCGTTGTTCACACACACTCGAGCGAGAACAGAGTCCTTCCCATCATTTAACTGAACCGGGATGAACAACTGCTCTCCAATTTGCTGAATATCAGCCAGGCTCTGAGCTGATTTCACATCTTTCTGGACTATAGGAGTGGGAGTTTCAGATTGTGGATTGGTATAGAATTTCAAAGTGTTTCCTTCCAGCGTGGAATACCACTTTAGACTGGAAGGAAGGTTGATTTTCAGAAATAGAGAGGACCCCCCATCACCAGTCTGTTGTCCTAATGCTATGACTGTCACGTCTGGAATTTGGTGGTTCTGGAAGTGAAATTCTACTTGGTCAGATTTTTGTTCAACCATGTGGCAGGTGCCGTTTAAACTAATATGGTTGACACTCTGTTTTAGTTTTATTGGTCGGCTAGTCTGGGTCCAGAGGACCTTGTTTACGCAATCTATTAGGGGTGACAACCTTCTCAGGAGGTCATTCCCTAGTAAACAAGGGGTGCCCTCTGGGGTCACAACTATGACCGGGTGTTTCAACTTGTGTCGCCCGATCTTAATGTCCAAGTCTGCAGTCCCCTCAACGGGAATTTCCTTCCCGTCAAAGTTCTGCAGTTGTCCAGGAAGAGAGGTGAGAGGAATTTGGTAATTCTCTCCCCTTCCTGCATTCAGTTCATCAAAGGCCCTTCTGGACAGAAGGGTAGCTTGAGATCCAGTGTCCACCAGTGCCGAGATTGTACCCTGCCCCTGTACTTGTACCGGGGCATAATATCTTCCCTCCTTCTCCTCAAGGGGGCACAGATAATGTACATTTTTGGACAACTGGTGGGCTAATTTTCTGGTTTTGGACATCGCTAGCGAAGAGATTTGGGCAGAATTCTGTGGAGAGTCTTGGGAATCTGAAAGAAAAAGTTGGCAACTGGAGATCAGAGCCATTGTGGGTTCCCCTGGTTCCGGTTCTGGGCCGCCCCCCCCTTTTTGGAGGCAGTCCCCAGGATGGGTTTGAACCAGGGGATTTTCTTGCTGTTGGTTCTGGGATGAGATGGTGGGCGGCGGTAGCTCAGTCTCCACATCTCCCCAGTCTGGATTTGCATCCCTAGGGACCCATTTTTCTTTGGGAGGAGTTCCCCCCTCTCTGAAGGAGAAGATCCTTTCCCCAGGATCCTCTGAGGATCCCTCTCCCTCAAATTGGAAGATCTGTACCTCCTCCTCAAACTGCGTCTGTTTGGGTCTTTTGTTTCTCCTACCCCCCCTCTGCTCCTTAGGAGGCAGACTTTCAGGGGCAAGAGATTTTGTTTCCGGTTCCTGGGTTTCCAGGGGCTGTTTACAAGTGAGGAAGGAAGCTTCCTCCAAGGCTTTACACCCCCCTTCCCTTTGTGCCTCCTCCCTGGGAACCGGTGAGTTATCGGGGTGCTGCCCCCGTCATTGTTCTGGAGCACCAGGTCCAGAGTTGGGTGCGTTCTGCGCCGGCACGCCCATCTGAGGGTTCTGCTGAGCCCTCAGTATGTGACCCAGATCCCGCGCCATGTTTTGAACCTGGCGCTCTAACTGGGAAACCCGCTCAGGCTGATACGGGGCCCTGTTTTCTCCCCTGGGCTGATCCCGGGAAGGGTAGCTGTCCCTTCTTTGGTAGTACCCCTGGTTGGGAAGATTTGGGTACCCCTCCACCCTTGGCCTCCCCTCTCCCGGATTCAGTGGTCTGGGCTCGGGGAATTGGGGAAAGAAGGATGGATGATTTTGGGGTTGGAAGTCGGGTGGATATCTGGGGAAAAAGTTCTGCCCAGGGTTTGGTAAATTTCTGCCCTCCTGTGGGAAGTTTGGAGGGAAGTTCCCTGGGTTAGGTGCTTGGCTGGATCCCCCCCCTGGGCTGGAGGAGTCCACACATAACCCAGGATGGGTCGATTTCCCTTGTAGCGAGGACTTACATAGTCAGGAGAGCGAGGGACCCCATTTGTGGGGCTGCCTCCCTGGCTCCCTGTCTGTTACTGGCCCGAGGACCTTCTGGGCCTAGCATTATTAGGTGCAGGTAGGTTTTTAGGCCCCCCCATCTCCAAATCCAAAACGGGGGTGACCTTTACCTCTGCCACCTTGGCAGCAGCAGGGGTGCTGTTGGCTTTGGGGTTTTTCTGGGCGTTGCTTTTATTTTCTATGGGCTTCTGCACCTCATAGATCCGGGTAGCCTGTTCAATGACCCAGTCTAAAGATCTTTTCTCATGAAAATCCCTCACGAGCTGGGTCATGATATATTTGGGCAAGGCATGGAAAAACGTATTTATAAACTCTCTACTATCTGTGCGCACCCTTCTTGTGGTCTGTGCAAAAGCACGCTTTAACTCCTGCACAAATTCTTGTGGGGCCTGATCCTCCCCACATTGCAAATTGTAGGCTGCCTTGCGAGCCTCTTGAGGATTTCTGTGAACAGAAAAATGTTTCAGGATGGCCGCCTTATAGGTGGACCATCTTAAATGATTTTGGTCCTCCAGCCCCGCAAAGAAACTGGAGTATTCCGGGGAGAAGGTCCACTTTACATATTGAATGCAGCTTTGGCTGTCCTTCAAATGGAAAGTCTCCATCATTTGTTCAAACAACTCTAAGTGCTCCCAAACAGAATACTTAGCGTTCTTATGGTAAGGCGTGATGACGCTCCTGATCGCCTTAATCTGCTTTAAGGGGTCCTTAAGCAAGGCCCTTTTTGCCTTATTGGCCTTTTTGGTTCGGGTAACCCTTGTCCATTCTTCCTCGGACTCAGAGGCACTGCTCCCAGAGGTTCCCGTCTGTTCTTCCAGGTTTTCCCGGATTCTGCGAGCCTGGGAATGGCTGGCAGAATGTGGGGACCTGGTCTCCTGTGTCCTGCGCAGTTCAGAGGAGTCTTCAGATTCCTCCTTGCTGCCAGGATTTGATGGGTACCCCCTCCACTGACCTAACTGGGCAGAGGTTTTCAGGATGCCCTTAATGGGCCTACTCTCCTGGGGTTCCCCATTGAACTGTACTGTACTTGGGTGCCCATACCCGGATGCCCACCCCTCCATTCCTGAGTGGTACTGGCCTATGAGCCCCATACTCTTAGCTGGATAGTAATCTGCCATCCCTGTGGCCCTGTGCTCATGTGCGCCAGGGGACATGGGGGTGGTAGAGTCCAGGGACTGGGGAAGATGAAGGCCCCTGGTGTTAGGGCTCCTGCGGTTATGGTCAGGAGTCTCTCTTTCCCAGCGGACCTCATCTCTATCCGCCCCTGCTCCCTGTTGCAATGCAAGAGCCTGCATTTGTGCTTTCAGTTCCTCTGTTAAGGCCTTACTCGACTCTATCAGTCTCTCCTGCATCGCTACCTGTTGTTGGAGCCTATCATTGTGTTGACAGAGGGCCTCATTCTCTCTCTGTGCTTCCTGATTGGTCCTGGAGTACTGGGCCAGTCTTTGCTGCAGGAGGGTTACCTCCTGAGCTGTGTCCCTATTGGCCTGCTCCTTTCTTGCTAGAGCATCCTCCACCCTCCTGGTGTGCTCTAGCAAGTTCTGGTGTTCTTTTTGGAGGTCACCCAGTCCCTGGTGGGCCAGGTGATTTTCTTCCATTTTTCTTTTTAAATGGCAGACTTCCTGGCCTAAGGTATCCCTTTCCTGACTAAGAGCCTGCATCTGTGCCGCCAGGTTGTCCCTTTGCCTTTGGAAGGCACCAGCATTCTGGCGCTCCTGATCAAACTCTGCCTGGGTATCCAGGTCTTTCAGAATTAGTTTGTTGCTCTCTGCCTTCACTCTATCTAGGTGGCCTTGCAGGGTGACTACCTGCTCAGCACATACCCTGTTGAAGTCCAGTTGTTGCTCCAGCTTTTTCTGGCTCTGCAGTAAGGAGTCCAAACTGTCTTGGTGCTCCTTCTGCAGGGCCAGAAATCTGGTATCCTGGTCAGCCTTTTCCTGTTGCAGTATATCCATATCCTCCTTTATTTTAGTGATGTACCGTCTGCTGTCATTTTCTGACTCCTGGCTCCTCTGCAGCCTCTGCTCAGAAGAGTCCAGATCAGATTGGGCCTTCTGTAATGCCATCTGTTGCCTATTTGCCAGATTTTGGCTTTCAGCACATCTATCCTGCATGTCTCCCACGTATAGGTACAGGTATGCTGCTATCCTGGCAATCTTATTGTGTTCCTCTTTGGCTTTAGGAGCCATATATAGTTCACTCAGGGCCACATGTAAGGGACCCTGATCTCTATATATATCTGACCCTGTTTCAGTGACCTGTTGTGTGATGGCCTGCAACCACGCATCCTGGCCCTGTTCGGTCCATTCACCTCTCACAAATAGCTTATGCAAGAGGTGCTCTCTGGCTATTTTCATGTCTACTAAGGTCGTCATTCTAGAGATTGGTCTCTGTCCTGACTTACAGAAGTTTGTATTTTATTTTTGCAGAACAGAACTTTTCTTGGAGTGTCCCTTTTGAGAATGCTTCACAGCGTAATGCAGCGTGGTGATCCGACCGGATGTATGTATCCCGTCAGTTAGCACACTGTATTAAGCTGCACAAGTGGTATTCTAACCCAAACGTCCGGCTCGAGCCCCCAATTTGTAAGAGGATTCAATTCAGCACTACAGCTAAGTTAACGCCTAGTCTAGAATACTGAATGAAAACCCTTATTGATATATCTTTAGGTCCAGTTCATGCGTTCTGGATGACTACCCCTATATAACACCCCTCTCTTGGAATCCCCCTGACCCCACTGAGCCAAGAAGTAGTTCTGTTTTGCAAGTTTAAAAGGTTTATTTGATAATTTAAAATATATATATATCACACTTTATAATAAGTTAATAATTGAATAGCACACTTAATCTGATATGATAAAGATCAACAACGGAGAATCTGGCACTAGCACACTTCTTTATAATTACTAAGGAGTTGAGATGAAATGGATAAGGTAGCACACTGGTAAATAGGTACAGAAGTATAATGTGGTAGAAAATGCTTTATAGGGTTCAAGGAAATGCAAGGTTGAATGAATGAAATGCAGTATAGAAAATACTCAATATGATTTCAACAAAACAATGTAATCACTTTTCTCTGGCTATTCACTCCCCCCCTCTTTATGCAATGCAAGGGAATGGGAGGAAAGCACGCAGTTCTCAGAAATGCAATCAATGTAATCAGTTCAATCCCCCCCAAGCTTAGACAACAGAAGTTTAAAACACAGATAGGAGTTTTGAAAACACAGGCCCAAATGCTTTGATATGTGCTAGCAATGGATGAGAAATATGCTGGAAATGCTTTTTAATTCCCTTTCAGAGGTTCAGGGTGAGTGGTATCTAGTTAATATTAGTCCAGGCTCACACTAGCAATGATGCAGGGATAGTTAGCAGGTTAAACGAATTTCTGGCAAGGAAAAGCAAAACTGCTGTCTTTTTACACGTGAAGAAATTTGCAAATCGCGGCAAAATTCGCGGATGCGCCGAGCGCTATTACAGAGGAACCGCAAGGACTATCTCTATCGTTTTGGGGTCCTAGGAAAGCCTAGGATCTCAGCTTCCAAATGAAAGTTATTGCAAGTCTCTAGCCCAAACGGTTGCGGAGATATGACCGATTTACTAGAGGTCGTTTTTGGTTTTTGCAAATTTTAAACGCACACTTTTTCAGCTTTAAAAATGATGGCAGAATAACACAATTGCTAAGCTGCAGTTCTACTTAGGTTAAATAGATTGAATTAGATGAATTTAAACTAAGAGATTGGTTCTACACAGTTCTGCTGGGTACTCACACTATATTCTTGAATTAAATGGGCCTCATCACGGATCTGGTCAGGGTTTTGGACTGGGCTCTGGTCTCTCTCTGGGCACAGCACTGCTTTCTCTCTGCTCTGGATAGATTGAAGTCTCTAGTTTGGCTTTCTGGAGGTTGATGAATTTGAAGTTTGGATCTCTGGATGTTGTATGGTCCGGCAGAGTGCGTTGCAGCAAATGGAATTGAAGGTCCCTATCTGTCCTGTCTGTCTGCTTTTATGTGTTTAGAATGTGGGTGTGTTCTAGCATCACTGACCCTACCTCTCTCTCAGCTTCTAATTGGTCAAACTTCCATTTATCATTTGATTGGGGAATGAACTGTGAGTCAGAGTGATGTCATTTTACAGCCTGCAGAAAGTCCACTCCTCCTGTCAACTTACACACAAATCTAGATTTGAAACAAATACATATTTGCAGAGGTACATATTGTTTTAAAATCATATGCACCCATCATGCATTACAGGAGGTATCCCCTGTTCAAACTCTGCTCTTCCTGGGAGCTTGCATTCAGAAATGGCACATATTTCACTTTTTAACTGATTTTGCAATTTCTGACATTGACCCAACTTTACATACATGTGCGCAGGGAGTACGGACATTAACTGATGAAGTTTCAGATTTTTAACATGCATACATTTAGAGTAATATCCACTTTTCCGCTGACACCCCCCTGAACATACCACCGGTTCTAAAAACCTCTTAAACTGTGGGCAGAAAAATCACAAGAATTATGGTATCATTTATAAAATTTTCACATGTCCGCTCTATGGGTTATTCATCTTTTTAAAGTTATGTTCTGGCTCCAAAGGGGTGTGGTTTACCCTCAGCACAAGGTTGAATTTCTGTTTTTTTCCAGTTCTGCCAAGCCAGCTTGCTCTCACAGGCAGTGCCCCTCCCAGCTCCTGCCAAGAGGAAGCTACATTTTACGACTGCGGTAATAAAAACCTTTGCCTGAGTGAAGAGGGCTTTGTTCACTCTCCTGCAGAGCACAGGTAATTCAATTATCAGATAGATGGCATGTCCTTAGTGTGGGCAGCAAAAGGAAGGTTGGCCTGGGAACACAGTGGTGACTCAAGTTTCACTCCTGATGGGGGTAGTTGCCAGGCAGAATCAAGTTCCTTAAGCCAGACTTTCAGAGGCTGTCATGTTATTTGTTGCTTTTTAAATTAACTTGCAATTTTACACATGCAGCTAGAATGCTGATTCTAAGTGCAAAACTATGACATTTCAACAGTTACAAAGGCATGTGACACCAAACATAGGTCACTCATTTAATCTAAACATTTTCGATTTTAGTGTCTTTAAATCCAGTGCAACTTAAACTGCTGAAATCCACAGCGCAGCCAGTCTTGTTATAAGCATTTTTCTGGGCTCTTCATTTCCCAGATTTTGTAGGCACACAACACTCCATTCTACCAAATGTCTGCTGGTGTTCAGTGAATATTTTGCACATATTGCAATGTTTGAAATAGGCACTTTGGCTTGCCTTCAGAGAAACACAGGGTGGTTTTAAACTGCCGGCTTTTGGATAGTGGTGAGTACTGGTACTGCACCCATTTTTGGGATTTAAGAAAATGAATTCCCCACAATTCTAGGTTGCATTTGGCAATCAGCATTGCCAATCCCAATGGTTTCAGACTACTGTGCGGGTAGTCCAATGGTGGTTTTAGGCAGTGTCCTTCTGTGCCCATAACATCGGCAAAAATGGGTGGCAGCCTATTCTTCCTGCATTTCCCTGTGCATTTTCTGGGAAGCTCTGGCCATCATGATGTTTTCATGTCAGTACTGCACAGGTTTGAGGTAGGGCTCGGATGCATGGGTAAATACATCCCACAGGGCATTGGTTTCCTCTCTTGAGGCAGGAACCTCAGCCCTTAACTCTCCCGGTAATCGGGCCAACTGGTCAGTTTCAGAAGTTTCCATAATGCCCAGGCAGAGATTTGAAGAGACTTTGCATTCTGTTACGCTCACCTAGTCTCTGTGGAGGCGTTGGGGCACGGTTGTAGCCCTCCCGGGGGTGAGGTTGCTCGGGTCCTACTTCGCCCTCTGCGCTTATTTGGTGACTGGTGGTAATAGATGATGCTGCTCCGGACTGCTCCTGTGTGGAGAATAGGGAGCGTGAGTATGCCAACTTGTGCACCTGATCCCCTTCCAGACCCCTTATCCCAAACCGTGGTACCCGTGGGATGCGCTGTCCCTGGAAAGCTCACCTGTTGATTAGTTTTGGCAAGCACTCTGTCCTGCTGCTTCTGGCAGGGGCGCTTGCATGATCTGGACCGAGTTCCTTCACTGGTCCCTTGCATGTGGTAGTCCAGTCCTGCTGCGACTAAGCCACTATACTTCAGGTAAGTGTTCTTGTTTGCCTTTGTCTTTCCTCGTCTGTTTTTGTTTTATTGTAAAGTGTGTTGTCTTGTATTGCTGTCCGTTCCACTTATGATTTTTGCTCTTTTGCTTCTTCCCTTGCAGGTGATGTTGCCGGCCCGGCAGAAGCTGCGGAGCTCGAGGCAGCAGCCGGAGGGAATGAGTAACGAAGCTGCAGCGGTACAGTAGCTGGTAAGCTGTTAACTAGGGTGCGCGTGGGGTTCATATGCAGTGCAACCATGTCTTTCTTCTTCTTCACAGGGTAGGAGTTTGTGGATGCGGAGTGCGGTGCTGCGGCGTCGGGATCAAGATCACTGGATGTCAGGAGATGAGTCTGCAGATGAAGCGATGAAGCACCGGTTTCCTGGAGGTGAGTATGCAGGAAAACACCTGCTTTCAAAGGTAAGTAAACTGGTCCAAGTGGCGCTGAGCGTCACGTTGCAAACGAGTGCACAGTAACGCGAATCACCGGATGGAGCAGCTTATATAGCTGAGCTTCTGAAGCCACGCCCACCAGGTTCAGCCTGCCTGCAATACCCTGCCACACCCGATGAGTCAGCACATGAAGACCAGGCTTAGGGAGCCACACCCGATGAGTCAGCACATGAGAATGTTCTCTGGAATAAAAGCTTTCAGCTCCTGGAACGTTCTTGTAAAATAAAAGCACTCCTGCACTGAAATAGAGTAAAAGCACTCCTGCACTGAAATAAAGTGTTCCTGCTCATATCTCTATATGAGCCTGGCACCAAAGGCTCCACAGAACACAAAAACCACACCATCTAGTGATGGGTGCAATGGGTCACTTGACTCACTTCTGCCATAAATCACAGCAAGTAATATGAATGAAAATGAGTTTATAATTTTCAAACAAAAGGAAATCAGAAAATAAACAATATTCATCAAGAATGGAGCAATTCTGAAAAGTTTACTCCTTGAATACTATTTACAATTTGGAGCGCAACGGGGAGTGTCTGTGGTGCTTGTATGTTACATGATTTCTTACAAGGGACTCCCTGCCATAGCTGCAGTAGGGATTTGAACGGTGTAGCAAAATGCTCAGACCATCAAGGCACAATGTCATGCCTGCTGACAGTGTGCATGGAAGGTATGTGTAGCATGAAGACACCTATGGACATGTGTGGATTTTACCATGCCTCAGACACAAGCACTTGACTGGCATAGCTGAGTCACTAACATCACTGATTTACAGAACCAGATGCCACGTTGTGTTTGCATGCTGGAAATGTGTGTTAGTATCTGACGGTTGTGGGTGACCATTGTCACAAAGCCATGTTCAACAGATGTGCAGCACATGTGTAGTGTGAACTCTGCAGTACACTAAGCTTGACTCAGTAAACCATGACATGGTTCACCCATGGCAGTCATACAAATGCAGGCAGAAGTGCCACACAATCATACCAATTCATTCAATCTACATACACATATTCTGGATGCACACGCTTCTTTACTGACCGGACGTTTCCTCGTATTCTGGCAGGCCTCCTACGCCTTGGATCTGATCCACATGAATGAACTTGCTCATGGCCTCTTCATGTGGAGTGAGTTCCTCTTCCTGCAGTGACCCACCACCAGTCACCATAGCAGAAGCAATTTGGCACCCAGCTTCCCTTTGGTTCGGCGGCTGAGGTCATTTCACAGCTTCATTACCTCACAAGCGGTGCGCCTCTCATTCCCCAAGGAGTTGAGGTGATCCGTGACTCACAGCCAGTGGACCATATGCTGAGCAGGCGTATGGGTGTTCCCTGGCTCCGTGCACATGTCACGGTGGTGGTAGCACAAGTAGTCCACGAGGATCTTGAGTTCATCATCATTGAACTCCTCTTCCTTGCCGTGGTGGTCTCCTTTGCCGTGCTTTGGGTTTTGAGCCTTTTCCTGTTCTGCACGCTTCTGCCTCTTGGACCACTAGTGGCCTGGGCCATGGCATCACCCACTGTTGTTTGGTCATTCAGTGGCCCTGCAGGTCCCTGACCCAGGGTGCTGAGGTCAGGTGTTCTGCGTTGCCGTCCCTTCCCCTTGGACACACAGGCATCAGCTACCCCTGTGTGTCCGCGTCCCTGGGGGGGGACGACAACAGGTACTGCAGTTGCTCCCTGACCCTGGTTGTTGGGGATTGGAGCTGCTCCTGCAGGTGCCTGAACCTGGAAGCCGGGCAGAGCAGATGACCTGCACAGGTGCCTCAACCTGGGAGCTGGGTCCAGGTGTTTTGCGTTGCCATCCCTTCCCCTTGGACACTCGGGCATCAGCTGCCCCTGTGTGTCTGTATCCATCGGGGGGGGTGACAACAGGTACTTCAGTTGCTCCCTGGACATGGTTGTTGGGGACTGGAGCTGCACCTGCAGGTGCCACAATCTTGGAGCTGGGGAGAGGGGATGACCCTGCAGGTGCCTCAACCTGGGAGCTGGGTCCAGGTGCTTTGCATTGCTGTCCTTTCCCCTTGGACACACTGGCATCAACTGCCCCTTTGTCCGTGTCCCTGGGGGGGGCAACAACAGTCTCCCTGACCCTGGTTGTTGGGGACTGGAGCTGCCCCTGCAGGTGCCTCAACCTGGGAGCAGGAGAGAGCAGATGACCTTGCAGCTCCCTGACCCTGGGAGCTGGGGACAGCAGTATCACCTGCAGCTCCCTGACCATGTTGGGGGTGGTGCACAGCTTTCCCTGCACCTCCCCAACCCTGGACACCTCGGCCACCTCTGCCAACTTGCCCTCTTGTGGCCTTCCCAACCATGGTACTGATGGATTAGTACTATGGGAGGCACAAAAAGCAATTGTCCTTGGCAATTGCAGTGAGGGGGCAGGGTACGTGATGTAAAACGTACTAGTATGGTCCAGCACGGCTCAATATTTACCCTGCTGAAAAAATAAATGGTACGCGTAACGCACAGGCACCCCAAATATAAAAACAGCTTGTTCGTGACCCCTCGCTAGCTCACGTGAAAAGAAAAAGCATTACATGGTACGCAGTGGAAACCAACAACACAAAACATGCGTACACGAAGCCTATGAAAGCCATTGTGATGGTAACAATGGAGGTACGCGATACACAGGGGCAGCCAGAGAACAAATAATGTGTACACAACTCACTGTTAGCATCAGGAAAAGAAAAATACATGCGTGTGTGCACAGAGGCAAATCCCCCACCAAAATAAGACGCTTACACTGTCACAGTAGTGAACAAAATGTGTGGCACCACAAAAAGCTCTGAAGTCCACATGTCCATTCGCTCCAATTTGCACAAGCCGTGTGATGTTCTCCTACGCACTCCTTTATCCTGAATCTGAACGTCAATGCCCAATGACCACTGTGTGTCGCGTAACTTACGCGATTAGGCCCTTTCCTCTAATTTCATGCTGACGCAATGTTTCCGCACATGCGCAGTACCCGTCACTCTGTTTCCAGCTGCCCATGTGAATAAGACGGAAGACCCACACTCCTGCCGCTACCAGCCAATTTACATGCCTCCTACTGCCCTGAGCGGCCTGCTATGAGCCATCTGCTGCTGCCTGCTTCCCACGTGCCCTGCAATTTGAGTGCCTGCTGTACAGCCATTGCCAGTGTTCCTGTCATCGGACCTGTGACCACCTCTGCTGATCCAGAAGACTCCCAACGTGCCAGAACACCGATCAAAAGCCCAGCCCAGGACCACCTTGCCCACCCACTCCTGCCTCGGGGGTTGCCATGTCTGAACCAACATCTTCGGAGGCAAGTGGCAACTCCACGGCAGCGAGGCAGAGGGCTGTCAACCTCACTGCCAGAGAATTTGACATCCTGGAGAAGCATGTCCTGGGGCATTATGATGCCCTCTTCCACGGACCAACGCAAGTCAGCAAGGAAGGACGGAAGATGATCTGGGGCCAGATCATGTGTGCCATCAACGCGAAGGGGGTGGCACCCCTGGATTGCCACCACATGCACAAGCGCTGGGAGGACCTGAAATCCAGGACCCACAACAAGGCCCAGTTCTTCCTCAAGGCTGGTCTCAAACAAGGGGGGCGCCGGGGCTGGTTGAACACCATGGACATGCAGGTCCTGGAGAAGTTTTACCTGGCGCTGTATGCCCAGGTCATCGATTTGCAGCAATGTCTGGAGTCAACTGGTAAGTGTTCATGTGTTGCTAGCTGCCACAGTGCATGTGCATTTTGATGTGTGGTGGGAGTGTGCACCTTGGCCTTACGGCAAGTATGCCTCTTGTATGGATGTCTGTGTGCATGTCCCAGACAGTGCTGCATATCTGTTCTATGAAGCATGATTCCAACGGTGTTACTTTTGCAACGTGTTTTGTGATGCAGCATATTACGACGTGAACATGGTTGCTTACATGTGTCTGATACGTGCCGGTATGAGAGGTGTGACATATGGGTGTTGTCGTCAGACATCATGAACAGGCATGGTGTACATGTGTATGTATCTGAGATGTGACTGTTTGACTGGCCAACACTCCAGGATGGATGTAACTGGTGCATTTGAATGTGTTCACTACTCTTGCTGGCTGTTTGATGTTGAGGGCACTCTGATGTGATAGCTCAGTGCACTGCTCCAGGACTGTTAGGATGTGTGTGAATGACATCTGTATGGTCCATGACGCATGTGTGTGTAGCATGCACAATTTATAGGTGCTGACAGTGCCATGTCCAAGGATGTGATTGTCTGTTGTGAAGGACAGACATGTATGTGCATGTAGGTACATTGCATGTACCCGTGTGTTGTGGAGGGTGATGACGGTTGTGACCTTTGGCAGTGTGCTTTATGTGCATATGTTTTGAGTCAAACACACATAGGTTCAGCACCCTGACGTTTGTGTTCTGTGTCTCCTTATCCACAACGCCGTTGGACGAAGAGGGAGGAGAATGTGCTGAGGTTCAAGGAAGCAGGGATGCCTGCACCAGGCAGAGATGCAAGGCCCAGTCACACCCCCTGTTAATTTCATCATTGGGTAGCGAGGAGACTAGTGCCGCGTCAGAAACATCGGCCGCAGCTGCTGAGGGGAGGTTCAAGAGGGCGAAGGTGGACGTGGACTCCTTGGCAGCGGGTGGGACAGGTGAGCTCACACAGGGGCAATCCACTGTGGAAGATGCTGGGGAGGCATCCAGGTTGGTGGGGGAGGAGGAGGAGGCCTCATCTGCCCTGTCCATGGGGCCCGGCGGGGGTGATGAGCTGAGTGTGACTGGTGCAGTCCAGACTCAGGGGCAGGAGGCAGTGCAGGTTGCAGTGGAGGTGCCTGTGCCTAATACTGTCCATGGGCCTGTGCCTGCACCAGTATGCACCTGCCGGCCTGTCCGAGGTCGGACCCATCCGCAGGTGTCAGATGTTTCCACACAAACAGAAACACCAATGTCTATGGATCTTGTCATTTGAGACATGGTGGAACTGCTGCTAGCGTAGAGGTGTCATTCTTATGTGCAGGCTTTCAATCGTGGGCTTGTACATCATCTCAATGAGGTCTGGCGTCTCCCGAACGGTCTAGCTACATTCCTGGTCTCGAATTGGGTGCGTGGGCTGGCCGCTTATGTGACCCCCCTCCTCGTCTTCCTCCTCTGTGCGCCAGTCATCCTCCCTGGCGTCTTTCAGACCGGATACCACCAGGGCCCCCTGTGTACCTGTCCCACCCCCAGTGGCCCATCTGGTGGAGATTAGATCCCTGCCTGAGTCGGGAGTCGACGTTAGATCAACTGAGGTGGTCACCACGCAGATCCAGCCGATGACAGGAGCTTTGGCAATGGAGGGAGAGCAGGCATCCAGTAGCAGAGCACGTGCATGACGGCCCTGGGCAATGTCATCAGCCCGGAGGTTGTCCTTAAGAATCAGGCACCAGGCAATTTGGCAGCAGTAGGCTCGAAGTAGGAGGCTACAATAATCAGGGCATCCCATCTCAGGGAGGCACGTATCGGGCATCAGGCAGGATGCCAATGTGGACTTTCGTGGAAGGATGGCTTTCGTGTTGCAGCGGTACAGGCAGCAAATCGGGACAGAGAGGCAGCGGGCACAGGAGGCCAGACTCACCATGCCAGGGCAGAGATTTCACTGCGTCAGGCAGAGAGGCACTGAGGTCCACGAGGAGACTTGCAGGGAGTGGGAGGGGATGGAGAGGACAATGTCGGAGTCCCTGCAAGCCCTCGCGGAGGGGAATTGGATGCAGTGTACGATGATGTCCTAGCCGAAACATTGAGGGAGCATGGTGAGGAGAAGGAATAGCCTGCTGCCTTTGTAAATAGTACTTTAGATACAGGTTTCCGTTGTTTTTAGTTATTATTTTGAGCTTTAGGACTTTACTCCTTTTTTTTGTGCATAGTTTACTTGGATTTCGTACTTTTTTGGAAACCATGCAGTAATGTTTTTTTCTTTTTCATTTTGCTGCTATTGTAAATATTTTCTATGGACATGGACGTTTTTACAGAATTTTTATTTATTCATTTACATATTTTACAATTTAATTTCCAGGGTGTATATTCACAATACAGCTGTACATTTTAATTTATTTTCATTACTCACAGTCATTGTTTCTCTCCTTTTTTTATAGCAGTGTGCCCCTTTGTTTTTCTGTTTAGTGTCACTGGTACTGACCATTGTTGGCCATGTGTGTGCTTACTTGCATGAATGTGTCATGTTTGCTATCCATTTGCGTGCTGAATATACACATGTGGCTGACCAATGGATGAGTGTGAAGGGGGAGATTGGGTGTGCACGCTCAAGTGCCATTTGCTTTCACATGTGCAGCATCACTGTGTATTGGCCCTCAATGTGTTTGTGAGGGGGTGGGTGGGGTGACTGTGGGAGTGGTACATTTTCACGATATTTGCAAATGATTTGCTTGATGCTGTGTAACATACATGTTGGGCTTTGCCTTTCACCAGCATGTCTTTGTGCAGTGATCATTGGCTCTGGTGTTGAGCTGTATCTTGCATTGGCATGCAATATTGCCATTACTTTGTTTTTACACATCAGCTGACCAATGCAGCAGTGTTGGTGCGTGGTACACTGTCTGATTGCCATGCACTCAATCTGAACTGAAGTCATTTCTCTTTGCTTGTGCTTTATGTCCTCCTCTACTCTGCAGAACTCCTGTCTTAATCAGCACTGGTTACCTGGCTACTCTATGGCCTCTATGGCCTCAGACCAAGGGCCCCTCACCCACCACATGCACACCCGCAATACCTCCCTTGCATTCCCGCACTTGGACTGTTTTCATGTGTACCAAAAGCCCCCTAGCTGAACTTCACACCTGATGTGGGCACTTAGCCTTGCACTTGTTTTTGTTTGCAGGATACATTTGGCCATGGATTTTCAGGGTGGTGTCACAACATGGCAGTCAAGGTGCATATCACAACTTCGATGGAGTGATCAGGTGTCACTATGTCAGCGTCCAGCATGCAGGTGATGTCCGGTCTGGAGGGGGCTGCCTGAAGGGTGGCATCAAGGGTGAGGGGGCATGTGTAACGCTCACCTGATTCCCGTAGAGGCGCCGGTCTTGACTGGGCATATACCGTATCTTCAAAGGTGATGTGTAACACACGGCTGGCTCTTTGGGCTGGACCTCTGTGCACTGTATGTCTGACTTGAAGGGTAAGATGTCTACAGATAGAAAATATGGGATTAAGGAACTGGGTTTGAATGTCTCTCTCTTCTTCCCTTTCTCTTCTCCTGTAGAACCCCAAAGGTTAACGCTCTCACCTTAGGTAAGTGAACGCCGTGCTCTCCATCTGCCTCGGGGCAGGGTGCTGTAACCAGTTTCTTCACTGGATAAGGGGAGCAGGCCTCTTGACTTCAGAGGACTGCTGTCCGTCGTTTACTGCACGAACGGTATGTTTCGAGTAATTCTAATGTCTTTAAAGTCTTTAGTAATGATGTTTCTTGTTTTGCAGGGTTCCGGCGATGGCGGATGACGGGCTGAAGTGAGTTGAAGATGGAGCCCGTGTGATGAATAGAAGCGCCTGGAAGCACGTAAGTAAGCGTTTGTTGCCTGCTTCACGATGCGCTCTAACTGTCTTTTTATTTTGCAGGTACAAGTTCGGAGCGGCTGCAGGGTGCCGGAATACCCACTGGGTTAGATGTGGAAAGGAGTAATGGCACGTGAGTATTAAAGTTCCCCAATGTCTTTAAACGCACCTTGTTTTGTCTTTCAGATGCGGGATGCAGCGCCGAAGGCCTCCGGAGCGTGCGAAGAGTTGGTAAGCTTTTGTCTTTCAGATGACGGAATGCAGCGCAAGGCGTTGGTGACAGCCGATGGACCAGGTAAGTGAAGAGCTGTCACTGAAGCCCGTAATGCTAACCTGTTCTTTCTTGTCTTTATAGGTGTTGCTGAAGACTGGATTCAGGATGGTAAGCCTTTTTCCATAGGCTCAGGATCAGATGCAGAAGACACGATGAGCGTTCTGCTGCAGAGGATGCAGAATAACGCAAAGCAAGATTCATCCATCGGGTGTGGTTTAAATAGCCTCCTGTAGTGCTTAGGTGTCTCCTTCCACAGCCACGCCTAGGTAAGAAAAGAGTTCCTGCTTTCCAGAAGAGTTCCAGTGTTCTGAATCTAGGGAGTGGCTCCTGCCCCACCCAACAGGAAAAGTAGTTCCAAACAGAAGAGGATCAGAGGCTCAACTGGCAGGCAAGTAAGCAGCATGGTCTGCTCAGGTAAGTCCACCCAAGCATTATGAGCCCGGCGCTTCCAGCGCTGGGACTGGGCATATTTATGAGCCTGGTGCCACTGGCGCCAGGACTGGGTCCAAAAGGTCCCAATTGGGACTGGTTGGCACTCGGAACCTGGGTTATGGATCTGCTTCCAAGGGAGTTGGGAAAACCCTGACCTTTTGGAAGCAGAGATCATGACAGTACCCCCCCTCAAGGCCCCTCCCAAACCGGGCTTCTCCGGGGGTTTTGGCTTGTCAGGAAATGTTCGGTGAAATCTTTTGATTAGGCGAGGAGCGTGGAAATATTCAGCAGGTTCCCAGGATCTCTCTTGGGGGCCGTAGCCTTTCCAGTCAATTAGGTAAAATAGTTTAGATTTGGAGATCTTGGAGTCCAGAATGCTTTTGACTTCAAACTCGAGTTCTCCATCAACTAGGATAGGTTTTGGAGATTTAGTTAGTCGGGTTTGAGGTTGCACGGGTTTTAATAGAGAGACGTGGAAGACCGGATGTATCTTCATGTGCGGGGGCAAGTCCAACTTGACCGCTACTGGGTTTACTATGGTAGTGATGGAATAGGGACCAAGGTATCTTGGGTTGAATGTGCGTGGCCCTTTTAGAGGTAGATATTTGGTGGATAACCAGACTTGATCCCCTACTTGATATTGAGGGGCTTCCTTCCGATGTTGATCTGCTACTTTCTTGTATTGTTCTTTAGCCCTTTGATGGTGAGAAACAGCTTCCTTAAAGGCTTGGGTGATTGTAGAATGCAGGTAGACTACTGCTGGTGTTTCAAGATCTTGGAGGGGATCCAACTCCGAGGTTCGAGGGTGACTGCCGTACAAAAGAAAAAACGGGGTTTTCCCAGTTCCCGAATGGACAGAGTTATTGTAGGCATATTCGGCTATCCAAAGGATGTCTTTCCAAGTTTTTTCAGTTTGTTGCAGCATGCAGCGTAAATACTGTTCCAGAGTTTGATTGGTCCTCTCGGTTTGTCCGTCGGTCTGAGGGTGGTGACTGGTCGATAGTCTCACATCAATTTGAGCCGACCGACAGCAACTTCGCCAAAAATGAGAAATAAATTGACTACCTCGATCCGTAATTAGAACCGAAGGAAAACCATGCAGTCGGACGATGTTTTCGAGAAATTCTCGGGCCAGAGTTGCTGCTGTTGGCAAGCCTTTGAGCGGAATGAAATGCGCCATCTTGGAGAATAAGTCCACGATTACTAGAATCGTATTGTATCCGGAGCATGGAGGTAGATCGGTGATGAAGTCCATAGAAAGCGTATGCCAATGGCGAGGTGGGATGTCAATAGGGCGTAAGAGGCCTGCTGGTCTTTCCTTTTGACTCTTGTTTTGGGCGCATACTCCACAGGACATTATAAAGTCTCTGATATCTTTTTTCCAAGACGGCCACCAGAAGTAGCGCTTGATCTTTTCTGAGGTCTTGGCCATACCGGGATGTCCTTCCATTAAAGAATCGTGATAACAAGAGATTACTTTTTTCTGTAAATCTGTGCTGGGTAGGTATAATCGTTCTTGGAAATACAATAAGTTGTCCTTTACTGCAAAGTCCTTTCCCTGCAGATGCCAATTCTGTATGTCTGCTGGAGTTACAAGTTGCCTGGCTTTATCCTTAACTTCCTCTATGGATTCTGTGGCGATTACACCCAGAATTCTTTGTTCGGGAATGATTGGTACAGGTTTAGGGTTGATCAAGTGTTCTTCCACTCCCATCCGAGAAAGGGCATCAGCTTTACCGTTCTTTGTACCAGGTTGATAGGTAATTATGAAGTCAAACTCGGCAAAGAATAATGCCCAACGGAGTTGTCTAGAGGATTGGGCTTTTGCGGTTTTCAAATATTGCAGGTTTCGGTGATCCGTAATCACAGTAACGGTGTGTCGGGCCCCCAGCAGATAATGCCGCCAAGCCTTAAAGGCAGACTTGATAGCCAGAAGTTCCTTGTCAGTAATCGTGTAATTGATTTCAGGAGGCGAGAATTTGCGGGACCAAAATGCCACGGGAATCAACTGATTGGTTACTGGGTCCTTTTGTGATAGAACTGTCCCCATGGCAAGGCTTGAAGCATCAGTTTCCACGATGTAGGGGAGTTCGGGGCGAGGGTGTTTTAAGATTGGTGCAGAGATAAATTTAGTCTTCAAATCCTGGAAAGCTTGTTCCGCCTCGGTAGACCATTCAAAACGTTTGTTTTTCTTTAACAAGGCAGTGATGGGCTGGACTATTCGAGAGAATTCGGGGATAAACCTGCGGTAAAAGTTAGCGAAGCCTAACATGCTTTGCACACCTTTTACGGAGGATGGTGATGGCCATTTGAGAACTGCATCGACCTTCTTTTAATCCATACTCACTCCGCCAGGTGATAATATGAATCCCAAGAATTCAACTTCAGTCACGTTGAAAACACATTTTTCCAACTTAGCGAAAAGTTTGTGTTGACGCAATCTTTCGAGGACCATTTTTACGTGTTTCCGATGTTCAGATTCCGATGAAGAATAAACGAGGATGTCGTCAATGTAAACGACAACACACACATCTATGAGCTCTCTGAGGACATCGTTCATAAAATATTGAAAGGCGGCCGGGGCATTGCAAAGTCCGAAGGGCATGACCTGATATTCAAATAGCCCATACTTGGTGCGGAAGGCCGTCTTCCATTCATCGCCCTCTTTTACTCGTACCAAGTGGTAAGCTCCTCTAAGATCCAGCTTTGTATATATGCATGCTTTTCTGATTTGGTCCAGGAGTTCAGGGATCAAAGGTAACGGATATCTATTCTTAACGGTGATCTGATTCAGGGAGCGATAATCTATACAAGTTCTAAGGTCTCCTTCCTTTTTTGGAACGAAGAACAAAGCTGAAGAAGCAGGGGACTTGGAAGGACAAATAAACCCATTTGCCAGGTATTGATCCAGGTATTGTCGAAGGTGAAGGTTCTCAGGCTCGGTGAGGGCATAAATTCTACTACAAGGAGGAGTAGATCCAGGTATCAGGTCTATCTGGCAGTCATAAGACCTATGAGGAGGTAGAGAGTCAGCCTGATCCTTCCGGAAAACATCTTGGTATTCTAGGTATTCGGGAGGTAACTGGGGAGTCTCTGAAGAAATTGCTGCCAGTGCAACACAAGGTGGAGGGTGACAAGTAGAGACACATTCTGGAAACTGGACCGTTCTTGCTCGCCAATCGATCAGAGGATTGTGTTTCTCTAACCAAGGTATTCCTAGAATAATCTGAAACTGAGGGGCCTTGATCACATCGAACACGATCTTCTCATGGTGTCCATCTTGACTTACTAGCGTCACCTCTTGAGTGGTATGCGTTACTGGCCCGGAGGCTATCTCCATACCATCCACTGTAGTAATGACGTCCTTTACAGCCTTGGGACAAAGAGTTAGATTCATCCTCAAAACCAGTTCATGATCCACATAATTGCCGATGGCACCGCTGTCGACGTAAGCTTCAATTGCATGTAATCAATCTGGATTATCAGGGCTAATGAGGACCATATGTATCACGAAATGCGAGGTCACGGAACTGGTTTTCACGCTCGGCAAGAGGACCTCTATTCTTGTCTAGCGAGGTCGTTTCCCTGCTCAGAGTTTGCAACTTTGGTAACTGCAGCTCCTACTGCCTTCTTGGCAGGTTTCACCGGACAGTCTCGAAGAAAGTGCCCTGAGTTTCCGCAATAGAGGCATAATTGCAACTGTTTTCTCCTTTCCCGCTCCTTTTGTGTTAGAGGACCTTTCAGACCCCCTATTTGCATGGGTTCCCCGGAGTCTACTCCTTTGGAAGGAGTTGGCGGTTTGGAAAATACTCGAGCATCAAACTTGGAACGATCGGCCTTCCTGTTCTGCAGTCTGTGATCTATTTGAACGACTAAGTCTATATAGTCCGAACAATCTTGTGGGGGATTCACTACTTGGGCTAACACATCTTTGAGCTCTCCACGTAGACCTCTATAAAACAGCGTAATCCTTTTGTCCTCAGGCCATTGAGTTTCCACTATCAGTCTGTTGAAAGACGCAATATAAGCCAAAAGGTCTTGATTACCTTGTCGCAACGAAAGAAGCTCATTGTCCAAGGCCTGCCCCTGTGAATGTCTTGCGAACAGTTTTTCCATACTGAGCTGAAAAGCTTGAAAATCATGGAGGACCGGATCATCTTGATTTTCTAGAGGGATCGACCAGTCTGCCGCATTGCCACTAAGGTACGAAAGCACGAAAGCCACTTTAGCTTGATCAGTTGGAAAGGCTGCTGGCTGGCATAAGAAATGCAACCGGCACTGATTGATAAATACTGCAAACCTCTTTGGGTCACCAGAAAATCGTTCGGGCGGAGCCAGAGGTACATTCCCAGGTAGGTTGATCTGCACTGGATGCATAGAGGATGTAGAAGGTAGATTTCCCCCAGATGCGGGTAACGGGGTCTGTCCGGCTAGTGACTGTAGCAATTGTCTAGCGAGATCATCTGTTTGCTCCTTGGAAATAATCAGTTCCCTTCTTAGAGCGTTCGTTTCCTGACGGGCTGCATGCACTTCTGCCCTTAGTTACCCAAGTAACTGGGCTAGCTGGTCGGTATCCGAGGTTTCCATAGCGCCTGGACGGGAGTTTTGTGGTGGGCTTTGCGTTCTGTAACGCTCACCTGATTCCCGTAGAGGCGCCGGTCTTGACTGGGCGTATACCGTATCTTCAAAGGTGATGTGTAACACACGGCTGGCTCTTTGGGCTGGACCTCTGTGCACTGTATGTCTGACTTCAAGGGTAAGATGTCTGCAGATAGAAAATATGGGATTAAGGAACTGGGTTATTGAATGTCTCTCTCTTCTTCCCTTTCTCTTCTCCTGTAGAACCCCAAAGGTTAACGCTCTCACCTTAGGTAAGTGAACGCCGTGCTCTCCATCTGCCTCGGGGCAGGGTGCTGTAACCAGTTTCTTCACTGGATAAGGGGAGCAGGCCTCTTGACTTCAGAGGACTGCTGTCCGTCGTTTACTGCACGAACGGTAAGTTTCGAGTAATTCTAATGTCTTTAAAGTCTTTAGTAATGATGTTTCTTGTTTTGCAGGGTTCTGGCGATGGCGGATGACGGGCTGAAGTGAGTTGAAGATGGAGCCCGTGTGATGAATAGAAGCGTCTGGAAGCACGTAAGTAAGCGCTTGTTGCCTGCTTCACGATGCGCTCTAACTGTCTTTTTATTTTGCAGGTACAAGTTCGGAGCGGCTGCAGGGTGCCGGAATACCCACTGGGTTAGATGTGGAAAGGAGTAATGGCACGTGAGTATTAAAGTTCCCCAATGTCTTTAAACGCACCTTGTTTTGTCTTTCAGATGCGGGATGCAGCGCCGAAGGCCTCCGGAGCGTGCGAAGAGTTGGTAAGCTTTTGTCTTTCAGATGCCGGAATGCAGTGCGAGTCGTTGGTGACAGCCGATGGGCCAGGTAAGTGAAGAGCTGTCACTGAAGCCCGTAATGCTAACCTGTTCTTTCTTGTCTTTATAGGTGTTGCTGAAGACTGGATTCAGGATGGTAAGCCTTTTTCCTTAGGCCCAGGATCAGATGCAGAAGACACGATGAGCGTTCTGCTGCAGAGGATGCAGAATAACGCAAAGCAAGATTCATCCATCGGGTGTGGTTTAAATAGCCTCCTGTAGTGCTTAGGTGTCTCCTTCCACAGCCACGCCTAGGTAAGAAAAGAGTTCCTGCTTTCCAGAAGAGTTCCAGTGTTCTAAATCTAGGGAGTGGCTCCTGCCCCACCCAACAGGAAAAGTAGTTCCAAACAGAAGAGGATCAGAGGCTCAACTGGCAGGCAAGTAAGCAGCATGGTCTGCTGCAGGTAAGTCCACCCAAGCATTATGAGCCCGGCGCTTCCAGGGCTGGGACTGGGCATATTTATGAGCCTGGTGCCACTGGCGCCAGGACTGGGTCCAAAAGGTCCCAATTGGGACTGGTTGGCACTCGGAACCTGGGTTATGGATCTGCTTCCAAGGGAGTTGGGAAAACCCTGACCTTTTGGAAGCAGAGATCATGACAGCATGGGGGTGTTTGGTCTGGAGGGGGGTGCCTGCAGGGAGGCATCACGGGTGATGGAGGCAGGGGTGTCCCATGTGTAGGGGGCTGCCTGCAGGTGGGAGTGATGGGTGATGGGGCCTGGGGTGTCCCATGTGGTGGGGGCTGCCTGCAGGGTGGTGTCACGGGTGAGGTGGGCTAGGGGTGTCTGGTCTGGAGGGGGCTGCCTGAAGGGTGGCATCACGGGTGAGGGAGTCTGGGGGTGTCCGGTCTAAAGGGGGATGCCTGCAGGGTGGCATCATGGGTGAGGGGTGCTAGGGGTGTCCAGTCTGGAGAGGGCTGCCTGCAGGGTGGCATCATGGGTGAGTGGGCTGGGGGTGTTCTGTCTGGAGGGGGCTGCCTGCAGGGTGTTGTCACAGGTGATGGGGGCTGTAGTGTCCCATGTGGTGGGGGCTGCTTGCAGGGTGGCGTCATGGGTGAGGGGAGCTGGGGGTGTCCGGTCTATAGGGGGCTGCCGGCAAGGTGGCATCATGGGTGATGGGGGCTGGACTGTCCCATGTGAAGGGGGCTGCAGGCAGGCTCGGGTGATGGGTGATGGGGTGTCCCATGTGGTGGGGGCTGCCTGCAGGGTGGCGTCACGTGTGAGGGGGACTGGGGGTGTTCGGTCTGGAGGTGGCTGCCTGCAGTGTGGCGTCACACTGGGGGCTGGGGTGTCCCATGTAGAGGGGGCTGTCTGCAGACTAGGGTGAGGGGTGATGGGGGCAGGGGGTGTCCCATGTGGAGGGGGCTGCCTGCAGGCTGAGGTGACGGGTGATGGGGGCTGGGGTGTCCCAAGTGGTGGGGGCTGCCTGCAGGGTGGTGTCGCGGGTAAGGGGGGGTCTAGGGGTGTCTGGTCTGGACAGAGCTGCCTGCAGGGTTTTGTCACGGGTGATGGGGCAGGTGTGTCCCATGTGGAGGGGGCTGCCTGAAGGCTGGGTTGATGGGTGTGGGGGGCTGGGGATGTCCCATTTGGAAGGGGCTGCCTGCAGGCTGGGGTGACGGGTGATGGGGTCTGGGGTGTCCCATGTAGTGGGGGCTGCCTGCAGGGTGGCGTAATGGGTAAGGGCCGTTGGGGATGTCCCATGTGGAGGGGGCTGCCTGCAGGCTGGGGTGACAGGTGATGGGGGCTGGGGTGTCCCATGTGGTGGGGGCTGCCTGCAGGGTGGTGTCACGTGTGGGAGGGACTGGGGGTGTTCAGTCTGGAGGGGGCTGCCTGCAGTGTGGCGTCACAGGTGATGGGGGCTGGGGTGTCCCATGTGGAGGGGGCTGTCTGCAGACTAGGGTGAGGGGTGATGGGGGCAGGGGGTGTCCCATGTGGAGGGGGGGCTGGGGTGTCCCATGTGGTGGGGGCTGCCTGCAGGGTGGTGTCACAGGTAAGGGGGGGGGCTAGGGGTGTCTGGTCTGGACAAGGCTGCCTGCAGGGTTTTGTCACAGGTGATGGGGCGGGGGTGTCCCATGTGGCGAGGGCTGCCTGCAGGCTGGGTTGATGGGTGTGGGGGGCTGGGGAAGTCCCATGTGGAAGGAGCTGCCTGCAGGCTGGGGTGACGGGTGATGGGGTCTGGGGTGTCCCATGTGGTGGGGGCTGCCTGCAGGGTGGCGTCATGGGTAAGGGGGGTTGGGGATGTCCCATGTGGGCTGCCTGCAGGCTGGGGTGACAGGTGATGGGGGCTGGGGTGTCCCTTGTGGAGGGGCTACATGCAGGCTGTTGTCACAGGTGATGGGGACTGGGATATCCCATGTGGTGGGGGCTCCATGCAGGGTGGTGTCTTGGGTGATGGGGGCTGGGGTGTCCCATGTGGAGGGGACTGCCTGCAGGCTGCGGTGATGGGGGCTGGGGTGTGGGTGTCCTGTCAGCAGGGGTCTGCTTGCAGTGGATTGCTGAGGGGATCGCGGGCTGTTTTGGAGCGATTATGCTGGGGTGCGGCTGGGGTACATGCTGAGTTTTCACACGAATTGGCTGGGGTGTGGTCGCGGTACACACTGAGTTTTCACACGATTTGGATGGGGTGCGGCCGGGGTACACACTGAGTTTTCCCACGATTTGGATGGGGTGCAGCCGGGGTATGCAGAGTTTTCACGCGGTTACGATGGGTTCCGACCGGGGTACGTGCTGAGTTTTCATGCGATTATGCTGGGGTGCCACCAGGCACCCCAGCATAATTGCAAGGTGTTTTTGGTGCGATTACTCTGCAGTGCTGGCAGGGATCGTGCAGGGTTTTTACACGATTTCACTAGGGAGCTGTATTCTGGGCCATGGATGGCGCAGGGGATTGCGCCGTGTTAGGCATTTCGCTTGCTTTTTACTGCACGTGTGGGCGTGTTGGGGGCATTACTGGCGCAGCTTGATGTTCCTTGAACCACAGCTACTGATGCTTTGGGAAATCCATGAATATGCATGCCGCGCAATTGTTTTTCTGTGCACAGCTGGAACACACACCTTCTCGGTGCGCAGCGCTTGCGCCTTTTCCTGCGCATGATTCTATTAATCAGGGCCTAAATGTCTTCAGAACGTCTTAATACAGTCGTATAACTTTAAACAACAGACATGTACTCTTGCAATATAGTGTCTGTTTAAACTCATGAAAAATAGAAAAACATAAAAAGTATCTTCCATGTTAGCATTTATGTATAGTGATTCTTTTGAACAGATAATATGAGTATTAAAATAGTATGGTGAAGCAATACATAATTTTCAACATTATCAATAATATGCTTGAATATAACCCTAGCATCCTACTATTTTCCTATTCTCTTCTAGGAATCTAAAACCTATAGCCAATCAACAATGTACACAGCTACCTAAAATATGAAAAGGTACAACTTTAAAGATTAACTCATATAAACTCCCAGAAAACGTGAGCCAGTAGTCATGTGATGCCATTGCAGCCTCTGACATATTATTACATGGGGTGTTCCAAACTCTATGAAAAGCTCATGGCTACTAAAGGCAATCTAAATTAATGGATTAAAATGAAGGTTACAAGTAACAATCCACCTGTTGATTTCATTTCCTCTCTCTGATCCATCAATGAGTGTATGGGGTTACTCATCCTCGCTGTAAGTACAAAGCGGCCTCACGTTTTCAAGTGTGCAATGCCCACTGTTTTATAACACCTCAGATGTGTGTGCTCGAAATACCAGTGAAAGGGCCTCATCACGAGTTTGGCGGTAACCCTTAAATGCGGCAGTAGCACTATTACCGCGCATTTAAGGGTCCGCCAAATCACGGCTTAGGCTGATTTCCCCCAGCTGTTAGCTGTGGGAAAATCCACTGAAATTTCACGCTCTTACCGCCGGCGGGAAATCCGCTGGCAGTAAGGGCACGAAATTTCCCCATTGAGCCCAATGGGGAATGGGGAATTCCCGAATGGGTTCAATTGGCAATGGGCAGTACCCGTTCCGCCAAACCCGTGATCCGGCGCTATTAGCGCCGGGGGGTACGGCGGTGGGGCTATTAGCGCCGGCGCTAATAGTGCCGGCGTTACCGCCCAACTCGTGATGAGGCCCAAAGTCAAGAAGCTTGTCTGCCAAAAAGCATGGCCACTCTTAATGCCAAGACCATGAAACAATAGACATTAAGGGTTACACATCTATTTCAAGCTCTGAAACCATCTAGAAACACAAATAAAATGTGCAATTGAAAATATAACCCCAATTTAGATCTATGGTGCAGGTGTATATTGCCCAGGGAATTCTATCCGAAAACAGGTTAGTCCAATCTCTCCCAATCCAATCCTGTCAGCTATGTTCTTCCAAATAGACATAGGTCTTGCTTCACTAGGATTTCGGGAACTTCTGTGTCACCCCATGGAATTTTACTGTCTTATATAGATCTGAAATAAGCTTTATTGAAACTACTTGACAACTAGCAACTAATCATGGCACTGTCCTATTGCCGTATGCAATTGTGGCATGAGTCATAGTGTCATAGTGTGATGAGCCCTGCTTCATAGTATTTTGTGTCATTGTATCACAGCCTTTTATGTATTGTAGTTCATACAATACGAGGCAGCTTGATACAGAATTATACTGCATCCCATTTTTACAATGGACAGTCATTTTTAATGAAGACGATGCATGCTATTAGTTTTTACGTTATTCCAAGGACGTGTTCCATTTGTAAGTATGAACATTGTTTTCTTGACATACAGTGGATAAACACGTTGTTCAGTGTTTAAACTTAGAGATTACGTTCTTTCTAAAATATAAACATTGTTTCCATTACTTTTGCGACTTCGCTCCACTTAATGGAATGTTGAACTTCCACCACTGCAACCTTGGAGCACATTTTTAGCTGTAAAAAGAACCCTTTAATTTGGATAGTGTCTAACTTCTTACTTTTTAAGAATAAAACACTACTTTAAAAGAAAGAGTGGCTTTTAATTCTTTCTGGTCAACAGTACATGTCTTCAAAGCTCTGACATTCTGACCTAGTGAACACAAAGCAAATACATGACTTCAGGGGAGAAGGGGGATGTGTTCTGTTCTGCAATGTGCGGTGCTGCTCCGAGACCACATCCGTTTCATGGTCAGACGCAGTGCAAGGGGTGTTTGCCTAGTAGAATTGAGACTCCACATTTGTATTGCAAGATAGTCGCTGAGAATCAAGTGAGTACTAATCCACTGTATTGTACAATTCCCTCGCTCGATCCTTATTGTCGGCGGGTACTATAAAACTCAGAGCTCTGCTGATATACCAGTTCCAATGCACTAGCATTTACCACACACAGCTGCACTCACTCTTGGGGAGCATGGCCCAGAGATAGTGCATAGAATGGAATACAAGTTGTAGGCCCCTATCTGTGGAGCGGATGTTAAGAGTTGGCAAGGGTGACCAGGAGACTGCAGGAGAAGGGGAGTGGAGGCTGAGAGGTAGAGGTGGTTGTGGCAGAGCATTGACAGGAAGTGTAAGGAATTTAGAGAGAGGCTTGGGAAAGAGATGGAGAAGAAGGTGGATAGTAGTTTCAGGAGTAGGTCGCAAGAGGTTCTAAGAAAGGAGGTGGACAGAAAAGCAGAGATGATATTTTAAAGGAGTTTCAGAAGGAAAATGGAAGGAGGTGATAGGAAATAGGTGGAACAAACAACAGTGAGGAGGGTAGAAGAGGTATCCAGAGGGAGGTGGACAGGAGTACTTAGGAGAGAGGTGGAGTTCATATCAAGGAGAAGGCTGGGAGAGACTTCAGAGGAGACGTTGGAGGGGGAATCAAGGAGGTAAAGGAGTAAAAACAGAAACGTGTTGAGGAGAAGAGGAGCAGGAGAGGTCCTCTTCCAAACAATACTGCTACAAATCATCAAGGAGAAAGACTAGTTTGGGGTTTAGGGAAATAGAGCCAGTACCCTGAGACAGGGAGGCTTCGAGCAAGATAAACTAGAGGCTAGGTTATCACTTTCGTGGTGGATGTCCAGGGGTTTTGCCAGCATTGATCAAGCCCCAGCTTCTACCTTTAGTGAGGACAAGCATTGCTGTTGAGATTCCACTCGCTGCACTGAGGCTCAGGAGAAGAGGACCAGACCCTCCATAACCTGCAAGCACGAAAGAAGTGGCGCGGGCACTGAAAACCCTAGGACTGTGGAACACGGTAAATGAATTATCTTCCGTGGTACGCAAACCCAGACTGAGACTTGCAAATCTGTTCAGCTTCAGGAAAACACATCCTGCCATTGTTGTTGAACTTTTTACATTGCCTTTGTTTATCTGTTTTTCTTACCCGAAATAAACCCTGGTTTAATTATACCTCTCTGTGTCTGCCTGGGGTGGATCCTACTTGACTTTATGATGACACCCACCTGGTGGACGGAACAATGGTCACATATTTGCAGCCAAATCATCATCAGAACTGTATGACATGTTTAAACTGTCTGCCCTTATTGAAAATGAAAGCTTTATTTAGTGCCTAGAAACACCATGGCGCATGGACACAGATGTTTCAATGTGTTGTTAAAAATGGAATTAGTAGAAGTTCTTTTCTAAACATCCTCTACATAAATCAAGGTCATGGCAAGTTATGTTGCATGTTAGAATTCGGACAGCTGTGTTCTGCTGATCCATCCTCACAGCCAGCTGGTGCAGAGTGGATGGACTAAGATGAGGTAAAATCAAGAGGGATTGAAGAACATGTGTCGCAGAGTTGAGTATTTTCCCATGGTGTAAAGGGAGTAGAGGGTAAGGCATATGAGAGGGAGGCTGGGTCAGTAATCCAGTCTGCTGAGGATAAGAGTGGAGATGAGTGTCCTATTAGAGTGAACGTTTAGGTAGGGTGGATTTTACATGTGTTCAACATGTTCAGCTTGTCTGCTGTGTCCATGGTGCTCATAAAATGCTGTCAAAGAGGACCCCCAGATTGTGAGCTGTGAGGATGGACTGAGGCATTTGGGTTGAAAAGAGAGAGCAAGAGGATGGAGGGGTTTGACGTTAGGAGGAGGAAGAAAGATAAGATCAGATTTAGTAGAAGAGTACATCAGTAGGTAGTAGCCAGTGACAGTGGGTGGACAGTCAGAGATGCAAAACTCAGAATTTAGAACCATCAGTCCAAAGGTGGTAAGCGTAACCAAAATAGAGGATTAGCTTGTCACGATCGGTAGCGTAGTGGGCAAAAGACTCGAGGGACCCCCCTATTGGGAGCGGGTTGTCAGAGGAGGTGCCAACATTCCATGAAATTCAATAGGCTTGGTTATCAAGGTAAGCAGTGATCTGTTTGATGCCCATCTCCTTTACCCCAAAGAGAGCAGAAGTGCCTGAAGGAGGGACAGCTGGTTAATAGGATCAATGACAACATCTGTGGCATAGAAATAGTCCGGACCTCTTTTGCCAAATACCCAACCAACCCTTCTGGCACCTCACTGCATGGCACATGGCACAGTACCCACATCCCATGCCCCAGGTGCGGGTGTATATAGTACATCTTGAACCTGTCATGATTTCCTGGGTACACCACTGCCCTCGCTCATAGTTTCCACTGCAATTGCATTCACTCCCAGCAGCCCCCTCATGCTTGACATCTGCATGGATATATTACCATAATCCTCCCTGCTTCAAACATGGGCTTCTGTCAACAGCTAGTTACTGCCACTAGCAGAACGAGCTTCCTTGGGTGGTAACATGAAAACCGACTGCCACATCGGTGTAGGGACTGAGCAGAACAAGCCGTAGCTTTTACAAGAGGTTGTCTTTCATAGATGTATGGAGTGATTGATTCCTGGCATCCACAGAAATACCCGTATGTGCCTAAGAGAACCAGAGGCACTCACAGGGGCACCTCAGTGGGGGGGCGAGTGGGATTCGTCTAAGAGAATTCTGCTAAGTCCCACATGGTTAAAATAAAGAAGTTGTGCGATTTTTCACTGACAATCTGAAAAATATTCCAACCCCCAATAAAAAAAATGCATGTTTCCAATTAACAATATTAAATTAAAATAAGTGCATACTCATTGACATATCTCATTCAAGTATTTATTTTAAAACCTTTAAAATTGTCTTAGTTTGACCTTTTTTATCATTAAATTGAATATCGTGGCTGATAAATTAGCGAGGAATACTGTCAGTTACTACTAGACAACAACCCCTGCGGCTTCCTTGCAGGATGCCTATAGAAAGTCCAGCGAGTTTGACATTGAGGGTCGGATTCACAGAAGCGCTTTCCCATGGCGCAGCTCCCGTTGGAAAACGCTCTGTGAATCAGGCCCTTAGTTTCTGAGAGGGTATTCACATGACATGCATTGAGCGGTGTGTGTCCACACCTCTCACCGTGTGCAGCAGAAACGCACACGGGGACTTATTTTGGTGAATAGCCCAGTCGTGAATCAATCATTCAAACGTCTCAACATGTATGCTTAACCCACATGCCTCTCCAGGGCTGTACCACGCCGTAATGTGGTTGCTTCAAATTCTGCAGAGCTATGGCAACATAATAATAACAGGCTGCGTGTAATTATAGCGTTGCACGATGGCATCTGCGAGCTTGCACTCCTGCATACGATTTTTCAAAACATCCTTCATTTTTGGTGGTGCTTCTTTTAACTTATTAGCATTGTGCAAACGTTTTATTTTCATCCACGTTAGCCCCCTTCCACCTGGTTGTGTAACATTAATCAACAAATCCAAACTCATTAAAGGCCCATGTAAATCTCAGTTTGCAGGGACATGTATTTTCGTGACAATGAAATTCCAGAAAATTGAACGCACCCTCCAGAGGCTGGGCACCACCCAGGATTTGAAGGATTTGCCTGGATAACAGTGATTAATTTATATAATTATCTTTGTAGGCTGCACCTAAATTACAGGGCGTAGGCCTAAACAAAACAACACAGATGCATTTTGGGAAATTGCTCATCGAATGGTAGAGGACACAGTGGTGCACCATAACATTTCCGATGGAATCCTATTTTGGTCAGAAGCAGAGCAGCAGAAGTGGGATTCAAAAGCGTCTATGATCTATGCCCAGACGACTAGCACAACTCCAACTCCGCTCAGAGATGCTTCACTCATAATGGTCACAATGGTTAAACAGGCCAATGCAGATAGGATACGTCCCTTGCCTCTACTTTGGTGACATGGTCGAGGTCAAGGCTATATACAGAGATGCTGATCAGCACCGGAAGCTGCCAAACAACAATAGTAGGGTAAGTACAACAATGCAGTCTTTACTCAGAAAACAAACAGTGACTAAAACACACAAAAATCCCTGCAAGGGAAACCAAATAGAAAATACAGGCGTGCTATACATGGTAATATGCAGGCTGAATATTATGGCAATTGCACTGCCGGATGGAAGAAGTAGGCAAAATTATTAAGAAATGGGCAAGCACACAATTATTACTTAAAGGTCTTTTGGTGGGAAGGGAAATAGGATCAGATCAGTCTTCTGGGCCCAAGGTAAGACAAAGGGGCCAGGGTGCTCCAATAACTGTGAAAGGAGATTTAGCCCACACGTTCTCTAGCTACAGCTGTGTTGAACTGTTCTTCTAGGCACTTCCTGTGGGGTTGGCTGGGCTCTTCCCATGGACTGTGATTCAATGTTGATGAACTGGCTTGATGGTATTCAAATGTCACGCGGCATAGCTACAAACAGACACCAGGGCCATCTTAACAGTTTTGGGGGCCCGGGGCACAGACAGCCTTGGGGGCCCCCTCCACCCCCCGAAACCGATGTTGCCCCCCAAAACCCATGTCCTTCTCCCACCCCCCTCCAAACCCATGTCGCCCCCGCGACACGACACCCATGCCCCCTCCATATCTCGAGTCTAATTCAACAGATACTCATCTAAGCTTTAAATGGATTATCTAGTTGTTAATAAAATATAAACATTATACATCTGTGATCTGTTTCCCCAATAGGATGCTATATTAAGGACATTTCACTTTGTTTTTCTTTCGAATAATATATTTTGTAAGAAAATAAAGGAAAAGGATTTTAAGCAAGCATTTATTAAACAAAATGAAAACCTAACAGTTCAACATGAACTTTTTTGCCTGTATGAATGTGTCCAAAGCACTTGGAAAAACATGAAATAAATAAGGCAGTACAGAAATGACAAAAGCATGACAAAAGCATGTAACAAAACATCAAAATTCACTTGGCATTTCAGTTCATGCCCGCACAGCAAACAAATTCAAGTAATCCTAGAAAGAATGAGATGACAGTGAGGATATGCTTTCTACACCACCCACATTAAACTATGTGTTTCCTTCTAGATTTGCGTATTGCAAAATCCTTAATTATGTCTGAAAATTCTATCTCTTGAACCATTTCAGATTCAATGCTTAACAGAGCCAAAGAATTCAGCCTGGATTGAAGCATACGATTTCGTAGCTCACTTTTTATCAACTTCAATTTTGAAAATGAACGCTCCCCACTGCAATTTGTCACCATCATAGAGAGGAATATTCTTAATGCAATTTCTAGATTTGGAAATGCAGTGCCAAGCTTATCATTGTTTATTATCTTGTAAATACACGAAAGTGACATGGTTTCTTTCTTTTCAAATGTATAATGCTTAAATTGTTGGCATTCAGAAATTAGGTTGGATTTCTCAAGATCTTGGTGGTAGTAAGAGGCCAGCTTTATACAATGTTCACTCATTTCTTTTCAATCCATGTCTCTCAGGTTCACGAGGAATCCAAATCTATTGCTGATATCTTTGTATGCGTCACCTCGTCTTGTTAACCCATTAATTATTGAGTCCATGATTGGCAAGTATGTTTCTATGTGAAACTTCTGCCGTCCTTGAAGGACCGTGTCACTAGCAGCTCCTTCAAAGCCAGTTAGACGAGAGCTTTGCTGTTTCACACGTTTACCTTGGTCACTGTAATCTGCCTCTGGCGCTTTTGCCTTTGCCTTGACTTCATATTCATTAAATTTGTCTCTTATTTCTTGTACATACAACTTCAATGACTGGATGATATTAACTGCAACAGAGAGGTTGATATCTTCTTTCTGAACAGTTTTGCTTGTTTCATTGAAACGTAACAGAATGTCATTCCAAACAATGGTTAGAAAAATGGTTTCCAGCTTCTCTATTTTTTTAAGAAGACTTAGTGCATCGTGTGCGGTGTCTTTTGTTTGTGTGTTATCACTACTCAGTGAATCAAGAGCAGCTTGAATTCTTTCATAGCCATCACACAGAGCATTAACTGCATCTGCATGAGCTGACCATCTAGTGTCAGACAAGCGCTTCACAATCTTGTGAGCTGGACCTACAGAAGACACCAACACATTCCAGCGATGAGTAGAAGCAGAGAAAAATGTGTACAAATGTTGAACAAAGTCAAAATAAGATACTACCTGCATGTTGCACTCAGCAGCCTTGACACCAACTAGATTCAAGGAATGTCCTGCACAGGGAACATAAACAGCAAATTTGTTGATCTCTTTTATCCTTGCCTGCAAGCCTGAGTACTGTCCTGCCATATTGGATGCATTATCGTATGATTGGCCACGGCAATCTGATATGGGGATCCCTGCCCCTTTCAAGAACTGGACGACAACATCTGCAAGGTACTCTGCTCCATGGCCATGAATTGGAAGAAACTCCAGAAATCTCTCCTTTGGAGCATCATCCTTTACATATTGCACCGTAAAAGTCAACTGGTCAATGTGACACACATCTGGAGTGGAGTCGACGCTAAGTGAATAATACTTTGTTTCTCTCAGTTCTGAAATAATAGCAGAGAAAACCTTTTTGCTCATCACTGTGATGAATTCTTCACAAATATTTGCTGACAGATAGGATGGATTTCCCTTACCAGCATTTCCATATTTTTTGATGTGTTCGTCCAGGAAGGGATCAAATTGGCTGATCAGCTCCAAAATCCCTAAATAATTTCCATTGTGCTGTGATCCTATAATCTGATTTTCTCCTCGGAATGCTAGACCCCGCGATGACATGAACTTTACAACTGCTACAACTCTTTTAAGCACATCCTGCCAGTAGGTTTGTCCATGTTTTAACTGTTCAGCTAATGCTGAGTCAATGCAGACAGTTTCCTTTTGACGTTTCCAAAGTATTACATTGCACCTTTCATGTTCAGGAGCATGTTCATGTTCATGAATGCGGGAAGATGCATGCTTCCAGTCATTATAACCAGTTGTACTGAATGCGGAATCAGTACTAGAAAACAAACGGCAGACAAAGCAGTAAACTGAACCTTGTGATGGGGAGTATAGCAACCATTCGCGGTTTATAAGTTCGCCATTCCGCATTTTTCGCTTAAATAATGCTTGTGTTAAGCATCTTTTTATTCTTTTGTCACCAAGTACATAAACACGGGTTGACTTGGAAAAATTGCTGTTGAGGTTTTGACAGGCTGCCGAACCTTTTTTAATCCAATAGTACCGCAATTCGTTTGTGATAGGATCCCATAGTGCGGGATCTGTGGAAGAACATGTGACGCTCACTGATGCAGTTTCCAATATTTCTGCAGGCTGGTTGTCATCTTCTTCTCCTCCTGGTGCAGGGGAATGCTGCTCAGCCACTATTTGTAGATGACCACTACTGCTCACTGATGCAGTTTCCAATATTTCTGCAGGCTGGTTGTCGTCATCTCCTCCTGGTGCAGGGGAATGTTGCTTAGCCACTATTTGTAGATGTCCACTGCTAGGTGAAGTGGGAGCAGCAAATAACCCCTCAGTGGACTCTTCTATGGACTCAGCATGAGCCTCAGTGTGCGCACGTTCGCTTTGTGGTTGCTCCTCAATAGAAGTATCACTACTAGATGGTTTTGGCTGTACAGAGAAAAAGGAAGACAGTTTTTGTTGATTACCATGCTTCTCTTTTCTTTCTACTTTTTTCCTTTTGGCAGCTCCACTTTCATATGAACGCCTCATTGTGAGATCATGTATTGATTGGCTTTTTTTTCTTTGCTAAAACTTAACTTAGCAGGAGCAGAGCCTTTCATTCAGAGCATTTCATTCAGATAGACTTGAAAACCGCTGGCTTGTGGCATCCTCTTTTTGTGGATTGTGAACCTGAAAAGGCAGAGTACAAGGAAATAATTTTAGTACTGTACCTTTGAAGTTTAAAACATGACATGAATTAGAATATGGCAATACTGGCGTACATTGGCACAGCCAGCATTACAACACCTTGAAGTGGTGGTATATGCATTTTACTGAGGGTCCACTCCACAGGCAGTGTAGACAGTGCATCAGAGCACAGGGAGGGGAGCCCTGCCTCTGTGCACTGCTAGGTGGTCAAAGGTGTGAGGGCAGAACCTGCGGACATCTGTTATCAAAGCAGGTACCAGCCCTGTGCATTGGCTGACATGCTGCTGGCTGACACAGGCTGCCAGGAACTACTGCCAGCGAGCCCCAGCCGGAATTGCAACCAGAGCCAAACCTCATTTGCTTTCGAGGCCAAACGCTTGGAGTTTATCTCCAGCCGAAATGTGTCCATAATGCTAAGTTCCACCCTCTAATTCAACACACAGACACACCAGCACCCGTTTGCCCATGCCCACTACTGCAGGGGAGGACTGGTGCACTGCCAAGCTGTCATGAGTGTATATATATTTATGCATACACTTTCATACTTGACAGAATAGGTGCAACCTCACATGTCCAGGTGCTGCCGGAATATGCCAAGTGTGGCATCAGATGGGGGAGTCGAGAGCTGAATCTAATGTCATGTAAAGCCCCATTTGCCAGGTACAGGAAAAGGTTCACATGTCCAAGGACTCTATCATATGTTCAGTGAAGCCTCACATGCCCTGCACTGATCTACTATGCCACATACAACGGCATATAGAAGGTATAGCTATGACCCTATAAGTCCAGATGCCCACTGCATCGTCAAATACTGAAATGCTACCATCACAGACGAAAGGAGGATAGCTCAGGGTCACCACGCTCGCCTTGGAAACAAGACGACACGAAGCAACACAGGTTCGATCCCCAGGGTCGGCACTTAGAAATCTCTGGGTACTAAGCGCGTTATAAATACGCACTAAGACATATTCAGGGAACAGCGCCTCGATGCCCCCGGGCTTTTTAAAAATGCAAATAAATAAGTGCAACATCGTATGCAATGCATTGCCGAAGCAGAGTCTAGCCCATGTTAGGAGACCCTTTCTGCCCCAGCCCTTCTAGGTTTTCAGAGGTTAATGAACAGCTGCCAAATCATAATTGCATTTTTAAGTTGCATTGTGATATCGATTATGTAGGTCACTCAATAAGTTACAGTACTGGTCACCAGTCTGCCAAAGCAATTCTGCAGCGTTCAGAGTGAAGTCCGAATTCCCAGGCAACCCAATTGCCACTATACAATTCATAGCATTAGATGGACATGCGAGGCTGAAATATACACATGGTGAATATATACCGGACAAGTAGCAACAGCAGCAGTAATACTAATAATAATGTATTGTTTATATCACAGCGTTACAATTACAATCAACACAACATATCCAAAATAGAGAAAATATTAAAAACACATAAAGGTATGTATAAAAACTGTGCAGATAGCTGAAAGGGACAACATAGATGTGATCTCACAAGACACACGCCACTGTAGTGGCACATACATTGGGCCGAAGAAAAAACATTGGGCTGTGGTTTTGCTGCTCAGGTGGTCACAGCTGTCTTCACTCAAATGCAATGTAATAGTTGCTAAGAGGATTGCAGCGTGGAATGACACCCAGGGCCAAAATAAGCCAGTTCCCTGAAGCTGCTTCTGGGTGATGTAGCTACTCGCCTTCCGCGACTGATCCCTGCAGTGGGGCCAAAAAGCCTCTTTCCAATGAGTCCTTCTCTCTGGGCGACCCTACAAGTGGCCCACATCCAGACACTAACTCCAGACACTAATATGCCTCATCCAAGCGAGTGACTGAGCACCCTGAACAGTTCGAGCTCCTCAAACTGAATCACTAGGCTCAAGTCACTGTCTAATCCAATCCAAAAGGGTTCCAGAAGGTCCTCCTCGGACCCCAGTGGGATCCCCAGCTCCGTCTTCAAGAAGGAACTGGGGTGCCTGAACCTAAGCTCAGAAGGCATCTCAAGAAGACTTCCACATCACAAACTTGCTTGAGTCAAGGAGCGAACCCCCGTAACTCCACCCCATATAGTGCCGCAGTGATGACCTCTAGGGGAGCTTTAATAGAGATGGATAAGTTATGGGCATTCAGTCTTAATGTCCCTGGATGACCGGTTGAGTTTGCCCTGTTGGCATTCGATCTTTTGTTGTGCCGGCTGCCCCCATGTGGGAGATGAGCCCTAGACTCGAGAGATGTCCACCCAATGAGAAATTAACTAGCATTTATTCATTCATTTTTTATAGCGCTTTTCACCATAGTTAAGGTCCCAACGTGCTATTGGAGGGACCATTACATGTTAGAAACCCTTTATTCACTAGCATCGGCACTGCGGGTCTGAGAGATTCGGAGCTGAGCATTCCTAGTGCATCCCATCCCAACACTCTTTTATAGGTTTTAGATCGTATTGTGGAAAATACACGGCCTGCCAGAACATTCCACGGCGTCAGTGAGCGCGGGGGGCTCAACGTTCCAGATTGAATGCGTGCATTTGAGCTTCCTTCCGCGTGAAGGTCGCGGGCTTCGTTAGCGGATAGATAAATAATAATAATAATTTAGCATTTATACAGAGCTACGAACCCTCGGGTATCTGAGCGCTGCTTATTATTACCCATGGTGTGTGGTATTTATTGACCTCAGAAGGATGAAAGGCTGAGTTTGGCCCCGCCGGGATTCTAACCTGCGTTAGCAGGCTCTGCACCGATGTCAAAGCGAGCGCTCTACTCGCTGTGCCACTTGACCGGCTTGATAATCTCACAGCTGCAGAGGGGAGCGCCTGCTTAATGTATCATATCTCTGTGCTTTGAAGCAGACGAGGTCAGTAAAGAAGCGCTCCCTAAACATTCTCACTGGAAGAAAGCAGCCTGACTCCTCATGCTGTGACAGTGTGTGAAGGGTGCAGTAGCCGCACACTCTGTTACTTTTCTTCAGCTTCCAGTTTCTCTCGCTGCAGAGCTTCAGCCGAAATGGTTTCAGGCGACTCCGCTCATATGGCGGGTGCGTGCGTATTACAGAACCCTCAAGCTCTGCTTTTACTCGACACGAGGCTGCATTTGCAAAATGATGGTAGCAACTGCACATATCAGCGTGTACCTTTCTTATTGCAACCATATACCAGGTGTATGATGACGTGGCAGTAATGGGCCATGCTAGACTGCGCTTGTCATGTAAAAGCAACACAACACTTGAACATGTGATTCTGTAATTTACAGACTATATGGCTAGTAATACCGCATGTGAATTCCCAGGACTAGTGACTATAGCGCCATTGTGCAGGGGTTTGAATCCGTGTTTACCAAAGTGCATCGGGCAAACATCTCCAAGCTGCACAGGGGAGAGGTGCCTCTGGGCCCTCCTGCCCCCCATTCAGAGCCGGTGGGCCCAGGGCTGGGCAGGGGCGGGCGCATCATCTCCCTGTTCCCCACGTACGCCCAGGGGCATGCTGGGAATTTCAGGTCAACTGGGGACTATAGCGCTGTATTTTAAAGAGCCACATGTTTGCGTTTACGAGCAGGAAAATGAATTGCTTTGTGAAATACACTATAATCATTCAAGTAATGCAATAGCATAACAAAGCACAATTTGAACTGGGTTTCAAATTAATTTCTTTTTTTTCACTTGTTTCAATCGAGTATGTGATGTTGTATTTCATTAATTAAGTTAGTTTCTTTTTTATGCATGAAGTTTTATATGTTGTAAATTATTGCTATGACTTTTATGATCTATTCTGGATCGAATTAAAGTTTAACAAACTAAAAAAAAAAAAACACTAAGCACAATACAAAGGAACCCATTTAAAAGGGCATAAGGAGCAGTGGGTTAGCAAAGATGCATTGAAACGATAGCAGAGGTACAGATTCAACTTAACCAAAAAGTAAATAGAATTTTTAATTCATGAAAGGAATTCTGAATATGAGGCTAATTGCTTGCCCCCTCCCTGCCCTCCCCCTCTTTGTTTGTGGTCAGGTTATGAAGAGTGTGTGTAACTCGGGCGGAAATTACAGTGCGGTAATTATATGCACTACTGGGAACACTACCCAGGTGCAGATACACAGGAAGATTTTTACCATAGGTCTCTGAAAGGTCAACAGGAATGGGGAACAGTACAAACTACGATGACCAAATGACTCCATGTAACAGGGGCACAAGTCTCACTCCCAACCATGCAATTTAATTTAACAAACGAAACGAATGCATTCTCGGTGTTGTAGTCTTGGTTAACTCAAAGTGGACACATTTATGTACACCTGATATGAGCGATTTTCAAAAAGGAAAGCTGGGACTGGGGAAATGGTGTCTGGTGATTGTGTTCAGTCACTAAAACAAACAAAAAGCGACAGCCCGTATCTTTGAACCTTCTTGAATGAAAAGGATTGTGGAGTAGTAGATAGGGTTGTAGGGAAGCTGACTAACGTGTGCAAAAAGGGGAAGCAAGGAAGAGGAAATAGGCTGAAAGGGTGCACTGACAAAAGAGTAATGAGGCGTTTTTGGGGGTGCCATTCCTCATTTAAAGATACAAAAAAATGCAACAGGAAAAATACATGATCGACAAAAGAATCGCCATATTGGCCATTTTGTGAAAAAATAGCATTCCCACTTGTGACACACATCCTCGTCTGACATGAAGTCATCTGATCGCCCCAGTCCCATCTTTTAGTTGCCAGTTTCAGATTTGGTCATCACTTCGGTCAAACGTTTCTGCACATCTCCCATTTGCTTAAAGCCTGACCTCTCCACTGTATGTTCCCTGGTGCACAGAGTGTGAAGAGACAGGAGACACGAGTTCCACTAAGTCCTATACTGAAATAAGTCCATTGCTCTGCAAATCCATAACAAAATGGCAACTAGGCGCCATGTGTAAGAGCCACAAAACATAACACACTGACCTGGAGAAGCGTGCTCTGGGAAGCTAGCCACACAATTTTAGCCTCGGAAGCTCAGTCAGCACGTGTCGCGACGCTGCCTGCTGCTGGCTGGCTTGTTCTTCTGAGGAGGCTGCCTGCAAGCTGCGCAGCAGTGCCAGTGCGCACTCCCAGTGGCACGTGCCGTATTCCCTGTGGGGTGGGGGGAGGTTGGGAGGGGAACGCACGGCTCGTGGTCCTGCGTCGTTCTCCTCCCCCTCCCCCACTTGTTGTTCAGTCAAAATCAACATTGCCATTGGGAATCGAAACCACGGCTTCACAGGTCACAGAAGTGTCAAGATTCAGGAACAGGGGCCCTGTTCCTGAATCTTGACACTTCTGTGATCTGTGAAGCCGTAGTTTCGATTCCCAGTGTTGATTCAGGGGCCGGGGCTGCACTGCAGTGCAGCCTGCACGCACACGCACATAAATTGAAAAAATAAAACACAATGTGTTCAGCACTGGGGGCCGGGGGCCCCCTCCAGGACCACCAGGATGGGGGGCCCGGGGCACGTGCCCCGTTTGCCCCCCCATAGAGACGTCCCTGGCTCAAAGGCATTCAGGTACTGCTACTATGGTGATCTCTTTGACTCACCCCGGCTCAGCGATCTCGTGGTGGGCATTATCAGAGATGAAACAGACCGTTCAGTCCAGTCCTCTCGATGTTTGATCTTACAGGATGGAGTGCTTTTGTACCAGGATCGGTTAACTGGACTGGATTTCTCTGCTGACCTGACAGGTGTAGCACTATCTTGAGATCTCAGAAGGTGCATTAATCAGACCCACAAGTTGATGTCAGTTTGCAAAACAGGCTCGAAGTCCTTTCGGAATATCCCACTTTTATTGCATTGGGGTTAGGCATACAGAGAGCAGAGTCGTGGGAGGGTGTGTTGGGTCTCTGCCCACATTTCGTGGAAATGAATGGCGAAAGATATGCAGCGAAAAGGGATTCCGTGATATGGGATGCAAGGAGATCTAACACAAGCATCACTGATTCACCGCTCTGGAAGGAGACTTCAAACTGCCAACATTTCCAACAAACAACCAACAAAATAGGGGTTCCCATGTCAGTTATAGCTACATTCTAGCAGTTGATTATTAGGTCAAAAGCCTCTGGATGAGATATGATGGAGATCTCTTGCTATAGGAGTGCTAAACTCTGTTTTGGCAATTTGCACAGGTCAATGCTCACCCTGAATCTACTGCCGGGATGAACATGTCAAAAGCATACACAATTATTCAAAAGATGTTTGCTGGGCCAGGGCTCCCATGCTTCCCTAGCATCACCCAAAGCCTGCCTCCCAGAGAGAATAGGGCTCTACCTGCACGTATCCTGCCATGCCCACGTCAGCTAAACTGGCGGGGAGGGTGTGCCATGTGTGCCGTCCAATCTTTGGCAGCCTTTTCCATCACATGTTGACGAGGTGTGCAATTGACACTTGGATTTCATAAAGGGTTTGTTGGGATGGGCTGAAATCATAGGGTATCATTTCTGGAGAGGGACCACTTTCTCAGCAAATGCTTCTTTCATCTGGAGAACCAATGAGTGAAAGATATGTTCAGTAACTTAATTTCCGTTACAATCCTTTTGGCTACTTCGGGTCATACTACAACATTCATTGTTAGTAGAATATTGATTTATTTTTAGTTGTAAATGGCATCCAGTGTGTAGGGTGCAAGGGTGCCTCCACCATACCCGAGGTGGCACTGGAAATACCATTCATTTTACAATAGAAGAAAATAAAGAGGAACAGAAAAAGGACCGGATAACACTCTTACCACTGATTGTACCTATCCCTTTCGCCCACAACATGACACCTCGTATTTGGAAAAGTGTAAATGCTGCTAATAATTGACAGCAGACAGATGTGGCATGTCCGCCCTGTTGACCAACACTGCCTTACCAACATAAGAAAACCCGGCAAACCAAATGAATTCATCATTCTCCAGGCAACCTCTCTTATGGTCTGAGAATGTCTCTTTTACAGACGATTTATTGTGGATTATGAATTAACGTGGTCTTCTTCCAATGATTGCAATACTTAACCCAGTAAAGCGCAGGCCCCTTGAATGCAATGGACGTGACAGTCACAAGGAGGGAGGGATGGTCCACAGTGTCAAAGACTGAGGAGAAATCCAGTAGGAGAGGGTGGAACAGTGGACAGAAAGTCAGACACGATGGATAGAACAGTTTATGTGGAGTGTTTGCTCCTGGTGGCTGATTCAGGGGTTTCAATAGGCTTCAAGGTAGTAGATAACGCATTGAGGTAAACTCGTTTGAGTCTTTAGGAGTGTTGACTCAAGAGGAAGACAGATGAATAGTAAGATCACTTGTTCGGCTCAGCAAAAAGTATATTGCTTTTGAGGATGGGAGTGGGTACTCTGGTGTCCAGTGAGAAAGATTCAAGCTGTGAGGGGGCTTTAGAGCTTGTGGGAGAAGTGAAGCTCACTCATCAATTTTGGCTGATGACAGAGGCAGTTTTATTTGTTTTCTCTCAAGCCAAGAAAAAAACAGCATCCTACATCAAACAGGAACTTTTTGCTGTAGCTTAACCAGCCCTCCATATCCCCATAAGTCGCTGGTCACCTGACAGAACTGAAAGCAGAGAACATTCTAGATCCATCACTAGGCTTACAGGCACACAAATCCTGCCGCCCGCCAATTACAACAGCCTCTTTCATTCATTCATAGTTCTTCACAGTTTCCCTTTCTAGTTACCACGTCATATGATGACTTTATGTCTGGCGATTCCTGCCAGAGCTGTAGGGCCTCTACCCCAATGATGACTTCTGTCCATTTCTGAGTATTCCCATTGGCTGTGCCAGTTTTTCTAGTCTAGGTAATCACGCAGGTGTTGGTTACCTTGACGCAAGACTTCGGACTGGGACAAGAAAAAGGGCCAGAGACCCAAAAAAAGTGACCCACCACTCGCCTCAAAAAAGTGGCCCACCCCTCGCCTCATGACCCTTGACCTCTGATGACATCACTGGAAGTGATGACCCCACCCCAAAGTGATATCCCAGGAAGCGATGAAACACAGCCTTTCACCCCTTGACAAAACAGGAAGTGGTATCAAATAGCATTGTACACAACGAAAAATATGGTTATGATTTCACTAATGTTATATACATTTCATACAAGAATGGATCACCACATGTATCATTAATATCTGTGTATATAGATCCATATTGTCAAATTACTGTGAATGCAAGCAGACGTCTAAGGCCAAATGATAAAATGTTATTGTATAGCACTTACGCTTAAGCTCTTTTTAACAAAATATGCATACAATATCACCCAACTTGCGTTGGTACTCATTTATCGACCTAAGAAGGATGAAAGGCTGAGATGGCCTTGCTGGGATTCGAACCTGCAGATCACACACACACATCACAGCAGCGAGCACTCAACCCACTGAGCTATCATATCGGCTATAGTAAAATGAGAAATTATTCTGTAGTGGATACCATTAAACTGGTAACTGAGATTTAACATCAGACCAGTTAATTTCATCCGCAGGTTTGGTGCAAAGTTGGCCGCATGTCAAGCTTGGACGCATCTACTTTCAGGCTTCAGAGGATGGCAAAATAGGAAAAGCAGCGCACTCAGAGGACATCCCATACTCTAAGCACTTGTTACCTCATACATGCAAACAAACATCCTGAACTGCATGTCAGGGAAATGGGAAAGATAGACACATGACACCAAAGCATTCATTGTGGCACAATGTAGTCAATGGCCACTTGATGGGCTATGGTCAAATATTTCTACACTGTACAGAAGCTTTTAGGCACAAGGATTTTGTCAAGTGACCGAGGACACCGAGGTGGAATGTCTTCCGATGATCATAACAGAGACAACAGCAGAAAAAAAAACATACTATTACTGCAAAATGCAAAAGGCAAAATACATAGTCCGAAATGGATGCTTATGCTACTCAAAAAGTGGTCGTTTATCACTAATATCACTAATACATATTTATCACTAATACAACAGCACATCCACTCCAGGGGGAACCGTGCCCCCTGGAGTGGCGGCACAGTGACAGCTGCTGGTGCGGCAGCCACCCCAGCCCCTCAACTTTCCATGCTGCAGCAGCATGTGAATGATGCATGCATCATAATTTATGATGCACACATCATGCATGCAAATCAATCATCAAAGCAAGGTAATATGTGTTAACTTGCTTTGATGAATTATGCCGTTACAGGCGTTTTTTTCCAAACCGGCCCAGGCGTGGCAGAAACCGGCCCCCAATCCCCAGGGACAATTTTGGCCCTTCCTTGACACCATTTCTTGCCGACAGTACTTTTCAGTCCATCACAGAGAGCATGCTCAAATAAGTTAATGGGAAAAACAACCCATGTCAAATCCAATGGGACACAGAGGGATGTCCAAAGAGTCAGTGAGGAGAGACATCTAAATGGCTTAGGGATGTGATGTAATAGGGGTGTGGCCAAATTCTTTTTTTATCATTACTCTTCATTACAGACTATTTAATTATTTTCATTAATTTCTCGCACTTTCCCTACTATTTTCCCCTTTTGCATTATACTGCAGCACAACAAAACCAAATCTAACTTTATTTTGCATTTGTATTCCCTCACCCTGTCCCAAAAGATACAGTTTCAATGGGAATCAGGCCAATGCAGAGAGACTATTAATTCTCTAAACGTCAATACTCCTCATGACATTCATATCGCTAACTAAAGGTATTTCATGAGCATTCTCAGTAATTTAACATATTATAGCTGAGGTGCTCGACAGGGTGGTCATTTGAAGTGCAACCAGGGAAGTATAATTGTTCCTGTCAAATATTATTGCTTTGAGTGTAGCCACTGTCTTGAATCTAGTTGTGTCTTTAGAATTTAGACACTGTTTTGAATCTAGCTGTGCTTTTGACATTACCCACTGTTTTACATCTACTTGCATTAAGAATCCTGTCACTGTTTTGATTCTGGCTGTGTTTCAGTATCTAGCCACTGTTTTGAATCTAGCTGCATTGAGAATTAGCTACCGTTTATAACCGAGCTGTGCTTTAGACATTAGCCACTGTTTTAAATCTAGTTGCCTCTAGATTCCTGCCACTGCTCTGAAATTGGCAGCATATCAACACTAGCAACTATTCTGAATCTAACTTCATTTAGAATCCTGCCACTGTTTTCAATAGAGCTGTATTTTCCTCAACCAACTGCTTTGAATCTAGCTGCACCCATCATGCCTAGCAGTTCCAAAGTTAGAGGGGCAGTATGGTGATGCAGAAACCTGACCAACTCTTCTCCCAGCCCTCTACCCCTCTCCTCAACTCCCTCTCGTGACAACCCCCCAGTGGGTTAATATACTACCTCCCGCCTCTCCAGACATTTCCCACCACTCTCCCTCCTGCATAGACCTCCATCCAATCATTCCAATCAGCCTGCACCCCCTAGCGTCCTCCTTTTGACCCCCTCCCCACATCCACCCTACCCTACCTCCGACCTCCCTCCACCACTCAGACCAATCTATGTCTTTGAGTCCCCCCCCCCCGGGAGCAGACCAGAATAGGGGCATCCTCATTTTTCATCCAAGCACCCACTATTTGGGTCATGATCCCTCTGAGCATCGACCGGTAGAGGATCACTGTGTCTTCTGGAAGGCGCTTAAGACCTGCCATTTTCCCCTGCATCCTGACAAGCCCACTCCTCCCCTCGGGTTACTTCCACTCCACCAGACTGTAAGACAGGATCCATGCCAAGTCAACGAAATAAGAAACCACCCACGACTCAAGGGTACGTATCACACTCCATGTCGGTAACCCACCTGCACGCATCTGAAATCATACCCCACAAGATGACACATTGCACAACACCTGTGCCACTAGAATGCAGCTAAGTTCGACGATAAAAATGTGGTCTAGCTGGACAGATAATCAGTCTCCTAGAGTTGCATACTCCCCCAACAGCCTTCATAGCACCCATCCACAAGGCAGCTCTACATGGGTCGCTAGCAGGGACTTAGCCACCCCTACCTATATGAGTACTGGCTAAAATGCACACACGCATTATAAATTCATCTGACCAATCTCTCATACCTCAGACTTCGGTAATCCAAGGGTGTTCACCTACAGTGCATGGAGGCCATACCAATGGTACATATCACACTCCATGCCAATGGAAAATAGCTGCAGGCAGGCACTCAACTGCACACATCTGCAATCATACGCCACATGATGACAAAAAGTGCACACCACTTCTGCCACTTGTATGCAGGTAAGTCCCACAATATAAATTCGGTCCAGCTGGACACATAATCAGTCTCCTTGACTCGCATACTCTCCCGAGAGAGTTCACAGCACCCATCCACAAGCCAGCTCTACATGAGTCGCTAGCAGGGATTTAGCCACTCCTACCTGCAAGAGTACTGGCTAAAATGCACACACACATTGTATATTCCTCTGGCCAATCTCTCATGCCTCTGATTTCGGTACTCCAAAGGCATTCACTTACAGCGTTTTGAGGCCATACCAATGGGAAACAGCAATATACAAATGCCATATTACATCACATATATGCAGTTCTTTCTGAACCTCAGTAAGTTTCTCAACCAGTGGCAGTAGCTCTAGCAAAATTTCAAACCTTTGAGGAATCAGCCCAGTCCAATCCTGTTCAAAATCAACATGCAGCCTTACCATTTGCTTCTTCTCTGCTGGCTAAAAGACATGTCTCTTAGTATCAGTCTGCAAACGAAAGTATACAAAGGGAAGAGCAAGCAAATCTGTGTAATTATTGATCTCCTGAAACAATAGTAAATCTTGAAGTGTAATACCTGTTGCTTACTCCTCCCTACATATTCTATTTCATATTTATAATATCTGACCTTTTGCTAACTTGCTAAGATATTGTAACTGGAGAATCCAGGGGGCAAAATAACCAATGTGCACCTAAACCTTACCACAGAGTAATGGTTATTTCAGGGACAGTTGTCAGATATCAAACCGGACTTCCAAGAGGTCCCGCCTCCCACACATCTTGGTGGGCTACCAAGTCCCAGATTCAGCCTGCCCAAGGACCTGGTACAAGTTGACTTGTTGGAGCCCATGTGATATCCACCACTCCCATCACTTAAAAGGTGCACATTTGTTTTCTCCTTTTCCAGCTATTATACTTTCACAAATGCCTACAGGGCCATGGATCTCTCGGGATGTTAGAATTGTTTAAAATGTCCCTTAGCCGGTTGGGATGGAACATGCCTTCCTGGATACCTACAGGTTGACCATTCAGGAAACCCTCTACTTTGGCAAAATAGTCCTCAAAATTACTGAGGTCCAGAAAGAACTACATATATAAGCAATAATATTTCACAAAGAGAAGCAACATTTCCAGGTTGCACATCGAATTGCCATCCTGTGCACCACCTCTGATATAATATGTTATATTACTGAGAATGCAGCATATTCTTTTGAGGATTCTACACCCCACCGTCCATCTGCATGGAGAATCCCCTGCAGGATTTCAGCATCACCCTGATACCGAAGTCCTGTTGCCAGTGCCACCAATGTAAATCCCTGTAAAACGCTTGACACTTTCTTGCCCTGCCCAAGATGGGCACTGCCCTAATGGGAAGAATTCCCAGCAGGCATCTGAGCACAGCACCTGAGCATGGTAGTATGAGCTTTGAGGCATCTCTCAGCCTGCCAACTAGCATGCTAAGGAATGCAAAATGGGAGACTGTTGCCCCACATTTCATGTAGCCCTTTCCTTTTGCCTCCCATAACCCTCAGCTGTAACTTATGGTAATTTACTGAGCTTTGCAGACTGCCGACTCCCCCTCGTCTGCCAACATGCAGATGTTTGTTTTGTGGCTCATGGGATACAATGTATCAAAGAGAGAGAGAGAGAGAGAGAGAGAGAGAGAGAGAGAGAGAGCGCGGTGGATGGACAGGGGCTGCCTTAGCTAGTGAAATCAGAACTGTATGCAAGATGCTAGTTGTGGGAGTTCAGAGTCACAGGTTGGTTTGCCTTGTAAGGCATTCACCCTGTTCCCTCAATTAAACGTCTCCCCTCTAAGATCTCCTACCATCTTACACTACACACACAAAGCCCCTACGGATGGTAACCATAGGCCTAGCTGTGAGCACATAAACACTAATTGAGCCACGACTAAACTCTCATTTTTTTGCCCTGGCACAAGCTCCCACATCAGCGTCTGTCCAGACCCAAAGCGCTGTAGTCTATCAGATTGTGGGCTCTTCCCTATGGATAACATACTCCCGGGTTTCTTCCACCAAACCCATAGAAAGCAGATTGGCACAAAAAACAGATTCTTCTGACATGCCCCCATCAACACCATACGTTTTGCATCTCACTTTCCCAGTGTCCCACTAATGAACCCCACTGCCTCTTTTTCTTACAGAACCAAGCACACTTATACGAGTGCTATACAAGACCACTTTACATTACACTACACACAAAGTCCTATTCCATGGCTGCTCCTGCTGTTGTAATGCCAGGAATTAGATGGATACAAACTGCATACCATGCCACCAATTGTTCGTCTTTAGTCCTATAACAAGAATAATCCACAAAGTATATGAAATCAGCTTTGTGTATTGTGGTATTTGTCAAGTCTTTTTGACATGTTAGGAGAGCATCTGTAGTAGCTGCACAGTCATGAGGTTTAATATTATGTAGTTTACCATCAACTAGAGTTGGAAGTAGGGATGCTGGATTTAGCACAGTGCATCAGTTTACGGAAATGTTAGAGGAATTTAGGAGCAATACCTTGTATTTATTCTCTTAGGAGCAAGGCATGAGCTGTGTTTTGATCTACAATAACTACTGGGGGAGAACCCAGAAGAATATGTTCACATCACTGCACAACTATTGCTGTAGTTGCCACAAAGTGGAGGTATAGAGGCATTCCTACAGCTTCTGTATTTAAATCCTTACTGTAACATGCAATGGTTCTGTGATAATTAGGGAGACCTAAAGCTTTTGTGTTAGCTTCCTTTGCCTCTGGTATCCATTGAAGAGGTTATTTTGTGTTTGCCTTCGTATCATGCTGTAATAGTTTTATTATCTCTGCTTGACCCAATATCCATTGCCTACAGTAACCTAACATACCTGAGAATGCTCTCATCAGTGTTACAATCTGGAGTTTGGGAACATTGTATACCTTCTCCATCATGTAAACGGCCATATGGACCTATGGCCCATCATAACAGCATGTCCCAAATAGTGTATTCCTTTGCTGCACCACTGCAGCTTCTGCTTAGATGCTTTATGTACCTTGGTAGATAGGATGGTTTATAATACCCAATTATCCAACTTATATGCTTGATAAGATGGGGAGGATAACAACAGGAAATCAAAGTACTGTATTAACACTGACATTTCTGGGAATTTAAGATCATCCAAATCTTTAAAAACCTTGTCCATGTGTACTGAGTTCTGCAATAGGAAAATGCAGAGCCCAGAGCCTATAATGGTGGGTTTGATAAGCTGCACAATGTATTCCCTCTCACGTTTCTGCAGGGGTATACTGCACCCTGCACTAGGAGAAATATATAAATATGTGTTTTAATGCATTATACAGCACACTTTCTGAGAAAAATTGTCTTAAAGATCAGAGCATTTGCAATTGTTTTATAGGGTAACACCAATCTAAGAATCCAATACATGCAAGTGACCAACAGTGCACAGTAACCTTAATGCTTTCATTAGTATAATGCTCTTTTATTAAAAATGCCATGCCACAGTGAAACCATGTCCAACTGGTTACACAATGTAGACCAGCATAGACACGTAATACCATATTACAGTAAAGCATGCCAGGCCACATTTAGACATACCTAGACTGGTTGCATCAAAATGGCAGTTGAAGCAATAACACTTATCATGGTTATTTTCTCAGAGATGCCCAGAATAAATATACAATGCTGCATTAAGAAACGGCTAGACTGGTAGCACGCAAATGCCAGTCTAGCCAGGTAATTACACTTAGCAGGACTGCTTTATCAGAGATGCCCAGTTAAAAAAAATAGTCAAGCCAAACTAAGAAATTTCTAGACTGGCTGCACCAAAATGCCTCTCTACCCACTATTGACCCATAGCAAGCCTGCTTATCCTGGACATGGATGACCATTATGATTTATCGCACAATCCCCATCCCACCACCCCTACAACCCCCCCCACACATCCCCTCTCCCTACCACCCCCTGCCCCAACCACCAAAATAAGCTTCTCGGCCCAGAATTACCTTCATGTCCCTTTTCCTTATCACAGTGATTACGTATGAGACCCCTTGCCTTATAGGTAAGTACTGGGATGAGGAAGAGTGGGACTAGGAGTAATGAAGATAACAGGTAACTAAGCCAGGCATTACCTCCATGTCCCCCTACCTCATCCCACTACTTGTGTGGGAGTCAAAGTGCCTCATACACAAGTACTGGGACAAGGAAGAATAGGGCTATGAGTAATGAAGATTACCAATAAGTAACCAAGGGATTAAACCCAAGTAGCGGCCCAACACCATTGAGCTGGCTGGGCTTCTGCCATCCCCCCGTGACATTTTATGCTATGCTGACTCGACCTGGCTGACCTACAAAGCTGTGGCCAGGCAGAACAGGACACAGATATTAAACGTCACTGGGTTTCGCTGTTAACAAAGGACAGCAATTACTAAAGTAAAGTATTATACTGTTAGTACCTGCATTAACATGCATAATTCATTAGGCAATTGAAATCTTCATGTGGGTTTACTACTTGCATGCCAGGGAAGTGATTGGAAGGGTAGAGAGGGGAAAGGAGACCTCTTATTCTCACAGCAGTCCATAAGTGAGTACTTTCAGACTTAAAGGAGAGAGTTAACTGCTCGCAGGATTGAAACTGCACTAGAATAGTCTCATTAGAAAGCATAAAGAAGTTAGATGCCCCACACAAATAAGTTTGCCCATCCCCCACCGCCCGTGAAGTTAGCACCTCTCCCAACATTTGAAGGGTTAGCAACCCCCCGAAATGTAGGTTTTGTTGCGCCCCTGAACACAAGCATACACACCATTCAACATGCACACACACACCCAGCCAGCCACCCATACATTTAAGTGTGCACCCTTTCACCATACAGGCACACCCAGACAGCCATCCTCACATCTAAGTGTGCACCCTTTCACCATACACTCACATAGGCAGCCACCTATACATTTAAGTGTGCACCCTTTCATCATTCAGGCACACCCAGGCAGCCACTGATACATTTAAGTGTGCACCCTTTCATCACACAGGCACCCCCAAGCAGCAACCCATACATTTCAGTGTGCACCATTTCATCATACACTCCAGACGCACACCCAGCTACCAATACATTTAAGTGTGCACCCTTTCACCATACATTCACATAGGCAGCCACCTATACACTTAAGTGTGCACCCTTTCATCATTCAGGCACACCCAGGCAGCCACCCATACATTTAAGTGTGCACCCTTTCACCATAAACCCACACAGGCAGCCACCTATACATTTAAGTGTGCACCCTTTCATCGTTCAGGCACACTGAGGCAGCCACCCATACATTTAAGGGTGCACCCTTTCACCATACACTCACACAGGTAGCCAGCCACCTACACATTTAAGTGTGCACACTTTGTCTGCTGTGTTCGGGGAGCCCTTCTTCACCATGAGAGCCATCCTGGATGCTTTGCTGGGTCTTCTGGCTCATCTTGCTGCAATTCTGCTAGAACCATCCTAGAACTAAGGATGGGAACTGCCACCTATTCAAATCCAACAGCTAGTTCAGCCAGTGCATCCATAACTCCTGGACATCCATCAACAGGACCAAAAGCAAAAGTAAGGGGCCCCAGTGATTCTTGGTACCTAAAGGTTGACTTCTTAGAGAATCAGAGTTTGACAGGTGAGTGTAAATAACACTTTTTGCCCTCTTATCTGCATAGGGATTGGGTGGGTGCCAAGTCCACTCCCTGGCAATGTCCTTTCCTGGCTGTAGTCAGCAGGGTTATAGCCTAGGATTGCCCTCTAGTGGCCCCCTTAGATGCTTTCCAACTGCAATTGTGACCATCAAAATAGATGACTAGCATTACTGCCGGAAGCATCCAGGCCAATGTCACTACAATTGTTTCAATTCAATACAGAGGGAGCCAGTTGTCATGGGAACCGTGTATACAGACTGAGGTGGAAGGGGTTGTGATCACCAAGGAACTAGCTAGTAAAGAACATCATGGTAAGAAGTGCACTCCTGCAGCAGAGACCCAACATAGGAGGTTCCCCTGACAACCAATAGCCCAAACCAGAAATGATAGACGGTCCGGTTCTGAGACCCCTTAGTTGCTGCTGTAACTCACCTCAGACACCTACAGAATCAAAGGTTTGGGGAGTGGAAACAAATTAGCAAGAATGTATTCAGGTCTCAGAGTGCCCCACTTTTGCGGGTTGCATAGGCAGGGCCTATCGCTGTCTAAAGGGGAAACCCCAGAGAAGCACTGGGGACGCCGAGTGCCAATTTAGGCAAATAATGCCTATTTCAGTTTTTAACAAAAGTGACAATCATTGTGTGAACATAATGGTGGTGTTTCATATGTGGATTTGTACCATGTTTGTAGTGCTATTTTTTTGCCACATTATAGATACCGAAGGGTTAACATTTGGGTTCAGATATTTGCTGGCTATCTACACTTTTGTCTCTAAAGATTGTTGCTAAATGAAAATGCCTCTTGTCAGCAGGGCTAGAGAGGTTTAGGTTGCATTTATGTTTGACGGCTGAGATGTATGCGTATTTAGTGCCACGCCCAAAATACACACACGCAATAATAAATGGAAATCCCTAGTCGGATGAAACTTGCTGAAGTCACAATGACTGCTGGAAAACCACTTCAAAACCTGCACCAAGGACACACTTCACAGGTTTAGCACCTGGGAAGCAGAACAATTATTGGCAGCTTTACAGTGCATTTTCCAGATTGCAACCTGTCAAGAGGCGGGAGGAACAGAACACTCTGACTCAAAGCATTTATATCACACAGGCTTTCATTTTTAACAAATAATGGACACAATGCTCTCTTGGCAACGTAAATTTGAACAAAACAAAAGACAAATAACACTGGCGCAATCTAACTCCTCAGTCTTTCTTATGGGGACCTGTATTAAAGGGTAGCAAGAAACATCCCAGGTTTTTAGTAGAGCGGGTCAATTGTCCTATCTCTAGGCTGAGCCTGCCTCAGGTTCCATAGAATGGAAGTCTTGCACCTCGCTGTTACCCTTCCATGGCTTTAAGGGATGGGTAAGTTGAGGTGCTTGGGTTATTCCTAAACTACCAATTAGGGAGCTCTCTATAACCAAACGTGCGAGGATGGGATGACACAACTCTTTGGTGCTGAACCGCGCTAATTAAACTAATTCTCATCCCACATAGAAAAGATGAGTTTCTAGCAATCTATGAACGTGGATACATGTTCTGTATTTCTGGTGTAAGTAAGAAGCACATTCAAGAGAGAAGGTACCATGAAGGACAAGACCCATTGCCCATTCTAATGCGTAAAAGCATATCATGACTGGAAAGTCTCCTGCTTGAAGATCAGAGATGTTTGGCCGGGCAGTGTTTCCTCAGCCACTCACTGAGAAATGTAGGCCCAGGCTGAAAAAAGTCTTGTAGAGAATGTGTTTTTTATTCACTTTAAGGCATTGGAGAGACCTCGAAGTAGGGGTGATATGACTGTGTTTTGGCAGACTTGAGAGAAGACGTGCAGCTAAATTCTGCAATCTTTTCAATTTCCTCAGGAAATATTTTGTGAAGGATATATAGATTCCAGTGGCATAGTCCAATTATGCTTCAGCGACATGATTGCCTTCACTCAGTGGGATTCAGACAGATAAGGAGAAATGCTGATTATCTTTTTAAATGAAAAAAATCACAGTTATCTTTTTAAATGAAAAAAATCACAGTTGACCACCTTAGACGTTTTTGGGACCAAGGACAGACCATCGTCTATAATAACGCCCAGGTACTTAACTGAAGAGTCTGATGAAGGATATTGGCCTGGAGAGGGAGACCAAAATAGATTAAGGTCCAAAGTTGGTGAACCCATCACCATTATCTCCTTTTTGATAGGGTGAAAAAGGTGGTGCTCATCCAAGTGAGAAAAGGTGCTTGACTCTGTCGTCTGCTCCATGAACAGAGGCTCCGGTGACAGAATACAATTGAGTGTTGTAAGGCTGGTTGAAAAAATTAAAGCTGAGAGACTTGGACAACTGTGCAAGGGGGCAGAGGTAAACATTAAACAGAATAGGGAGAGAACAGACCCATGCGGCACTCCACATTTGGCCAATGTGGGTTCAGTTAATTAGAAAGGCCTACTTTTTCTGTGATGGTGGCTGGTGAGAAAGAACACCATCCATTTAAGCACAGTGCCCTGAACACTCGACTCACAATTGAGAGGTCACCAATCAGTGGCTTACCATGTCAAAGAGTGTCAAAGGATCCAATAGCAACAAGACAGAGATGCCTCCTCTAGCAGCACAGGAGCATAAGCCATCCGTAGATGCAATCAACACTGACTGCTTACCAGGGTCCGTATTTAGAAAGGTCTGGAGTTTAGGGACCACAACATACTCCAGGACCCTGGCCAGTTAGGGAAGAAAGGAAATGGGATAAACATTACCTGGGTCCTTAGCATCCATAGAAGACTTTTTCAGGAGAGGTAATAATATTCCTCCTGAAATAGTCTTGGAACAGAACCTTGGCTATGTTAAGAATTATACATACTTCTAAGGGAAGAGCTTATAGAAGAGTACCCTGCTAGAAGTGTTTCAATGGAAGATTGTCTTACGGAGAACATGATGCTTTACTGGTTACAGTAGAGGAGTTTATATCAACAAATGACAATAACCTAAACATAATAAAATGGGCATGAACCAGAAGGTGAGGAAGCGCTAGTTAAAGTAGGATTTAAATCTTTAACCCTAGGTTTATCATCACGTTCCTGATGAATCTTCTCCATTGTGTTCATGACTAAGGCTTCCAATAAGCAACATAGTTGCTGGTTTGATTCGATTTTAGATTCTATAGACATTCGTTTCATAAGATCTTTCCATAATGAAATTATGCCTTTTGAATGTTGGATATTTCTCTAATGTTTTGTGTGTAAAACTCCCGCACTTGGGGACTGTTTTCTGTATCCCTACAGTCCCACTACCAATACTCGACACCTGATGTCTGCACTTACCCTTGCACTTGCCACCAGCTGGCGTAATTTACTTTTTGTTATTTATTCTATTATCCCATGTACTGCACTGTCCCATCCCCGCCCCCCGCACTTCCCCCTTCCCCTTTTCCATGCACTTGCGTGATCTTAATGACTCCTGGCCTGGTAGGATTGTTATCTTCCCTCTGTTCCCCCTCCCTTGCCTCGTCGCGCCTTGAAACACTTGTGTATAGGCGCGTTATAAATGCCATATCATATAATAAAATGTCTTTTTGGTCATAATAACCCAAGTCTAATTAAGCCTAGAATTGTAAACATGGGATTATGACGTCCCTTTTAGATAAAGAGAGTGCCAACTACATTATAGTGCACATTTCTGGTATCAGCAGCAGTTTGAGTTTCTTTTCTGTTACAGCTGGTGAATGGTCTAATAGATTCATAACCTGCTGAGAAAATGTAGATAGGCGTTGCTCTGATATATTAGAGGACTCGTCAGTCATAATAAAAAGAGTTCTTGGCCAATATAGAAGGGTCAAAGTGCCTTATATCTCTCGTTAGGATATTCTCCTCGAGACATGCTCCAATGAGCTGGCTGATTTTTACTTGGAATAGTTATTAGTACTAATAGGTAATCCAAACAAGCTTGACAAAATGGCTCTCCAACCAGGGCAGCATTCAGGACAATGTCCAACAATGCTATATGCTATCTCATTTTTTGGCCTTTCGGCTGTTGTCTGGTCTTATTGACAGTCATGGCTTGTTGCTATGTTGTTGAGACAACCTCTGGGATGGTGAGATGACCCCAGAGGTGTTTGTACCCCTTTCCTCTTCATGGGTTCTGCCGTCCCTTTGTTGGGAAAGAGCCGGCAGTTAACCTTATTGTCTTTGCTCTCTCTCCTGTTTGGTTGATCCTCCATGGGCAATGTGGGTAAATATACCCCTTACCTGGGTACCTACAGGTAGGATTTTCTCTCCCTCTACCTGGGTTTTTGGGTCATCTGTGTCGAGGTTGGAATGTTAGCCTGGTAAATGCCACTAAGGTCTCAGCTCAACGACCCTCCTTGCTAACTTCAGTCTGACATTGTGGTTCTGGGGATAAATACCTCTTGGAGATATGGGGCCCCACTCATTATCTTACTCTGTATCAAGTTGACTCTACCGAACTGAAAAACACAGTTCCTGGCTCATGAATACTTCTTCTCCTTCTCCTTCTCCTATCACATGCAACACTCCAACTCTAGAATGTCATGTCTTAGCCCTACAAGGGCACGAGATATCTCCTTCTTTTGAATTTAGGGTAATTGTGTCTAGCTGTGCTCTGAGTTGTGAATCTGTTCCCTCATGTAAATGTCATATTTTAACTGGCCTTTGCTCATTTGTCCCACCTCCCCCTTACGTGTTTGTAGCTTCTCCCTCCTTATCTCCATGGGCAGGGAAATGTATAGTGGTTTAGTTCTACCCTTGATTGGGTCACCATGTTTGGGTTAGGCAGGCAGGTCATGGTGGCATCATGAGCTGGTATTCTGCCTTCCACATTTGTGGGGACTTGGTCCACCTGTCTGTCCTCGTGTGTGAGCAAATACAAATGTCAGCGTCCATATTCAAGCTTCGAGTGAGAGCTTCCACTCCCTGTCTCTGTCTTCACTGCCAAAGGATTTGTGTTTGCCCCGTTGCAGTATATGTCCAGGTTTGACCAGTAAATGCACTGCGAGCTTGGAATCTCGCTCCGTGCCTGCATCAGTGAACTGACACAAACGCGATGTGTACATCTCTCATTCTCTTGTCAGCTGTAAGCAATCTCCTGTGTGCTTGTTCCTGTGAGGTTTTGTGTCATAGCAACACCCCAGGGTCTCATGAACTGGTTACAAGCCCCTATTTGAATACATCTAGACAGGTCATTTCTCTCTGGCAGTTGCTGGGGGTCCTTACCTGGCATGGATGGATGACTTCTGACACATACCAGACGTCCCCATTCTCACCTCACTGTGCTTTCAAGATAAATAGCAGCACTCTAGCATCTATCTTTAGGGATTATATCGGAAGTGAAACAGTTGCCTTGAGGATGACTCAAGGTTGAAACACGAGTTGGCTGTCACCTAGCATAAAAATAAATGACACCATTATATCTTTTTTGTACCTCATGAATGACATTCTGTCAATGCTATATACTTTAAGGGTGTAGCGCAAATCGTCAGCACACTCATTGCTAATAGATATTTTGGTCAGCGGTAAAGGATTTACCTCAGAGTGCTGCCGCTGCTGCTTACCACACTCTATCGCCGTACGCCCTAGCGTACCATCCTATAGTTTGAAATTCCCACATATTTCTAATAATATCATTAATATCATTTGGTTAAATGATTTAGGACAGTGTGTTGTGTAGATGGAATATACATTTGTTGTAAATATTGATTAGTTTGCTGAATAGAGATTGCATTATTTCATGAATTAGTTGTAGGAGAACCATTTACGCACAATAAAGGTAAACATAGATGTTTTCACATATTCTTTCATGGACTCAATAGTACATAGAATGTACTTCCTTGCATAACTAGCCCTGAAAAAGATGGAGAAGATGCTATGTGATATATCCAGGCAAATATAGGAAATTGTAATCATTAGGTCTCCTTTCCTTTATTGATCAAAGCACATGTTAGTAAAGTCTGTGTAAGAAGCTTGTGGTTGTTTGAGTTCTGTGGAAAAAATATTATTTGAAAATAGTGTCATTTGAAACTCTTGCGATATTGTTATGTATTTTTTTTATTTTAGAATGTGTTATTTTTTTAATTCTTTATTTTCATTTTATACCAAACAGGAAATGATAAACATTATCAACAGAACAATATAATGAAATCCAATCAAACAACAGGTAAATATCTTAACAATACCCTTACAACAATACCATATGAATACTATAATACTAATAATAACAAAACCCGCTCCTCCCTCCCCATATCCCTCCTCACCCACCCCACTTTTTACATTGTCTAAAATATGTTCCTTAAAACATATTAAACTGCAATGATTTACCTCAAAGAAGTGTAAGTACACCAATTGTTGTTGTCCCTCATTTAAAAAATGCACTTATATATCTGAATTACCCATAGTGAGACTGAAAATCAAAACAATAGGTGAACAATAGCAGTTATTGATCAAAAGAAGAGACGAGCCCTCCACAAATTACTCACTTATAATTAAGCTTCAATTTGAATGCCATTTTGGCAATCAAAATATTTCTTGTTTGAGTCTGAATTGGACCATACTTTGGTTTGCAATCATCCTCCCTTATATTATGTTAATATGCACTAGCTAAGAATTAAATAGGAAACATTCCTACAGCGCCCACTGCCATACTTTGATCTATTTGTGCTTACCAGTCATTGACTGTTCAGTTGCTATCAAACAGGTGCATTCCGAAGCTACTTGTTCTACTTCTCAAATGACATAATTATTCATAACAAATAAAATGGCTTTTAGCAACAGATTGGCTAAAATGCCATCACAACACCTGTCAAGATAACCCACGATTTAGATTCACTGACATGTTATTGCAAGTCAATGGTTAAACCTGGGACTTTTAATGCATAATGAGCAGAAACCACTTGAAATAATATCATAAACTGGCAACATCTGATTAATATTCTATAGCAGATGGTAAAATTACTTGTAATCTGACCCATATGGGTAAACAAACATAGTTTCCGTGCAGGGAATAAAACAGCACAACTTTACAAATAAAATGATGCGATTTAGCAAAATATGAGATGTACACAAACTGATGTATTGAAGAAAATAAATATTTAGGTAAAGCTGGCTGGCAATTCACAGTAGTGGGTGTTTCCAAGGGGTGATGAGAATTCTGACAGGCTCCTACTGACCACCTCACAGACAATCAGAGATTGGGGAGTGGATTTTACTGATACTCATCACTAGAAACAAAGACCAATGAGAATCTGTCCAATGGACTTATTCTGCTTTGGACTGCAACTGATGTGCATGTTGTAAGCCAACTCTATGAGAGCCAACCCAAGGAGAATCAGCCAGACAATTCAGATGATCAAACAGAGAAATCCAATTCCTACTTGTAGACAAGAATTTGCGGCATTCCAGGAGGGGAAGCCAAATCCATCCCTTGAAAAAAGCAGCATATAATCTGGTATTTAGATCCATAGCTTATAATAGGGTGTGGATTTGGTCCCTGGGTGCTGGCATATTCAGGGCCTGGCTATGTTCCCATCATTACAGGGGGCATCATCATATCCAGTGAGGTCCCAAAACATGTATCTAAACTTTTGAAACAGAGACCATGTTGGATTCGCAAACTGCGCCCATAGTCCACGGACATCAGAAAAAAAAACACAACATTGCAGTTGACAAACTAATGAAACAATCTCTGGGGAGGTGAGGGGTGATAAGGATGGGATCGGATATGGCAATAAAAAGCAAAAAATCTTTTTTTTCTCCCACGAAGTCCACGAACATCTCAGATGTTCAAGGAAATTCCTACAATGTTCAAGAATATCTCAGATGTTTGCGTAGATCAATGCATATTTCTGCATTACAGGGTTGGTGAAAAGCAGTTTTTGGATGGCTTATAACTTTGGCGCCACTCAATGACGCTGCATGTATCCATGTCATTTTGCAATATCATTTTAGATCTGGCCCTGAATGGTTCTGCAAAGTTTGGTGCTGTTTCGCTAGGAGGGGGCAAAATTAGAGGGGAGTCCCAAAATATTTGAAAGGCTTATACATTTGGTGCCGTTTGATGAATCTGCACACACGTTTGCAAAAAAGATTTTAGACCTAGATTTAAATATTTTTTCCACGATTTGTGGGATTTTGACAAGAATTGGCAAAATTAGAGGGGGGGTCTCAACATTTTTAGATGGCTTATAACATTGTTGCTGTTTCACAAATTTGCACAAAGGTTTTCAGAAAGATTATAGACCCAACCTTGAAAGCTTCTGCAGTCTGAATGGATTTTGTGAAGTGGGTGCTAAGTTATATGACTTTTTTTTAAATGTACATTTTCATGCTTTTCAACAAAAAAAACATGGAGGGTTATGCAGCAAACTCGTGCAATGAGCATTGGCAAGGACCTGAAAGGATGGTTTTGCAAATGTGTTGTGTTTTATTTTTGGAAAAATGTCATAATGGTGGTACACAAAATAGTGATATACCTTTGGTGACTGAGGTATACCCTGTGGACATGGGCAGTGGCCAGATTGTCCGGGTCATGGCCAAAGGACAATCTGGCTACTGTCCATGACCACAAGGGACCGGCAAAGAGGTTAAAGTAGGTATGGCCACCAGGGACCAGCTATGTGGTAAAGTCTTTTTGAAATACTGATAGATTTGAATGGGAAAGAAAAAATATGCTTGTGGCTACAGCCCGAAGTGCTGGATAGGATTGCAGCAAACATTCACATGGAGTATCAGCAAGGACCTCAAAGCATGGTTATGCAAATCTGTTCTGTGTTTTATTTCTAAAGTGTCAAAATGTATGTACAAAAAACTGTGATATAACTTAATGGGTCTGGCCCTGAGCAAGGAAAAATGTGTACTCTGATTTGCTTATTGGGGCGTGCGACATGGTCGGAGGCCTAGGTTTGAATGGGAAAAAATATTCTGCTCGGGGCTACAGCCTGAAGTGCTGGACCGGATTACAACAAACCTGCACAAGGAGCATCAGCAATGACCTGAAAGCATGCTTTTGCAAATCTGTTTTGTCCTTTATTTTTCCAAAGTGTCAAAATGTAAGTACAAAAATAGTGATATAATTTTGGTGCATGGACAGTGGGCCTGGTCCTCGGCAAGGACGATGGCCTACTCTGATTCACTTATTGGAGCATGTGGTATGGCCAAAGCCCTAGGTTTAAAGGGGAAAAACAATTCTGCTTCCTGCTGCAGCCTGAAGTGCTTTACAGGATTGCAGCAAACATGCGCGAGGAGCATCAGCAAGGACCTGAATGCATGCTTTTGTAAATCTGTCTCGTGTTTTAATTTTCAGAAAGTGTCAAAAAGTAAGTACAAAAAATAGTGATATAACTTTGGTGCCTGGGCAGTGGGCAAATGTCTACTCTGATTTGCCTATTGGGGAATTAGGGAATGTGGCATGGCCGAAGCCCATGCCCCATGGATTGTGGAGACTGGCCATGGCTGGCCATGGCTGCAAGTCATGAGCACTGGCCATTGGTCACATTATGAGAGTATAGTGGACAATGAACTAGGATGCAGGGTAGGTGCAGTGGATAACAAGGGTGGTTTGGTGGGGCTGAGGTCATGATGGAGCCTCATGTCCTAGGCAATTCAACCATGACTTGGATCCCCAGCATGCGCCGCTGATAACACCACACATCAGTATGCATTGCAAAACATATTTTGGTTAAAGGAGGTTTACAGTTCTTTCATATATGTTAAAAGAGGAATTATTAATAACTCATATACAGTGATGTAACATTATGAAACATTTTCACTCATAAAAACCTATGAAATTCACAGAACAATCTTCGTTAAAGGGGCATTATGGTTAAGTTGCACTAATAAAAACCTATGAAATTCAGTGAATAAAATGTGTTAAAGGGACGTTATGGTTAAGTTTCACTAATAAAAACCTATAAAATTCAGTGAAAAAACTTTGTTCAAAGGGATCTTATGGTTACAAGTAAAACCAGAAAACCCCCAGAAATCTGCCTGTTATGGTAAGCTAAGCAATCATAACTCACACCACCACCATGCACTGCTAAGGATAGCACCCAGCACATCAAAGATGACATCAAAAATGTTATTGATGACATCACTGATGATATCACATATGAAATTAATTTTTATGAAAAGTACCTACAAGGGATTCTGTTTATAATGTTTGTAGCAAGATGTCAAGAGTGATCGGGAGACCTATCATGAACTACTTAATGTATTGAAGAATGTTCTCATCTAAAGAAAACATTATATTGGAGTGTTGGTTTTAATACGGGAACCTAATCATACATACAAACAGGCAATGGCTGCAGCATGCACCATAGAAGTACAATATTTTTAATCTCATAAGTTTAAGTTTAACGTCTAGATACATAGCAGCTTTTGAATTTTCATATTCTGACTGTCAGTGAACAAAAACACGTGGCCTAGATATGTCAGTGAACAAAAACAAGTGACCTAGATATGTGATGTCATCAGTGATGTCATCAATGACATTTGTGATGTCATCTTTGACGTCCTGGGTGTTTGTCTTAGCAGTGCACAGTGGTGGCACGAGTCATAGTTGCTTAGTTTACCATAACTGGCGAATTTCTGGGGTTTTCCTGTTTTACTTGTAACCATAACGTCCCTTTAACAAGGTTTTTTCACTGAATTTCCTAATTTTTTATTAGTGCAACTTAACCATAATGTCCCTTTAACAAGGTTTTTTCACTGAATTTCCTAGGTTTTTATTAGTGCAACTTAACCATAATGTCTCTTTAACAACATTTTTTCACTGAATATATATATATATATATACATATATACATTCAACATCTGTTAGGCAAATAACATATAGAGTAGGCCTCAGAATAAAGGTAGTTCCTAGACCATTTAGGTCTCACTAGGCCTTAGAAACCCATGGACAAAACCACATAGCTAAAAGCAATCAGTGTTCAGCTCACATTAGAGAGATGCACAGAAAGGTCAGGAGCCCTGAACATGGAGTAAAAGTCGCACTTCTATTGTTTAAAATTAAGGAGGTAGAGGGCCTCATTGCAAGTTTGCCAGTCCGCTAACTACGGTACTGGTAAGCTTGCCGGTACCGTAGTTACCGGACAGGATAACTACGAGTTCTGCTCGCGGGTGCCTTCCTGCCCGCCAGGTCTGACCTGTTGGGTGTACCGGCACCCGCGAGCAGAGCATGTCGGTTGCACCCACACCATTCATGAATGGTACCAGTGCATCCAACCTCCCCATTCGCATTGAGCCCTATGGTGCTCAAATGGGAATGGGGAGCATTTTATGCCAGCGCCCGCAAATTGGTAATTACTGGGTCCGACGGGTCCCTAATGACCCGGTAATTGCCCATTCGCGGGTGCCGAAATATTTTGCAAGTTTGGCGGCAGCCTGCTGGTTTTACCGGCAAGGCTACTGCCAAACTTGTAATGAGGCCTAAAGTCCTTTCACGAAGTCAGAACAAGGAAACATGACTTAAGTAGATGTTGCAACAGTGAGTAGACCCCGTGAGAGAAAGATGTAAAATGCAGCACAGCAATTGGTTGAGAGCAGAACAATGCAGCAGGGTCCCACACATCTAACAAATGAGACATACCACTAACAATGTTTAAGCCCATGTTCTTAAAAACGAACAACTACAAGGCCACAGCTTGGTGGGAATGAGGCAACATGCAGAGATGTGTGCAGGACAGGGCCACCAGGACAGCAGACACACACTGCCCCCTGTACAAAAATATTCACTTAAGAATCGAGCAAAACCATTAGATGACACAAGCATCTTTCAAAGAGGAACATACAAAGGCAGCTAATTAAGATTGTTGAAACTAAGAAATATGTCAAGTAACAGAGGAATATAACACATAGATGTTGTGGCAGTTATTAAAGTACCCCTGCATGTAGATGTCCAATCCACACACACCTGCCCATTCATCAATACACAGTTATGCTGTGCACATGGTCTCAGAGCAATAGGTCGGAAAAGCACGCCCCATGAAGTCATGTAGTCACACCATGAAAAAGGAAATAGAACGGATTGATGTTTCCAACCAGGAGTCGCAACATTAATTGCCGTTTGAGCAGTCAGAAGGGTGAGAATGGTAAGATAGCGGGAACATTTTAGCTCTCGTGGGAAAGGATGCAAAGTATTATTTTCTGTTGCCACGCTGGCCAAACCTCACATTTCTATTGGTCACCAATGACCAAAGTAGGATCATCCCTTTCTTTATCTTTATTAAATTGTTCTCTTTCTTTCCTTTTAATCCATTTTGAGGGAATATGATTTGGCTCTAAGTCTTTCACCCTCAGAGTATCACAGTTCCATTTCTCTTGGGTCACTTCCTTTTGGGATTGGATTCCATCTTAATACTTAGATTCATCCCCTTCTTTTTTTTTCTTAACTTGCTCTTGTACAGGATAGGCAGTTAATTTCCCCCTTTCACAGGGTATTTTCTTAGTCTGATTCTCTCTCTCTTTCTACAGTTTCTTATCCAGGTTTTCTCCTGATTACAAACCTTGGTATCTATCTGGTTTTAACAATAACTTAGTTTTATGATTTTCACTATGACGAGTTAAGTTTGCAAAATAATTATTGTCTCCGGAATTCACAGTCTTCACATATACTTTGTTTGAAAGTTAACTTTGTTTTATATTGATTACTTTGCTGAGTTAACTGTATTGCATAGTGATTGTCTCTTGGCTCACAACGTTGGGCAAGATAATGGTTGCTCTGAAACGTCCTGTACCTGCCGGTCTCCCTATTAACTTGGGTCTTTTAGGAGGATACTTTTTGGTGAGTTTTTCTCTCTTTGGATTTTACTCTGTTTCTAGACATCACATACGCCATCTGCTCTTGGGCATTCACCTCTGTTTTCTCTCTCCTTATGTCTTGGGATCCTTGTGCTCAACCGCACACCTGGATGCCGTGAGACCTTGTTTTGCCGGTGGTGTTGGCAATGTTGCTTGAACTGGCTGTCCACCATGGATTGGCTCCCATGGTCTCAGCACCACCTCTTATTGGGCTCCTGCCCTGCTGTTTCTTCAGTGTTCAGGACCACCATGAGCTTGGAGTCCCATGTTGCCCATACAAACGAGTTTGAAACTCACAGGCTTCCTCGCTCTCCACACCAGCTGTCATGTAGCTGAGTACTGTGCTCAGCCTGTCTCTGCACCTCTCTCTCTGCAGTCTCAAGACATACATCTTTTAACAGACTCATCCCACTATGATGAACATCATGCTTTAAAAAAACATGATCCGTTTCCATAGGCTAGTGATATCGCTTAGTAGTTTCTTCGTCCCAGTTGTAACAGTTCATGTCTTCTTGTGTTGTAATACATTCCATGTAGGCCATGGTATATTTAGGCTAAGGTGTTCCTTTTGGGAACAGGAGCCATTGTCCCCTAAGGGGGAGTCTCTCCTGGGGAGGTCCCTCTTGCCTCTACCCATAGGGAGGGTATTGCGGGGCAGGCTCACCGCCTAGCCTCAAAGGAAGGCTCGGCCCCTTGGGGAGAAGGGACAAATTCTCTCGATTTGTCACAATAGTCATCTGAGAGCTAGGCCATGATCACCTTCTAGAAGCCACTCCTACATGTCTAGTCAGTGTTTTATGTTTGTGTTCATTAATGTGAAGGCAGCTGGCATGTGTCCCTGCTTCTTTTGCTGTCTGTTTTAATTGATGCAGACATTTAGGGCTTGCCCCATTATGTTTGGCTGATTCATTCTCTTTAGCTTCCCAGACAAGTGAATCTTTGGTGCATCGCTTTGTGTCCCTTGATAGTGGTGTCCCGATTTCCAGGACCATTTCATATCGGGGTGTTGGAAGTGGGTCACTGATTTAAGGGTCTGGGTAGTTTGTTCCCATTTTCATTTAGCTTGTTTAGCGGAATCTTTTTGGAGTCTGGAATTGTTAAACGGTGTTGTCCCACAGCTTCCGGAAGCCTGACCTCTGATGATCGTGTACAGTTTTCATGATGCAAGTTGTGGGTTTTGTTGGGGTTGTAGCTTGTGGTGTCATAACTGTCCCGAAGCAGAGTATTCATGTTATCCCAATGCTGGATACTTCATTCTGTCTAATAATGTTACCATATTGTCCATTCAATGAGGATGAGCATTTACACAAATGTCTGTGGTTGTCACGATCTGCTCTTGCTGGCTCATTTTTCTTCTGCATGCAGTGTCTAGACATCTGTCCCTTCTCTTCTCTGGAGGTGTTCCATTCACAGGTAGCGGTCTCGATGAACCGACGTAGCCAGTGAAGCAAAAGAAACAGTTATAAACTCTTTAGGCACACGTCACAATGATGATCGAAGCATTCACAAATGAATTGTCAGCACAAGTTTGAAAATTCACCTGTGTATTGAGAATAAAGGATACGAATTCCACACGATAAAAGCAGCAACTTGTAGTGCCATGTGTGAACCCACGCTAAGTAAAGTCATGCCCCCAAAAAAAGGATTGGAGATTAGAGGGTCCCGACAAAGACAAAAGTCGAAACTAGTTAATGTTGGAATTTAGATTTCATGGCAGCCGCTAACTTTTTGGAGTTGAATTGATGACTTTGGAATTATTTATCAGTATCTAGTACTTTTCTCTATGACTTTAAAAAATACAAACATATTCTTTACTAGTCAAGGGATGCTATTTCCATTTAATTGAAGTAATTAAGATAGCTGTGACATCTATATGTTTCAATTAAATGAATTTATCTCGTATGACACCAACTCTCTTCAATGTTTTGATTTATCATAAATGTCGTTTTGGTGTCAAGGAGTTAAGGGATAACCTACCATTTTGTTGCTCCTTCTCTTCTCTGCGGCATTGCCAGAGGAGCAATTCTATGGCAATATTTGGGCAAGCAGGAAGACAGGTAGAGAGTCTATGGTCTAATTGGTAGGTGTATGTGCATCACTCCAAAACATATTCTGCATGTAGATAGGGTTTGAGGTGTATTTTAATTGAGGGGTCTGGTTCGCCATTATGCTTGTGTGCCCTCATGCATTCAGTATCTCAACTCTGCCATTTTGGTGCATCTCCTAGTCATTGACTGTTCTCTGTCTGGGGGAGGGCTCTACGCAGAGGCGTTGCTAGGGAGTGGCTGGGGGGGGTATAGCTACTGATCATTTGGTTGTAGCCCCTGATAGAAGCTCAGGAGCTACATCCAAAAGGCTAGGTAGACTTCGGACAGTCCCGACATTAGTGTAGCCCCAGATCTTTTGCAAACCTAGCAACACCCCTGCCGCCTCCCCACATGGGATCATTGCAGCAGTTGCATGTCCTGTGGGATATGATTTGAGCGTTATTCGTGCTGAGCGCCCAGAAATGTGATGCAGCATACAGGTAATTCCATTCAGCTGGGATAGAGGTACAGTTTAGGTTTCCTTTTAGTAAGGGGTATGAGAGTCATCATATTGACCTTCCTCCCAAATAGCAGGAAAGCATGGCAGTTGTAATACAGACAAAGAGACCCCTCTACAGTGAATGCAAAAGGCCACTTACGTTTATAATCTTAGTATATCTGCAAAATACACATTTCACAAGCTTGAGAGACATCGACACTAATTTTCTGGCAATTTAGCATGAATTATTCTTTAGAATACTTCATTATTGATTATGATGTAGGAACACTAGAATATGCTATTCTCATGCTCTGTGGGACATCTTCTCCAATAAGGCGACAACATGTAGCCACTGCTACCAAAGAAACATTTAAAGGGAACACTGGCAGCAGGGAGGCACAAGTATGTGTTTTGCTACATTTAATCATATTGATATGTCTGTTTAGTTAGATTTCCGACGAATTGTCGGTTGCTCTTTTTAATGGAAGACTGATAGAGCTTTTTGGTGTTGGACTTGAGAAACAAAGGCAGCCTTTGGGTTTGAGAATGGTGCTGCTGAACTAGATTATTCCAGACTTTCTGTGGTTTCCCACAGCAGATCAGGAAGTCCTTTTCTGGGAGTTATATAACTTGCTCTAATGCGTGGGGATGTTGATGTTTGACTTTGTGATGGCTTGGGATGCGGCCCCACTAGGTCTCACTCTGCTTTACTTCACTGTTCTGTGCCACACTGATACTAGCCTTGTACTGGGAGCACTGGGAAAAGCAAAGTCGTTCAGGCTAATGTTTGCTTGCAATTGATTTTATTACTTCAGCAATTCCAATGTAATTATTGAGGAAATGTTCTATAAATCAAGAAATGACCAGAGGTTGAGCACCATTCTTGCGCCAGATGGCTAATACCTAACGCATTGGTCTGCTGCTTTGGTTTCTTTCATGTATCTTATTAGGGGAAAATTACTGAGAGCGCACACACGAATACTGCAGAAGATGCAATGACATGTCAATCGCCAGCTGGAGAGCACTAAAGATGGGCACTGACTCAAGTACTGCTGAAGCACTCTTGAAGTGTGTCTTCTATTTTTCTTTTGGAATCAAATGCCCTACAATTCTAACTGCTGAGAGAGCTGCATACACAAAGTGTTGCTTAACAAAGAAGCGCTCAGTCATGCCAAAGGTTGACCCCTCTATATTGTGACAAGATTGTGAATAAGAAAGGATCACTAAGGAGATTCTGTTTTCTTAGTGGCTAGCTTTCGACTTGTATCCAGCTGTGCTTGAAAGATTCAATTAGACATCTGAAACATGTTACTACTAGGTCAACATTCTGCACTTGTCAGCCTTTCTGAGTCTTTAAATTTAGAATGGACCTAACGCAGTCAAAGCATGTCATTTATTTTTTACAGATAACCATAGGATTCACCTAATCAACATGTTAGGTTGTTGTTATGTTGGAGACTATTCATGAAGCACAAACAACTGTTAGTTGGCCTCTTGATGCTGAAAAAGATAGCAAAGAGCACATGGCTAACATGATCTGGCTGATGGGGAAGCTATTCCAATGGGGAACTGCCAGTGTGGAGAGGCTTCTACTGCCAATTCTCACTCTTGGCAAGGTTGGCTGATTGAACAGAGTTGGGCATGTAGGCAGGTGTGTCACTGATCCTTCTGTGTCATATGCATGGCCTTGAAGACAATTCTCATTTGAACCAGAACAAGGTGTAGGTAGTTCAGAACTGGAGAGTTCGACCCTCTTCATCTGAAGCATTCATGAAACAGCATTATGTGGTCCCTGCAGAAGGAACAATCTGACAGAGAAGTCATATCTAGAAGCAAGACTTGAATACAGCGTCAACCTGAGGTTCAAATGAGACTTGAGCATCCTGCCCCAGGAGTGGGTTTGATGGCACACTAGGTAATTCACTTTCGTGTATATCAGCACTGCATGAACACATATCTCACGAAACAGTCTTGCGTGTTCACATACAAAATAATGGGCGGGTGCGCATCTCCCTTATTAGCAACAAATATACCCCCCCCCCCAATAGACAATATATGGATGTTTTGGGTGCAAAAACTAAAGGTGCGGGCAGAGAGAATATGGATAGGAGAGGTTCCCACCATGCATGATTAAAGGAGGTACAAATAAGGGGGGGATAGAAAAAACTGCATTGATTAAAAAGAGCGCAGGAAAAAGGAGGGTCCAGGAGTCCTCATAGAAGCTGTATCAGATCCACATACTTTTTATTGCTATTACTACACTAACAACTACATCTACCCACCACCTCCTCCCCAACAAACCTCTGCACATACCAAACTCTCCCCAGAAATCCCTCCATCAAACACCCCCTGTCAATGTTCTCCCAAGAAATGTAGAAGTCTCATTTCTTGGGTGATTGCTGCCTCCCAGTGCTCTTCATGGTGTGACGTTGGCCCTGGTTGCATTGGCTGGGCCTCGACTGGAAAAGATGTCGCAGTAAAATGTTTGACAGTTCTATCCTTTCAAGGAAAGCAGACCAAAACCCATGCAGTAAAAATAATACAAGAAACCAAATGATCACTGCACCATTTTGCAAAAGAAAACAAGGTTTTATTACATGCAAAAAGGTCTCAGACTGCCCCGTATAAACGAACTGACACAGAGGTTATCACGCCCCAAAAAGTTACAGGTTATATAGCTGAAAACCGCAAAGCAGCCTACACAGGTTACAATGTTATCCCACCACACACATTTGCTACCACCTATAGAAAATGCTAATAACCCACTATATTTCCCAGACCGATAGGCCACACTGTAACGCTCACCTGATTCCCGCAGAGGCGCCGGTCTTGACTGGGTGAATGCCGTATCTTCAAAGGTGATGTGTAACACACGGTTGGCTCTTTGGGCTGGACCTCTGTGCACTGTATGTCTGACTCGAAGAGTAAGATGTCTGCAGATAGAAAATATGGGATTAATGGACTGGGGTTATTGGGTGCCTCTCTCCTCTTCCCTTTCTCTTCTCCTGTAGAACCCCAAAGGTTAACGGCCTCACCTTAGGTAAGTGAACGCCGAGCTCTCCATCTGCCTCGGGGCAGGGTGCCGTAACCAGTTTCTTCACTGGATAAGGGTGCAGGCCTCTTGACCTCAGAGGACTGCTGTCCGTCGTTAACTGCACGAACGGTAAGTTCTGGGCACTTCAAATGTCTTAAAAGTCTTTTGTAATGATATCTCTTGTTTTGCAGGGTTCCGGCGATGGCGGATGGCGGGCTGATGAGAGTTGAGGATCGAACCCGCGTGAGGAATAGAAGCGCCTGGAAGCACGTAAGTAAGCGCTTGTAGCCTGCTTCACGATGCGCACTGACTGTCCCTTTTATCTTGCAGGTACAAGTTCGGAGCTTTAGAGAAGCTGAAGGGTGCTGGAATACCCACTGGATTCGGCGTGGGAAGGAGTAATGGCACGTGAGTAATAAAGTTGCCCAATGTCTTTAAACGCACCTTCTTTTGTCTTTCAGATGCGGGATGAAGCGCCGAAGGCCTCCGGAGCGTGCGAAGAGCTGTAAGCTTTTGTCTTTCAGATGCCGGAATGCAGTGCGAAGACCTCCGGAGCATGCGAAGAGTAGGTAAGCCTTTGTCTTTCAGATGCCGGAATGCAGCGCGAGGCGTTGGTGACAGCCGATGGACCAGGTAAGAGATGCGCTGCCACTGAAGACCGTAGTGCTAACCTGTTCTTTCTTTGTCTTTACAGGTGCTGCTGAAAACTGGATTCCAGGATGGTAAGCCTTTGTTCCCTTAGGCCCAGGATCAGAAGACACGATGAGCGTTCTGCTGCAGAGAATGCAGAATAACGCAAAGCAAGATTCATCCATCGGGTGTGGTTTAAATAGCCTCCTGTAGTGCTTAGGGTCTCCTTCCACAGCCACGCCTAGGTAAGAAAAGAGTTCCTGCTTTCCAGAAGAGTTCCAGTGTTCTGAACCTAGGGAGTGGCTCCTGCCCCACCCAACAGGAAAAGTAGTCCCAAACAGAAGAGGATCAGGGGTTCAACTGGCAGGTAAGTAAGCAGCATGGTCTGCTGCAGGTAAGTCCACCCAAACATTATGAGCCCGGCGCTTCCAGCGCTGGGACTGGGCATCTTTATGAGCCTGGTGCCACTGGCACCAGGACAGGGTCCAAAAGGTCCCAATTGGGACTGGCTGGCACTCGGAACCGGGGTTATGGGTCTGCTTCCAAGGGAGTCGGGCAAGTCCTGATCTTTTGGAAGCAGAGATCATGACAGCACCCCCCCTCAAGGCCCCTCCCAAACCGGGCTTCTCCGGGGGTTTGGGCTTGTTAGGAAATGTTCGATGAAATCTTTTGATTAGACGAGGCGCGTGGACATATTCTGCAGGTTCCCAGGATCTTTCTTGGGGACCGTAGCCTTTCCAGTCAATCAGGTAAAATAGTTTAGATTTGGAGATCTTGGAATCCAGGATGCTTTTGACTTCAAACTCGAGTTCTCCATCAACTAGAATAGGTTTTGGAGATGTAGTTAGTCGGGTTTGAGGTTGCACGGGTTTAAATAGAGAGACGTGGAAGACCGGATGTATCTTCATGTGAGGGGGCAAGTCCAACTTGACCGCTACTGGATTTACTATGGTAGTGATGGAATAGGGACCAAGGTATCTTGGGTTGAATGTGCGTGGTCCTTTTAGAGGTAGATATTTGGTGGATAACCAGACTTGATCTCCTACTTGATATTGGGGGGCTTCCTTCCGATGTTGGTCTGCTCCTTTCTTGTATTGTTCTTTAGCCCTTTGAAGGTGAGAAACGGCTTCCTCAAAGGCTTGGGTGATTGTAGAATGCAGGTGGTCTACTGCTGGTGTTCCAAGATCTTGGAGTGGATCCAACTCCGAGGTTCGAGGGTGACTACCGTATAAAAGAAAAAACGGGGTCTTCCCAGTTCCCGAGTGGACAGAGTTATTGTAGGCATATTCGGCTATCCAAAGGATATCTTTCCAAGTTTTTTCAGTTTGTTGTAGCATGCAGCGCAAATACTGTTCCAGAGTTTGATTGGTCCTCTCGGTTTGTCTGTCGGTTTGAGGGTGGTGGCTGGTCGAAAGTCTCACATCAATTTGAGCCGACCGACAGCAACTTCGCCAAAAATGAGAAATAAATTGACTACCTCGATCCGAAATTAGAACTGAAGGAAAACCGTGCAGTCGGACGATGTTTTCGAGAAATTCTCGGGCCAGAGTTGCTGCTGTTGGTAAGCCTTTGAGTGGAATGAAATGCGCCATCTTGGAGAATAGGTCCACGATTACTAGGATCGTATTGTATCCGGAGCATGGAGGTAGATCGGTGATGAAGTCCATAGAAAGCGTATGCCAAAGGCGAGGCGGGATGTCAATAGGGCGTAAGAGGCCGGCTGGTTTTTCCTTTTGACTCTTGTTTTGGGCGCATACTCCACAGGACATTATAAAGTCTCTGATATCTTTTTTCCAAGACGGCCACCAGAAGTAGCGCTTGATCTTTTCCGAGGTCTTGGTCATACCGGGATGTCCTTCCATTAAAGAATCGTGATAACAAGAGATTACCTTTTCCTGTAAATCTGTGCTGGGCAGGTATAACCGTTCTTGGAAATATAATAGGTTGTCCTTCACCGTAAAGTCCTTTCCCTGCAGATGCCAATTCTGTATGTCTGCTGGAGTTACCAGTAGCCTGGCTTTATCCTTAACTTCCTCTATGGATTGTGTGGCGATTACACCTAGAATGCTTTGTTCGGGAATGATAGGTACAGGTTTAGGATTGATCAAATGTTCTTCCACTCCCATCCGAGAAAGGGCATCAGCTTTACCGTTTTTTGTACCAGGTCGATAGGTAATTATGAAGTCAAACTCGGCAAAGAATAGTGCCCAACGGAGTTGCCTAGAGGATTGAGCTTTTGCGGTTTTCAAATATTGCAGGTTTCGGTGATCTGTAATCACAGTAACGGTGTGTCGGGCCCCCAGAAGATAATGCCGCCAAGCCTTAAAGGCGGACTTGATAGCTAGAAGTTCCTTATCAGTAATAGTGTAATTGATTTCAGGAGGCGAGAATTTGCGGGACCAAAATGCCACGGGATGCAACTGATTGGTTACTGGGTCCTTTTGTGATAGAACTGCCCCCATGGCAAGGATCGAAGCATCAGTTTCAACGATGTAGGGGAGTTCTGGGCGAGGATGTTTTAAGATCGGTGCAGAGATAAATCTAGTCTTCAAATTCTGGAAAGCTTGTTCCGCCTCGGTAGACCATTCAAAACGTTTGTTTTTCTTTAACAAGGCGGTGATGGGCTGGACTATTCGAGAGAATTCGGGGATAAACCTGCGGTAAAAGTTAGCGAAGCCTAACATGCTTTGAACACCTTTTACGGAGGATGGCGATGGCCATTTGAGAATTGCATCGACCTTCTTTGAATCCATACGCACTCCGCTAGGTGATAATATGAATCCCAAGAATTCAACTTCAGTCACGTTGAAAACACATTTTTCCAACTTAGCGAAAAGTTTGTGTTGACGCAATCTCTCGAGGACCATTTTCACGTGTTTCCGATGTTCAGTTTCCGATGAAGAATAAACGAGGATGTCGTCAATGTAAACAACAACACACACATCTATGAGCTCTCTGAGGACATCGTTCATAAAATATTGAAAGGCGGCCGGGGCATTGCAAAGTCCGAAGGGCATGACCTGATATTCAAATAGCCCATACTTGGTGCGGAAGGCCGTCTTCCATTCATCGCCCTCTTTTACTCGTACCAAGTGGTAGGCTCCTCTAAGATCCAGCTTTGTATATATGCATGCTTTTCTGACTTGGTCCAGGAGTTCAGGGATCAAAGGTAACGGATATCTATTCTTAACGGTGATCTGGTTCAGGGCGCGATAATCTATACAAGTTCTAAGGTCCCCTTCTTTTTTTGGAACGAAGAACAAAGCTGAGGAAGCAGGGGACCTGGAAGGACGAATAAACCCATTCGCTAGGTATTGATCCAGGTATTGTCGGAGGTGAAGATTCTCAGGCTCGGTGAGGGCATAAATTCTACTACAAGGAGGAGTAGATCCAGGTATCAGGTCTATCTGGCAGTCATAAGACCTATGAGGAGGTAGAGAGTTAGCCTGATCCTTCCGGAAAACATCCTGGAATTCTAGGTATTCAGGAGGTAACTGGGGAGCCTCCGAGGAAATTGCTGCCAGTGCAACACCAGGTCGAGGGTGACAAGTAGAGACACATTCTGGAAACTGAACCGTTCTTGCTCGCCAATCGATCTGAGGATTGTGCTTCTCTAACCAAGGAATTCCTAGAATAATCTGGAACTGAGGGGCCTTGATCACATCGAACACGATCTTCTCATGGTGTCCATCTTGACTTACTAGCGTCACTTCTTGGGTGGTATGCGTTACTGGTCCGGAGGCTATCTCCGTACCATCCACCGTAGTAATGATGTCCTTTACAGCCTTTGGACAAAGAGTCAGATTCATCCTCAAAACCATTTCATGATCCACATAATTGCCGATGGCACCGCTGTCGACGTAAGCTTCAATCGCATGTAATCGATCCGGATGTTCAGGGCTAATGAGGACCATAGGTATCACGAAATGCGAGGTCACGGAACTGGTTTTAACGCTCGGCAAGAGGACCTCTATTCTTGTCGGGCGAGGTCGTTTCCCTGCTCAGAGTTTGTGACCCTGGTAACTGCAGCTCCTACTGCCTTCTTGGCTGGTTTCACCGGACAGTCTCGAAGAAAGTGCCCCGAGTTTCCGCAATAGAGGCATAATTGCAGCTGTTTTCTCCTTTCCCGCTCCTTTTGTGTTAGTGGTCCTTTCAGGCCCCCTATTTGCATGGGTTCCCCGGAGTCTACTCCTTTGGTAGGAGTTGGTGGTTTGGAAAATACTCGAGCATCAAACTTGGAACGATCGGCCTTCCTGTTCTGCAGTCTGTGGTCAATTTGAACGACTAAGTCAATATAGTCCGAACAGTCTTGCGGGGGATTCACTACTTGGGCTAACACATCTTTGAGCTCTCCACATAGACCTCTATAAAACAGCGTAATCCTTTTGTCTTCAGGCCATCGAGTTTCCACTATCAGTCTGTTGAAAGACGCAATATAAGCCAAAAGGTCTTGATTACCCTGTCGCAATGAAAGGAGCTCATTGTCCAAGGCCTGCCCCTGTGAATGTCTTGCAAACAGTTTTTCCATACTGAGCTGAAAAGCTTGAAAATCATGGAGAACCGGATCATCTTGATTAACTAGAGGGATCGACCAGTCTGCCGCATTGCCACTAAGGTACGAAAGCACAAAAGCTACCTTAGCTTGATCAGTTGGAAAGGCTGCTGGCCGGCATAAGAAGTGCAACCGGCACTGATTAATAAATACTGCAAACCTCTTTGGGTCACCAGAAAATCGTTCGGGCGGAGCCAGAGGTACATTCCCAGGTAGGTTGATCTGCACTGGGTTCGTAGAGGATGTTGAAGGAAGATTTTCCCCTGATGCGGGTAACGGAGTTTGTCCGGCTTGTGACTGTAGCAATTGTCTAGCGAGATCGTCTGTTCGCTCCTTGGAAATAATCAGTTCCCTTCTTAGAGCATTCGTTTCCTGACGGGCTGCATGCACTTCTGCTCTTAGTTCCCCAAGTAACTGGGCTAGCTGGTCGGTATCCGAGGTTTCCATAGCGCCTGGGTGGGAGTTTTGCGGTAGGCTTTGCGTTCTGTAACGCTCACCTGATTCCCGCAGAGGCGCCGGTCTTGACTGGGTGAATGCCGTATCTTCAAAGGTGATGTGTAACACACGGTTGGCTCTTTGGGCTGGACCTCTGTGCACTGTATGTCTGACTCGAAGAGTAAGATGTCTGCAGATAGAAAATATGGGATTAATGGACTGGGGTTACTGGGTGCCTCTCTCCTCTTCCCTTTCTCTTCTCCTGTAGAACCCCAAAGGTTAACGCCCTCACCTTAGGTAAGTGAACGCCGAGCTCTCCATCTGCCTCGGGGCAGGGTGCCGTAACCAGTTTCTTCACTGGATAAGGGTGCAGGCCTCTTGACCTCAGAGGACTGCTGTCCGTCGTTAACTGCACGAACGGTAAGTTCTGGGCACTTCAAATGTCTTAAAAGTCTTTTGTAATGATATCTCTTGTTTTGCAGGGTTCCGGCGATGGCGGATGGCGGGCTGATGAGAGTTGAGGATCGAACCCGCGTGAGGAATAGAAGCGCCTGGAAGCACGTAAGTAAGCGCTTGTAGCCTGCTTCACGATGCGCACTGACTGTCCCTTTTATCTTGCAGGTACAAGTTCGGAGCTTTAGAGAAGCTGAAGGGTGCTGGAATACCCACTGGATTCGGCGTGGGAAGGAGTAATGGCACGTGAGTAATAAAGTTGCCCAATGTCTTTAAACGCACCTTCTTTTGTCTTTCAGATGCGGGATGCAGCGCCGAAGGCCTCCGGAGCGTGCGAAGAGCTGGTAAGCTTTTGTCTTTCAGATGCCGGAATGCAGTGCGAAGACCTCCGGAGCATGCGAAGAGTAGGTAAGCCTTTGTCTTTCAGATGCCGGAATGCAGCGCGAGGCGTTGGTGACAGCCGATGGACCAGGTAAGAGATGCGCTGCCACTGAAGACCGTAGTGCTAACCTGTTCTTTCTTTGTCTTTACAGGTGCTGCTGAAAACTGGATTCCAGGATGGTAAGCCTTTGTTCCCTTAGGCCCAGGATCAGAAGCAGAAGACACGATGAGCGTTCTGCTGCAGAGAATGCAGAATAACACAAAGCAAGATTCATCCATTGGGTGTGGTTTAAATAGCCTCCTGTAGTGCTTAGGTGTCTCCTTCCACAGCCACGCCTAGGTAAGAAAAGAGTTCCTGCTTTCCAGAAGAGTTCCAGTGTTCTGAACCTAGGGAGTGGCTCCTGCCCCACCCAACAGGAAAAGTAGTCCCAAACAGAAGAGGATCAGGGGTTCAACTGGCAGGTAAGTAAGCAGCATGGTCTGCTGCAGGTAAGTCCACCCAAACATTATGAGCCCGGCGCTTCCAGCGCTGGGACTGGGCATCTTTATGAGCCTGGTGCCACTGGCGCCAGGACAGGGTCCAAAAGGTCCCAATTGGGACTGGCTGGCACTCGGAACCGGGGTTATGGGTCTGCTTCCAAGGGAGTCGGGCAAGTCCTGATCTTTTGGAAGCAGAGATCATGACACACACCTTATCTAAACCCATTCCCCTAGACTGGGGAGGATAGCTCAACGGCAACATGCTCGCCTTGGAAGCAAGATAACATGGAGCAACACAGGTTTGATTCCCGGGTCCGCGCTTAGAAACCTCTGGGTATTAAGCGTGTTATAAACAACCTATCATATCATATCATATTCACGATGTCACCATTAAATCCAGGGACATGATTGCTAATAAGTAAATTGATACAATACTAAATCTTGACTGTCATTTGATGTGTACTACTCCGAGTCAGACACGTTTAAACTAAAACTGGCGAGGCCAACTCTGCTTAAAGACAATGGTCTGTCTCATTATACTAGATGCTGCAGCGCACACAAGCTGCACCCCAGACTGTGTACTGAATTTTTTGGCATCACCTCTGCTCCTCCTATCCCAAATCACAGAATGTTCCAGACATGGCTCCCTCTTATCTCCTTCAGTCTGAATTTCAGGGAGTTATTTGCTTTTGGTTATACGTCTACTTGTAATTCAAATGGGATGACCACTCCTTGGATGAGGGCACTAGTGCTCTAAATCTATCCCTGGACTATTGGCATCACAAAACATCATGCCTTATTCTCATCAATTTGACCTTTGAGGGGGCGCATCCCTACATGTCCTGTAGGGAAGGCATGGTATCACAAGTATGACACTGACACAATAGGTATACTTTGTAAAACCTTTATTGAAATTGTTGGGGCTGCAGAAACTCCTACCTTGCCCTATAACTAAGATGGAAGTAGTCTCGGCAATCAAATAATAAATACCGCAGTCTTCGTGGAGTCCATCAAATCAAAATGGCCTATGCTAACAAAACCTAATATCTGCCCTATCTCTTGTAAAAAAAAGTGTAAAAATGATTTGCGGTTTTCGACCCGCTGCTCTCGTCCCTTGGTCTGTTGCTCTGCTCCAATAGGTTTGCTTTCGTCCCGGAAGCCCTGCTCGTACTCATGTTCTGCCTTGCTCACAGTGTGTCTTTGGGTTCTGCTTTTTATTCATGCAAGGAGAGCTAAATGGTATCAGGTGTATGCAATTATAGTCAAATTCCTGACTATGCCTGACCCGATTAGCGGGACATGCCCAGTACGATGTGTGAAAGTTAATGTTGTTACTCTAAGTCCCCCTATTCCTCTGCCCGGTGTATGTGTAAAAAAGGGGGTGGGGTTGGGACCTCGGAGATCCTAAAAAATAGGAAGGGTTGGACAAACAAAATAGGGGGGAATACCATGTTTCACCATCGGCTGCCTCACCCCCACTCCCTGAAGACCCCTCACCCAGGTGATACTCCCACACTGTTCCACTCTCAGGCTCTGGATCCAAAGGCGATGGCCGTGCCCTGGCCACATGAGAGAGAGATCCCCGGGGACTTGCAGGTGAGACACCCTCTGGTTTCTCACACTCCTCACAGCTAACATTCCATTCCCACCATGTTCAGGCCCTGCAGCTGGATACAATTAGCGTTTATCTGTGCACCACAGGTGCCTCTGACCTCAGCTTCTCTCCTGGAGGACAGAAAAGGGATTTGTCTTGGGACTGAGCTTAACGGAGCCACAGCTCCACATTAAGGCCTGCGCTCTATTCTGTTCATTGTGTACCAGGCCTTAAATCCAATGTGGTGGCACTCCTGCCATGTTAACACACTGATCTCACTCCTGCCACAATACCTTTCCGACTCCATCTTCCACCTGCTTTGGCTCTTTCCTCACTGAAAAACATAACTTTGTATACAACTCCTAATGACATGGCATATAACACTGCCTTATCTATAACCTCTGCACACTCAACATTAATATTTGTGTTGCTCTTTCTTTGTTGTTAGATGTCTGCATCTAATATGTGTCAAAACTAACTGCAAGTAATGCATGCACATTCTGCCCTGCAAAACTCACCCCATTCACACTGTTGTACATGCTAATAGGTTTTTCTCAACCTGAACCATTTTGCCTGGCTTGGATGCTGTACGTGCATCCCAACATTCCCCGTTTAGTTAATACTCCATTAACTAACCCTGCTGTCTCCTTCCTTCTATAGTCATCATCTTTGGGAACCTGAGCCCTACACACATGATGTAAACCTACTGGGTATATTCTTCCAGAGGGCCCCTCATTAAGCAACACCCCCCATTTACTGCTAAGTCAACCCTTTGTTCTAAATAGTTATCTGGGTCGGTGGGGTGTGGTCAAGGTATCTCGGGTTCCAAAATCCTGCTCTACTCTCACCACCCTTGGTCTTACAACCCAATCCCATCTATCACTCTGGGTGTACTATTGTTTTGTGAGAGAAGGAGCTCTGCCCTTTGTTATTGACACCATCATAGTCACCCTTTTCGGCAAGGTCTTTGTGCAACATCTCAGGATCATCTGAAGTGAACAAAAAAAGCAAGAGCAGAAAAAACATAATAGGAACCAATAACTGTACAGTTATTTCCAACCACGATGGGGCCTACGACAAAAATCAAATTGAACCAGTCATAAGCTTTTACTCCTGCTTCTTTCTCCGTGGCAGTTCTCAAATTATGAAGGGCCCCTGTCGCATGGGTCAAGGACCCATTGTCTGCGACATTTGGGGGTAGTACATGCAACAAGACAAACCAATGTTCTCTCGCACAACCCCTTCCATAGCCATTAGCAAATCCAGAAAGTATCTGTTCTGGAGGGCCATGAGCCAGTTTGCCCAAAATGCAGTCTTTATGGAATTAAGTGCCTGATCCATTTGGTTCACCAACTGAAGCATCACCCCTCCTGGTGATCCAAGGCCACTTGGCATTTGGTGCAGTGTGGATACCTGGTCCCTGGAGGGAGGTAAAAAAGGTTTCCGTTTTGGTGAACAATTTGAACTAGGATTGGATTGCCTTCAATTTATTAGAAGTCTTTGGACAAGTAATTGAATCTTATCTGGCGACGAAGCCTTGGTGAGTGGTGGGCACGTTTGTTGGGTTGGGGCTTAGTTGTTTCTGGGGGTGGCACATTTATGACCATCAGGTGAGCATCAGGAACTACCAGAACTGCTGAGTGCAAGGTGGTCAGTGAACATACGCCCCTCCTTGATGGCGGGAGGTGTAGGTAGGCGTATTGCCCACACACACAGTAGACATCCATTAATGTCACTGAGCCTTTAGTCAGGTCAGGCAGGGAAAGTGTCTTGTTACAAAGAATGTTTGTTCCTATAGGTAGAGTACCATTTCAATGGAAGCAAAAGGAATAATCCACTGGCATCTGCCCTTTTGCTGGCTTCTCACTTAAGTTGATTCATGTAAAATTTGGCACATGTCCTGCCATGGGTCTGATTGGTGTGTGCCACTACATCCTCAGAGAATCGCAGAAAGCCCCTGGCTGCACAGTTCACTAACCCTGCCACACATCTGTCATTGGAAAACAGCACTGCTTCCATTTTGAGTCATGGTCTTACTTTGCAATTACTTGTTCTTTCGTCTTGGCACACTCTTCATCATCTCTGTCCATTGTTACTGCTTGTGCCCCTGGAAAGACTTTCAACTCTGAAGAGGGCTAGGTGTACTAAACATTGGCCTATAAAAGGTGGCATCTCTTGGGGCATGAACATTTTGGGTGAAACCATCGTATGAGGTATCAGAGCCTATATAGCAGCTCTCCTTTAACCACACCCTTCCCACCTTGCACATGTGATTATAGTACATGTTGTCAGTCTCAAGGTGATGCACATCTGCCTGGGATATATAGTATCATGCCCTTGTACTAATTATATTCTATATCTGTCTCAGTTTCCATCCTTATTCGTGTCATCCCCAACTGTTCATTGTGTCATTTCCATACCACCCCTTTATAGGCCCCAACCATATAAAGTAACCACCAAGAAACAATTGAAAGATGCATAAAGAAAACAACACATGCAACAGCACATATATATTACACAACGCTTTTAGTGTTGAACCTGCAGATGGGTAAAAAAAAAACAGAAAAGAATGCAGAAAAATCCAAACTTGTCATCATAGTATAGGGATTGATCAGGTGAGACATCATAAGAAGCAGCAATGCAGATAGGTGGGCACCATGATAGTCTTGTTATGCCTGTTTCAAGTACACATGAGTTAAATCCCACGGGTTTGGTTGTACAACATTTTTTAAAAGGAGCTGGCTGATAAAGGTCCAAAGACACCTGGACCCAAAATACTGCTGTGAAGAGACAAATGATTGACTTGTTGATAATGTGCTAACTTTGAAAAGTGTCTCTCATGGTGTCCATCGGCAATTGAGCCCTACAAGTATTCAAGTGAATGCTGATCTCTGACTCGATGAGAAATTATCATAGAATGTCATGACCACTGGCCCTGGCAGTCGGGGCCACTGGGCCGCACCACAGTGTCCCTTCATAGCCCCAATGGCCCAATCTTGTCCCCAAGACTCTCTTGGAGTCAGTCCTGGTGCCTTTGGCGCATGCTCATATGGCAGAAGGGAGAGCTGGAGCTCACAATGACAGTGTCACAACATGGATGCCCCCACATGGTTCAGTTCCAGAACTGAACCATGCGATCTAGCATTTAGGGTGTGGTCAGGCCTGAAGGCACCTGGGATACCTGTAGGCTATATAAGCTATGCCTAAGTTGGAGAACACACTTTGCATTGTTCTGCTCTCGCAGCATGACATTCACCACGGTTTGTCGGATCATCCTCAGCATTCGGGGCCGACACCTGCAAGAAGAAGAAGAACACCATTAGTTACTCTTACCTGTTAGCGAGCCCAGCTACTGTCATCCGCTCCAGTGTCCCGAACATCCAGCATCTCGGCGAACGCTCGCTCTCTTTCCTGGAAGCCGCACCCTGAGGTAAATAGAAAAGCAGTATTAGTAAGCATTTATTCTTCACATTTAAACAACATTCGGAAGGCTCACGCTTACCTGAGTTGAACTTGCTGTTGGTTCAAGCCCATTCCGGCCTTCCGACAACCTGCAAGAGAAAAGGCAAGGCTGATTAACACGCATAATTACTTGACGGCTATTCGAACAACATCTACGCTCCGCATCCTCTTGGCAGCTTATCACCCGAAACATCACGGCGGCCTGCAAGAGAGGGACAACACAGGTTAGCACACCACAAGAAAAGCACATAGCGCCACGCTCCGCGCTTTCACTTACCATCTCGAGTACAGCCCCAGCCAGCACGCCATCTTCAGAACTCCTTCCGCACCCAAGAGAGAAGGAAAGACATTAACATGGGCAATTATAATTAAGGACAAGCTGTTAAAACAACAGACTTACCTGAAGAACTGAGTCGCAGCAGGTCTGGACTCACAGTGCCCGCACCAGTGAAGCAACTCGGTTGCGATGCGCCCATCCACGATGCACCCCTGCACAGAACAGCAGGACGGAGAGCGCACCATATCAAAAACCAAGGTGAGGAAAGCACTAAGGGGTTGTTGGGTCCACAAAGGAGGTGCGCTCTGGGAAAAAGAGACTATAAGACAAACATAACAGACACACTGTTGAGAAGAACCTCTAGTAGGCCAACAAGAGTTAGTAACTCTAATTGCCTTGTGGTAGCAAGATTTAAACTTACAAAGATTGGTGGCAATAGCTTTGCTGTGAAGGCCGCCAAACTCTGGAACTCCCTCCCTCACATGTTGAGAGTAGAACAACCCTACCTACACTTTAGAAAGAGATATATCACCTACCTCAATCTGATGGTACAAACACCTGCACGTGCTTGACGGAGAAAACCCATTAAAGACTCTGGTTTTGTTCATCCGAAGAGCAACAGACACGTGTTCAGCCCACAGTGGTCCAACATGTGCCTTTTAGCATGACACAGTGCATTAACACGAGCTTGAAAGCCAAGCCAGACATGTGCCTGTCTCAATCTACCTCAATAAAGAAGCTGTGTGTTCCCTAAGTGTGACTAGAGTTCACTGTGTGACACTGCACAAGGTGAATGGATGGGGTGGACAAAATAACTTTGATTCAGATGCCCTTTGTGTGGTCAGAGTGGATTTGGATCGCTCAAGAATTGCACACACTGCTTGCTCAATATATAGCGCCATTGAGCATCCCATAGTGATTGTTGAGGATTTTTCAGCAGCCAGTGCATGTTCACAAGGAAATTGTCCCGGCATCACTGAATTTAATATGCCACTATAATATTCTAGGGATTTGTGTCCCATGGATGTTTGCTGAGCTAATACTGCGGTCATGACCTGACCATTAGAATGTGAACAAAAAAATACAATTATTTTGTGTAATCCGGGGTTGCTAGTACTGGCGCATTACCTATGGCATTTTTAAGTTCCTGGAAACAAGTAATCATTTCTCCTGCCCATGTGAGTGTTCCTTTTCTTTTCTGTGCTTCCTTAAGTCCCTGCAGCAGAGGCATTGTGTAACTAGAAAATCCATGGCTTACAATAGTTAAACAAACCCCAAAATGATTGTGTTTCCCTAACTGTAGTTGGCTGTGGTGTGTTCTGTACTGCAGCTCCTCTTTCCAGGGTTACTTGTTTCCCTGCAGATGATAATATCTGTCCCAAATCCACCACCTCCGTCTGACAATATTGCATGTTTCCCTTATCCACTTTGTATCCTTTTTCTGCAAGCAGTATTCGCAGTGTTACTGAAACTGCTCTGCATAGTTCTTCTGTTGTGCTGCACACTAGGAGGTAATCTACATACTGAATGACAATACTCTGTATGTGTATGTTACCCAAATCAATGTGGAATACTCTGTTAAAAATGCTGGGGGAGTAACGGTACCCCTGAAGATTTCCAGTGTGTTGGAACCTTTGCACAAGATAGGTAAACACAGTGAGATATTGAGAATCAGGGTCCAATGGAATGGAGAAGAACACATTTTTCAAATCAATGACAGTGAAATGTGTGGTCTTAATAGGTATATTGCAAAGGATCGTGGTGGGATTCAGTAATATTGGGAACTCAGCTTCTACAATATTATTCAATGGACGTATGTCATGTATCATCATCCAACTTGACCCTTTTGCTTTTTTGACAGGATTTATTGCTGTGTTACACAGGGACTCTGAAGGTACTATGATACCCTGCTGCCATAACACCACAATTGTCTCATATATTCCCTCATTTGCTTCTCTCGACAATGGATACTGTCGCACTGTGGGTAACACTTCTCCCTGCTTCAACTTGATACACACTGCTCCTATGCTCTTTAAGAGCCCTACATAATGGGGGTTGTCAGCGCATAAAGTGCTGGGGACTCTTATCAAGTCCTCCTGTAGATGTGCGGGCATAGATTTGGCAATAAGTTGTTAGGAAGGACCCCCAGGCAGGCAAAGCCTTTGCTAGGAGTCCGCAGATGCAGAACTCATGAAAGGCCTAACTCCTTCCCAGGCCAAAAGAATGTGAGGTCCAGACAAGTAGCAAGGTATAAGTGAGATTTATTACAGCCAACAAACTACAGGGATCTCATGCACAAAAGAAATTCCGGGCACCTTTCAGTGAATACTGGCTCGGAGGCCAGTTTTGATAGCGTGTGGCATCACGGTTACGTCACATTCCAGGCCCCTTTCCAAAACACTAACTCCACTCAGGACAGGCTGTTGAGTGGTAGTTCTCTTATAGGACTATCCCCCAAATTGTTACAGGGTGCAGACCCCCCTGATTGGTCAGTGATCCCAGCTACCTACCCCTAGGGTCATGGATTTTCATTGGTTGAGCTGCGGGCCACCAAGTCTGGGACAAACTCTGTTCCAAACACGCAAGGCACCTGTTCACAGTGCATGTGCAACTATGTGTCTGTGAGGTGCAGCTATGTGTCAGTGTAATAACCATGTGTAAACCATCATTGCCGTGAGCGTGCTCCATTCCCAGTGCAGAACTGTAGCTTGAGTATAACAGATTTGTTGCGACCATTGTCTGGTCCATGAGACGGTTGGCTCTTCCCAGCCACCAAATCTTGGCTCATCAGCTTGGCCGGATCACATGCTATGAGACCACGTTTCAGCACTCAGGAGCTCTGAATGAATTTGTATTTTACAGGAACTGGGCTCCCTTGCAGCTCGTGTTACTTCAATTCACGGTGAGGAATGTCCCTTGCAACACTGTGGCCTTGGCAGTGGCTTTGTTCCCGCCGCAGTGGTTCTGCTTGTACAGCATTCTGTGTAGTTTCCGGTTTTCCTAAAATGGTTATGGCCTACTATATGGGTCTGGCTTCTACTATAGGCACTTTCCATAGTGTCCATAGATTAGTACATTATGTCTGTCAGGTCTCTTGAGTGCTCCTGCCATTCCATAGGGTTATTCGCATGTAAGCATCTGCAAGCATTTACATGTGCCGTTCCTGCATTGCTACAGCAAGCTAATGACAAAAATAATAAACGTGCAGACAGTATGTGCATGTCACTGTCTTCTAACTCATAGAACTTTACACGTGTGTTCTACGTGTAGTTGAGTGTGTGAGTGTCCCAATTGTGCAGATGGCATATGCTTCATGTCTGATGCATCTATGTCGTCGTGTTGTCTCTAACGACTTGAGGCATGGCTTCTCGGCACCTTATTCGATTCTGTCCATGTAGCTGTCTCCAGCTTCTTCTTGTGCGTCTTCGTCCACCTGGGGTAGGGTGCGCACGGCTCCTGGGTTGTAGGGTCTGGTGAGAGGGTACCTCTCATGGTAGTTGTCCATTGGGGGAGAAGTGGGATTGGTGTGACCTTGTACGATCGGCAGCCATACTATCTTTGGTTCTTCTTTCGGTTGGGGGGTCTTCTGGGACAGGAGGCACATTCTGACCTTCCCTCTTCAGTACCCCCTCTGGTCGACCACACCACCACAATCTCTTCTGTCATCTATCAAGCGCATACCTTTGTTTTCCCTGCCATGTGTCCATATTAATTTACGTGATCATCAAAGGACCAGTACATGTAGACATATCCACCTTTGGGTTTGCACCATACTCACTTCCCACATACTTCTTTGGGTTCCGTGGGATTTTGACCTTCATCCAAGGTGGGAATATGTCAGATTCTGCTATCTTCTGTCTTAGTCTCTCTCTTTCCTTTACAATGCCGTCCGTTGCTTCTCCGTTCTCCAGCTCCATTAGTACTTGCATCCCACCTACCTCTTCTGCTGTTTTCTGGCACAGATCTTGATCCCACACAGAGATGCTTCTCCCAGCACTAGTCCTCCCACTATCACATTTAGTCCAAAAGCCAGCCAGGAAGGCATCCATGACCAGAGATAGCCGAACTTTCCCGTTCCTTTCGCCTCTTCTTCAATTTTTGCATCTGGGATAATTTAACCACTGCTTCTGAGAGTGTTCCGTTGTCTTCTGTCATTGGCAGGTTGGAATGTGTAACAGGAACTCCCTATTTTCACACAAACTCCTCCTTCCATAGCTGTGAGGAGATCCAGAACGTATCTATCATGGAGTGCCACCAACTGTATCGCTCTGAGCTCTTCCTTGATTGCGTTGAACCTGTTCACCGCTGAGTTTATGGTTACCATCAACTCCCAGTGGGTGATCTGAAACCATTTGGTGTTTGCATATACCTGTACTCCGGGTAATAGTAATGCAAAGAACATTTGTGTCCTGCTGAATAATCTGTGAGATGCCGGTACCTCATCCCCTGCTACGTAATATCTTCCCCATAAGAAGTTTCCGTCTCTTCTCACCCTGCTGAGTGTCTTGTGTTAGTCAGCATTGTTTGGTTGGACAGTTGTTGCAGTGTCCATTGATCTTTTCTTCCTCCTGTTGGGTTGCATTTTCAGGAACTCTTTTAGCTTGACATCCTTCCTTGGTACCACTAAAGAGGGAATGTTGACGTGTGCTAGGGAGAATACCCCTCCCCAGTTTGGTGGCAGCTTGTCATATGCCTTTGCTGCGTAAGCCCAATAGGGGTCCATCAGTACTGCTGTTCCTGCTCCCATCTCTGGTATTGTTTCTATTGTCTTGCATCCAATGTTTTCTCCTAGTTCTTCTTTGCCATTGTGTTGATAACATAGTGAGGGTGCAGTGAGGGGATATATTGGCATGGGTCCTGCTTCGTTGTCCACCCATGTCACTAATTTTGCACTTCTGTCTCACTCTTTGAGGCACTTATCATTTTCTTCTTGCACTTTATTCACTGCTGCCTTTGCTAGGGTTAGTGCCTTACTTCCCATCACTTCATCTTCCCAGCCTTCGTCTGTGTATACTTGTCCATAGATCAGTATTTGTGGCCTCTCCCAGCATCCTGGCTCCCCTCCTACTTCCCTCACTCTCCACTTGCATGGCAGATATTGCAGAATGATTGTCTTTGTTTCTCCCTTCTCGGGCCCTTCTGTTATGCACTGCAACCCCTCACTGAGTTTTCAGTTATTGTTCATCAAAGGTAATGTCTTAATATAACTGTCTTTGTATGGAAAGGTCACCTTGGACATCCACCTTAATGTGGCTGTTCTCCCTTGGAAACGTTGTGTTTGGAACATTGCTAGATACATCAGACATTGTGCTGTTGCTGCGGGTATTTCTGTTGCTAGAAAGGTTCTGGATGCACTCATGTGATAGGGTTTTAATGAGCAGACATAACAGCTCTCCCCGGTGGTATCCCTCCCAATTATGGACATGTGCTTTTACCACATGTTGTTTGTTATGTGTGCTGTGTCTGTGAGATATGTGTCAACTCCCTTCATTTCTGTGCCAACACTGCGCTTACCTCTTCTTACATTATCAGCAGTGTCTTCTATTCCACCTGACATGGTAGTCCGTGCTGCTTGGTCAGGGAAGTATTAGTGTGGGAGACAGCTGTGACATGCAAAACAAAGTGTAGCTGCCAGAAGGCTGTACCTAAGAGCCCGGTGGATAATAGGAATGACACAACACTCTTTATTTTTGGGTCCTACAATTACTTACACCGCTATTGAGCAGCTGATGAGATGATAAAGTTATATATATATATATTATATATAATATTTAACTCCGTGCACTAAATAATGACTGGATGCCCATGCAAATATTTTTTCACAAATTTTCTGTACAGAAGAGTTTTGTAATGTTGGAAGGACAGGGTATGCACTGTGTTCAAGTTGTGGGTATGCTTGGGCCAAATACTCTATGAATCCCAGGAAGTAAATTTCAGGGGAACATGCTCTAAAATGGCGGGGTCTTCTTATAGCATGGACAAATTGGTTGGAGAAAACTTTGGGCGGTCAATAGGAAGTAACATCAGACAGTCCTCTCTAACAATTATATCACAGTCACAGCACCCTACATGTGTGAGAAAAGAGAAATGTTAAGACAGTGTTATTGCTATAGTAGGTAGACGACCTGCTGTCAATGTGCATTTAGGCACAAGTCATTTCTTCTCACAGGATTATGTTTGGAAGAGGGGATATTTCAATGGTGAAATGACTTGGGACCAGACTAACGTTTTTCATGGGTCAACTTACACCGAGGTTGCTGTGGGAAATTCAATGGTCTGGGACCTTCTGATCATTGGGTGGCCAGTAGTCTCTAGTTCAGGGGTGTTTGCGGTATTTGTGCTTTCTTGTGGATCATCAGTGATTGCAGCATTGGTATCTCTGCAGTTATGCGCTGGGGCGAGGCTAATGCTTTGTAGGGCTTTACGTCCTGGATATAGTTCTACACTGACTTCCCTTGTAGTTTTACTGCTCTATCTGTTATGGTCTCAACGAGGTGTAGCCAGTAAAGCGAGGCACAGTCCAGCGCCGCACAAAATTCTTTAGAAGGACGAGATCTCTGATTTGCACAGGTTGCTCTTTGTGGGTTTCTTGTTCCTGATTGTTGGTGTCTTCTTGTAAATTGTCTTCAGGCCTGCCCTGTGTTCCTTATATCTGGCGAGAGATAAAAGAAGCGCTAGAAACCAGTGAAGTTACGTAGTCACACATTTCCTGACCCAGTACATCAGCCACATTTTCGCACTCTTTCAGTGCCCTAATTGGAGGAGCCAATGGGATGTGCATGTGCCGTCCTGTCACCACGGCATGAAGTGTTAAATGCTGGTCGGACCCTGGTTTTTTGCCCAGTTCGAATCGAGCCAATGGCAAACAATGCAACCCGTTTTTCTCGGTGATATGATGAGTTTTTGCAATCTGTTCCTTCAGGAGTCCATTGAGGCATACGCATATCACATTTGCTTGCGCGTGGTATGACACACAAATGTGTGTTTTATTCCTAGCAGGGTAGTAATGTGTTGGAACCTTTCATTGGCGAAGTGAGGGCCGTTGTCAGTCCGCAGGATCTCACAAACGCCCCATCTTGGGAATGCTTCCAGGACCAGACATTTTGCAACTCGGAGAGCATCGGCATGGGAACAGGGTCCAGCCTCCACCCATCTTGAGAAGGAACAAACAACCACTATCATGTAGCAGTATCCTTGGCATACTTGGATCATATCCACGTAGTCAACATGGATGTGCAGGAATAGGCCTTCAGACCCGGGTATGGCTCCTCTCAACTCTCAAGGTGTGTCGGTACGTCAAACAATTACTAATAAAGTTTGCCACATGTTCATTCAGATTGGGACAGAACCATGATTCTCCAATGCGTGCTGCAATGACCTCTTTTCTGGTGTGTGTAGTGTGATGCAACTGCCTTAGTGCTGTTTTTAGTAATGCAGGTGGCATGACCACCTTTCCTGTGTTGTTTTGCAGCCGTAGGGTGCCTGTAGGGGACAATGAGCATCCTCTCTTTATCCAGAGTTCCTTTTCATCCATGGGTGCAGCTCCCTGCAGTTCCATTATCTGAGTATCTGGAAGGTAATTGTATCCCTCCTTCAACAATTTCTGGCTCACCCCCTCTTTCTTTTTGTTTCCCCTTCAATTCCCACATTTTTCGGAAATATGATGCACACTTTGCCTGATAGTCTGCTGCTTCATTTCTTTTTGAAATTTGTCCTCCCCATTTGTGTGTGCTTGGCACTTCACTAATGCTAGCTCCTGCGGGTATGTTATTACTTTAATTAGTTCTCCTAACAATAAGGCATGCTGTACTGGAGTTCCATCAGCTCTCCTGATCCCTCTCGTGAGCTAATCCTGAATGCACTGTTGATGTGACATAGGCGCTGTCTGAGTAGATTGTCACGCTCTTCCCTTCACTGTTTTGCAGAGCCAATATTAGTGCTACTAATTCAGCCGCTTGTGCCGAGTAATGAGGTGGTAATCGAGCACTCTGCACTACCTCGCTTGTCCGATCTTCCTTCATCCTCAGTACAGCAGCGCCAATTCTCCTCACCCCATCACATTGATCAATAGTCAAGGAATCATCAATGTACAGTACTTCTCCCCCTCAAGTTTATCTTCCTCCACCTTGCGTGTCTCAGTGTATAGCTCTATTGTTTTGGTGCAGTCATGGGCCCATTCTCCTGGTTGGTTGACATCTGCCAAGAATAGTGCTGGGTTTACATTTGTGTATTTCACTATCTTCAATTCTGGTTTTGATAATAGTATCTCATAACCTGATGATCTTTGTGTTATCAGTGTATTTTTTGGCTTGTGCAGTATCGCAAAGCCAGTGTGTTCCACGTAAAGGCTGGTTGTGCACCCATTGTTATTTTTGAGGCCACATCTACTGCGAATGATGCAGCAGCGAATGATTCTTCGCACAGGTAATGCCCTCTCCTAATTGAGTCAAGTTGTCCACTGTATTAAGCAATTGGCTTATGGCCCATGCTTGTCTTTTGGGTCAGTACTGCCTTCATTACCACACCGTTGCATGTGCAAACAGGAAGAACTCCCTTTTGTAATCTGTTGTACCTAACACTGGAGCTGTGCCTATTGCTTCTTTCAGCTCATTGAATGCTTCAGTCATTTCTCTTGTCCAACTCAGTGGCTTTGCTTCTCTCTGTGCTTCCTTGAGGGCAGTTAAAAGTGGACATATGTAGGAGCTGTAGTCAAAAATCCATGCTCTGCAATAGTTGCATTTGCCTAGGAACCAGGGCAGCTCTCTCACTATTTTAGGTTGTGGAGTGTTATGGATTGTTTGAGCTCTCTTCGGGGCAATATGCCTACCATTTTTGGAAATAAGCTGTCCAATATACAACACTTCCTTTTGGCAGTACTGGAGTTTGGCCTTATCCACTTTCTATCCCTTTTCGGCTAGTACTGTAAGCATGTGCACAGAGTCTTTTCTGCATACTCGCTCTGTTCGGCTGCAGATGAGGATATCATCCACATACTGTAAGACCGTGCTCTCTGTCTGGACAGTCCCTAAATCCATCTGTATTACTCTGTTAAAGATAGATGGTGATTCACAGTACCCTTGTGGTAATCTAGTGTGTTTCCACTTCTGGTTGCGGTACATGAAGCTGGTCAAATCTTGCAAATCTGTGTGTAATGGTAAAGCGTTTTTAAGATCAATAACAGTGAAACAGGTGGCTTCTGCTGGGATGCCACATAGGATTTTTGCAGGGTTTGCTACTACAGGGTGTTCTGCCTCTACAATGTGATTAAGAGGGTGTAAGTCTTGTATAAAATGCCATGACCCCCCCGTTGGCCTTATGCACAGGGTACACAGTGGTGTTTAATGGAGATTCTGCTGATACCAAAATGCCTCTCTCAATGAGGGTGTTCATTGTTTCATAAATGCCCTCATCTGCTTCTTTGGTAAGGGGGTGTTGCTTCACCTGTGGTAGTATTGCTCCAGGTTTCAATTAGATTTTTACTCCTCCTATGCTCTTTATGTACCCCACATCGTAGGGACTTGTGGTCCATAGTGTGTCCGGTACTTTGGACAGATCCTCCTTCCAGAATGGTGGTGGCACCTCTAATGTCAGTGACATCTTCTCTACAACCTCTCTCTATGTGATATGAAGCCAGAACTGCACACTCATTTCCAACATCTCTGCCTCCCACCTGTCGCCTGAAAACAGCTCCTCATCTGTTACATGTGTCAGCCTGCATCCTTCTGCCACTACAATTATTGCCCTCCATGCCTTCCCCTGGTCATCAATTGCATGCACTGCAACCCAATCCTCAACTCAACTCAACTCCCTCAATGTCTTTAGATAGAATGGTTCCCTCCTTCTCATCTTGTGGTGTCTCTGGTCTGAATAGGTACTCACCTGGTCTCCTCCATACCTTCCCTGCTATTCCTGGCATCCATACAAGGGCCATGTCTGTCCCGTACTAGAAACTGTACTTTTTAAGAAACCAACAGACAAAGATATGCTACTAGAATATGGTAGCTTTCACCCTCAAAGTTTAAAAGAAAGTTTGCCTGTAGGACAATTCTTGAGAAACCGCAGAAATTGTATGCAAACTGCAGATTATGAATTTCATGGGAAAGCCCTAAAACAAGACTACGAGACTGGGGCTATCTGAAAAAGACAATTCAAACAGCTTATAAAAGAGCCAAGAATGCAAACAGAGACACATGCTTAAATCCACAAAAAAAGGATAGTTTAAATAAGATCACGTGCGTAAGCACTTTCAGCCCTATAAGCAACTGCCTAAGAAAGACAATTCTGAACATTTCGCACATCATAAAAACCCCTGGTTTCAACCTTGATCCTCCAAGGTTTGCTTTTAAAAAGCAAACAAATTTAAATGATAGCCTTGTACACACCTATCCTGACGTCAAACAAACTAAAGTAAGATAAACAACTCTGTGGGATCTCCCACCTGTGACAGGCCACTTCAAATGTGGGAATTGCTCAGTCTGTCCTTTAACAAAAAATATCAAAAGCCTAGATCTGAAAGGGAAAGAATGGTGTTTAAACAACTTCGCGAACTGTCACACCCAATGGGCAACATAAGGGAATAAATGTCCATGTGATCTTCTGTACATTGGTAAAACTAAACGCCCAATATGCCACGAACATGCGAACATAGATCTTGCATAAAGAATAAAGTGGACAATAAACCTTTAGTGGCACATTACATACACCACCAACATAAACCATCTGAGATATTTTGCTTTATAATCCAAGTAATAAAACCATTGATACAAGGAGGCAACAGAGATCTAGTTCTAAAAAAATGTGAACATAAATGGATTTACAACCTTGCTACAGTAAAGAATGGCTTGAACTCCTCGGTACAGTAAGGTATTTTTATGTAATGGGAAATGACGAGAAGTCAATAATAATATCTACACAGAACTCAAAATAACCAGCTGTGACAATATGTTTGCCTAATTGATGTTTAAAAACAATGGGTTAGAAATAGAGTAAGAAACAGTCCATACACATTACATCCTCCTAAAAGAAGGGGGTTTACAACAAAAACCGGCTTAGCATCAGGAGGGTAACAAAGGATAAAAAGTGTATGATAACACAACTACAGTGTTGAATATATTATTGACAAGTACACCTGAGATGGTATGACAAAATAAAAAAAAAACTGACAGCTAGCATCCCTTTGACATAGGTGGATATAATGAAGGCGAAAAACCTTTACCACATATATAGGAGTATAGCCAAAAAATAACAATCTGAGATGATGGTTTTTAACTGTATTCCATCCCTTGAAAAAATGTAATACAAAATGGAATTATGACAACATATACGCGAGGAGTATAGATTAATAAATGGCTATTTAGATGGAACATTGGAGAACAAGCTTGTCACATCACCAAAAAAGTCAAGGTTCTCTATAAAAATACAAAAAATACAAGCACTCTTCCCTATTGAACGGAAAGGTATTCCTCCAAGATGGCGGCACAAATAGGAAAATGAAACCACAAAGTAGTGGCGGTGGAATCAGTAATGCCAAATGTCACATGACAGAAACAACGGTATCACGTGACGGTAGCATTTTTACTATAACAGCCGTAAGACACACCATGGGCTGTTTTGACAGTACGCCTCACCAGAGATGGATGCGAACATAGAGCGAGCTATCGCGCTGATATAAATCAAGTAAGGCCAGAGCCTTAAAATATGTGTTGATTTAGAATCAGCCGTGATTTTGAAAGCATGTGAAATTCGATGAGCTTTAGGCACAATAATTCGATGATATAGTTGGCATGCATCAAATGACTAGATTATTGCACATGTTTGAACTAAAAGAAAAACATTTTTGGGAAAACAAGGGTTATTCTAACTGATAAATATGTATAATAAAAAAAGAACTAGCACTAATAATATTGATATAGAACAATCCCCTTTCTTTAAAAATCGTTACAGTACCACTGGCAGCATAAGATGAATAAGAGACCAATGTACCAGCGCAAGGGCTAGAAACACAGACCAAATACAGATGACAAGATTGAACACAGTCCTGCATAAACAGGTCAATATAAAGGCAAATAAACTGTTACATAAAATGGTAACTGATGAGGGCAATAAGAAAACTGAGACATATGTTACTTATTGCTTGTTTATAGGCTAAATTAACCAGCCTTCCACTGCATATAAGAAATTATACTTGCCAGAACAAAGAAGCTCAAATCCGACTGTTTTAAAAATACAGGTTAGTGCCCATAGTGAGCTCATATTACAAGAGCCAGTCACATGTACTCCACACCTTGAGTTATTTTTAAATTTGGTTTTATGTTTTTGTATTGTAGTATTTGTGCGATGATACCTAAGGGGTAACCATTCAAGAAATACCATTGTCCTGAAGATGGCCATAACATCAAGAAAAGATGCTAGGGATAGCACCTAATGTGGTTGAAAAGGCCGAAACATATGTAACATATGTAGACAATCCTTTTAGTTTGAAATAAAAAGGTTACATCAACAGAGACCATAATAAAGGCGTCTTGAAAACAAAGAGTCCCGTGACTTTGACAGTATCCCGTGTACGTAAGAACTGTGTCACCTACTAACCCCACGTTCTCTGCAAAATATTCTTATGAAGTTGTCATGGACTTATTGTGCATAGAAGTGTCTATAACAAAGGACACATGAGCAATCTTAACTGTTTTTATGTTGATGTATAAAAATATTAATACAATTTGTTTTATTTTGGAGAGAACATGTGATATCTATTAACAATTTGTTGTAATAGAAAAAGTGGTGCACTTACCAGAAAAAAGCAGATGTAGAGATGGGTAGTCACTCTCACCATTTAATTTTGTACATATACGTTCCCTATGTGAGACCGACCCTCCGAAAACAAAATTAGGGAAAAACCCATACAGTATTACCATCCCGTACTGCAACATCTCAGGGTCTGCTGGTTCCCCCTCTGTACTATATTCCCACAATATGCTTGAACAATCTGTCTTACAGTGAGCATGTGCATCCCTGGTGTGGAGCATACCATGCCCTTGTCTGTGAATGAGACGGTCATATTCAGTCTGCTCATTATGTCGCATCCCAATATGTTTACAGGTGCTTGTTTGGAGTAAAGTAATGTTAAAGTAAGTCGAGATCTCCTATAGATTAAGGAGATGTTATCAGCAAAGGGAACCACTTCTCGTGCCCCATAGACTCCTTGAGTGTTCATGGTATCGCCTGAAAACGCAAATGTCCCTCCCCGGATGCATGATCTAGTCGCCCCTGTGTCAACAAGAAAGGAAAACATTTTGTCACCTATTGCCACCCTTTTGTGAGGTTTCTCCGCAGGATTGGGTGTGACCAGACAGGATGGGACAAAACAAGTTTGTCTGTGGGCTGTCCTATTGTGGGTATAATGATAATTCGTTCCCCATGTAAGGGTTGTTCCCCAAGATGGTAACTCCTCCCATCCTTCTGACAGGTGCCGTTGCCATGGTGTCCATGGGTTCTGGGGAGTTACGGACTTGTATCTGCATTAGCTGTTGTGCTGCTTGCAAATATTGGGGTAGTGGTGCTGTCGCTTGGGATGCCGTCATGGGTGGTGTTGTTGGTGTAACCTGAGGCTGTGCCTGTGCTGGATGTGTGGCTTGTGGTTGGATATTCTGTGGCTGCTGTTATTGCTGTATGTCTTGGGAGTAGTAGCCATCTTGTCCCCTTGGTAGACCTGTTCCCCCTGCTCTCCTCACCCCTGTGGTACCCCTATGCACAGGAAATTTGCTCTAGCTGCCCACAGGTCCAGCAGTGGGGTGGCTCTCTCGCTTGCCATGGGAAGCCTCCCCCTCCCTCTCCTGGTCCTTGTGACATTTGTTGTGCATATCCCCTAAACCCCCCGTGGGTTAGTGTGATTGTGGTCCAAAGCCTCACCCCCTTTGGAAACCTCCCCTCCCTCAGTAATTCTGTTGGCATCCACCCCTTCCCATGTACCCTCCTTCCATGGGTGGTGCATATTGTTGCATGGGGTTGTATGGCATCTGTTATTGGTATTGAGGATGAGGCTGAGTTGTCGTTGCATGTGTCTGGGTGTTAGGGCTTGTTATTAGCGCTCCTTCCAGTGCATATTTTGACAACTTCTTCTGAACTAACTTTGCTTCATCAGTTTTTCTCTCTTCTGCCTTTTGTTTTGCTTTCTCCTGCCATAGCCAGCAATGATACGCTATGGTAAACTGTATTTCCTGCTGACCCTTTGCCTCCATTCCCACTAATTTTTTCAAACATTTTGCGGCTTGTTCGGGTAATCCGTGTATCAAGATGTGATAAAAGATTGCTATCATTTTGTCCCAAGGCTCTTGAGTTTCAAGGTGCCAAAGCTCTTGAATCTATTGAATATAATTAACAAGATCCTGGTCATCACACATCTTGCATGACATAATTGCTCCTATGTCTGACGTGTCCGGATATTGTGTGCGGGATGCCTGTCACTGCAGACCTGCAATTTGCAAATGGTGCACCGTTGTGTGCTGTGTTCTGAATGGTCATCCCTGGGAACCACGCCCTCTTCCAGATATCATCAATTGGATCACCCAATATGGAAACTAGCAAGCCCTTGACATCACTCACTGCCAGGCTGTGTGGTGCAGTCAGTTTCTCCATTTCATAGATCCACTTCCCCGCCCCGGCACTTAATGAGGGTAATCAGTACTTGGCATTGTCTTTGTCTGTGTGCTTCCAGGGCATGTATTGTGGTCTTGTCCCTCCCCGCTCTAGTAAAGGCATCTGTGAGTATGCTGCTCTCTCCTCCGGTGTCCGTTTGTACTGCCTGATCTGGATGGGCCCTCATTTGTCCTCAAAGTCTGCACCCATGTCTACTGGTTCTGCTGCAGGTGTTCGTTGTTGTTGCTGGTCATGTACCCTAGGCAGTGCCCCCCTTGAACAGGGGTCTGCCCTGGATTGTGCAACCATTGCCTCGTCCCTCTGGCGCCCTGGGAGGTCCTGTAGTCTGTTATTGTATGGAGTCTGTGGGATCACCCTGTCTGTCATGTGTTGCATTCGTTCATCAGTGTTGTGGCCCCCCTCCCTGTTCCCGTGACCTGAACTCCCATGATGTCCCTTCACCTATCCTTGTGAGATAGAGTTTGCTGGGCCCCCTCTCTCATTGTCACTGTGTGTGTCATCATGGTCAGATTCCTGGTCCATGTGGCTACAGAATCCATTAGAAAAGTTTAATTTCTGTGTTATTTGGTTGGCGCTATGCTGTGTATTAAGATAGATATCTGCTAATTTAGATGTGTCCTCCTCCTCCTCTCGCACCCCTAGGCGTGCAGCGCCATTTCCTACTAACCTCCCTTTGGTGCATCTATTCTCTCCCGTTCTCTTTGCCTTTCCTCATCTCGTCTTTTCCTTTCCAATTCTAATGTAATTTGTTCACTTACCTGTCGTAGAACCCGCACGTCCTCATTTTCTCTATCACGCTCCCTCACCATTCTCTCTAATCTTAACTGTTTTCGTCTTTTCACTTCATACTTACGTGATTCCTGCAGTAGTATTTTCTCCCTCCATAGTGCCATCTCTTCCTCTTTCTCTTCTTCTCCCTTCTTTTCCCATTCTTCCCTTTTCTTCTCCCACTCTCTGCTTGTCTGATCTCCTTCGTGTCCCGTTCCACTATGTCCCTTTGTTCCCTCTCTACCAATGGCAAGTACTCCCTCTGTCCCTGCTCCCACAGTTCCACTTCCTTTTGGATCTCCTTCCTATGCTCCCTGTGCTCTCATTTGAGCCTAGCCACCTCATCCCTTCTTTGTTGCTCCTCCGCCTCCACATGTGCTGCCCTTCCACAGCACCTGTTTCCAACTCCAAGCTCTCTATTGCCTTTGTTGCCTGTGCAGCTATCCATTCCTCCACCCCTATCCCCGCGAACTCTGTTTTTGCACGCTGCAGCCCCCCCTCCTTGATTTCGGAGCTGCTGGCCGTCTGCCATGTACCTCACTGTTGTTTGTCTTTGGCGTATAGGGTGGTTTATACGTAGGGTTTGAATACCCCTCTGCTGCTTTTAGCTCTCTCAATGGGTACATGTCCTGCTCCTCCTCTGCTTCATCTGCATCAACGGACACTACACTAGGTGGTGCTGGAGGCAGAGCGGAAGGGTCAGATCCTCCCTCTATTACCTCCTGCTGGCTCATCATCCATGACCTGTCCTCCTGGAACATACGCCAAAGCTCGAATATGGACATGTGTTTGGCTAGTTTCTTCCCCTATGTGCTCTGTAAGTGTGTCTGTAGTGATTGCAGCACGTCTATGGAGAAACTGCCGTTAGGCGTCCATGGTCTTGCTATTTTGCCTTCCGTACCTTTGGACCACTGTATGTTATACTTTACTATTTTATCTTTATAGGAGGGCAGGGTCTTACACAGGTGTTGTATGGGGGTTTATGCCACGCTGTACATAGGATACATCATGAATTGTGTGTTTTACCTGACCTCTAGTCGAGGGTTTTGGTAATCTGCTGTCAAATGGAGAAAACTGTGATGCAGTGGTTATTTCCTTCAATTGTTACGAGCCCCAGCGGCACTGTATCTTACACAGAGTACTGCACGTACAGCTACTACTTCACCAGCACTGCCGTTCTCCGGCACACCACCTCAATCTTGCCCAATGCCACTTGTTCACCTCTCTGCCAATCCCCATTCTGCAATGCTAGCTCCTCACCAGCACAACACACCATCCTAGGCACAGACCTATGGGTGACATCACCAAGCTAATAGTTCATAGAGGTAGGAAAATAATTTGCATACACGCAGAACAACAACCCATTTCTTGAAAGCCACACAACCCCACAATATTCCCACAAACTCTTACAGCTGTCTTCCTGCCTCTCGAGGGCAGAGCATGCCTTCATTCCTATATTCTTCATGATTAACTGCACCAGTCGTGTAGCATAACGTGTGAAACGCCTCTCTCCAGGAGATGTAACCAGCTAAAACATCTTCCGCAATCTAGGATAGCTCCAGCTAACCCTTATGGGGATACCAACATCTATGCTTCAAGCTAAAACGCCTAATTCATGGGAATACCTAATGTATATACTTCTATAGTCCAAGCCTATCAAGTCGATAGTTCTGTTTGCTCACCAGAACCTTTACCTCGAAGACTGAACGTTCCCTAGACATAGAAAAGGGACTTCTACCTCCGCTCAGGTCCCTACCACCACACACGTGCTACCACTATTTCACTAAACACCATCAACACTATTCACTACTAAATCTCACAGTTAACACCTCCCTCTTCCCGCACTGGTTACACCCCCCCTCACCTCATTGCTATTTGTGTGGACCACTACTTATGTTTTGGGTTAGTTGACCCTGCTCGGCCGCTGGCTCCCCGTCAACACCTCATCTCACCTTTCTGGTCTGCTTGGACACCTCGCAGACCGTGGGCGGGATCGCTTTTGAAGGGGGCTACCAATGACCAATCTCCGGTTGCGCTGGCCGGTTGTCTCGCAATTCCCACAAGGGTCCTGCAGCCTTCCAGGTCCGACAGCTACGGAGGCAGCTTCTGGCCGGGCTGACATCACCAACAATGTCAGCAGTGCCTCCGACTTGTTAGGGTGGACCCCCATGCAGGCAGAGCCTTTGCTAAGAGTCCATGGGTGCAGAACTCATGGAAGGCCTAACTCCTACCCAGCCCAAAAAACATGAGGTCCTGACAAGTAGCAAGGCATAACTGAGGTTTATTACAGACAACAAACTACAGGGATCTCATGCATGGCAGCAATTCCGTGCACCTCTCAGCCAATACTGGCTCACAGGCCAGTTTTGATAGCATGTGGCGTCACGCTTACATCACATTCCAGGCCAGTTTCCAAAACCCTAACTCCATTCAGGATAGGCTGTTGAGTGGTAGTTCCCTTATAGGAGCCCACATAGAGGGTTATCTATTGGAGCAGTCCACATCAGGTGTCAGGCTGGGACTATCCCCCACAATTGCTACTACATAATTGTTACAGTGTGTGGACCCCCTGATTGGTCAGTGATCCCAGCTACCCATCCCTAGGGTCATGGATTTTCACTGGGTGCGCTGCGAGCCCCCAAGCCTGGGACAAACTCGATTCCTATCCCGCAAGACACCGGTTCATGGTGCATGTGCAACTATGTTTCCGTGAGGTGCAACTATGTGTCAGCATCATAACCGTGTGTGGACCATTATTGCCGTGAGTGCACTCCATTTCCAGCACAGAACTGTAGCTTGACTGTAACAGATTTGTCTGGTCCATGAGATGGTTGGTTCTTCCCAGCCACCAAATCTTGGCTCCTCATCAGCTCGGCCAGATCACGTACTTGAAGACGTTTCAGTGCTCAGGAGCTCTGAATTATTCTGTATTTTACAGGGACTGGGCTCCCTTGCAGCTTGTGTTACTTTGGTTCAGGGTGAGGAATGTCCCTTGCAACATTGTGGCCTTGGCAGTGGCTTCATTCCTGCCGCAGTGGTTCTGCTTGTACAGCATTCTGTGCGGTTTCCAGTTTTCCTAAAATGGTTATGGCCTATTACAATTTCCTAAACCATAGTCTGGCTTCTACTATATGCACCTTCCATGGTGTCCACAGATTAGTATGTTATGGCTGTCTGGTACCTCGAGTGATCCTGCCATTCCATAGGGTTATTCGCATGTAAGCATCTGCAAGCATTTACATGTGCCCTTCTTGCTTCTTTCGTTGCTGTGGCAAGCTAATGACAAAAATAATAAACGTGCAGACAGTATGTTCATGTCACTGTCTTCTAACTCATAGAACTGTACACGTGTGCTCTTCGTGTAGTTGCGTGTGTGAGTGTCCCAATTGTGCGGATGGCATGTGCTTCATGGCTGACGCATCTTTGTCGTTGTGTTGTCTCTAACGATTTGAGGCATGGCTTCTCTGCACCTTAGTCGATTCTGTTCATGTAGCTGTCTTCAGCTCCTTCTTCTGCACCTTCGTCCACTTGGGGTAGTGTGCGCACGGCTCCTGGGTTGCAGGCTCTGGTGAGAGGGTACCCTTTGTGGTAGTTTTCCATTGGGGGAGCAGTGGGGATTGGTGTGAGCTCGTCCGATCGGTGGCCATACTGTCTTTGGTGGTTCTTGCGGTTGGAGGGTCTTCCGGGACAGGAGGCATATTTTGACCATCCCTCTTCAAAGTATAGGGCAAGGCATGCTCCTATGCTGGATCATTATTTGACATGGAATACAAACCTCCAGTATCATCTCACCATCATTACCAGCATCTTCAAACAGCTGTGCACATGACACTCCACTATGTGGTTTTGCCGGGACAATACACAAAATGATATGCCACTCATCTCCTGCTTCATCAATCCATATTACTGTCTAGCGTGATAACGGTACCCAAGGCGTGATCTTGGGGAACTGTTGGTCTAAACAAAACTTCAGATTGCACTCTCCATGATTTGTTTTTGAAGCCCGGAACCCAACTCAACAACACAGTCGCTCCATACATAAATCCGGGTACAAAGGTACTCCTCTAGTAGCGCTGTCAATGTACAATGCTAGTGTTTTTGCCAGACCCCTAGCATAACAAATTCATGGTGTGGAACACACTACTCCTCCTTCTGTGAATGAGATTGTCATGTTTAACTTGCTGAGCAGGTTTCTGCCTAACAGGTTCACTGGTGTTTCTGGTGAAAACAGTAGTGGAGCTAACACCTCCTTAGTGCCTACCTTGATGGGTACATCTTCTGTAAATGGGACTGATTGTATTGCCCCAGAGAACCTCTGTGTGTCCATTACCTTTTCTGATAATGGGAAGCACCCTTCCTTTATGCATGATTTGGTTGAACCAGTGTCAACCATAAAAAACAAATGATGTGTTTCCTATCTCCACACCTATCAGGGGTTCCTCTTCTGGGTCGGCAATGATTTATAGAACTGGGCATGACAGGGCTGTCTTCAGGCTGTCCTAATCTGGATATGTGTTTGACCCGGGGAATAGGAAGGGGCTACCACCCACCACACTTTGCCCTATATACTGTGTCAGTGTGCCATGCAGCAAATAATTTGGTTCCCATAATTGTGGTGCTGGTTGTGGTGTCTGTTGCTGGGCATACACTGGTGTGCTATTGGGGGTTGCATCTGTTATGGTACTGGTGCTTAATATTAATACTGGGGCTGTTGCCCCTACTGGAGAACCTGACCGGCAACTGCACCATACAGGGTGCTTAGAGGCATCATTCTGTACTGATGTTGATATATAATCGGGACTGCCGGTACGCTGGGATAAGCGTGAGGATCATACGAATATGTTTGCCTGCTCCTACATTCTCATGCGAAAGGGCCCATTCTCCCAGATCATCAACACAGTCCCCAAAATCTCTGCCACATCCCTGCAAATCCTCCTCCTCCACCACCTCATCCTCCTTTCAACCCCCCTCTCTCTCATCGATAACCTCTGTTATCAGGATATCCTTGGTACCCTTCTGTCCACTCTGGTGTCATTCTCGTTTCTACAAGTGCCATCCTTGTTTCTATCTCCCCTACAGGCGGGCCCGTAATCACTGCTTCTTCTATACTTAGCTTTGCTAATTTCTTCTGCACTCATTTTGCTTCAGCCTTCTGTGCATTATCCACCACTTCCTTTTCTTTCTCCTGCTGTCGCCTACAATGATGTACTATAATTGCCTGAACCTCTGCTACAATCCCCACTGCTTTGTCAAAATCTTTCTGTACCTCCTCTGGGAGTCAGTTCTTTAACATATGATAAACTATTGCTATATTCTTGTCCCATGGTTCCCCTGTCTCTGCCTCTACATCTTCTGAATTTGAATTATATATTGTGCTAGGTCTTCATCTTCTTTCATTATACGTACCAAAATCTGGTGTGTGCCTTTAAGACAGTCCATACCTTCGGCGGACAATCGTTGAAATGTTCTCCATCATGATTATCATTGCCCATTCTTACCCCTGGGTAACATGATTTTTCACTTGGTCTCGTAATAATGCGTTAAAGAAGCTTTTCATTTCCCCTACCACTACTTTAATGTCTCTGGTCTGTTTTACAAGTTCATATATCCACTTACCTGTTCCTCATGTGAGCGATTGCAGTGCCTGCATCAAATTGTTTCTATCCATGTGTGGCCAGGGTATGTACTGTGCCATTCCGGGACCTTTATGTAACAATGGAAGCTGTGTTACCACCAGTTTAATTTTTCTTTCTACCCCTTTTGTTCCCCTTCACCACTTCCATGCAACTTGGTTGTGCACAAACTCCCTGCATGGGTTTGGAGGGGCAGGTAAGAGAATATGTGAGCTGGTTTTTTGCCATATCTCACATGTCTTAATGAGGTTATTCATGTCAGCATGGATACCTGGCCAATAGAATTTCCCACTGTTGTGAACTTGGGTTTTAGATTGTCCCAAGTGTCCCCCTATCAATATCAAATGAGTGTGCAATCTCTATCAGGATCTTGCAATGGGTTATGGGTATTACTAACTGAGTTTCACTTAGGCCTTCCATGGAGGTTTCCCTTCTATGTAGTAATCCCTGTTTCAGGAAGAGAACAGGGTACCCCTTCTCTTGTCCATCATAACTTGTAAGAAAGCCTCTGTGAGTACTGGATATTTTCACGGGGCGAAGGCTAGTTCAGGAAGGATGGTAGGTTCCTCTTCTATTTTTGCCTAAGTGATACATGTCTCATTGGCCTCTCCAAAGCCTAAATTACCTCTCTCAGTTTCCTCTGGTTCACTTTCTTCCTCGAAATGGGGAAATTGAGCCTTTTCAATAATTCCCTGTGCAATTTTGTCCCCAAGACGTATTTCAAATGGAGTTTCGCCATGATTCTGTAGGAGAACCTTTATGTCTCCCCAAAAGTCTGAATCTATAATGCCTGTTAGGACTTTACACAGCAGTACTAAATACAAGAACCTATACATCAATATTCTCAAGACCCGTAAGAAATGTAACCTTCTCTTCAAATTTACATAGGCGTTCTTTTGCCACTTTCCATGTCTGAGTGATGGCAATAATCAGATAGTTACTCCTTCCGGAGAGACAATGGAACCAGAAGTTTTCACTTTCAATATCATTATATTCCAGATCAAGTGTGGGAAAATTTTTATCATAGGTAGATCTCATCGAATAGCAGCAAGTAAGAACATGTATTATAGTTTCCACCTTGTCATTGATCGCACAAAGTCTACATATCCTTTTTTCAATTGGTAGACCCATCCATGTTCCACGAACCCCCAGGACATTAAAACGGTTAAGTCTAATATCCATGGAGATTATGCGATTGGTCTTTGATGGCATAAGTAGGAGATATCTTCGAGGTTCTTTATACCTAAAAGGCATCATTGCGAAGGTATGTAAAGAACTCATGGAAGAGACCTTATCGTGGCTAGTCACCCAGTCCCACTTTTCAATGACATTTAGAGATTTTAACACCACACCTTCACCATGTTCCCACCTGGGTGTCCAGCAGATTTTTTCAAACAATTGCAAATTAAGTTCTTTGAATTTGTTAACAGCCTCCATTTTACCCTCCTCTAAACCTTCCTTAAGGATGTATAGAAGGGTTCCAGGATGTGCAAATTTAATTTTCACATAGAGTTTGGCCCTATTATGTTCAATTTGAGTGGCCAAGGAAATAAGCCCTACTTCCAGGCAAACCGCCTGTACAGGTGCATAGTTGTTAAGGCCAAGCAATCTATGCCATATGATACCTTCAGTAACATCAGCCCAACCAGACCAATCCGCAAATGACGTCTCCATGGTTGCGGGTGTAGTATGTGGATGGAACAGGTGTAGTATGTGGAAGGAACGGGTGAAGTATGTGGAAGGAACGGGTGAAGTATGTGGACGGAACAGGGAAGTACGTGGGTGAACGGGTGGAGTGGGTGGAACAGATGGAACGGGTGAAGTGGATGAAATGAAAGAAGTGTGTGGACGAAACGGGTGAAGTGAGTAGAATGGATGAAGAAGGTGGAAGAACGAATGAAGGATGTAGATGGAAAGGGTGAAATGGGTGGAACTGGTGAAGTGGGTGGAACCGGAAAAGTGGAAGGTACAAGTGAAGAGGGCAAAGTGGGTGGAACTAGTGAATTGGGTGGAACCGGTGAGGTGGATGGAACCGGTGAAGCGGATGAAGTGGGTGGGTGGATGAACGGATGACATATGTGGATGAACAGACGAAACTGTGTATATGAAACGGGTCAGGGAGGTGGATCAAGGATGCATAGAGAACAGATAACGTGGAAATGAACAGACCGGATGATGAAGCGATAACATGTATAGATCGGACCAAGTGCATTGATTAGAAGAAATACATAGAACTGATCGCACTGATTGTTTGCTTAGAACTGAACGAGTACATACAATGGATGGAATGCACGGAACATACGGAGAGCTCGTAGTGGTCATTTAATCAACAAAAAAAAAGAAATTCAAGATCATGGAACGATCTGTAGTGCATAAAACAACCGAAGTACATAGAATGGACGGAGTGCATAGAATGGTCGGAGTGCATAGAATGGTCAGAGTGCATAGAATGGCTGGAGTGCATAGAATGGCTGGAGTGCATAGAATGGTGGAAATGCATGGAACGTTTTGGAGTGCATGGAATGGTCGGAGTGCATGGAATGGCTGAACTGCATGGAACTAGTGGAGTGTGCTTGACCTCAAGATATAGACCACCTTATCACATCTCCATGCTTACTCTCTCCTTTACACCACCACTCAACTAGAACACAGTGATACTATGACACCATTCGGTATAGCTGTTCTCATATCATCACTTGCCTCTTACTCCCCATCATCCTATCTAAACGCAGCTGGTTACACACCCTCCAGCGTAGGCGTTCTCCTCAGGCCTAACGCAGCCAGAATAGGTCTGGATAACAACCTGCCAGAACGAACACATAGGGCCTCATTACAACCTGCCAGTCCGGGACCGTGCAAAATCCGTGACGGCGGTAAAAACATTTCCGTGTCCGCAAGGTTGCGGAAAAACCGTCTGATTACACGCTGTCGGTCACGCGCACCACACGGACTCGGAAACGTTGTTACCGCCGTCACGGAAAACCCCACGGAAATGGAAATAACGCAGCCACAAGTGGCGCAAAACCCGTGTCCGCCTCCGCCGCCACGGACACGGAACCGGAAATACCATGATCGCCAAAACAGGAAACAGAGAGGCGACCATCATATAAAAGCACAATCCATTGCCATCCAGAGCCAGCAAAAGCACAATCCTAACTCTGAGAAGCCAAAAGGGACCACCAGCATGTCTGCCAGGATTCCTGCTCAGAGGCAGCGCAAACAGCGCTTCAGCGAGGCGGAGCTAACCGTCTTGGTGGAGCACATTGTGGACAATGCAGAGATGCTGTTCAGCGCCGACCAACGGCGTGCCACACAGCAGCGGAGGAAGGAGGTGTGGGCCGAAGCTGTACGCAAGTGCACCGCTGTGGGCGTGACAGTGAGGAGCGTGAAGGACTGCCACAAGCGGTGGGACGACCTGAGGCTGAGGGTACGCAACCTCATTTCCACGCACCGCCAACGCAGCAGTGGGACAGGCGGAGGACCCCCTTCCCCACTGAGGCTGCAAGCATGGGAGGAGCGTTGCAGCAGCGTCCTCCACCTAGAGAGAATCCATGGGATCGGGGAGGCTGAGGCAGGAGTGAGCCCACCTGCAGATACTGGTAAGTGCCCAAACATGAATGCCACATGTAAATATGCAGTTGTGAGTACTGGGCCAAAGGACCCATTAACAACCCCCCCCCCCCAGGCAGTGCATGTGTGGGCCAAAGGACCCATAAACAACCCCCCCCCAGGCAGTGCATGTGTGGGCCAAAGGACCCATAAACAACCCCCCCAGGCAGTGCATGTGTGGGCCAAAGGACCCATTAACAACCCCCCCCCAGGCAGTGCATGTGTGGGCCAAAGGACCCATAAACAACCCCCCCCCCCCAGGCAGTGCATGTGTGAGCCAAAGGACCCATTAACAACCCCCCCCCCAGGCAGTGCATGTGTGGGCCATAGGACCCATCATTATCCGTATGGCAACCAATATCACAGAATGCATACACCAGCAATCAGATGTATGTGACTAACACTATTCAATGTACAATCTTAATGACGCGTGTGATGCACCCATCTGCCACCACAACAACACTAATTGCATGCCCTTTGTGTCCCCACAGCCGTTTCAAGTGACAGTGATACTGCACAACAGGCCAGCCAATCTGCACCGGCAAGTACACAAGCCACCGCCACCACACAGGAGGATGCTGCCGGCAGTTCTGCACCTCTGGCCACATTACCAGCCACTACAGATGTGCCGCCCACCACCACCACCGACATCCCCACCGTCTCCACACTGCCTGAGTCTAGACAGGTGCCACGGGAACCTATCATGGCCACCCAACACAACACCGAAGGCAGCAGCACTGCAGAGGGGGCGGCCTGCAGTGATAACAGTGCCCCGCAAGAGCACTCGGAAACGGGGCCACAGGGGGAGATGCCCACATTGGAAGACCTGGGCTCCTTTCATGAGCTGGAGTTCAGCCCCACATCACTGGGGAGTCCCATGAGGTCGCCCACCCCATCCATGGCCGAACTGAATGCCCGCATGCAGCGGATGGAGGACCAGCAGGCTACCCTCACCCAGCTGGTGGAGAGGCAGCTAGAGGAATCCAGGCTGCAGAGGGAGAGCTACAGCGCCTCAGTGCGTCGCCTGTCGAGGTCCATCGGACGCTTTGCGAGCACTATAGTAACCCTTGCACGCCATGTGCGGGAGGGCAACGACCACACCTCCAGGCTTGTAGAGGCCATGTTGGTTGGCCAACAGGCAAATCTGGCACGGATGCCCTCAATCCCAGATTCTGCGCAATCAAACACAACCACCCCATCCAGCTCCACTACTGCCAGTCCAAGGAGGCGCTCGAGTAGGCTAACGGGTCCCTCGGGCAAGGTTGCACAGGCACAGAAGCGCACACGGAAGGGATGGCATGTGTGTGGGGCAGTGCAGGACACATGTGGACTACAAGGGTGTGAGAGGGGTGGGCACGTTTGGGTGGTGGGGTAGGTAGTTTTGGGGGTTTGAACAATGGGGCCTGGGTGGGGGTGGGCACGTTTGGGTGGTGGGATAGGTAGTTTTGGGGGTTTGAACAATGGGTCCTGGGTGGGGGTGGGCACGTTTGGGTGGTGGGTGGCCCCGGGTGTACAGCTTCCCTAACCAATGCATCTCCTTCCCTGTTGTTATTACATCAATACATCACCATTTCGAATCAAGACATACATGTGTGGACATTGATCATTTATTTTGCAGTGCAACTATTAATTCATTGTCGTCACCATGTTCGTGCATTTCTGTGAATGTGCTGTGACTCAAAAGTAAATGCGAATCAGGGCATCCCGTGCTCTCTGGCCATCATGTGGACCCCCAGGGGGAGGCGGTGCCATCCCATCCCATCTCCATCCCCATCCCCATCTCCATCCCCATCCCCATCCCCATCTTCCTCATCTGCGTCTGGTGGCATTGGGATGTTCCTGCGCAGGCATATATTGTGCAGCATGGCACATACGAGCGTGATTTTACCCGTCTTCACTGGGCTGTACAGCAGTGATCCGCCAGATCTGCTCAGACAGCGGAAACGGGCCTTCAGCAGTCCAAATGTCCTCTCAATCATTCCACGTGTGCGGATATGTGCCCTATTGTATGCCTCTTCATGCCTGTTCCTTGGTCTCCGTACAGGTGTCATCATCCATGGCGTGAGTGCATATCCAGCATCACCTACATGGGATGTAGATGGGGGAACATGTCAGTGTTTGTGGCATCATGTCCTCATCTGCTGCTGTGCATTCTTGTATCATCATTCATTCATGCATATGTACCATGCAGTGTATGGAGGTATGTTTTGGGCATCACAATGTATGTCGCTGACTGGATATGGGCCTACACATTAACTTGCATGTTTACTGTGCCCTGCGGGTGACATTTGATTGTGTGCATGTCACGGTGCAGTGCTGTCCACACATGGCAGAGTGACTCCACTGTACGGAAGTAGTAAATACACGTCGTCTCATTTACACGCCTCTCGTGCCTTTTGAGGCAGTGTTTCAATTGAGGGTGGGTGTCTGCAGTGGCACAAGGTTCATGGGACAGTGACGGGATTGGCTGTGCCAGCGTGTGCACGGGCACATTGTGGTGCCCTGTCATGTCTTCCTTCATGATGTTTGGCATCCGCTGTGTATTTGGTAGATGGAAGGGGGGTGATGCATGTGCGGTCACAGCGGCACACTCACAATGCTCATTGGGCTGGACACACACACACCACTTCGACAGGGTTGTAGCATCGTCAGCTGTACTCACCCAATATCCATGTGCTTTGTCCGGCATAGCGTTCAATGTACCGTGGCAACGTGGAATTCCGCAGTACCATTGAGTCATGTGATGAGCCTGGGAAACGTGCGCAGCAGTGTGTAATCAGTTGCATGGCATCACAAACCATCTGGACATTCAAAGAGTGATACTGTTTCCTATTGCGGAACACCGCCTCAATTGCACGTGGTACTGTCAGCTCAACGTGGGTGCAGTCAACTGCGCCTATGCAATTTGGCATGCCTGCTATGACATGGAACGCCAACTTGGTGGCAATGACCTCGGGGAGGGTGCGGGGTAGGGCTATGTGTTCCGACACATGGCGCAACAGGGCATCCAGTATCTGTACAAGGATTTTAGAGAAACAGGGTTGTGATATGCCGTGCAGCTCACCAACCGTGTGTTTATAGGTGCCAGTGCCAAGGAAATGCAGTACTGAGACAACCTTCAAGAGGGGGGGGGTGGCGGTGGGGGTGTCAATTTGGCTGCTGATGTTGTCCTCAATCATGGCAGTGATGTGCAGGATTGTTGCACGGTCCAGCCAGTATAGTGTGTGGATCTGTCCTGGGGTGAGGTTCCAGGGTGAGGCCCTGATGCATGGTATTGCTGGCTGGCGGCGGGGTCGGGCTGGCTGGGCAATGGGGTTTGCCATAGCTGCAGGGATGGCTGGTTGCCGCCTGCGCCTCCTCCACCCGCGCCTCCTCCTCTGCGCCATTAATGCCACCATGTGCAGTGCTGCCTGTTGGTTGAGTAGGCCCAGTCCCAGTGCTACTAGACCTGCTGCCTGCATGGTTCTGTGTAGTGTTGGGCTGGGTGTGGCCCTTTTGTAGGCTCCCAGTGGCCTGCTAGGTCCAGCTGGGCTGATTTGGTGCACCTGTGCCCTGATTCAGTTCAGCAGGCAGTGTATAACGCCATGTTCGCGGTGGCGGCGGTTCCGCCACCGTGATCACAGTATTTACGCCATTTTTTGGCCGGTATTTCCGTGTCTGCGCTAGTTGTGATGCTCACAGTGTTTCGTGTTGACGGTAACGGAGGGGTTTCTGTGCAGACGGACTTAACGGGACCCCTATTTCCGCGGTGGCGGTTGAGGGTGGTGCTATTACCAGGGCCGCGGGTCATGATTGGGCGGACATGGAAACGGTGCCGGTATGGTTTTACCGGCAGTGTTAATTCCGGACCGGAGTACTTGTAATGAGGCCCATAATCTTGATCTCCCAACCACCACACCTACCGCTAAGAAGCAGCTATCACAGGAATGCAACACTGCTGCACACACATATCCGGTGCTCACACGCACCTTATGACTCTCTCTCTCTCTCTCTCTCTCTACTGACTTGAACTTCGGTTCCCGAGGGCGTTCAACCTACCAGCACCTTGAGATCATACCAATGGTACATAAGGTGCCATATAAATGCTAAATAACATAACATAACATCCAGACCAAACTTCCGGGCTTGCACAGATTTTGTGGCCAATCTTATATAACAACTGACAGGGGGTATTAGAACTAAGCCTGTGGGAATCATCCTTCTTTTTCTGGGAGGGATAGTGTCTTCTCTGCTGCTAAAAATGTCAAAACCTATGGATCCTTTTGTGGCAGTAGAGGGGTCTGAGGCTTTGTGACTAAGTTTCTGAAATGTTAGCATCCCCCAATTAGTATCACACTCATGACACCATATGTAGATAGGCATAGTATCACAAGTATGACACTGAAGCAAAGGTACAATTTGTAAAACCTTTATTGATGTTTCATTGAGATTGGAGGAACTCCTACTTTGCCCTATAGCTAGGATGGGAGTAGTCTCAACCATCAAACAATAAATAAAACAGTCCTAGTTGAGTCCGTCAAATTAAAAATGGCCTATACTAACAAAACCTAATGCCTGCCCTATATCTTGTACAAAATGGGTGAAAGGAAGAATATGCATGCAGTGTTCAAATATAAAGAATTAATGTGGCTGAGTCAGCTCTCCTCCCCATGCTGGACAGCATGGAGTAAGGCAGTCCATGTAATCACGATGACACACACTGGCTCCGATTCTTAACACAAAGGCAATTCAAAATGTGGATCGAGGCCCACCTGGCCTTACACGTTAAAGCAACACTTACAATTTCCAAAACACAGTTCACCATAAAGTTCGCATCAGGCTGTCGGGCTCAGACCTCTTGAAGCAAAAGTTCACGCCAGTCTCCCTCAGTCGGGCTCAGACCTTTCAGAGCAACACAAAACACTTGCAAGGTTTCCCTTTCCCAAGCTTAAATCACCTCCAATAAGGGTTGCCTTCCCTTAACTTTATTACACTTCTGATCTCCCTCAGTCAGGCTTGGGCCATTCCCTGAAGTCAAGGACTTTTGAATGTGTGTGTCTTTTTCTACAGACCTCCGCAGGACCACTTCGAGTTTCCAGCTTTCAACTCTTACTCTAATATTATTTTCCACAGTGCCTCCTGGTCTGGGTAGTTCACTGTCTTATGCAGCAAAGTTTAACGTTCACCTTTTTACTTTCCCCTTCTCTCTGGGTTAATTTTGATCTCCTTGCTTTTACTGTTCATTCACTTTATCGCTACAAACCGTTTGCCCTTTCACAGAGACTTTCGAATGGGCTACTTCCTTTCGCTGGACCACTTCGATACTCAGTATTGCTAACTTTACAGCTATCGTTACTTCAAATTTCATTTGTAGGTCTACCTTTCTTCGTCTCTCACCCACAGGTGCTCAGCCTTCAATTGTGCGATATAACGTTGTCACTTCAATCTTTGCTTAGCACACACCGGTCCCTCATGTCGCTTGCCAACTCACTGGCTGTGTGCATTTACTTCTTGTCGTTACTGTCTTCCACTTCACGAGTCAAGGAAAGTACTGCAGGCTTGACCTCACCTCCCCAAATGGAGGGTCGCTGGCGTCCTTGAAACAAAATGCAGCCTTCTTGTTTAGGATTTCGTCTTCTCTGCGTGTCCTTTGCAGCCTTTTTGAAGCAAAGACCTCCTGCAGGGACCTTCTGGGGTTCTCCACCTGTCCCTCGATCCACTGTTCTGCTCCAGTAGGTTTGCCTTCACCCAGGAAGTTCTTCTCTTATTCGTGCTCTATCTTGCTCAGCGTGTGTCTCTATGTTCCGACCTATTATCTGTGTGAGGAGAACTAATTAGCATCAGCTGTATGCACTTAGAGTCAAGTGCCAGACTTTGCTTGACCTAATTAGCGGGACATGTCCAATGCGATGTGCATGAGGTAGCCTTGTTACTCTCAGTCACTCTCTTCCTTGGCCCAGTGTTTGTGTAAAAAGGGGGGGGTTGGGAAAACGGAGAATCCTATGTATAGGAGGGATCATGGGTAGGGGAAAGGGGGGAATACTGTGTCTTGCCATCGGCTGTCCCACCTTCACTCCCCGATGACCCCTCACCCAGGTGATCCTCCCGCACTGGTCCCCCCCCAGGGTCTGGATCCAACCAAAGGCGATGGCTGTGCCCTGGCCACCTGAGAGAGAAATTCCCAGGGACTAGCAGGTGAGACACACATTGGGTTCACACAAGTGCCGTGGCTTCACCTTCCCTCTCGACGGAGGAGATCCCTCTGTCCAACTCTCTCTCTCTCTCTCTCTCTCTCGTTCTCTCTCTCTCGTTTTCTCTCGTTTTCTCTCTCTCTCTCTCTCTCTCTCTATATATATATATATATATATATATATATATATATATATATATCAGAGAAACTGGAGGAAAGAGGACGGACCGCACTCACCATGGATCCACAAGGGTCCTACAATCCCGAATAGGGAGAGGACCCCAAAAAAGAATGCAATGCTCACACAAGACGGTGTGAAAAATATTTTTAATGTGAAAATCAGCCTGCACAGTATGTGCAGAGCAAAAGGGGGCTGGGGATACAGCAAAACAGACAAAAGCAGGACGCCTGGTAAACGGCCCACCCACAACGCGTTTCACGCTCAACTGAGCGCTTGATATATATATATTACACAGCCACGGTAGTGGCTGTTTAGTTATGGTTAAGTTGCTAATCCCATAGGAAGAGCACTTTTTGGGCGGCTTATAACTTTACTCCCCCTGGACGAATCCTCACCAAACATTGCAAAGTATATGACCCACTCTGAACTATTTTGCAAAGTTTGGTGAGGTTTGGTTCAGCGGGGGTCAAAGTTAAAGGGGGGGTCCCAAAATTTCTTTTTTTCCCATAGACTGAATATGGAAAGAACTTTGCTCACGCCTACAACCCAAACCGCTGGACGGATTTTCACAAAATTTGCTGCAGGAGCAGCGGCTTGGTCCCGAAAGCATGCTTTTGTAAATTTGGTGAAAATACGTCCAGTAGTTTTTAAAAAAATGACCAAAAAGTAGGTCCCAAAAAATTAGTGATATCTATGTCCGCTCCGCGGACACACTTCCCTGTTCGCTCCGCGGACAAGACACCGATTGGCTAATCGGCTTGCATCATGTCTGAGGACATGTGACGTGTTCGCTGATTGGATGGTGAAGTGCGTCGGATTGTTTCGATGCGTCCGCCATCTTGGATCCGCGTTTGGTGTTTGCGGACATCGCAGTAAAAACAAATTAAAAAACACAACATTGCACTTGTCAAACTTATCAAATAATCTCTGGGGAGGTGAGGGGTGATGAGGATGGGATGAGATATGGCTGCAAGAAGCAAAAGACAGGTGTTTTTTTGTCACGAAAGTCACATGGTACATTTGGAGGTGTTCCACAATATGTGCCTAAAGTACAGACGAAAGAGATTGCATTTTCGCATTCAAGTGATGGAGATGTATAATCATGAAATTGTGGACTTGTAAACATAGATTGTTGCTTCTGCAGTCTGCAACCCCAACCTTACCTTGTGGTATTACAGAGTAATACTACATTCTTAATGCCCGTTCCTCTATATTGTTTTTATTGGTTGCCCAATATTTATTAATATTAAATAGAAGCAATTTCCGGTTATTTTACACTCTTAATTAAAACGATTGATGTTTATAAATTGATGTGTTGGTGCTGCACCCAGAGCATGGCAAATAAAGGGATGGTACCTCAGGCAGCCACCTGCAGTGCCTGATGCACGCGGATCAGAATAACAGTTTTCATGGATGCGGTCAGGCAAGTTGTTGCAAAGTAAGAATGTATTTTGATTCTGAGTGATGGTCACCAGCTTTGAATTTTTGCTTGCAAGTAAGGAAGCCCACGCATCGGACACACAGTGTAAGGTTCAATTGTTTTTTGACCTTGAGAGAAAGGGACCATTCCAAAAGGAATTGAATGAAAGGAGTTTTGTAATAATGAAGATATGATAAGGTTATGCATTCCAAAAGTAGGCTAGGGAACATGTAAATTCGTTTATGAAGAATCTTTGGTGTGAACGCAGTGTGCGTTACGATCTGAGTTATGCCCAGAAAATGGAAATGGTGAATATAATGTAAGTTTGATTTTCGACGATTGTATAACCGAACGAGCATTAACTTATTATTATTTGAACATTGTTTCTACGTTATATTGTATTTGTTTGTTCTATGTGGCATATTGCCAGACATGCCAACTTTCTGAAGCCCTTGAGAGGGAGATTTTAGCACCGAAATCGGGAGAATGCATTTTCCCCATAGGAATGCATTGGGGATATTGTTATTTTAGGCGTGAGACAGTAACAAATAGTACTGTCTTTAATGAGAAAATCGGGAGTCTCCCGTCTAAATACGGAGGGTTTGTATGTATGTATTGCAATGAAACACAAGTACAACCTTTGTGTGTAGTGGTCTTTCTAACGGCATCGAGGTGCATGTAGACCACCACTCGGTTCCCCCAGGATCAGTGCTAATATTTTATTAAAATGTCATGTATGACCATCTCAAATTGTGTACCACTTTCCACATTGTTTACTCTCTGTTCACATTGTTGCATGTCTGTTGTAAGCGTTAGTTTAAGCTCTATGCCAAATTAATGAGTCACAGATACATTTTAATAAAGATCGGCTACTGAGACACATTTCTATTATGTTTTCGAAACAGGTACATCCTGCCATTCTGAGATTGTCATAGATTCCAGATGCCAACTTACGTTTTTTTAACCGGCAGCTGAATATATATGTGAACTCCTGGATCACAGTGACTCTTTTTTGGGACGATCGCCAAGGGCCAATATGCCCTTATGCTGTACTAGCGATTAGGAGCAACATAACATCCTTTACGATGGTCTAGCCCCAAGTTGATGCAGAAGCACTGGAATTCATTGTGTGACCCAAGCGCTTCTTTTACCGAAAACAAACACCTTGTGTACGCAAAAAGAACAACGCGTGCCTCACGATAAACATTTTGGATCGCGAGCGAAGAAACTAATTTGCAATTTGATTGAATATGGCAATAGTCGGATGTTCTTGGAGCGTTTATTGTGAAATTAAAGTACTTTACAAATTGTACAGTGTTGTTGTTTTCTTTTAAAGTACAGTTTAATATTCCGAATTGTGACGTGGTGTGTTGTGAGTCGCTGTGTGTTGATTTTCGGGTTCTGCGTCACGTCACGTAGGTGATTATGGGTGCGTTTGGCTACGCTGAGGAGGAACGTCATCGAGAAAGGCGGAGAATATCACTGGTTTTGGTGATGTGAGGCTCAGGGACGGGGCATATGATTTAGACCTCAGGGCAGTTTACCTTAGGCCGATGCAGCAATGGATAAAATTAGCACAAGATGGCTGCGCCCTTCTGCCAGATTTTGCATGTTTCTAAAAGAGAAAAAGTGAGGTAAAGTGAATTGGAAATGTTTGCGATAGATCAACGTATGTATAAAAATACATGGCCGAACCCTCGGGACAAAAATATTTTCTGAGCATTGCACTTGTCAAATTTATGAAATAATCTCTGGGGAGGTGAGGGGTGATGAGGATGGGATGGGATATTTCTGACCTGATTTAGAATTAGTTTACAAAGTTTGGTGGGGTTTTGTGCAGAGCTTATATGACGATTGTACAGCAAACTTGCATAAGGCGCATTGGCAAGGAACTACAAGCATGGTTTTGCAAATGTGGCAGTGTTTTCTTAGTTAAAAAAATTGCTGTGTAGCTTTAGTGACTGAGGGGTAGCCTGTGGCCATGGCCAGTGGCCAGAATGTCCGGGTCATGGAATAAGGTAATGATCCGGACAATCTGGCTACTGGCCATGACCAGAAGGGACAAAATATAGGATTAAAGTGGCCATGTCCACCTGGGACTGGCTTTGTGGTAAAGTTATTCGAAATTAGGATAGATTTGAAAGGGAAGAAAAATGTGCTCGTGGTAATATGGTCATAGGGTGTTCTTTTTGCCTTCTGCAGACTGCCATGGAAAGGGAAGAGAGGTTCTGCATGGAACTCCCACCTTCCCTTTGCATGGTGGCCATCTTGGAAAAGGATTTTCCTTCCTAAACTGGGACACCACGAAAAATTCTCTTTTTTAGTACCACGGGTTCCCGCTTTGGGAATCTAGGCTGCTAATGGCCTTCATCCCCTTTTTCAGGGGCTGGAATGGGGGGATAATGGTCCAGAGACCTCGTTATCCACCCTCGCTTCGTTTGGGCTGATAACTTGGGCTGCTGGGCCGGTATCCACCATTCCAGTCCCTGGAATGGAGGATGAACGCCCCACTATTGCCATTAGTATAAGAGAAAATGCAAATGGAAATGTTGGAAAATGTTATTGAGTCTATGTACTTAACTGAAAAATATAAAATAGATGGAGTTTATACATTTTTTTTTGTTCTATTTTTTAACTGTGAAAGGTGGTTCCTAAAGTTTTTGAATGTATATATTTTATTTTTTTTGGGAAGGAGAGCTAAGAACGAAAGGTGGGGTGGGAAATGAGGGAAGAGGCACCAAACCCTAATATGCAGGGGCAGGTGGACAGGGGAAAATGTTGCACGTGTTTTTTCTAAGTTAGGGGCAGTTTTCTCATGCTCCTTGATTACAGCAGTGGTGGTGTCTCTTGGGGAGGAGGGATGTGCTTAGCTGATGCCATTTTAAGATAAATAGCAGTTTTGCTAAAAGTATGTACTGTGTACTAGACTGTTAATGGATGAGTAGAAATAGGTGTTGGAGCTGTGCAAGGGAAATTTTGAAGTTGAAAGGACAGATCTTATTGTGAAGTGCGTATGGGTTCTCGGACACGTCATCATGCCGTGCGCCAGCATATGGTCATGTGGCACTGTCCGGAAGGACTGCAATGAAGTCAGATGTTCGTAGACTTTATGGTTAAGTTGCACTAATAAAAACCTATGAAATTCAGTAACAAAAAAACCTTGTTAAAGGGACGTTATGGTTAAGTTGCGCTACTAAAAACCTATGAAATTCATTAAAAAAAATCTTTCTTAAAGGGACGTTATGGTAAGATAAGCAACCATAACTCACGCCACCACTGTGCACTGCTAAGACTAACACCCAGGACATCAAAGGTGACATCACAAATGTCATTGATGACATCACTGATGACATCACATGTGAACTTAATTTTGATGAAAAGTCCCTACAAGGGGTTGTGTTTATAATGTTTCTTGCATGATGTCAGGGGTGATTGTGTAATGTTAAACATGTAATAACTAGCTAACAATTCAAGACTTACTACACACTTGTGCTAGTACAAACAACACATATGAAGACCCACAATGCATACAAATCAGAGGCACATACAGGGAAACTAAAGTGAGGAAGAAAGAAACAGCATCATCAGAAAATGTTAATAGCATTAAAGTTTATTTTCATGTATACAAATGAATTGTGTGTTTGAGGCCTGCCTATTGCCCCATTTAAGTGCACCATGAGCTGAAATCAAACCCTAAGAAAAGTACTTTAAGAACACATGACAAGGTTAACATCTAGATATAAAGCACCTTTTGAATTTTAATATTATGACTGTCAGTAAACAAAATCACATGGCCTAGATATTTCAGTGAACAAAAACAAGTGGGTCAGATATGCGATGTCATCAGTGATGTCATCAATGATATTTGTGATGTCATCTTTGATGTCCTGGGTGTTAGTCTTAGCAGTGCATGGTGGTGGGGCGAGGTATGGTTCTTAGTTTACCATAACTGGCGAATTTCTGAGGTTTTTCGGTTTACTTGTAACCATAATGTCCCTTAAACAATGTTTTTCCATTGAATTTCATAGGTTTTTATTAGTGCAACTTAACCATAACGTCCCTTTAAAAATGTTTTTTCATTGAATTGAATAGGTTTTTATTGGTGCAACTTAACCATAACTTCTCTTTCACAAAGTTTTTTACAGAGAATTCCATGGGTTTTTACAAGTGCATGCTATTTTCCTACAACTTACTATTATCATACTTATAGCAACGTTTCTGTCCAATTTACAATGTTTCCCCTTAAAACTCTGCCATTTCCCACCTTCTAGCATAATGTTTAACACTTCTATTCTTTTTCCACTGTTTTTGCTTCCGTCCACGTCTGCGAACGTCTAACGTCTTTGTGGAACTTCCGGACAGTGCCACATGACCATGCTATTGCGCACGACATGATGCCATGTCCATGAAAGCTTTGCATGTCACATTCAGGTCCTTGCTTCGATGACAGTTCAGAACTACATATTCTACTGATCTAGGAACTTTCAAGCTCGAAATGTACTCTTGCACAGCTCCTACACCTATTCTTACTCATTAGCCATTAACAATGTAGTACAAAGCACAAACTTGGAAGAATAGAAGAAAAACAGCTATTTATCTTAAAAATGGCATCAGCTATTGCCATCCCTCCTCCCCAAGAGCCACCACCACCACTAGCTGGAGGACCCACACAACTAAAAAAGCACAGTGTTTCCAAAGACAATGAAGAGGACCAAGAAGATGAGGTAGAGGAAGTGCTTACCTCTAGCATCCTGAGAGAATCAAGGGTGTGGCAGTTCTTTACCACTGTCGGGAATGTACCAAAGGCTAAAGCTACAAAAGTGAAATGCACTGAGTGCAACTTTATACTCAGTCGCGGACTACCTGGACAATACTCCTACGGGACCACCTCCATGCGCCGCCACACCAAATCCAACTACTGCAATGCTCTCAGAAAGTTTGTTCCTTTCTTAGCAAGTAGTAGGCTGTCTTCCTCCACATCATCTTCCTCAACCAATACTGTAATCACACAGTCTACTTCTGTGGGACACAAAATCCCACCAGCTATCTTGCAAATACTTCAACACACCACTCTGCAGGGTGAATCAATTTCAAAGTGCGTGTGAAGCTGCATTCAAGGAGCATGAGAAACACTGCCCACTACCTTAGATGCAACACACGCGCAACATCTTCCCCTGTCCACCTACCCCTTCATATTAGTGCTTTGTGCCTCTTACCTCATTTACCTCCGCACCTTACGGTCTAACCTCTCCTGCAAATATTTTTGTTCTAAAACAACAAAAGGAAGGTTCCTTAAGGAACCACCTTTTACAGTAAAAAAATAGAACTAAAAAAATCTTATAGACTCCATCTACTTTACATTTCTCAGTAAAGTAAATAGACTCAATACGTTTTTCCATTTCCATTACCATTGTGTGTTATCCTAGTGGGAATAATGTGACTTTCATCCCCCCGTTCCAGTGACTGGAACGGCGGATAACGGCCCGGCAGCCCGTTATTAGCCCATGCAAAGTGGGTCTGTGTGTGCCCTGATGCCTATGGGCTTCAGCGCGTTATAAATAAATAAATAAATAAAGAGGCCTCCGGACCATTATCCTCCATTGCAGCCCCCAAAGCAGGAACCCAGGGTGCTAAAAAATAAATGTTCCTCCTACAGTGTGATGCCTGCAGCGTCCCGCTGTAGGAAGGAAAATCCTTTTCCAAGATGGCCACCATGGAAAGAGAAGGCGGGGCTCTATAAAAAGCATGGCAGCCTGAGGAAGGTGAAGTCAGAATCCTATGACCCTATTACCACAAGCAAATCTTTTTTTCCCTTTCAAACTTATCCTACTTTCGAATAACTTTACCACATAGCCGGTCCCAGGTGGACATGGCCACTTTAACACCATTTTTCGTACCTCGCGGTCATGGCCAGTAGCCAGATTGTTTGGGTCATGACCTCATACCATGACCTGGACAATCTGGCCCCTGCCCATGGCCACAGGCTATACCTCTGTCACCAAAGGTATATCACTATTTTGTGTACCTACATTATGACACTTGTCAAAAAATAAAACATGGGCACATTTGCAAAACCATGCTCTAAGGTCCTTGCCAATGCTCCTTACACGAGTTTGCTTGAAATCTACCCATGTTTTATTTTTTCAAAAGTGTCAAAATATATGTGCATACCATAATCTCATAATTTAGCCCCCACTGACAAAATCCATTCAGTCTTTACACAAACATTGAAGGTTGGTTCTATAATCTTTCTGAAAACCTTTGTCCACATTCGTCAAACAGCAACAAAGTTATAAGCCATATAATAATGTTGAGACCCTCCTCTAATTTAGCCCCCTCTTGAGAACATCCCACCAAACTTTACAAAAACATTTATATCTAGATTTAAAATTATTTTGCACATTTTTGTGCAGATTCATCAAATGGCACCACATTTATAAGTATTTACAATATTTTGGGACCCCCCCTCTAAATTTGTTCCCTTTTCACAAAACAGCTCCACACTTTCCAGAACCATTCATGATCAAGTCTAGAATAAAAATCCAAAATGTCATGCAGTTTCATTGAGTGGTGCCAAAGTTATAAGCCATCCAAGAACTGCTTTTCACCAACCCTATAATTCAGAAATAGGCATCTCCCCAGAGATTGTTTGATAAGTTTGACAAGTGAAATGTTGTGTTTTTTTATCTGTTTCTGCTGCAGTGTCCGTGGACACCGGCAGATGTACTCGAGTCCAATATGGCGAGCATTTCCAAAAATCTCATGCATTTCACCATCCAATCAGTGGGTGCATCCGATGTCTGCGGACATCACGTCACCCTCTAGGCCAATCGAATGCCTATCCACGGACCAAACAGGGAAATGGGTCCGCGAAGCAGAGCCAGATATCCCACATTTTTTTAGACCTACTTTTTGGTCGTTTTAAAGAAAACTACTGGACAGATTTACACCAAATTTACAAAAGCGCACTTTTGGGACCCAGCCACACATTTTGTGAAAATCCGCCCAGCGGTTTGGGCTGTAGGCATGAGCAACAATTATTTTATATTAAAAAGACTATATACTGTCATGTGGTCTTTAACAATCCACACATTTCCAATCAAATCACTCCACTCACACTCCCCTCTCGTTGTTTTCTCTTGCAAAGGCGCACTTACATCTATGCATTCTCCCAGGCTCCTCCAATACGAGGTCCCGCCAAAGGCCTACAGAACTGGGAGCAGCAACTCGCTCTACGGAACAAGGAGACCTGCAAACCTCTTCAAATCATGCACAGGGCCTGGTCACTGCAGATGGGTGCTGCACACGATATGCGGCTATGACACCGGCAACCTCAGAGAGAGTCTGGGATCTCGTCAGGGTCACCATTTTGTACCGAGAATATTAACCCAAAACCTGTGCAGTCAAAATAATCCAAGAGACCAAATGATCCCTGCACCATTTTGCAGAGGAAATCAAGGTTTTATTGCATGCAAACATTTCTCTGACGGTCACGTAGAACCATACTGACACCAAGCTCTTCGCGCTCCAAGAAGGTACAGGTTACATAGCGGAAATCCGCAAATCAGTATTCATAGATTACAATGTTATCCCACCACCCTCAATGGCTACAACCTATAGAACATGCTAATACCCCCTATACTCTCTGGACTGATTAGCCACAAATAAGCTAATAAGTAAATTGATATAATAATAATGATGGTCAGATAAATAAACAACAATACATATATCACATTTACACACATTAACAGCCCAATACTTACCTGTATAAAATGTTTTCTTTATTTTAAACTTGAGTTCATCCCATTACATACTGTAGTTCATTGACAACCAGTTAATGCATAGACCTTTTTACAATTGATTTATACTTTTTGCTCTTTGAAGACAGGCCCTGTGAATAAGCTTTTCAATAAAATAAATCAGATTTACATCGGTAGAACTCTTACAAAATATGACCACTGTTTCAGTTAATCTGATGTCTTTTAAACGCAATAGTGGCAACAAATACTGTCTCCTCAATTTAGTATACCCTGGACAGTGTAACAAGAAGTGTTTTATGGATTCCATTTGGTCCCCGCAAACTTTACAGTTAGCATCCAGAGGATTAGACACCTGGCAATGAAGGCTGCGACTTTGCACGGGCACGGTTAAAGGCAGGTGTCACACAATCTAAATATGGCTCAAAGCCCTCCAGCTGCTTGGACATCATGTAAGTTGTGCCCGACCTCAGGGGAGTTGCTAGGTCTGGAAAAGACCCGGGGCTAAGCTGATGTCGGAACTGTTGGGACTGGGGGCTAACTAGTCTTTTGGCTGTAGCTCCTGAGATTCTATCCGGGGCTACAACCAAAAGATCAGGGGCTATAGCCCCCTTAGCCCCCCCCTAGCAACGCCCCTGCCCGTCCTCATTGCAGCGCACGCACTTTTCATTTTCACAATAGTAGCTTCATGGCATTTTCCCTTAACCACTATCTTGTTACCAGGCAATAACCCCACTGCATTAGCCCGTATACTGTCCAGGCCCAACTCATCAAAACATTTATTAATGAACCTGGACCATTTAAAGGTGCTGTATCCAGATAATTCTGCAGACTGATCAGCACCTCTCTATACTTTGAAAGGTTTGGAGTGCTACACAACCTAAATCAATAAATCAATGGCTTATTTATTAGTACCTCACTAATGGGCTTAAGATCACATTCCCAATGCATATGGGTCGTTGGGGCCCCCTTAGGCTGCATAAGTAAGCATTGCAGGAAATTGTCAGCCACCTTTAGATCCCTGGTATTACAGTGACCCCAATGAGAGGATGCAGTCCAGCCTAGCCCAGCCCTGCGCTCTATACAGCTTTAATGCAGGGGAAATAGCACCCCTCCCTTGACTGTTAAAAAAGCGCTGCACTCCACTACTATATTTTTCTAGGGTCGCTGTGGCTTTTGAAATGTGTGCCGACCATGTAAGATTGTCTGCAAACCTAATCCCTAGGTAATCATATTGGCATACCTGCTTGAGAGTGTAATTATCCATTAAGACCCTCAGTTTGATTTTCTTGCAGCCTTTTTTATTAAAGACCATCACTTTTTTCTAAGTTGAGTGACATTCTTCATATTTCTTAATGAATATGTTCAAATTGTGCCCCAGCCCCTTTGGAGTAGTAGATATCAGCACAGCGTAATCTCCATAGAACAGTACTGGGAACTTATCCTTACCCAGCAACGGGACATAGAGGCCGGAGACCAACAGTTCCTCTATTATGATGTTGATATGCATACAAAAGAGGAGGGGGGGGCAAGCACACACCCCTGACGAACCCCCCTCTCTACAGCAAAGGAATCAGTTCTTTCCCCATCCAACCCCGATCTCACGGACACCCTTTTATCAGTGTAAAGGGATTGAATTAAAGCCACAGTTAATAGCAGCTGCACGTGATGATTTCATCCATGCAGGTCGACAAACAAGGAGATATTAACATAAACAACGAGCACACCGAACCAATACAGAACGGTGGTACGTATGACGTCATCGCGTTATCACGTGATGATGTAACACATAGAATGTAAATAAATAAAACGGCGGCCATTTTGCGGCCGTTCGCAAGCGAGGCTGTAGAATTGGCGCTTGGAAGTTGGCGAGACAGAGACTTCTGTCTGATAAGGTAAATGCTGGAGATAGAAAATAGAGTTTTACATGTATGAGGTCATTGACTTTAAGATCAACCCCCCCTTTTTTAAGAGGATATTATAGTGATAAAAGACCTTTTTTTCTCCTAGAACTAAAGAAGAGTTTTCAGATGAACCAAATTCCGGATAGTGATCACAAAGGGCAATATTCAGGCAACATAAACCTACCAACAACCAAGTAGATAGGTAAGCAAAGAAGTCTCTACAATCTCTGTATTACAACAACTGGGGAGACAGTTTATCACAAATTGTGAACTTTATTTACAGAATGGTCCACATATTGAGATAATCAAAAGGGCATCATTGGCACTAGGAGGGACCTAATTTCATCACCTAAGGCAGCTTACTGCACGAGCAGTGGTGAGATTCCAAACAGAAGTGGGAGACACCATTGGAAGTGTTACACGGGTGAATATTTTATTGGATCGAACTAAAGAAATTAACATACTAAAATCTGGACACCCATTAGGGTATATATTTTTAACTGAATTAGTGTAAATGGGTTGAACTATTCTTATTTATCTGGTATTGTTGTCATTAAGTTGAACAGGTAATTCTGATAATGATTGAAAAACCATACAGAATTAGTTAAAATCACTTAGTTAATTATGAGATCATAATTAAAGTGACAGTGAAAAACAAAAGAAAAATGAAATTTAAAACTTATCAATCTAAATTGTTTATTATAGATGGAACTACAGAACCTTTGAAGGGAATAGACAACTCCTGAAGAAGGGGAGCATCAAACCCCGAAACGCGTAGAGACACAAGTTAACGTATTGTTATTCTAAAAAGATTGCCCCGAGGGGTTATTATTGAATAATCAAACGTCATACTGTATATTGTCTATTTCGAATTGTGAAATGATCAACAAAGTAAAATTTGAAATTCAACAGTTTGGTATTGTGTATGGTCTAACATAAACGAATAAGTGTGTATATATACATTTCTTTGAGTAAAGAATTTTTTAAAAGACAAGAGTGATAATCAAAGTGTTATTTTTGAATTACAGAATTGAACATATAGAAATCATTCACAAATTGGTTGTATTTACAATATCATTTGGGTGTGCAGGGGACGGGAGAAATCCACAAGTGTGTGGTTATCTTTTGTCTATATTAAAGCCAAAAGGGGCCCGGGTACTCCCTTCTCCCTCATTATTGCCCATAGCTTCTGACGTGAAACATGGTCGAAGACTGTGTGAAGGTCAAAAAATATTACATAGACTTGAACCTGCTGTAGTGATACAAATTTGGCCAGGATGATATTTAGCCTGAAGCATTGGTCCACCGTGCTTACGCGGGTTGAAAACCCGGTTTGAAGGTGGTTCATGATATTATTCTCCACTACCCAATGTTATAAGTGTGTCAACAGCACCTTAGCATATACCTTATCTGCTGCGTCTAACAGCAAAATGTGTCTGTAATTGCCTGGGTTCTCATTGTTGCCTTTCTTATACAGTGTGATGAGGATTGCATCACGCCACGATTGTGGGACCTCCTCTGTTCTCGCCACAAAATGAAACAAGCATTTCAACACAGGAACCCAAACACATCCTTCAATAAATCAATTGGGACACCATCAGGTTCAGGGGCCTTCCCACAACCAAGTCCCTTAATGGTATAGTCCACATCCCCAACCATCATTACCATCAATAATAAATTGTGAGCGTCATGTGATGTGCACCCTTCTGACCCAGACACATTCAAAGTGAAACTGGCGAGGACATCTGTGCTTCGATAAGACAATAGGTCCTCTCATTATACCAGATGTCACAGTACACACAAGCTGCAGCCCCAGGCTTGTACTAAATTTCTTGGCATTACCTCTGCTCCTCCTATCCCAAATCATGGAATGTTCCAGACACGGCTCCCCTCATCTCCATCCGACCCTAAGTACCCAGTAATGACGTGACGAGGGCAACACTCTTGAGTAATTTATTTGCTTTTGGTAACCACTCCTTGGCTGAGGACAGTAGTGCTCTAAATCTTTGGCTGGCCTATTGACATCACAAAACCTCATGTCCTATTCTCATGAATTTGTCCTTCAAGGGGCGCATACCTACCTGTCCTCCCCACAGCTAAAATTCTGTTCCCACCACGTTCAAGCCCTGCAGCTGGATACAATTAACGTTTATCTGGCCACGGCGGGTGCCTCTGACCTCAGCTTCTTTCCTGAGGAACAAAAAAGTAATTTGTCTTGGGACTGAGCTAAACAGAGCCACAGCTCTACGTCAAGTCCTGTGTTCTATTCTGTTCATTGTTTACTACACCCTAAAATATAATATGGTGGCACACCTGCCATTTTAACACACTGACCTTGCTCCTGCCACAGTAGCCTTCTGACTCTATCTTCCACCTACTTCCGCTCTTTCCTAGAACCTCACCAAAAAACAAAACTTTGTATACAACTCCTAAATACAGGGCCTGTAACACTGCCCTATCTATAAACTCTGCAACCAGCTCATTAATATATGTGTTGCTCCTGTGTTGATATATGCGGGTATCAAGTATGTGTCAAAATGAACTACAAGTGATACGTGTGCCTTCTGCCGCACAAAACTCCCCCTGCTTGCACTGTGGTACGTTGTAAAAGATTGTTCTCAGCCTGAACCATTTTGCCTGGCTGTGACACTGTAAGTGCATCCCAACAACCCCATTGCCATGTTGCCACTATTGTCCCTCATGCATAACCCACCAATTTCATTGCGGCTGTTGAATCAGCAATGTACTGGCACATCTGTAAAATTTGCCTGACCTAACTCTTAAACGTGCAAAAGACTACAGTGTCATTAGCCTGTAGATGATTGAGTTTGGTTTCGGCAATGACCACGTCTGCAACTTCTCAATGGCATTCGGCCCTATCTATGGTGCACCAGGGTATCTGTGTTTTGAAGGAGAAGAGGGAGTGTCCCAGAGAAAACCCCCACTCAAACTAATGGTACTGTTCTCCATATATGCTGGTTCCCCACTTTCCATGGCAATGTTTTTCCCTTCCCTGTGTACCTGGGGCACAAGCACATCGTCACTTACCTCTTCTAAGTTAGGAGCTGGTATATCACCAGTAGAGGAGAAGGGTTGAGGGGTAGAAATTTTGAAGGTTTTGATTACTTTCCGGACAGGTGGCTGGTTTCTTTTCCACCACATTTATTGTTGGGCCCGTGGGAGTTACAGAAGAGTCATGGAGTGGGGCAGCTAAAGTGGTGGAGGCATAATCTGCCTCTTGTGCAGCTGCAGCAGTGGAGTTAGGCACAGAGTCTGTGACTCAGGCAGGAACAGAGGGAGTGCTGGTAGTACCAGGGGCTTTAGCAGTAGTATGAATGACAGATTCCCACTGGTGGTGGCCCTATGCTGTCCTAGTAAGTATTATGAGTACACATTACAAAATATGTTGCATGGAGTTATTTGCTCTTTTTTATTTTGTTATTTGTTATTTGGTATTCATATAGCACTCTATATATCATTGGTATGACCTCAAAGCGCTGGTAGGTTGAACACCCTTGGGGCCCGTAGTCCAAGTCAGTTGAGAGAGTCAGATGTCCTAGGGTGATTGGGTGCACCAGTTATGTCTGCAGCTGATGCAATTGCTTGATGGTAGCTGCAGCCTAGCATTAGGTGTGGTGGTATTGATATCAGTTGAATGTGTGCAATCTGGAGGATGGCCATCAAGACTGGGTTCAGGCTGCATTAGTCCTGTGTAGGACGCTTATGTGTGCAGCTAGGTTGTCATGGGATGTAGCTGTGTTTTATTAAAGGGATGAGGTGTTCATGGAGTAATGTTCATATGTGAGCAGCTAGGCCAAAAGTGTTCGAGGGTGGTGCCAAAGTGAAGGCTGTATTTAATGTTTTGCACCTGCTGAGACACGTTTTTCCCTTCGTCCCTGAGGATGATCACGCAGCTATTGTGGGAGTTTTGGTAAACTCACAGCTGGACTATTGTAACAGACTTTTAGCTGGTGTTCCAGCTAAAAAGGTTCAGCGGCTCCAAAAGATTCAAAACATCAGTGTTAGACTAGTGTTTAGAGTACATCCCCACCTATTTTTGGGTTACACCGCTCTCTGCACTGACTGCAGATTCTCTATGTTCGGACCTAAACTATGGAACAGTCTTCCATGGCAGATTAGGAAGGTAGAGTCTTTTCCTCAGTTTCGGAAAGCGGTCAAAACTTGTCTGTTTAGATAGCGGAAGAGTCACGACCCCCACTTTGCGCTGGTAACTGTCCTTTGCACCAGTATTCATTCCTTAAATAACACAAGAAACAACAATAGACGCGGCATAAGAACTGGTATTCTTCACCTTCAATATTTGCTAACTTAGTGAGATACCTTTTCAGTCGGGGCAAATGTATCTAGTCCTTCCCCGTTCCGCATCATATTTGTGCATGAATCAAGAAAATAAATGCCACAACAGCCATAACATTTTGGTAAATGATTATTAATGTGATATTGGCACACTGCAATTTACATAGAAAAAGAAACATTATATGTACACATGAAAATTTTGATATACAGGACATCAAATGTAAGTGCACTGAATGAGGTAAAGAACCTTGTTGCACGTTCCTGTTGTTTAGGAGGAATAGTAAAGAGCCAGACTTAGAAAAGGCAAAAATGCCGGTGCACAGAAACCCAGTGATGGAGGGAAAAGAAAGGAGTAGGAGTGAAAGAATATCAAAGGGTAAGTATCCCTGAGTTGAGTCAGGTCAAAAGGAAAACATTGATGCAAAAATTGTGTTTAATTAAAATTGGAAGACTTGGTATCAAAATTAAAGTCTAGGCCAAGTTTTCTTCCACCAATGAATTAAGTACAAAAATAAAAGTAAAATAAAATAATTATTTGTCCGAGAACATTTTTCACAATGACTGTAACAACTCTGGGTATTAGGTTCATACACCAGAGGTTTCTCTGTGTATACTACAACTCTAAAGTGTATACATCTAAGTATTCATTCCTGCCAACCGATTATTCATCTGCACCTAGATTCGATTAAGTTCGTCAAGCAGTGCGATACAAAACCCTCAAATCAAATCAGATCACCCTTGTTAAGAGACATGAGGAAGGTCTTGTATCACATTCTATGCTAGGTTGTTACAGCTTTTGTACATTAAGGTTATCAGTTGAGCTGATATAGTTGCTTAAATGATGTGGTTGTGTCAAGTATTTATGGTCTGATGTTTGCCTTTTATATGTGGTATTGTACACTACAGGGTATTGTGATTATGACCCCTACCTCACATTTGGGGTGTGTTTGGAGGTGACACTGGCTGTCACTCTATGATGCAGTCACACAGGGTGTTTGAGAGGATCCACCGTTTGCTCCTCCTCCCCCAAAGCCTGGGTCAGGGGTCATGGGATCTTCACATGAACATTATAATATCATCTGTCCCTTTAAGAAATGTCACAGATATATTTAAGTCAGATATTGATGACTTAGGTCCCAAAGACCTTTTTAGGCAGGCAATGCATTTAGGAATTCAATTTCTTTCCATGCAGGTGAGTTATAGTTTTCATGGCATGACAACCCCCCTTACCAAACTTAAAAGACAGTCAGCTTTCCATGAACATTATGTTCGAAAGGACATTGTCTTTGCCCACCCAACACAGAGTTCTGAACTCTCAGAGCATGTGTAGTAAGTACTCAAATGGAATTAAGCACAGTGAACTGGCTCTATGCTACCTCAGTCCCCGAGGTGTAGGTGATATGTGGGCCTAAAATGAAACAATCTGACATTAAACGCACAGCCAAAGTTCACTGATCCCACATAACCAGAGTAAACCACTCCCAGTTGCATGATCTTACCCAGAGTCTGAGGGGGGCTGAGGGGGGTGGAACGGGTATGTATGTAATGGAATTTCAAAGGTGCAGTCATGTGGGAGTTTGAGGGTAACTGTGTGACTGGGGAGAAGGCAGGAGGGAGGAGATGCTAGATTTATTTATTTGTATCCATTATATTTTAGATGAGCATGGGGATTGAGGAGCAGAGGATTTTGAGTAAGGTGACGATGCTGGAGCAAGGAGGAGGTGAAGGAGATAGTCAGATCAGCGTAAGAAGTGGGGTAGAGAGGAGCAGAGAAGTTGGAGAAGTGAGGAGTAGAGGAGTTGGAGAAGGAGTTTAAGAGAGGAGAAGAAGAATCTGAGTAGTTGGCAAAAGGAGGGGTCGGGAAGGGTAAGAATGCAATACGATCTAAGGAGGAGTTGCTGAGAATAGAAGTGTAGGAATAGAAGGAGGGAACAAGATCTGACGAGGAGGAGGTGTTGAGAGGGGGAACTGAAAATCAGGAGGAGGGAAGAACTGAGGAGAGAAGGAACATGAAAGGAGATGACGAAATAAGACTAAAGAAGTAGATGGAAGATAGAAGCATTACAGAGCTACAAAAGAGAATAAAACATGGGGACAGACAGCACGAGTGGGGGACATGCACCCTAGACTCAAGGGGTGTATGGGTTGAGTGTGGGGTGTGGGTTGGTGGAGGAGGTATGAGCATGTGACAAAGATGTGAGGAGTTAGTAGAGATACAGAACCCCAGTAGATGAGTACTGAGTGGCACCCTAAATACAAGCTAATGTTATCTCATTTGGCCATGAAGAGGAAAATCGGGGGAGATGAAAGGAATGTCAGCCTAAATCCTTATGGGATAGATCTGCAAGAGACAGAGAGAGACTCCTCAACACCTTGCAGCCAGCCTCCATCCCTGTGCCTTTTGAGAAAATAAGCCACTTCCAATTGTTGTGGGCCAAAGCCTGGAGGCACCGCTGAATAATTGGTTTGAATTGGTACCAGGAACCCAGGAATAGGGACAACAAGATTACAGAGATGGTTCTTCAAGAGATCCATAGACAATGCTGGGGAGAGATCTAAGGAATCTTGAGAGAGTTTTCCGTTTGGAGAAGAAAGACTTGCTTTGTTGGCATTTCAAAATACTTTTTCTCCATCTTCCACCAAGAGAACCCTCTCTGGGAAGAGGCTTAGTGAGGACTATGTGCTTGAACATACCCCAAAAAAGGACCATTGTGAGGGGCCAACATTGTACTTTGAAGCCTGTTGATTTGACAGAAGGGGGGGGGAGAAATAAGAAATATTTTGAAAAGAAAAACAGGACAGCAGAGACCTATATAGAGGAATCACACAGAAAGTTAAGACGCACAGTTTCTTATTTTCTTTGTTTTTAAGTTGATTTTCCTTTTCCCTACATATCCCAATGCGGTGAAACTTTGTTAATAAAATAGTTGTGCAGAACCCAACAATGTTTCACAGGTTTGATTATTGCATCAATGCTTCGTAATAGTCTTTAATGCATTTGAAATGTGTTTGTGAGGGGGGTTTCATAAAGTTTGATTGGCATGGGTGGGATGGTGACTTGCAGCTCATGTGGCATGCGATCAAAGGTACATTCAAAATGCATCTACTGAAACAATACTGATGTTGCAAGCTTGATTTCAAGTTCACACACCTTGTACTCATTTTCACTCTACCAAATGCCTTACTTTACTGACGGTCCCCTTGGGCTGAATATTGCACACTGTCACTAAGCTGAGTATGATCATCAGGAGAGACCCAAATAGATATGTTTCAAGCACGGCTTATTAGAATTAAAAAGTGCAAACCGAAGTAAAATTTAAACAACAGTATCCCTCTCCTTGGATTCTACAGCTCAAGTGTCAATTGATACATTACAATCTGGTTTATCTTCCTGGGATTAATAATCAATTTACAGTCCCTTAGAGTCCTGGGTGCTTCGAGTGCCCCCAAACATCTATCTTGACACCTCAGTTGGTAGACTCCGGTATGATATGATAATATATGGCATTTATAACGCGCCTATACACAAGTGTTTCAAGGCGCAAACGGTCCTCCGTATTCATGCTTGGTTCTCTGGAGGCCCATTTTCCTAGGTCTCTAGGGCTCTGGTGCACCCACATGCTAAGCCTGAACAGGGAATGGGGTCTGGGTAGGGTAGTACTTGGCCAAAACCCAGAGCGTTCACAGAAAGTCAGGTAAAGTGAGCTCACAAAAAGGTTCTACCTCAGCCGCCTCCGTGCATCAATATCCTGGTCTCACCCCTCAGAGCTCTAGCCTCACTACCCCCTTGATGGGTTGCAACAATCATGTGTCCAGGTGGAAACCATCTGCAGCTCATGTCGTCTCCTATCCATCACTGCTCTCCTTTGGTGCCTCTTCGCCACTGTACTGCATGCTTGTACCTTCACCCCTCTCAAGTCCAATCTTCTCAAGCTTTGGGTTTGCCTCCTTATAGTCTTCGGCACGTTCTATCTGTATCAACCTTCTCGTGTCTTCATCTCTCTTCACCTTCACAGTCTCCTCTTCAATGGCCCTAACATTTCCTTTGATGTTTCTCATAACCTCTCTGCCCTTCTCTTGATGTTCTGCATTAATACTCTCTCCATACTCCTAACTTCAATGTTTTCGCCAAACAACTCTATCCACACCCTCCTTACCTCTCTGCCTCCCTGCATCCTCTCTTCTGAGCTTCCTTCAATCGTCCCAATCCTCCTTTCTCTTTCCTTCTCTTGCTAACGTCTTCTCTCCATCGATCAGATTTGTAAGGTCTGCCACAATGCCTCCTTTCTTTGTCTCAAGCAACTTGCACAACTCACCAACTCCTTCCACCCACCCACAACACTGTTGAACTGTCCGCTCCTCTTTTAGTGGTGAAGCCCTTCCGCTTGGGCACCTATGAAAGCTCTATAGGTTTGGCGCAGGAATTATCCCGCATTGAATTCAGCTAATGTTAATGAGAGTTGCTGTGGTGCACGGCACCATGGACATTTTATGTTTGGGTGCCATCTTGAATGTTATCTGTCTTCCTGATGCTTCTGAGCAGCACACCCTCACACTCTTTCTCGTGAACAGAGAGGCGTTTCACTCATCGCTCATATGGTCCTGAGAGCAGGCTGCCACTGTGCTCTTCAGTCCATATACGACTTTCAGACATCAGACTGCTGCTCCAAACAGAGGGGATCTCAATATAAGGGGCCATTTACATACAGACTCATGCTTAAACTCTGGGGGTCCATTAAAGGACCCAAAGAAGTAACGGTCCGATACCAGTAACCGTCCTCTGCCTTGGTCCTGGGACACGGTTGAGTTGTTCGGGGGTGTTCCGTGGATACTTTCCTGGGCCAGCATCACATGGTGGGCGGTGGCACAGGGAGTCTTTGATGACACCACACACAATCCCCAGGGAAAGGCAGGAGACATTGCCACAACACCTCCCCCCCCCACCCTGTTATATTGAATTTGATCCGTGACCCGGCAAAATGTCCCTCACCGTGAGAGGTTTGCGCTAGGCTGCACCACTAGTGAACTCCCCAGCGTCTACTAGAAACTCCGGTCCAGCCTCCTGTCATGGAATGCCTTCAAAGAAAGGGCTGGCGCTATAGGGGGTACCACTGTTCCAGTGCTATTGGAATTAGAGGCACAGTGGGGGTGGGAAACCTAGCCCTTCTGGTCATTCCATGGCTTCTTGAGGTCTTCTTTCATAAATGGTGCTCTCCCAACTGCCACCATCTTGTTCTTCAATGTAGTCCATATGTCTGGCCACCATTGTGCAGAAGTGTTCTTTTTACGTCGACGGCTATAGAGGCAGTCCACCTCTTCAGTCAGCTAAGTCTCTGAGAATGTAAGTTTTCTCTGACGGCCATCTGGTCCCTTCCCTTCCCTGATGTCTCCTGGCATTTTGGCATATATCTCCTGGCTGCCCGGCTGCAGGAAGTGTGCCATTTAGAAGATTTCCGTTTATTATAATGGCTGATAAGTCAGTTAATGGCAGGGTGTCTGTGTGGTCTGTTTTGGAATGCAGCGACGGTGGTGTTCCGTTTTCTCTTACTGATTTGGGACAAATACAAAGCGTTTGGTGTGTTGTGCATTTTATGTGTGTGGGATGAGTTGCTTTTTTGGGAATAGCTTCGTGGTTGTAGTGCTTAGACGTTCGGGCGTGGGGACTAATTGTGTTGGATCCTGCATTCTCCTACCTACCATTTGAGAACAGGGACTTGGTGGAGAGGATGCCAGCTCCTCTGTGTGTGTGGGGTTGGGCGGGGTAATTCTGTTTGGATTGAGAGTCTGTGCTTATAGAGTCAGATATATGGGGCAACGGTATATTCCCATGGAAGGGGGCTATAGTCACTGCGGCCAATGTTAAGTCAAAGGTCTGTATGGTGCACTCATATTAGATAAATAGCATGATTAAACATATAAAACGTGACATGTGTGGTCAGATCCTCGTGCTAAAATTCCTACTTTAGCACACTGTATGATCTTGGCCAAAACACTTTACCATGTTGCCGGCCAGTTCCCATGTTATCAGACAAGATCGAGCACTTAGATAAGAGCCGATTTCCATTCAACCACTGTCAAGAAAGTGGACACGAGCTTCTAAGTTGAATTAGTTATCGTGTGGCTGCTGATTTGGCACAAGGAAAGGTGTTTTTTTCTGGCCATGAAAGGACATGTTGTTTTGAAGTTCTCCTCCCTTTGGGCACTTGCTTTGTGGTTACATACGTATCTTTTATTCTATAAAGAACAGGATAACTGTAAGTCCTTTATGATCAGTTAGGTCGATAACGAACAGAAATACAGTAAGGTGTAATTAATAATACCGCATGTGGTAGTTTTGGAAATCCGCAAGGTTAGCGGTATTGCAAACCCAGAAATACGGCGCCAAGTATTTCTGTAAATCCGCATGTATTATTGTTCTCCTTTTCATCCTTTTGTTCCATCGTTTTGGGGATTGAAGTGGATTGTATACAGTAGAGTTTCATACTGCACTAATGTACATTATTTTTTTAAAATTGACGAAATGATTCGTTGTTACCCTTTCTGCATTACATGATAAAGGTGGTTTTCGCTGGCCTTGATCGTCCCATACAAATGCCTTTTTGTCTTTGTTGAAATGTCCCTGCGCTTTTTGGGTAGCGGTAGAAATTGGCGCTAAACTATTATGTATTTGAGATCATTATCCGGCGGTATTTACCTATGGAATACCGCACTTTCTTAAATTGCTTGGCTAATAATCAGTAGGTCATAAAAACAGGTACTAATTAAAAAATACCAGCTCTTTTGCCATTACTGCGTGTATCACTAACACGGTTCTCCCTATGGCAAGCCGACACTGACGTTCAATCTTTTTTTCCATGAGCACAAAAATACACACAATGAAAGAAGACCACTCTCCAAACTTGGTTTAGACAAAAAAAACAGCCAGCGACTTTTATAAGATTAAGCCAACGATTCACCCCAAGTTGCCACTAAAAGCAAAAAAAATAAATAAAACAATAAACGATTAAACTTTTTCATCATTTAAACGAAACCACAGCGTAATAGTGAGCCACCAACGACATCTAGTGGCCAATAGTAGTATAACAGTATCGCTCCACAATAATTCTGAAATTTCAAGTACACTACGTCTTGTGATTAAATATAATGCTAAAAAAACTTTATTTAAGCATATTAATTCAATATATACGAAATACCCTAAACTTATTAAAAAAAAACTATTTAAACGAGTGTATTGAACATTTTGATTAATGAAACCTAATGTAATCCAACTAAACATGCCCAAGCATAATTTTGACAGGTTGCCGTTCTGTATTTTATTGTGCCATTTCCACAAACACAGACCGTGATATTTACATTTAACAATTGCATTTCAATGCTGCATCGGACGCAGTGCCGTTGCTTTATTAGATGGAACTTGAAGACCAAACTATTTCCTTTCTAACATCTCTTTAGTTGAACGAAATTGAAAATATGTATTGCTGTTACAGGGTATTAGTATAATTTTAACGCTGCCTAGAGAAACATGCCTTTTTCAGCAACCTCACAACTTCAACTACAATATTTCTGGACTAGTTTTGCTGTGTACTTTTTCACCCTGTAGTCGCCATATAAAAAGCCTGTAAATAATGTCCTGATTAGTGTATGGCAATGAATGTCATTGCTCTGCTCACCTATCTGCTCACGCGATTGGCCTGGCGCAAGCGGGATATGCGTATTCCGAGGGGTGCGCAGGGAGTTTGACATGCGATTGGCCTGGTGCGAGCGGGGTATGCGTATTCTGAGGGGTGCGCAGGGAGTTTGACACGCGATTGGACTGGCGCGAGCAGGGTACGTGTATTACAAGGGTGCGTGAGGACTTTCACACTCCATTTGGCAGTGTGGGCCCTCCCGGGTGTGCCCCTCCCCCTTCCCCAGGCCCGCAGGCAGGCCATCCACCCTCCCAATGCCCCACAGGCAGCCCATCCACCCTCTCCATGCCCTGCAGGCAGCCCATCCACCCTGACCATGCCCTGCAGGCAGGCCACATGGCACCATGAACTTGGGAGCCCCGACTCATGTCCCTCCACCCCATCCCCATTGAGGGGCACCTGCCAGCAGACCCAGACTCATGTCCCTCCACCCCACCCCCATTGACGGGCACCTGCCAGCAGGCCCCGACTCATGTACCCCCAAACACCACGTCATAACTACACAGACCCATGGCCCTAATGCCAACCCAAATCCTACGCCCCCATCCTCCCAGTACTAACACCCGATCCATTGCACTCACTCCCTAGTAAATTACCCATTCCATGATAGTCTGAAAAGAACCAGCATGCCTATCAACAAATGTCCTACAGAGCCACACAGTGGCAACACATGACTTAGCCAATGCTCATGGAGACATGCACAAATTAAATCATAGTAGACCACGCCAATAATGTCAAATTATGAAATGTATTAAAAAGTCAAACAAATTACAAAATGAAAACCACACATGCAAATGAACAAATAATGAGTGCAATAAGAAAAAGAAAGTGAAATCCAAGGAAAAAAACAAATCCAAAACATGAACAAATCAAAGTGGTTCATACCCAAAGTCCGTAGAAAGAAATCATAAGTTGAAAAGCAGAAAAAACATTACTCCATGTGAACTTCTGAAAAAGAAAGTATTTACATGTCCGGAAAAATTGTAAACGAAAGTCTGAAGGGTTCATTATCCCAAAACAAAAGGACACCTACCTAAAAACCCTTTCTAAAATACAACTATGTACAAAAAGTGAAGCAAAGTCTGTGGACTCCACATCATAATAAAAAACAAATGAAACCTAAACCCCGCCCGCCGCTACGCATTTATTTGCTAGCCCAACCGCTGCCACACTGAAGACACTCCCAATCCTGGGTCCTCCTGCCCAGAGCCGATGCCTGCCCCCGGGATGTTGATGGCCTCGAGGCATGATCGCTCCCACACTCATCCTGCTGCTGCCTCCAATGCAACTGCCTCTGGAAGCACGACGGCCTCCAGGCTGATGGAATCCTCGGGGGCCGCCATGCACGTGCCCTGCTTGATGATGCCTGCACGTCCTCCATCTGCTTGGGTGGCCACCCCTGCTGGACCTCTGACTCCCAACTGTCCTCCATCAGCCTGGCTGCTGGCTCAGGGGCAGCTCCACAGGGGGCCCAGGTGACACTTGGGCGGGAAGATGACAGGCAGTACGACTGGCGCATTGGGGGTTCAGTTGAGGAGATGGGCGCAAGAAGATCCAGCACACGGAAGAACCCAGTGCCGATGACCTGTCCTAGTAGTGTGACGTGGCCAATCAGGCATTCGAAATGACGTGCATTGTCCTCACGAGATTCCTGCACGTCATCTTGAATACCACATTGGCGCAACGCCACACGAGTTAGGACAGGCTCAATCCGCTCACGGATTGCTACGTCCGCAGGGAGAGGAAGGCCAGTTGTTCTATGCGCATCCCCTCCCTGAAAACGGGTCTGGACAGAGGCATCCCTGTTGGTGCAGGATGATGCAGTCAAAGGATCGGGGACAGGATTACACACAAGCACCTCCGCGGCAGCCTGTGCTGCCTCCTGTCCCTGCCCCTGGACTGCACCACTAGCACCAGTGGAATCCCCCCTTCCGGGCCCGTGCGTGGGGCTTCCACGCCCTCCTTCTCAACCAAACCCCCCACCAACCTGGATGAATGTTAGACAGAATTATATTCAGTACCCTTTGGGAACACTACACACAATTAAGACTACAAGTGACAGTACAATTTTACCTTTGGTACAAGCCTGTACTACACAGTTATAGTGGTAGCAGTAGCGGAGCAGCCATACTTATGTCAAGAGTAAGTGAGCAGTACGAATAGTTACACAAAGGACAGCAATTACTATGATTCAGGCAAGCACTGACTCAAAGTTTCTAAGTAAAAGAATATATATTTATTTAGTCAACAGTTGAGTAACATTTCACTATTCTAAGCAAGTTAAAAATCACAATCATAAATACACCACACGACTCCCCTTAAATTCCAGACAAGTTAAGCTCACAAAATGAAGTGGGAGCAAAATGGCACTCCAGCAATTTAAGAGGGAGGGAAAGACAAAGTTATTAGAAATTAGGCAAAACCAACAAGTAAGTACTCCGGGTAATTGAACAAGAGAAACTACAGTGAGGAAACTACAGTGAGGAGATCAGATAGAAAAGGGTTACGGTCAAAGTCAATGGGTCAAAAGTCTTTTGCTCAAGATCACACAGTTCAGGGTAGTTTGCGGTAAAGTTCGTGGCAAAGATTCCGGATGAGGTTGGTTGGTAGAAAAGTTAGTTCAAAGAGAAGAGAAGAACAAGCCCTCAGATTGGAGAAAGATTTCAAACACTTTCACTGTGGCTGACCGAAACGGACAACCGGATTTGCACAGTCCCTTAAAACAGAGAGGGAGCTGTAGCTGAGGCAGACGTTCCTGGTGGTTCCTGCAGGCTCACGGTTCCTGAAGCGACTGTCGGACTGACACGTAGTAGGAAGACTGGAGGGTCCTGCACCACCCAGGGAAGAAGTCAGCAGCAGAGCAAAACAACTAATAAAAGGTGCACTCCTTAAAACCCAAGCAGGGTCCGACCTTCCTGGCTCTCCTGCCCACTGTAGCTCTGTACAGTGAATTCGACCAGAGGAGGGGGACTGGCTTGTAGTTTGGGCGAACTGGTTGGTTCCACCAGCTCAAGGGAAGAAGTTCCCTGGAGGATCTTCTCTGTTGTCGGATTCTGGCGATTCGGACCTGCAGCAGGGCTTCACCGGGCAGTTCAGTCATGGTAGGGGTCCTCTTCTTCCAGTTCCTCATTGGTTCTTTCGTTCGAGTGGCGACTCTGCTCTTCCAGTCCCAGAGACCTGCTTTTTATGCAGTTTTCCCCCATTCATACAGCCTGGCTGTCAATCACACAGCAGGGTGGCTGGCCTGGCAAGGCCAGTCCCCTTAGCCATCAGATAAGAGTGCGACTTGGGTTACCAAGGGAACCCATGGCAGGGGTCCGAAGATCCCTCCCTCACATCCTGCCTACCTAGACTATCAGGCGCCTTAAGGAGGGCTTCTGTGCAGAAGCCCGTGAAAAGACAGCAAACAAAAGAATCATCCCCGGTTTGGGAAGAGAAAAACACGAGAAAGACTTTAACAAAAAGAAATAGCAAATAAACCCAGCCGGAACCAAAATAAAATGTATTTGGTCAAGCGGGTTTTGGTTCGAGGCTAATATAATAGCCTGAACCAATACCATGTTTACATAATATAATTGCGGTAGAAAAGTTAGGGTAGATACCACTTCCACCAGCCAAGTCTTAATGTTAAGGGAGCGCAACAAGGCTCCAAGAGGTACAGACAAAAAGGGATAAGAGTTAACCCTTTCCAATACTCCATGTAAGATGGGGTGTACTGGGTCTGTGGTTTAAAGTGACTATATAAAGTTAATGGCAACTTTACCTGTTTCTGGGGGACAGTAGTCAGCCCCAGAAAAAAGGAGTCAGTGGGAAGTCTGAAGGTGCTGTGTAACACACACAAAAAATGGTGCACATGGAGTAGGTGAGGCTCCAGTGCCCAAGATCACACAGAAAGTAGAAATACACATAGTAAAACACATGTAAGGATGGAAAAAAGGCTCACACTCTTACCAGGTGGAAAGAAATAAATCCTAGAAATCCATCAAAGCTGCTGAGGGACTCAGTAGGTAAGGGAAATCAACCATTTATGAGAATTTCCCCAACCATTTATGAGAATTCTCCCTAACAATGACTCTGTGCCATCTTCCTCCATAGGCCCCTGTGAGGGCCCAGCTGCCCCTTCTGCAACCGAGGAGTCCACCTCCAACCTCCGCCTCTCGGACCTTCCATCAGCAGCTGCGGTCATGGACTCAGCACCAGACTCCTCACTCCCAGAAGATATCAGTACCTGGGAGGGGAGCTGAGCATTGCGTCTCGGCTGGCGGGATCCCTGCTGCTGTGCTCCACAGCACCGTCTCTGCCCTTTTCATCAGTCGACGCTGCAGACAGGGAGAGATAGAACCCAGCCATCAGGGCACTGTACGTTGGTCTGATACACACATGACAGTTGCACATGAGTGGCAGTGTCAAACTTCACAGTTGTATCACACTCCCCAACACTCATATCAATTGAACCCACACACATGCACAAATAGACTGGTATCGTGCAACAGGCATCAGCATCCATACACACGTAACTACATGAACAACCAAAGCTTGCCATTACGTCACAAGCAACATGGGTATTGCCAATCGCATGCACACACGCCACCAGACAGACATGCATCTGTACATCTCAAACAGCTGTCACACTGCAATCATCGGCAACTAAGTCACATCTGCCAATCCGGTACTCAAATGTCTCGGTCACATGCATCAATGGCGTATCACAGTCGCACACATGTCAAACACACACACGCACATGTACGCCATGCACGTACATGAAGGTGGAACCATCATCGATGTGTCACACCCCAACCATGGCATAGCACATACACAGAAATGCAAACATGTGCGCATCTCCACATGCAGTTGGGCATTATGCACTGGAACACATACATCATTGATGGCCATCACACATGACTGCACTCACATGCAGCACGGGCATGGCCCTAGACACACTCACATCCATACATGGGCCTTTTCAGACATATGCCCAAGCTGCACACTCCTGCCACACCTCAACATGCACTGTGTGGAATGGGATAAGCCAGACACTCGCTCGACTCCAGACAGGTCTTCCTCTCCAGGACCTGGTGGTGAAGCAATGGGTCGATGCGTTCCAGGACACTCATCCGGTCGATGGAAAATTGGACCCGGCGCCCCCCAGCATCCGCTGCACGCAAGAGGTGCCAGGCTTTCCTGAGGGTCCTGGATCTGAAGCCCTCCCAGCGCTTCTGGACGTGTTTTAAGTCACGGGTTGCCACCCTCTCCGCGTTGATGGCAACCATGATGTCTGACCAGGACCTCTTCCATCCTTCCTTGTCAGTGCACGGATGTCTGAAGAGGGCATCATAATGCCCCAGGACCTGCTCCACCAGGATGCCAACTTCTCTGGCTGAGAAGCTGACATCCCTCTGCCTCTCTGGCTAGGGGTTGCCAGTGGTCTCTGATGGTGTGTGCCACGACATGGCAACCCTTGAGGTAGGTGTGGGTGTGCAACTGGGTCCTGGGGGTGGGCTGTGGAGTGATGGAACACCAGTCGGGAGTCTTCTGTTCCAGCAGTGGTGGTCACAGCAACTGGACCCCTGCAGATGGCTGATGTGCAGGCACCAAATAGCAGGGCATGTTGTCACAGGCAGGCAGCAGCAGATGTCTGGTGGGAGACTGCTCAGGGCTCTGGGGGGCAGGAGAATGGCCTTCTGGGCAGGAGCGTGGTCTTCCATGTGTTGCCGCGTGGCCAGCTTGATGCAGAGTGAATCCGCACGTGAAAAAAGAGCATGTCAGCGTGTAATTCGAGGGAAGGCTCTTAGCGCGTAAGCGCGCCAGTGACGTTACACGCGTGGGCGTTGCCTTCAGCACGGGTTAAAGGTCCAATGGGGAAGCAGTTCCCTGTACATGCTTTTTGTGGAGACCGTCGTGTCTGTTTACTCTTCTGGATTCACACACGATTCCTTCACAGCGTTTGAAGTTCGTACCTCTTCTTTTGGTGGGGTGTTGCCTATGTGCACAGGCGCGTGTGTTTTTCTTTTCCTTTTCCACGCAAGGCAGATGATGAGTCGCACAGCTATTTTTCCCACTGTGGTACCCCCTGTGCATTGCGTACCGTTTTAGAGGTCATAGTGCCTGCATGTTCCACGTGTAGGTGGTTTTTGTGTCGCTGGGTGCCACAACGGACTGCCGAAGGTTCATTCCACGCACGTGGGCTACTGGGGTTGCGTGCACATTTTCTTTAATATTTGAATTATTTTATTTTTTATCTTTAATTATTATTTTTTTAGGGGTGCCTGAGCATTGCATGACCCGTCATTTTTCCCCAGGGGTCACAGACAGCCTTGCAGGAGCACAGGGGCACCTATTCCATCCAGTACCCTGCCCCCTTCAACACAACTGCCTAGGACAATTGTTGAGTGCACCTCCCATCGGCTATTTACCATCTGTGCCATGGTTGGGAGGCCACCAAAGGGTAAGGGGGCAAAGCCGGGCGTCCTCCCAGGGGTGTGCGTGACTGGGCACGTGGGTGTGGAGACCAGGGGGGACAGGAATTCCAGGGTGTCCAGGGTGGCTACAGAAGGGGAAGAGGCAGACATGCCACCACCCCCTGTGGCTCCTGGAGATGCAGCTGTTGCATCACAACCTGGCGCCCAAATGACCCAACAGCAACTTTCATCTGCTGTCACAGGCCCACCGGTTGTGGGAGCTGCAGGTGCAGCTGTGGGGACCACCACCCGGGCTCGGGGTCGAGCAGCGCATGTTGCATTGCGCAATGAGGACTCGTAGGATGATTTCCATATTGTCAGGAGGTGCGGGTCACAAGTGTTCAGTGTAGCTGTGACCGGGGCACACGTATCTGGAGCAGTTATGACATCTTCTGCCCCAAGCAGCCGGGTGGTGGTAACTGCATTGGCAGAGTGAGTCAGACCCAAGCCAGACCTTCCGTCCTCATTCCAAAACCCACTCCCTTGGTCCAGTCCACCAGCGCCACTGCCCTCACTGATCAGGGCCACATTGGCCACTCAGGGTCAGTACCACCGCCCCAAAGGGGGAAGCGTGCTCCTGCGCAAGAGGCTGAGACCCCAGACATGGCTCCAGCCTCCGGCATGTCGAGGAAGAAGCCTTTCGGCAAGCAGGGACTGGACTTCCCTTGTGGACTACTTGTCGCCACACCGACGCAATATGCTTGTGGGCCCACAGTGCCACACAACGCCTCCCCAGCGTTGGGTCCACTGGCAGCATGTTGCGGATGGTGTGACAGCCATGGTATTCCAGGTGCGCATGGCTCAGGACTTCTACAAGCATTGGAATGACCTCAGATGCTGTGCAAAACAAAAGCGTGCCTCCAATTATGCCATGTCTCAGGTGACTGGTGGTGGGCCAGCACCAGAGGAGGATGAACTCACTCAGCACGAGGAGATCGCTTCAGAAAATCTGTGGAGTGGGAGAGAGGATGGATTATGATGCATCGTCCGGTGAGTATTGATGTGTGTTACTCTATGACATGTGTGTTTGGCATGTGTGACCCTCCCAGCTACAACTTGGGTCCTTCCTTTCGTCAATCTCCCTCTCTACCTGTGGTGTTCACAAGGGGTCTGACCTCTCGGCCTGGCTTTCCAAACAGCACCTGGCAGCTCTCGCCTACTGCATTTTCATTTTCTGCTATAACTTCCAGTGCTATGCTGATGACACTCAACTCATTTTCAGGCTGCACTCGGCCACTTCTTCTCCCTCCGTCATTTCTGATTTCCTCATTGACATTTGAAATTGGTGTACTGCCAACAATCCCTGTCTAAATTCCAGCAAGACTTACATCCTCCTCATCGGTACACCTTCACCATCCTTTTCCCTTACTCTCTGGCTAGCCTCCCTTGGCCCTCCTCCTACGCCCACCTGCAAGGCCAACAACCTTGGGGTCACCTTTGTCTCCACACATTCTTTCTCTGCACACATTTCTGACATTTCTTGACAATGTAACTTCTTGCTTAACCTCCTCAGGGGTACTCTGCCTTTCCTCTCGTTCACCTACAAGTTCAACGTCTCTCAAGCTCTGGTTGTCACAAGGTTGAACTACTGTGACAGGCTCTTTCAAAATACTACCTGCCTACACACTCTGCCCTCTACCACTAATCCAGTACAGGACTGCAAGACTTGTCCTTGGCCTCAAGCCCTGGGATCCTATCTCTCCAGCTCTGAAATCCCTTCATTGGCTACCAGTGGATGCAAGGATATAATTTAGACCCACTGCATTGTGCACAAGGATTTCTGGGGCCTGGGTCCAAAATACCTTCAACTATCCCTCTGCCTATACCTCCCCTTGCGAGTCCTTTGCTCCTCTACCTCACACTCCCTCTGGGTCAGTCGTTTATCGAAGAAACAGGCTGGGGGCAGATCTGTGTGTACAGCTGGGACCTCCCTTTGGAACAGCCTACCTGCCACGTTAAAACTTGAGGAGAAACATCTCTGCTTCCGGAGCACCTCAAGACCTTCAAATTAGCGCCTGCATTAGCCCCTCTTCTCCCCAGCTGAAGTGTTTCCTCTCTTGGCACTGTGCACCTGGACACCCTGTGTCCTTCGGGCCCAGGTACCTGCTCACCCTGCCTCCCTGCTTCACTGCCTCCAGACCTCCCATTGCAATGGGTCCTATACGTGTACCCATACAGTCCCCCACTCTTCTTCTGCACTTATCAGATTTGCCCTATCCAAATGATCTTGCACTTGCCACTTGCTGGCTGCACTACCACCTTTTGAATGCCTATTCTATCATTGGACTTAATTTTCATTCTTTGGTCTCCTCTGTTTGGCACTTTCCACTTCTCCTCCTTCCAGGGACTTTACCCCCTTTTCCCTTCTCCATGCACATGCGTCTTCTCAATGTCACTGTGCCCAGTAAGATAGTTGTTTTCATTTTATTTTCTCCCTTGTTCCCCTCCCTTTGTTTGGTTGCGCTCTGAGCCACTTGTGTATGAGGGCAATCTTGATGAGAAGTCATATCATGTCATATAAATCCTTTGTCCTTGGTGCAGTATGTCTCCCGCTGACTGTGCTGATGGCAGTGGCTCCCCGTGCATATGTGTGCACAACATGCTCCATGTGCATTCCATGTATGCCCCTAAGTGCCCTTGACTGCCTGCTCATTGTAGTATGTCTCTAGGATGATCGAAGTGTCATGTCATTTGGACAGCCATTTCATGCTCACTGTGGGTCTGTGTGTCATCACGCATGACTTTAGGGTATCAACATCTGTGTCATGCCCTGCCTCTGTTCAACTGGTGTGGTCTTCTGCATGCATGGGTGTACTACTGATGCTTCCTCATCTGTCCTGCATCATGTCCACTTCTCATTGGCTGTAGTGACATTTGACTGACAACATGCAATGAACGCATGCCAGCACTGTCTGCCAATGCACAGTTTTGTGGTGAACCTTTCATTGCCATGCAGTGCCTCCCTGCTATTGCCCAGAGGCAGGGTGTTTCACGGTATCCATGCTACATAGTGCATGCCATTTGCACATGATGGCTGCAATTGCCCGTACACTGCCATAATGTTTGTAGATTGACATAACTACGTATGTGTTGATGTTGGAAGTTGAGGGGGTACACATGCACTGCACCACACACACCCACTTTTGTGCCAAGTTCAGCCCTTCAACATACCAACACAATGGTGCTGTGTGATAGTGACCTGCCATGTATGTACCCATGTCCCTCCTTTCACTGCATAGAAACGCACTAGCGTAGGTGCCTCCTGTGACACATGTACTCTGCATAGTCAATGGTTGGGGAGTGCTGCATGGCAACAGTTTTGTTTTCCCACATTCTCTCCCTACACTCTCCCTTATTGTTACAAGCACTTGTACTATCTACTTTGATTTGATTGTAATTTTTAACATTCTGGACTGTTTGAAGGACTTGTAGGAAGGTACTGTTATTCTCCCTTGTTCCCTTCCTCCTTGAAGCGCTTTGATGCACTTTGTGTGTAGGCCCTATACGGATTTTCTATGAATCAGTGATTGCTCACTGTCTGCCATTGTCCATGTGGGGTACTCTGCGCATGATAGGGGCGCGCAATGATGATTGCCAACACCTGGTGTAGGCAACGTGACTGCGTGGGCTGTGAGACGCCCCCCACTATGGCAGTTGTCCTCTGAAATGACCCTGTAGCCAAAAAATGCATTACATTGAGCACCTTCTCCAAGGGGCTGAATGCTTGGGAGCACAGGGTGGGTGATGTGAGTTCATCCTCCCGCTCAGTGACCAGGTCTAGGATGATATGAGGTGGAAACCTATACCTGCCATAGACCTCGTCATCAGGCATCCCAAAAAGGCTGGTCCTGGGCAAAGAAATGTGGGGCCTGGATATTCTCCTCCTCCCGCGGTGTCCCACGATCACTGCTGCGAGGAATGGGACATTCATCGTAGCTGTATATGCTTGTTTGTTGTTTGCACGCACTTTTATGCTGCGCGGGGGCGCTTCCGCTTGCTTTCATATGGCGGACGTATTTGTGCGTGTGTTTTGACGTGCGCACATTTTCCCTATTCGATTCCATGAATACGTGTTGTTCACTAGCGTGTGGGCATTGTGTGTGTTTCCCTGCGGTACTTCCCACGTTACGCCTACATTTTCACACATTGTTCCCCATTCCCAGTGTTTCGCCCTCTTTTTAGGTGTGTGCGTGAGAAGTTGTGCGCTTTCCCCGTTCCTGTCGTGCACGCATTTTGAAAGTCACAGTGACGTGTAAATTAAGCGTGGATTTGGCGCACATCCCGGGAAAAACATGCGCAGGGCCTTCCATGAATCGCACACGTGCGATTCACACGCGTGCTCTAGCTTTTTCACGCTCGCGCCACAAATTTCGGCGCTCAATTATTCCATGAATTACCCCGCCAATTGTAGCAGTGAGATCTGAGTTGCTGAGGACTTCCAAGAGTGGGCTTATGTAGTTATTGAAAAGTTGTGCCGATTGTTAGGGAGATTTATCATTATTATGCTTCATCCCCTCTCCCAGTGAGGCATCCAGCACGTGTTGCTGGACTTCTGGACTTCTGGACCTTTTTCTTTCAATATTAAATGAGTGGAGCCTTTTTCCACTCATTCATTCTTTTAGGCTCTGTCTTTTGGAACTTTATTCTTTGAATTCTACCTATACTATGAAGTCTGTCTGCTCCATAGCTCTTAAAGGCATCTGTGTTTTACTACTGCAGCACACAGCTCCTCATGGGCATTGCTGCTGGGAACCCTCGGGGTCCTCCTTTAGGATTCTTTTTTTAATATCCCCAAGCAACTACAGCTCTCAGGGATAGAGCGATTCTTAGTATCTCTCCCAAAACTCTATAGTCTGAGAGATTGGCACACACCTCCTTCAGTGAAGTGCCAAAGGCATCCCTAGTATCCCCTTCTCTCTGCTCATGTGACTTTTTATTCACACAGACAATCACCTAGTTATGACTGGTGGCAGTGAACATGTTCTACCAACTATTGTGCATTGTATGGCACCGCAGGCTATGTCCAGAGCCTCAGTGGTGCACAATAAGAGCACCCAAGTACCAACTTGGGACCCTTCTTTTTTTCGCCATTACTAGCCTGGTTGTTCTTTGTCAGCCCTTCTTCTCCCATTCTGGTATGGAAATGGTATGGTAATGCTTGTTTGTAAAGCACCTATACGCAAGGCAAGTGTTTGAAAGCGCTCAAGGAGGTAGGGAACAGGGGAAAACAACAGTCATTCAGAGCCCTTGAAATTCTGAAATGATAATAGTCTGCACAGGCAGAGTAAATGCATACAACACAACAGTAGATATAACAGCAAATAGGCCTGACAACGATTCTGCAGTTTTTCCAAGTGCATTAAGGTGTCACCATGCAGGGAGTGAAGACATGGAGGAAAAGAAAGACTATCTTCAGGCATGGTGCGTTTGGATCGCGCAAGTGCACAGATGGTTACAGGGGAGGTGGTTGGACAAGTCCTGGGGGGGTCAAAGTGTACCCAGTCATTGGAGACTGGGGTAAGTTGGAGGGGGAGGCCTGTATGTTTGTTTTGCCCTTGGCTGGAAGCCTTGGTATCCCCGCCTAGCCTCCAGAGTGTCTAGGCAGGCAGGAAGTAAAGGAGGAGTTTTCCACCCACTTGTCCTTTGTCTGCCATAGTGTCTGAATATGTCCAGCTCCCACAGGGGTTTGGCTGTCCTGATTGGACAGCCAAACACCCCTTTCTGAAAAATGCTGAGAGAGATTGAAGAGGAGTGTATGCTGGAACTGTATAAAAGGTGAGGCTTCTTATGTTAAAAGAAAGCCCACCACTAGAAGCTGAATTAACTGAAGTAGAAGATGACCAGAGATGCCTGCAGACCCTTTGCAACACTGAAGCAACCACTGCTATCCTGACCCCATATTCTGTGTGAAACAAGAGTTCCCGAAGAGGATGACTCCTTCCCTTTTGGCTAGTGGGAACAACCAGTCCCAAGACAAACTTTGAAACAAGCCATCTCCCAAGGTTCTAGAATTTTCCAGAGCTGCGGAACCCCAATACCAGGAGACCTGCTGCCCATTTCGAGTGAATCAAATGGGAAGGCTGAATCCATCCAAATCTTTGCTGAACCCATAAGGACACTCCAGAGATGCAATCCAACTCACCCAGACCCCCCTCATCGGAGTGTGGGGCTTCAGGACGCAAAGAAGATTGATCGGGTGATCCGTGTCCTTTGTTGGTGCTGCAGAAAAGGTACCAAAAATGCAGAGTGAACCAAGAAGTTGCTGAAAATCGTGCTACAGGTCGTCCCTCGAGACTGCTGCCAAGAGATCCCATCCATGGTCTAGCCTTCAGTCATCAGACTAAGGAACCCGGAGGTTGAGTCCAGAGCTGCAACATCACAGAGCATCCAGCACAAACATTTTCTTTTAACCTAAGGTACTGTAGGGAAAAAGGTATTTCCTACCTGATTCCAAGAAGTCGCTCAAGAGCGTTGGAGTGCACATAGGGCAACCCCCTCTTACCTCAGACCCAAGCCGTTGCTTGTGTCCCTTCCTTAAATCCGTTTTCAGGTATCCCTTGTTAGTTGTTAATTTGCTGCTTCAATAATACTAGAGACTGGAAGAAATCCACTGGAACTCTTCATAATTTGCTGCTTGTCAACACTTCAAGCCCTTTCCGAACTGCCTTTAGCTAGGGTTGCGTTTTGATACTTAAACGACTTAATATGTGAAGAAACCTTCTCTATAGCCTTGAAAATGGCACATGGTGCACTACCTAGCCATTTTCCTCCCTTTAAGTGACTTTACAATGTGTGTTTGCAGAGTAAATGTAATACCGCATAAACTGTTGAAAACCCCATGAGTGTGCAATAACCAATAATATGATAACATTGCCTTTTCCCTTTCTAATGTTGCTACAAATGTAACGGCGAACGTACACAAAAATGAAAGTGCCCTTTGAAGTGTATTATCAAGTATTCCTAAGGGTTCTAGTATAAATGTCTAAAGTGTTTAAAGTGATTCTGGTGTAAATGTGATAAATATATACTTTACCTACAGTTCACATCTTCCCCTTAAGATAAGCCTGACTACTCTGCCACTCTACCAAGGTCCTGAGTTAGTAAAGACTGATACTAAGAGTTGGGGATCTACAAACCACTGGGATAGCTTACTAAAGTCTTACTACAGTTAGGACTTTAGGAAAACTCCTCTAACAGTGATAGTCTGGACCCTTGAGCTTCCCCACAGTTGACACTGCAGGTGGTGATTTGAATGTGGACATGTAGGTGATTATCGGACTGTTTGGGAGGTAAGACATCATCCAGGATCGCAGAGTTCCATCTATTCAGATGTCGAAAATGTTTTATAGTAAGAATTTGTGGGTGGTTGTGTCAAAAGCCACCAGGATTGTGCACTTGGCGCCTGATTCAGAGTTTAGCAAATTTTAAAACCCACCAGTTTTCCACCGGCATAAAACTGGTAGATTTAACCCTCGGTCACACTCAAAATCAACCCGTGGTGTGCCGTCATCAGCATTCATTTTAGTATACCTCAGATGATGAGAAAGTGGATCCTGTTTCCTTCAGTGTCCTGAATCCATGTTGTGACTCTTGCAATATGTTATCGATCTCTGTGTTATCCCAAAGTTGACAGATGCACTTCACAGAGATGTTTGCTGTGTAGCCAGTGTTGGAGATTCTGTGGCAGCATGCGTGTCACCCGGTTTCTCTTTGTTTCAGTTAAGTTTTAATGCATCAGTCTTAAGTGAGGCACTATCTGTGAGGCAGTGCGGTGGGGGCTATGGGTTGCTCAGTGAGGATGGGTGAACGTCTTTGGGGTAATAGTGGGTGACTGCTCGAAAGCTGCCCCCACCCCACAGCCTGCCCTCCTTACTTGGTGTTTGCAGCTGCTTCGACCAGTCTCTCTTGTCCTTATTACACTTGGTTCCTGTTACTCGGTTTGGTTTTACTTCAGTCGCCAAAATGGTGTGGTGGTTGTGGGCATATTTGTCTGATGCCCTGGGTAAGGTGCTACAACATAGTCCACCTGCGGAGCATTGAATGGGTTTCCAGGAAAGCTTTATTTAAAATATATACAGCTATGTACAAGACCTGTTACTCTTAGATAGTTACAATAGGACTGGACTGGGTAGGGAAATTACATAAACATGACTGGAATAGGATAATGAGTGGGAGCACCCACTGGCCATCCTCACTGCTCTAAAGCCTGCACCCAATACACTCTCAAGGAACACTCCAGGACAAACAGGCAACAACATTCCATCAGCTGTCGCTCATGCACCCTTTTAACATTCCATGCAGGACATAGATGGCCAGCAGGCAATTGAGACAAGGACTTACCACAACAATGAGGTTTTAAAGGCTTGTTGCGTGGACTGAGGAGTGATTGAAAGAGGGGAGCAGCTTAGTTTGTTTGTGTCATGACTTTGCGAGATGATGGGCGGTTCAGGTCTTAGAGTGATACTGCTGGGTTGACAGAGATGACTATGTCCCAAATACCAGCTGTTAGGAAAACTTTCATAATTGTAGGTAATTTTCCTTCCATGTGGCAACCCCCAAACTTTTTGCTGTTGTTTTGCACCCTGATCTAGACTATGCCAGAGAAGCACAGCCTTCCGCCGCACTCCTCTGGGCTTTCGCTCAATTCTTACAGGGAAACTGACATGCCCTTAAGACAGTCAGTACCGGGAGACTTCGTTTCCCTCAGTCCTTTCCTTAAATTGCAGCTTTTGAGCAACATGAAACAAGAGTGCACCGTAACTTACATTACCGCGCTCTTGGGTCTCTAGTCATTCCAAAGGCCCTAGAAACTCTCGCTGGACTTATTATGAAATGTGCAAGTGTGTCACGGACGGGACTGGTGGCAGCTATGGTTTCTTTGTGTTTTGAACCCCTTTTTGCCATGTTAACCGCGCTTCCCGCGTTTGGCCCAAATGTGTGGCCTGGCCTCCAAAATGGCCATGCCACAAGGTTCTTTGTCCTGTCCGCTGACCGTCTTGCCCCTTCACCTTCACCCAGGTCGAGCCGACCCGGAGCAGTCCTTATTTAGTCATGCACTTTCCCACGAAACACAATACTTTCGCGGGCTTCTGCATGCCTTGTGTGTGCCTCCAGGATGTGGGCTGTGTGCCTGGGACCACCGTGGTCCATGATAGGTCCGTGTATGGTATGAGTGTTTGTGAGCAGCTCTCTCATTGGGCCCTCTCCGTTTTGGCTCGAAGGGAACTTTGGATAAGAGGAGGCTGAAAACACCCCTACCATGTCGATCTCCTTAGTTCTCACGAACAAACGGTAAGGAGCCAAGTATCCTGCAACTAAGAAGCTGAGTCGAGGAATCGCTGGTGACCCGCTGAAGGTTTGGCACCTTGCACTGCTGTCGTCCTGCGAGACCACTCGGCCTCTGATCGAATGAGAAGGTCTGCAAAGGCGCTTCGACCCTTTAGAATAGTGGGAACAACTATTCTCGGCATCTTCACCAAATCCTGTATGTAAGCCTTCGGAAGCGTCCCATGGGCCAGCCAGTGGACTGACCAGCCTACACAGGAACCTTGCTCTGTCACCGCCATCTGGCTTACTGATAATCCTGTGTCCTCGGCACTCTCACACGATTCGTTCACTTGGCGTTCCCAGGTCTGAAGTGAGACGTGTGCTTTGGGACCGGAATACATGCGGTTGCCGAGTTGCCCTGCTGTGGTAACAAACCTGTGCATGTTCGCTGCATTTGGGACACCCTCGACCCTGACTCCTGCTGTCGCGGAATCTACACGGCGTTGAGACGTTCCTCTGATCGCACCTGAACCTGCCAGTACCAAAACGGAACCGGAGAAGCCTGGGTCTGCCAGCATCGGGGACCGGTGAGTAGTCAATACCCTAACCGGTCACCCTCCCGCAGGAGCCTGTGGCTTTCCATCGCTGTTGTAAACAGCAAACCCTTTTCCGCACTCATGCCCTGCTTCTGCCCACAAGTGGAGGCCGCGCTTGAGTAGCGGGGATTTGTTCATCATCGTTTTGTTCACCTCTCTGAACTGCCTGATTTCCCTGAAGAGACTCTCCTTTGCCCGTTGGCACCCGCGTGTGCAGGTACTTTTGAGCACAAGGCTCCACTCTTCGTAGGGCTCGGACTCCCTTCTAGTTAGGTGGCCTCTGATGTCGAACTGGGTCTACCGATTACTTGCACTGCCTGTTTTCCTCCCCATCTAGGTGGTCTGCATATTTCGTGCTTCTAATTCCTTAGACCCCTTGGTGTTGTATATATATTGTATTGATTGTGATGTGTTGGTTTATTGGAGTTTTACCGTGATTCTTTACTATGGTCGATGTTACAAAGGCCTTGTAATAAATGTGTCTGGATTTTTAATATAACACCTGTCTGGAGTAATTTGTAAGCGTCCTTGCTTTGTGTGCTCATTGCGGGCTTTCAGTCACCCTCAACCCTCTTGAGACCTAGGCTTGACCGCCGCCATCGCTACCCTGATTGGTCTGGCTTGTCCAGAGGTTACCCTGTTCCAAGAAACTAGGCTGGCCTTCTGAATCTCTGCCCCTCCAGGACAGAGTTCAGAAATCCATCTTAACACCAGCAACGAGGAAGGGAGGAAGGTGAAGGTGGACCGCACACCCTTGTGCCCAAGAAGGGTCAATCTGTTCTTTTCATTTTTCTGTTGTTATCCAAATGTCAAAAATAGATTAGGTACAAAAAGATTCTTTCAAGTTATTTTGCGTGTGAACAAACGTTCTTTTTAATCAAGTAAATCACACCAAACCACCCGTGTGTAATTCTAAAGCAAAGGGCAAGCGTTAGGCCTATGCATTTTGGCCTATATGTCTTTCATCGGGGCCACATGCTCTGGTTCTTTTAACAAAAACAATCCTTATATTATTATTATTTGTTTCTTTGTATATAGTAATAAAACGTTTACAGATTTCAAGTAATTAATTCAATTAAAATTCATATATGAGAGCAACAATAGTTAAATAGTACAATACAGCACTAGTACAATACAACACTAAATGTGGATATAAATACAAGTACTATTATAATATAAAATACACAATTCAACTACAGACACAATCACAATCGCAGCAGCATTGTACATTGTAACTCATACCATCCAAAAACACATCACATCAACCGGATAGTGTCAGCACCGCGACTCGCCACAGTTCTACCATGTCCACCCACATAATTCATAAAATTCAATAAATAAACTTAATATAATAAATAGATAAAACTCTCCGTTTCTGGGCCCAAACCTGCTTGTTTACCCCCATTCTCAGAGTTAAGTCCCAAGCTATACCATACATACTCCCAGGCTATACACTCGGCAATAATGTCAAACTCATTTTCCATAGATTGAACAGTGCAAGATGTATCTTTCTATTTTCTGTATTTAAGCAATACGTCCAGAACAAATCCGTCTGAATATATTCAACATTGTGTACAAAGCACCCAAGAATGTCTATAATTGCTGGTGCTAGTCCCTGGCATTCCGTGAATAAATGTCTGGCAGATTCTAAATTATGATTTCTTTTGCATACACGACAAATACGCTTGTTACAGGAATGTTGTATCGATGCCCATCATTCAACAAAATAGGGAGTTGGCTAGTTCTAAGCTTTAGCAAAAACATTCTCAAAGCCGAGCTCGGACAACACTTTATATATCTTTAGCTATAAGGTATATATGAATGACATTTGACAATTCAACATAAGATCGCAAGCTATGCAAGTGATCATTAATTATTGGTCCTATCACACTGGCCACGTCTAAAGTCTGGGCTCTAGGCAATTTTCCTCAAACACTTTACTATCCAGCTATCAAAATCCCTACTTTCAACTCTCGGGATGTCATCAGGTATATTAGCCAAAAGCGAAAGCAGTTCACATTGCAGGGAAGAATTATTTTTAATATATAAAGCCCCCTGCCACATGATAGCTTGTCCTTTGAGTGAGAGCAAGCCAAACTCCAGTCTGATATATTCTATGGACATAGATCGAGGCAAAAAAATAGGCCTCCTCTCTATCAAGCCACTGCATGCCACTCATTGCCAGAGCGTCCAAGCCGTAGAGTATCATGGGAATAAAACATTGTTTATACAATACCAGGATACCTTCTAGCGAGAATCTGGCAGTCTGGGATACAAATGTGCGTATCAAGTTTGCTAATTGCTTTGCTTTAAGTCTTTTTGTTTCCTTAATATACGCATAAGTTCTTGATGGACTAATTTCACGTCCCAAATAGGGATATTTATCACCCTTCTCAATTACTCCCAGACTGGTAACTAAAACGGGACAGTTCATTTGTTTCGTACCCACAATCATCAGCTTGGTCTTCTCCATGTTTATAGTTAAATCGTTGACAATAGTTTATTCAATAAGCTTCTCAAACATACCCTTGATTCTGCCAAAAGTAAAATTGAAAAAAACAAGATCATCTGCATATAACATGCATGGTAACAATTGAGTTCCTATTTTAGGACAAAAATCCAAGGTTTGTGAAAATATTAGCCGAATGTCGGCCGTGTAGATACAGTTCAGCAGGGGCACCACCGTACACCCCTGCTTAACCCCCACGTTGGTATATACAGGTGCCGAAAGTCCCCCCTTGTCATCCAACCTGACACATACTGATGTCTCATAGTGTAGACCTTTTAGGACATTCAGCAGCCTTCTATGCTATCAAACCATCAGTCAATGTTATCAACATATTGTCAAGCAATCACAATGTGAATATCATTAGTTATTAGTGTATATTTTTCATAGTATACTTCAGTAAGTAATTGCCCAATATACCTTTGTCTTTTACCAAAATAGCGTGCTAGTATTTGTTAATCAGCTCAAGGTGTGTTTGTAACTGACCCTTTTGACGTGCATTAATCTTCTTCTGATTATTAATATGTGCAAGTGAGCTACTTTCCTTTCTTCCAACCATAACGGTGGTGCTTAACATCCTATTTTGCTGTGCAGCTGAAGAACCCTCCTAACTCAGGTGACGATCAGTGTGCATATAGTCTAGATCCTCCATGTTGGTGGTGGTTTGTAAGGTAAGTCTCTGTCATCAATCATTAGTATTCCTTCATACATGAATGATAGTGTAAAAACCTGTGATCAAGTTTTTAAGTCCACTGACCTGTTGCCAGCAGTAGAAAACTTATCCTGCGTGTAGATATAAGCAATATGATCTCAAGGAAAGCGTAAATATGATGAGCGTGTCCTTCTTATATGTTCATACTTTTGCAGATTGCATTAAGTACTATATCAATACAGCGCAAATGCTTAGTCTTACCTGATGTGCAAATCTCAAACGCGTAGTGGAGTGCAGCATACGTGGCAGATCCAAGCTGCTGTGTCTGTATACTCTTAGTGGCATCCGTTGTCATGGAAATAACATTGCGTTTGCTTAACAAGATGGCCGTGCCGTGACTAACGTGGCAGTGATCTTGTGCTAGTCAGATGACTAACCTATAGGCTATACTCATGAGTGACTAATTAAGTTATTTAAAATATTTGGCATTGTGATTTGCTCTGATATAAAATGAAATCATACAGCAGTGGATATGGTATACTCCTGTGTAGATTCCTCACAGTGTCGAGTAAATTAAATAAGGAACACATCCTATGTGACCCGCTCATAAAAAACATATCTATATGTGCACAAAAACTACTTTGTTGGTAGGATGAACACTGTGTCACCTTTGCTGTGACAGCTAGTAAAACGGTGCTCATACTAGGGAGTCCGTGCTAATGCTACTGAGTAGTAAAGATTTGTATCTTTATCTTGGGCTATAGATTGTCCCCCACTAAGATACAACTATCTAACCAGTTCTTGCCAATGCCATTATAAGTGCAGTGTCTCATTTATTTATAATTGTCTGATGGTAAAGCCTAACAAAGGGTATGTGTGATTGTCTTGTCTAAGGGTAAGAGCACCATTGATCTAAGTGTTAGGGTAAGCTAGAAAGAACAGAAACTGTGAGACATAGAAGATATCCATTGCTCAGGTGCTGGCATATAACTACAGCACAAATCAATCTCTATGCTCAGAGTGCTCATTTATGTTCAGTAGCTGGTAAGCCAATATACATACATGACATGATGTAATGCACCTTGCTAGATAGTTATATTTTGGCTAGGTCCTTAATGTTACTAATGCATATACTAATGTTTCGTGTAACAGACCTTCAATGCATCACTGCTCTCAAAACACCATCAATCATTTAATAATCAAATGTAACATTCCTAATGTAATACAGCCTTCATATTAATATACATGTTAATTGCCTGAACTCATATATGATTTATTCGACCTTAAGGCTTCACTGTTCACCTAAAGAGTTATATAAATCCCAGTAGGATAGTTCATGGTCACAAAAAGCAGTTTAGATCCCAGTCCTTGTTCATGCCCTTAGGCATCATTGTATCTAGTCGGTCTATCCAAAAAGCTTCTCTTTGTTGTCATAGTTTTCTTATATCTCAATGTTGTCCTTTCTACACAATAACTTCCAAAACTTGAAATTTAACCTGTGCAACATTAGGATGTTCTGCATTAAAGTGCCTGGTAACTGCTGATGTAGGGTTATTATTTCTTATGCAAGATTTATGTTTGTTCAATCGAATCCTTACTTTCCGTCCAGTTTCACCTCCATAGTATAACGCGCATGGGCAGTTTATGCACTATATTGTGTTTTCTGTATTGCATGTTGCAAAGCATCTAATTTTTCCGGAGTCCCTGGCAAAGCTTTATTTGGTGATTGCATAGTGTGTTTTTTGTGATTTAGCCATTGTGGTGTTCCAGGCTGATGAGTTCTTTGGCAATTTTGATAATTTCAAACTGCAGCAGGTGTGTGAAAGCTGTCCTGCTGCTTCTTTTCTTGGCCTAGGCTTAGGTAAGTGCTACCCTCCTTGCCTCCTCCATTTTCATTTTTTCTTCTCCTTCCTCTTTTGCTTTCTTCCCTGCTTCCCCTGGCCCACTCCTGGTGCCTGTTATCTCCCAGACCACTGGTCTGTGTCTGTGCTCCTCCCGCCCCCCCTTCCTGTGATCTGAAGGCCTGTGTTGGTCTACCATCCTTCTTGCAGGCCGGGTCCTGGGTGGTAATTTGAACTTCAGCAGACCAGTGAAAGCGGGTCCTGCTGCTTCCATTCCTGGCCCAGCCTTAGCGCTCCCGTCCTTGCCCCCTCCATTTTCATTGATTTTCTTCTTCTCCCTCTTTTGCTTTCTCCCCTGCTTCCCCATACCTGCTCTCATGCCAGTTCCCACCGAGACCCCTGCCATGTGCTCCTACCACCCTCCACCCACCTACCGTCTCTGTGATTGGATGGCCTGCGTTGGTCACTGCCCTCTTAGCAGAGGGACACAGGGAAGTCTTGCCCGGGCAGCCAGCCAGCTAAGGGCTAGAGGCAAAGGGCATCGCACCTCCCTATTTGCCCATGGACACCTGATGGAACATCTGACAGCAACAATGAAGCAAAGGTTGTACGGTTGGAGATCACAGCCAGCACTGTGCTCAATTAAAACCCTGCCACTTCTTCATTACTACCATCATATCTGAGTAGAATGTAGATTACCCGCTGCCCTCCATAGATAGCCTGATGGATGCAATTTGGGGCAGGAAATGTATTGAACTTAAGTGTAATTTGGGGCAGCAAATGTACTGCAGACACAGCTTTACACTTAGATGTAATTTGGGAGCAGGCACAGTGTTGCACTTAGATGTAATTTGGGAGCAGGCACAGTGTTGCACTTAGATGTAATTTGGGGACAGGTAATGTGTTACAATAGACAGAAATGATAAGAGTAGCAATGCATCACATTAAATAGAATTGTGAAGATCAGCCATGCATCACATTTGGATAGATTTGTGAAGATTACTTATGCATCACATTTAGTTAGATTTGTGAAGACTAGCCATGCATCGCATTAGATAGAAATATGAAGACAAGCCATGCATCACAATAGATATTATTTTGAAGGTTAGCCACGCGTCACATTTAAATAGATTTGTGAAGATCATCCATGTGTCACATTAGCAGTTAATCTTGCTGTATTCAGAAGCACACTTTGAAACCTGGCAACTCTTGCTGTGCAGAGACGGGCCAGTGAGTGCATCCAATGTATCACACTAAGAGGAATTGGAGGAGTATCTAGTGTATGGAGCTTGGAGGGGTGGTCAGTGTATTGCACTTGGAATGATTTAGATGGCACCATTGAATAGCAGCACAATGTACTTGGAAGAACTTTGAGAGCAGCCAATGTACTAACCACCCTCCTCCTGCTCCCCTCCAACATACCTACCAAGTACTATACATGCCCTATGAGCTAGCCTAACTAGACACAAACACACACCCAACTTAATTAGCATTTGCATACAACAGATGTTCTCAGATACTGGATACAACAAGCCAGTGCGCACAACCATAACTACCAGCCAAACTGCACGTGAAACACAAAACACACACCCAATTTAACACACAGCCACACTCAACAAACAACCCAGACACTGGACCTCCCCTTGTGGGATACAACTAACCCGTGGCACACAATCCAAAGTGTCAACAAACTACACATACAACACACAAACACACACCCAACAAACAAATATTCACATAAAACAACTCCGGCATTGGGCCTTACCCGTACGGATACAACAAGGCAGTGCACGCAATCAATCTCATTAGCAAGCTAACAATCACAGACGCCAGTTTCTCCTGGTTCTGGACCTAACCTATCATTCTACCCTCACTAACCCACTCACACTCTTTATTGCAGAGTCACGCGAGTCCCTGGAGACCACCCCAAATGGTAACAGTGCATAGTATTAGACAACATAACATAACATTTCCTTATGGGGCAATGTTCCGTTTCTAAGCATCGTGAGTAGTGGACTGTATTATTCTCTACCTCTCTGCCCTCTTGTCTCCATAGACAGGGTTAAATAAGAATGAAAAGTCTCAGGTGGAGAGCACACATGCAGCTCACACAAGTGTGAAATGTGTATGCAAATTTGATATCCTTGATTGTGAATATATTCAGAAATCAGAATGATGTCAGGGCGATGTATAATTAAATATAGGCTCCATCGTTTTACTTATTGTCCATATCAGATATAACTGGTTGGCTTGGCTAGTGAAAAGATTGCAGTAGACCTTTCCTAAAATAAAAATCTCCTTGTACTCTATGACCAAGGTGGAAAGTCTTAAAAGAGTCAACACTTTTGAGAGTAGCATTGGAATCACAATCAAAACATCAACCAAATATATCCTCATTGTGAGAGGGAGACATTTTGTTAATGTGAACTTAATCTCTAAGCCACCGCCCACTTTACTTTGCCAGCTATACCCCCATTTTGACCTTCTTCTGATGGGGCGTACGTAGGAGCCAGAAGGTCTGTAATCAATGAGTCTCTGGGTAATGGTTGACCCTAAAGATTCCTGAGAATGGTTGGGACCTCGCATACGGAGGCACGGAAATAGAGAGACTTCTCCGAGGAAATTGAAATCGTTAAGTTGACTCTAGTGTTCTTATCATACATAAAAATGTTAAGGCATCTTTCGTCATTTATGACTCTACTCTGCAATACAGTACCTGATACCCTGGTAGCTTGTTCCGCTACCCTACCTAATCCATTTCCATCCCATAAACAGGGATGGACAATGGTTTTGGGGGAGAGGAGAACGGCAAAGTGAATGGGGATTTGCAGGAATAATGCATTCAGTATTTCTAAAACTCCACATGTTTTGCCCTCAGTACACACCCATAGAGGCTGTAAACGAACTACTCAGTGAAGAGTTTGAGATTTTCGCATGCAGTATCACAAATAACGGCATGCACAATCTTTATAAAAAACATATGACGAGGGCCTTGATTTAAGAAATGATATTGTGTATTGGAAATTGCGTTTATAAATTATAGATGTAAAGAATTTCTCGTGACAATGTACACATCAATAACCTTGATTTTGCTACTAGCTATGCAGATTATGTCACAGCAACAGATGAGTTTTACAGTATTTTCATTGTACTTAATAAATAAAAAAGGCATTTACTATTTAACTAAGCAAGTTTATCTCTTTGTTTGTCCCACACTCCCAATATTTTGATCGCATGTACATTTGTGAGCCCTCACACAGTGTGTTATAGTGAACTCGGCTTGAGTGTTGTTATTTGTGGACTCCATAATTGGACAAGGTTCTGAGACAGCCATTACCATTAGCTTAAATTTAAACCCACATAAGCTCAGTAAACAGTACCAGATTATGTAAAGTATGCATCAAGCTAAAAAAAAAAATGAGCAAATGCATTTGAAACCAGTTTTGCGGCTTGTTTAGTACGGGACGGACAAGTATGGTGATCAAATGGTTCATGATGTCACTGACTAACCCGAGAGTTTTAGCCGTTTGGAATGTGTAACAGTCAATTCAATGAATCAGCAGACAACTAACTCTAGGCCAGTTTGGAGTTCTCTAGGTCTTATTATGCTAAGGTTCATTAAAGAAACAAACACAACGTTTTGCCTCAAAACAATTCGTGATAAACTTTCCTATCTGAGATCGCTAGGGCCATATTACTCGGCCCTTTCTTTTCTCCTCTGTCAGGGTCATTCACCTGTTTGGTTCAGAAACAGTCCCTTATTCGCTGGGGTTTGCTAGTGTCTAGAGCCCTTCTTTCTTTTTTTTTAAATATCTGTTTAGTCAAGCTTTTCATTTTTATAGAAGTCCCAATTCAGCATTGGGAGTTACATATCTGTTCATGACACCATATACAGAAAATCAGGAGTCTGGTAGCAATACATACTCCACCAGGCAGATCATCTATCTCCAGCAACCAGACTGCGACTCCCCATCCATCTCTACACCCATTTTGTTTTCTGTTTCTCATGCCCCCTTCCTCTTCCCTCCCTTCCTCCCCAACGGTTCTTGCACAGTCCTTATGGCATCAATTCTCCTGCTCAAGGCAGCTTCAAATCCGCGGAGGAATGTAGCTCATTCAACAATTGACTCCACTCTACCACCACCCCTTCCTCGAACTCTGGGTCCCGGGTTCATTGCAGAATACCCAATTCAGCTGTCCCCGATCTACAGATGTCTTCCATTCATTGCTTTACTGATGGTCCCTCAGGCTTATTCCAAGCAATGACCACCCTAATTTTTGCTAGTACCAGCATACATTGTGCAAGCTAATTACTTACTGTATGTCGCCTCCTACCCGGTATTAACCTCCACAAGCACACTTTTAAAAAAACATTTTATTATTGTAACATTTAGTTTATTCAAACTTTCATTACAAAACCTACAACAACAACAGCAGCAAAAAAACAAGGAACCAAAAAAAAACCCACAAGCACACGTTTGAGCTGCTTCAAGTCTTTCGTGGTGGGCCCAGAACATTTGCCTACTCCACGTCCCATCGCTCCCTCCTAATATTATTCCTCTTCTTTCTCTTCATAATGATGCTCTCTTTTCTCTTCTCCCGGACAGCAGTGTGGTGACCACTGCTGTTGAATGTGCACGCCTATTTACCCTTAGCCTTGCTAGCCAGAGCACAAGCTTCCCCAGGCCTGCCTTCTCATACAACTCTCCCTCACCACAAGCAGCCATCTGTTCTGTGTCCTTTGGGTCTCATGGAGTCTTGCGAGCATGGCCTAGAGAGCAGTCTTACGGAACTCTCTGTATGCTGCATTTCCAATTGCATGATATGACCTGGGGACCATGATGGGGTTTCTGGCTGAGTATAGGAGCCACCTCACACAAGGCTAGAGCATGTGAGGGGGTCCGAAATGAAAGCCGGACACAAGGTTGTCATGTTTTTGGTTAAAGACTTTTATTCAACTACTTAAGTGGATTGGGAAAATGCCTCCCTGTTACCCTATACTAAAGAGGAGTTTTCCTACCTAAAAAACAAAAACAAAGGATCTGTCTGTGTCAGGATATTAGAAATCAAACACTGTCCTTGTGTCCAAACGATCTCTATCCTGACCCTCACACTACAAAGGAAATAAGAAAGTGAAAAGGGAAATGGTTTTAAACTGGAATGTGCAGCTCCAACTTAAATGTTCTCCGCAATGGAAAATACCTTAGTTCCAGAGGGGGAATTCCCTTCCCCTGGATTCTTCACTGGTATCACAAATGTTTCTGGGTCTAAGAGTTCTGTGTCTTTCTTGGCCCAAAACAATCCTGTTAGATAACAACTGTTCAGGTTTGTAAGTTTCTTCTTTAACAAAAATTCCTTCTTTAACAAAAGTTTCTTCTTGAACAAACACTGGTTCTGCTTGACACTCCTTGTAGGTTTGCAATTTGCCTGGTATACTCCCCTGCCAGGACTCTTTATGCACTTTCCACTGCCTGGTGTACCCTCCTGCTAGGACTTCTTTTGCATTCACAACTGCCTGGGGTACTCCACTGCCAGGACTTTTCGGATGCTCACAACTGCTTGGTGTATGATTGCCAGGATATCTCCTACATTATAGTTGCTCTTTATAACCAAATAGTATATACGTTGGTTAGCTGGGTAGATCTGCTTGTTTCACTGTTCTTATAGGCTTTCCCCACATTTGCATTAATTTCTTATTGGGGCTTGGGTGGCATTCTGCCTTTTCAATTTAGAAAAAATCTTCCTGTTATTTCACTTACCGTAACTTCACAATGTTCAACTTCTCTTTGATGCGATCACCGAAACACCCTGTGGTCCCCACCCTGCTCAGGCTAACTCAATGGCTGTATGTAGAGTTGTTGGCCTTCCTCGCACCTACGCGGCATACCTTTGACACTTCTTTCCCACTGTGGGCGGTTCTGACATCTCTGCAGGCTCTCTTGCCGCTCCACTCCTGCACGCTGGTTTCTCATCCGCTCCCGGGAACTACAACGCTTCTTCTCTTGGCTGTTGAACGCACAGGAGCCCTCTTGTGGTTCCTGGCATCTCCACAGTACGACTTGCTCGCACATGTTACTTTCCTTTTGTGTTGGCGAACTCCACTGCTCCGCTACACTAGCTTGCACCATCAGCTTCCGCACAACAGCTCATGTCTCTAGCTTCTGTCCATCTTCAATGGAGTTGTCACATCTTCTCCTGAGCTATATAATTTTAAAAGGTCCAGCGCAAAGATGTTTTCATCCAATAACTAGTATGCTCATTAAGCTTGATGCTCCCGCTGCTCTGTGTCAATTCCTTCATCCTCCTCATCTCAGTACTTGGGTGGTTGTGGGAACTGAAGTCTACTGATATTAACGGATGACTTAGGTGGTTATAGGAAGTGGAGCTCATTGATGGTTTCTTATGCATATCTCTTGGAGAGCATTTCTTAATGATTCCATATGAAAGTTTAGTTCTACATGACGGAAAACTAGAACTGAAAAGGGGTTTCTTGGAGCCTTTACTGTTCAGGTTCTATAGGGGGGAAAACATGTATGGCGAGAAGCCATCAGGGTATTGGGTAACAGCGGGTCTTCTTCATGGGTTGAGGGGGGGATACCACACCTCATCCAATGAAGCCATGACATCCCCTGGCAACATGGGAACAGGTCTCCACTGGGGAATCTGTGATGACTCCATTGGATTCATCATGGATGGGATAAAGGCCTTCAGGACAGGGATCTAGAAGCATAGTCCTAACAAGCATAGTCAATAGCCAGATATCAAGAGAATTGTCATCTGAAACATCTGGAGAGCCAAAGGTTTCAGACCCCTGCTCTAGGAGAACCTCCTTGCCAGGATGGCAGAGTATGCAGCAGCCCCTTGCCCCTGGGTACCCAGGTTTCCTTCCACTAGCTTCTACAGATTGACTTCATTCAAGCTGTGCGTGAATGAAAGTTGTAAAACTGGATGAATCTTCATTTTATAGGTTACATGGCCAGCAGTGGAGTAGCAGTTAAACACTGTCAGACTCTTCTCTGATGCCCTTTTGGCTCTCCCCACAGGTATAATTAGATATAAGTGCCTCAGTAAGTATAATGCATTTAAATGATCAAGCAGATGACATCACCCTGGAAACTGAAAGAGGGGTGGAGAGTATTATGAAGAATTTAATTTAATTTCATTTTGTCATTTGTATAGTGCCTTTCACCATAGGTATGGTCACAACTCACTGTAGGTTGGACACCCTCGGGAGGACCGAAGTCCAAGGTATGGGAAATTCGAGGTAGTGCTGGTAAATGTGTGTGCATTATAGCCAATACAAGGATATGATGGGGTGGCCATATCCCTGCTATCCATCCATGTCTAAATAGCATTTGGATGGGTCGGGAGAGGTAGTCTCGAGAGGTAGTCTGGAGGGATTATGCGAGAGGATAGTCATTATGTGTGTAGCTACAGTTTGAATTTGTGTCATAAAAAGGTAGCTGCATAGTTATGGCAGAAGTGTTGTGCAAAATGTCATTTGAGGTGAGTATGAGAGCAGATGTGTGAGGTATGGTGACCCTGCCTTCGGCTAGAATTCCACAAGCATGGAGTGCAATAGGTTTACATACATTTGCTACACTCTGAGGCGTGCCTCGGTTCCATACCATCACCATATTCTAAATCATTCTAGAGTTAATATAGTTTAGTGGCTGCAATCTAGGTGCCGCCAGCTATAATACAGTGGTTAGATTCTAAGGCACGTTTATTGAACATAAAATGGCCACATTCTGCAAGACACCTACACTCCATGAAGTGCCCACCTTCTACAATTGCCTAAATTGAATGCACTGGCTACAATTTTACAATCAACTGGGTTCAAATTGTAAGTTTGTCTGGATATAATGCAAAGGTTACATTATACATTTGGCTAGGTTCAATGCAATAGCTACCTTCAACATGTGCCCGAACATGATAAGCTATCTATTTTCTATGGCGACATAGAATGATTGAAAAGGCTGCATTGTGCCTTCACCTAGATTTAATACATTGGCTACAATCTGCAATCATCTACACTCAGCAATACAGCAACAAATTATGAGTTGGCTACACTTTAGCATTCACCTAGGTAATGAGTTGTCAGCCCTCCAGCTTTCCTAGAGACAGTAGGGAGGTTGTCTTTTACCATTCATCTAGAAATGAATTAGGTTAGGCTTTGACATTCATCTGAGGTAATGCAGGGTCTTGCTGTTATGTTCTTGATCACTGGAATCGTGGCCTGCTTAGGGGCAACAACGGGTGCGCAGATCAGGGAAGGCAGTTGCGCCAAGGAGCTGTCCATGCCTCTGCTGCCAGCTGGCTGCCCAGAGAGGCAGCACGAGTGAGTCATTGCTATGGGTGACTTTTAGTCATGTTACTCGAATCATGTAGCTATCAGGTGATTGGGAGGGTGGGTGTAGTGTGATGGCCTGGTGTCATCATGAAGGTGTGAGATGGCAGAGCACCCAGAGGGCATGGAGATGTGTCCTCTTGGGTTGAGGGCAAGGTGAAGCCTGGCAGCTGAGTTTTGGACATGTTGGAGCTTTCTGAGCAATTTGGTGTAATCTAGGCGGGAGATAATGATAGCCAGAATTCCTGAGATTCTGTGAGGGTAGGAGAGATAGGGGAAGAGTCATCTGAGAATGCGATGGTAAAATTGCCATGATATGGAGACAGTGTTGATGTGGCGAGAGAGTGTTAGGTTAGAGCTCAGGTTGCATCCCAGGTTCTTTACGGAGGAAGATGCTGCGGGAAGTGGGGGCCTAGGAAGAGTGGCCAAAGTTTGGGTTGGGGGAGGAGTGCTGTCTTGCCAAAAATCAATGTTTTGGTGTGCCTTGATTGAGTAGGATGTGGTTGGCCACCATCCATTGATTGATTGCAGTGAGGTCTGGCTGGGGAGAGGCTGGGGATTTGGGAATTAGGAAATGGAGCTGTTGTCAGCGTGGTTGTAGCAGATAAGGTAAGGAGAGCAGATGATGGTGGGGAGGGGGCTTAGGAAAAGGTTGAAGAGAAGAACGAAGCGGAAGGTCCCTTGAGGGACTCTGTAGGAAACAGGGCACGGGGAGAGGAGAAAAAAGGGAGGGTTAGGATGTGTGACAGGTTGGCTAGGAAAGAGAAGATCCATCTAAGAGCAGATTCCCTGATGCCTAGGAAGTGGAGTCTGTCTGTGAGGTTGGAGGGGTTGATTGTGTAAAATTCTGCCAAGAGGTTAAGGGGGATGAGTGTGACACATCCTTCTGCATCTGCTGTTCTTTTCATGTCATCCCAGATAGGGACGAGGGAAGATTCAGTACCGTTGAGGGGTCTGAAACTGGACTGTGCGGTATTCAGTAGGCCATTGGATTCTGTAAGGCAAAGCTGGGAATAGGCTGTTCAATCTAAGAGTTTTGCATTGATCCAGTTGTTTGAGATTCAGCGGTAATTTGATGGAATGAGGGGGTCGTGGGAGGGTGTTTTGATTAGTTGTTTGACGTGAGAAGTTTTGAAAGCTGCTGGGAAGATGCCGGATGACAGAGAAGCGTTAATTATTGATCTTGCGATGCTTCCTGCGCATATTGAGGAGAGAACGTTCCTAAGGAGTATGTTCAGGAATTCTGGATGGGAGATCGGAGAGAAGGAGAAGAAGTGGATGCATGAGAGGGGAGGGATTGGGAGTTAGGGCAGATGAAGGGCAGTTATGGTTGCTAATTTGGTGTTGATGCCGTGGCTTCTTTCAATAGCGATGTTGTAGAATTGATTTTACAGGGCCTCGCAGAGTGCTTTGGAGTGTGTGGTGAAGGGGATGGAGCAGGGATGGGCCTCGATTTCTGCAATGATTTTGCAGAGTTCCTTGCTGGTGTGGAGGGCTTTGGAGATTCTGTTTGCATAGAAGGATCGTTTGGCTTTTCTAATTTCATCCCTGTATTATCTACTCTGTCTGGCAAGGATGGCTTTGTTCTGAGGGGAAGGGTTGGCCCGTCACATGCATTCCAGGTGGTGGTTGCGTGCTTTGATGGAAGGAGTGAACCACTTTGGAGAAGGGCCTGGTCTGTGGGTAGTTGATCTGGTAGGGGTGAGGGTGGTGAGGGCATCAGAGAGTCATCTATCAAAATGATCAAAAGATGACACTTCTCCATGGATAGGGAGGGTGAGAAGGGAGGAAAGAAAAGAGTCAGCCAAGTCGAGGGGCACAATGACCTTGTTCCAGATCGGAGCATGAGGTGAAAGGAGAGTGTAGGTGTGGTGAGGTAGTGACAGAGAAGGGGTCATAAGCGAGAAGAAGTTGGCAGAGTGATCGGTGGAGGGACGGTAGATAACATTGGCTGAGGTGAATAATGCATCAACAGAATGCACTGCAATGTGGGTTGGGCCAGATATCAGTTGGGTCATGTTGAGGGCTTCCATGTTGTCAATGAGTGGGTGGGTCATGGGGTTAGTCGGAGCATCAAACCAAATGTTGAGGTCTCCTAAAAGGGTAAGTGAAGGGTGAAACAGGAGAATGGGCACTAAAGAGTCGCTAAGGGAGTTGCAACACTTCTGTTGTACCCCGTGGTGTGTAGAGTAGCATGAAGCTGTAAGTGAAGGAGGGGGACAATTGGAATTTAATTAACAGGGATTTGCAGTCAGAGTTGCAGCATTGTTTCTCAGAGTGTAAGACTGTGAGGTGATATTTGTGGAGGTTGGCTACCACCCCTGCTCTGCTGGATCTGTTGTGGACGACCAGGGAGTATACGGAGGGCAAAGCCTCATGTGCGATGAGTTGGAATTCATCAGGGTAACAGGTTTCAGTGAAGAAGAGGATGTCTGGGCTTTCAGGGTAAGGAAGTCAAATAAAATGTATTAGCTTTTGGCGACCGATCTGGCGTTGATAAGTATGCATGAGAGCGGGCGAGACGAGTGTGGAAGTGGAGGTCTTCGGAAGTGTGAGGTGGGGCTGGACATGGAAGAGAGTGTGGCCTGGTGAGACAAGCGTTTTGGAGGTTTTTCAGGGGGAGGATAGAGGAAGAAGAGGTGTGTGAGTTGAGATTGGAAGGCAGATCAGAAAACGGAAGAGAGGATAGCGAGGAAGACCGGCTTCTAAAAGTGGGTGTGAGAGGGAATGATCTTGGACTGTGAGGGAAGAGTGCTTGTGAGGGGGGGTAGAGAGAGATGAAGGGGGAGGGTTTAACTGAAGAGGGTGGAAGGAATGGGCTAGAGAGTATACTTTGGCAGGAGTAGAGGTGAAGGAGCTGTACAAGGCAAGGGGGGCAGGTGGGAGGGAATGGTTGGGGGTGGCATGTGGAGGGGAGGGGCAGAGGCTGGAGAATTGGCAGTGCAAGAGAAGAGAGGGCAGTGGGTTGGAGTGAGAGGGGAGGTCATTAGGGTGTAGAAGGGGGTTGAAATGGGTTCTTGGAGGGAGAACGGGAGAGGCAAGATGTGATGATAGTCTACGGTGAATGTGGCTTCTGTATTTAGAGTGATGTGTAGGAGCCAGAGGTGTATATGAGTAGGAGAGACCACCAAAGGGTGCGTCTTGGCCAGGGCAGTTCGAGTTGCACTTGGAGATGGGAAGGCAAGGTGGGGCAGGGGGCTGGTACCCAAGCAAGAACGGTAGGGGGTGGGAAGGTTAGGGGAGATGGGTAGGAGTGGGGTGTCTGCTGATGGGGTGGGGAGGTGGTGAGGCAGAGGGGGGACTTGAAGGGTCTGGCTCTGATAGTGGAAGGGAGTGTTAGTGCTCTGGTTTCTGGAACACCATAGACCACCTCTGACCTTGGAGCCATTAGGCATAGTGGAGTGTTCTGGTCAGTGTTGAGGGCGTTGGATGGATCTGGGGAACTAGTGGCTGGGTTTGTCTATTCAGTACTGGGGAGGAGGGGTTGGTGACAGTTAGGGCTGGAAACGGGATGGCTGAAGAAAGGAGGTGTTGGAGAAGAGTGTGAAGGCGGGTGCAGAGGGTATGAGGGTGCAGCCGAACTTGAAGACAACTGCAGTGTTCAGATAGTGGCTAGGTTGGGGACACAGACTCATACGGGAGCTAAAAGTATGTTTCAAGAGACAGAACATATGCATTATGGTAAAGTTCCAAGATTCAAACCATTTACTCTGTCAAGAAGTAACTGGTTTTAGAATGCACATAGATTTAAAACTTTCATTGTAATTAAAAGTACCTAGATCCAAACCATTTGCAGAATTTAAAAGTACCTAGATTCAAAACATTTGCAGTATTTAAAAGCTCCTAGATTCGGAACATTGCAGTATTTAAAAGCAACTAGATTCAAATACACCTAGAGATCGAATCGACTGTAGTATTCACAGATGGCTTTAGAAACAATGTCAGCAATGACATCATGATGCCTACTGCAACGCCGTAGTGTCACATAGCCAAGAAAACCCACAACTAATGACAGCAAAATAAAGTTACAAGATGTTTTTTAAGCAAAAATAAAGCAAAAGAATACGAATGGATATTGTTTATGGGTAGTTGTAAGAAAGATTTTTAGGAAATGTAGTCCCTGAAAGGAGGATTATATATGAAGGACGTCAAATAAAAGACATACAGAAGGTTCCAAACAGGAAGGTCACCTGCTTAGTGATTTCAAGAGCTCAGTTACTATCCTTGCTCCCAGGACCTCAAGGACTATCTGCCTCTTTCTGGATTTAGGGCTTCCTCCTTTTGACAAGTATCCCACAATTCATCCCCTTCTTGAGCCTCACCATTTCTCTGTTACTACCTTCTTCTGGGGCCAAGGGGTTCTCTACCAAAGTTATACATCCACTCTTCTGGGGATCAAAGTCCCTCTCCCTTTCTCTTCACTGTAGCACATCTCTCTTTTGTGCTCAGATAGCCACCTCCCCCTCACTGTAGTACACCCTGCCTCCAGGGGCTTGGGACACTCCTCTTCTGTTACACATCCTCTCTTGTGGGGATCCAAGTCTCTCTCTCTCTCTCTCTCTCTTACTAATTCTCAGTACCCTTCTCTTGGGTCATGGGCCTTTTTATTCTTCTGTCAAGGGGCGTTCCTCCCCCTTACTGGAGCGCACACCCCTTCTGGGTTTATGAAGTTATCCTTCCCCTGACTGGAGCACACCTTTCGTCTGTGGTCCCAGGGGTTTACCTCTTTCTCACAGGATCACCCCCCTCTTCTGGGGTTCAATGGGCTAATCTCCCCCTCAGTGGACCACATCTCTCTTCCCAGCTCAAGGGATTCCCCTTATGGTGCTCCCCTGCTTTCTCAACAAACTCATCTCCTCAGCTCCCAGCTCAGAGACACTGTCTTTGGATCTTAGCCTCAGTTTTAAAGCCCTGACCATCGTACCATTGGCTGAGGCAAACTTTCAGATTGGTTAGTTAATTGGCTTCCTATTCCAAGCCATGGGAGGGATTTCTCTAAAAGGTTCACTGCCATTTTGGATTTCCTTCAGTTTGTTTCCAGTGCAGGAGCGTGTGTTTGCCTGCTGATCTGCTACTTCCATGCCTGCTGACTGCCCCCTGCACAGAAGTTGATTTTGTGGGATTCAGGTGTTCAAATGTGATCACAAAGATCAGAAAAATCTCTTGCAAGTTCCCACCAGTGAAAAATGATTTTTCCTTTGGTGGGGGAACAGACGTATTTCTCTTTCAGGGGAGAGCAAAAACCGTTCTGCTTAGAAGGTTTATTCCTTCAGGGATCTGCACCTGTTGAATAGGGGTCTCTCTGGATGTGCTAGCATTTCCCAATAGCATATCTCTTTCTGACTCTCTGTAGGACATTCCAGATTTCGCTCTGGGTTTTGCATTTCTAAACCTGGTGCATCTTGGGAGATGCAGTCCAGAATCTTCTATTGATTTAGGACCTGGTAGATCCATCCTAGTTACTCTCTCAGGCGTTTGGGAATAGGTCACGTCTAGACCTGTCAGTCCTACACTCTGGCAGACCGGGGGCTGACTGTGACAATGGCACTGTGACTTTCTCACACTAATCCCTGGCAAGCCACCTAAGCAGCCACTGGGCCTGGCCTATGAACAGTAATGGATGTGCACAGTGATGGTAATGAGGGACCAGGATGAGGATAGGCATGATGAGGACATTGACAAGGATGCTGATGCATGCAGTCATTAAGCAATAAACCCGGAGCAGGGGGGGCATTACCGCTTCAGGTAATGCCCTGGGGTCCATAGTTACAGGACCGAGCGAAGTTGTGGGTACAGTGCAGTTAGCTCATTTAAATGTAGTTTGTTGCAAACAGAAATGATTTAAATAGGTATACACGTAGTTCTGTAAAGAGGCTAGAGGGTCTTGCCATCATCAGCAGCCAGGCCCGTGGCCTCCTTAACCTAGTGCTGATGATGCAAAGAGGAGTATCTGTTACCATTGGTAAAAGAGCTGGTATGTTTTGCAATTCTGGTAGTGGTACAATCAAATTGACACAGGGTCTTGCAAATGTGACATATGGGTAGTCGTAGGCCACTGATTGGGCCTCTCAGACTTTTTTGTATATGATGCTGCGAGAGAGGTGTCCGTTTACTGTGTTTTGAGTGTTGTTAAACTGTCATTATTGCTAAAGCTACCCAACAATGATGTGTAATTTGGGAACATTCCGTGGAAGTGGTTGCCATTAAGGTTGTTGCAAACAGAATGGTTTATTTCTAATAGGTATGGTGTGGTGTTGCCTGTATTGCTAGTCGGTGATAACTTCCACATTCACAACAATAATGTGTAATTTGGGAACAGTGCATAGAATTGGTTTTAAAATTAGGTGGCTCAAAGGAAATGCTTTATTTCTAGTTGGTATGGTGGTAGTTCTGGGGCTTGCCAGGCTACACCCCAATTCCAATTTACCCTAGAACTGCCCCGCGCCAATAATTTACCCTGGCTTGGATGATCCAGTGGTGTAAAGAGGTAGGGTCTTTCACCATCCTCAGTGCTGAACTAAAAGGTTTTTTCTGCTTTGCCATTCTGCTTGTGGAAGGGTCATCGGGACATGGGGCCTTTTAACGGTGCGATGAGGTCACTTATAGGCAAGGGATTTGCTCTTTTGATTTTATTTTATTTGTACTGCGCACCACTGACCCTGAGGCCTAAGGGCGCTGACAAACAAACAATAAACATTGACAGAGAGCACAAAAAGACACAGGCAAGTTGAAAAACATCAAACAAAAAATCAAAGACGAAAAGAAAAATAATTAGGCAAAAACATGCATAATCAAATAGAGCGAATCAGTTCAAAATCTTTCTTAAATTGGTAAAAGAGCGTATTCTGCAGATATGTAATTTTGTTCGGAAACAAAGGTAAAGTACTTAAGCTACAACCAATAATAATACAATCAGTATTATTGGTAGAACACCAATTATTAATCTGTATCCTATGAAGGACTCTCAAGTTTTGGGTTCTGACACAATTTTGACCCGCTTTTTGATTGAGCCAGGTCAAGATTTTGTTCTCAAGTGCCTCCCTTTATTCAAATTACCTTGGCTTGTCCACATTTGTGATGATAATGTTTCTGGGGTTCATACCAACATTTCTTAAACCGGGATCCGTAATTCTTGCCATAGTTCAGTTTTTAAAGCGAATATCCTTGAGAACCATGGGATTAGATGAAGTAACATGCTTAGTGGGAATAGGAATAATACCCGATGGGGCTTCACCAGCTGGGCAGAGAACAGGCTTGTCCTGCAAAAGCATTCCTTTGTGTGGAGACTCTTTGGGGCAGGTTTGACAGCCCTGATGAACCCCGTTCTGGAAAAGGGGTGGGGTGGGGTTTGGAATACTTTTCAACTCCTTTAAGCTCAGATTGGCTTGACTTTTCCAGGTTTGACAGATATGGGGCTAGCATTTTAGGGCCTACAGAAACCACTGAGGCTTGAAAATCCTCCACGTTTGGGCATGCGGCAAGGTCTCACAACATATATTCCCTAATAAACCGCCAAGTTTGTGAAATATTGGAGTCCCCCGACCCCTTACAAGAACTTTCTATGGAGGCTTCTCCTGCCCACTCACCTGTTTTTTCCAACTGAGATGGAAATATCCGAGAGCCCATAGGCAGATGGCTTTCTGATTTGTCAGGTTCTTTGCCTTCCGATAGTGCCCCATTTACCCTCCCATGAACGTCATGAAGAATAGACACCTTGCTCAATGATTGCATATGTGTGGGAGGGAGGGCACAAGCTTCACTTATATCAATCATGTGAACTTTATTAATAAACAGGAGATGATCTTTCTGGAGCCTTTGTCTCCTTTTAGCACTTAGTTCCAGTACCACCGACAAGTGCCTACCACTCCTGTGAAAGGCAGGGGGTGATGATTGTAGGGAGGATTCCACCTTGTCTAGGGCATCAGAAAGATTAATAGAAGGCAGTGCCACAGAGCTTAAAGCAATCTCATTGAGCAGATCTGTACCCTTATCCCTGTTATGCATAGTGTATAGCCTTGTATATCATTTTGCTGAATAGAATAGTTAAAAGGGCCCGGATGAAACAGGAGAGAAGTACAATGATTTGAAGAGAGATGACAAGGTGCTTACCCGGGCGTACTACACAGAGCCCAATGGAGTTTTGAGCAAATAATTGCAGAAATGCTTAGTACGGCACTGCCAAGGCTCCCGCAGCCAAAGGCAGCAGGGAATGGTCCCTGGTATCATCTGGGTCTGTGCTGGTGTTAGTGCCCTTCCCCTCACGAGCCGTCGCTGCCAAGGAACATTCAGAGCAAAAGGGCTTGAAGGAAGAAACCGCTTCAAGCCTCGCGGCTGGACTCCCTGCCAAACCGCCACAAGGTTAAAGGAAAGGACCCTACACTAGGTTTGTACCACGTCAGGCTGCACCACCTAGAATGACTGCCTCTGATGTTCACGAACTGGCACAAACCGGCTCAGACGCGCTGGCGCTGAAGCGCCTTATGCCGTCTCTAAAAGGCACAAGAGCTACAATTCTGATGGGAAATATAGTTAGTGTTCATCAGAGGTCAAAAAGGTAATCCTGTGCTATACAGGAATGCAGAGGGCAACCATACTAAATGAAAGTGCTAAGTACTTTCAGTAAAAGAAGAAAAAGCTAATTTCTAAAAACACAAAACTACATAAAACTTCCCACAATTTATTTTTAAAATAAAAATTCCCCCAGATAAAAATGCAAGCATTTAGCAACAGCTAATTAAATTGTGTAGCAAAGAAAGTCTTCAAATGAAGAGATATGAGTTTATATAGTCAGCGCAAACTGTCTTAGATGCACCGATGCTGACGCACCTGACATCGTCTCTAAAAGGCACAAGAACTACAATTCTGATGGGAAATGTAGTGGATGCTTGTCAGCGGTGAAAAAGGTAATGCTGTGCTCTACAGGAATGCAGAGCAGCAGTGGACAACCAGAAAGTGTTAAGTGCTTTCAGTAAAGATGAAAACGCTAATTTCTAAAAACACACAACTACATCAAAATTCCTACTATTGATTTTTAAAATAAGAAATTCCTCCAGATAAAAATGCAAGCAATTAGCAACAGGTAATTGAATTTTGTAGCAAAAAAAAGACCTTGTTTCCGCTCCCCCATTAGTAATCCATTACCCTTTCCTATCTTTTACTCACCCCAGCCCCCCATTAGACACCCTATACTCCCTGCATCCATCTTCCTCAGCATGGACCTCCATTAGAAATCTATTTTCCCCTGCGTCCCACTTCCTCATAACAATCCACAATTAATATTTAATTACCACGTCCTCCTTTTTCCTATGGTGCAGATGTGTTTGCCACTTTTCAAAAGCTCCACTCTCCCACACATATATTTGCAACCCAGTCTGTGCTGTTGTTTTCAACGTTACAACCTTTGCTAATACAATTTCTTCACATGTTTACATAGTGTAGGCTAATTGCTGCTATCCAAAGAAACCGTAAGGCACGCCTTAGGGCCATGTCAGAGGATAGCAATTGGGGGGGAATGCATATTACAAACAGAAGTGACTGAAGACACAGAGATTGATATGTCAAGGACTCCCTGCAGTCCATCCTCATTAGTGAGTCCAAATGAAATCACCAAAACCCATATTGACATCCAAGGTTATGCAGGCAATGCTGACAACCACAGCTGTTGCACTAGACCTGTCTCAGCTGTTGAGGTTCTGAGTAATACACTGAAATGTAGCTTACTGAAAACTCAGTCTGTAGTTCAACATGCGGTTGAAATAGCTGACTTTATATTGGAAACCAATCTTGACGTATTCGTAATTACAGAGACTTGGCTTCATGAGGCAGCTCATCATGCTGTGTCCTTGGACACTCCAGTTGGCTACTCCTGCCTACATACTGATTGTGAAGAAAGCAGGGGGGGGGGGGTCACTGTATTTTTTAAGCAAGAGTTGCATTTTTGTGTTTCTGCCCTTCCAAAATGTGATCAATGTGAAGTTATGTTATTAAAATGAAATACCAATTATGTGAACTCACGTAGTGTTTTATTATTATATAGGCCTCCCAGGTTAACACAGCTTTTTGAAGAGCAACTATTAGCATTTATTGGTAGTGCCTCAAAAGATACAACAGCCTTGATCATCCATGGGAATTTTAATTTATGGGCGAATAATCCTTTGGATCACAAGGCCTTGTCATTGTTACAGACACTCCAATCTGTTGATTTTCATCAGCATGTTCATGTCCCAACACATAATGCGGGTAACGCACTGGACTGTATTTTATCTAAAAACCAGAAGGTAACGTCCGTGGAAAAGTGTATATGGTCTGATCACTTCTCCCTCTTTTTCGAAGTTCCTTCCCCTCTCTTTCTAACTAAATCCTTAAAAGTAGTCAGACCTTCAATCATAACTCGCAACTGTAGAAAAGTCACTATTGAGTCTTTTGACTTACAAGTGTTACCTTTACTACCATTTATGGAAGAGAATCTTTCTCTCGATGACTTTATATCCTCTTTTAGATTGGCTGCAAATCACGCCTTCAATTCTCTGGCTCCATTAAGATCAGTAAAACAGAGTAAAGAGGTCAGCTTTAATCAAAGGTTTAGCACAGAGGTTCTATATTCCAGAGGGGTGAAACTTAAGGCGGAACGCAATTGGTAGGAACATCTGTTAAATGATACAGCAGCGACTTACAAGCTTGCTGCCAGATCCTTTAGGGAAGGAGTGTTTAAAGCCAAAGAAAATAATTTAAATGCAAGAGTAGAAAAGGCTAAATGAAAACCTACGGAGCTGTTTACAGTCCTACGGGAACTAAAAGGAAGTGTGGTCGAGTCATCTATTGTCGAAGACAATGATAGGTGTCAAAGTACCCATGAAGGCTTTATCCAACAACATTAAAAAACACATCATCAGCAACACATTCTGGATCAGGTTAAGTTTATACAGCCTGCTAATACTATCACAATACCTTCCTGTAACACAATAAATTTAGATACTGTTCTCTTTGTATTAAAAGAGGTATTGAAAATAAAGGTGATGGAGACAATACAAATAATGAAGCCAACATCACGTAAGGGGGATATTTTCCTGGCAACGCTCTTTAAGGAGTTTGCTAGACCTCTTGTTCCTTGGGTCACAAGATTTATTAATCACTCCTTTCAAGAGGCCTATATTCTAGAAAATACCAAGGAGGCGAGGATAGGTCTTCTAACAAAAAAGGAGAACCTCGATCCAACAGTTCTTGGAAACTATGGACCCATTATGACTGTTCCTTTTATACTAAAAATAATTGACAATTGGGGGGTCGGACAGGGAAAAGGGAAGTGGGGTGATGGATTTTTGATGTGGGACCGGGACAAGGAAGAGGCAAGTGGAGGTCATGGATTACTAATTGGTGCCAATAATGTCGGCCTTGCTGCGCATGGCTCTGTAAGAAAGTTGTGTGGGGGTGTTGGATACCTGGAAAGACATGTGAAAAACCTGCTGTGTTGATGGATACAGGTTGGAACTACGTGTTACCTGTGTGCCAAAATAAAAATGATGTGTTCTTTGTGGTTGGTATGCACATGCGGTAGCCGTAAGTGCAGCCCCCAAGTTACAAAGCATTGATTGAGCCAGTGGCTATTGATAGGGGATGAGTAGGAGACTGTTAAGTACATTAGATCTCATGGGTTGTCTGAAGGGACAGAATGAAGTGTAACATTGGAAGATCTTTAGCAAAGGAGGAGTTAGTTGATGGGTGCAAGGGAAGGATGGGTTGGGGTGGGTGTGGGTCTGTTTCTTCATGGCTCTTAGTTATAGATTTCTTTGAAGGATTCTGGATCAGTTCAATGTCACGCAACCATGCTCATAAATAAGCTGGGGATACCAACAATGGTAGTTTAGAGAGTTAGTCAAGATTCTAAGAGGATGTTGATTAAAAGTTCCAAGGGAACGTTTTATTAAGCTACCAATCCGAATAACACTTACCCAATGTAACCACTGAGCAGCTGGTTGTGAATGCTACTCATTAACTGGAGTAAGGGAGGTTGTTTTTTCAGGAGGCTATCTGATGCATAGTGTTATATTGCTCGTGCTTAGATTTTTAGTAAGTAACAAACAACACAGAAGTTGCAGGTATGTACAAACTTCCTTTATTTCCAAAACTTTGGCTTGAGGAGCTTTTTGTGATATCACTGTGAACCCCCCGCGACCAGTATTTTAATTTAGATTTGTAGGTGTTGCATTGGTGTGTGAAAGATGGAGACTAAGAGATCCCCCACTCCGTTTGTTTGTAAGGTAATGTGTATTTTCCACACACCTTCTTGCTGCGCAACAATTGTGTATGAACGAAGTTCCAAAATCACATGTGTTGGTGCTCAAAATAGTTTTGTTTATTGGCCCTTTCTGGTTAGACGTGTTTCGGCATTGACTATGCCTTTTTCAAATCAGGGCATATCCTTCAGCATTATTAGTATATGCATGTTTGTAGTACTGGGGTAAATCCCATCTGTTGAAAATGTTTGTTTCTTGCTGATCGCGTCGTCTGTAATGGTCCATTACACACGACCATTACATACAATGTCCATTACACATGACGCGAGCAGCAAGAAACAAACATTTTAGCAGATGGGATTTACCCCGGTACTACAAACATGCATATATGAATAATGCTGAAGTCTATGCCCTGATTTGAAAAAGGCATAGTCAATGCCGAAACACGTGTAATTAGAAAGGGCCAATAAACAAAACTATTTTGATCACCAACACATGTGATTTTGGAACTTTGTTCATACACAATTATGGCGCAGCAAGAAGGTATGTGGAAAATACACATTTCCTTTATTTCCATCCTCCCAACAATGCTTCTTTCTGATAACTGCTGTTAGCCATCCCACCATCTCCCACATTCCATCCCCAACATTCTATCCCCAACATTCCAAGCCCAACATACCCCCATTCCCACAATCGAACAAAACATAGGAATCAAGAAACAACATTTAAAGTCCACATTTATCATTTAACATTAATAGACATAGTTATCATGAATAAACCAAAGGAACCACAATTAAAGTCCATTACTATTGTCTAACATTACTTGCACACATTGTCATCCCACCATTTTGGAGGATGGTTTGGTATGCTGCTGTCTGGGAAACACCCTCCTAGTCGGCCCCTCATTGGAAGTCTATGGGACAGCTGCTACTACTACACCGCCCTCACAACAGGAATCCTCCTACGTCCCATGAACTTCTCCCCCAGACATTTGATACTCAGCCTTGGATTGCCCAGTTCCCATCCTCCCACTCCTGTTCAACCACCTTGTGGTCTCAATCAAACCCTTGCTAGTAATACTATTGGGCAGAGTCTATTGCCTGCATTATTTCCTGTGTGTCAGGATGTACTGAATTGGCCAAACCCACCAAACCTGGACACAGGAGTGCCAGGAATCATTCACTTAAGGGAGACAAACAGTGGAACTTTAGTAACAAAGTGAGATGTGGTACAATAACCCCAGACCATCTTCCGCAACACCTCCCTTCAGAATACATGTCAAAAACTTATAGGGAGTAGGGGTCTCGATCCCCTCCTCCGAACCACAGAAGCCAAATTGATTGACCCCTCCCACCGTGGTTGGCATGGGCGCCTGAATGGATATCACAGGAAGCCACGTGGCAGTCAATGGGGGGAAGATGGAGTTAGGGAAAGGGGATGGAGTGATAAAGGAAAGGAGGGGAACATAACAAACAAATACATACAATAGCAATACTCCTGTATCTGTAACCCTAATTCCTAAACACCTAGCCTAATCTCATATTCCTGAAGTGAACCTGCTACATCATAACCATTGTGGCTTTACAAGTCTTCACTTTGCACATCACAAACATAACCTAGAACACAGACCTTGAACATAACATTTAACTGGGGACAGTAATCCGTGAAAACACATAAGATGGCTTACAAGCAAAATGGCACAAACAAAAGGGGTGTCCCTTTCATGAAGATACAAGACACATGGCCCGCTGGGCACAATGAAACCACAAACAGTGTTTTGGGAAAAAATACACACAACAGGCCCTTGTGATAAAGTGGACCCTAAAGACTTATTCCAAAATATGTGCACATTAGGATGATCTGCTCCCCGTGCACTGTTTTATCAGTTCAGAGTTCTTATAACATGTTTCCTCACACATGGCGTGTCTCACGCAGAGCGTGTATCCTAAAGCGTGTTACCTCACACACTCACTGCATTATTCGGATAATAAATCAATACATGAACATCAACGTATTATAACCCCAGAATGTAAGCACTGAGGTCCAAAACACTTAACTGATGGTCCGGATGCCTCACGAGGACATCCGGACCCTGAAGAGCGATGCCCAACACAGTTTAGGAAGAGCCGCTTCACCGCCGCAGCCGGCGACTGCCTTTCTTGTGTTCATCAGCGTTACCGTCGCGGCCCGGGAGGGGGGAGCTCAATAAGTCCTTCGGCGTCCGATATGCTCCCACATGCCTGCTCCTACCGCTGCCGCCGCCCGTGCTGATAATCTGTAATTACCTGCACCGAGGCACGGGCGGCGGCTGATTTTAACAGTTGCTGCTAATGAGCAGCTGGTGCCGTGCACGAGAGAGGAGAACTACACACTTCCTAAAGCCTAATGGGAAATGTAGTTTATCTCCTCCTGCCAAGCACCAAGCGCCGTCCTCGGCCTTTCCACAGATTCCTGACAGTACCTCCTCTCTCAAGGCCCCTTCCAAGTTTTGTCTTCTCTGACTGCTGCAAATGAAACTGGCGCACCAATCTAGGTGCATGCACCGCACTGGCCGGTTCCCATGAACAATCCTCAGGTCCATATCCTACCCACTGTATGAGATACCGTAACTGCTTCTGTCTCCATCTTGAGTCCAGTATCTTCTTTACTTCATATTCTGTCTGCCCATCCTTGATAATTGCTGGTGGTCTCTGTACTTGCGTTCCCGGAGCTGCGGGTTTAAGCAGAGACACATGGAACACTGGATGTATGTTTAACGTGTGAGGCAACTTTAGTTTACATGCCACTGTAGATATACATTTCACAATTTCGTAGGGGCCAATAAACCTGGGGGCAAATTTCCGGGGTCCCTTTAAAGGTAGATTGTGTGTCGAAAGCCATACCTTATCCCCCACTTTATACTGAGGAGCCTCCCTCCTATTTCTGTCTGCATATTTCTTATAACGTTCCTTAGCCTGATCTAAATTGGCTCGTGCTTTCTGTCTGAGTTGTAATAGTAACTTTTTTCTATCCTGAAGCATAGGAATATTCTCCATGTCAGGTAGATGTTCTGGTAACATATTCTGTGTCTGACCATACAAACATACATTTGAAGACATTCCCAAAGAGGCGTGTTCAGTGTTATTATAAGTGAACTCAGCCAACCATAAAGATTGTACCCAAGATTCACGACCATCACTTAAATAACATCGTAAATATTGTTCAAGCGTCTGATTGACTCTCTCAGTTTGTCCGTCTGTCTCTGGGTGATAACTGGTGGACAAAGCACACTCCATGCCTAACATTTTACAAAAAGCACGCCAAAATTTGGAAGTAAATTGTGGACCTCTATCAGATACAATACTTTGAGGCAGACCATGTAATCTGACCACATGTTGTAAAAACAATTCTGCCAATCTGCCTGCTCCAGGAATACCTTTACAAGGTACGAAATGGGCTTGTTTAGAGAGATAATCCACCACCACCCAGATTGTGTCATACTGATCATCCGGAGGCAAATCAGTGATGAAATCCATGGATATATGTGTCCAAACCTTCTCCGGAGTGGGTAGGGGCTGAAGTAACCCTGCTTTTTTTTTATGATCTGACTTACTGCGTACACAGGTTTCGCACTCTTGAATGTATTTAATAGAATCTTGTCTTAACTCTGGCCACCAGAAATATTTCTCCAGCAACCCTTGTGTCTTTTTGCTTCCTGAATGTCCTGCTAAAGGTGAATTATGACACCAATGCATCGCCTTCCTTTGTAAAGCGAGCGTCGGTAAAAACAATTTCCCTGCATAATAGGGAAGCCCCTTGTGGAATGTTTCTGCGGAATTCTTTCCCCATTTCAATTTGGCCTTTCCTTTCATTTCCTGTTTGACTTGTCTCAGTAACTGAGTCATTATCGCTCCTACTACCTTTTCCGCAGGAATGATAGTCTTAACTTCGGTTATCATGCTTTCCATATTTTGCTGCCTAGAGAGAGCGTCTGCTTTTCCATTTTTTCTCCCTGGTCTAAAAGTGATTACAAAATTGAACTCATTAAAGTACTGTGACCATCTTAACTACCTTGGACTCAATGTATGCGCTGTCTTGAAGTATTGCAAGTTCTTATGATCAGTGACCACTGTAACCTGATATTTGGCCCCCAGCAAATAATGTCGCCACTCCAAAAATGCTGCTCTAATTGCCAATAACTCTTTATCAGTGATTGAATAATTTTGTTCACAGCTAGTAAGCTTGCGAGAGTAGAAAGCTACTGGATGCCATACTCCTTCATCCTTTTGAGACAATATAGCTCCAACAGCCACATTGGAAGCATCCGTTTCCACTTGGAAAGGTTTTTCTGGATTAGGGTGTCTCAATACCGGAGCTGATGTAAATGCTTTCTTTAACACCTGAAAAGCTACTTCTGCCGCATAGTTCCAATCAAATTTAGTGGCCTTCCTTAATAATTTGGTAATAGGTGTAACGATTTGTGAAAAGTTTGAAATAAAGCGCCTATAAAAGTTTGCAAAACCCAAAAAGGATTGGATATCCTTGATACATTGCGGCGCTGGCCATTCCGTAACTGCTTGTACTTTCCTTTTATCCATCACAATACCAGAGGGAGTCAAAATAAAACCAAGGAATTCCACTTGAGTGGTATGAAAACACATTTTTCCAGTTTTACATACAACTGGTGGTCTTGTAATCTTTTTAACACTGCTCTCACATGATCTCTGTGCTGCTCTTCAGAAGATGAATAAATCAAAATGTCATCAATATAAACTATAACAAACTGATCTAGAAACTCACTCAACACTTCCTGCATAAATTATTGAAATGCTGCAGGAGCATTACATAAACCAAAAGGCATCACAAGGTATTCAAATAAACCAAACTTAGTCCTGAAAGCTGTCTTCCACTCATCCCCTGCTTTCACACGGATCAAATGGTAAGCTCCTCTCAAATCTAATTTGGTGTAAACCACTGCTGTCTTTACTTGATCCAATAACACTGAAATCAAAGGCAAAGGGTACCTATTTTTTACTGTCACCTTATTCAATGCTCTATAGTCAATGCATGTCCTAAGTGTTCCCTCTTTCTTTGGGACAAAAAATAAGGGTGACGACACAGGTGAGGTGGAATGTCTAATAAATCCCTTATTTAACATGTCATCCAGATATTCACGGTAATGCTGGTTTTCTTTTTCAGTCAAAGCATAGATTCTGCTGCAAGGTATCTTAGCCCCTGGTTCCAAATTAATCACACAATCATAAGATCTATGGGGTGGTAACTTGTCTGCTCCCCCTTTGTCAAATACCTTAGCTAAATCTTGGTACTGATTTGGGATACTCACAGCCATTGCTCCCACCCTTTGTGGTTCTACCACTTGATCTGCCAAATATAATGCGGGTCTCACCTCTTCCTCCATGTGACCCTCACATTCCACTCCTGCAAAAACCACCTCCCGCTTAATCCAATCAATCCTGGGATTGTGCTTAAGCAACCAAGGCATGCCCAAAATGAGCCCAAATTGAGGTGCCGCAATTAAATCAAAGACAATTTCCTCTGTATGTCCAGACTCACACCTCATTATAAGCGGCTTAGTTTGTTGACAAATGGGCCCTGAAACCAATGGTGAACCATCCACTGATTGTACCCCCTCAACCTGAGATTTTTCCTTCAATGGTAAACATAATCTTTTCGCCAAACCAATGTCAATGAAATTACCAGTGGCGCCTGAATCCACCATTGCAGACACTAGCTGCTTAGTACAGGCAAAAAGTAAAGTCACCAGGATGTACAAATGTGAATTTCTTTTCCCTGTTGTATTTGCACTCCAAATGGGGAACCTAGTCGTGTCTGGGCCTGTCGCCTGAGTTCCCCCTAAGGCCGGCCCAATCCTTTTCCCGACTCAACCTTGTTTCTATCCACCCCTGCTCCTTTCTTGGGAGTATTCGGGCAAGTTCTAATAAAATGTCCTGGTTGTCCACAATAGAGGCACAAATTATTAGCCCTCCGTTGCTCCTTCTCTGCAACAGACAAAGGCCCCCTTATTCCACCAATTTGCATGGGTTCTCCTTCTGTATTCTTGTTTCCCTTACCCCGATCCAATCTAGCAAAAGGCAACACTTCTGGTCTCTTCTTCTCACCCCTGCGCTCTCCAATACGATGATCCAATCTTAGAGCTAAATCAATCATGGCGGTACATGTACTAGGCTGGGGTTCTACTTGAGCGATAGCATCCTTCAACTCCTCTTTGAGCCCTTGATAAAACAACACAGTCTGTTTATGTCCAAGCCAATCTGTCTCAATCACCAACCTGTTAAATTGTGTAACATACGAAACCAAGTCGCGTGTTCCTTGTCTTAAAGCTAACAATTCTTTGTCTTGAGCCAAAGAAACCTCCCGGCGGTCAAATAACCTTCCAAACTCCACTAGAAAACTATCCCAATCATATAATAAAGGATCATCCTTTTGCACCAAAGGCATTGCCCAGGCTGCCGCATCTCCCGTTAAATAGGAAATAACAAATGCCGTTCTAGCTTGTACTGTTTCAAACGCCTTAGGTTTACACAAAAAATGAAGTCGGCACTGTGTTAAAAAGGTCATATATTTCTTAGGATCTCCTGTGAATCTTTCAGGTGTGGCTAATGGCACACTACTAGATGGCTGCACAATCACAGTAGACGTGGCTCTACCAGTTTGCCCTCCAGTAGAGGTTCCAGCCCCATCAAGCGGGGTGCCTTGTGCGACCAAACCCTGTACCTGAGCTTTCAATATACTAGACTCCTGTCTAGTCTGTACCAATTCTACTTGTATGTCCTGTAGTGCTTTTAGCACATCCGCTAAAGAGGGAGGATTCGTATCCGTTTGGCCTGGGTGGTTCAATTACCCCGAAATCGGGGGCAGGTAACTCTGTCAAAAACTTATAGGGAGTAGGGGTCTCGATCCCCTCCTCCGAACCACAGAAGCCAAATTGTTTGACCCCTCCCACCGTGGTTGGCACGGGCGCCTGAATGGATATCACAGGAAGCCACGTGGCAGCCAATGGGGGGGAAGATGGAGTTAGGGAAAGGGGATGGAGTGATAAAGGAAAGGAGGGGAACATAACAAACAAATACATACAATAGCAATACTCCTGTACCTGTAACCCTAATTCCTAAACACCTAGCCTAATCTCATATTCCTGAAGTGAACCTGCTACATCATAACCATTGTGGCTTTACAAGTCTTCACTTTGCACATCACAAACATAACCTAGAACACAGACCTTGAACGTAACATGTAACTGGGGACAGTAATCCGTGAAAACACATAAAATGGCTTACAAGCAAAATGGCACAAACAAAAGGGGTGTGCCTTTCATGAAGATACAAGACACATGGCCCGCTGGGCACAATGAAACCACAAACAGTGTTTTGGGAACAAATACACACAACAGGCCCTTGTGATAAAGTGGACCCTAAAGACTTATTCCAAAATACGTGCACATTAGGTTGATCTGCTCCCCGTGCACTGTTTTATCAGTTCAGTGTTCTTATAACATGTTTCCTCACACATGGCGTGTCTCACGCAGAGCGTGTATCCTAAAGCGTGTTACCTCACACACTCACTGCATTATTCGGATAATAAATCAATACATGAACATCAACGTATTATAAGCCCAGAATGTAAGCACTGAGGTCCAAAACACTTAACTGATGGTCCGGATGCCTCACGAGGACATCCGGACCCTGAAGAGCGATGCCCAACACAGTTTAGGAAGAGCCGCTTCACCGCCGCAGCCTGCGACTGCCTTTCTTGTGTTCATCAGCGTTACCGTCGGGGCCCGGGGAGGGGGGAGCTCAATAAGTCCTTCGGCGTCCGATATGCTCCCACATGCCTGCTCCTACCGCTGCCGCCGCCCGTGCTGATAATCTGTAATTACCTGCACAGAGGCACGGGCGGCGGCTGATTTTAACAGTTGCTGCTAATGAGCAGCTGGTGCCGCGCGCGAGAGAGGAGAACTACACACTTCCCAAAGCCTAATGGGAAATGTAGTTTATCTCCTCCTGCCAAGCACCAAGCGCCATCCTCGGCCTTTCCACAGATTCCTGACAATACATTTGCCTTGAGAGCCAACTGGATGCCCCCCTTGAGGAGCCTTTTCGCCCTTTCCACAAGTCCATTGGCCCAGGGATTATATCATGCTTTCCAATAATGCTTTCCTGTAATGTTTAATGGCTGTTCTCCTGGACACCTGCATCACCTCTGAGAAACAAATGCACCCCAATATGCCCAATTGTCTGTCAAAACGCCCTGTAGGAAACCCACACTGTAAAACACGTATTCCAGAAATCTAGGCATTTTGGAATTAGTAGCCTCACCTACAGCCTTCCACTCAATCCATCTGGAGAGGTAATCTACAAGAACAAAGAGAAATTTAGTTGCCCGCCCCAACACTTGGTTTGGTCCCATGACATCTAGAACTACCTTAGCCCAGGTATTGCAGGGCACCAGAACAGGTCGAAAGAGGGGTTCCCTGCAGATCTTCAGTTGCAGCACATTTAAGGCATCCTCCAAACTGTCTGCCAGTTACGTATCCATGCCAGTCCACCGTAAAGCCTGACAATGACTCTTTTTTGTAGCATTGGACCATTAATGCCCTTGAGGTGCTAGACGGTCGAAGAACTCATGTAATCCTGCTGGAAGAGTAATCTTACTCTCTCTTCTCAACTTGCCCGCAACATCTCATCTTTTACTTCACACAATGTTCACCACTCTATCCATCAGAGCTTTACCAAGCCACCCACTGGTAGTCCATTCTTTGATACATCTATGTGTGTTATCTTCAGCCTCAGCATAGTCTTATATCTCTTCTGATATGGCTTGTAAATCAATATTCACTACCACCAATTCACAAAAAACATGACCCTTCTCTTCGACTGGAGCGGCCATGGGTAGGTGCGATAAACAATCAGCCTCTGCATACTTATTCCCGAGGAAGGTAAACAGAGTAAAATCAATCCCTTGTTAACCTAACAACCATCTAGATATGCAAAAGGACACATTTCTCCAATCTTTGCTGGAAAACGTTTGTCCTGATGGTTTGTGATCAGACCCAACTGTAAATGTATTGCCCCAAAGTTAGAATGTAGCCCATGATACTACAGTGCCCCCTCTCAATAACAGAACAGTTAGCCTCAGTACACCTAAGAGGTCTTGAAGCAAAGGCAACCATGCTCTCTCCCAAAGGACCCACTTACAAAAGGATGCCCCGTCCCAGACTACTGAGGTCAGCCATTAACGACAGATAGGGGTGTGGCAGTATGTCTTTTAAGTCCCTCAGCAGGGCTGATCTATATGAATATCTGGAAATAATTGTACAAAATGATTCACTGTCCACCATCATGGCAATGTCCTTATTGTCAATTTTGAAAATGTCTGTTGGTCCTCTTTTACACTGGATAAGTAAGACTTCTAACACATGCCTCCCCTCTTCTTATTTGGATTCTTCCTCTGATTTCACTGTATTGTCTATGCCCCCTTCCATGGAGAATTCCATGCAGAGATGAGCAAAGTGTCATATTGTCTTGCATGTAAGGCATACCGGTGTTCTGGCTTGGCTGGGCAGAATTGGTTACTCATTAAATATCAGGTGCTGCCAAATGTGTAGCAGTTAAGATTCCCTATTTGCTTCATGCATCATCTTCTCAGCCAGCTTGATTGCAAACAAAAGGTTACGATCCTGCTTGTCTAATTTAATCTCTTTCACATTTATTGCCATTTGTTCAATACTGCTTGCTATTGTCACAGCCTCATCCAAGGATGTATCTTTGGCCAAGAGAATGACTTCATTTTTACATTTTTTGTGCACTTCACCAGCGGGGCGCTGATTGGCAAGGGCATAACATCCACTAAGTCGCACTAGTCGCTATGAGCTCCTTGAGCCGCCACATAGTCCTTAACTGGTTTGTTGGAAGAATCAATGTCGTTCAAAAACGACTCTGTTTTTTTAAGGCCAAATGTCTTTATGGCCTGTTGACTGCGTTCAGATATTTATCTATGTCTCCTGCACCTTCTTCCTCCTACTAAGGCAGCCCATCATATATGCTGTACCCATCACTACACAAGTTACGTAGAAGAATAGCCTCTTTTCAAACTGCAGAAAATCTTTCAACCCCAATGGCCAACAAGTATGTGGCAAACATTCTGTTGCCTCTTTTCAATGTAACGGAAGGTGGGTCCAGTTCTGCCAAAAAGGGTGGTGGTAGAGGAATACTGGCTGAATCCATTTATTTTTATTTATTTCAAATCTAATGATGATTTGTGGTGAATTTTTTCAAATAGAACTGATTCTTAGGGCCCGAGTCTAAAAATCTGATATGTGCCACAAATGAGCTATACAAATGAATGCTCCACATTCACAGACATGTGCATCTCAGAGATGCACCAGTTTATAGAAGGAGTGCAAAACATAAAAGGAGTGCAAAACCTGGGAAAAGGATGCACAAATTGGGAGAAAAGCAAGCAAATACGCCAAAATAAGCACACAAAGGGGGGTGACCACAGAAAGTGAGCAAAGATGCACCAAAATCCCAATTCACAATACCAGGCCACAGAATTTGCTCCAAAAAATGCCCTTCAACATTTGGTCCATTTAAAAAAAGGAGCAAGTTACCCAGAAAAGAGTCCAAGTGACCTGACCTATCTAACCAAAGAAGCACACAGTGCACCCCAATCACAACCAACAACACAGTATGAAAGCACAGTACAGATAGAAAGGTACACATTCCCAAAATGGTCAGTCCAGAAGGAATATTTCTGCTGCACAAACGGATGGAGGGAAATTATATATGGGAGGATCACCATATTTCAATTGGCTGATGAAGGTCTCCCAGGATGCCACCAGTGCATGCACACCCCCAAGCTAGACACGGACACCCCCTCCATTGGCTCCCTTGCTGCTAGCACACCCCAGCAACGTACCCCCTCACCAACACAGCCGACAGCCACATTGGGCAAGGTAATCCAGGGGCTAGGTAAGATGGGGGTGAGGTAAAGGGAGATCGAGGGCATCAGCCGCACCCACTCGGCCCATACGCAGTCAATCCGGGATCCGATCAGGGTGCAAGAAGAAAGATTGTTTAGGACAATGTGTGATCCCGGAGGGTCGTTACTGAATGTGACATAGCACTGACAACATTTGGCCAAAGGGTGCAGGAGATGGCAGAGGTTGGCTGGGCCCTTGCTGAGCAGATCCACAGGGCAATGAGCTCCACCGGCAACAGCTGCAAGGGGCAGGCTCAATCCCTTCCCGGTCAACAACTGTTGGGAGTCAGGGAAAGAGGGCATGTCCACATTGATTGACTTGTCGACTGATGGCCTGGGTAGCCTTGTCATGGACACTTTGGGGATTGGGGGAATGGAGCAGTGTGTGCTGGGGTGTTAGTGGTGGCCTGGGGGAGAGGGGATTGTGTGCTGGGGTGTTGGGTGGGTGGAGGGTGGTTGTGTGTTGTGGTGTTGGTGGGGCGCTGCGCGTGGGTTAAGTTTAAGCAAAATGTTAGATAAAAGTTAGTTGAATGGCAAAAATGTGTCGACATTCATGATTGTGCTCATGTGCAGTTTATTCACAGTGCTGGTAGTGGACCGGGGTCAGGTCCACTACCAGGTCCAGGACCACCTACAAATAATTATCTGTTAGTGACTGCCGGGCCTGTCTCCCTTCCCTCACGCCATCCCTGTTAGTGTCTGATCTGTCTCCTTTCTTGTGCTGTCCCTCTGCCTCTTCCTCTGGTTGTGACCTGTCCACGTCAGGGGGTAGAGGCACATTCCACCTTAAACAACTGTTATGGAGCATTGCACACACCAGGACTATTTTACCAACTTTGTCCAGGGCATACCTCAAGGCTCCACCAGTGCGATCTAGGCAACTGAATCATGCTTTGAGGCGTCCGAAGGTGGGTTCAATGCATACACATGTCCGGCTGTGGGCATGGTTGTGCGCAGTCTCATGCGGTGTATGTGGATCATGCACAGGGGTCATCAGCCACACCAGCTGTGGATATCCAGAGTCACTTGCATGGGGAGGAACTCTGACAGTAGTCACTTTTCTCATACTTGGGTATGCTCACACATTGTCTTGGGGCATTGTTCAACATGGCATGCATGTGTACATCCCGCCCATGCAATGTGTGCCGCATGTGCGGCATTTGTGTATGGTGACAGGCATGCCTTTGCCTATACATGCATCCTGTGGCAATGTGGTAGGTGTTCCGTGCCGTGTGCCAGGTGACTGCAAATGGCTATGGCATGGGTGGACATGCTGTTGGGTGCTTCTGTGTAGGTCTGTGCTGTGCCACATTCCTGATGCATTGTAGTACATGTGGTATGATGTGTCACTGCATCAGCAGCAGGGTGTGTCCATGAGTGGGTTTGTGCAGGTGTGTCTGTCACAGGCATGCTCCCTTGGGTGCTCCCTATGGTTGTTGCAGGTGCTGCTAGGGTGCTGCCAGTGAATCCACTTGCCATGCCATGCTTCATTCAAGTGTTGCCACCCATCCCCTTTTTGGTCTGGTGCTTCACTGTGGATATGTGGCAGGGGTTGTACTCAAGCAATTTGTAAACATCCAAAATCATTGATGAAGGAACCGTTCACTCCAAATGAGGTATAACCTCTTCCTTTTGTCTTTATTAGATAACAATAATTCAAACACAAATAATGAATACAATTTAGGAATCAATGATCACATTCCTCTGTTTCAAGAACATGTATAGAAAAGTAAACAATGAAATAAAATAACATTTCTCTCTTTTATAAACTTCACATAAAGAGTTTCTTTGTTCATGTTGAATGATATACCTGGTCAACAGTAATGTGTATCATACTCTCCTTAACAGGTTACAGCTTGGTGTCACAATACAAGTGGTATCACACTAACGACATCTAAGTTCCCTCCGGGTGGTGCTTGTAAGCGACCCCTCATTATGCGTTTCGAGGCTGGATGCCCCTTCTTCAGGTGTAGCTGTTACCAATAATAAATCTGAAAAAATCAGAAAACGTTTTTGGGGAAAATAATTCTACTGTTTAGAGTATTCCACATCAATCTCTACATAGAGAAAGCTTGCACTAACCTGACTGGGATCCTTGTCTCTCTGTACCCTTGCTCTCACTGGATCAGTTGTCTAAAGTGAAAACTGAAAGAGACACAGACACAATCTGTCACCTTCAGTTCATTGTGGTCCCAGGCAGAAGTTTATTAGTTCAAAGAATATAAACATAACATCTTCATTCAAAAAAGGGCCTACCTTCTATAGTGAAATCTTAGCACACAATCTGGCAACCTTCTTATAGATGCCTCGATCACCTCAATCTGCAATCTAATTGAAAAAAAGAGGAGATCAAATGGATGTATGATCACTCTCTTCAACTCTTGGCAAACTACACACAAACACATTCTACTAAACTTACCTCGATGGTACATGGCTGAAAAGAAACATCCTTCTTCTTCTTCTAATTATCGACAGCGTGGGCGGACCCATGCAGGCGCTTCCCCATCCAAAAGGATGATGTGCACCTCCCCACCAATCTTACACACAACCCTCACTTTCTCATAACTCCTCCCACCGCCCTGTCTGCCCCACAAAATCTAACAGCACACTGCTCCTTTCTCTGCCTCTCAGCCCGACTCCTCCCAGCAAAGCCTTCCCACTCAGTTCAGCCACTCCCAGCGCAGACATCTGAACCTTCATCAACTCTCTCTCCTCGACATGCCTCTCACACGCAAGCAGAAAATGTCCCACAGTCTCACCACACAGTCCGTCGACTCACACAGTCCCTCGACTCACGCTTTCCCCACTCGAAACAGACTGTCATTCAGCCCCACGTGCCCTATCCTCAACCGATTCAGCATCACCTCCTCCCTCCTCCTCCATTCCAGTTTCCCTGCATCCACCTTCACAGACACTTTCTCACGAACACCAAACATCCAACTGCCCTTCACCCCACTCTCCCACCTCTCCTGCCACTCATCCATAACCCGCTTCACCACCACAACCTTCAGCTCATCCACACTCAAAGGTATCCTCACATCAACCGTTCCTTTCCTTATACCCGCACCCACCCCCAAATCCACCAACTCATTACCCAAAATGCCACTGTGACTGGGAACCCACGCCAACTCCAGATCCATCCCCCCACGCGCACACCGATCAATCTTCCTCCTGATGTCCAAAATCAAATCCTTCCTATCACCATCCCCTGCCACAATCGGCTGAAACCCACTCAATGAATCCGAAAACACCACCACCTTCTCAAACCCCAACTCGTACACCCTATCAATCGCCAGTGCAATTGCCACCAACTCAGCCATATAAATCGATACGTCATTCGTCAGTCGCCCCACTTTATACTCCCCAGTGCTTTCCAGATAATACGCCATACCCACTCTCCCAGACACAGGATCCTTCGAACCATCCGTGAACACCTTACACCCTTCCTTCCCTGCCACATACACCTGACCCAAAGCCTTGATCTCACCCCGCAAACCCCGCTTCTTTGACACCACACTCGCCAACTCCAAACACACCTTTGGAGACCCCATCATCCACATCGGCCATCTCACCAAATCCGTACCCGTCACAGCCAACAACTCGCCCACACCCCACTGCACCACCTTCTCCCACATGTGAAACCCCAAAGTGCCCCCCTTCCTCCTCCACCGGTCCCTATAATAGTCAAACCTCCAATTATACAGCAAACATTCACGCACCGGGTGAGCCACACTCTTTGCACTGCACTTCACCCACCACCTCATATTCAACGCATCCCTCCTCAAACCCAATGGCATCTCCCCCACAAGCACCTGCACCGCATTCACTAGAGAGGACCTCATCACACCCGAACACACCCTCAATGCCCTCGCCTGCACCATATCCAACCGCAGCTTCGGACTCGCCGTGAAACCCACTGCCACCTGACATCCAAAATCCATCACACTCAGAATCAACCCCTTATACAACATTCGTAAACATTTCTGCTGCGCACCCCACTCTTTCCCAGTCACTGCCCGCAACAAATTCAACCTAAGTTTACACTTATCCACCATACCATCCACCTGCAAATTCCAGTTCAACTTCCTATCCAAAATCACCCCAAGTACCGAAACTCTTCCACGCTCTTCACCCTCACATCTTTCAAAACCAAGTCCAACTCCTGCTGCACTCTTCTCCTCGAGAAAACCATACTCACACTTTTATCCACAGACACCGAAAAGCCCCATTTCCCACACCACTCCTCCATACACACTATCGCAGCTTGCAGCCGACTCTGCACCAACAACAAACTCCGCCCTCTTACCCATACCACACCATCATCTGCGAAGAAATCCACCTGACACCCGATACCCGCCAAAGCCCGAATCAACCCATCCACCATCACATTAAACAGCATCGCAATAATCACACTCCCCTGCGCGACCCATTCTCCATCTTCCAAACCTCAGACATCACCCCCCTCACTCTCACCTGAAAGGTCCTATCAGCCAAAAACGCCCTAATCCACCAAAACATCCTCCCCTTCACACACATATCCAACAGTCTCACCAACAACCCACTCCTCCACACCATATCATATGCCTTCTCCAAATCCAAAATGAACGCCCCCACCAGCTCCCCATCGCACAATGCCTCCTCCACACCAGTCACCAACCTCACTAACGGATCTGCCACCGACCGATTCCTCCTGAACCCACTCTGAAAATCACTCAAACACCCATTCGACTCCAAGTAAAACCCCAATCGCTCAAACACCATCCGTTCCATAACCTTACACAGCACAACAGTCAGCGCAATCGGCCTATTGTATTGTATTGTTTATTTATTTATAGAGCGCACCTGGCCGTTAAGCAACTGGGCGCTTGCAAAGAATAAAAATCTTAAGTTACAGGTACATAAATAAGTTACATATCTTATGTTACAGGATCATATATCAAGCATTTCTTATGTTACAATGTCAGATGACTTACATGTGGGATATGTTACAGTTTCAAGTATTTTACAATAAATGTACAGAGTATTTAGTGCAGTTCAGACATTTTAGCAGTCGTTGGATTTAAGCCAGGGTTTGACGTTAGCTTTGAACACATGGAAGGAAGGGGTGGCTCTGAGTGCATCTGGGATAGAGTTCCAGAGATGAGCTGCTAGAACTGGGAAGCTGGATCCGGCAGTTTTTTTCAGTTTAAATTTGGAGATTTTGATGCTGTTTGAGAGGGCCTTTCTGGTGGGTCGTTCAGAGGTGTGCTTTGTGAATTTTTCTATGAGATATGCAGCTGCTTTGTTGTTCAGACAATTGTGTGTAATGTTCAGAGTTTTGAATTTGATACGGTCATTGATGGCTAGCCAGTTGACGGCTCTTCTATGGACAGATATGTGTTGCCCCTTGGGAATTCCTAGGGCTGTTCTAAGGGCATTGTTTTGCAAGGTTTGGAGTTTGTTGATGTTATGTTTACTGGTGCCTAGGTACAGTGCATTGCAGTAGTCTAATTTGGAGAGGATGAGGGCTTGCGCTATGGTGGTACAGCTATCTGTGGATAGGTATGGTTTGCAGGCATGGATAAGTTTGCAGGAGTAACTGGTTGCTGAGGCTGTAGCATTTACTTGCTTGTCGAGGGTGAGAGCTGAGACTAAGTAGAATCCTAAGGTTTTAACTTCCTTGGCTACATTGATTTTGATGCCATCAATCGTGATGGAATTGTACATATGAGGTAATTCGTTCAGTTTACTGGTAGACCCGATGATTAAGAGCTCGGTCTTGTCGTCGTTAAGACATAGGCCATGTGTGGCCATCCAGGTTTGGATGATTTGGTAGATTTTATTTATGAGGCTGGTGTCCTTTTCATAGTCACCTTGGATTGGGATAAGAATCTGGGTGTCATCTGCGTAGTTGGTATATGAGACCCCTAGTTTGTCCAATATATCAAAGAGAGGCTTTGTAAAAATATTGTACAAAGTGGGGGAAACACATGACCCTTGAGGGACTCCACAGGTGATGGGGACTGGAGCCGCTGCAGATGAAGGTGAGAAGACTCTTATGGTTCTCTGGTCTAAGAATGAATGTATCCACGCTGTGGCTTTTATGGAGAAGTTGGTCGCCGATTTGAGGTGATTACAGAGTACCTTGTGGTCTACCAGGTCGAAGGCAGCTGATAGGTCTAGGAGTAGGAGAATAGAGATGTCTCCTCTATCTTTGCGCTCGTCTAGTTGGTTTTAAGATCAAGGAGAGCCGTTTGGGTTCCATGTCTTTGTCTAAATCCTGATTGTCTTGTCCCTAGTAGATTGTTGATCTGATAAGATTGGATCTGTAGATATGCAGCTTTATCTAAGATTTTGAGGAGGAACGGGACAGTTGTTATGGGCCTATAGTTCGTTGGGACATTGGGGTCCAGGTTTACTTTTTTTAGGAGAGGTAATATCCAGGCATCTTTAAGGTTGGTTGGCACAGAGCATGACTTGAATGATGAGTTGATAAATGATGTGACGAAGGGGCCTAGTTCATGTGCAGCCTCTTTAATAATTGGGACTGGACAGGTGTCGCCAAGGCATCGAGACGGTTTCAAAGATATGATGATGTTCTTAGTTTCCACAATAGAGATGGCTCTAAAGCTAAATTGGTTAGGGGGTTTAGTTTGGTTGGCGGCAAGTTCCTTGAGGATGGTTTCTTGCGTGGAGAGGGCAATGTTGTGGAGGGCGGATTTCTTGGCTAATATTTTGTCTTGTAACATTGTGATTTTGTTGCACAGGGCATTTTGAATGTTTGTGCACCAGGCTTTGTCTTTGGTACAAGAGTCTATGGGTGCAATTGGGGATCCTAATTCTCTCAGGATGGAGAAGATTTCCCTGGTATTCGAATTCACTTTTTAGATTCTGTCATTAAAGGTCTCTTTTTTTGCCTTAATGATTTGTTTTTTGTAGCTGTTAGTAAGGGCAGTGAGGAGGTTTTTGTTATGGGGAGAAGCGTTTTTTCTCCAGCAGGCTTCTGCGTGTCGTTTCTCTTTGTGTGGGGCTTTTAGCGTGGGAGTGAACCAGGTGTTTAGATGGGCAATAGGTTTAGATTTGGTGAGTTTCAGCGGTGCAATGGCGTCAATCGCCGAGTTGATGGTGTTATTTTACAGGTCAGCTAGATCATTAGGGTTAGAGATCAGGCTAGAGTGATTAGTGATAGGTTGATCAGGGGGAGAAGATTCGAGAGTGTGATATTTTTGCAGCGGGTGAGGGCAGGAGGAGCATGAGGTTTAGTAGATTTAGGTTGCGGAAGGTCTGAAATGGTCAATGAAATCAGATAGTGATCAGTCCATATGCAAGGTTCAATTACCGTTATGAGGGAAATATCTGCAACCCAGTCCAATGTACGGCCTTTAGAGTGCATGGGGCGGTTATTCCGAATAGTGAGGCTTGCTTCCACAATAGTGTTGGCTATGGTGGAGGCATTGGAGTCTTTTGGGTCCTTATAGCCTAAGTTAAAATCACCTAATAGAATGATTTGTGTTCCTGGTTTGGCATTAGTGTTTAAGAGGGTGGTTAAGTCTTCTTCAAAGGTGCCTAGTGGACCAGGGGGTCTGTAGATAAGGTGTACCGTGATAGTACGTGAGGCGGAGATTTCTAGTTTTAGGGAGAGTAGTTCCGCTGACGGCATAGTGATGCTGTCTATTTCTTTAATGGTGAGGTTGCCTCTGCAGATAAGAGCTCTGCCTCCACCTTTGGAAGTTTCCCTATCTTTTCTAAAGATGGTAAAGTTTGGGGGTATGGCTATCATAAGGGCAGGGCCAGCAGCTTTGTGTAGCCATGTTTCAGTAACTGTTAGGAAATCGAGTTGGTTATAGGTGATGATGTCAGCAATTTCAGAGGCGTGGGCTATTAGAGATCTAGCATTGATGAGACCTCCCTTGAGGTTTTGTGTTGTTTTAGTATTATTGCTAATGTGGACCTTGTTGGGCAAAGTTTCAGAGGATTTGGTACAAGGTATTTGATTGCAGCTAGGTTTCCTTTTGTGTGTGTTTCGCCTGGCGTGTATGAGCTCCTTCTTAGGGTGGCTGAGAGGTGAGTGTGCAATTGGTGGTTTGGGAAGTCTAGTGCCTAGTCTAAGGTTCCTAAGTCCGGTAGGACAAGCCTGATTCTGTTGGGTCTGGGTGAAGGGAGCAGGTTATTTGGGTAGTCTAGTGCCTAGTCTAGAGTTCCTTAGTCTGGAAGGACAAGCCTGATTCAGTTGGGTCTGGTTAAAGGGAGCAGGCTGTTTGGGTAGTCTAGTGCCTAGTCTAGAGTTCCTTAGTCCGGTAGGACAAGCCTGATTCAGTTGGGTCTGAGTAATGGGGGCAGACTGTTGGAGTGGTAGCAGTGTGTACATCTTTCTGGTTGGTTCCCTTTCTGTAGGCAGAATGTGGTGGGGGGCTACCACGATGGCTAAGGCAGAAAGTGTAGAGAGTATAGCTAAGTAGCATATAGGTGTGTCAGACATGGGAGATGTCATAACGGTGTTTGTTGGTAGGTTGGCCTGTAGTGGCCTGGTGCCTAGTAGTAGTAAAATTTAAGTGTGCAGAGTGCAGATGGGTTCACCTAGGATCAAAATTCACAATATGAACTAAAATGCATGACTTAGAGTAGTTAGCAACGTGCAAGGCAAGCGACCAGAGGGTCTAAATAAGTAACAGGATGCAATGGCGAGCGACCAAAAGAGTCTCAGATAGGTCACAGGGTGCAGTTGTAACAATGCGGCAGTCTAGGCAGTACTGAGTGATTGAGTGGGCACATTCATAGCAGAGGTACAAAAGGCAAAGCAAAAGTACCAGGCTTGCAACAAGTGTGGGCACATCAGGCAAAGAGAGCAAAGCAACATACATGGGGCACCAATCAATAGTGAGGCAGAGTAGTTTAGGTTATGCTAGAACACTACTCTTGCATTAAGTGTGGGCAGGTCAAGTAGGGAGCAGTGCAGAATACACAGGGCACCATTCAAAAGTGTGGCGCATCAAACAGACATTGCGCATTGAGTATTATCAAGCAGAAGAGCAATGTGGCAAACATGTGGAGCAGATCAGAATATGTGCGCAGCAGGTTTGGGCAATGCAGGAGGAGGGCTTTCTACCTCAATAATCACGCACATTAGTCAGAGGCAGGCGCAATAAGGGAGCATAGCAGGTATGCATAGGCCGTAAGGCAAGTGTTAAACAGTGTGTTTTGCGATGGCAAAGAAAGACAACAATTTTAAAACAACTAGAAGCAACTTTGCTACAATAGTCTAGGGCGGGATTGCCATGGAAATGAGTTTAAACTATTTTTAAGGCAAGCTAGCAACAGATTTCCTATTGTGAGCTGGAATGGAATTGCAGTGGAAGTGAGATACAACATTTTTAAACAAACTAGAAACAACTTTCCTGCTGTGGGCTTGTTCACATTTACACTGGCAGGGAGAGGCAGAGACAACATTGCAGGACAGGATGAGATTGCTTTAAGACTTACACATCTACAGGTCAGACAGCCTTCTTTAAACAAGTTTTACATCAAGTTGTATATAGACAGTTCGGGCATTAACAATCATAATAGGTGAGTAAGTGTGTTGATACTTGTGCAGCATCGAGTTCACGCGGTAGGGTAAGGCAGCTGATTAAGGATAGAAAAGTTACCTTGAGAAGCAGCTGGTGCATGCAAACCAGGGGGACTGGCAGACGGCAGATATGGCCAAGACAGGCTACAGACAGGTGCTGGCCTTGTTTCCCATGGGCCTTGCTGATGGTGGGCCGCTTCGCCTGCCGGCGCTCGATTGGGCAAGAAAAGTGGCACAGAAGCCAATCAGCGCTCGGCAAGGTCGGCTGGGACTGGTTTGGCGAAAGGAAGTCAGGCTTCAATGGCGGGCAGCCATCTTAGAGTGAGCTGGGGCCCTCGTGGTGTTCAATGGAGAAGGTGAACACGAAATGGCCACTATAATCCAGATAGTGCCGGGATAAGGAATTTTACTGACCAAAACTCTATAATGCTTATGTGGAATAAAGCGGAGGCTCACGCAGTGCAATTAGCTATTTCTTGCACAGCGTCTGCTACGCTTACCACAATATGAGGGCTGGTCGAGATGACTTCATCCTATGATCCCGCTGCTGCTGCAGAGTCAGGTGCAGCTCGGTAGAGCTCCTGCTCCACGGACTGGTGGGGGAAGCGATTCTCAGGCTACAGACAGGCGCTGGCCTCGTTTCCCATGGGCCTTGCTGATGGTGGGCCGGCTTCGCCTGCCGGCGCTCGATTGGGAAGACTTATATGACTTACACTCTGTAGGGACCTTGCCACCCTTCAAAATCGCCACCACAATCGCTCTTTTCCACAACGTCAGCAAAACTCCACTCTTCCAGATCTCATTGAACAGAGCCAACACCTCCAACTTACATTCCACTGGCAACTTTTCCAAAAATACATACATGATCCCATATACCCCTGGACCAGACCACTTCCCCTTCCGAATCGCCGCATCCAACTCCACCATAGAAAACGGAACCTCATACTGCTCTTCCCAAGGCCCAACATCCGCCAACAACTCCCGCGTCTCCTCCTCAACCACACCCATACCTAGCCTCACTGCCTCCAGGAAGTTCCCTGAACTGTGCACTCCCGCAAAATACTTCCCCAACAAATTCGCCTTCTCCCCATCCTCACTGACCACCTCCACCCCTTTCAACAGCACAGACATACCACCATGCGGCCTCATCAACCCGGACATCCGCTTAAACTGCTTCCAAACCTCACCCACACCAGAATTACTCCTCAGAGACCCACAATAGCCCCTCCAATATCCACGCTTCCTTTCCCTAATCACCCTCTGCACCACCGCCTTAGCCTTCTTATATGCCAACAAATCCTCCAACATTCCCGATCTCACCGCCCTGGCCCTAGCCTTCTTATGCGCCACCACAGCCTGTGAACATTTCACCGACCACCAAGGAACCTCAACCTTCCCACTCTTCCCCTTCACAACCTCCGGAACTGCCGCCACTGACGCCGCTCTCATTCCCTGCACCAGATGCTCATTCCATTCATCCACCCCCCCATCCCTATCCCGAGAAACAATCAGTTCCTGACATAATCCCTTATACAACTCCCAATCAGCCTTCCTAAAATTCAACCGACTCCCATGCATCGGGGACCTGGCCCCCACCTCACCCCTCACAGTCACCAAAATGCCAGAATGATCGCTCCCCATATCCCCATCCTCACGCACCTCCCAATCACATTCACCCACAATTGCTGCAAAGAAACATCCTGCATCCGCTTGGTAAAATACTTCCTGATGGTGTCATGTGAACACAGTGTGATCATGTGATGTTATCACACGACCGCACGATAACAAAATTGAACCTTGCCCGCTATTTAGTAGCTGTCATTTCTTCTACTCATTCACCAAAAGTCGTACATGGCGCTATGTGGGAGATGAGTCCTGCTGCAAATTACAGCCTCCCCGCCTGCATCCACTGTCTAATGTTCTCACGGACCTGAAATGTGGTCACGTGACATAACCACGTGATCGTGCATTTCATGAACGTAGATGGCTTCATTTGCTTGTTATTCATTAAAATACAAGTCAGCCAGAACAATAATTGTGTTTTGTATATAGTCAGGTGTAATGAAACAATCCATTATTTGTCCGTCACCCCCATTAAGGGTTTCTATTCAATTACAGATGGATCCAGTCCATTTTTAACTTCATGGAACAATTTCTAGGTTCCCAAAAAATTGTTTTAATTTATTTTTTATACAATTGCAAACTGATCAAGTTCATATTTGATTTCATAGAACCATTTCTAGAATTCAAAAATTATATGAATCAGTTTCTCAAAGGTAACCAAGGTGATGTGGAAACCGCATACGGATCCAGTCCATTTTCTACTTCGCAGAACGATTTCTAGCTTTCAAAAATTGTTTACATTTTTTCTATACGACTGCAAACTGATCAAGTCTATTTCATAGAACCATTTCTAGACTGGTGATTAATGGCAGTAATGAATGGCAGCATGGTGTTGGAATCAGTGTTTGGGGCTTGGGTGTGTCTTGTATAGGCCTCTGGTGTGCATTGTGTTCACCTGTGGCTTGATTCCTGTCAAGTGGGTTCATTTACCTCCAGTTGGAGGATGGGGTAATTTTCGGCTGTATTAGTGCCAGTTTTCAGAGCTAATGCTGCTGTACATGCACTTGTGATAAGGCTGTATTTGCCCTCTGTGTTCTCAGTGCTATTAATGCCTGCTGTAAAAGCGCTGGTTCCTTTTGAGTCCGGCGGTATTTGCGCAGGCTCGTAATCCAGAACCACAGTATTGGTGGCACTAAAACCGCTACCGCCGGATTTAAGGGTATACCGCCCTACTCTTGATGAGGCCCATACTCTTTCTCTACATCAACGCAATCATAGACATTGCTCTACGATATTCCTAAATGACATGGCAAAACTACCACCCAAGACATTTAAATAGTATACACTTACTCCAATATGAAGTGATCCAATATACAAAGTAAACTCACCACAAAGCTGAAGTAAAATAAAATATGCTTTGTCTTAGTCTCAGCCTTATTATGCACATAAAACAAAAAAGAGAAGGATTACTAAGCACGTATTCTGAAATACTTCTTGCATATTTTAGGGTAGATGCACTTGTCTTTGAGGCATCTGATGAGATGCACATGTATTTGATGCAAAGTGATGCTCATGTCAGCCTTTGCACATAAAGCGCTGTTAGGAAGTTTTTCTCTTTTGGCAGATTTTCCATATCTCTATGGAGCTCTGAATGCTTTGCTTTTCTTTTTGACCCTATCCTGACTTTTTTCAGGGGAGTAAAGTCTTCAACTTCACTCCCCTGGCCTTTTGCTCTTTTTTTTTTTTTAACGGGGAAATCGATCAGTCCTTCAGACTATCAGTACTGAGAAACTATGTTTCCCTTTTGTCTTTCCCCTTTCGTAACTTTTTAACATTTCACACAGCATTTTACAATGCAATGGGGATACTTTTTTTTATCACCCTGGACCTTTACACTTGGGATTTTTTGTTTCTTTTATATATGCCAAAAACAAGCTGGTGGCAGCAAGTAAATTTTTACCATGTGTATGTTATTTCTCATGTGCACATCTGCATTTACCGCTTATGGCTACAAAAGTGGCTAGTGCCCTAAAATGGAGTGAGGTCCACCCTGTCCACCCTGTAAACCCAGTGCTCCTCCTTGCTCCTTAATGGGAGCCAATTTCATTCCTCTGTAAATTCCAAAACAATAAAGCTGGTATTTAAAGTTCAATTATGTACACAATATTTAAGGTGAATAGGCAATTAATATTGAATGATTTATGTATTAAAATTGTGTTTATTTTGATTAATGTAGCCCTGAAGATCGTGCTATGCACCGAAATGCATTGGCAAATAGTTTATGCTTGAAGCCTGGGAATTGCTTATTCGCCTTAAATATTGTGTGATTAAAACACAAACTATTTACTTTCAGAAAGAGTTTGAAACTTCATTGCATTCGTGAAATTTGAAATTCTACAACTTGGTGTATCGCACATAATTGAACTTTAAATACCAGCTTTATTGTTTTGGAATTTACAGAGGAATGAAATTAGCTCCCATTAAGGAGCAGGGAGGAGCACTGGGTTTACAGGGTGGTCCTCACTCTGTTTTTCTCTTTTTCAGTATTTTATATAGCCCGTGTGTCATTGGGCTATTCTCAACCTGGTAGCTCCACATAGAAGCAGCAAACGCATAAAGTAATATATTGCATATCAACTTATTTTGTTTAATTAAATAGAACAAACAGTGGTGCCCACCTCATCTCCACATTTCTTACTAGTGCCCTAAAATGTCCATGCCACAAGATATTTGCTTGTTCTTTGGCCATGTTGTTGTTTGCTCTTCTTCCTGCCTTTCCAGGTCAGGAAATCCCATATTAGGTCGTGGGAAAGCTGCAGTTTTTGCAGACCAGTGATGCCTGTGTGCGTGTCGTTCAGGAAGTGGAGGGACTGGTCCCACTCCATGTCCATGATGCCATTAGTCTAGGTGTGGGCCATGAGTGAAACCAATAGTTGTCCCTCATTGGACAACTACAGCTGCTTGAATGGTGCAGATCCTTACCATTGGTGGGGTTGTACTTGCTTCCTGGCTGGTTTTTGGTTAAGAAGAGGACTCCTGCAGTCACGTTATCAGATCAGTGATGGAGCCAAGAATCCCTTGTAGAAGAACAGCCAATTGAAGATCTAAAGAAGACCTCCAAAGAGGCCCAGCATCCCTTCATGCGTCTGGCACAGTGAAGCCCTGTTGGACTACATGATCTGTGAAGGCCCTGTGTGGTGCTTCAACTCCTGGAATGGTGGGACCAACTAGTCTTGACTTTGTTCGAGGATCTAGCCTTCTGGAGTCTTCAGAAGTGTCTCATGCCAACGCAGTGGACTGACCAGCTCTACATTGGGCTACCGCACCAGAACCGCCGCCATTCCGTGTTTGCAACCAAATCATTGATTATCACCCGTTTGCAGTATAAATCCCCTTCCTGCCGAATTTCAGCCTCTCTGCTTCAAGGAATGAAGAGGTCTGCATCGGTGCCTTCTGCATTTCTCCTTTGCAAAGGGTTGTACTCTGCTCCTGCACCCGACCGGTGGAATCCTTGCACTCACAGCTTCTGGGCACCTCTCACTGGCAATGGCAAGAAATCCAACATCCAGCAACCCCCAGTCTACATATCCAGTCATGTGGGAAAATATGTGTCATGGGGTTTGAAAATGCAAAGCGTTTATACAGAAATTGCTAGATCACCAGGAATCTAGGATTGTTCCTATGCCATTAAGTAGTGATGTAGTGGATTCTGGTTACGTTCCAAGCAGTAGTAGTAGGCTCATGGTTGCTGCCTCTATTGAAAACGCAGAAGAGGGGTCTTCCCATGTTTGAATGAACTCAGAAGCTGCCTTGTTTGGGTTTAAGAGAGGACAACATAGGTCCAGTGAAAAGGAGGTGGACTTTAACATTGGTAATCTGGAGTTTGACAGGATCAAGAAACAGAAAGGCAGAAATCAGCATTTGGAGTTGGCCAGACTACAATGGTTTCAAGGATCCTCCAGAGGTTCTGCGAGAGGTTCTGGATCCTCTTCTTATCTAGCATTTCCTAAGGATCTTCTCAGTATGTATGATGAGAAATATGATATAGTTGATTTGCTAAACAGCTATTGAGCATACTTGTGAGTGTCACGATCCAGTGTTGCCCCAAGACAACACTAGGAGCCATGACATGATATGGGAAACATGGCCAGGTTATAAACTCCCTCAAACATGGAAAATGGCCCACCTGGACCCAATCCTGGCACCTTTGGTGCCAGGCTCATGAGAAATGCTCAGGTGCTTCAGTACAGCTCCGTTGGTGATTCAACATGGCAGGCAGAAATCAGGCTTGAAACCCCTACATGCTGTCCAGTGTTTAGGGTGTGGCCGTATCCTTGTGCGGGGCTGGCTATATACGCCACGCCTTTCCAGAAACCCGTGCTTTGCGTTGATCTGCTTCCAAGCAGCAGCACGTGCTCACCAACGCTCAGCATCCAAGGACCTCCTGCTCCGGACCAGCTAATCCTTGTCACGCTTACCTGTTACACCTGCTGCAACGACTGCTATATCTTCACTCACCTGGACCAGTTTATCCTTGTCAGCAACGCCCACTGCAACGACTGCTACAGCTTCATTTACCCAGACTAGCTTACCTTTTTCAGCAACGCCCGCTAAAATGACCGTCCCATCTTCGCTTACCTGGATCAGCTCACGCTTGCGATCGCTACAGCTCCGCTTACCTGAGCCAGTTCACACTTAAGATCCTCATCTGCCACTCGCAGCGGAAGATGCACCGTATCCTCCCACACCTGCGGTCCGGTCGTACGGAACAAAACCCATACTTACCGCACCTTGAAGCCTCAATCCCTTCAGTGGAGTGCTTCACACATGTTAGTACCTAAACAACTGCAACAACTGTCAAAGGAAAAGGAGAAAGACATTAGTAGGAGAAAGACTTGCAATGATAGACTCATAATTAATAACACAAGGAGGGACGTGAGTGCGTTCAAAGAGCAAGAGAAAGACAATACAAGAAAGACTTATAAGGATGAAAACAGACATATGAGAGGAGTCACTGCAGGCCTGGGCACCTCACATCGCACAAAGAACCAGTGAAGTAACTGGACATACAGCACCCCTGCTGAGTCAAGCAGGATGGAGAGATCGCTGATACTATAAAGTAGGTAAAAATCCCTGTCAACAGGAATCACGTACAGGCGCACAGGGGAGGCGGGTCCAAGGCTACAGCAGTGGCTTGAACTTATCAGGACCCTCTCATTGGAGGCATACCTTCCTCTGCTAGGGGAACCATCAGCAGCAGGGAATCCCGGACAACTCAGCAGAAGTCACCCTCCTGACGGATCAGCCCCCCCCGCGGGGACAAGGTTAGCGTAACAGGACACAAAGCCTCATCTGAATCTCCGACTGGGCGCCATGGAAACATCCGATACTGACAAGTTGGCCCAATTGCCGGAGAGTTGCGGGCAGAAGTGCATGCAGCTAGGCAGGAAACAAATGCCCTAAGAAGGGAATTAATCATGAACAGGGACCGTATAGAGGAATTAGCCAAGCAACTGCTTCAGACCCAAGCCGGACAGGCACCCTACCCTGGCACCGTACCAGCAGTAGCACCATCAATATCCACGCTTTTCAGGTGATCCTGCTAACTTTGCTGTGTTCATGACCCAGTGTCGCCTACATTTCCTCTGTAGACCAGGAGCATTCCCAAATGACCAGTCATCGAGAGTCGCTTTTGTTTTGTCGTACCTTGGGGGCTGCGCAGCTGACTGGTCAATACCTCTGGTGAACCCGGGACAACCCTTTGTTGCGCGACTACCGGGGGTTTTAACAAGAACTAGAAAAACTGTTTGCTCATCACACCCGAGGACAGGCCCTGGATAATGAACTCTTATCCCTCAGACAGTGCAACCAAGATCTGCTGACATACATAGCAGCATTCAACCGGCTTGTGGATGAAACCAGTTGGCTGGAAGAGAAAAGGACCATGCTCTTTTTCTGCGGATTGTAAGGTGAGTTAAAGGACGTCCTGGCCCAAGTCGTGAATCCGCCAGAAGGGTGTGCAGAGTTCATAGACCTAGTCGTCCAGTTGGATCACAGGTTACAAGACCGCAAGACCGACCGGGCTAAGCTTGAGGGGCGAGCTGTGTATGTACACCCAAAAGAGACTCCCGCCCGGCCATTAGACAAGACAACCATCAGAACCCATACAAATCGGAGGCTTGAGGAGCCCACTCACAAAGGCAGAGAGAGAAAAAAGGAGGCAGCAGCAGCTGTGTTTGTATTGCGGTAAGTCTGGTAATTTTCTCTGAGAATGTCTGGTGAAACCTCCTAGAAAAACAGTAGGAGCCACCGATAAAGACACAGAACTTGACTCAGAAAACTCCCGGCCCAGCAAGCGTAGAGGTCCGTTTGCAGAGCAGTAAGAAGGAACCACAGGCCTCACATCTAGTCATACCAGTGATCTTGGTTAACCCTAAACAACCATCTAAAATACATTCTTTGGAAGCGTATATGGACAGTGGTGCAATCAGTAACTACTTCGACCAGGACCTGGCAAGTAGGATTGGTCTTTCCCTCCGGCAGAAGACAACCACAGACAAAGTTATGACAGTAGATGGTACCCCGTAATTCTCTGGCCCGGTAACACATTGTCAGGATGGCCATCGGGAAGACATTGTCTTCGACCTAATTGGAGCCCCACAGTTTCGGCTGATCCTGGTAATACCATGGTTGGAGACACACAATCCACAAATTGACTGGCGCACCAAGAGGCTAACTTTCTCTGATGAATGTCTCGGTTCCTGCTTGAAGTCAAGCTCGCTGTTGGAACAACAGGCTGAACTAGGGCCAGGGAACGAAAAGGTGTTGGGTTTGACTGGCACGCTACCACCAGAATACCATGATTACTAGGACATCTTTGAGAAAGAACAAGCAAACATCTTACCCCCACACAGAACCTATGACTGCCAGATCGATCTCGTTCCAGGTGCACAGTTACTTTGCAGTCGAATTTACACCCTTAGGGAACAAGAGAATTCACACCTGAAAACCTATTTGGATCAAAATCTGGCTAACGGTTTCATCCGTCCATCTAAGTCACCAGTATCTTCCCCCCTCTTCTTCATACCCAAGAAGGAGGGGGATTTGAGAACATGCATTGACTACTGAGCATTTAACCAAATCACGGTACAAAACCGATATCCACTGCTACTTCTGGATCAGATCAAGGATGCCCAAATTTACACCAAACTGGACCTCCGAGGGGCATACCACCTGGTACGGGTTAAAAAGGGAGACGAGTGGAAAACCACCTTCTGAACAAAGTATGGTCTCTATGAGTACCAGGTCATGCCCTTTGGGCTCTGTAATGTCCCAGCCGCATTCTATTTTTTCATGAACCATGTTCTTCGAGAATTATTGGATGTGTGTGCATTGGTATATATCGATGACATCTTGATATAGTTGGCCACGAAGGAGGATCATATCATCAATGTGAATACTCAGTGAGCACACTGACAAAAAAAAGTCCTCTTTTTTGTTAGGGGCTCGTAGGGAAAGGACTTAGTAAAATAGAGAACAAATGGTTGTCCCAACGAGCTACCTTTAGATGTCGGCGCTAGAGGTGACAGAGTTAAATCAAACCCAACGTCCACTTACAAACCCATCTTTTTCAGCATATATAAAAGATGGGTTTGCAAGTGGATGTTGTGTTTGATTTAACTCTGTCACCTCTAGTGCCGACATCTAAAGGTAGCTCGTTGGGACAATACTTTGTTCTCATATCGTAAATGTTCAGGCGGTTTTGGAAAAACCCTGGCAACACCGGCTACATGCCAATTTAGAAAAATGTTTTTTCCATGTTTCGGAAGTCGAGTTTTTGGGCTTCAACCTCACACCACAAGGGATCAGAATGGACACTCGTAAAGTGGATGCCATACTCAACTGGCCATCCCCTCCTTCAGTGAAAGGAGTTCAAAGCATATTAGGTTTCGTGAACTTTTATTCCCGCTACATTCCCGGGTTTTCCCAGATCGCCCACCCAATAACAACCTTGCTACGAAAGAACAAATGCTTCAGTTGGTCTGCTGAAGCGGAAGAAGGCTTTCAGTGTCTAAAACAAGAATTCACCACAGCTTCGATCCTGCGACATCCCCGCCCACACTAACTATATCTAGTAGAAACCGACGCCTCCAGCATTGCCATGGGAGCAGTCCTCTCACAACGCAACCCTGATACCGGTCAGTTACATCCGGTGGCGTTCTGGTCATGCAAGGTTTCAGCACCAGAGCTCAACTACGCGATTACAGACAAGGCACTACCTCCTGGGGGCCAGACACACAATCACAGCAATCACCGACCACCGCAACTTGCAGTACTTAAAATCAGCTAAGGCCCAGTCATTCCGCAAACTTCGCTGGGCCTTGTTTTTTTGCGGCGTATGATTATATAATCACTTTTCGACCAGGGGTCCATAACGGAAAGGCAGACGCTCTCTCGCATATGGGAGAAGGAGAAGAGGCATATCCAGTGTCAATTCTCCCAGAAGAAAAAATCCTAGGGGTCCTTGTTAAAACGTCGGCCTTGGAAAACCTAGAAACCACAGTGCGACAAAGTTTTGACGAGAAAACACGTCTAACATGGACAACTAAGAGCAGTCATCATACAATCTCCAGTGGGCTTCCGTATTTTCAAGGGTGGCTCTATCTCCCAAGTAAGGAAGGAACTTCAAAACCAAGTCATCACTAGTTACCACGACTCCCTGGTAGGTGGTCATGCGGGAATCGCCAAAACATTGGCTAAGGTTAAAAGATACTACTGGTGGCCTACTTAGCGAAAGGACCTAATCCAACATGTACTAACATGTGGGATCTGTGCCCAAAATAAATCCCAGAAACAAAAACCGACCAGACTGCTATGTCCGTTAATGGTGCCACCTGCACCCTGGCACATGTTGTCTCTTGATTTCATCAAAGATCTTCCTTCCTGAAATGGCTACAATACCATTCTCATCGTGGTGGATTTATTCTCTAAAATGGCCCATTTCATCACATTGAACAGTTTGCCTATTGCTCTCATGCTGGCCAAGTTCTTTCTTGAACAGTTTGTCCGGTTACACGGATTCCCGTCAATCCTGATCTCCGATTGGGGCAGCCAATTCATCTCAAAATTGTGGAAAAAAACTGTGAGCTGGCTCAAATTGACATCCGGCTATCAAGTAGCCATCACCCACAGACTGATGGTCAGACGGAAAGGACAATTCAGACACTAGAACAATACTTGAGATGCATGCTACACCAAGCAGAAAACACCTGGAAGGACATATTATGGATAGCAGAGTATGCATACAACAACTCTATCCATACTAGCACAGAACAGAGCCCATTCTATGTAATTTATGGACATCACCCACGCACTTCCACCAGAGGTCCTAGATATGCCGGCAGTGACAACTCTACACACCATGATTGCTTGGGTTTTAAAGGAAGCTATAACACAGTTGATCCGAGCTAAAGAAAGACATAAGAAATGTTCAGATCAACACCGAAAGGAAGCACCTGTGTATCAAGTTGGGGACACAGTCTAGTTGGCATCCAGACATATTGCATTAAAAGGGCCCCAAACCTTCCATCCCAGGTATCTGGGACCGCATACCAGCAAGGCAATTGTAAATCCAGTTGCAATGAAGCTGGCCTTAACTCCAAATATGCAAAATCACCCAGTATTCAAGGTTTCCCTCTTAAAGCCCGTACACCCTGGAACTCAGGACGAATACCCCATGCTCCTGTCATTGTGGATGGAGAGCCCGAATACGAGGTTAAGGACATTCTGGACTCAAAAATCATCAGGAACAAGATATTTTATCTCGTCGATTGGAAAGGATACAGACCTCAAGACAGGTCCTGGGAACCCAGCGACCATATCCATGCGCCACGGTTAATCAAGCACTACCACCACAATAACCCATCTAAGCCCGGGCCCAAGAGAAGATCACCCTTGAGAGGGGCCTTTGGGGGGGGAGTGCTGTCACGGTCCAGTGTTGCCCCAAGACAACACTAGGAGCCATGACACGATATGGGAAACATGGCTAGGTTATAAACTCCCTCAAACATGGACAAGGGAACACCTGACCCAGTCCTGGCACCTTTGGCACCAGGCTCATCAGAAATGCTCAGGTGCTTCAGTTCAGCTCCCTATCTGATTCATCATGGGTGGCAGAAATCAGGATTGAAACCCCTATATGCGGTCCAGTGTTTAGGGTGTGGCCGTATCCTTGGGCGGGGCTGGCTATATAAGCCACGCCTTTCCAGAAACCCGTGCTTTGCATTGATCTGCTTCCAAGCAGCAGCACATGCTCACCGACGCTCAGCATCCAGGGCCCTCCTGCTTCGGACCAGATAATCCTGGTAATGCTTACCTGTTACACACGCAGCAACGACCACTACATCTTTACTCACCTGGACCAGTTTATCCTTGTCAGCAACAGCCGCTGCAATGACCAATACGTCTTCACTTACACGGACCAGCTTACCTTTGTCAGCAACACCTGCTGCAACGACTGCTCCATCTTCGCTTACCTGGATCAGCTCACGCGTGCGATCGCTACAGCTCCGCTTACCTGAGCCAGTTCACACTTAAGATCCTCATCTGCCATTCGCAGCGGAAGACACACCGCATCCTCCCACACGTGCGGTCCGGTCCAGATCGTGGCTCTGCATCCAGCGCCTAAAAGACAGAAAGAACAAGGTTGGTTAACATGAAAATTACCTGCTAACCCTTGTACGGAACAAAACCCATACTTACCGCACCTTGAAGCCTCGATCCCTTTAGTGGAGCGTGTTAGTACTGCAGCAACCGCAACAACTGTCAAAGGAAAAGGAGAAAGACATTAGTAGGAGAAAGTGCAGTGATAGACTCATAATTAACAACATAAGGAAGGAACGTGTGTGCGTTCAAAGAGCAAGAAAAAGACAATACAAGAAAGATTTATAAGGATGAAAACAGACACATGAGAGGAGTCACAGCAGCCCTGGGCACCACGCATTGCACAAAGAACCAGTGAAGTAACTGGACATACAGCACCCCTGCTGAGTCAAGCAGGATGGAGAGTTTGCCGATACTATAAAGAAGGTAGGGAGAATCCCTGACGACAGGAATCACATACAGGGGCACAGGGGAGGCGGGTCCAAGGCTACAGCAGTGGCTTGAACTTATCGGGACCCTCTCATTGGAGGCATACCTTCCTCTGCTAGGGGAATCATCAGCAGCAGGGAATCCTGGACAACTGAGCAGAATGTGCCCTCCTGACAGAACAGCGCCCCCGCGGAGACAAGGTGGGCGTGGTGGTCAGTCAAAATCTCTAAAAAAAAGTCGATTAACAATAATGTCAAAAAATAAATCTAAAAAAAAAAAAGTCGAATTCCCTTTTTTTAAATTATATATTTATTTTGGGGTCTGGGAATAAAAAAAAAATAGGTAAAAAAAAAAATGAAAAACGTCATTAAAAAAATGTGATTTTTTTTTCGACAATTTGTCATTTGACTTTTTTACATTCGACTTTTTCACTATAAAACGGTGAGAGTAACAGAGAGCTACAAGAAGTAGGTGTGCCTGATAACATTGTTTGGTTGCCCAGCAGACTACCCCATTCTGGCTGCAGTGCCATTATGGATATGTCCAAGGCTGACAGAAAAAGACTTTGGCAAACTGAAGCAGGATCTACTCGTAAATTTGCAAAAACTCCTGCCCAATACTTAAAGTGGTTTTTAGAATACAAAAAGAAAGATAATACTTGGTTGTCTTTTGTGATTGATTCCTTGAATAATGTGAGGGGCTGGGTAGAAGGCCATAAAGAAACCACTTTTGAAGGCATGATCAACTTGGTCATGCTGGAATATATTGTTGCCTCTTGTTCATTCCACTGAGTATACGCAGTATTTGGCAGATTCAAAGAAGTTAGGTCCTAAGATGCTGGCCATTGCTGCTCACCTTTGGGTTTCCCATAGAGTGTCCAATAAGGACAAACATGCTTCTGGAAAGCATGAGGAGGGGAAAAAGCAAAAAGAGAAAGAGGGGCATAAGGCCCAGAAAGAGTGCCATAAGGGGAATAAGCCACATGAAAATGGGAAAAGGTAGTGGCACTAATTAGCCCAAGCATGAGAGTGGACACTCTAGGCCTCCCTATATACAAAAGGTAGAATGGATCATGTGCAGCCTGTGGAGCAAGTTGCCATGTGAAGGGGGACACCTTATGTAAGGGTAAGACCTAGAAGGTCCATTCTGTGAATCTGGCACTTCCTTGAATGAAAGTTTAAGTTCGTAAGTCCAAAAAGAAATGTCTGCCTGTGTCAAAATCTATGGTTGCCCTCACATCTAACTAAACGCAGTGTAGGGATGTTCTTGCTAAACAAAAAATTGTGTTCAAAAGTAAAATGCAAAAACAGAGTTCTACTGGAGCTCTTCTCTGGCTCCCTTATCCTAGTTCAAATCATATTAGGTCACTAAGTTCAAAAGATCTTTTTAGGGTTCCCTTAACCAAACGTTTAAAGTACTCTGATTCAGAATGTCAATGGGTTTCTCTCCAAGTTCCAAAATATTAGCTCACAGAGTTCACCAAGGTTTCTCAGGACTCCTTTCCCTGAGCTTCAAATGCCTTCTGTTAACAATGTTCAGTGGGTTTCCCTTCCCCAAGCTTTAGGTACTTTGATTCACAAGGTTCAACAACTGTTCTCCATTAGTCATCAAGGCTCTGGGTTCTCCTTCCCACAGTTCAAAGTCTCTTGTCACGCTGGTCTCACTATATTTGACAGACGCTCTGGATTCCCTTTTCCAAAGCTCAAGGCACTTTGAATAGTTAACAATATGCAACAGCAGATTTGTTGGTCTTCTTGATTACTTACATTGTTGGTTGGGGACTTCTGGTCTAGGTGCAGTTGATAGACTGCACGGACCCATTACAGTTCACACAACCATATGCCTTTAGCTTCCCAAGCTCTATTTGTCGTGTTTTACTCAAGTTTTGCTCACACTTCATTTTTAGCACACTAGTTTTGCTCACACTTTATTGTGCTCCCTTTTTCTGTTGCTCATTATTCGCCCTTGATAGTTGCAATGGTTTACCCATTGTTCAGGTGTCTTTCAACAAATGTGCTTCCTTGCACACGGTCACTCTGATACAATGTTTTACACACTTTTAGCTCTGGAGTCAGTGTTCACTTCTACACTTTATCCTCTCGTTAAGTCTTCTCGCCTTCATTCAGAGACTTTCGACAACGTGCTGACTGCACGCAACCACTCCGCTATACTGTATGCATTCAATTGTATTCACTTGCGCACCACTTTTCTTAACTCATGAAACTCACTGGTCGCTCTGTAGGATCTTGCTGCATCTTTGTTCCCACAGTTTCTTCCCTTAGGCACTCCAGGGACAATTCTCTGCCCCAGGGAATGAGCACTCTGAAGCCACCAGTAAGGGACTACCTGCCCGCAGAGCTTCCTCTTACTCCTGCTGCTGGCTCTCCGGAGACTCAATTCTCCTCCACGCTCCCACAGGCATCTTCTCTCTTCTTCACCACAGCGTCTTGGTGTTCCAGTTTTTTCCACTCCAGGACATCTCAGCTTGGCTTCCTTTCTGCTCCTCTCCCAACGTTTTATGCTTGCCCCCATGGGTTTTTCCTTGTATACAGCTGCTAGTCAATAAGAGCTTGCAGGAGTGAGGTATCGGACTCAATTGCCCGACTTTGCCAGACCCTATTAATGGGACATTTAAGGTTTGAGTAATGGTATTCCTCTTTAGCCCTCTTGCTCATGTCAGTAATATAATGGTGTTGCTTAAGGGAGTTCTGCATTACTCTTTGAGCCTTCTTCCTCGTCTCAGTACTTGATGTAAATTCAGAGTGTAGTACAGGATATGAATGGCAATACCCTATAAATGCTGAGAAAGTAAGGTAAATCATTGTTAGAAAAGGGGGGTACCTGTCATGATGACTACCCCTGGGGACCCAGACCAAGTCCAGCAACCCCAGAAGCAGGCATCAAGTTATTCCAAGCAAGCCCAACAACCCCTGCTAGGGCCTATTTGGGTGCAGTCCTGGCACCATAGGTCCCAGGCTCATAGATTAAAACTTACCTGATGCAGACCATGCTGCAAAAGAGACTTGGAAGGGACTACTTTACCTAGGGACTATTTTTTACTCGGGTGGGGCTGGGGAGGAATACTTACCTGGGACTACTTTGGAGGCTATTTAAACCACGCCCGAAGAGCAGCACACGCTTCGCGTTATTCTGCATCCAGCAGCGTAACGCTCACTGTGCCTGCAAGTCTGCATCCAGTCTTCTGCCACGCCCGCCTCGAGTCTGGAGCTCCTGGAAAAAGGGAGAAAGAAAGAGAAAAGGTTAGAACAAGAGCAATACCTTTGATCCTTACCTGAATTCCCGATCCATCGCGCCTTCGAGCTGGAAGAAAGAAGTTATTTTATGAGCGTCGCCTCGCCTGCTGCAGCGCTGCGCTGAACTCACCGGCCTTCGCATTCCACTGCATCCTTCTGCATGTTCCCGCCGCACTCTGGCACCTAAGGGGAAGACAAGAACAGCAAGGTGAGCCAAGGGAATACACAGAGGCAATATAAGTTACCCCCCATAGGCTTACCTGATTTTACCACCGGGGGTACTATTCCTCTTCACGGGTCGGCACAGCTTCCACTGCATCCTCGCCGAACCCCGGCCCCTACGGGGAAACAAAAGAACAGCAAGGTGAAACAAAGGGACAAACAAGGGGAAACCTCCTTACCACAATAGACTTACCTGAATTTACCGCCGGAGGCATTATTCCCCGAGACTTCACACTTTTTCTCAGCGCCTGAATAAGGGAGAAAGCAACAGGTTACATATTGACATTATTTTATCGAACTGTGTTGGATAATACAAATCCTTACCTGAATATTACCGGTTGCCACGAGGAACTCTTCGCTAGGGTCAAGCTGCAACCTGCAAGGAATCGGACAAGAGTGAAAGTCAGACATTTGAACTCTTACGAACTACATACTTACGGCGTCTTGCCGGGAATCTCAGAGTCAATATTGTTCTGGAACTCACCAATTCCTTCGAGCCAGTGAAGCAACTGGTTATCTACGCGCCCCTGCGCTCAATGCAGGATGGAGAGCTCATCTTTCCAAACCATCAGGTGAGACTATAAGAGGGGACATCAAAGGTGATCAGTGGGGAGAACAGCGGGAGTGGGGGGGGGGTTAACACTCAACTCCACGGGTGGTTAATTCCCTTTCTCCATTTGCAGAAGAATATTCCTACGGGCCAAGCAAACGAAGCTAGGTGGGCCAGTCCAGTCCGTCATCTCGGTACTACGCGTCACATTGGTGGAGACCGCAGCTGTCCAGTTCAGATCGACACTCCTGTGGGAGCCAGGTGAGCGTAACAGTACCATGTCTCGTCCTCAGGTACCCTCTCCACAATCCCCAAAGAAAGACCCTCCACTTAGGTGATCCTCCCTCGCTTGTCCACCCCCAGGGTCAGGATGCAAAAGTGATGGCCCTTCCATGGCCACCTGAACAGAAGATCCCTGGGGAGTGAAGGCGAGTGTGCCTTCAGGTTTCTCACAGCATGTACTTGTATTGGCCTAAAATGGTGGCGCAGGTAGAAAGTCATTGAAGAACTTGTTCTAGCCATCGTATTTCAAGCAAAAGTGGTGCAAAATTCTAGGCTCCATTGGTACCACTACATGTAGTGGATAAACCATTTGAGAGGGTAGTGATTGATGATGTTGGTCCCCTTGACCCTCCTACATCCTCTGGGTGTAGGTTTATCATTGTGGTTGTTGATCATGACACTAGATATCCTGAAGCCATCTCACTGAAAACTGTGACTGCCAGGTCAGTTGCAAGAACATTGCTGGTCATATTTACTATGGTTGGCTTCCCTAGAGAAGTTGTGTCTGACAGAGGCAGCAATGTCATGTCCAAGTATCAGACTATCTGAAAGGAATGTACAGTGTCATATACATTTTTATCAGCATACCATCTACAGACCAATGGCCCAGTTGAGAGGTTCAACAGGGCTCTCAAAAGCATACTTGGCACTCTTGTGGATCCCCAGAGGTGAAGATGGGATCGCCTGATGCCATGCTTATTAGTTGCCTGCAGAGAGGTACCTGAAGAATGGGTTGGCTTTATATCCCCTTTGAGCTCTTGCTTGATCACCCTACAAGGGGACCCTGTAACATAGTCAAAGAAGGATTGTTGATGCCCACTCCTCCGGTCACTACCAATGTAGTAGACTATGTGTTAAGCTTCATAAAGAGGATGGCCTTACTGGTAGTTCAGGCCAATGACAAGTTGAAGGCTGGATCAGCACTGGTCAAACATTGGTATGACTAGAAAGCTTCACTTGTGCATTTTTCCCCAGGCCAAAACATCCCAATTATGAATCCTATAAGGCCTAGAGCATTACATGGCAAGTGGTCAGGTCCTTATCTTATTTTTGAAAGAATGGGTGAGGTAAGCTATTAGGTGGACCTTGGAAAATGTGGTTAGGCTCCCAACATGTTCCATGTGAACAGGGTGAACACATTAATCTCTAGGGTTGAAATGGGAGTGCTACATCTGGCTTCAGATAGTGAGAATGAGGATTCCAAACCTCTCCATGACCTGTTTTAAAGTATCCCTTCTAATGGCTCCTTTGAAGGTGTTAAATTGTGCCCTCAGCTGACTCTGCAACAGCAAGGTGAGGTGGAAACTTTGCTAAGGCAATGTTCTCCCTTGTATTCCCTTACTCCAAGTTTGGTGCCGTGGTGCAAGCATGACCTTGACACTGGATACAGTGTGCCTGCCAAAAGTAGCAACTATAGGATGCCAGACAAAGGCAGATCCCACATAAAGTCTGAGGTCAACAGAACATTGGATCTAGGGGTGATAGAGATTTCCAGTAGTCCTTAGTCCAGTCCTGTGGCTCTGGTACCAAAAGCAGGAATCTCAGATTTTATATTCTGTGAGGATTACAGAGCTCTTAATGCAGTCACCAAGACAGATGTGCATGCTGCCATGAACTGATGAGTTAGTGGACAGGCTAGGTGCTGCTAAGTACCTTAGCACCTTTGATCTTACTGCAGGGTATTGGCAAATATCCCTGACAGAAAATGCCAAGAAGAAGACAGCATTCTCAACACCCAAGGGACTTTACAGGGTAATGCCCTTTGGCTTAATGAATGCACTTGCCACTTTTCAGAGGTTGGTCAACCATGTTCTGAATGAGCTGGATGAATTCTGTGTGGGCATATCTGGACGATATAGCAGTTTGCAGCCCTATTTGTGAAGAACATGTAAGACAACCTTGGATTGTGTTGCCGGCTCTTCAGCCAGCCGATCTGACCCAAAAGGCTCCCAAGTGCCAGATTGGTCAGGGTTCAGTGACATACCCTGGGCATGAGGCTGCTGAAACTTTATGGCACACTATGAATCATAGCTGCCCCTCCTACTGCCCTGACAACTCCTAAAACGCCAAAGAAAGTCACTTGGACTGAGGATTGTGAGAAGGCCTTGAAGTGCCTTAAGGATACCCTTTGCCAGGACACTGTTTTCAGGGGATATGATTATCAGAGACCTTTTATTGTGCAGACAGATGCCTCTGACACTGGGATAGGTGCTGTCCTTCCACAGTTAGATGGCAAAGGTAGGGAAGATCCTATTTGTTTTATTAGTCGCAACCTTAAGGACAGAGGTCAGATGGGCGACTGTGGAAATGGAATGTTTTTCAATAGTGTGGGCCCTTTGGAAGCTGAGATCGTACCCCTTTGGGACTCACTTCACGGTGCAGACTGACCATAAATCCTTAAGTGGCTAATGAACATGAAGGGAAAGAATCCTAAATTGTTTGTGTGGTCCATAAGCCTCCAAAGCTTTGTCTTCGCCATTGAGCATATGCCCGGTGCACAACACAGCAATGCGGATGGGCTGTCCAGGATGTATAACTGACTGAAACAGGAAATTCATTGAGGGGTGGATTGTATCCCCCTGTTCCTAGTCTGGGGGAGCGAGTGTTAGGAAAGATGTCTCTTTCGTCAACTTTACCTCTATAGTTGTATGGACCCCCAAACTGTTGCTTTTCTTTTTGAACCTGGTCTGACTTTTTACAGGGTAGCGAAGCCTTCACGTTCAATGCCCTGGCCTATTGCTCATTTTGTTATGGGGAAACTGATCAGTCCTTGTTACTATGAGCACTGGGAAACAATGTTTTCCTTTTGTCTTTTACTTTTTGTAGCTTTTTAACATTGCACACAGCAATTTACAATGCAGTGCAATGGGGATACTTTTGTATCACCCTAGTCTTTTACACTTGGGATTTTTGGGTACTTTAATATATGTGCTGTGGTAGGTCAGAAGGAGACCAATATGTACAATTGTTAAAACATTTATTAGAAAAATAATAAAGAAAATGCCTCTCTTTCCTTAGCCTGAGAGTTTTTCTACCCAACACAACTAAACTAGGGTGCTCATCGTCAGGAATGACGTCCAAAAGAAAATGTTTGTCCTCCGTCTGAAACTAACCTAAGCTGACCCTAACACTATTAATACATTTATTTATTGTATATCGTTCTAACAAGAACTTACAATACCAATATTTTCAATCATGAAAATTACAAACATATCAAACTTAACATCTTTACAAATCCATTAATAATCTTATTTTTTAACATAAATAGTACAATTAGTACATCATACATCAACAATACATCTTTATGAATAGATATTAATAAAAACAATTAATCATATTGTACAATTTATCACATTCAATTTAATCGCAATCCTGTGTGTTTATACTGCCCTCCCATTGTTATTAATCATGAAGGTATTGTTGCGCCCCATTTCAAACCCTATAAAGTGCCAAGTGCGTCATAACCGACTGCATATTTTAATAGAAAGCCCAAAACTCTGGCTTTAATAGTGTCATAGTCATAGACATTACATCCCAAGGTCATCCTGTATAAAGAACCTAATCAGGGACATTCAGTAAGAATATGCTTGACAGTTTCTTGGTTTGATGGAATTATGCATATTCCTTAATAGCTCGCTTCCTGCATTAGCTTCCATTTCGCTCCACATACAGCACACAGAGGGAGCTGATTGGTACGCAAGCTCCGCACCCCTGGATCTGGACAGAGTAACAAGTAAAGGTGGGGCTTCATGTAACTATGGACCACCTGGGCCACATACTTGTGTCCCTTTAACTTCGAAAGATTCTAATAGTTACAGTGCCAGTCCCATTTTATTAACCTTCGGGTAAAGGCCCCTTTCAGTGTCCAAAAATCTGTACATCGCTTGAAGTCGAGACACAAAGCTCTCTAAAGCATGTCACAAATGGCCTTTCCAAGACTATTTCTACATTAAGATTGTAACTGTCCCCTAATTCGGCCAATAAATGGCAACGAGGGCACGTATTTACATTCAAGAAAAGGACAACCATTTGCTTCAAGAGCTGTGCCTTCACTGAAGTCAGACCTAATTCAATGCACACATATTCAATCGAGGCAGACCGAGGTAGACCCAATACATTCCTCCAACATAAATCAATCTATACCATACACAATCCCCCCCCCCCTCTCCTTCCATCCCCGGACAGCTGCTACCATTGTCAATATCAAGTCCTTTGAAATCCTGTCCTCTTATACATTAAGCAAAATAAATCCAAAATGTGTGTTCTTTGTTGGCACCAATTCTCTCAAAGGTCGTTATAGAGTCCAACACCAAATTCCATTCCTCCTTAAACTTCTTTTGTTCCCCTTGTACCACATATGTAACCCATTCCAAGGAGAAATAATGCCAAATTTTCATTAGCCAATCATGCTCGATAGGGGCCGTAGGTGGTTTCCATTTTTGTGCAGTGAGTGACACAGCGGCTACTCTTAGAATCATATAAGCTTTCCTTAGAATTTTTACATAGAGAACATCCATTATATCCCCCAGACCTGCCTGGTCCCTGGCATCCTCGCTAACTGCAGGCCCATTTCTCTTCTTCCTGCCTTGATGAAGGTTCTGGAATCTCTTGTCTCTCCTCTTCTGTCATCTTTTTTGTAAACCTCTACATTTTTCGATAACTTTCAGTCTGGTTTTCCACCAGGGAGAAGAACCAAATCAGTACTTAACTCTGTGCTAGACGACTTAACCCGCCTAGCTGATCAGGGTGGGATGGGCGCACTTCTCCTGTTGGACTTGTCGGCAGTGTTTGACGCATTAGATCATTCCACTCTGATCTCCCATTTGTCGGACGCCGATCTGGGCAGCCAAGTGCTGAGCTGGTTCGCCACCTTCCTTGCTGACCGATCTCAATCTGTGTTTCTCCCTCCTTTCTGTTCTCAATCCATTCCTCTGTTTTGCAGAGTCCCACAGGGATCCGCTTTATCGCCTATTTTGTTTAATATCTATATTCGTCCACTTCTGCTGCTTATTCTGTCACATGGTTTTCGCTTCCATTCTTATGTGGATGACACACAGATCCTGGTCCACCTTGATCTCTCGCCCCCTGAAACTGCCTCCCGGCTTAGAAGTTGCCTCAAGGATCTGGGCACTTGGATGGCTAACAATTCGCTAAAACTCAATGGTAGCCAAACCGAGGTTCTTGTGGTGGGCACGACCAGCCCTCTTTTCTTTTGGACTCTAGAGTTTTGTCCAGTATCTCTTGGCTCGTTCCCTCTTCCATCTCCTTACATGGGGATGAAGTTCTCAGCTTCCCACTCTATTACAGAGTAGGTTGGTGCAGTTTGTAAATCTGGAAATTTCAAGCTGCACACCTTGAGGAAGGTTCTTCCTTTTATTCCTTGTAAACTTCATGCCCCGGTGGTACCTGCACTTGTTCTTAGTACAGCGGATAACTATAATTCGCTGTACTATGGACAACAACAGTATCTAATAAACAGCACCCAATTGCTCCAAAATGCAGCGGCAAGAGCAATCTTGTACCCCCATCCGGGAGCACACATGTGACTGATTCTGAGACAGTTGCAATGGCATTCCGATTGAGAAACGGATTTTGCTTAAATCAATGTGCTTTGGTACATCGAGCTTTCTATAAATTAGGAGCTGAGTACCTCCAGGAAAAATGTAATTTGTTCATTATGTTCCTTGTCGCCCCTCCATTCTCAGACTGCTCTCTTTTTATCAGTACCTTCTGTTCGATGGTCATGAATTGGTGGCCTTGTCTTCTCTGTAGTAGCCGCAAGGCGTGGAATCAGCTGCCCTGGGCTCTGCGAACTACTTCCAACCATCTGGCATTTTGGCGCTCTCTGAAGACCTTCCTTTTCTAGGCTGCCTTTTTTGCAATTATTTCTTCACCTCGACTGTTTAGCGCCAAGATGCCTTTGGGCGCAAGCTCGCTGTATAAATACATACAACATAACAGACCCAGCATTCCTTTCCCCATGTCACCTTGACCGTTTAGCGCCAAGATGCCCTTGGGCATATGTGCTCTGTATAAATACATATAACCTAACAGACCCAGCATTGCTTCCCTCATGTCTCTACGTATTTGGGAACAAAAAATTGGTTTTATTGCCTCATTAACACTACTGCAGTATGCCTTCAATTCCAGACATTCCCACCATATAGCACCCCACGCTCCTATTGCCTTGCATCCACGCCAACATTCCCCTGAAACATTTGAATAGAACTTATGTATTTCCTCTGGGGTGAGATGCCATTGCACCATTACCTCAACCCACATCTCTCGTATCTGAAGTGCCCACATTAATTTCGGAATTCCCTTCCAACCTGCCAACCATTGGGTCTCCGTAATAGTGCCTGTGACTTTCTCCCAAAACGTCATATAAACTCCTTCCACATGACTGAGATTGTCTCCAATGATCTTACACAGTGCACCCACAACATGCCTGTCCGCTGGGTTTGTGGTGATGTAGTTCTCGAAGGGGGTAGTCCCAGAGTAAACTTTGGATTGCAAAAGAGTGGTTTAAAAGGAGAGGGTAACATAGTAATACCTTCCTGCATAACTACAGCATCCCATACCTGTGCCATCAGAGCTGTGATTTTACTATTGTACATATTAATGAGACAATATTGTTTTAGACACTAAAGGACTTCCTGAAGGGGTCTTCCCTCCACTGCTCTGTCCATCCACACCCAAATTGTCTCGATATCCCCTTTAAACCATTCACTAATAATTTTCAGCTGGGCCGCCTGACAGTATAATATAAAGTCTGGGACCCCCATCATTCCTTTAGATACTGGTGCCGTTGGTGTCTTCCATGCTACCCTAGATTTCTTAACTTTCCAAATATATTCCCTTATTATCTTGTTGAGTATCTTGAAACATTTCTAGGGGACCATTATTTGCAGCGCCTGGAAGTCATATAACACTTTTGGAAGAACCATCTTTTAAACTACATTTATTGTCCCCATCCATGAAGTGGCCAGAAAGTTGGGTACCTTGAGCCACTGTTTAATTAACTCCAATAAAGGGAGATAATTAGCTTGATACTTTGAGTCCAGAGAATCAGTTATTTGGACCCCAGGTATCTTATGCCCGTGTCGGTCAATGCAAAATGGTTCTCACCATAATGACCAATTCCAGATATTTTTCCTTCCTGAAATCTCATCATCACTGATTTATGTATAGGTATTTTCAGGCACGCCACCTCCCTGAATCATATCAGTTCTGCTACTAGGGGTGGCAAAGAAGTTGCTACATCGATCACCATCAATAATAAATCGTCTGCAAAAGCCATCACTTTATGCTTCTCTCCCCAAAATTGAATTACCCTAATTTTATCTTCAGGGGTTGGGGAAGAACGTCTTCTTGGCATCTAACGTTATTACCCCTGATGAAAATGTGTTCGATCAAATGGCTCACCCGTCTCGTATTATCAGATGTTTGCCTACCCATGACAAACCCTGATTGATCTGGATGAACTAATTTTGGTACTAGTATTCCCATTCTAGATGCTAATATTTTAGTATAAAGCTTAGTGTCTAAATTAATAAGAGTTATGGTCTGTATGACCCACACTGAGTTTTATTATTGCCCAATTTAGGAAAGAGCACCACTTTTGCCTCTTCCATCATAGATGTAATAGTACCTTCCCCACTGAAAGAGTATAAAAGGGAGGTCAACACTGGGGTCAAGACTTCTTAAGTATTGAAACATAAGGGTGGCGTCCTGCCACATAAATTCAAAACAATTTTCCTCTGCATTTATATTTGCTGCAAAGGTTATGTCATTTAGCATGCTAAGTATCAAAGAAACTGTATACTCATGTTTAACAAAGGTATGAATACAGAAGAAAGTCAATGGTGACTATTAGCTTATTTATTTAGCTTATGTCAGAAAAGAACATGGGTTCAATTTCCCATAGTATTTAGTAGTTTTTTTTTTAACAACTCCTGCCTAGTGATTGGCAGACATATTAAAAAACAGAACAAAACAGAAGGCAAACTGGAGACTCAATTCAAGTTATTCACACATGGTCATAGGTTTGCTAATGCATATACATAAGAGCAGGGCAGTTCTCCAGCAATTATGATCACATAACACATAAAACATGAAACTGTAGATAGTGAACCCGAGTTAGTCTTCACAAATACATCCTAATCGTTGTTTCCAAGGTGTGCTGGATATTTGGGAGGTAACCAAGTCTTTGGTCAAAAAGTTCCCGCTACCTGAGTAGTGGGAACATTTTGACCAAAGACTTGGTTACCATAATGAACGCTACCTGAGTAGCAGGAACTTTTTGGGGGTGTTGTTGCAATGTCAGTCCATCCCGCTCCTATCAACTTGTGGATCCCCGGCCATATTAAAATCTCCCGTTGTTAGGATTTGTCCCTCAGCAAAACGTTCAAGCTTACCCAGGACCCCCTGAAGGAACCCATCCTGGCCGGAGTTTGAAGTATACACTGTGGTGATGGTATAGCGATGTCTCCCTATTTGTATTCAGACAAAAATATATCTTCCCTCCTTTTCCATTTCTTTAGCTAGTATGTTCTGTCCCACCTGGGCTTTCAGAGCTATAAGGACTCCTCCCGTCTTCCCCTTATTTTTTGATTGTAAGATATATGGATATTCAGCTAGCTTTAATTTATTACCGTCTTTCCTACAAACATGCATCTCTTGTAGTGTCACAACATCAGGCTTCTCACGACTTAAGAATGATCCCACCTTATGCCTTTTGACAGGTGTGTTTAAACCTCTTACATTTAGGTTTAAGATATGAATTCCTTTCCTACCTCCCATCTGCATTTATGTACACTGGTTGTTCCATTGGCAGATGACCCCCTCTGAAATTATACACCCTTACCCGCCTTTCCCCAATCCCCCACTCACCTCCCTGTCAAGCCCAACCTATTCTCCTCTCTTCCCATTAAGTAACCCCTGAAAGTTGAGCTCTGCTACACTCCCGGGGATTATTTAAGCAGGTCTACCCGGACCAAACTCAACCCTCCAAATCCAGGTGCCGGGATCATCCCCCACCTCTTTTGCCACCTCATTCAATCCCAATTCCTGCCCCACACAAAACAAAAAAGTTGACCATATCAATCACTAGTGCCCCATAGTCCCTATACTCAAAGATAAAGGACCTTTACCCTCCAGTGGGCTTATTTGTCAATACACCTACATATACCTCCCAGGCATCAGTCCTTCATTGACTTTCCTCATGTTGTTTTGGTCCATTCCCATCTTCTATACTTCCCAGTCCCCGAGAGTTGCAGACTTCCATTTGAGGTCCCCCCTTCTTCTTCCTTGATCTTTAAGATCTGCAGTCCTTCTTCACATATGGCAATTCAGTGTTGTTGTCCTTCCCATGAGAAAAGTAATCCAATTGGAAATGTCCATATGTATCGGACTTGAGCTTTGATCAGAAATATTACCACTGGTCCCATCAGTCTTCATTTCAGTAATGTTGTCTGCACCAAATCCTGATACAATTGAATTTCTGCTCCATTACCCCTGATAGGGTATGCATTTCTTGATGCCTGCAGAATTGCCTCTTTGTCCATATCTATGTATTGCCACAACACCTTTGAGGAATAGCTCCTGGATCCTTACATTTTGGGCCAAGCGTGTGCATCTGATCCAACAAAACTTCTTCCTCCTGTCCAAGTCTAAAAGGTCAGCAAACACTTGTTGCATAACTCCTCTTAAATACCAATCCTCAATCATTTGTGGTAGGGCTTTGACCCGAATGTTGAATCAATTTTCAAGATCTTCCATTTGAATTTCCATGTTGTGGGTCGCCACTACCAGATGGTCAGTCAAAATGTCAATTTTGTGTGTGTCCTCTGTAAGATCTTGTATCACTGTTTCGTTGGTATCCATTCTCTCAGACAAATATGTGATGTCACCTTTCACCTCCTGTAAGGATTGTGCAAGTTCTGCTTCTACAAGTGCAAGTTGCGCCTGAAGTGTTTCGGTCATTTGATCCTTGAAGTCCTTAAAGCATTGTTGCATCACTTCTTTGGCAGACTCCTGATCTGATATCCTTGACGGTTCGGCCGCCCTGGGTTCTTGATGTGGTGTTGGTCGTTCATCGGTTATCCCATCCCCTTCTTTGTGCCATAGCTTTGAGAGCGTGTCGTCCCCCTTCTTCTTTGATATTTTAGGAGTGGGCACCCTCTCTGTGGGATCTTTAGGCCTATTCCTGGACATATGTGCTGCGGAGCGACGGAAGTTCAATTGTAGAGTCACAATTCCCTCCTCCGTATGGTTGAGATTATTATCTCAATTCTTTTTGCCCCCATCTTTAATGGATAGGAGCATTTCTTTCTCAATCCCATTCGTACTGCACCTCTAATCGCAGGAAGCCATATTTATTCACACCAGATTAGTATTTTAAATAGTGAGCTGGAAGGGGCCTCCTTCTTTGGGTACCTCCGAGTACCCTAAATTGCAACTATCAGTCTAATCTGCCTCACTGCTTGTCCTCAGCCTTTATAATCCAGGTGCACCCCTGCTGACCTTCCCAACTGGGGTGGACCTCACCCCCCCTTGCTTTTTGGGGTTCCCGGCTCCTCCCCATCCAATTGCACAGAATCCTGGTGATTCTTGACAGGTGTAGTGCCAGACTCAACCCCTTCTCTAGCACCGGGTACCCATGCAGGAGATGCCACGCCCCAGCAATCGCCTCAGCGAGATCACAGTGGTAAGATTCAGCGAGCCACACCCCAGAAAATTCCTTAATCCAATGGTGGTCAAATTCAGCAAGAATCTGCCAGCACAAGATTGCAAATTGTTTAAACCACCTCCTGGGGGTCCTGGTCATCTCTCCCAAGTACCCTTAGTTAGTTGACATATCTATTATGTTAAATCCAGAGGCAGCAGGTGGCAGCCCTCTCCTCACGCTGTTGATGTCTCGGCAGCCATCTTGGAATCTCCAAAGGTCAACATTTAATACATTCCATACATCACAATCGATATTAATCATAAAATGTTAAAGCAATCAATCCTCCTAAATCATGGGTTATCTACTATTATTTAGGTAGATAGAATTGTCAAGATAGGTACAATTTTCTTCCATAAGACAGTAAAGTGAACCATGCAAGCTTCATGGTACCCCTCCATGAAGAGTGCCCAAATCTCATTCCCTGAGGAAATACGTCAAAACCAGCAGATCTCATTGAAGCTTCTCGCAAGCTCATCAGGGATTTGCAATTAACCAAAAGATGTTTAACTGACTCCAGTTCCCTATCCCATGCAATCATCAATTTCCGAGATGTCTAGAAATGCATGGGGTGTGGCAAAACATCCCTAAAGACCCAGCTACATTAAGTTTTTGTCTTAGGCATTCCCACACCAGCGAGTTACAAAGGAAACTATTAAATGTAGCTAAGGAGTTCACCACTGTCTTGTATATATTCAATATAGAGTGTAGCAATACATTGACTGGCCAAATTCAACATTGATTGTTCCCTGCTCATGGTAATTAAAATCGATTTCATAGTGTGTTTGAATGCTTTAAAGAGCAAGGCGAGAACATTTTCCGGCGCCTTCCTGAGCCATTTATCGACAATGGAATTAGTGCTGGTGATAGAGCTAGGGAACATATAGCTCACTCTGGTATCACCCTGTAGACTAACTTATTTAAGGAGGCATCCACAGCGTTCTCAAGCTTCCAATAAGTAGACAAGATGTTCAACTGATGTCGGATAAAAACGGGAACTAAATACAATTCCAGATAGATTGCCTACCTATACAGCTGTAGAGATGATCTAAGTAATCTTTTTTAAATTGCTGACTCCAATTTGGCCTACTCTGACTAAATCAGAGGGTAATGGGAAAGATGTTTGTTTGGTACAGCCAAAGCAAAACCACTGTGGACTATCCACTACCTCTATTGGCAAAATATCTGATAGCGCCAGCAATCTGACAGGTCTTTACCTTGGTACCTTCAGTTGTACAATACTACAGAGTTTGGAGTTCAGTTGAATGCCCAAGTACCAATAATCACCAACTACCTCAAGCGGCCTCACCTTCATATGCCATTTAAACCCTATTGATTTCTTATTATGTGGGTTGAAGATCATCATTTTGGACTTTGTTATGTTCACTTAAGGGAGTTAACATCAGCATAGGCTTGAAGAGCCCCCCGGAGTCAGATAAAGGAGTACATGTTCATCTGCATAACCCATCCATTGAATTGGGGTGTCTGCCGGTTTAGGCAGGAATGTGGATGGGTTAGCGGGGGCCTTACCTAGTCCAGCAAAATGTAAATTAAAAAGCTTGGGAGCTAGGATACATCCTTGCTTGACCCCTTTCCTGATTTGAAGCCAGCTTGTTAGTGTACCACGCTTATCCATACAAATCTTACCCCTTGTTTGCTGATGTAGAGCCATGATCATTTTCAAAAGGCCAAGAGGAATATCCCATGACCACAACTTACTCCATAAACTACCCCTTTCCACAGTATCAAAGGCTGAACTAAAATCAATGTAAGCCACGTAGACAGGGGTCCTACAGATGTGACAGGTCTGTCGGATGATAGTAGCAAGGAGCACTCTATTAGTATAACAGTTCAGCCCCTTGAGAAAGCCCATTTGATTACAAGGGATAATGTTTTTCTTCTCTGACCAAGTTTCAAGCTCTTCTAAGAGGATTCTGGCAAATATCTTAGCTGGCGCATCCAGCATAGCTAGCAAACAGTAGTTGGGAAGTTTCAAATATCTCCCCTTTTTATGTACTGGCACTATAATACTATCTCGCCAGGAGGCAGGGCTAGACTCTGTCTCTTCAATCCAGTGAAATACCCACCACAATGCACTGGCCCAGACTTCAGGCTCAGATTTCATCAACAAATTGCAGATGCCATCACAGCCAGGGGCTCGAGATGACTTACTGGTCGTGATTAACCTGTGAATATCCAGGGGGCTTTTAGTAAAAAAAACACTAGACGGCAAGGGTGATTTCTGCCAAGGGCTAATAGTTTCATCCTCCCGCCCCCAAAGATAGTTCAACGTAAGAGATCCAGTTCTGCTCCAACACCCCCATTAAGGTCTCTCGTCGGAGCCTTTTGCCCATTGATAATTCTATAAAACAGACATGTTATTGGTAGTTGATGCAAAAACTAGATCTCTCCACGTAGCACACTGTACCTGAAGTTTGTGCATTCTGAGCCATTTGGAAAACTCCTTTTTAATAGTCTTAGCCCCACTAGAAAGGGCTGCTGGAGGAAGATCAAGCAGCGCCAGATGCCGTAAATCCTGGCACAGTTCCCTTTTTTTTGCCTGGCTGGATTTATTAAAAAAGTGCTGATGCGCTTTTTTTGGACCGAGTCCCACACAGGAGCAAGTTGCACTTTTGACAGGCGAGGTCTTCATAATGCTTTCCACAGTTTTTTCATTGATGTTAATAATGGAGCAAACCACCTCAGGGGATCTATAAGCATCAATGTGGCAGCTTAGCAGGATAAAGTGTCCAAGAATAGTGCTTGCCACAGGGGATGCAACCTCCAAGTTAAAATCGCTCCAAGACAAACTATTAAATTGCTCGTTAACCTGCAGTGAACCAACAGGGTTAGACCTTGGAGAGTAGCTCTGCAGGTCCAAACCTGCGATGAGGGGGAAGTGATTGTTAAGTGGGCACAGAGATTCTCAGTATTAAACTCAATGAGCCACTCCTGGATACTAGGTCCCAATACTTCTACAGAGTCATTCAAGTGGAACATTCTGCTCTCAATGTAGGTAATCCATAGCTCTTCCATATTGGGATTTAGTATGGAGAAATTGGAGCCCCCTAGCTAGGGTCAGTGCCTTCCACATGTTCCTTGAATTCCCACTGTTTGGGGCTGCTATCATACATTGCCAATTTGCCATTTAACCACCAAGACGTCTCTATGTAAGCCAATTTCTCTATTTGTTCTTTAATTTACGCAAGTTCCTCTGCAATATATACGCAGAATTAGAGGTCTTTTGTAGATCTCGCAAATCTTTCTGCAGAAGTCGTTTGGCTCTGTTAATCTCTGCGTCATAGGGGTGCGCAGCCTTTTTGGTGGATGTTATAAGTTTGCCCCTCCTCAAACTTGTTTATGTGCAGACATAGCCAACCAAAGTTCAATTTCATCAACAGATTGCAGTTTGATTAACACCTTGGACTCATGCAGTTCAGTTCGATCCTCAACAGGGTACATACTTTTTGGAAATAGTGCTCGGACCAGGTCGGCCTATTTCCTGGCTGGGTAGAAATTAAACCTGCAGGACCTCTAATTGCCTGTTCTTGGGGTTCTATATACCATGTGAGGCTAAGTGCTGCATGGTCTTTAACAGGCCTCCGGCAGATTTTTAAAGTGCTCACTCTTTCAAACAATATGGTGCTGCAGCAGAGATAATCCAGGGTAGTCCTTTTGACTCCAGAGTACCAGGTGGGTTCCCCGGAGTATCACCACTAGTTCTCCCATTTAAGATTACCATTCACTGAAAATCTGCAACCATCTTTTGCCGTTGACATTTCCATCTTTTAATAGCATGTTACCGTCCAAATCCACAGTTTGATGTTTGCCAGTGCTGTGATGATCACTATATCTAGCGTTTAAGCCCCCCCTCCGCCACCATATAACACCATCTTCTGCTGGTACCTTTACCCAGTTTGTGATCAAGGCATCTAAATAGACAAGTGTGTCTCCCAGTCCCACGCCGCCCCCCCCAGACGGGGCCGGGGGGTCATAAATGTTAATCAACAATGACCTTCAATAGTACTTGAACAGCAAATACATTCCCAGTTTATCCATAGGGGATAACTTGCTAGATCTTAGCTCTTGTTTTACTCCTATTATTAGCTCTCCAAACCGATGCCCTACATCTACTTTCTTAGCCATAGCTTGGTGCATAACGAATCCATCCACAAAGAAGTGTGCCATTAGCCAGGTTTCCTGGAGCATAAGTCAGCAGAGGGATCCTTCTGTAAAAAGTGGGAGTGGCTCTGGTGTTCAATGAGACAGGAGTGAATGTTCACTTTGCCATAACCTCCATCCCAGGTAACATACTTTTCAACCATAACCAGCCTTGGGCATTGTGAAAGCCCCGCTTGACTGATTTATTCTTAGAAGTTACCACAGACACGTTACTTTTCAACATATTTTACAATGATTACAGCATGTTTCTACTTCCAAGGGTGGAATAACTTTGTCCAATTCATAACCAAGAAATTCTAAAGATTCAAACTGGGCTCTTATTAAGGAGGCTGTCATTGGTAAGCACCCGCATGATGCTCCCAACCGCAGACTTCACGACTCAATATATTCAAAGTGTCATGAATTTAAAATGCATAAGGAGGGGATTTTCCCACAGCCTCTATTAATGCGATTTTTTTTGTCCAACAGACAGTTTTTCCCAATTGTAACTGTTCTTACATCTAGGCGCTGGGCATTCTTGCATTTGGCTTGTAAGACAGCCAGTGGACCCTCTATACCAGGTGTCCCCGGATCAGTATTCCCGGGCCCCCCACAGCCTTTTGTGGGTCAACAGGGGTCAAACTCCTTCATTAACCTGGGGTATTTTTTGGGCCCAGGTGTACTGCCAACAGCAAGGTCGTAGTCACATCAGTGTCCTTCATCAACCAACTTCTCAATATGCCCACACTTAGTTGTTGCTTTTTCTTTTAACAGACAGCTCTTTTCCTTGTTTGCTTGGTTGTCCTGCTCAGGTAAAGGATGGGACTATCGTAGAGTTCAAAGGTTGATTGGCACCGTCACTAGGACCCAGCCCTATATCAATTTTGCATGCAGCAGCCCTTTTTCGTTTTGCCCTCATCAAATTTGTTTGTGGGTTAAGTAACAAAAAGGTGATTGGAGGGATGTCTCTGGCTTGTCTCTCCCATCCTCAGAATCCGGAGATTAAATTTTAAATGGCTGAAAAGTGGGCGTCACTCTTTCTGTGGTGGAAACATCACTTGTCACAAAAAAAGCTTGTAATTGCATCATGTATCCATTTTGCTTTTGCACTTCTTCGTTGATACAACCACAGTTTTAGGAGTATTTTTACAGCAAAGTTTAAAATATCAGGCAAGGAACCCTTCCCGGACTGGGTCGTGGGATTATTGTTACATTTATTCGATTTATCTGCTGCAGAACATAAAAAAACAGACCCGTTTTCTTGAGAGGACTGATCCCCATTTAATTGCACATCCTCCTCTAAAGATGACTGAATGGAATTAAACAAGTTAGGGGCTACAGAAAGGCGCTAGGAAGTGGTTGCCACTTCTAAGGGGGTATGCGTGTCAGACACAGCCTCAACTTGTTTTGGAATACCAAAAGATATGAAGCTTATTGGGTCAGATACACAAGCACTATTGTATAATGAGCAAGACAACTGGAATTATCTATGTTGCCAAACGTAGTGTTAGAGTCGGCAGACAACGAGACACCACGCCCCAACCAGAGCATTCAGTTTATCTTCCAGAATTGAGGTCACCAAGGTGTCCAGCAGAGGCTTGATAATATTAGGTTTAAAGTAATTAGTTAGCTTGCCAGTAGTCATCTCAGCTACAGGGTTGCTGTGCTGTCCAGTGGCCAATTTTCCAGTGGCCAATTTTCCAGTCACCTACCCCTGGAGTCCACACATGAGAGGCACAGTTTGCAGCTCTCTTATATCCATTCATTTTTCCATAGGGCTTGCTTTCACACAAGATTGTACACCCTTTGCTTGTAAAATGCTCTGCCCGGCATGGTTCAAGTAAGGGGCATGGTAGTTGGAAAGGTTCTGTCAACTGCTCCCACAATGAGAAGGTATACAGGCAATTAGCAGTAATAAATAGACAATGTCAGGCCCTGCATTGTCCTTGTCTCACCTTAGCACAAGTGCCGAATCCAAACGTAGAACACAGAAAACACACACCACACTCTGCAACGCTGCTCATCCGGCTATGGTACTTGAAGGAGTGAGTCACATCAGCAATATAGACACAGTGGCGCCTCCAGACATTTCTCATAGTGGTGGCCTGATGAGGCCACAGGAAATCTTGGGGTGGCACACCAAAACAAACACATAACTGAATTTCAGGAAATCTATTATGCCGATGTATATAGTCCAGTTGAAAACTATGTATGTATGAAAGTTAAGGAATTGCATATTGATATAGTTCCATTTATTATTTAACAGTTAACTAATTAATGTATCTGATGCACATAGACTAATACCAGTACGGTTAACATTTTGAGTTCCACAATCTGTTTGTGCTATGTAAGGAATATGTGATGTGTATATGCATGTTAGGCAATTTATTGTTCGTCAAACAGAATAGTTGTTCGACTTTTACTTGAAAAGACAAATATACAGCTTTAATTTAAAGGAGCACATCGATTTTAAGGAGCAAAACATTTACTGAGAACACGCCTACTGAAGTAAAAAAACAACACCGATGCCGAAACCTTTTTCAATACAGCTGTATTTGGTTCATGTTGCTGTGTATTCTTGTAAACTAAAATATATACTTACAAAAAGCATAATCATGGACAATATACATTTTAGTATAGCCTGCTCAAACTATTTACATCCCTGCTTTACTAGGCTACAATCTTTTTTGTCTCTTCTTGCAAACTAAACATGAACAAAGCAAATGTGCATAACCATGGACAGCAATAAACATTTGAATGTAGCCTACTCAGTACTCAACCTATTTACATTCCTATTCATTATTATTGTATCATTAATTAATATAGCTTTATTCGCCTGTTGCTATGTCTTTTGGCAAACACATCAACAAATTCATCAAGATTTATCGCCCTAGCCCTTTTTGACTCTACACTTAACAACCCCAAATTGCTCAATCTCTCATCACTCATAGTATTTCTCAAGGCAGTCTTGATTAACTTTAGCACAGAAAAACTACGCTCACATGCTGCAGTGCTCACGGGTAATTCAAGTGCAATTTTGCAAAGTTTAAACATCTCATGGAACACTTCCTTATATGGCTCAAGGAAGACTGTGAGCTCTAATAAACTGGTTGGTTTTTCAAAACCACTAGTTTGCCTCCTATCAAGAATTCGCTTGACATGAGGGATCTCATAGTCTAGATCCTCAGTACTGCAGTTGTATTGCGAGGCAAATGGAAGCACTACATTTTTCTCACAAAATGTGGGACTGGAGGGATTCAAGGCTTGTATCCCTTGCATAACAGCACAACTTTCTTTAGAAAATCTTCTCTTCAACTCAGAGAGAAGCACATCAACAATTGGAATAAATGTACCTGCCCGAAATGTCTCCTTATGTGTATTGGCATGTCTTTGAAATATAGGCATGGAAATGTAATACCCTTCAAGCCTAGAGCTTGGTGTGACCTGACGCCCTGGAGGTGCAACAGCAATGTTGCATTGCTCAGCAAGGGTCATAGTATTGTTCCAAATCTCATTAAAGACAGAGCCCTCTCTATAACTGTTTAATGTGTCAACAAGAGAATCAACAAGGTTAACTGCTGCACCCAAATTGAGTTGTGGGGACTGTAAAATATCTGACAGATGTTTTATCTCACCAAAAACATTTGTGAATGTTAAAAGGAGGCCAACAAACTGTAAATCTATTTGGGCTAATATACCTCTTGCCTCTACAGCTCTGTCCCCATTTCTCTCTTCAGATATTTCTTTTAGTAGACGTATGAGGGCTGGCAGTCTGTCCCTCACTGTCTTGCAAGCATTGTACCTACAGGCCCAGCGTGTCTCTATCAACCTTTGAAACTCTCTTGGGGCCCCCTGAAACATGTCCCTCTGTACCTCTAGCCATCTTTGATGCACATATGAGCCTGACACAAACACATACAGTTTCTGCAGAAGAGAAAAGAAACAATAGGCTTCTGGGATGCATTTTACACTGTCAACTAATACTAAATTTAAGCAATGTGCATTGCAGTGAACATAAAAAGCTAATGGGGCCTCAGATTTAATGTGTGCCTGCACTCCTGTGTTCTTTCCACTCATGACAGAGGCACCATCATATGCTTGCCCTACTAGGTGGTTTCTGTAGTCAAGGCCATACTTCTGCAGTATTTGAATAATTTTCTGTGAAAGCGCTGCAGCATCTAATCGCTCTGCTGCTTCAAATGTGAGGAAACTTTCACATATGGAGCTATTGTAATAATATCGAATTACCAAGGACATTTGTTCCTTCTTAGCAATGTCTTTGGTCTCGTCTACCATAATGCTGAAAGCCCCACTTTGTGCAACTTCATTAATTACTGAGGTGCGGACAATTTCAGCTAGGCAATCAATTATTTCATTTTGTGTACTATGCCCAAGGTATGTTGCATTTTTTTGACTTGTCATTTTTCTTTTGACTGTGTGATCATGCTTGGCTAGCAGTTCCATAATAGCGAGTACATTTCCTTTATTCTGGCCTTCGGTTTCTTTATGTGCTCTCTGTGCAATATTTTGCGTAGCTGTGAGGAGCAGGGTTTCTCCAACAGTTTTAATGTACTCTCTATTTTCCCTCACTATTTTATTATATTCTGCATTTAATGAGGCTGAGAGAGAACATTTGCTTGCAATTGACTTTTCATATTCTGCCCATGCTAACATAGCCATAGTATGGGATTCTGATTTGCCATGACCTACAAACCCACCATCTTTGTAAGTTGCTTTTTTCCAGTTTTTGAATCCTGCTTCAGATGTAAACACTGAATCACCTGAGGAGGGGAGACTGAAGTGCCGGCAGGCATAGCAGTAGGCAGAATCATTACTTTGAGAGTATTCCAGCCATTTATGTGTGAAGTACCATTCTTTCATGAAGGCCCGTCTTCTACCCCCCTGAACGGTCCGAGGGAAACACTTCAGATGTGGCTGTTTGGGCCCCTCTCCTCTAGACTGGGATATATCTAGAAGAATGAAACAAGAGGTTACTCATTAGCAAGCCATCTATTTTATTATCAGGGTCACACTGCCACACTGTCATAATTTCACTTGTTGGTCCGGGAACAGCTTGAATAGCTCTAGCTGATTCCTGCCTCGCCCTCTCTTTGACTGTTGCTGCTGCTGCTGCTGCCTGTTCCTCACTTTCATGCAATGCTGCTTCTTCCCTGTTCTCTGTCCCTGATGCTGGCTCTGCCTGTTCGTCGCTGTCATGTTCTGCTTCTGGCTCTGCCTGTTCATTAGCTTGCTCGAATATGTCATCTTTCTCTTCCACTGAATCCTCACTAACATTCATCCTCACTGCATCTCCACTACTACTTTTCTTAAAGAAGAAGGAAGAGATTTCTGTGGACTTCCTCTTCATTGTCTGAAAAATGACATAGCTACAATTACTAATCGTAGGCATAGCAATAACGTAAGTCATTTCCAAACTCAAAAATGCTGTTTAAACTTGCATTCATTAGTTCTCTTCGAAATGTGTTATTTTTGTCGGACTACCACACAAATACCATTTTGATACGATTTCATTACACCCTGCTTTGCCAGAGCATAACCTCAGAGGCAGTTCAAAAGTCCTGCATTGGGCTGTTGCAGGTTGTGTGTCAGCGAGTCGTTCAAACCCTCTCCTCTGCCTCTACTCTTGAGCTCCACTGATTTAATTCCTAAGTTGTTGGTCGTGTTCAAATACTAGAAGAAAGTGTCACTCTTAGGTCATCCTTACAGGCTGTTGACATTCTCTCCAGGGCCCATATGCGAGTGGTGGGTCAGGGTGCCAGGCACGGAGCCAGACTCAATATTTTGGGGGGGCTGGATGGCAGCTCTGAAAACTGCTAGTGAGATAGGACATTAAACCTATTGCGCTACTGATACCCCCTCCCCCGTCCTAACGCCCCCTCCCCAAGCCCAGGAGGCTGAATAGATATTACGCCTTCCTTTGGCCCATTAGATCCATCATTCACCCCAATTCACCGGAGGCATAGCCATGATTCTCTAACAAGTGGGGCCTGGAGCTAATGTAGTAGGGCCCACATTAAGAAGAGCCTGCAGAAGGAAAGCCACTTGTTCTGCCCCCAGTTAAATGCATAGGAGTGACAGAGAGTAGTGAGTGAGGGCGAACCAATCAAGGAGGGGTTGTCCCCTTGAGAAAGGTGTTAAATAATGGGTAATATATAATAGTATATAATATAATAGTGCATTTTACAGTACACTTTCTGTGATAAATTAGGTAAAAAGCCATACAGTTTACAATCGGTTTTGTAGGTATGTTAGATGCCAAGCCACCATGCACAGGAACATTTTCAAACACATTTTCATAATGCCTTTGTCCGCCATATGCCAGTACTCTGCGAGTTTAAAAAAGCATTTTCATATTGATTGTGCTCACAAATGTCCATTCTGGTGCACCTATATATGGCACTATTCCCACATAGGAAATACTCATGTTTGCTTTGTTCATAATGCCAGTAACTATACTATGACAAAGCATGTTTTTATGCTGGCTCTTTCATTACACAGTATCTGCATGTAAGAGCATACTCCTGTTCGCTTTGCCTTAATGCCAGTGAAAAAAAGCCAAGCCACAATAAGAAAATATATCCTTGCTGGCTACACAAATCCCCCATTCCCCATATAAGAACACTCATGTTGTATTTGCTCCCTAGCTGCAGTAAAACGTCATGTCAGAGTAAAAAAAACAGCATTGCAGGCAGCACGAATGCCCCCACCCCAATGTAAGAATACTTGGCCTTAACACCAGTAATAAACTGCAATGCCACAGAAATAAAATATGCTCACTCTGAACAGCACAGGCAACCTACTCCTGCTGTACGTATCACCCAGCCGGTAGAGCCACAACCGCCTTATAGCCTCTCAAACCTTTTCCCCCACCCACATAATGAGAAATGTAAAGCAAACACTGCGTCGCATGATCATTCGCTACGTTCACAGTTTTACTCTACTCCAGAAAACCCCTGCCAATCTATCTTACCTCCCAATAACATGGACCGCCATAGACTCACACCAGGTACACTCAGGAATATTTGTAACCACCAGACTGAACCTATCCATGACAGGATTGTAGAAGTTGCCTTGCATTACATAGTAACATAGTTGTCAAGACCAACACGCACCACATTTAGATGGAATTGTGAATAGTGGCCTGCGTTGCATCTAGATAGGACTTTGAATATTAGCATGTCCACACTTAGACAGAACTGTGAATATTAGCATGTCCACACTTGGATAGAACTGTCAATGTTAGCATGCTAAAGGTCAGGTAACCCACTAACCAATATAAGCTCAAATTCTGCATACTTATCTCACTCAAAAAACTCACACAACCATCTCTCGCACAGCAAGCCGCACGCACTTCACAACACTGCAACAACACATAAGCCGGAGCAACAGCACACATGGACTGACACCGATCCAATACCCGCACCAAAGCTCAGTATCTGGTGTATACCGAGCTGAAGCTGCCAACAGAACACCACTCCTCTCACTATCCTACTCCCTCTTCACCTTACTAACCCATCCCACCTTATCATTTGCAGATCCACCAGAGCGCCTGGGGACCAATTCCGTTGGTGACGGTGTGCGGTACAAATACCTTTAACATTTAACATCATTCTAAACTGTTCAAGCAGATGGGAAAATAAAATCTCTGTCGGGGCCTCTGAGGTGACAGTCAAATGATGTTCTTAATTTTGTAAACCTATTCAACTGCTTAGTCAGCAGATAAACAACAACGCTGCTTCCCTGAGATCTTTGATTCAGCTTTAGTTAAAGTCGTATAAACAGTGCCAGAAAGGATCGCCTCGTTATCTGGGAAAACGTTTTCTGCCGGGTTTTCCACACCCTGATCTTCCCTAGACCAACTACAATCTGATCACCCCTGCAAAGCTTGACCCCCTTCCATTTTATGTCAGTTCTAAGAAATGCTGTGCTAATTAGGAACGTAGAATGGGCGCTTTGTATTGTAGAAGCCGAGGTTTGCACTATATCGGTTTTATGAACGTCAAGAAGAATATGTGACTAGCCATTCCTTCCATACTTAGCTTAACCTCCCAGCCTTTTTAAGCAAATCAAGTGTACTGTTATTCGCCTTTACTTATATTTCACATATAGAATCCCATGAACCTCAGACACTGCCCTATAGGCCAGTCCAAGCCTCTTCTTTCTGTACGTATCTAAGATTCCCTGTAAAGAGAAGCCCTCAGGACAAATGCAGGCATTTACTAACACCCAAAGCATCAACTGTTCAGATCATAACAAATGTGGTATTTTTTTTGTGGCCATAATTAAAATTTAAAAAAAACAATCTTTCTGTATGCTACAAAAAAAACGTGCACCTTGTTGTGTGTAGCAACGTATCCAACTAAGGGTGTCATAGTACCCCCCAGGGCTTGAAAGCACCAGTATAGAATGGGGTCATGTGAACATTACCTACAGTGTTTCAAAAGCTTGTTAGCATTGCAAGGTATGAAGATGTCTGCATGTCGGAGACTGGAACGCGAGTTCAGAGGGAGAGAGTGGCAAGAAAACAAAGACTTCATGCTCACTGCTGTTCTTACTGCCAAGTGACATTTTACTGTGATGTGAAGCCTTTTGCTTTTTACCTTTTAGGAAATGAATAATGCTCACAGCTTTCAAAGTGAATGCCATCGCATATATTGTGCCTCCTCTAGAGATTTCATTTCACTAATAAAATACATGTTCAGCAACAGCATATCAAAATCACGCATCCGCATGCACAGTATTAATGAAATGCAACATGCTTGCCAATGCCTGGATGGAATGGAATCACTCGATCCCAGCCACAGCCTAGGTCTGCCAGTCCTTTTCAGTGCCTGCCCGGATGGAACACAGCCTGAGCCTGGAAGCAGGAGCCACAGCCAAAGCAGAAATGCGCACGCTTAGGCTGTTGTGTTTCCGGGTCTGTCCGCGCATGTGCAACTGCAAACATCAATGGGGGGAGGGCAGGGCCACTGTGACTCCAGACCAGTAGTGCAATGCGGGCAGGGCAGGCCCGTGAGAAAAAAAAAAGCAAAAAAAAGACTTTTTTCTTTTCGCACTGCACTGGGCATGTAATTATTGTCCATGCAAAGTTCAGTACGAAAAAAAAAAAAGTATATATTTTTTTGCTTTGTCGTGGGGGGGCCAACAGGGGGGCCAGCATGTTTATAAGGGTGGCCATGGCCCCCCTTGGCGGCGCCCCTGTATAGACAGGGTAAACCGACTCTCCTGTAGCTGCCACCACGGAAAACACATTCCACCACTATTAATACAGAAATCAATGGACACACAACCACATTGTCAAGGCACCCAATTTTAATAGCAAAGAAGCAGCCAGTACGTTTTTCGACCACAGGCTGATACGACCAATTAATTGAGCAGTGAGTTCTAGTGAGAAGCCAACTGGCAAGACAGTATAGTATCCATTCAAAGCCGCACTGGCGGCTCAATTAATTGGTCTTTATCAGCCTGGAAGAAGACCGGTGGTCGAAACACGTGTCGCCTGTTTCTTGGAGATTAAAATTGGGTGCCTTGACGCTGTGGTTGTGTATCCATTGATTATGTTTGGTATTCCTGGGGCATAGGGTCCACCTTGACACGACCACCTGCAGCAGATACATACCCTTTGGAATGCATTCAACAGAACCCTGTTAAAAAAAAAAAACAGACAAGCGCTTTGGGTTCCAGACTTTTTCCCCAATATTGTTTCATATGTCAATATTAATACAGAACATAAAGACCAGGACAATTGCTCCCTTCTTCTGGATTGCTCCTCATCAATGTTCTCCTCCATATTTGATCTTTAAATAGTCGCTTGCTATTTCTCATAATAATTCCTTCAGTTGTATATTGATTTTGCTGAACTCTTCAGAATACTTTCCAGACTCTCTCTGGTTCTTTACCGAGTCTTTGAATGTCACCACCCTTCCTTCTTCCTTTTGATTTGATTTGCACACAGGCTCTCAGACTGCCTTTCCTTGTGCTATTTATTTTCTGACTGTGATACATAGACATTCTCTGGTTGACTCTTACTCTTGAGAGCTCACCACTCACTGGGATGAATATGATGAGTCCCTGTATGATTCTCACTCTTCTGGTAATCTGGCCCTTCACTGGGATGAATGAACTTCTAGACATAAATTATTTCAGTGGTTCAATGTCTTTTCATCAAATTAGGACACTCACAGGCCTAAACTAAAGCCCAGCCGTCTCGGTCACAAATATAGAGACATAATATTTAAAAACCATAAGTATGTATGTTATTTACTTTTATGCATCAAAAAACATCAGAAAAACAAATGAAACATCTCAAAAACACAAGAATCAAAGGATTGCAACACCACGATCAATGCAGGTGAAGTGGATTTTGAAAGAACACAATACCCACAATACTCTTCAAACGTAAAAAAAAAACTATCAGACTTAATTTATCACCACTTTTACATTCAGTCCAACGGTTACACCATTCTTACTCATCATACCTACCATTAAATAACAAAAGATTTTAGGAAATTCTTCACAGGCGGCAATCCGTACTAACCACACAATCCTTTTTGACTAAACCTTATTTCTTGCCCTTTGGCACAAAGAATGAATCCAACTAGTACTACACAGTTCCCAATATACAACACTTGCTGGTTCTTAATACCACCAGTGTAGGTTCATCTGTGAGACCTAAGAAAAGACATACAAATTTACTCAAAAGTAACTTCTTCCAATCTTTATATTCGATTTGTTTATTTGGCTGAATATCACTGCCCCCCCCCCCTCTATGACCCCGTTCCCCGTGTCTCCCACTCGCCAGGTTTATCGACTTGCTAAGGCTGGTGTATTGTCCTCCACACCAGAAACTATGCTCCACTTCATCTAGGCAGTCATTATGCTTGTCCAGGCGGTGCTGCAACATGTCAACTTTAGAGGAGAGTGTGTCCATGTTGCCAGCCAGGCCCCCTATCCCAGCCTTAAGCTGGGACAGGATTTCCCTGATGTCCTTGCCTGCCTCCGGTGACCCCCACTCGAGTCCGCCCCCTGAAAATCATGCTCCACTTGCATAGTCAAGAGCCCAGGGGGGTCCGCCAAACCTCCCTCAAAGGGAAGCTTCTTCGGTAGATCATCAACATTTACCATATTTATTTTCCGTTAATCCTGCACCATTCACAGTTATAGAGCCACACCAGGACAGCTCCTTAATGATGGCGGGGAGACCAGACAACCCCCAGCTGTATTTCCCCAGAATGTGCCACTGCCAGTCTCCTCCATTTCTAGACAGTCTCACTGGCAATCCACTAGAGCATGGGGCAAATATGGAGTTTGTGTTACCCACCAAGCACCTGGCCCACTCAGAGCAGTCTTTGTTGCAGTCCGTAGTGAAGAGCAACCAACGTTCTCCACAACTAAGAGCGCAGGCTGGAAACGCCTTTCCCCTTACACACCATGAGCAGTACGTTACACTCACCTCTCTATCGCCAGTGTTCACCTGCCAAATCACCGGACAAGAGGTCATGTAGCCAGGCCAGTCCATACCAGACCACAGCTCCTCCCCACAGGGGACTCTGCAGTCAGTGTCATTATGCTTCCAGGGTGCAACACATGCCATTAGGAGCGTTCCGTACCTAGTTTGTGTGCTCCCAGGCTCCTGCTGTCAGGCGTGCACTGGCCTGCCTGTTCCAGGGTTACAGGCCACTCATGCAGGTCCCAAGGACCTCTACACCTCCATTGCCTCACTCTGCCCTGCAGGCCATGGAAAACCAGGCACTGCGTTATGGTCTGCAATGCAGCAATCTCTGCAATACTGCACCGGCCACTTCTCAACCTCTTTCACCTGTGGTGAGACCTTCCTTCACGGCAACAACAGCAGCTCTCAGGATTTACTTCAGCTGGTAGATGGAGCTCACACAGGGACTGTCATGCTGGATCCAGCTTTCTAGCATCACCGGTAGTACTCTGCTTAACCAAAGTGTGTGATCCTTGGCAATAATTTAATCGCACAGCGTATCAACTGAAAACATTGCAATTTCTCAAAGCATGCAATCCTTTATACAGAGATTTTTACAGGGGCATCAGAATGAGGAGAAAACATTTTTTTAAAATAATCACTGGTGACCTGGGTCATCAGTGAGCTCATCATTGTGGTCATAGGCTGTGCAACCGGGGCGCCAAGTTAAGATGCCTTTAGTTTAATTTCAAGGGTTTTTTTGCATGAAGTTCTCACCTTAACATCCTTGTAACTAAAGTCATTGAATATATTACACGGCCACTACGTTAGGTTGCTGTTTCCATAGGAAGAGCACCTTTTGGGCGGCCTATCTGGACAAATCCTCAGCAACCTTTGCAAAAAAAGTATATGGGCCACTCTTTGCAAAGTTTGGTCAGGATTCATCTAGGGGGGGAAAATTATAGGGGGGGGGGGGTCCCCAAAACAACTTTTTTTCACATAGACATAATGAGAAAAAACTTTGCTCACGCCTACAGCCCAAACCGCTGGACGGATTTGCACCAAATTTGCGGCAGGAGCGGCATGGTCCCAAAAGCGTGCTTTTGTTAATTTGGTGTAAATCCGTCCAGTAGTTTTCTTTAAAATGACAAAAACGTAAGGCACAAAAATTAGTGATATCTATACCCGCTCCGCGAACAGGTCACGGATTGGCCAAGCGGCTTGTGTGATGTCCACGGACATATGATGTGCTCTCCGATTGGCTGGGGCAAAGCTTGAAGTGCATCAGATTTTTGGAGACGCCCACCATCTTGGATTCTCGTCCGGTGTCCACGGACATCACAGCAAAACATATTATAAAAAACAACATTGCACTCGTCAAGCTGATCAAATAATGTTTGGGGGGTGATGAGGATGGAATATGGCTGCAAGAAGCACAAAAACGTGTTAACTAAACAACATCCTAACACGAAGAAAGCACGTAGCAGTGTAGACCACGCTCACGCAGTAAAGTGCATGCAGAGAACTACTTCACCCGCTCTTCACATATAATGCGCCAGTCAAAATACACGCACACACTTTCTTTTTCAAACTCACACGTGCGCCTCATCCGAACACGCGTTGAAGAAAATGTGCAGAAACGATGACCGTGCACAGGAGTTAACGGAAAACACGTAGCAGTCAAAACCGCACACACACGCTGTAGAAAACACGTACCTGCAAAGACTACACACACGCGATGCAGATAACTCACAGCTGCGAAGAATAAGCACACGCGCTGTAGAAAACACGTAGCTGCAAAGACCGCGCACACGCGTTTCCACGCTCACACACGCCTTATCCGAACACGCATATGTTAACGGAAAACATACCAGTGAAGACAACACACACGCACTGTAGAAAACACATAGCTGCAAAGAACACGCACACGCGTTTCCGCGCTCACATGTGCCTTATCCTAACATGCACATGCATTGAACAAAACCGCGCACAGGAGTTAACGGAAAACACGTACTAGTGAAGACCGCGCACACGTGCTGTAGAAAACACGTAGCTGCAAAAACCACGCACACGCGCTGGCACTGTAGATAACACGTAGCTCCAAAGACCACGCAGCTCCAAAGACCACGCACACGCGCTGTACATAACACATAGCTGAGACCACCACGCACACGCATTGAAGAAAAACACGCAGAAATGAGATGAATCCGAGCTCACACGCGCCTCATCTGAACATGCACATGCGCTGTAGAAAACACGTAGCTGCGAAGACCGCGCACACAGGATTTTCCTTCCTACACCAGGACGCTGCAGGTGTACCGGTTTGGGAAGAATAATCTTTTTTTTAGCACCCCGGGTTCCCACTTTGGGAAGCTAGGATGGTAATGGTCTTCATCCATTTAAAAGGACGTAATGGTTACGTTGCACTAATAAAAACCTATGAAATTCAGTAAAAAAAAAAACTTTAAGGGGACGCTATGGTTGTAGGTAAAATCGAAAACCCCCTGAAATTCGCCAGTTATGGTAAGCTAAGCAACCATAACTCGCGCCACCACCGTGCACTGCTAAGACTAACACCCAGGACATCAAAGATGACATCACAAATATGATAGTCAAATCAATAGTGGTCTTCCATTAATCAAACTTACGTTAACTCAGACATAAATTGCCGTTTGCAAAAATGTGCATGTACGACTGTGTGCTGCCAAAATTCTATAGAATTATGTGTAAAGATAATGGGCCTCATTACGACCCAGGCGCTAAGTGTTTAACGGCGCCCTAAAAGGCTGCAGCGCCGTTAAACACGCCTAATTATGAGGTCCCTTTGCGGGAACCGACCTTAACGGCTGGTTTTTCCAGCCGTTAAAGTAGGGACCTGCAAAGGGACCTTGGTGCTAATTATGGTACCGCAATTTGCGGTACCATAATTAGCGTCTTCCCCATTCCCATTGAGCCCTATGGGGCAAGAATGGGGAAGGGCCATGGCGGCATGGGGAATTACCACCCCACCAACCTCGGAATGGGGTGGTAATTCCCCATTCCGCCATTGCGGACTCCAGCATGGACCATGGTCCTCCGCCTGGGTCGTAATGAGGCCCAATAACTCTTATACACTCTACTTTGATTCTGGATCTATATTAGTTTGTAAATATTTTAAGGAAAGTTGTTTAATTTCTCCTTTTTAGCTCTTTTTTTATATATGATGTTGATTTGTGTATATATATGATTCTATGTATGTAATTTGTAATATGTGTAAAGTTTGAATTTATTTTCAACCTACATCACATTAAAGAACATTATTAAATATCAATGATGACCTCACTGATGACATCACATGTGCATTTACATTTCATACAAGGGGTTGTGAATGTAATGTTGCCAAAAAAGTATCAGGGATTATCGAGAGATGTGTAATACACTACATAGTTTAATACGCAAAGTACTATTCTAAAGAACATTCCATTGCAGTGTGCTTTCTAGTACAGGAACCTACTCAAAGAAATGTAGGTATTGGCTGCAGCATACACCACAGAGGTGCTATATTTGTCATTTTCCAAACTTATATAAAAAAAAAGTGAATGCTTCTGTATCACATTTTTCTGTACTGTGAAACATGCAGTAAGTAGCTAATAATGCATTACTTACAACATATTTCTACTAATACATACAAACCATAAATAGAGTACAATGCATACAAATATGGGGCATATATATGGAGAGTACAATAAGCAACCAAGAGGGAGTATCATTAGCAACTCTGTATAATGTACATGCTTGTATTCACGCACAAAAATGATTTCTGTGTTTCAGCCCTGCTTCTTCCCCTATGTATATGCATCATATGATGCGCCGGAACTCTAAGAAAAGTAGTGTAAGAACATATGAGAAGGGTAATGTCTACAATTATAGTACCGTTTTGAATTTTCCATTCGTGACTCAGTGAAGAAAACCACCTGGCCTAGATATGTCAGCAAACAAAAAAGAAGGAGCGAGACGTGTGATGTCATCTTTGATGTCCTGGGTGTTAGTCTTAGCAGTGCACGGTGGTGGCACGAGATATGGTTGCTTAGCTTACCATAACTGGCGAATTTCAGGGTTCTTTCGATTTTACCTACAACGATAGCGTCCCCTTAAAGTTTTTTTACTGAATTGCATAGGTTTTTTGTAGTGCAACTTAACCATAACGTCCCTTTAAGAAAGTTTTTTTTACTGAATATATATATATATATATATATATATATATATATATATATATATATACACACATATATATATATATATATATATATATATATATATATATACATATATACACACACAGTTCATAGAGCCTATGGTGCTAGACCCCCCCTTAAACTGAATACAGAACACCCAATAGGTTGATCAATGGTTCCAGTATTGCAAAAATCAGAATTAGTGTTTTAGGGTGACATTTTTGGGGGTCAGAATGACCCAAGGGGTGGAGGGTATCTAGGTATTACATGCACATCATGAATATCTAAAAATATAGACTGCGAACTGGACAGAAACTAAGTTATGTACAAAAGTAAATAACACACTGCCCATTGGCATCTGAATAAAACATTCAGGCTGAACAGGCTCAGATAGATTCTAAGATGGATGCCAGAAACAAAATGGCTTCTCAACCAGATGTTAAAATAGAGGACTCTTTGTGAATCTAGAATACTCTTTGGCAGCAGTTCACTGTAGACAAATATGTGGTGGAGTATATTTAGCATTTGTTGGCAGGCAAGGCTGACAGTGATAGATCATGAAGCCGGCTAAAGGTCTGGGAAAACTACCAATTAGACAGAACAGCTGCTAACTATCAACAAATATGCTGAGCTCATGAGGCTGGCCACAGTATAGCCTGCCAAGAGACGTGGCCAGGTCTCAGCGATCAGATAAGAGCTGTTTTTTGGCAGGTGATGAAGGGCATTCCAGCTGAAACTCACACAAGTTTAATTAGCCAATGTGTCAGTCAAATACTGCTTGCCAAAATAAGACATGTGGGCTTGGGGAGTGGCAGTTAAATCGACCAATAATAAGGAAAGTAGGGGGTTGCTTTTAGTTGCAGGGACCAATCAGTGTGTATTGTGCGATAATATGTAAAGTTGCATCAGCCTGAAGACAGTATAAAAAGGCAGCTTGTTTTGAGAGCCCAGTGTTGCCGTTTCTGGTGCCCTGTGAAAATGCAATAAAGATAATTATGAAAACAGCCCGGGCGTCCGTCTGCCTCCTTGTCCAGTGTCCCATCTCCATTGCCTGATGCACAGATGTCAAAAGTTAATGAAGGGCTGGGGCCTCCATTTCACTACATTCCTTTATTTTGGATGGTTGACTATTGCTGTTTGGGTTGCTACGGTCATCAGTCACACCCCTTGGCCCACATTACTACAAAAGGCAAAGGAGGCATCTCAACGTCCCACTTTAACTTTCATGATTGGAATCCCTGTGTGTTGCCTTGCCAGAGTATGCGTTGTGTCTAAAGCACCTACTTGGCCCTCACTTCATACCAACATTATCACAAAATTGTTAACCAGGTTATTAAAACTTCTGAAAACTACTGAAATGATTCAGTAAGATACACAATCCATGGGCGTGGATCCATTCATTGACAGCTTGTAACTAGAAGGCATTTCAGCCATGCCCCTGGCACAAGGATCCAATTGGAAGTGTCCATGTCACATGGTCTGCAGCCATGTCCAGCACTCACTGTGCCAGTGGCATAGACCAAGGACACATTTGCAAGCCTACCACTACCCTCCTTTCAGAGCATGGTCACAGGAAAAAAGAAATTTGTGATCTAGAATGTCATAGCGGGAGCTGTGCATGGTGGGGGACAATTTGTAATTACACTGCAAGAAAAGTACAATCACTGCTAAGGTTTTGCATTACACCATATCAAGTTCAGTTATATGCATGAGCAGAGGTGGAAGGCAATATAAATCATTAGCACACTTTGGGCCTCATTACACGTTAGGGATTTACCGTTACCGGCATCGGTAAATCCCCTCCCCAATTACGACCCGGACATACCGCTATTAGCGGCACCGCTAAGTACGATGGCGCTATTAGCGGCAAGTCCATGAGCGCGCGCCCCCTCAGTCCGGAAATAGCGGCATAGCGCTAATAGCACGCCAACACGAGCCATGCGTACATGGCAATACCGGCATGTAGTAGACCCAAAAACCCCTTACCGGCAAGGCGCTAATACCAGCATCGCAAACCACACGTTAAAAGAGCACAGCAGTGTTCCTACCTGCCACAGGTTGACAAAATCAGCACAGGTGGAGGCAATGGAGACTGGCAGCACAAAAGAGCACACCACACCCCTTCCCACACCCATTCCCACACCAAGATGGATGCAATACTAGCAGCATTAAATGGGCTGGAAGACATGATTGCAGTGCAGCAGCTAGAACAACAGGCAGCACAGAGGAGACGCAGGAGGAGGAGGAGGAGGGGGGCAAGACAGGCGCAGCAAGCACCACCAGTGCACCTAGTGATACCACAGAGGCAGCCACCAATTCCAAGGTTCAGAGCCAGTCCATTCAACCTAACCCCTGAGCAGATACACACCCTGTACCGTCTGGACTGGGATACCATCACCACCATTGTAGACATGATATACAACGACATTGTGAGTCTCATTGACATCCGTACTGCCATCCCCCCTCTACTGAAGGTGGTAACTGTGCTCCACTTCTTGGCCACAGGCACCTACCAGCATACGGCAGGTCAGATGCATGGCATATCACAACCAGTATTCTCACGCACACTGAACCAGGTGCTCGATGCCCTCCTGAAGCACACAAGTCAACACATATACATGCCACGGACTGCCCAGGAGATCTCCAACACCAAAGTTGGCTTCCATTCACTGGCAGGCATCCCAAGTTGCATCGGGGCCATCGACTGTACCCATGTTGAACTGGTGGTCCCACATGCCAATGAGGTAGTGTACCGTAACAGAAAGCAATACCATTCCATCAACGTCCAAATGGTATGTGACTCCAACAAGATCATCACACATTGCTGTGCCCGATATCCCGGTTCAACCCATGATGCAATGGTCCTGCGCAACTCGACAATACCACGATACATGGAGCGACATGCTGGACAACGTTCATGGCTAATTGGTGAGTAACAGGCCAACCACATGGCAGTGTGATGTGGATTGTGAGTGGGGGGGTAGATGCATACTCCAACTGGCCGTGATTGGGGGGGGGGGGGGGGAGATGCATACTCCAACTAGGCGTGAACTGGTGTCAGAGAAGAATGGACATACATATTTGCATCACTGTAAAGTGAGGCAGCCCACAATGGACCAGACACAAAACCACATGCTAGAAGTGAGTGCCACAACAAACATATCAATCCATTACGCCAAACAGGCCATTCCAAACAACATGCATACCGCACAACACACCATTCCCCCATTACACAAATCAGCAACATGCATGTAAAAATCACATTTGAAATGTACGCTAAACAACATCAGAAATGATCCGCGCACATGAGTGCATACAAATGGATCTCCTGTAGCCATTGTAGTGAGCCACACCCGTACCCCACCACTGAATTGCCATTGAACAGCATGGGGACATCAACTAAGGAATGGCAGTGTACTAGCAGTGTGGCACTAACATTGCCAGGGCCAGGAAACACAAATTACTTAAACTCAGGCGGGACATGGCAATCCCTGCCGTATGCATGCATGGTGCATGTCCACTTGCAAGGACCACCTCACCTTCCCACATTGCAGTTACCCTGATTGCCATGCGTGCTTGGATCAGTGGATGTCGTGGAAAATGCTATGTTTGTTTGTGTGATATGTGCAGGCTCCACTTTATGTAGACACTTACACATACCCATTGTTGCACCCATGCAGGTGATTCAGGTTATCCCCTGAAGAGGTGGCTCCTTACCCCTGTGCGGAACCCACAGAACAGGCACGAAGAAGACTACAATCATGCACACACCCATACCCGCGTGGTGATCGAGCAGACATTCGGCCTATTGAAGGAACGCTTCCGGTGCCTCAGCAGGTCGGGCGGGGCACTCCTGTACGGGCATGAGAAGGTGGCCAAGATCACCATGGCATGTGTCATGCTGCACAATGTGTGTATCAGACGGAATGTGCCAATGCCCCCTGACATTGAACTGCAACCACCGTCTGAGGATGATGACGGGGATGAGGATGGAGGAGAGGGGGCTGCAGGTCATGCAGGTGACGATGCCCATGAGGGACGTGCTGTGCGGCAGCACCTGATAGACCATTGTTTCTGATGCTCATGGATTAGGAGGGTGCAGTTGATGTGGAGCTCAGGGCATGGGTGTATGGAGGACATTAACACAGTGCACCCTTCAACAATAAAGCACACATACACAATAATCAATGTCCAGTCATGTGATTATCCATGCCATTACGTGTGTATTGAGCATTATGTCATTCAAACGTGCATGTACCCTCCCCCCACAACTCCACCAATCACCCTCACCCCCCTCCCCCCACAACTCCAAACACCCTCACCCCCCTCCCCCCACAACTCCACCAAACATGGTGTGCACATCAGTGCTGCATTAGTCTTCAAGTGTCAACAGTGACAGGCTGGCCCTACTTCCCTCCTCCACTACCACCATTAGGGGGTTGGGAGTCTGACCGCCGCAAGGACCAGCTGGACCTGCGCAGGATGGTTGTTTGGTCGGAGCTAGTAGACGAGGGGGTGGCTGGTTGATCTGCTCCCTGTGTGTGACGCATGCTCTCCATCGCCTCAGCAATGCGCGTTAGGACCTGCCTCACAGCGGCCATCTCGTCACATAGGCACGTCGTGTTGCTGTCCAAGGCAGCTTTCATGTCCCTTGATAACCCCCGGATCTCCTCCCTGGTCAAGGCAGCCTCGCTCACTTGCCGGGCAACCAGGGCATTGAGCTCCTCCTGGCGCTGTTGTATCAGGCTCATGCTCTCATCTGCGGCCCTGCCCCTGTTACTCCTCGGCGCAGCTTGCTGCATGTGGCCGACATCAGGTGAGCTTGCCACGGGACTGAATGACCCATCCATTGAATCTCCGGCATGCACCTCATGGATGCTGCCATTGGATGTGTTGCATGGGCTGTGGTGTGGGGACAGCTGGGTGTACGCTGCCCTTCCGGTGTCGGACATGGGTCGTCCACATCACTCATGGGTGCCGTGGCTGCTGCTTCGCCGACGGAGCTATTGGCTGCGGACGGTATGCCTTCTGGCACTGGCTCCTGAGTGTGGGGGGGGGGGGTGGTGTGGGTGCTACCACAGTGTCGGATGGCATTTCGACCCTTGGTGTGGTCGGTGCGTGTGGCTTGTGAACGCTGGGCCACTCCAGATTTCCCAGTGCCCCTCGATGTACTGGGCCTGGTGCCTGCATCCTTTCCCTTGGCCTGCTTTTTGGGTGGTGGGGCCTGCGTTGCAGAGTCCAGATCCTCACTGTCAGAATGTGACCCTGTGGGGGAGCAAGACAGGGATAGCATCAGTGATGGGTCAACGTGCATCATGCATATGTTGTTGTTGCTGCAGTTCTTTGGATTTGGACATCTAGTTTGGACATGCAGGTTGTTGGCCAGATGGGTGGGTCATCCGGACATGAGTCAGGGTGACACATGTGTGAGGTGCTGCATGCATGTGGTTGTGTGGGGATGTGCACGGCATATATGCAGGGTTGTGTACATGTGTGTGTGAAGACCCCATCCATTAGCTAATTCCCATTTCACATTTGGGGGAGGAACTCATGCTTTGCATTGCAGTGTTTTGCGTGGACACTCACCTCCGTCTGACGTTGTTGCCACACCGCACTCCATTCGGCCCACTCCCTCGATGGTTTCATTGCCAATGGTGCTGGCACATGTCTCCTCCCACTCCTGCATCTTCATCGGGGATCCTCCTCCGCCTCCTGTGCCCATGGCCAGATTCCTGTTGGCGGATAATATGCTGCGTACACGGAGGCGCAGATCATCCCACCGCTTGCGCACGTCCTTTACGGTGCGGGGGTGGAGCCCACCGCACTGACTTTCTGCGCCACCTCAGCCCAGATCTCCTTTTTTCTCAGGAGTGCAGGGCGCTGCATGTCGCTAGCAAACACTACGTCTGCATTTGCAGCCAGGGTGTCTGCCAGCATTTTCAATTCCTCGTTTGAAAAGCGTTCTTTGCGCTGGCACACATCGGCTTTCTTTAGGGCCTTGGGCATTGTTTGTTATTGCGGGAAGTGGTTTTGCCAGTTGTGGTGTTGCTGCAGGTCCTGAGTGCAGGGGATGGCAATGGATTGTGTTTTTAAAGATGGCCGCCGGGCTCTTTCCCGTTCCTGTGCAATGACACCATTTACGGTTCCGGTGTTTTACGGTGACCGCTAATAGCATGCAGCATGAGGGCGGAGGTGCTATCAGCACTTTGGTCGGAGCCGGAAAGGTGCTTTTGCGCCATGGCGGTAGGGTCATTTACTGGCATGGCCCTATGCGTGTGTCCGCTTACTCGTAATGGAACGCTATTAGCGGTCTCCTGCGAGGGCGGACACGCTAATAGCGCCATGCCGGTAAATCGCATTTTTTACCGCCTAACGTGTAATGAGGCCCTTTGTCACTAGGACATTTAGGTAGCCAAAACTATTACATTGTAGTACAGCTACAAGGGAGATGGCATATGAGGCAGACCATACAGCTTGTGGGTGTGTGACACCATTGTTCTACACACCGACTCCCCATGGCCAAGCAAATCCCTATGCCCATTCCCACTTACTGCTGCTCCCCACCAAAAGCACATCCTCCTAGGATCGCGTGTCATCAAGGAGTTACAGTAAATGTTGCGCTTCAAGTGCCTGCCAGAATTACTGCAAAGTAGCCTGGAGTCAATGCCTCAGTTGTAAACACAAACCTTGAAGCATCTTAACCAAGCATGCCTTCAGCCACTAATGAGCAGTACACATACTTCAAATTTGAACACATTGACAACGCCAAAGGTTTTGGCTTGTGTATAGATAGCAACGCCTGGAAAATGTCCATCATATGCCCTGGTACTTGAACAACTTGGAGCTGCTACCATTAGTAGATTACATAAAAGCCAATAAACATCTGTTATTGCCAATGCTGCTTTTTTAAACTGCATACCTCAAGTTGTTAAGGCTCCCAAAAGCATCCTAGATCCTTGCTTTCTCCCTTTGAGCCAAGCAGCTTGGATGAACAGTGTATAGTCATTGGGCTTATTCGCCTTTAACAATGTCTAGATCATAGCCCATCTGAAACTATCCTGGACTGTACAGCCAGCACCTTAACCTCACAATTACTTGTAAAGCATTTCATCAGCTGCACGGGGGCATAACCGACTCGAGAGCCCTCTGCCGAGCCATGCTTGTGCCAGCCCAAGGTCCTCAAAACAGCACAAGCCACACTGCAGTCTCCCAGGGCAGCCATAGCCACCACGCATGCACAACGCCCATGATCTTTCAACTGCAGGGGCAGCCCACACGCTGAAAAATGCAAGGTTTCAACCAAAAACATAGTTGCATTGTTATAACAAATGGTGACTTGCCATTGTAGAATTTTTACATGCATCAATCCAGCAAGAGTATTTTCTGAGGTACTTAAATACCTGTTGGCCTTCACAAACCGTTTTTGTAAAGGAATACATAACAATTGTGATCCTAATTACCTTATTATGGGCGTTTTCAATTGTCCTGGTTTTATTTCTTTTTTGGAGATGTATATAGCATAAACTTTACTTTGGGTGCTCTATTTTTGAAACATGTTATTGGGTGAATAGACATTTGTACAAAGATAATGTAAAACATAATTCATCTAATTGAGAACAATTGGGGAAAAGGATTTTCAGTGAACATTTTTACAATCTATTCATTTTGTCAAGATCATACTTGCATCTTTCACCCATCATAGAAGCGTAAACAAGAGGGAGTGGGTGCATTGTCCCAGTGCTTGAACAGGCATGGACAGTAACATTGGGACTGGTGAGCGCGTATGGGTATTTTTATACAATATATCAGGGGCTGCAGGTGAAGGTTTTCGTTGGAGGCCCATAACCTATCAGTGACCGAGCATGGCAAGAGCCACAACTAACGTAAAGGAAATGTTTTACAACAAGGCATTTGGATTTTTACCAATTTGTCCAAGATTGTGGTGTAAAATGGTCATACAGTTAGTTGTCAAGGGTTAACATGAAATCAATACTGTAGCCGTCACCAACAATCCATGTAAGCATTTGACATTTCATGTTGCCTCACAACATACAACATTTCTACCAAGTCACTTTCAAGCAGCTGCATCCATAATATATGGCCCCAGTCCCAGTGTAAATTACATTGTTGCTGCCTCAATCTATGCCAGAGATCACCAAATCATTCCTGAACCAATGGCTACACCAGCCAGTGCCTATATGAGTGAATGTTCAGGCAAGTGCCACTGAAAGAGCCCACACAGCTCAAGTACCTCAAAAATGCACCTTTCCTTAGAAAGTTGGTAACAAAGCCCCATTCAAAAGATTAGATTTGTGTATCCACGAGGTCTACCCGCCTCACATGCCAAGCATCTTGTTGACCATCAAATGTCGCTACATTACCTTACTACACAATGTAGTTGAGACAAAGGGGAGTGAAACTATGCCTCTCATTATTGCATTGTGTACGGATTTCCCATTCAGGACATGGAAAGTAAAGCTGTAATCGTATCATTTTAGCTCAATATGCTTCTATAAGGATTTACCTGCATCGGGTTTCTTTATTAAGCAGTTAACTAGATTAGTGTTTTAGGCCTTGGACAAAAGTCTAATGCGCCCGTTAGTGGCCCCTGAATCAGGCACCAAAGTGTGTATTGCATAGGCCCGCTCTCTGTCACCATGTCAGGTAGACCAGCCAGCGACCAAGATTCTATGCAGCTGAACTAAATTTCCTCCCTGGTTGCTGGCAGAGTTGATTGGGCCATCCAGAGTAAAGTGTCAGAGTAAAGGGCCACAGGAGAAGTAAAACTCTTGTTATGCCGAGGTACCCCCGGTACTGTGTTTGGTTTAGCACCTGCCATTTTCCTGGATCATCAGGATGGACAAACATGGGCGAAGGGTATGGTTGCTGTGTTACTGGTGTGTAAGGAAGTAGTTTCTTACCTGTAACCCCATTTCTCCAGCGTTGGTATCTTTCATGGATTCACATGCTGTGAATATTCCCCATGAGGCTGGGAAAACTCGTTAACTTTAACTTAGTGTTTTCCTATAGAAAACATTGTCACTTCAGTGTCCTATCTATGTTCTTTTTTGGTGCTTTAGGCTACACCAATAAGACGTCTGGTATAAATAGCCCCGTTCCCGCAGCTTCCCTTCAGATTTTATCCTCCAAAGTAGAGGGAACCCGAACCCAGGTTTGCCTGCAGGTGCGGCCAGATGTGAATCCATGAAAGATACCACAGCTGGAGAAATAGAGCTACAGGTAAGAAACAACTCACTTCTCCAGCATTGGATCTTTCATGGATTCACATGCTGTGAATAGATTACATAGCAGTATGACCTATGTGTGGCGGTGTACCACGGGCAAACCCACCAATAACTTTGACATGCATGAGAACACAAACCAGCAAGTAATAGAGTAACATAGAAACCCCCAAAGCTGCAGGGCCTACCTTAGTGAACCAGGCGTTGGAAGACCGCCCGTCCCACGTGCACATCTTCCACATGTTGCTGTCCCAGACAATAGTGCCTGGTGCAGGTATGCAGCACCACCCAGGAAGCTTCCTGGCAAATGTCCACAAGCGGCACACCAGACCATAGTGCCACTGATGACGCCGTGGACCGTGTAGAATGAGCCTTCGGAGTGCCCCTCAAAGGCTTGCCAGATTTCATGTGACAAAATGAAATTGTAGACGAGACCCACTGGGAAAGCTCTTGCTTGGAAATAGAGTGCCCCTTGTTGGAGGGACCAAATGCTACAAACGGCTGCTTCGAATTCCAGGGTTGTTGGGTACGGTTCAGATACAATTTCAGCACCCTCTTAACGTTCATAGAATGAAGGGCTTTTTCTGCCGGAGTGGATGCAATAGCAAAGAATGTGGGCAAGGCAATAGAAGCAAGCTTGTGAAACGCTGATGGCACTTTGGGATAAAGCACGGGCTAGTAGCCAGGATAACCTTGTCCTTCAGAAATCTCAGATAAGGCGGGGCAACAACCAGTGCTTGCAATTCCGACACCCATCTGGCTGAGGTAATAGCCACTAGAAATGCCTCCTTCCACAAGAGGAACTTCAACGAAGCCATTGACATGGGTTCAAACGGAGGTCTGATCAGAGCAGAGTGTCATGATGCCTACCCCCCCCCCCCCGGAGCGCCAGGCCCAGCAGAAGCAGGCATCATGCCCTCGGGTAAAAGCCCAGCGGCCCCTTATAGGGGCTCTTTGACTCAGTCCTGGCGCTTTGGCGCCAGGCTCATGTTGGACATCAGTCCTGGCGCCAGGCTCATAAAGAGAGGTGTTTTGTGCACTTACCTGATGCAGACCATGCTGCACGCTTCAGGACTCCCTGAGACCTGAAAGGGACTATTTTTTCATAGGGACTATTTTTTCACTCTGGCGTGGCCAGGGAAGGATACATACCTAGTTGGGGAAGGATACATACCTGGGACTTCTTTGGAGGCTATTTAAGCCACGCCCAGACAGCAGCTCATGCTTCGCGTTGTTCTGCTTCCTGCAGCTTAACACTCACCGTGTCTGCTCCTGCTCCTGGACTCCAGCCACGCCCGCCTCGAACCTGGAAGACCTGCAAGGAAGGAAGAGAAGAGAAAGGTGAAAACCAAGGACTATTTCAAACTTCCTGCATCCGGAATCTCCTCGCCAGCATCCCTGAAGAAAGACTTCCATTTAAAAGCATCGCGTTGCTCGCTGCAGCGCCACGCTTCACTCACCTGTCCTCGAGACATCTCCCGGCTCCATCGCGGCTGTCAGCATCGGACGCCACATATCTGCACCTAGGGGAGAGAGGAAGAAACAAAAGGTGAGCATAAGGAACACAGAAGGAAAGCCTGATTAACAGCGATAATACTTACCGGCTTTTCTTCCACATTTCGGGTCGGCGCCGCCCGTTGGCAGGTACCGTACCCCGGCCCCTATGGGGAAAGGACAAGAGACATTTCTGGGGAATGATAAGGACATTTAGAGGGCCCTCATCACTACTCACCTCGGCAGTTTAACCCCTCGACGCATCGCCTTCATTCTGCATCTGAAAAAAAGGGCAGATCACAGGTTAGAAAGACAACATAAAGGGGGCCTCACTTGAACTTTGAACTTTCATACTTACGGCGCATCGCTCAGGAAAGTCAAGTGGATTTTGCCAGCGCCATTCTGAAAACCAGTGAAGTAACTGGACGAACGCGCGCCCCTGCACCAGAAGCAGGATGGAGAGTTCATCCTTCCAAACCATAAGGTGAGCTTAAACCGGGGTTTGGAGGAAGTTAGAGAGGAACGAAGGTGGAAAGGGGGGAGCTAGCACACTATTCTGCAAACTGTTAATCCCCTTTCTCATCTGCAGAAGGATATTCCTACGGGTCAGGCAAGCACGATTTGGAGGTCCTGTCCAATCTGTGTTCCGGGTCCTGCGCATCACGCTAGAAGAGGTCACAGCAATCCAGACTAGACCAGCGCCCCTGTGGGAACCAGGTGAGCATTACAGAATGCGAAGCCTTCCTACAAATTCCCACCCAGGCGCTATGGAAACTTCTGAAACTGACCAGTTGGCCCAATTACTGGGGGAATTACGGGCCGAAGTACACGCTGCTCGTGAAGAGACTAGTGCCCTCAGGAGGGAAGTGATTGTAATAAAGGATAGAGCTGATGACCTGGCTAGACAGCTTTTGCAAGTTCAAGCTGGACAAACTCCTTTACCCGGTTCCGGGGGGAACCCCGCTCCTGTGGTTTCCAGTAACCCGGTGCAGATTAATCTACCTGGAAACATGCCGCTGGCCCCACCTGAACGCTTTGCTGGGGACCCCAAACGATTCGCCGTATTCATGAATCAGTGTCGTTTGCACTTCCTATGCAGACCTTGGGCCTTCCCTAATGATCAGACCAAGGTAGCCTTTGTGTTGTCATATCTCAGCGGCTGTGCTGCCGATTGGTCAGTCCCACTGGTAACTCAAGATGACCCGATTCTTCGTGATTTTCAAGGATTTCAAACAAGCATGGAAAGGTTATTTGCTCGACACTCCCAGGGACAGGCTCTGGATAACAAACTTCTATCTCTGCGACAGGGCAATCAAGACCTTCTATCCTACATTGCAACCTTCAATAGACTAATTGTGGAAACTGGTTGGCCAGAGGATAAAAGAATCACGTTATTCTATAGAGGTCTATGCGGAGAACTTAAAGATGTCTTGGCACAAGTTGTAAATCTGCCCCAAGAATGCACTGAATATATAGACTTAGTGGTCCAATTGGATCACAGGCTGCAAAACAGAAAAGCAGATCGGTCCAAGTTTGAAACCCCGGTGTTGGCCAAGACCCACGCTAACCCCAAGGGGGTTGATGGCTCGGAGCCTATGCAAATCGGAGGGGTTAAAGGACCCCTAACTCAAAAAGAACGGGAAAGAAGACGACAGATGCAATTATGCCTTTATTGTGGGTCCTCTGGACACTTTCTACGAGATTGCCCGGTTAAGCCACCCAAGAAGGTGGTAGGAGCCGCTGATAAAATCCATGGAAACTCTGTATCGGGAAACGACCACTTCCGGCAAGCGTAGGGGTCCGCTTGCCGAGCTTGAAAACTAACTCTCAGACCTCGCATTTCATTGTGCCAATGGTCCTCGTAGATCCGGAACAGCCTAAACGGTTGCATGCTATAAAGGCACACATCGATAGCGGGGCTATAGGAAACTATGTGGATCGAGAATTGGTCTTTAGGATAAACCTCCCTCTGCATCCTAAAACCAACAAAGATGTCATCACCACAGTAGATGGAACCGAAATTGCCTCTGGACCGGTAACACATTCCACAACTGAGGTGACACTTGTAGGTCCGGATGGCCATTGGGAGGCAGTTGTGTTTGATGTAATCAAGGCTCCACAGTTTCAGCTTATTCTCGGAGTCCCTTGGTTAGAGACACATAATCCTCGAATTGATTGACGAGCGAAGAGAATAACCTTCCCGGATTGTGCACAAACCTGCTACCCAGAAAATCCAAAGATTAATCTAGCATCAGTAACCTCCGTCCCCGTGCAACTACCTCCAGAGTACCAAGACTTTCAGGACGTCTTCCAAAAGGAACAGGCCAACACGTTACCTCCCCACAGATCGTACGATTGCCAAAACGATCTGGTGCCCGGTGCACAACCCCCTCGTAGCAGGATTTACGCCCTTACTGAACCAGAGAATCTGCATTTCAGACAATATTTAGATCAATACCTCGCCAATGGTTTCATTCGCCCGTCAAAGTCCCAGGCATCCTCAGCTTTGTTCTCCGTGCCTAAAAAAGAAGGCGACCTTAGAACTTGTATCGATTACCGCGCATTGAACCAGATAACTTAAAAATCGTTACCCTCTGCCTCTGATCCCTGAACTCCTTGACCAGGTGAAGGACGCTTGCGTATACACCAAGTTAGATCTCCGGGGGGCTTATCATCTGGTACGAGTAAAAGAAGGCGACGAATGGAAAACGGCCTTCCGTACAAAATATGGACTATTCCAATACCAGGTGATGCCTTTCGGGTTGTGCAACGCGCCTGCAGCCTTCCAATTCTTCATGAACGATGTCCTTCGGGAACTCATCGATGTCTGTGTTGTAGTGTATATCAATGACATTCTTGTGTACTCCTCTTCGGAATCTGATCACAGAAAGCATGTCAGGGCCATCCTAGAGAAACTGCGCCAGCACAAACTGTTTGCCAAGCTGGAAAAATGTGTTTTCCATACCACCGAGGTTGAGTTTCTCGGATTCATCCTGACAGCTAAAGGGGTCCGAATGGATTCACAGAAAGTGGATGCCATCCTCAAATGGCCATCACCTAGTTCGGTGAAAGGTGTCCAAAGCATGCTTGGTTTTGCCAACTTTTATCGCAGGTCTATCCCGGAGTTTTCACGTGTGGTGCAACCCATCACTGCACTCTTGCGAAAAAATAAACGTTTTGAATGGACCGAGGAAGCTGAAACACAGCTTTCAGGAGTTGAAAGCGAAGTTCACGTCCGCACCTATTTTGAAGCACCCGCGTCCCGATCTCCCATATATAGTCGAAACCGACGCGTCCAGCTTAGCCATGGGAGCTGTCCTGTCTCAGAGAGACCCTGAAACCAACCAACTGCACCCCGTAGCATTTTGGTCCAGAAAGTTCTCGCCGCTGGAGATAAATAATGCGATCACTGATAAGGAACTATTAGCCATTAAGTCCGCCTTTAAGGCTTGGCGGCATTATCTCCTCGGCGCCCGGCATACCATCACCGTGATCACTGATCACCGAAATTTACAATATTTAAAAACTGCCAAGGCTCAAACGTCTCGACAGCTCCGATGGGCTTTGTTCTTTGCTGAGTTAGATTTTGTAATCACCTACCGCCCCGGCTATAAGAATGGTAAGGCGGACGCTCTATCCCGAATTGGAATGGAAGAAATAGACACAAACTCAGAACCTGTGCCGATAATTCCTGAACAAAGAATTTTGGGGATAACCACTTTACAAACCCTTGAAGACATTCAAGCACGAGTGAAACAATTCCTGGACTCTTCAGCCTTGCAGGATTGGATCAAAAGGGGGTCTAACTTTTCAGTCAAGGATGGCTTACCTTACTTCCAAGGACGCTTATTTTTGCCAGAAAAGGAATTGCAAGAACTGGTTATTTCCCGTCATCATGATACCCTGATGGAAGGACATCTTGGCATTGCCAAAACAGAGGAAAAGGTTAAACGACAATTCTGGTGGCCTTCCTGGCGAAAGGATATTAAATCTTTCGTGATGTCCTGTGGAGTTTGTGCCCAAAACAAAGGTCAAAAGACAAGACACGCCGGTCTTCTTCAGCCCTTAGACATTCCACCAGCACCTTGGCACACCGTCACTAGATTTTATCACGGACCTGCCCTCTTGTAATGGTTACAATACTATTCTGGTCGTGGTGGATTTATTTTCCAAAATGGCCCACTTTATTCCGTTGAAAGGATTACCTTCAGCCTTTGTTCTTGCCAAGGAATTCCTCGAAAATATCATCCGTTTGCATGGATTCCCGTCCATACTAGTCTCCGATCGGGGAAGCCAGTTTATTTCTCATTTTTGGAAAAAGTGTTGTCAACTGGCACAAATCGACGTAAGACTCTCAACCAGCCACCACCCACAGACCGATGGTCAGACGGAGAGAACAAACCACACCCTTGAACAATATCTACGATGCATGTTGCACCTATCGGAGGGTAATTGGAAGGACATTTTATGGGTGGCTGAATATGCATACAATAACTCGATACACTCTGGAACTGGTCAGATCAGTGATCACGTACATGCACCTCGGCTGGTAAAAAGGTTCCATCGGAATTTCCCAAACAAACCAAAACCTCCAGAAAGGGGGGGGGGGCGGTAGGGGGAGTGCTGTCATGATGCCTACCCCCGGAGCACCAGGCCAGGCCCAGCACCCCCGGAAGCACGCATCATGCCCTCGGGTAAAAGCCCAGCGGCCCCTTATAGGGGCTCATGTTGGACATCAGTCCCAGGCTCATAAAGGGAGGTGTTTTGTGCACTTACCTGATGCAGACCATGCTGCACGCTTCAGGCCTCCCTGAGACCTGAAAGGGACTATTTTTTCATAGGGACTATTTTTTCCACTCGGGCGTGGCCAGGGAAGGATACATACCTAGTTGGGGAAGGATACATACCTGGGACTTCTTTGGAGGCTATTTAAGCCACGCTCAGACAGCAGCTCATGCTTTGCGTTGTTCTGCTTCCTGCAGCTTAACGCTCACCGTGTCTGCTCCTGGATTCCAGCCACGCCCGCCTCGAACCTGGAAGACCTGCAAGGAAGGAAGAGAAAGGTGAAAACCAAGGACTATTTCAAACTTCTTACCTGCATCCAAATCTTCTCGCCAGCATCCCTGAAGAAAGACTTCCATTTAAAAGCATCGCGTTGCTCGCTGCAGCGCCACGCTTCACTCACCTGTCCTCGAGACATCTCCCGGCTCCATCGCGGCTGTCAGCATCGGACGCCACATCTCTGCACCTAGGGGAGAGAGGAAGAAACAAAAAGGTGAGCAGAAGGAAAGCCTGATAACAGCCATAATACTTACCGGCTTTTCTTCCACATTTCGGGTCGGCGCCGCCCGTTGGCAGGTACCGTACCCCGGCCACTATGGGGAAAGGACAATAGCCATTTCTAGGGAATGATGAGGACATTTAGAGGGATCGCCCTCATCAATACTCACCTCGGCAGTTTAACCCCTCGACGCATTGCCTTCATTCTGCACCTGAAATAAAGGACAGATCACAGGTTAGAAAGACAACATAAAGGGGGCCTCACTTGAACTTTGAACTTTCATACTTACGGCGCATCGCTCAGGAAAGTCAAGTGGATTTTGCCAGCGCCATTCTGAAAACCAGTGAAGTAACTGGACGAACGCGCGCCCCTGCACCAGAAGCAGGATGGAGAGTTCATCCTTCCAAACCATAAGGTGAGCTTAAACCGGGGTTTGGAGGATAGAGGGGAACGAATGGGGAAAGGGGGGAGCTAGCACACTATTCTGCAGACTGTTAATCCCCTTTCTCATCTGCAGAAGGATATTCCTACGGGCCAGGCAAGCACGATTTGGAGGTCCTGTCCAATCGGTGTTCCGGGTCCTGCGCATCACGCTAAAAGAGGCCACAGCAATCCAGACTAGACCAGCGCCCCCGTGGGAACCAGGTGAGCGTTACACAGAGAACCACATTGAGGCTCTACACCGGTGCAAACCGCTTCTCCAGGGGAAATGTCCGAAACAGCCCTTTTAGAAAATGTTTAACCAAACGATCACTAAACAGCAGAGCAGCATGGCGCCTTCTCGTGAACCTAGAAATCGCAGCCAAATGCACCTTGATGGATGATGGCCCCCTTGCGCAAGATGTAACAAGTACGGGAGAGCATGGGCCGGAGAGACATCCAATTGCTGCACCCCTGGATGGTCTTCACACCAGGCACAGAATCGCGTCCATTTTCGACCATGAGATACATTGGTAAAAAGGGGCCTTTGCCGCTTCCAAGATCCGGCGACACTCTGGGGAGATACCTAGATGACTGAACTCTGAGTGATCAGGAGCCACACCACCAGGCTGAGATGCCTGTTCGCAGAGCCACACTTGTCCCGAGACAGGAGATCTTGGTCTGCACCAAGACGAATCTGCTCTTCCGCCGCTAGATGAAGGCAATCCGAAAACCACATCAGCCTGGCCCAGAACAGGGCCACCAGGATCACCCTGCACTGATACTTCCTCACCCACTAGATGGTCCTCCGAATCAGTGGAAAGGGGGGTCAGGAGGGGAAACACATACGCAAAGAGGTCCGTCCACGGGAACAAGTCCCCCATTGACTCCGGATGAGCCCTTCTGCTGGCAAATTCCGGACACTGTTTTCCATCGTAGCAAACAAGTCTATAGGCGGAGTCCCCCACCGTCGGAAGATTCTTTCACCTGCTGCGTCTTCAACCACCACTCGTGCAGCTGATTCTCTGCTGAGCACATCACCTGAACATTCAGAACCCCTGGCAGATGGAAAGCTACAATATGGATCCCTTGAGCCAGAGCCCACTGCCAAACCTCCTGCACCTCTTGACAGGACTCAGGAATGCGTGCCCCCGTTTCCTCAAATAGAACATCCATTAACACCCTCACCAGTGTTCCTCTGATGCGCAGGAGAAATAACTTCAGGGCCCAGTGAACCGTTCTCAATTCAAGCGAATTTATATGAAATGCTATCTCCTCATGAGATCATAGGCCTCGTACCTGCAACTTCTTGAGATGCGCCTCCCGCCCTGCCTGGGAAGCGTCTGCCATGATTGTGAACTGAAACTCTGGTTCCAGCAGGGGCATACCCTGCACGAGATGGCTCGTGCAAGTCCGCCACCAAAGGACTTCCACCAACCCCTCGCTGACCACTAGCTTGTCTGACCATAACCCCCGACTTAGCAACCACCTGTCTGAAGAACTCCTGAACTGGTCTCATGAAGAGGCGGCAATTGGGAAGAGAGGGATACATATCCCCATGGCTCCCCACCCACCCCCCCCCCCCCCCCCCCCCCAACAATGACCTGTAGCTTCGGACCACCATACCCCTTCTCCACTCGCCTGACTTGGTTCGCAACTTCACCATCCTTTCGTTGGAGGGCTTCAACAGGTTGTCTTGGGTGAGAAACTGCACCCCAAGAAACACAATTCGCTGGACGGCGTCAAATAGGATTTTTCGAAGTGGACGGGGAATCCCAACTGTTTTATCAGGCCCATAGCCGCCATGAGAAACTCTTGTGCCCGCTGCGGAGACCAACACCTTACCAACCAGTCGTCCAGGCAGGGGTACACATGATGGCCCTCTTGCGGAGGAAAGCAGCCACCGGAGCCAGACACTTGTACATATCCTGGGAGATGACTTCAGGCCAGACGGAAGGACCCGGAACTGGTAATGATTCTCGCCAACCACAAAACACAGGAACTTGCAGTGCTTCTGCCTCAACAGGATGTGAAAATAGGCGTCTTGCAGATCCAACGATGCCAGGAACTCGCCCAGTTGCACCAAACTGATTACATCCTGAAGTGTGAGCATCTTAAACTTCAGGCACTGCAGATTCTTGTTGAGTACCCGAAGATCTAGAATAGGCCTCCACTTGCCGTTGGGCTTTTTTACGACGAAATACCGGGAGTAAATCCTCTGTCACTGCTCTGCCACCAGAACTAGTTCTATCACTCCTTTTTCTAGCATGAGCACCACCTCCTGCTGCAAGACTTGAAGATGCGGCTATATCACATACTTTGGCGGAATAGGGACCGGAGGATGCCCAAACTCTGAGTGGCTGAGACGTACTGTGTCCAGCACCCAGTGATCTGGTGTTATAAGTTGACACTCGTCGACACAGGTCACGACCCTGCCCCCCAGCAGACTGCCCACATGGCAGTCATTTGAGACTTTGACTGTCTTCCTTTAGCAGCCGTGGCTTGCAAACCTTTCGTGTGTGGAGCTTGAAAGTCTCTTCTTCGGCCCAGTTGGTGCAGAGCACCTATAGCATTGTGACGAATAGATAGAGCGCCCCTAACTTCCATCTCTGGAGGAGGCAAACCAGGCATTACCAGTGGCTCCCCGAAAGGAACATAAAGGGCAGCCACTCTGTAAGAAACCTAGACTTTGCTGTCTCCGTATCCTCTTTCATCCCCTTCAGAGATTCATCTATCTTCTCCCCAAATAAGTGTTCACCCTCACAGGGTGACAACCTTGCACTGGACTTCTGGGTAGAAATCTGTACACTTCAGCCAAGCCTGCCGTCAGAGCACCATACCATGATTGATCTGCTTAAACCCTGACTCCGCCAGGGCCACTGCGATATTGATGCCGTGGTTGGAGGCCTCCTCCCGTTCCCTAACCAACAGCATTGCCTCCTCACTGCGTTGCTCCAGGAGATGATCGAGAATCTGGGCCAGCCTGTGCCGCATTTCCCATCATATCTAGCTATTAATGGCCAAGGAGTTGGCAACATTTACTGTAGTAGCCCCTCCCATCAGGACCTTCTTCCCAAACGCGTCCTGCTTCCTGGCTTCGCTGTCTGGTGGCGTGTTGGCTTCTGGTCTTACGGCTCGCCGACACTGACTCATGCACAGGCTGCAACACATTTGGGGGTGGACTCAGGAGCCTTGAATTTCTTTTGTAGATGGCCCTTCACTGCAGGCTCAGGAAACGGGTGGCGCATCGTGCACAAGCCCTCCTGCCACATGTGGTCGAGAATCTGAACCAAGAAGAACGCCTTCTGACGCTTTCCCATATGGTCAAAGAGAAAGCAGTTCTTATGCTCCTCCTCAGGGACCAGACCAAACTCCTGACATGCCATCATCGCATGGAATGCCCCAATATCATCTGGCGGAGATGGTTGTGGCAGACTACTAGGCGGTTCCACCTCAGGATCCATGTCCCAAGCATCGTCCCGGGTCGGCAACAAAGAAAATCATGCGGAGCACTCTCCGGATCTGAATCAGGCAATACCCCCTCTTCAGGATGACTGTGGATAGTCCAAACCCACCAGCAAAGGCAACTTCCGAGGGGCCTCACCAGGCAGACTTTCCACCACCGGAACCGATGGACTCGGAGGCGGTGGCAGCCTCACATTCAGTTGCTGCAACAATGACTGGAGCGCATTGAGCACATGCAAGGATAGCAGGGATTGAGAATTAATCAACGGGTAAAGAGGCAGCCTAGCCCCTACCCCACTCGATGTCGACGATCGTGCACTCAGAGCCGATGGATAAAAAACAGCTCATGTTCCTCCTCCATCCCAGAGGAAACAGAATATGCTGCCGGATCCTGCTGCGTAATGTCCACCAGAAGCATGGGTTCAAAGCCGGCCGACTACCACTGCCCACCCGTCAACAAACCTTCCGACTACATCTGCGTCGACAACAACAGCGGACCACTTTAGTCACAGTCATGGACTGCGGCCTCCACAGTCTTAGCCTTCACTGGTGACCCAGACTTCCGGGATGAAGAACGAGGACCTATGATGATCCTTAAATGACAATGAGTGCTTCGACAAAGACTCCTTCAGTTCCACCTGTCCGATACCTTTGACTTCTTGGGCATACCACCTGACCCTTTGGACTGGTCTGGCTGATCTGACTTAGATAGCAAGGAACCACTCGCCCCCTTTGAATGATGTGACTTCGACGCAGAAGACTTCCTACTTCTCCCCACCACCGATGCAGGCAGCTGCTTATTCATGGCTGGTTCTGCCGACGCCGCTCATTAGTGCTCAGGGGCCTCCTCCGCCCTCACTGAAGACTGGCTCCCCTGGGCCGAACCCACTTGCGAAGATGGGCAAGTGCCCTTGTTTAACTAACAGATGAGCCGACGGTTACGGTCTTTCAAAGTCTTCTGTGAAAACCCATTGCATATCTCTCATATTCACAGAATGGTGTGGGTAAAGACAGTCTGTATAACCATCCCCTTCGAAGACCACCTTCAGGCCGCAGGTAGCACAAAGCCTAAAGAGATTTTTCCCTGGGCCACAGATGACATTGGCCGGATATAAAACGCACGTGCAAAACACAGAAACACGAGGCGATCCCAAAAGTTGAAACGGTTTAAATCTGAAGGGAAGCCATGGCCGCGGGGCTATTTATACCAGACTTCCTATCGGTGAAGCCTAAAGCACCCAAAAAAGTCAATAGGACACTGAAGTGTCAACGGTTTCCATAGGAAAATGCTGAGTTAAAGTATACGAGGTTTCCCAGCCTGACTGGGAATATTCACACCATGTGAATCCATGAAAGATCCAATGCTGGAGAAATATGAAAACTAGGCTCGGGCGGGGGGGGGGGGGGGGTTGGAAAATTGGGGAACAGAGTGCCCACCAGATTGTTAACAAATATGTGGTCGTCCAACAATGGTCTTTAAAGAGGGGGCGAGTTGGTGGTTAGTACAGCACTTACAATGTCATGCATTCAAGGAGAGTGCATTTCATTAACAACTTGTTGACGTACGCGACTGTAGCAGGATATTTGATCAAAACACACAATATAGGTAGAATTTATTTGCAATTTTTAGTAGTTACTAAAAATTTCGATCTCAGAAAATCTAGATATCACTCAATGATGGTAATTTTCCCTAATTGGCTAGGAAAGGGGAAGAGAATATCTCTTGCCTGGCTCACTACTTCCCTACATCTAAAAAACGCTTCTGGAATTATACTTTTATTACCTCCTTCTTGTGTAACATAAGGATAAAATATCCAACTAGTGAAATACATCAAGCAGAACAAATCTGCTGCTTAAAGTATTTTTTTTCAACCAAACTCTCAATTCGTCTGAGTGTCTTGAGGGGTTCCAGGCATAACCCTAAACCTCTACTCTAGTCAACCAGTTTCAGCGGGAATTGCTTCCGTTAACCACTTTCTTCAGGACTGTGCCCCAACCCTTTGGTTGGGATTCCTTGTTAGAGATGTAACTTAATTATTCTTAGTCAATCACACAGGATAAAACGATGACAATTTTGAATGTAGGAAATGGAAACCTAGCTGTCCCTCAATTTTTTACTGGTCAATAAATAGACAAAAAACGAGAAGTGTGTAGAGCAGAATAGCTTATGGGACCTGCCAAAAGCTGTAGGACATACACCCTGTGGCAATTGCTCAGTCTGTCCATTTACCACCAATTTCTCAAGTCTGATCTAGGAAGGCATCTGCCTGTGTGGTATACCAGATTGAGTGTCCATGTAAAAAAAAAAAAAAGGATACATAGGAATGGCCAAACGGGCTATAAAAGTGAGAATATGTGAACATCACTCAAATATCAGGACTAAATGAATTACAGCACCACTGTTAAAACATGTTGTCAATATGAAACATTGAAAATGAGAAGGTGGACAGCCCTAGAAAAATTAAAGCTACCCATGAGAGGAGGAGACATTGAATCCATGCTCTCAAGAAGGAACAATTCTGGATCTTTCGCCTGAACACCTATAAGGAGGGCTTATTTGAAAAGATCTGCTGGCAAATGCTGGCCACAAGTGAACCTATGAAACAAAATCATGCAACACCCAAGTAGCCCCATTTGAGGCTTGTGGGATCTGCTTAGATCACATACTGTACATAGGCCGGCATCTAGTGGAAGCTGTGGAGTATTACAGTTTTTGAAACTCGAAAAGTGATGTTGACACGGCATGCCAGTAATACTATCCCTAGTGTGATGTTCACTGTACCCATGATCCCTCGCACGTCGAGATCCCTCAAATTGTTATTTTTCTGACATGAGGTAGCATGAGTAGTTGTATCGAAGCAGTATCAGGCAAGCTCATAAGCATCCATGCACCTTCTCTGAGAGGTGAGGAAGGGTGGATGCATGCGAATCTAAGCAGATACAAGCATCAGAAATAACAGTGCGTAACGTATCCCTGCTGAGGCTTGTGGATTCTGCTTTGATCACATGCTGTGCATAGATTAGCAAGCAGTGTTAGGAGGAAGGATGTGAGAAGGTTCATGAGTGAATAAGTGTCTTGGAACCACTTGTTCCACTTATTTATCTGTCGTGAATGAGTTTCAATGCAGAAGTGCTGAGTGAAAGTACGTATTGAGCTCCATGAAGCTGCTTTGCAAATACTGTCTAAGGGGACATTTGGAACGAAAGCCAGGGTGGCTCCTGTGGAGTGAGCCCTGGCCGTAAAAGGCAGTGTCTTATCGGATAGAGATTAGCACAGTTGGATACATCCTACTATCCACCTATGGATGGCATTCTTTGAAATGCAGTCACCTGCCTGGCGCTTTAGAGACAAACAATTGATCTGTTTTTCTTCACGGTCTGGTCTACATAGTAGAGGACCACCCTCCTCACATCTAGTGTGTGGAGTTTCACCTTAGCTGAGCTGTTTGGTTCCTGCAAGAAAGCCGGTAGTCAATTGACTGGTTTACGTGAAATACGGAGATTGTCTTTCTGTACAACAAAGAAAGGATCCTGCACTGACAATGCTTGTATTTCACTCACTCTTCTTATGGAAGTGATAGCCACCAAGAAGGTGGTTTTGTAAGTCAGGTGTTTTAGACTAGACTTGTGCATTGGCTCGAAAGGGGGTCCCATGAGCTTAAAGTACCACGTTGAGACCCCATCCTGATGGTGGGTTAGAAATAGGAGGGTGGAGTCTCTTTACTCCTTCCATGAATGCCTTGATGACAGGTACTTTCCAGCATGAAACCTTATTATGGGAAGTGGTGTAGGCTGATGAAGCCGCCAGGTGGAACTTTAGGGAGTTGAATACTAACCCTGCATCTAGCAAATGAAGCATTTAAGTTAGAATGTGGGAAGGAGTACATTCTATGGTGTTGATTTGTTTAGACTGACACTAAATTACAAATCTTCTCCATTTGTCAAAGTAACAGTAGTACAGAGGTCGCCAAAACGGTCGATCGCGGGCGACTAATTGCTTGCCTGAGCCTCTTCAGTCACCCGCGCTGGAAATACTGAAAAATAAACACTTTTTTATTCAATGCTGTGTTTTTCCGGCAATTTTCCTTGATCAGGATCTGAATCCTGGTCTTCCCACTTGCAGGCAGGGAGCTTGACTGCTGTGCCACGTGGAGCTGCTTGTAAAATCTGACAGATGTCAATATCACGCTCTGCTTCTGGAGGCTGCCTGTAGTACTAGAGTTGGCCTTGTGCGCACCCGACACTGTCTTGCTTAAGCAAGCTGCTCTTGTTTGCCAGAGATGTTAGAGGGGCTGGGGCAGGATCAGGATCATTGTGACCACGCAATTAAAATATCACAGTAGCACTGCCGCTCGCCTGGACATGTTCAAAATAATATTTTTAAAATGGTGCCAATTTCTTTCATGTGGCTTCTTTCCAAACTGTACATTTCCACTTTAAATCACTTCCATGACACAGGTACACCCACTTTTAGTACATTAAGCAATCCATAGACACGCCGTACAGTAGAAGCCTACCAGCGTAGCTCAGCAGGTTGACAGACCAATGCTGAGATGTTATATATTCAAAACTAAATGCTGTATCATATCAAGTGAT